>NW_028322232.1:6465833-8891666 GCF_059928025.1 Delphinapterus leucas | reverse complement strand
AGAAAATCCGATAAATCCCATTATCAAAATGAATTACAAAAACAAAACACAAGGACAGTGAAATAGAGAGCAATTCTTAAATAATTCATTCAGGGCTTGTGATGCAACCTGGATTTACCACATCTACACCCAGAGCTGGGTGAGACATAAGGCTAGACACTTCAGGCTGATAGCATTGGTGAGGTTTGGTGAGCAAACGCAGACCATTTGAAGTCATACCGCATGGTACCCATTCCATGGGTCCCAACTCTCCAGGTTTAAGGGATTCTTCCTTTAGCTAAAACATGCATGGGAAACCCACATTACAGTGCACTGTGTGACCGGGAAACGTTTTCAAATGCATCTCAGTTTTCCTACCCTGGTACTCGGGTTCACCATTCCAGACGCTTTACTAACACTCTCCCCACCTGGAGAGTCAGTGCCTTTAACCTCCTGTTTGGCACAGTTTGCAATTTCTGCGCAAGATGAACAGGAATATGGAGAACCAATGAGAGACTAGCTGTAGGTGTCTGCACGGGCCAATGGAACGCTCATTTACCACCAGGAAGAGGAATTAACCAAAGGCTCAGCGTGCCCTGCCGGAAACAGATTAGGGCCTGAAGCAATCCTGTGGTTTTGCGGCCAGCTCACAAGAAAGCGAGTTGAAGAAATGAGCTCAGGGGCACTGTAATTCACAAACCTGCAGAATTATGAATGACAGCTATCGTCCAAAAATGTACTGTAGTAAGAATTCGAAGAGGACTTGAAAGCGGGGCAGAATTTCAGGAAAACAATTTCAGGGGGTAGACTGGAATTGCACTTTAAACATAGGAAAAGAGGCAGAATGTCGACAATGATGCACTTGGCCAAAAAGGGCGTATGCGTTTTTTCCTGAATATATTCAGGAAAAAACGCCTACGCACTTTTTGGCCAACCAAGCAAGCGTGTAAAGGAAATCTGCACTACAATGAAGTCTCACTGCCTCCCGGTCAAAAGGGCCATCTGAAAAAGTGTAAAATCCAGAAAGGCAGCACAGGCCATGGAGAACAGGGAGCCTTGTTATGCTGATGGGCGGGATGTAAATTGCCAACAGCCACTGTGGAGAACTGTATGGTGTTTCCTCAAACACCTAAAAAACTAAGCAACGGAGCCTACGGCACTTCAACTTATGGTTCTATAGCTTAGGGAAATTAAAATCAAAAAGACACAGCCACCCATAAATTTTGGACGGCTCTGCTTACAAGAACCTCGTTTACGGTACAAGTGAAATATCCCAGAAAGCGAAAAATGGATAAAGAAGTTGTTGTACGTACGTACAATGGAATGTCACTCATCAATGAAATCTATGTCATGAGGCCCGTCGTGGCATAATGAGTGGATTCAGGTACGATGATTCTAAGTTAACTAAGTCACACAGAAAAAGAAACACCATAAGATATCTCAAATACACGGAATGTAAACATGGCTGCACATGAACTCAATTACAAAACAGCAAAGGGTCCCAAATTTAGAAAACCAACTTATGCTTGCTTATGGGGAAAGGTGAGTTGTGGTGCTGCATAAAACCAGAGATTGAAATTAGAACAGATATCTTTCCATAAGCAAATATGTAATAGTCAGGACCTCTCCTTGCGCCACGAAATGGACTCAACACCCCATATTCTATGCCTAGGAATATACCTGACTAGTAAGAATCTGAACACCCATGGATTTATATGTCTCCATAAAAGAATCAATCATGTGTACAGCGGCATAAACGCAGCAGTGAAAATCCGATAAATCCCATTATCAAAATAAATTACAAAAACAAAACACAATGACAGTGAAATAGAGAGCAATTCTTAAATCATTCATTCAAGGCTTGTGATGCAACCTGGATTTACCACATCTACACCCCGAGCTGAGTGAGACATAAGGCTGGACAGTTCAGGCTGAAAGCATTGGTGACGTTCGGTGAGCAAAGGCAACCCTTTGAAGTCATACTGCACAGTACCCATTCCATGGGTCCCAACTCTGCAGGTTTAAGGGATTCTTCCTTCAGCTAAAACATGCATGGGCAACCCAGAATATGGTCCACCGTGTGACCGGGAAACCTTTTTAAATGCATCTCAGTTTTCGTCCCCTCGTACTCGGTTTTACCATTCCAGACGCTTTACTGAAACTCTCCCCACTGGAGACTCAGTGCCTTAAACCTCCTGTTTGGCACAGTTTGGAATTTCTGCGCAAGATGAACAGGAATAGGGAGAACCAATGAGAGATTAGCTGTAGGTGTCTGCACGAACAAATTTAACGCTCATTTCCCACCAGAAAGAGGAATTAGCCAAAGGCTCAGCATGCCGTGCCGGAACCAGATTAGGGCCTGAAGCAATCCTGCGGTTTTGTGGCCAGCTCACAAGAAAGCGAGTTGAAGAAAGGAGCTCAGGGGCACTGTAATTCACAAACCTGCAGAGTTATAAATGACAGCTATCGTCCAAAAATATATTGAAGTAAGGCTGCAAAGAGGACTTGAACGCGGGGCAGAATTCCAGCAATACGATTTCAGGAGGTAGACGGGAAGTCCTCTGAAAGTATAGGAGAAGAGGCAGAACCTCGACAATGATGCACTTGGTCAAAAAGGGCATATGCGTTTCTTCCAGGGCCGTTATTAAAGAGCGTAGGAGGCTCCCAGCATGCTTCAGTGGCCAACAGAGGGCCTACGTCGCCAAGGCGACATGAGCCATCCAGGCAGGAGTGACCTCACATCAGAGGGCCCACCTCACAGAAGGGTAAGGAACCCAGTCAGGATCAGACTCTCACCAGAGTGCCCACATAAGCAAGGGGCTGGGAACCAGGCAGGAGTGTCCTCACACCCGTGGGGCCACATCATCGAAAGTTGAGGTACCCAGCACATGTGGCCTCAAACCAGAGGACCCACATCACCATGGGTCTCGGAGCGAGGCAGGCAGGATTAACCTCAAAACACATGGCCCATTGTATAAAAAAGGTGAGGAATCCAGCAGTTGGAACATCCCAGCAGGCGGCCCAGAGCACCGAGGCTATGGGATCCAGGCAGTGATGAACTCACAACAGAGGGCTCTCATCGTGATACTGTAAGCAACCCAGCCGTTGTGACCTCAGAACACAAGGCCCACATCCCCATGGGGAAGGGAACCAAGCAGGAGTGTCATCGCACCAGTGGGCACACATCAGAAAATGTGGGGAGCCCAGCAGTTAGGGCCGGACGCCAGAGGGCCCTCATCACTGAGGAGAGGAGGCTCCCAGCAAGCTCCAACTGCTACCAGAAGGCCGACGTCGCCAATGCGGGGTGTGCCAGCAAGGCAGGAGTGACCTCAGAGCAGAGGGCCAACCACACAAAAGTGTGAGGAACCCAAAGAGGATCAGACTCTCACCAGAGGGCCCACATCACCAAGGGAATGGAAACCAGGCAGGAGTGTCCTCACACCAGTGGGGCCACATCACCGAAATGTGACGGACGCAGCACACGTGGCCTCAAACTACAGGACACACATCACCAAGGGGCTGGGAGTGAGGCAGGCAGGAGGAGCCTCCAAACAGAGGGCCCATAGCGTAAAAAAGGTGAGGAGTCCCGCAGTTGGAACCTCCCAGCAGGTGGCCAGGAGTAGCGAGGCTATGGGGTCCATTCTGGAGTGAACTCACACCAGAGGGCCCTCATCATGAAACAGAGCAACGTACCATTGGGACCTCAGAGCAGAAGGCCCACATTCCCATGGGGTTGGGAACCTGGCAGGAGTGTACTCGCACCACAGGGCGCACATCAGAAAATTTTGGGAGCCCAGGAGTTAGGGTCTGATGCCAGAGGGCCCTCATTACCGAGGGGAGGAGACTCCCAGCAGGCACCAACTCCCAACTGAGGGCCCACGTCGCCAAGTTGACGTGTGCCAGCCAGGCAGGAGTGACCTCACCGCAGAGGGCCTACCTCACAGAAGGGTGAGGAACCCAGCCAGGATAAGACTCTCACCAGAGGGCCCACATCACCAAGGGGATCGGAACAAGGCAGGAGTGTCCTCACACCAGTGTGGCCACATTATAGAAAGGTGAGGAACCCAGCACATGTGGCCTAAACCAGAGGACCCACATTTCCAAGGTGCTCCAAGTGAGGCAGGCAGGAGTAGCCTAACAACACAGGGCCCACAGAATAAAAAATGTGAGGAATCCAGCAGTTTGAACCTCCCAGCAGGTGGCCCAGAGCATGGAGTCTATGGGATCCAGACCACAGTGAACTCACAGCAGAGGGCCCACATCATGAAACTGTGAGCAACCCAGCCAGTGGGACCTCAGAGCAGAAGGCCCACATCCCCATGGGGATGGGAACCTCGCAGGAGTGTCCTCGCACAACTTAGCACGTATCAGAAAATGTGGGAACCCAGCAGTTATGGCCTGACGCCAGAGGGCCCTCATCACGGAGGAGAGGAGGCTACCAGCAGGCTCCAAATGCCACCAGAGGGCCGACGTCACCAATGGAACGGGAGCAAGCCAGGCAGGAGTTACCTCACAGCAGAGGGCCCACCTCACAGAAGTGTGAGGAGCCCAAACAGGATCAGACTCTAACCAGAGCGCCCACATCACCAAGGGGATGGAAACCAGGCAGGAGTGTCCTCACACCAGTGGGGCCACATCAGCGAAAGGTGAGGAACACAGCACATGTGGCCTCAAACAAGGGGACACACATCACGAAAGGGCTGGGAGTGAGGCATGCAGGAGGAGACTCACAACAGAGCGCCCATAGAATAAAAAAGGTGAGGAACCCCGCAGTTGGAAGCTCCAAGCAGGTGGCCCAGAGCACCGAGGCTATGGGATCCATGCCGGAGTGAACTCACAGCAGAGGGCCCACATTCTGACACTGTGAGCAACCCAGCCGTTGGGACCTCAGAGCAGAAAGCCCACATCCCCATGGGGATGGGACCCTGGCTGGAGTGTACTCGCACGACAGGGCACACATCAGAAAATTTTGGGAGCCCATGAGTTAGGGCCTGACGCCAGAGGGCCCTCATTACCGAGGGGAGGAGACTCCCAGCAGGCACCAACTCCCAACTGAGGGCCCACATCGCCAAGGTGACGTGTGCCAGCCAGGCAGGAGTGACCTCACAGCAGAGGGCCCACCTCCCAGAAGTGTGAGCAATCCAGACAGGATCAGACTCTCACCAGAGGGCCCCCATCACCAAGGGGATGGGAACCAGGCAGGAGTGTCCTCACACCAGTGGGGCCACATCAATAAAGGTGAGGAAACCGGTACATGTGGCCTTAAACCAGAGGACCTCCATCACAAATGGGCTGGGAGTGAGTCAGGAAGTAGGAGCATGAAAACACAGGACCCAAAGAATAAAAAAGGTAAGGAATCCAGCAGTAGGAACCTCCCAGCAGGCCGCTCAGAGCACAGAGTCTATGGGATCTAGGCCTGAGTGAACTAACACCAGAGAGCCAACATCATGAAACGGTGAACAACACAGGTGTTGGGACCTTAGAGCAGAAGGCCCACATGCCCATGGGGATGGGAACCTCGCAGGAGTGTCCTCGCACCACTAAGCACGTATCAGAAAATGTGGGTACCCAGCAGTTAGGGCCTGATGCAAGAGGGCCCCCATCACCGAGGGGAGGTTCCCAGCAGGCTCCAACTGCCACAAGAGGGCCGATGTTGCCCAGGTGGGGTGTGCCAGCCAGGCAGGAGTGACGTCACAGCAGAGCGCCCACCTCACAGAAGGGTGAGGAACCCAGCCAGGATCAGACTCTCACCAGAGGGCCCACATCATCAAGGGGATAGGAACCAGGCAGGAGTGTCCTCACACCAGTGGGGCCACATCATCGAAAGGCGAGGGACCCAGCATACGTGGCCTCAAACCAGAGGACACACATCACCAAGGGGCTGGGAGTGAGGCAGGCAGGAGGAGTCTCAAAACAGAGGGCCCATAGAAGAAAAAAGGTGAGGAACCCCGCAGTTGTAACCTCCCCGCAGGTGGCCAGGAGCAGCGAGGCTATGGGATCCAGGCCGGAGAGAACTCACACCAGAGGGCCCTCATCATGAAACTGAACAACCCACGGTTGAGACCTCAGAGCAGAAGGCCCACATTCCCATGGGGTTGGGAACCTGGCAGGAGTGTACTCGAACCACAGGGCACATATCAGAAAATATTGGGAGCCCAGGAGTTAGGGCCTGACGCCAGAGGGCCCTCATTACCGAGGGGAGGAGATACCCAGCAGGCACCAAATCCCACCAGAGGGCCGACGTCGCCAAGGCGGGGTGTGCCAGCCAGGCAGGAGTGACCTCAGAGAAGAGGGCCCACCTCACAGAAGTGTGAGGAACCCAACCAGGATCAGACTCTCACCGGAGGGCCCACATCACCAAGGGGATGGGAACCAGGCAGGAGTGTCCTCACACCAGTGGGGCCACATCAGCCAAAGGTGAGGAACCCAGCACATGTGGCCTCAAACCAGAGGACACACATCACCAAGGGGCTAGGAGTGAGGCAGGTGTCTGGAGGGGCACATTTCACTCTAATTTCCCACCAGGAAATGGAATGAACCAAAGTCTCAGAGTGCCGTGCCGGACCCTGATTACGGCCTGAAGCAAACCTGCGGTTCTGTGGCCAGTTTTCAAGGAAACGAGTTAAGAAAGGAAATCACGGGCACTGTAATTCACAAACCTGCAGAGTTATAAATGACAGCTATTGGCAAAAATATATGGAAGTAAGTCTGCAAAGAGGACTTGAAAACGAGGCAGAATTGCAGGAATCATATTTCAGGAGGTAGATTGGAATTGCATTTAAAGCATGTGAAAGCGGCAGATCTTTGACAGTGATGCACTTGGACAAAAGTGCGTAAACATTTTTTCCTGAATATATTCAGGAAAAAACACATATGCCCTTTTTGGCCAACCAAGCACTCGAGAAATGGAAATCCACACTACAATGAAGTCTCATTTCCCATTCGTCAAAAGGGCCATCTGAAAAATGTGTAAAAACCAGAAACACAGGAGAGGCCATGGAAAACAGGGAGCCTTGTTATGCTGACGGGCGGGATGTAAATTGCCAACAGACACTCTGGAGATGTTTATGGTGTATCCTGAAACATCTGAAAAACAAAGCTACAGACCCTAGGGCACTTTTGGCCCTATAGCTTAGGAAAATTAAAATCAACAAGACACAGCCAACACAAAATTTAGGGCTGCTGTGTTTACAAGAACCTTGAGTCCAGTACAAATTAAATATCCCAGAAAGAAAAAAATGGATAAAGGAGTTGTGCTACTTACGTACAACGGAATATCACTCAGCAATGAAATCAATGTCATCAGGCCTGTAGCAGCAAATTGAGTGGATTTAAGTATGATGATTCTAAGAGAAATAGGTCACACAGAGAAAGATAATTATCATAAGATATCACTAATAGAGAGAGTGTAAACTTGGCTACACATAAACTGAATTCCAAAACCGAACAGAGTCTCACATTTAGATAAAAACTTATGCTTGCTTAAGGGGAAAGTTGAGTTGGGGTGCTGTATAAAACCAGAGATAGAAATTAGCACAGATACCTTTCCATAAGCCAAATATGTAATAGACAAGACCTACTCTTTGCTCAACGAAATAGACTCATCCATGGTGTATCACCTCACACCTGTTAGAATGGGCATCATCAGAAAATCTACAAACAACAAATGCTGGAAAGGGTGTGGAGATAAGGAACCCTCTTCCACTATTGTTGGGAATGTAAATTGATACAGTCACTGTGGAGAACATTATGGAGTTTCTTATAAAACTAAGAATAGAATTACCATATGATACAGCAATCCCACTACTGGGCATATACCCAGACAAAACCATAAATCAAAAAGAGACATTCACCGCAATGTTCATTGCATCACTATTTACAATATCCAGGTAATGGAAGCAACCTAAATGCCCACAGACAGACGAATGCATAAAGATGTGGTACATATATAAAATGGAATATTACTAAGCCATAAAAAGGAATGAAATTGGGTCATTTGTAGAGACGTTGATGGATCTAGAGACTGTCATACAGAGTGAAGTAAGTCAGAAAGAGAAAAACAAATCTTGTCTATTAATGCATATATGTGGAACCTAGAAAAATTGTACAGATGAACCGTTTTGCAAGGCAGAAATAGAGCAACAGATGTAGACAACAAACGTATGGACACCAAGGGGGGAAAGCTGTTGGGGGGTGGTGGTGGGAGGAGTTGAGAGATTGGGATTGGCATGTATACATTTATATGTATAAAATAGATAACCAAAAAGAAACTGCTGTATAAAAAAATAAAATAAAATTCAAATTACAAAAAGTAAAACAGAAAAAATATTCTTCCCTTCACATACATGTATTTATATGAATAAATTATTTCCATGCTTATATCTGTAAATACAAAAAAGAGGAATAAAATATACCTTGAACCAAAAACGAAAAAAAGAAAAAAAAACAGGACCCACCAGTTACACAGAGGAAAACCGTATCAGGGCACTTGCTCCAGTTGTAAACAATTCTGAAGTTGGTCAGTGGTGGGGAATCATCTCCCATTCAGCCAGCAGGCCCCACGCAACAAGCGTCCTCATTGCAAAGCTGGGGGACTGTGCCGAGGCATCTGTGAGTAAACGTGGGCTGAGCCCCAGGCCAGCTGCTGCTGAAATGTTCCCACCCTTCCCAGGTAAAACACCTGAATATGTACAAGGACTTGAAAGCCTAGAGGAAGGGCCATGGAGCCACATGAGTGACAGCATGCCACCCGACTTGGTGCCTGCAGGCCAGCCAGGATGGTCCTGGCCCTGGGTGCTCTTCTGGAAGCTTTCCATTTCCCTGCCTGAGATACCCCTGCTGTCCCGGCCCCCACTGCTTTCTTCCTCACTCACCTCTGCCCAGGGAGAAATTCCAGCGGCAGTTATGGGTGACACATCCTCTTCTTTAGCAGGTGGCATCTTGGCAACTGCTGCAGAAAGTCCAGCAGAGCCCCACTCACACTGGGCCACCCGCAAAGCCGTGGCCTCTCACTCCCTCCCACCAGTCCAGCCCCGAGACTGCTGACAGGGCAGAGAAAATGGCGTCAGGCACAGCTGCAGGGGCTCTTGCTGCCTGGAGCGGTGTTTATATTGATCTGAACCCAGGCACACCTGGGGAGGTCTGGCCGGCACGGTCGGGCTTCCCAGGCCAGCCAATAATCACCCCTCAGGGGCTCACAGTTGCAGAAACTGGAACTTGCTGAATCGGCCAGGTCCAAGGAACAGGTGTGGGCTCCTGAGACTCAGGATAGACAAGGGGCTGTAGCTCTGGCTTGTTTTCTAATTATATTATCTGGCCCATGAGTGGAAGACAACTTCAAGAAAACCCTCTCCTAATGAGAGGAACCCAGGAGTCAGGGAGAGGAGGGGTGGCTGGTGGGTGGAGACAGAGGCCTGGTGCCCCGGGTGCAGTGGAAGTCTCTGGAAGACCAGGTGGAGGGAGGCCACACAGAGTGATGCCCAGGGTCACAGACCTGTCGGAGCTGCTGTTTGTTAGTTCAAGTCCTGCTCTGAGGTGCTCTGTGTCAGATCTGAGTGACAGGTGAGTTGGGAGTGCTCTGCAATGAGGGCGATATGCACGGTTCCTGTGTTCCCAGCCCTGCCATGGTACCTGCAAGGGTAGCTCTGTATCCTGGGAGGGGCCTGACCACGGGAGCCCCATGGGCTTCAGGGGAACCTGCCCAGGGAAACCAATATCCTGGGAGGGGCCTGAACACGAGAGCCCCGTGGGCTGGGGTGGGGGTGGGGTACCTGCCCAGGTGAGCTCCATATCCTGGGATTGGCCTGACCTCGAGAGCCCCATGGGCTGCTGGAGTCCTGGTAAAGGATGTCAGGACAGTCAGTGAAGCCACCGAGGATATACCTCCAGTAGTTCCTAAATCCTACACCCTGCTGGTCATTCTACCAACCACCAGGACATGGTATTCTGTATTAGTCTTCAATGATGCCTTCTTTTGTATTCTATTAGTCCCAGAGTCACAAGAAATTTTGGCTTGTGAGTGGCAGGACTCAACATACAACTAAAACAATACTTCCGGACCGTGTTGCCCCAAGGGTTCAAAAATTCCCACACCATCTTTGGGGAAAGCTCAGCTAAAGAACTAAAAGTTCTACCTCTGGAAAAGGAAACACTCCTTCAATATGCAGATGACATTCTGATCGCCAGCCCTACTAAGGAGACCTCTGAACTACCAAGCCAATAAAGGATACAAGTTGTCCAAGAAAAAGCTCAAATATCACAGACTACAATGACCTGCCTGGGCTTCATTCTCACAGAAGGTCGGAGAAGCCCATCCCAGGAAAGGGAAGAAACAATTTACAGCCTTACCCATTTCTGAAACTAGAAGACAGCTTAGGGGTTCCTGGGGAGCCCAGGGTTTGCTGCTTCTGGATCCCTAACTACAGTCTACTATCTGGGCCTCTATATGAAACACTGAAAGGAAAAGATGATGATCCTATTGAATAGAATGCAGAAGTGGCCTTTCACGAATGGAAAGAGCAGTCAATTCAGACCCTTGCCCTGGAACTCCCTAATTTAGCTAAACCCTTTGACCTTTACATTCCTGGTGAACGGTGAATCGCCATTGGAGTATTAGTGCAAAACCTGGGACCACTTGAAATGGAACAATGCAAGAATGCGATCCAGGTAGGATAAACTACGGTCACCAAGGGGCTTCGCCCACCGCCACATCTGGCCAAGATACTGGCAGTATCTGAAAACCTGGAAATCAGCAGCCCAAAAGGCCACCTCCATCCTAAGGGAAAAGGACCCCACGTGGTGATCCTAACACCCAACCATGCCCTGAAGTTGCAGGGTTGGCTCCGTGGGCACACTGACCTTGAGTGAGCAGGCCCTCCAACTCCAACCTCCATAGAGATAACCGGGGCAAAGGGGCACCATGACGACTCGTGTGAAGGTGTCTGCACGGGCAAATTTAATGCTCATTTCCCACCAGGAAGAGGAATTAACCAAAGGCTCAGCATGCCGTGCCGGAAACAGATTAGGGCCTGAAGCAATCCTGTGGGTTTGCGGCCAGCTCACAAGAAAGCGAGTTGAAGAAAGGAGCTCAGGGGCACTGTAATTCAAAAACCTGCAGAGTTATAAATGACAGCTATCATCCAAAAATATATTGAAGGAAGGCTGTGAAGAGGACTTGAAAGCGGGGCAGAATTGCAGGAAAACGATTTCAGGGGGTAGACTGGAATTGCATTTAAAGCATAGGAAAAGAGGCAGAACGTCGACAATGATTCAGTTGGCCAAAAAGGGCGTATGCGTTTTTTCCTGAATACAGGAAATTTTCCTGAATTCAAGAAAAAACGCATACGCCCTTTTTGGCCAACCAAGCAAGCATGTTAAAGAAATCTGCACTACAATGAAGGCTCAATGCCCCCCGGTCAAAAGCGCAATCTGAAAAAAGTGTAAAATCCAGAAAGAAAGCACAGGCCATGGAGAACATGGAGCCTTGTTATGATGATGGGCAAGATGTAAATTGCCAATAGCCACTCTGGAGAAGTGTATTGTGTTTCCTGAAACACCTAAAAAACAAAGCAACGGAGCCTATAGCACTTGCACTTATGGTCCTATAGCTTAGGGAAATTAAAATCAAAAACACACAGCCACCCCAAAGTTTTGGACGGCTCTGTTTACAAGAACCTCGTCTACGGTACAAGTTAAATATCCCAGAATGTGAAAAATGGATAAAGAAGTTGTGGTACGTACGTAAAATGGAATCTCACTCAGCAATGAAATCTATGTCATCAGGCCCGTCGCGGCATAATGAGGGGATTCAGGTACGATGATTCTAAGTGAAATAAGTCACACAGAAAATGAAACATCATAAGATATCACTAATACACGGAATGTAAACTTGGCTACACATGAACTGAATCACTAAACAGAACAGCGTCTCAAATTTAGAAAACCAACTTATGCTTGCTTAAGGGGAAAGGTGAGTTGGGGTGCTGCATAAAACCAGAGATAGAAATTAGCACAGATACCTTTCCATAAGCCAAATATGTAATAGTCAAGACCTAGCCCTTGCTCAACGAAATGGACTAAACACCCCATATTCAAGGCCTAGGATTACACATGACTAGTAAGAATCTTCAAACCCATGGATTTATATGTCTCCGTAAGAGACTCAAGTGTGTGTACAGAGCCATGAATGCAGCAGAGAAAATCCGATAAAATCCATTATCAAAATGATTTACAAAACAAACACAATGACAGTGAAATAGAGAGCAATTCTTAAATAATTCATTCAGGGCTTGTGATGCAACCTGGATTTACCACATCTACATCCAGAGCTGAGTGAAACATAAGGCTGGACACTTCGGACTGGTAGCATTGGTGAGGTTCGATGAGCAAATGCAGACCCTTTGAAGTCATACTGCATGGTACCCATTCCATGGGTCCCAACTCTCCAGGTTTAAGGGATTCTTCCTTCAGCTAAAACATGCATGGGAAACCCAGAGTATGGTCCACTGTGTGATTGGGAAACGTTTTCAAAAGCATCTCAGTTTTCGAAACCTGGTACTCGCGTTCACCATTCCAGACGCTTTACTAACACTCTCCCCACTTGGAGAGTCAGTGTCTTTAACCTCCTGTTTGGCACAGTTTGCAATTTCTGCGCAAGATGAACAGGAAAGGGAGAACCAATGAGAGTCTAGCTGTAGTTGTCTGCACGGGCAAATGGAACGCTCATTTCCCACCAGGAAGAGGAATTAACCAAAGGCTCAGCGTGCCCTGCTGGAAACAGATAAGGGCCTGAAGAAATCATGCGGTTTGCGGCCAGCTCACAAGAAAGCGAGTTGAAGAAAGGAGCTCAGGGGCACTGTAATTCACAAACCTGCAGTGCTATGAATGACAGCTATCGTCCAAAAATGTACTGAAGTAAGTATTCGAAGAGGACTTGAAAGTGGGGCAGAATTTCAGGAAAACGATTTCAGGGGGTAGACTGGAATTGCACTTAAAGCATAGGAAAAGAGGCAGAATGTCGACAATGATGCACTTGGCCAAAAAGGGCGTATGCGTTTTTTCCTGAATATGTTCAGGAAAAAACGCATACGCACTTTTTGGCCAACCAAGCAAGCGTGTAAAGGAAATCTGCACTACAATGAAGTCTCACTGCCCCCCAGTCAAAAGGGCCATCTGAAAAAAGTGTAAAATCCACAAAGGCAGGACAGGTCATAGAGAACAGGGAGCCTTGTTATGCTGATGTGCAGGATGTAAATTCCCAACAGCCACTCTGGAGAAGTGTATGGTGTTTCCTGAAACACGTAGGAAACAAAGCAACACAGCCTATGTCACTTCCACTTATGGTCCTATAGTTTAGGGAAATTAAAATGAAAATCACACAGCCACCCCAATGTTTGGGATGGTTGTGTTTACAAGAACCTCGTCTACGGTACAAGTTAAATATCCGAGAAAGCAAAAAATGGATAAAGAAGTTGTGGTACGCACGTACAATGGAATATCACTCAGCTATGAAATCTACGACATCAGGCCTGTAGCGGCATAATGAGTGGATTCAGGTACGACGATTCTATGAGAAATAAATCACACAGAAAAAAGAACATCATAAGATATCACTAATACACGGAACGTAAACTTGGCTACACATGAACTGAATTACAAAACAGAACAGGATCTCAAATTTAGAAAATCAACTTATGCTTGCTTATGGGGAAAGGTGAGTTGGGGTGCTGCATAAAACCAGAGATTGAAATTAGCACAGATACCATTCAATAAGCCAAATATATAATAGACAAGACCTACTCCTTGCTCAACGAAATGGACTCAACACCCCATATTCAACGCCTGGGAATATACCTGACAAGAAGAATCTTAAGACCCATGGATTTATGTGTCTCCATAAGGAAATCAAGCGTGTGTACAGCGGCCAAAACTCAGCAGTGAAAATCCGATAAATCCCATTATCAAAATAAATTTCACAAACAAAACACAATGACAGTGAAATAGAGAGCAATTCTTAAATAATTCATTCAGGGCTTGTAATGCAACCTGGATTTACCACATCTACACCCAGAGCTGGGTGAGACATAAGGCTGGACACTTCGGGCTGATAGCATTGGTGAGGTTCGGTGAGCAAACGCAGACCCTTTGAAGTCATACTGCATGGTACCCATTCCATGGGTCCCAACTCTCCAGGTTTAAGGGATTCTTCCTTCAGCTAAAACATGCATGGGAAACCGAGCGTATGGTCCACCGTGTTATTGGGAAACGTTTTCAAATGCATCTCAGGTTTCGTCCCCTGGTACTTGGGTTCACCATTCCAGACGCTTTACTAACACTCTCCCCACTTGGAGAGTCAGTGCCTTTAAACTCCTGTTTCTCACAGTTTGCAAATTCTGCGCAAGATGAACAGGAATAGGGAGAAGCAATGAGAGACTAGCTGTAGGTGTCTGCACGGGCAAATGGAATCCTCACTTCCCACCAGGAAGAGGAATTAACCAAAGGCTCAGCATGCCCTGCCGGAACCAGATTAGGGCCTGAAGCAATCCTGCGGGTTTGCGGCCAGCTCACAAGAAAGCGAGTTGAAGAAAGGAGCTCAGGGGCACTGTCATTCACAAACCTGCAGAGTTATGATCGACAGCTATCGTCCAAAAATGTATTGAAGTTAGTCTTCGAAGAGGACTTGAAAGCGGGGCAGAATTTCAGGAAAACGATTTCAGGGGGTAGACTGGAATTACACTTAAAGCATAGGAAAAGGGGCAGAATGTCCACAATGATGCACTTGGCCAAAAAGGGCGTATGCTTCTTTTCCTGAATATGTTCAGGAAAAAACGCATACGCACTTTTTGGCCAACCAAGCAAGCGTGTAATGGAAATCTGCACTACAATGAAGTCTCACTGCCCCCCGGTCAAAAGGGCCATCTGAAACAAGTGTAAAATCCAGAAAGGCAGGAAAGGTCATGGAGAACAGGGAGCCTTGTTATGCTGCTTGGCGGGATGTAAATTGCCAACAGCCAATCTGGAGAAGTGTATGGTGTTTCCTGAAACACGTAGGAAACAATGCAACACAGCCTATGGCACTTCCACTTATGGTCCTAAAGCTTAGGGAAATTAAAATCAAAAACACACAGCCACCCCAATGTTTGGGACGGCTCTGTTTACAAGAACCTCGTCTATGGAACAAGTTAAATATCCGAGAAAGCAAAAAATGGATAAAGATGTTGTGGTACGTACGTACAATGGAATAAGACTCAGCAATGGAATCTACGTCATCAGGCCCATAGCGGCATAAGGAGTGGATTCAGGTACGATGATTCTATGAGAAATAAGACACACAGAAAAAGAAACATCATACGATATCACTAATACACGGAACGTAAACTTGACTACACATGAACTGAATTACAAAACAGAAGAGGGTCTCAAATTTAGAAAACCAACTTATGCCTGCTTATGGGGAAAGGTGAGATGGGGTGCTGCATCAAACCAGAGATTGAAATTAGCACAGATACCGTTCCATAAGCCAAATATATAATAGACAAGACCTACTCCTTGCTCAACGAAATGGACTCAACACCCCATATTCAACGCCTGGCAATATACCTGACAAGTAAGAATCTTAAGACCCATGGATTTATATGTCTCCATAAGGAAATCAAGCATGTGTACAGCGGCCAAAACGCAGCAGTGAAAATCCGATAAATCCAATTATCAAAATAAATTTCAAAAACAAAACACTATGACAGTGAAATAGAGAGCAATTCTTAAATAATTCATTCAGGGCTTGTGATGCAACCTGGATTTACCACATCTACACCCAGAGCTGGGTGTGACATAAGGCTGGACACTTCAGGCTGATAGCATTGGTGATGTTCGGTGAGCAAACGCAGACCCTTTGAAGTCATACTGCATGGTAGACATTCCATGGGTCCCAACTCTCCAGGTTTAAGGGAATCTTCCTTCAGCTAAAACATGCATGGGAAACCCAGAGTATGGTCCACCGTTTGATTGGGAAACGTTTTCAAATGCATCTCAGGTTTCGTACCCTTTTACTCGGGTTCACCATTCCAGACGCTTTACTAACACTCTCTCCACTTGGAGAGTCAGTGCCTTTAACCTCCTGTTTGGCACAGTTTGCAATTTCTGCGCAAGATGAACAGGAATAGGGACAAACAATGAGAGACCATTTGTAGGTGTCTGCACGGGCAAATGGAACGCTCATTTCCCACCAGGAAGAGGAATTAACCAAAGGCTCAGCGTGCCCTGCTGGAACCAGATTAGGGCCTGAAGCAATCCTGCGGTTTTGCGGCCAGCTCACAAGAAAGCGAGTTGAAGAAAGAGCTCAGGGGCACTGTAATTCACAAACCTGTAGAGTTATGAATGTCAGCTATTGTCCAAAAATGTATTGAAGTAAGTCTTCGAAGAGGACTTGAAAGCGGGGCAGAATTTCAGGAAAACGATTTCAGGGGGTAGACTGGAATTGCACTTAAAGCATAGGAAAAGAGGCAGAATGTCGACAATGATGCACTTGGCCAAAACGTGCGTATGCGTTTTTTCCTGAATATATTCAGGAAAAAACGCATACGCACGTTTTGGCCTACCAAGCAAGCGTGTAAAGGAAATCTGCACTACAATGAAGTCTCACTGCCCCTCGGTCAAAGGGGCCATCTGAAAAAAGTGTAAAATCCAGAAAGGCAGGACAGGTCATGGAGAACAGGGAGCCTTGTTATGCTGATGTGCGGGATGTAAATTGCCAACAGCCACTCTGGAGAAGTGTATGGTGTTTCCTGAAACACGTAGGAAACAAAGCAACACAGCCTATGGCACTTCCACTTATGGCCCTATAGCTTAGGGAAATTAAAATCAAAAACACACAGGCACCCCAAATTTTGGGACGGCTGTGTTTACAAGAACCTCGTCTACGGTACAAGTTAAATATCCGAGAAAGCAAAAAATGGATAAAGAAATTGTGGTACGTACGTACAATGGAATATCACTCAGCAATGCAATCTACGTCATCAGAACATAGCGGCATAATGAGTGGATTCAGGTACGACGATTCTATGAGAAATAAGACACACAGAAAAAGAAACATCTTAAGATATCACTAATACACGGAACGTAAACTTGGCTACACATGAACTGAATTACAAAACAGAACAGAGTCTCAAATTTAGATAACCAACTTATGCTTGCTTATGGGGAAAGGTGAGTTTGGGGGCTGCATAAAACCAGAGATTGAAATTAGCACAGATACTGTTCCATAAGCCAAATATATAATAGACCAGACCTACTCCTTGCTCAACGAAAAGGACTCAACACCCCATATTCAACGCCTGGGAATATACCTGACAAGTAAGAATCTTAAGACCCATGGATTTATATGTCTCCATAAGGAAATCAAGCGTGTGTACAGCGGCCTAAACGCAGCAGTGAAAATCCGATAAATCCCATTATCAAAATAAATTTCACAAACACAACACATTGACAGTGAAATACAGAGCAATTCTTAGATAATTCATTCAGGGCTTGTGATGCAACCTGGATTTACCACATCTACACCCAGATCTGGGTGAGACATAAGGCTGGACACTTCGGGCTGATAGCATTGGTGAGGTTCGGTGAGCAAAGGCAGACCCTTTGAAGTCATACTGCATGGTACCCATTCCATGGGTCCCAACTCTCCAGGTTTAAGGGATTCTTCCTTCAGCTAAAACATGAATGGGAAACCCAGAGTATGGTCCACCGTGTGATTGGGAAACGTTTTCAAATGCATGTCAGGTTTCGTCCCCTGGTACTCGGGTTCACCGTTCTAGACGCTTTACTAACACTCTCCCCACTTGGAGAGTCAGTGCCTTTAACCTCCTGTTTGGCACAGTTTGCAATTTCTGCGCAAGATGAACAGGAATAGGGAGAACCAATGAGAGACTAGCTGTAGGTGTCTGCACGGGCAAATGGAACGCTCATTTACCACCAGGAAGAGGAATTAACCAAAGGCTTAGCGTGCCCTGCCGGAAACAGATTAGGGCCTGAAGCAATCCTGCGGTGTTGCGGCCAGCTCACAAGATAGCGAGTTGAAGAAAGGAGCTCAGGGGCACTGTAATTAACAAACCTGCAGAGTTATGAATGACAGCTATCGTTCAAAAATGTATTGAAGTAACTCTTCGAAGAGGAATTGAAAGCGGGGCAGAATGTCAGGAAAACGATTTCAGGGGGTAGACTGGAATTACACTTAAAGCATAGGAAAAGAGGCAGAATGTCGACAATGATGCACTTGGCCAAAAAGGGCGTATGCGTTTTTTCCTGAATATATTCAGGAAAAAACGCATACGCCCTTTTTGGCCAACCAAGCAAGCGTGTAAAGGAAATCTGCACTACAATGAAGTCTCACTGCCCCCCGGTCCAAAGGGCCATCTGAAACAAGTGTAAAATCCAGAAAGGCAGGACAGGTCATGGAGAACAGGGAGCCTTGTTATGCTGATGGGCGGGATGTAAATGGCCAACAGCCACTCTGGAGAAGTGTATGGTGTTTCCAGAAACACGTAGGAAACAAAGCAACACAGCCTATGGCACTTCCACTTATGGTCCTATAGCTTAGGTAAATTAAAATCAATAACACACAGCCACCCCAAAGTTTGGGACGGCTCTCTTTACAAGAACCTCGTCTACGGTACAAGTTAAATATCCGAGAATGCAAAAAATGGATAAAGAAGTTGTGGTATGTACGTACAATGGAATATCACTCAGCAATAAGATCTACGTCATCAGGCCCGTAGCGGCATAATGAGTGGATTCAGGTATGACGATTCTACGAGAAATAAGTCACACAGAAAAAGAAACATCATAAGATATCACTAATACACGGAACGTAAACTTGGCTACACATGAACTGAATTACAAAATAGAACAGGGTCTCAAATTTAGAAAACCAACTTATGCTTGCTTATGGGGAAAGGTGTGTTGGGGTGTTGCATAAAACCAGAGATTGAAATTAGCACAGATACCGTTCCATAAGCCAAATATATAATAGACAAGACCTACTCCTTGCTCAACGAAATGGACTCAACACCCCATATTCAACGTCTCGGAATATACCTGACAAGTAAGAATCTTAAGACCCATGGATTTATATGTCTCCATAAGGAAATCAAGCTTGTGTACAGCGGCCTAAACGCAGCAGTGAAAATCCGATAAATCCCATTATCAAAATAAATTTCACAAACAAAACACAATGACAGTGAAATAGAGAGCAATTCTTAAATAATTCATTCAGGGCTTGGGATGCAACCTGGATTTACCACATCTACACCCAGAGCTGGGTGAGACATAAGGCTGGACACTTCGGGCTGATAGCATTGGTGAGGTTCGGTGAGCAAACGCAGACCCTTTGAAGTCATACTGCATGGTACCCATTCCATGGGTCCCAACTCTCCAGGGTTAAGGGATTCTTCCTTCAGCTAAAACATGCATGGGAAACCCAGAGTATGGTCCACCGTGTGATTGGGAAACGTTTTCAAATGCATCTCAGGTTTCGACCCCTGGTACTCGGGTTCACCGTTCCAGACGCTTTACTAACACTCTCCCCCCTTGGAGAGTCAGTGCCTTTAACCTCCTGTTTGTCAGAGTTTGCAATTTCTGCGCAAGATGAACAGGAATAGGGAGAACCAAAGAGACCATCTGTAGGTGTCTGCACGGGGAAATGGAAAGCTCATTTCCCACCAGGAAGAGGAATTAACCAAAGGATCAGCGTGCCCTGCTGGAACCAGATTAGGGCCTGAAGCAATCCTGCGGTTTTGCGGCCAGCTCAGAAGAAAGCGAGTTGAAGAAAGGAGCTCAGGGGCACTGTAATTCACAAACCTGCAGAGTTATGAATGTCAGCTATTGTCCAAAAATATATTGAAGTCAGTCTTCGAAGAGGACTTGAAAGCAGGGCAGAATTTCAGGAAAACGATTTCAGGGAGTAGACTGGAATTGCACTTAAAGCATAGGAAAAGAGGCAGAATGTCGACAATGATGCACTTGGCCAAAACGTGCGTATGCGTTTTTTCCTGAATATATTCAGGAAAAAACGCATACGCCCTTTTTGGCCTACCAAGCAAGCGTGTAAAGGAAATCTGCACTACAATGAAGTCTCACTGCCCCCCGGTCCAAAGGGCCATCTGAAACAAGTGTAAAATCCAGAAAGACAGGACAGGTCATGGAGAACAGGGAGCCTTGTTATGCTGATGGGCGGGATGTAAATTGCCAACAGCCACTCTGGAGAAGTGTATGGTGTTTCCTGAAACACGTAGGAAACCAAGCAACACAGCCTATGGCACTTCCACTTATGGTCCTATAGCTTAGGGAAATTAAAATCAATAACACACAGCCCCCCCAAAGTTTGGGACGGCTCTGTTTACAAGAACCTCGTCTACGGTACAAGTTAAATATCCGAGAAAGCAAAAAATGGATAAAGAAGTTGTGGTACGTACGTACAATGGAATATCACTCAGCAATGAGATCTACGTCATCAGGCCCGTAGCGGCATAATGAGTGGATTCAGGTACGACAATTCTATGAGAAATAATTCACAGAGAAAAAGAAACATCATAAGATATCACTAATACACGTAACGTAAACTTGGCTACACATGTACTGAATTACAAAACAGAACAGGGTCTCAAATTTAGAAAACCAACTTATGCTTGCTTATGGGGAAAGGTGAGTTGGGGTGCTGCATAAAACCAGAGATTGAAATTAGCACAGATACCGTTCCATAAGCCAAATATATAATATACAAGACCTACTCCTTGCTCAACGAAATGGACTCAACACCCCATATTCAACGCCTGGCAATATACCTGACAAGTAAGAATCTTAAGACCCATGGATTTATAAGTCTCCATAAGGAAATCAAGCATGTTTACAGTGGCCTAAACGCAGCAGTGAAAATCCGATAAATCCAATTATCAAAATAAATTTCAAAAACAAAACACAATGACAGTGAAATAGAGTGCAATTCTTAAATAATTCATTCAGGGCTTGTGATGCAACCTGGATTTACCACATCTACAACCAAAGCTGGTTGAGACATAAGGCAGGACACTTCGGCTAATAGCACTGGTGAGGTTCGTTGAGCAAAGGCAGACCCTTTGAAGCCATACTGCATGGCAGCCATTCCTTGGGTCCCAACTCTCCAGGTTTAAGGGATTCTTCCTTCAGCTAAAACATGCATGGGAAACCCAGAGTATGGTCCACCGTGTGATTGGGAAACGTTTTCAAATGCATCTCAGGTTTCGTCCCCTGGTACTCGGGTTCACCGTTCCAGACGCTTTACTAACACTCTCCCCCCTTGGAGAGTCAGTGCCTTTAACCTCGTGTTTGACACAGTTTGCAATTTCTGCGCAAGATGAACAGGAATAGGGAGAACCAATGTGAGACTAGCTGTAGGTGTGTGCACGGGCAAATGGAACCCTCATTTCCCACCAGGAAGAGGAATTAACCAAAGGCTCAGCGTGCCCTGCCGGAACCAGATTAGGGCCTGAAGCAATCCTGCGGTTTTGCGGCCAGCTCACAAGAAAGCGAGTTGAAGAAAGGAGCTCAGGGGTACTGTAATTCACAAACCTGCAGAGATATGAATGACAGCTATCGTCCAAAAATGTATTGATGTAAGTCTTTGAAGAGGACTTGAAAGCGGGGCAGAGTATCAGGAAAATGATTTCAGGGGGTAGACGGGAATTGCACTTAAAGCATAGGAAAAGAGGCATAATGTCCACAATGATGCACTTGGCCACAAAGGGCGTATGCGTTTTTTCCTGAATATATTCAGGAAAAAACGCATACGCCTTTTTTGGCCAACCAAGCAAGCGTGTCAAGGAAATCTGCACTACAATGAAGTCTCACTGCCCCCCGGTCCAAAGGGCCATCTGAAACAAGTGTAAAATCCAGAAAGACAGGACCGGTCATGGAGAACAGGGAGCATTGTTATGCTGATGGGCGGGATTTAAATAGCCAACAGCCAGTCTGGAGAAGTGTATGGTGTTTCCTGAAACACGTAGGAAACAAAGCAACACAGCCTATGGCACTTCCACTTAGGGTCCTATAGCTTAGGAAAATTAAAATCAAAAACACACAGCCACCCCAAAGTTTGGGACGGCTCTGTTTACCAGAAACTCGTCTACGGTACAAGTTAAATATCCGAGAAAGCAAAAAATTTATAAAGAAGTTGTGGTACGTACGTACAATGGAATATCACTCAGCAATGAGATCTACGTCATCAGGCCCGTAGCAGCATAATGAGTGCATTCAGGTACGACGATTCTACGAGAAATAAGTCACACAGAAAAAGAAACATCATAAGATATCACTAATACACGGAACGTAAACTTGGCTACACATGTACTGAATTACAAAACAGAACAGGGTCTCAAATTTAGAAAACCAACTTATGCTTGCTTATGGGGAAAGGTGAGTTGGGGTGCTGCATCAAACCAGAGATTGAAATTAGCACAGATATCGTTCCATAAGCCAAATATATAATAGACAAGACCTACTCCTTGCTCAACGAAATGGACTCAACACCCCATATTCCACGCCTGGGAATATACCTGACAAGTAAGAATCTTAAGTCCCATGATTTATATGTCTCCATAAGGAAATCAAGCGTGTGTACAGCGGCCTAAACGCAGCAGTGAAAATCCGATAAATCCCATTATCAAAATAAATTTCAAAAACAAAACACAATGACAGTGAAATAGAGAACAATTCTTAAATAATTCATTCAGGGCTTGTGATGCAACCTGGATTTACCACATCTACACCCAAAGCTGGTTGACACATAAGGCTGGACACTTCGGGCTGATCGCATTGGTGAGGTTCAGTGAGCAAATGCAGAACTTTGAAGTCATACCGCATGGTAGCCATTCGATGGGTCACAACTCTCCAGGTTTAAGGGATTCTTCCTTCAGCTAAAACATGCATGGGAAACCCAGAGTATGGTCCATCGTGTGATTGGGAAACGTTTTCAAATGCATCTCAGGTTTCGTCCCCTGGTACTCAGGTTCACCATTCCAGACGCTTTACTAACGCTCTCCCCCCTTGGAGAGTCAGTGCCTTTAACCTCCTGTTTGGCACAGTTTGCAATTTCTGCGCAAGATGAACAGGAATAGGGAGAACCAATGAGAGACTAGCTGTAGGTGTCTGCAGGGCAAATGGAATGCTCATTTCCCAACAGGAAGAGGAATTAACCAAAGGCTCAGCATGCCCTGCCGGAAACAGATTAGGGCCTGAAGCAATCCTGTGGTTTCGCGGCCAGCTCACAAGAAAGCGAGTTGAAGAATGGAGCTCAGGGGCACTGTAATTCACAAACCTGCAGAGTTATGAATGACAGCTATCGTCCAAAAATGTATTGAAGTAAGTCTTCGAAGAGGACTTGAAAGCGGGCAGAATTTCAGGAAAACGATTTCAGGGGGTAGACTGGAATTGCACTTAAAGCATAGGAAAAGAGGCAGAATGTCGACAATGATGCACTTGGCCAGAAAGGGCGTATGCGTTTTTTCCTGAATATATTCAGGAAAAAACGCATACGCCCTTTTGGACGAACCAAGCAAGCGTGTAATGGAAATCTGCACTACAATGAAGTCTCACTGCCCCCCGGTGAAAAGGGCCATCTGAAACAAGTGTAAAATCCAGAAAGGCAGGACAGGTCATGGAGAACAGGGAGCCTTGTTATGCTGATGGGCGGGATGTAAATTGCCAACAGCCACTCTGGAGAAGTGTATGGTGTTTCCTGAAACACGTAGGAAACAAAGCAACACAGCCTATGGCACTTCCACTTATGGTCCTATAGCTTAGGTAAATTAAAATCAAAAACACACAGCCACCCCAAAGTTTTGGACGGCTCTCTTTACAAGAACTTCGTCTACGGTACAAGTTAAATATCCGAGAAAGCAAAAAATGGATAAAGAAGTTGTGGTACGTACGTACAATGGAATATCACTCAGCAATGAGATCTATGTCATCAGGCCCGTAGCGGCATAATGAGTGGATTCAGGTACGACGATTCTACGAGAAATAAGTCACACAGAAAAAGAAACATCATAAGATATCACTAATACACGGAACGTAAACTTGTCTACACATGAACTGAATTACAAAACAGAACAGGGTCTCAAATTTAGAAAACCAACTTATGCTTGCTTATGGGGAAAGGTGAGTTGGGGTGCTGCATCAAACCAGAGATTGAAATTAGCACAGATACCGTTCCATAAGCCAAATATATAATAGACAAGACCTACTCCTTGCTCAACCAAACGGACTCAACACCCCATATTCAATTCCTGGGAATATACCTGACAAGTAAGAATCTTAAGACCCATGGATTTATATGTCTCCATAAGGAAGTCAAGCGTGTGTTCAGTGGCCTAAACGCAGCAGTGAAAATCCGATAAATCCCATTATCAAAATAAATTTCACAAACAAAACACAATGACAGTGAAATAGAGAGCAATTCTTAAATAATTCATTCAGGGCTTGTGATGCAACCTGGATTTACCACATCTACACCCAGAGCTGGGTGAGACATAAGGCTGGACACTTCGGGCTGATAGCATTGGTGAGGTTCGGTGAGCAAACGCAGACCCTTTGAAGTCATACTGCATGGTAGCCATTCCATGGGTCCCAACTCTCCAGGTTTAAGGGATTCTTCCGTCAGCTATAACATGCATGGGAAACCCAGAGTATGGTCCACCGTGTGCTTGGGAAACGTTTTCAAATGCATCTCAGGTTTCGACCCCTGGTACTCGGGTTCACCGTTCCAGACGCTTTACTAACACTCTCCCTCTTGGAGAGTCAGTGCCTTTAACCTCCTGTTTGGCACAGTGTGCAATTTCTGCGCATGATGAACAGGAATAGGGAGAACCAATGAGAGACTATCTGTAGGTGTCTGCACGGGCAAATGGAACGCTCATTTCCCACCAGGAAGAGGAATTAACCAAAGGCTCAGCGTGCCCTGCTGAAACCAGATTAGGGCCTGAAGCAATCCTGCGGTTTTGCGGCCAGCTCACAAGAAAGCGAGTTGAAGAAACGAGCTCAGGGGCACTGTAATTCACAAACCTGCAGAGTTATGAATGACAGCTATCGTCCAAAAATGTATTGAAGTAAGTCTTCGAAGAGGACTGGAAAGCGGGGCAGAATTTCAGGAAAACGATATCAGGGGGTAGACTGGAATTGCACTTAAAGCATAGGAAAAGAGGCAGAATGTCGACAATGATGCACTTGGCCAAAAAGGGCGTATGCGTTTTTTCCTGAATATATTCAGGAAAAAACGCATACGCGCTTTTTGGCCAACCAAGCAAGCGTGTAAAGGAAATCTGCACTACAATGAAGTCTCAGTGCCCCCCGGTCAAAAGGGCCATCTGAAAAATGTGTAAAATCCAGAAAGGCAGGACAGGTCATGGAGAACAGGGAGCCTTGTTATGCTGATGGGCGTGATGTAAATTGCCAACAGCCACTCTGGAGAAGTGTACAGTGTTTCCTGAAACACGTAGGAAACAAAGCAACACAGCCTATGGCACTTCCACTTATGGTCCTATAGCTTAGGGAAATTAAAATCAAAAACACACAGCCACCCTAACGTTTGGGATGGCTCTGTTTACAAGAACCTCGTCTACGGTACAAGTTAAATATCCGAGAAAGCAAAAAATGGATAAAGAAGTTGTGGTACGTACGTACAATGTAATATCACTCAGCAATGAAATCTACGTCATTAGGCCCGTAGCGGCATAATGAGTGGATTCAGGTACGACGATTCTACGAGAAATAGGTCACACAGAAAAAGAAACATCATAAGATATCACTCATACACGGAACGTAAACTTGTCTACACATGAACTGAATTACAAAACAGAACAGGGTCTCAAATTAAGAAAACCAACTTATGCTTGCTTATGGGGAAAGGTGAGTTGGGGTGCTGCATAAAACCAGAGATTGAAATTAGCACAGATACCGTTCCATAAGCCAAATATATAATAGACAAGACCTACTCCTTGCTCAACGAAATGGACTCAACACCCCATATTCAACGCCTGGGAATATACCTGACAAGTAAGAATCTTAAGACCCATGGATTTATATGTCTCCATAAGGAAATCAAGCGTGTGTACAGCGGCCTAAATGCAGCAGTGAAAATCCGATAAATCCCATTATCAAAATAAATTTCAAAAACCAAACACTATGACAGTGAAATAGAGAGCAATTCTTAAATAATTCATTCAGGGCTTGTGATGCAACCTGGATTTACCACATCTACACCCAGAGCTGGGTGAAACATAAGGCTGGACACTTCGGGCTGATAGCATTGGTGAGGTTCGGTGAGCAAACGCAGACCCGTTGAAGTCATACTGCATGGCAGCCATTCAATGGGTCCCAACACTCCAGGTTTAAGGGATTCTTCCTTCAGCTAAAACATGCATGGGAAACCCAGAGTATGGTCCACCGTGTGATTGGGAAACGTTTTCAAATGCATCTCAGGTTTCGTCCCCTGGTACTCGGGTTCACCGTTCCACACGCTTTACTAACACTCTCCCCACTTGGAGAGTCAGTGCCTTTAACCTCCTGTTTGGCACAGTTTGCAATTTCTGCACAAGATGAACAGGAATAGGGAGAACCAATGAGAGACTAGCTGTAGGTGTCTGCACGGGCAAATGGAACGCTCATTTCCCACCAGGAAGAGGAATTAACCAAAGGCTCAGCGTACCCTGCCGGAACCAGATTAGGGCCTGAAGCAATCCTGCGGTTTTGCGGCCAGCTCACAAGAAAGCGAGTTGAAGAAAGGAGCTCAGGGGCACTGTAATTCACAAACCTGCAGAGATATGAATGACAGCTATCGTCCAAAAATGTATTGAAGTAAGTCATCGAAGAGGACTTGAAAGCGGGGCAGAATTTCAGGAAAACGATTTCAGGGGGTAGACTGGAATTGCAATTAAAGCATAGGAAATGAGGCAGAATGTCGACAATGATGCACTTGGCCAGAAAGGGCGTACGCGTTTTTTCCTGAATATATTCATGAAAAAAGGCATACGCCGTTTTTGGCCAAACAAGCAAGCGTGTAAAGGAAATCTGCACTACAATGAAGTCTCACTGCCCACTGGCACAAACGGCCATCTGAAAGAAGTGTAAAATCCAGAAAGGCAGGACAGGTCATGGAGAACAGGGAGCCTTGTTATGCTGATGGGCGGGATGTAAATTGCCAACAGCCACTCTGGAGAAGTGTATGGTGTTTCCTGAATCATGTAGGAAACAAAGCAACACAGCCTATGGCACTTCCACTTATGGTCCTATAGCTTAGGGAAATTAAAATCAAAAACACACAGCCACCCCAAAGTTTGGGACGGCTCTGTTTACAAGAACCTCGTCTACGGTGCAAGTTAAATATCTGAGAAAGCAAAAAATGGATAAAGAAATTGTGGTACGTACGTACAATGGAATATCACTCAGCAATGAGATCTACGTCATCAGGACCGTAGCGGCATAATGAGTGGATTCAGGTACGACGATTCTACGAGAAATAAGTCACTCAGAAAAAGAAACATCATAAAATATCACTAATACACGGAACGTAAACTTGGCTACACATGAACTGAATTACAAAACAGAACAGGGTCTCAAATTTAGAAAACCAACTTATGCTTGCTTATGGGGAAAGGTGAATTGGTTTGCTGCATCAAACCAGAGATTGAAATTAGCACAGATACCGTTCCATAAGCCAAATATATAATAGACAAGACCTACTCCTTGCTCAACGAAATGGACTCAACACCCCATATTCAACGCCTGGGAATATACCTGACAAGTAAGACTCTTAAGACCCATGGATTTATGTGTCTCCATAAGGAAATCAAGCGTGTGTACAGCGGCCGAAACGCAGCAGTGAACATCCGATAAATCCCATTATCAAAATAAATTTCACAAACAAAACACAATGACAGTGAAATAGAGAGCAATTCTTAAATAATTCATTCAGGGCTTGTGATGCAACCTGGATTTACCACATCTACACCCAGAGCTGGGTGAGACATAAGGCTGGACACTTCGGGCTGATAGCATTGGTGAGGTTCGGTGAGAAAACGCAGACCCTTTGAAGTCATACTGCATGGCAGCCATTCCATGGGTCCCAACTCTCCAGGTTTAAGGGATTCTTCCTTCAGCTAAAACATGCATGGGAAACCCAGAGTATGGTCCACCGTGTGATTGGGAAACGTTTTCAAATGCATCTCAGGTTTCGTCCCCTGGTACTCGGGTTCTCCGTTCCCGGCACTTTACTAACACTCTGCCCACTTGGAGAGTCAGTGCCTTTAACCTCCTGTTTGGCACAGTTCGCAATTTCTGCACAAGATGTACAGGAATAGGGAGACCAATGAGAGGCTAGCTGTAGGTGTCTGCACGGGCAAATGGAACGCACATATCCCACCAGCAAGAGGGATTAACCAAAGGTTCAGCGTGCCCTGCCGGAACCAGATTAGGGCCTGAAGCAATCCTGCGGTTTCGCGGCCAGCTCACAAGAAAGCGAGTTGAAGAAAGGAGCTCAGGGGCACTGTAAATCACAAACCTGCAGAGTTATGAATGACAGCTATCGTCCAAAAATGTATTGAAGTAAGTCTTCGAAGAGGACTTGAAAGCGGGGCAGAATTTCAGGAAAACGATTTCAGGGGGTAGACTGGAATTGCACTTAAAGCATAGGAAAAGAGGCAGAATGTCGACAATGATGCACTTGGCCAAAAAGGGCGTATGCGTTTTTTCCTGAATATATTCAGGAAAAAACGCATACGCCCTTTTTGGCCAACCAAGCAAGCGTGTAAAGGAAATATGCACTACAGTGAAGTCTCACTGCCCCCCGGTCCAAACGGACATCTGAAACAAGTGTAAAATCCAGAAAGGCAGGACAGGTCATGGAGAACAGGGAGCTTTTTTATGAGGATGGGCGGGATGTAAATTGCCAACAGCCACTCTGGAGAAGTGTATGGTGTTTCCTGAAACACGTAGGAAACAAAGCAACACAGCCTATGGCACTTCCACTTAGGGTGCTATAGCTTAGGTAAATTAAAATCAAAAACACACAGCCACCCCAAACTTTGGGACGGCTCTGTTTACAAGAACCTCGTATACGGTACAAGTTAAATATCCGAGAAAGCAAAAAATGGATAAAGAAGTTGTGGTACGTACGTACAATGGAATATCACTCAGCAATGAGATCTACGTCATCAGGCCCGTAGCGGCATAATGAGTGCATTCAGGTATGAAGACTCTACGAGAAATACGTCACTCAGAAAAAGAAACATCATAAGATATCACTAATACACGGAACGTATACTTGGCTACACATGAACTGAATTAGAAAACAGAACAGGGTATCAAATTTAGAAAACCAACTTATGCTTGCTTATGGGGAAAGGTGAGTTGGGGTGCTGCATCAAACCAGAGATTGAAATTAGCACAGATACCGTTCCATAAGCCAAATATATAATAGACAAGACCTACTCCTTGCTCAACGAAATGGACTCAACACCCCATATTCAATGCCTGGGAATATACCTGACAAGTAAGAATCTTAAGACCCATGGATTTATATGTCTCCATAAGGAAATCAAGCGTGTGTACAGCGGCCGAAACGCAGCAGTGAAAATCCGATAAATCCCATTATCAAAATAAATTTCACAAACAAAACACAATGACAGAGAAATAGAGAGCAATTCTTAAATAATTCATTCAGGTCTTGTGATGCAACCTGGATTTACCACATCTACACCCAGAGCTGGGTGAGACATAAGGCTGGACACTTCGGGCTGATAGCATTTGTGGTTCGGTAAGCAAACGCAGACCCTTTGAAGTCATACCGCATGGTAGCCATTCCATGGGTCCCAACTCTCCAGGTTTAAGGGATTCTTCCTTCAGCTAAAACATGCATGGGAAACCCAGAGTATGGTCCATCGTGTGATTGGGAAACGTTTTCAAATGCATCTCAGGTTTCGTCCCCTGGTACTCGGGTTCACCGTTCCAGACGCTTTACTAACACTCTCCCCCCTTGGAGAGTCAGTGCCTTTAACCTCCTGTTTGGCACAGTTTGCAATTTCTGCGCAAGATGAACAGGAATAGGGAGAACCAATGAGAGACTAGCTGTAGGTGTCTGCAGGGCAAACGGAACGCTCATTTCCCACCAGGAAGAGCAATTAACCAAAGGCTCAGCGTGCCCTGCCGGAATCAGATTAGGGCCTGAAGCAATCTTGTGGTTTTGCGGCAGGCTCACAAGAACGCGAGTTGAAGAAAGGAGCTCAGGGGCACTGTAATTCACAAACCTGCAGAGTTATGAATGACAGCTATCGTCCAAAAATGTATTGAAGTAAGTTTTGGAAGAGGACTTGAAAGCGGGGCAGAATTTCAGGAAAACGATTTCAGGGGGTAGACTGGAATTGCACTTAAAGCATAGGAAAAGAGGCAGAATGTCGACAATGATGCACTTGGCCAAAAAGGGCGTATGCGTTTTTTTCTGAATATATTCAGGAAAAAACGCATACGCCCTTTTTGGTCAACCAAGCAAGCTTGTAAAGGAAATCTGCACTACAATGGAGTCTCAATGCCCCCGGTCCAAAGGGCTATCTGAAACAAGTGTAAAATCCAGAAAGACAGGACAGGTCATGGAGAACAGGGAGCCTTGTTATGCTGATGGGCGGGATGTAAATTGCCAACAGCCACTCTGGAGAAGTGTATGGTGTTTCCTGAAACACGTAGGAAACAAAGCAACACAGCCTATGGCACTTCCACTTAGGGTCCTATAGCTTAGGGAAATTAAAATCAATAACACACAGCCACCCCAAAGTTGGGGACGGCTCTGTTTACAAGAAACTTGTCTACGGTACAAGTTAAATATCCGAGAAAGCAAAAAATGGATAAAGAAGTTGTGGTACGTACGTACAATGGAATATCTCTCAGCAATGAGATGTACGTCATCAGGCCCGTAGCGGCATAAGGAGTGCATTCAGGTACGACGATTCTACGAGAAATAAGTCACACAGAAAAAGAAACATCTTAAGATATCACTCATACACGGAACGTAAACTTGGCTTCACATGTACTGAATTACAAAACAGAACAGGGTCTCAAATTGAGAAAACCAACTTATGCTTGCTTATGGGGAAAGGTGAGTTGACGTGCTGCATCAAACCAGAGATTGAAATTAGCACAGATATCGTTCCATAAGCCAAATATATAATAGACAAGACCTACCCCTTGCTCAACGAAATGGACTCAACACCCCATATTCAACTCCTGGGAATATACCTGACAAGTAAGAATCTTAAGACCCATGGATTTATATGTCTCCATAAGGAAATAAAGCGTGTGTACAGCGGCCTAAACGCAGCAGTGTAAATCCGATAAATCCCATTATCAAAATAAATTTCAAAAACAAAACACAATGACAGTGAAATAGAGAGCAATTCTTAAATAATTCATTCAGGGCTTGTGATGCAACCTGGATTTACCACATCTACACCCAGAGCTGGGTGAGACATAAGGCTGGACACTTCGGGCTGATAGCATTGGTGTGGTTCGGTGAGCAAACGCAGACCCTTTGAAGTCAAACCGCATGGTACCCATTCCATGGGTCCCAACTCTCCAGGTTTAAGGGATTCTTCCTTCAGCTAAAACATGCATGGGAAACCCAGAGTATGGTCAATCGTGTGATTGGGAAACGTTTTCAAATGCATCTCAGGTTTCATACCCTGGTACTCGGGTTCACCGTTCCAGACGCTTTACTAACACTCTCCCCCTTTGGAGAGTCAGTGCCTTTAACCTCCTGTTTGGCACAGTTTGCAATTTCTGCGCAAGATGAACAGGAATAGGGAGAACCAATGAGAGACTAGCTGTAGGTGTCTGCAGGGCAAACGGAATGCTCATTTCTCACCAGGAAGAGGAATTAACCAAAGGCTCAGCGTGCCCTTCCGGAACCAGATTAGGGCCTGAAGCAATCTTGTGGTTATGTGGCCAGACACAAGAACGCGAGTTGAAGAAAGGAGCTAAGGGGCACTGTAATTCACAAACCTGCAGAGTTATGAATGACAGCTATCGTCCAAAAATGTATTGAAGTAAGTCTTCGAAGAGGACTTGAAAGCGGGGCAGAATTTCAGGAAAACGATTTCAGGGGGTAGACTGGAATTGCACTTAAAGCATAGGAAAAGAGGCAGAATGTCAACAATGATGCCCTTTGCCAAAAAGGGCATATGCGTTTTATCCTGAATATATTCAGGAAAAAACGCATACACCCTTTTTGGCCAACCAAGCAAGGGTGTAAAGGAAATCTGCACTACAATGAAGTCTCACAGCCCCCCGGTCAAAAGGGCCATCTGAAACAAGTGTAAAATCCAGAAAGACAGGACAGGTCATGGAGAACAGGGAGCCTTGTTATGCTGATGGGCGGGATGTAAATTGCCAACAGCCACTCTGGAGAAGTGTATGGTGTTTCCTGAAACACGTAGGAAACAAAGCAACACAGCCTATGGCACATTCACTTATGGTCCTATAGCTTAGGGAAATTAAAATCAAAAACACACAGCCACCCCAACGTTTGGGACGGCTCTGTTTACAAGAACCTCGTCTACGGTACAAGTTAAATATCCGAGAAAGCAACAAATGGATAAAGAAATTGTGGTACGTACGTACAATGGAATATCACTCAGCAATGAGATCTACGTCATCAGGCCGGTAGCGGCATAATGAGTGGATTCAGGTATGATGATTCTACAAGAAATAAGTCCCACAGAAAAAGAAACATCATAAGATATCACTAATACACGGAATGTAAACTTGTCTACACATGAACTGAATTACAAAACAGAACAGGGTCTCAAATTTAGAAAACCAACTTATGCTTGCTTATGGGGAAAGGTGAGTTGGGGTGCTGCATAAAACCAGAGATTGAAATTAGCACAGATACCGTTCCTTAAGCCAAATATATAATAGACAAGACCTACTCCTTGCTCAGCGAAATGAACTCAACACCCCATATTCAACGCCTGGGAATATACCTGACACGTAATAATCTTAAGTCCCATGGATTTATATGTCTCCATAAGGAAAACAAGCGTGTGTACAGCGGCCTAAACGCAGCAGTGAAAATCCGATAAATCCGATTATCAAAATAAATTTCAATAACACAACACAATGACAGTGAAATAGAGAGCAATTCTTAAATAATTCATTCAGGGCTTGTGATGCAACCTGGATTTACCACATCTACACCCAGATCTGGGTGAGACATAAGGCTGGACACTTCGGGCTGATAGCATTGGTGAGGTTTGGTGAGCAAACGCAGACCCTTTGAAGTCATACTGCATGGTAGCCATTCCATGGGTCCCAACTCTCCAGGTTTAAGGGATTCTTCCATCAGCTAAAACATGCATGGGAAACCCAGAGTATGGTCCACCGTGTGATTGGGAAACGTTTTCAAATACATCTCAGGTTTCGTCCCCTGGTACTCGGGTTCACCATTCCAGACGCTTTACTAACACTCTCCCCACTTGGAGAGTCAGTGCCTTTAACCTCCTGTTTGGCACAGTTTGCAATTTCTGCGCAAGATGAACAGGAAGAGAGAGAATCAATAAGAGACTAGCTGTACGTGTCTGCACGGGCAAATGGAACGCTCATTTCCCACCAGGAAGAGGAATTAACCAAAGGCTCAGCGTGCCCTGCCGGAACCAGTTTAGGGCCTGAAGGAATCCAGCGCTTGTGCGGCCAGCTCACAAGAAAGCGAGTTGAAGAAAGGAGCTCAGGCGCACTGTAATTCACAAACATGCAGAGTTATGAATGACAGCTATCGTCCAAAAATGTATTGAAGTAAGTCTTCGAAGAGGACATGAAAGCGGGGCAGAATTTCAGGAAAACGATTTCAGGGTGTAGACTGGAATTGCACTTAAAGCATAGGAAAAGAGGCAGAATGTCGAACATGATGCACTTCGTCAAAGAGGGCGTATGCGTTTTTTCCTGAATATATTCAGCAAAAAACCCATACGCCCTTTTTGGCCAACCAAGCCAGCGTGTAAAGGAAATCTGCACTACAATGAAGTCTCACTGCCCCCCGGTCAAAAGGGCCATCTGAAAAAAGTATAAAATCCAGAAAGGCAGGACTGGTCATGGAGAACAGGGAGCCTTGTTATGCTGATGGGCGGGATGCAAATTGCCAACAGCCACTCTGGAGAAGTGTATGGTGTTTCCTGAAACACGTAGGAAACAAAGCAACACAGCCTATGGCACTTCCACTTAGGGTGCTATAGCTTAGGGAAATTAAAATCAAAAACACACAGCCACCCCAAAGTTTGGGACAGCACTGTTTACAAGAACCTCGTCTACGGTACAAGTTAAATATCCGAGAAAGCAAAAAATGGATAAAGAAGTTGTGGTATGTACGTACAATGGAATATCACTCAGCAATGAGATCTACGTCATCAGGCCCGTAGCGGCATAGTGAGTGGATTCAGGTACGACGATTCTACGAGAAATAAGTCACACAGAAACAGAAACATCATAAGATATCACTAATACACGGAACGTAAACTTGGCTACACATGAACTGAATTACAAAACAGAACAGGGTCTCAAATTTAGAAAACCAACTTATGCTTGCTTATGGGGAAAGGTGAGTTGGGGTGCTGCATCAAACCAGAGATTGAAATTAGCACAGATACCGTTCCATAAGCCAAATATATAATAGACAAGACCTTCTCCTTGCTCTACGAAATGGACTCAACACCCCATATTCAACGCCTGGGAATATACCTGACAAATAAGAATCTTAACACCCTTGGATTTATATGTCTCCATAAGGAAATCAAGCGTGTGTACAGCGGCCTAAACCCAGCAGTGAAAATCCAATAAATCCCATAATCAAAATGAATTTCACAAACAAAACACAATGACAGTGAAATAGAGAGCAATTCTAAAATAATTCATTCAGGGCTTGTGATGCAACCTGGATTTACCACATCTACACCCAGAGCTGGGTGAGACATAAGGCTGGACACTTCGGGCTGATAGCATTGGTGAGGTTTGGTGAGCAAACGCAGACCCTTTGAAGTCATACTGCATGGTAGCCATTCCATGGGTCCCAACTCTCCAGGTTTAAGGGATTCTTCCTTCAGCTAAAACATGCATGGGAAACCCAGAGTATGGTCCACCGTGTGATTGGGAAACGTTTTCAAATACATCTCAGGTTTCGTCCCCTGGTACTCGGGTTCACCATTCCAGACGCTTTACTAACACTCTCCCCACTTGGAGAGTCAGTGCCTTTAACCTCCTGTTTGGCACAGTTTGCAATTTCTGCGCAAGATGAACAGGAATAGAGAGAATCAATAAGAGACTAGCTGTAGGTGTCTGCACGGGCAAATGGAACGCTCATTTCCCACCAGGAAGAGGAATTAACCAAAGGCTCAGCATGCCCTGCCGGAACCAGATTAGGTCCTGAAGCAATCCTGCGGATTTGCGGCCAGCTCACAAGATAGCGAGTTGAAGAATGGAGCCCAGGGGCACTGTAATTCACAGACCTGCAGAGTTATGAATGACAGCTATCGTCCAAAGATTTATTGAAGTAAGTCTTCGAAAAGTACTTGAAAGCGGGGCAGAATTTAAGGAAAACGATTTCAAGGGGTAGACTGGAATTGCACTTAAAGCATAGGAAAAGAGGCAGAATGTCGACAATGGTGCACTTGGCCAGAAAGGGCGTATGCGTTTTTTCCTGAATATATTCAGGAAAAAACGCATACGCCCTTTTTGACCAACCAAGCAAGCGTGTAAAGGAAATCTGCACTACAATGAAGTCTCACTGCCCCCCGGTGAAAAGGGCCATCTGAAACAAGTGTAAAATCCACAAAGGCAGGACAGGTCATGGAGAACAGGGAGCCTTGTTATGCTGCTGGGCGGGAGGTAAATTGCCAACAGCCACTCTGGAGAAGTGTATGGTGTTTCCTGAAACACGTAGGAAACAAAGCAACACAGCCTATGGCACTCCCACTTAGGGTCCTACAGCTTAGGGAAATTAAAATCAAAAACACACAGCCACCCCAAAGTTTCGGACGGCTCTCTTTACTAGAACCTCGTCTACGGTACAAGTTAAATATCCGAGAAAGCAAAAAATGGATAAAGAAGTTGTGGTACGTACGTACAATGGAATATCACTCAGCAATGAGATCTACGTCATCAGGCCCGTAGCGGCATAATGAATGGATTCAGGTGCGACGATTCTACGAGAAATAAGTCACACCGAAAAAGGAACATCATAAGATATCACTAATACACGGAATGTAAACTTGGCTACACATGAACTGAATTACAAAACAGAACAGGGTCTCAAATTGAGAAAACCAACTTATGCTTGCTTATGGGGAAAGGTGAGTTGGGGTGCTGCATCAAACCAGAGATTGAAATTAGCACAGATACCGTTCCATAAGCCAAATATATAATAGACAAGACCTACTCCTTACTCAACCAAATGGAGTCAACACCCCATATTCAACGCCTGGAAATATACCTGACAAGTAAGAATCGTAAGACCCATGGATTTATATGTCTCCATAAGGAAATCAAGGGTGTGTACAGCGGCCTAAACACAGCAGTGAAAATCCGATAAATCCCATTATCAAAATAAATTTCAAAAACAAAACACAATGATAGTGACATAGAGAGCAATTCTTAAATAATTCATTCAGGGCTTGGGATGCAACCTGGATTTACCACATCTACACCCAGAGCTGGGTGAGACATAAGGCTGGACACTTCGGGCTGAGAGCATTGGTGAGGTTCGGTGAGCAAACGCAGACCCTTTGAAGTCATACTGCATGGTAGCCATTCCATGGGTCCCAACTCTCCAGGTTTAAGGGATTCTTCCTTCAGCTAAAACATGCGTGGGAAACCCACAGTATGGTGCACCGAGGGACCGGCAAACGTTTTCAAATGCATCTCAGTTTTCGTCCCCTTTTACTCGGGTTCACCATTCCAGACCCTTTACTAACACTCTCCCCACTTGGAGAGTCAGTGCCTTTAACCTCCTGTTTGGCACAGTTTGCAATTTCTGCGCAAGATGAACAGGATTAGGGAGAACCAATGAGAGACTAGCTTTAGGTGTCTGCACGGGCAAATGGAACGCTCATTTCCCACCAGGAAGAGGAATTAACCAAAGGCTCAGCATGCCGTGCCGGAACCAGATTAGGGCCTGAAGCAATCCTGCGGGTTTGCGGCCAGCTCACAAGATAGCGAGTTGAAGAAAGGAGCTCAGGGGCACTGTAACTCAGAAACCTGCAGAGTTATAAATGACAGCTATCGTCCAAAAATATATTGAAGGAAGGCTGCGAAGAGGACTTGTAAATGGGGCAGAATTGCAGGATAACGATTTCAGGAGGTAGACGGGAATTGCATTTAAAGCATAGGAAAAGAGGCAGAACGTCGACAATGATGCTCTTGGCCAAAAAGGGCGTATGCGTTTTTTCCTGAATATATTCAGGAAAAAACGCATACGCCCTTTTTGGCCAACCAAGCAAGCATGTTAAAGAAATCTGCACTACAATGAAGTCTCACTGCCCCCCGGTCAAAAGGGCCATGTGAAAAAAGTGTAAAATCCAGAAAGGCAGCACAGGCCATGGAGAACAGGGAGCCTTGTTATGCTGATGGGCGGGATGTAAATTGCCAACAGCCACTCTGGAGAAGTGTATGGTGTTTCCTGGAACAGCTAAAAAACAAAGCAACGGAGCCTACGGCACTTCCACTTATGGTCCTATAGCTTAGGGAAATTAAAATCAAAAACACACAGCCACCCCAAAGTTTCGGACGGCTCTGTTTACAAGAACCTCGTCTACGGTACAAGTTAAATATCCCAGAACGTGAAAAATGGATAAAGAAGTTGTGGTACGTACGTACAATGGAATATCACTCAGCAATGAAATCTATGTCATCAGGCCCGTCGCGGCATAATGAGTGGATTCAGGTACGATGATTCTAAGTGAAATAAGTCACACAGAAAATGAAACATCATAAGATATCACTAATACAAGGAATGTAAACTTGGCTACACATGAACTGAAATACAAAACAGAACAGGGTCTCAAATTTAGAAAACCAACTTATGCTTGCTTAACGGGAAAGGTGAGTTGGGGTGCTGCATAAAACCAGAGATAGAAATTAGCACAGATACCTTTCCATAAGCCAAATATGTAATTGTCAAGACCTACCCCTTGCTCAACGAAATGGACTAAACACCCCATATTCAACGACTAGGAATACACCTGCCTAGTAAGAATCTTCAAACCAATGGATTTATATGTCTCCGTAAGAGAATGAAGCGTGTGTACAGAGGCATGAATGCAGCAGAGAAAATCCGATAAATCCCATTATCAAAATTAATTACAAAAACAAAACACAAGGACAGTGAAATAGAGAGCAATTCTTAAATAATTCATTCAGGGCTTGTGATGCAACCTGGATTTACCAAATCTACACCCAGAGCTGAGTGAGACATAAGGTTGGGCACTTCGGGCTGATAGCATTGGTGAGGTTCGATGAGCAAATGCAGACCCTTTGAAGTCATACTGCATGGTACCCATTCCATGGGTCCCATCTCTCCAGGTTTAACGAATTCTTCCTTCAGCTAAAACATGCGTGGGAAACCCACAGTATGGTGCACCGAGGGACCGGCAAACGTTTTCAAATGCATCTCAGTTTTCGTCCCCTTTTACTCGGGTTCACCATTCCAGACCCTTTACTAACACTCTCCCCACTTGGAGAGTCAGTGCCTTTAACCTCCTGTTTGGCACAGTTTGCAATTTCTGCGCAAGATGTACAGGAATAGGGAGAACCAATGAGAGGCTAGCTTTAGGTGTCTGCACGGGCAAATGGAATGCTCATTTCCCACCAGGAAGAGGAATTAACCACAGGCTAGAATGCCGTGCCGGAACCAGATTAGGGCCTGAAGCAATCCTGCGGGTTTGCGGCCAGCTCACAAGATAGCGAGTTGAAGAAAGGAGCTCAGGGGCACTGTAACTCACAAACCTGCAGAGTTATAAATGACAGCTATCGTCCAAAAATATATTGAAGGAAGGCTGCGAAGAGGACTTGTAAGTGGGGCAGAATTGCAGGATAACGATTTCAGGAGGTAGACGGGAATTGCATTTAAAGCATAGGAAAAGAGGCAGAACGTCGACAATGATGCTCTTGGCCAAAAAGGGCGTATGCGTTTTTTCCTGAATATATTCAGGAAAAAACGCATACGCCCTTTTTGGCCAACCAAGCAAGCATGTTAAAGAAATCTGCACTACAATGAAGTCTCACTGCCCCCCGGTCAAAAGGGCCATGTGAAAAAAGTGTAAATTCAGAAAGGCAGCACAGGCCATGGAGAACAGGGAGCCTTGTTATGCTGAGGGGCGGGATGTAAATTGCCAACAGCCACTCTGGAGAAGTGTATGGTGTTTCCTGGAACAGCTAAAAAACAAAGCAACGGAGCCTACGGCACTTCCACTTATGGTCCTATAGCTTAGGGAATTTAAAATCAAAAACACACAGCCACCCCAAAGTTTCGGACAGCTCTGTTTACAAGAACCTCGTCTACGGTACAAGTTAAATATCCCAGAACGTGAAAAATGGATAAAGAAGTTGTGGTACGTACGTACAATGGAATATCACTCAGCAATGAAATCTATGTCATCAGGCCCGTCGCGGCATAATGAGTGGATTCAGGTACGATGATTCTAAGTGAAATGAGTCACACAGAAAATGAAACATCATAAGATATCACTAATACAAGGAATGTAAACTTGGCTACACATGAACTGAATTACAAAACAGAACAGGGTCTCAAATTTAGAAAACCAACTTATGCTTGCTTAAGGGGAAAGGTGAGTTGGGGTGCTGCATAAAACCAGAGATAGAAATTAGCACAGATACCTTTCCATAAGCCAAATATGTAATTGTCAAAACCTACCCCTTGCTCAACGAAATGGACTAAACACCCCATATTCAACGACTAGGAATACACCTGCCTAGTAAGAATCTTCAAACCCATGGATTTATATGTCTCCGTAAGAGAATGAAGCGTGTGTACAGAGGCATGAATGCAGCAGAGAAAATCCGATAAATCCCATTATCAAAATGAATTACAAAACAAAACACAAGGACAGTGAAATAGAGAGCAATTCTTAAATAATTCATTCAGGGCTTGTGATGCAACCTGGATTTACCAAATCTACACCCAGAGCTGAGTGAGACATAAGGTTGGGCACTTCGGGCTGATAGCATTGGTGAGGTTCGATGAGCAAATGCAGACCCTTTGAAGTCATACTGCATGGTACCCATTCCATGGGTCCCATCTCTCCAGGTTTAACGAATTCTTCCTTCAGCTAAAACATGCGTGGGAAACCCACAGTATGGTGCACCGAGGGACCGGCAAACGTTTTCAAATGCATCTCAGTTTTCGTCCCCTTTTACTCGGGTTCACCATTCCAGACCCTTTACTAACACTCTCCCCACTTGGAGAGTCAGTGCCTTTAACCTCCTGTTTGGCACAGTTTGCAATTTCTGCGCAAGATGAACAGGAATAGGGAGAACCAATGAGAGACTAGCTTTAGGTGTCTGCACGGGCAAATGGAACGCTCATTTCCCACCAGGAAGAGGAATTAACCACAGGCTCAGCATGCCGTGCCGGAACCAGAAGAGTTCCTGAAGCAATCCTGCGGGTTTGCGGCCAGCTCACAAGATAGCGAGTTGAAGAAAGGAGCTCAGAGGCACTGTAATTCATAAACCTGCAGAGTTATAAATGACAGCTATCGTCCAAAAATATATTGAAGGAAGGCTGCGAAGAGGACTTGTAAGTGGGGCAGAATTGCAGGATAACGATTTCAGGAGGTAGACGGGAATTGCATTTAAAGCATAGGAAAAGAGGCAGAACGTCGACAATGATGCTCTTGGCCAAAAAGGGCGTATGCGTTTTTTCCTGAATATATTCAGGAAAAAACGCATACGCCCTTTTTGGCCAACCAAGCAAGCATGTTAAAGAAATCTGCACTACAATGAAGTCTCACTGCCCCCCGGTCAAAAGGGCCATGTGAAAAAAGTGTAAAATCCAGAAAGGCAGCACAGGCCATGGAGAACAGGGAGCCTTGTTATGCTGATGGGCGGGATGTAAATTGCCAACAGCCACTCTGGAGAAGTGTATGGTGTTTCCTGGAACAGCTAAAAAACAAAGCAACGGAGCCTACAGCACTTCCACTTATGGTCCTATAGCTTAGGGAAATTAAAATCAAAAACACACAGCCACCCCAAAGTTTCGGACGGCTCTGTTTACAAGAACCTCGTCTACGGTACAAGTTAAATATCCCAGAACGTGAAAAATGGATAAAGAAGTTGTGGTACGTACGTACAATGGAATATCACTCAGCAATGAAATCTATGTCATCAGGCCCGTCGCGGCATAATGAGTGGATTCAGGTACGATGATTCTAAGTGAAATGAGTCACACAGAAAATGAAACATCATAAGATATCACTAATACAAGGAATGTAAACTTGGCTACACATGAACTGAATTACAAAACAGAACAGGGTCTCAAATTTAGAAAACCAACTTATGCTTGCTTAAGGGGAAAGGTGAGTTGGGGTGCTGCATAAAACCAGAGATAGAAATTAGCACAGATACCTTTCCATAAGCCAAATATGTAATTGTCAAGACCTACCCCTTGCTCAACGAAATGGACTAAACACCCCATATTCAACGACTAGGAATACACCTGCCTAGTAAGAATCTTCAAACCAATGGATTTATATGTCTCCGTAAGAGAATGAAGCGTGTGTACAGAGGCATGAATGCAGCAGAGAAAATCCGATAAACCCCATTATCAAAATGAATTACAAAAACAAAACACAAGGACAGTGAAATAGAGAGCAATTCTTAAATAATTCATTCAGGGCTTGTGATGCAACCTGGATTTACCACATCTACACCCAGAGCTGAGTGAGACATAAGGTTGGGCACTTCGGGCTGATAGCATTGGTGAGGTTCGATGAGCAAATGCAGACCCTTTGAAGTCATACTGCATGGTACCCATTCCATGGGTCCCATCTCTCCAGGTTTAACGAATTCTTCCTTCAGCTAAAACATGCGTGGGAAACCCACAGTATGGTGCACCGAGGGACCGGCAAACGTTTTCAAATGCATCTCAGTTTTCGTCCCCTTTTACTCGGGTTCACCATTCCAGACCCTTTACTAACACTCTCCCCACTTGGAGAGTCAATGCCTTTAACCTCCTGTTTGGCACAGTTTGCAATTTCTGCGCAAGATGAACAGGATTAGGGAGAACCAATGAGAGACTAGCTTTAGGTGTCTGCACGGGCAAATGGAACGCTCATTTCCCACCAGAAAGAGGAATTAACCACAGGCTCAGCATGCCGTGCCGGAACCAGATTAGGGCCTGAAGCAATCCTGCGGGTTTGCGGCCAGCTCACAAGATAGCGAGTTGAAGAAAGGAGCTCAGGGGCACTGTAACTCAGAAACCTGCAGAGTTATAAATGACAGCTATCGTCCAAAAATATATTGAAGGAAGGCTGCGAAGAGGACTTGTAAGTGGGGCAGAATTGCAGGATAACGATTTCAGGAGGTAGACGGGAATTGCATTTAAAGCATAGGAAAAGAGGCAGAACGTCGACAATGATGCTCTTGGCCAAAAAGGGCGTATGCGTTTTTTCCTGAATATATTCAGGAAAAAACGCATACGCCCTTTTTGGCCAACCAAGCAAGCATGTTAAAGAAATCTGCACTACAATGAAGTCTCACTGCCCCCCGGTCAAAAGGGCCATGTGAAAAAAGTGTAAAATCCAGAAAGGCAGCACAGGCCATGGAGAACAGGGAGCCTTGTTATGCTGATGGGCGGGATGTAAATTGCCAACAGCCACTCTGGAGAAGTGTATGGTGTTTCCTGGAACAGCTAAAAAACAAAGCAACGGAGCCTACAGCACTTCCACTTATGGTCCTATAGCTTAGGGAAATTAAAATCAAAAACACACAGCCACCCCAAAGTTTCGGACGGCTCTGTTTACAAGAACCTCGTCTACGGTACAAGTTAAATATCCCAGAACGTGAAAAATGGATAAAGAAGTTGTGGTACGTACGTACAATGGAATATCACTCAGCAATTAAATCTATGTCATCAGGCCCGTCGCGGCATAATGAGTGGATTCAGGTACGATGATTCTAAGTGAAATGAGTCACACAGAAAATGAAACATCATAAGATATCACTAATACAAGGAATGTAAACTTGGCTACACATGAACTGAATTACAAAACAGAACAGGGTCTCAAATTTAGAAAACCAACTTATGCTTGCTTAAGGGGAAAGGTGAGTTGGGGTGCTGCATAAAACCAGAGATAGAAATTAGCACAGATACCTTTCCATAAGCCAAATATGTAATTGTCAAGACCTACCCCTTGCTCAACGAAATGGACTAAACACCCCATATTCAACGACTAGGAATACACCTGCCTAGTAAGAATCTTCAAACCAATGGATTTATATGTCTCCGTAAGAGAATGAAGCGTGTGTACAGAGGCATGAATGCAGCAGAGAAAATCCGATAAATCCCATTATCAAAATGAATTACAAAAACAAAACACCAGGACAGTGAAATAGAGAGCAATTCTTAAATAATTCATTCAGGGCTTGTGATGCAACCTGGATTTACCACATCTACACCCAGAGCTGAGTGAGACATAAGGTTGGGCACTTCGGGCTGATAGCATTGGTGAGGTTCGATGAGCAAATGCAGACCCTTTGAAGTCATACTGCATGGTACCCATTCCATGGGTCCCATCTCTCCAGGTTTAACGAATTCTTCCTTCAGCTAAAACATGCATGGGAAACCCACAGTATGGTGCACCGAGGGACCGGCAAACGTTTTCAAATGCATCTCAGTTTTCGTCCCCTTTTACTCGGGTTCACCATTCCAGACCCTTTACTAACACTCTCCCCACTTGGAGAGTCAGTGCCTTTAACCTCCTGTTTGGCACAGTTTGCAATTTCTGCGCAAGATGAACAGGAATAGGGAGAACCAATGAGAGACTAGCTTTAGGTGTCTGCACGGGCAAATGTAACGCTCATTTCCCACCAGGAAGAGGAATTAACCACAGGCTCAGCATGCCGTGCCGGAACCAGATTAGGGCCTGAAGCAATCCTGCGGGTTTGCGGCCAGCTCACAAGATAGCGAGTTGAAGAAAGGAGCTCAGAGGCACTGTAATTCATAAACCTGCAGAGTTATAAATGACAGCTATCGTCCAAAAATATATTGAAGGAAGGCTGCGAAGAGGACTTGTAAGTGGGGCAGAATTGCAGGATAACGATTTCAGGAGGTAGACGGGAATTGCATTTAAAGCATAGGAAAAGAGGCAGAACGTCGACAATGATGCTCTTGGCCAAAAAGGGCGTATGCGTTTTTTCCTGAATATATTCAGGAAAAAACGCATACGCCCTTTTTGGCCAACCAAGCAAGCATGTTAAAGAAATCTGCACTACAATGAAGTCTCACTGCCCCCCGGTCAAAAGGGCCATGTGAAAAAAGTGTAAAATCCAGAAAGGCAGCACAGGCCATGGAGGACAGGGAGCCTTGTTATGCTGATGGGCGGGATGTAAATTGCCAACAGCCACTCTGGAGAAGTGTATGGTGTTTCCTGGAACAGCTAAAAAACAAAGCAAAGGAGCCTACGGCACTTCCTCTTATGGTCCTATAGCTTAGGGAAATTAAAATCAAAAACACACAGCCACCCCAAAGTTTCGGATGGCTCTGTTTACAAGAACCTCGTCTACTGTACAAGTTAAATATCCCAGAACGTGAAAAATGGATAAAGAAGTTGTGGTACGTACGTACAATGGTATATCACTCAGCAATGAAATCTAGGTCATCAGGCCCGTCGCGGCATAATGAGTGGATTCAGGTACGATGATTCTAAGTGAAATAAGTCACACAGAAAATGAAACATCATAAGATATCACTAATACAAGCAATGTAAACTTGGCTACACATGAACTGAATTACAAAACAGAACAGGGTCTCAAATTTAGAAAACCAACTTATGCTTGCTTAAGGGGAAATGTGAGTTGGGGTGCTGCATAAAACCAGAGATAGAAAATCGCACAGATACCGTTCCAAAAGCCAAATATGTAATAGACAAGACCTACTCCTTGCTCAACGAAATGGACTCAACACTCCATATTCAACGCCTAGGAATATACCTGCCTAGTAAGAATCTTAAAGCCCATGGATTTATATGTCTCCGTAAGAGAATCAAGCGTGTGTTCAGTGGCCTAAACGCAGCAGTGAAAATCCGATAAATCCCATTATCAAAATAAATTTCAAAAACAAAACACCATGACAGTGAAATAGAGAGCAATTTTTAATAATTCACTCAGGGCTTCTGATGCAACCTGGATTTATCACATTTACACCCAGAGCTGGGGAGACTTAAGGCCGGACACTTCGGCCTGATAGCATTGTTGAGGTTCAGTGTGCAAATGCAGACCCTTTGAAGTCATACTGCATGGTACCCATTCCATGTGTCCCAACTCTCCAGGTTTAAGGGATTCTGCCTTCCGCTAAATCATGTATGGGAAACCCAGAGTATGGTCCACCATGTGATTGGGAAACGTTTTCAAATGCATCTCAGATTTCGTCCCCTGGTACTCGGGTGCACCATTCCACACGGTTTACTAACACTCTCCCCACTTGGAGAGTCAGTGCCTTTAAACTCTTGTTTGGCACAGTTTGCAATTTCTGCGCAAGATGAACAGGAATAGGGAGAACCAATGAGAGACTAGCTGTAGGTGTCTGCACGGGCAAATGGAACGCTCATTTCCCACCAGGAAGAGGAATTAACCAAAGGCTCAGCGAGCCCTGCCAGAAACAGATTAGGGCCTGAAGCAATCCTGCGGTTTTTCGGCCAGCTCACAAGAAAACGAGTTGAAGAAAGGAGCTCAGGGGCACTGTAATTCACAAACCTGCAGAGTTATGAATGACAGCTATCGTCCAAAAATATATTGAAGTAAGTCTTCGAAGGGGACTTGAAAGTGGGGCAGAATTTCAGGAAAACGATTTCAGGGGGTAGACTGTTATTGCACTTAAAGCATAGGAAAAGATGCAGAATGTAGACAATGATGCACTTGGCCAAAAAGGGCGTATGCGTTTCTTCCTGAATATATTCAGGGAAAAACGCATACGCCCTTTTTGGCCAACCAAGCAAGCGTGTAAAGGAAATCTGCACTACAATGAAGTCTCACTGCCCCCCGGTCAAAAGGGCCATCTGAAAAAAGTGCAAAATCCAGAAAGGCAGGACAGGTCATGGAGAACAGGGAGCCTTGTTACGCTGATGGGCGGGATGAAAATTGCCAACAGCCACTCTGGAGAAGTGTATGGTGTATCCTGAAACACATAGGAAACAAAGCAACACAGCCTATGGCACTTCCACTTATGGTCCTATAACTTAGGGAAATTAAAATAAAAAACACACAGCCACCCCAAAGTTTGGGACGGCTCTGTTTACAAGAACCTCGTCTACGGTACAAGTTAAATATCCGAGAAAGCAAAAAATGGATAAAGAAGCTGTGGTACGCACGTACAATGGAATATCACTCAGCAATGAAATCTACGTCATCAGGCCGATAGCGGCATAATGAGTGGATTCAGGTACGATGATTCTACGAGAAATAAGTCACACAGAAAGAGAAACATCATAAGATATCACTAATACACGGAATGTAAACTTGGCTACACATGAACTGAATTACAAAACAGAACAGGGTCTCAAATTGAGAAAACCAACTTATGCTTGCTTATGGGGAAAGGTGAGTTGGGGTGCTGCATAAAACCAGAGATTGAAATTAGCACAGATACCGTTCCATAAGCCAAATATATAATAGACAAAACCTACTCCCTGCTCAACGAAATGGACTCAACACCCCATATTCAGTGCCTGGCAATATACATGACAAGTAAGAATCTTAAAAACCATGGATTTATATGTCTCCATAAGGAAATCAAGCGTGTGTACAGCGGCCTAAACGCAGCAGTGAAAATCCGATAAATCCCATTATCAAAATAAATTTCAAAAAAAAAACTCAATGACAGTGAAATAGAGAGCAATTCTTAAATAATTCATTCAGGGCTTGTGATGCAACCTGGATTTACCACATCTACACCCAGAGCTGGGTGAGACATAAGGCTGGACACTTCAGGCTGATAGCATTGGTGAGGTTCGGTGAGCAAACGCAGACCATTTGAAGTCATACCGCATGGTACCCATTCCATGGGTCCCAACTCTCCAGGTTTAAGGGATTCTTCCTTCAGCTAAAACATGCATGGGAAACCCACATTACAGTGCACTGTGTGACCGGGAAACGTTTCCAAATGCATCTTAGTTTTCCTACCCTGGTACTCGGGTTCACCATTCCAGACGCTTTACTAACACTCTCCCCACTTGGAGAGTCAGTGCCTTTAACCTCCTGTTTGGCACAGTTTGCAATTTCTGCGCAAGATGAACAGGAATAGGGAGAACCAATGAGAGACTAGCTGTAGGTGTCTGCACGGGCAAATGGAACGCTCATTTCCCACCAGGAAGAGGAATTAACCAAAGGCTCAGCGTGCCCTGCTGGAAACAGATTATGGCCTGAAGCAATCCTGCGGTTTTGCGGCCAGCTCACAAGAAAGCGAGTTGAAGAAAGGAGCTCAGGGGCACTGTAATTCACAAACCTGCAGAGTTATGAATGACACCTATCGTCCAAAATTGTATTGAAGTAAGTCTTCGAAGAGGACTTGAAAGCGGGGCTGAATTTCAGGAAAACGATTTCAGGGGGTAGACTGGAATTGCACTTAAAGCATAGGAAAAGAGGCAGAATGTCGACAATGATGCACTTGGCCAAAAAGGGCGTATGCGTTTTTTCCTGAATATATTCAGGAAAAAACGCATACGCCCTTTTTGGCCAACCAAGAAAGCGTGTAAAGGAAATCTGCACTACAATGAAGTCTCACTGCCCGCCGGTCAAAAGGGCCATCTGAAAAAAGTGTAAAATCCAGAAAGGCAGGACAGGTAATGGAGAACAGGAGCCTTGTTATGCTGATGAGCGGGATATAAATTGCCAACAGCCACTCTGGAGAAGTGTATGGTGTTTCCTGAAACACGTAGGAAACAAAGCAACACAGCCTATGGCACTTCCACTTACGGTCCTATAGCTTAGGGAAATTAAAATCAAAAAGACACAGCCACCCCAAAGTTTGGGACGGCTCTCTTTACAAGAACCTCGTCTACGGTACAAGTTAAATATCCGAGAAAGCAAAAAATGGATAAAGAAGTTGTCGTACGCACGTAAAATGGAATATCACTCAGCAATGAAATCTACGTCATCAGGTCCCTAGCGGCATAATGAGTGGATTCAGGTACGATGATTCTACGAGAAATAAGTCACACAGAAAAAGAAACATCATAAGATATCACTAATACACGGAATGTAAACTTCGCTACACATGAACTGAATTACGAAACAGAACAGGGTCTCAAATTTAGAAAACCAACTTATGCTTGCTTACGGGGAAAGGTGAATTGGGGTGCTGCATAAAAGCAGACATTGAAATTAGCACAGATACCGTTCCATAAGCCAAATATATAATACACAAGACCTACTCCTTGCTCAATGAAATGGACTCAACACCCCATATTCAACGCCTGGGAAGATACCTGACAAGTAAGAATCTTAAAACCCATGGATTTATATATCTCCGTAAGGAACTCAAGCATGTGTACAGTGGCCTAAATGCAGCAGTGAAAATCCAATAAATCCCATTATCAAAATAAATTTCAAAAACAAAACACAATGACAGTGAATTAGAGAGCAATGCTTAAATAATTCATTCAGAATTCGTGATGCAACCTGGATTTACCACATCTAAACCCAGAGCTGGGTGAGACATAAGGCTGGACACTTCAGGCTGATACAATTGGTGAGGTTCAGTGAGCAAACGCAGACCCTTTGAAGTCATACTGCATGGTACCCATTCCATGGGTCCCTACTCTCCAGGTTTAAGGGATTCTTCCTTCAGCTAAAACATGCATGGGAAACCCAGAGTATGGTCCACCGTGTGATTGGGAAAAGTTTTCAGATGCATTTCAGGTTTCGTCCCCTTGTACTCGGGTTCACCATTCCAGACGCTTTACTACCACTCTCCCCACTTGGAGAGTCAGTGCCTTTAACCTCCTGTTTGGCACAGTTTGCAATTTCTGCGCCAGATGAATAGGAATAGGGAGAACGAATGAGAGACTAGATGTAGGTGTTTGCACGGGCAAATGCAACGCTCATTTCACCCCAGGAAGAGGAATTAACCAAAGGCTCCGCGTGCCCTGCCGGAAAGAGATTAGGACCTCAAGCAATCCTGCGGTTTTGCGGCCAGCTCACAAGAAAGCGAGTTGAAGAAAGGAGCTCAGGGGCACTGTAATTCACAAACCTGCAGAGTTATGAATGACAGCTGTCGTCCAAAAATATATTGAAGTAAGTCTTCGAAGAGGACTTGAAAGCGGGGCAGAATTTCAGGAAAACGATTTCATGGGGTAGACTGGAATTGCACTTAAAGCATAGGAAAAGAGGCAGAATGTCGACAATGATGCACTTGGCCAAAAAGGGTATATGCGTTTTTTCCTGAATATATTCAGGAAAAAACGCATACGCAATTTTTGGCCTACCAAGCAAGCGTGTAAAGGAAATCTGCACTACAATGAAGTCTCACTGCCCCCCGGTCAAAAGGGCCATCTGAAAAAAGTGTAAAATCCAGAAAGGCAGGACAGTTCATGGAGAACAGGGAGCCTTGTTATGCTGATGGGCGGATGTAAATGGCCAACAGCCACTCTGTAGATGTTTATGGTGTTTCCTGAAACACGTAGGAAACAAAGCAACACAGCCTATGACACTTCCACTTATGGTCCTATAGCTTAGGGAAATTAAAATCAAAAACACACAGCCACCCCAAAGTTTGGGACGGCTCTGTTTTCAAGACCCTCATCTACGGTTCTAGTTAAATATCCGAGAAAGCAAAAAATAGATAAAGAAGTTGTGGTACGCACGTACAATGGAATATCACTCAGCAATGAAATCCACGTCATCAGGCCCGTAGCGGCATAATGAGTGGATTCAGATACGATGATTCTACGAGAAATAAGTCACACAGAAAAAGAAACATCATAAGATATCACTAATACACGGAATGTAAAGTTGGCTACACATGAACTGAATTACAAAACAGAACAGGGTCTCAAATTTAGAAAACCAACTTATGCTTGCTTATGGGGAAAGGTGCGTTGGGGTGCTGCATAAAACCAGAGATTGAAATTAGCACAGATGCCATTCCATAAGTCAAATATATAATAGACAAGACCTACTCCTTGCTCAACGAAATGGACTCAACACCACATATTCAACGCCTGGGAAGATACCTGACAAGTAAGAATCATAAAACCCATGGATTTATATGTCTCCATAAGGAAGTCAAGCGTGTGTACAGCGGCCTAAACGCAGCAGTGAAAATCCGATAAATCCCATTATCAAAATAAATTTCAAAAACAAAACACAATGACAGTGAAATAGAGAGCAATTCTTAAATAATTCATTCAGGGCTTGTGATGCAACCGGCATTTACCACATCCACAACCACAGCTGGGTGAGACACAAGGCTGGACACTTCGGGCTGATAGCATTGGTGAGGTTCGGTGAGCAAACGCAGACCCTTTGAAGTCATACTGCATGGTACCCATTCCATGGGTCCCAACTCTCCAGGTTTAAGGGATTCTTCGTTCAGCTAAAACATGCATGGAAAACCCAGAGTATGGTCCACCGTGTGATTGGGAAACGTTTTCAGATGCATCTCAGTTTTCGTCCCCTGGTACTCGGGTTCACCATTCCAGACGCTTTACTAACACTCTCCCCACCTGGAGAGTCAGTGCCTTTAACCTCCTGTTTGGCACAGTTTGCAATTTCTGCGCAAGATGAACAGGAATAGGGAGAACCAATGAGAGAGTAGCTGTAGGTGTCTGCACGGGCAAATGGAACGCTCATTTCCCACCAGGAAGAGGAATTAACCAAAGGCTCAGCGTGCCCTGCCGGAAACAGATTAGGGCCTGAAGCAATCCTGTGGTTTTGCGGCCAGCTCACAAGAAAGCGAGTTGAAGAAAGGAGCTCAGGGGCACTGTAATTCACAAACCTGCAGAGTTATGAATGACAGCTATCGTCCAAAAATGTACTGTAGTAAGAATTCGAAGAGGACTTGAAAGCAGGGCAGAATTTCAGGAAAACAATTTCAGGGGGTAGACTGGAATTGCACTTAAAGCATAGGAAAAGAGGCAGAATGTCGACAATGATGCACTTGGCCAAAAAGGACGTATGCGTTTTTTCCTGAATATATTCAGGAAAAAACGCCTACGCACTTTTTGGCCAACCAAGCAAGCGTGTAAAGGAAATCTGCACTACAATGAAGTCTCACTGCCCCCCGGTCAAAAGGGCCATCTGAAAAAGTGTAAAATCCAGAAAGGCAGGACAGGTCATGGAGAACAGGGAGCCTTGTTATGCTAATGGGCGGGATGTAAATTGCCAACAGCCACTGTGGAGAACTGTATGGTGTTTCCTCAAACACCTAAAAAACTAAGCAACGGAGCCTACGGCACTTCAACTTATGGTTCTATAGCTTAGGGAAATTAAAATCAAAAAGACACAGCCACCCATAAATTTTGGACGGCTCTGCTTACAAGAACCTCGTTTACGGTACAAGTGAAATATCCCAGAAAGCAAAAAATGGATAAAGAAGTTGTTGTACGTACGTACAATGGAATATCACTCAGCAATGAAATCTATGTCATGAGGCCCGTCGTGGCATAATGAGTGGATTCAGGTACGATGATTCTAAGTTAACTAAGTCACACAGAAAAAGAAACACCATAAGATATCTCAAATACACGGAATGTAAACATGGCTGCACATGAACTCAATTACAAAACAGCAAAGGGTCCCAAATTTAGAAAACCAACTTATGCTTGCTTAAGGGGAAAGGTGAGTTGTGGTGCTGCATAAAACCAGAGATTGAAATTAGAACAGATATCTTTCCATAAGCAAATATGTAATAGTCAGGGCCTCTCCTTGCTCCACGAAATGGACTCAACACCCCATATTCTATGCCTAGGAATATACTTGACTAGTAAGAATCTGAGCACCCATGGATTTATATGTCTCCATAAAAGAATCAATCATGTGTACAGCGGCATAAACGCAGCAGTGAAAATCCGATAAATCTCATTATCAAAATAAATTACAAAAACAAAACACAATGACAGTGAAATAGAGAGCAATTCTTAAATCATTCATTCAAGGCTTGTGATGCAACCTGGATTTACCACATCTACACCCCGAGCTGAGTGAGACATAAGGCTGGACACTTCGGGCTGAAAGCATTGGTGACGTTCGGTGAGCAAAGGCAACCCTTTGAAGTCATACTGCACGGTACCCATTCCATGGGTCCCAACTCTGCAGGTTTAAGGGCTTCTTCCTTCAGCTAAAACATGCATGGGCAACCCAGAATATGGTCCACCGTGTGACCGGGAAACCTTTTTAAATGCATCTCAGTTTTCGTCCCCTCGTACTCGGTTTTACCATTCCAGACGCTTTACTAAAACTCTCCCCACTGGAGAGTCAGTGCCTTAAACCTCCTGTTTGGCACAGTTTGGAATTTCTGCGCAAGATGAACAGGAATAGGGAGAACCAATGAGAGATTAGCTGTAGGTGTCTGCACGAACAAATTTAACGCTCATTTCCCACCAGAAAGAGGAATTAGCCAAAGGCTCAGCATGCCGTGCCGGAACCAGATTAGGGCCTGAAGCAATCCTGCGGTTTTGTGGCCAGCTCACAAGAAAGCGAGTTGAAGAAAGGAGCTCAGGGGCACTGTAATTCACAAACCTGCAGAGTTATAAATGACAGCTATCGTCCAAAAATATATTGAAGTAAGGCTGCAAAGAGGACTTGAACGTGGGGCAGAATTCCAGGAATACGATTTCAGGAGGTAGACGGGAAGTCCTCTGAAAGTATAGGAGAAGAGGCAGAACCTCGACAATGATGCACTTGGTCAAAAAGGGCATATGCGTTTCTTCCAGGGCCCTTATTAAAGAGGGTAGGAGGCTCCCAGCATGCTTCAGTGGCCAACAGAGGGCCTACGTCGCCAAGGCGACATGAGCCATCCAGGCAGGAGTGACCTCACATCAGAGGGCCCACCTCACAGAAGGGTAAGGAACCCAGTCAGGATCAGACTCTCACCAGAGTGCCCACATAAGCAAGGGGCTGGGAACCAGGCAGGAGTGTCCTCACACCCGTGGGACCACATCATCGAAAGTTGAGGTACCCAGCACATGTGGCCTCAAACCAGAGGACCCACATCACCATGGGTCTCGGAGCGAGGCAGGCAGGATTAACCTCAAAACACATGGGCCATTTTATAAAAAAGGTGAGGAATCCAGCAGTTGGAACATCCCAGCAGGCGGCCCAGAGCACCGAGGCTATGGGATCCAGGCAGTGATGAACTCACAACAGAGGGCTCTCATCGTGATACTGTAAGCAACCCAGCCGTTGTGACCTCAGAGCACAAGGCCCACATCCCCATGGGGAAGGGAACCAAGCAGGAGTGTCATCGCACCAGTGGGCACACATCAGAAAATGTGGGGAGCCCAGCAGTTAGGGCCGGACGCCAGAGGGCCCTCATCACTGAGGAGAGGAGGCTCCCAGCAAGCTCCAACTGCTACCAGAAGGCCGACGTCGCCAATGCGGGGTGTGCCAGCAAGGCAGGAGTGACCTCAGAGCAGAGGGCCAACCACACAAAAGTGTGAGGAACCCAAAGAGGATCAGACTCTCACCAGAGGGCCCACATCACCAAGGGAATGGAAACCAGGCAGGAGTGTCCTCACACCAGTGGGGCCACATCACCGAAATGTGACGGACGCAGCACACGTGGCCTCAAACTACAGGACACACATCACCAAGGGGCTGGGAGTGAGGCAGGCAGGAGGAGCCTCCAAACAGAGGGCCCATAGCGTAAAAAAGGTGAGGAGTCCCGCAGTTGGAACCTCCCAGCAGGTGGCCAGGAGTAGCGAGGCTATGGGGTCCATTCTGGAGTGAACTCACACCAGAGGGCCCTCATCATGAAACAGAGCAACGTACCATTGGGACCTCAGAGCAGAAGGCCCACATTCCCATGGGGTTGGGAACCTGGCAGGAGTGTACTCGCACCACAGGGCGCACATCAGAAAATTTTGGGAGCCCAGGAGTTAGGGTCTGATGCCAGAGGGCCCTCATTACCGAGGGGAGGAGACTCCCAGCAGGCACCAACTCCCAACTGAGGGCCCACGTCGCCAAGTTGACGTGTGCCAGCCAGGCAGGAGTGACCTCACCGCAGAGGGCCTACCTCACAGAAGGGTGAGGAACCCAGCCAGGATAAGACTCTCACCAGAGGGCCCACATCACCAAGGGGATCGGAACAAGGCAGGAGTGTCCTCACACCAGTGTGGCCACATTATAGAAAGGTGAGGAACCCAGCACATGTGGCCTAAACCAGAGGACCCACATTTCCAAGGTGCTCCAAGTGAGGCAGGCAGGAGTAGCCTAACAACACAGGGCCCACAGAATAAAAAATGTGAGGAATCCAGCAGTTTGAACCTCCCAGCAGGTGGCCCAGAGCATGGAGTCTATGGGATCCAGACCACAGTGAACTCACAGCAGAGGGCCCACATCATGAAACTGTGAGCAACCCAGCCAGTGGGACCTCAGAGCAGAAGGCCCACATCCCCATGGGGATGGGAACCTCGCAGGAGTGTCCTCGCACAACTTAGCACGTATCAGAAAATGTGGGAACCCAGCAGTTATGGCCTGACGCCAGAGGGCCCTCATCACGGAGGAGAGGAGGCTACCAGCAGGCTCCAAATGCCACCAGAGGGCCGACGTCACCAATGGAACGGGAGCAAGCCAGGCAGGAGTTACCTCACAGCAGAGGGCCCACCTCACAGAAGTGTGAGGAGCCCAAACAGGATCAGACTCTAACCAGAGCGCCCACATCACCAAGGGGATGGAAACCAGGCAGGAGTGTCCTCACACCAGTGGGGCCACATCAGCGAAAGGTGAGGAACACAGCACATGTGGCCTCAAACAAGGGGACACACATCACGAAAGGGCTGGGAGTGAGGCATGCAGGAGGAGACTCACAACAGAGCGCCCATAGAATAAAAAAGGTGAGGAACCCCGCAGTTGGAAGCTCCAAGCAGGTGGCCCAGAGCACCGAGGCTATGGGATCCATGCCGGAGTGAACTCACAGCAGAGGGCCCACATTCTGACACTGTGAGCAACCCAGCCGTTGGGACCTCAGAGCAGAAAGCCCACATCCCCATGGGGATGGGACCCTGGCTGGAGTGTACTCGCACGACAGGGCACACATCAGAAAATTTTGGGAGCCCATGAGTTAGGGCCTGACGCCAGAGGGCCCTCATTACCGAGGGGAGGAGACTCCCAGCAGGCACCAACTCCCAACTGAGGGCCCACATCGCCAAGGTGACGTGTGCCAGCCAGGCAGGAGTGACCTCACAGCAGAGGGCCCACCTCCCAGAAGTGTGAGCAATCCAGACAGGATCAGACTCTCACCAGAGGGCCCCCATCACCAAGGGGATAGGAACCAGGCAGGAGTGTCCTCACACCAGTGGGGCCACATCAATAAAGGTGAGGAAACCGGTACATGTGGCCTTAAACCAGAGGACCTCCATCACAAATGGGCTGGGAGTGAGTCAGGAAGTAGGAGCATGAAAACACAGGACCCAAAGAATAAAAAAGGTAAGGAATCCAGCAGTAGGAACCTCCCAGCAGGCCGCTCAGAGCACAGAGTCTATGGGATCTAGGCCTGAGTGAACTAACACCAGAGAGCCAACATCATGAAACGGTGAACAACACAGGTGTTGGGACCTTAGAGCAGAAGGCCCACATGCCCATGGGGATGGGAACCTCGCAGGAGTGTCCTCGCACCACTAAGCACGTATCAGAAAATGTGGGTACCCAGCAGTTAGGGCCTGATGCAAGAGGGCCCCCATCACCGAGGGGAGGTTCCCAGCAGGCTCCAACTGCCACAAGAGGGCCGATGTTGCCCAGGTGGGGTGTGCCAGCCAGGCAGGAGTGACGTCACAGCAGAGCGCCCACCTCACAGAAGGGTGAGGAACCCAGCCAGGATCAGACTCTCACCAGAGGGCCCACATCATCAAGGGGATAGGAACCAGGCAGGAGTGTCCTCACACCAGTGGGGCCACATCATCGAAAGGCGAGGGACCCAGCATACGTGGCCTCAAACCAGAGGACACACATCACCAAGGGGCTGGGAGTGAGGCAGGCAGGAGGAGTCTCAAAACAGAGGGCCCATAGAAGAAAAAAGGTGAGGAACCCCGCAGTTGTAACCTCCCCGCAGGTGGCCAGGAGCAGCGAGGCTATGGGATCCAGGCCGGAGAGAACTCACACCAGAGGGCCCTCATCATGAAACTGAACAACCCACGGTTGAGACCTCAGAGCAGAAGGCCCACATTCCCATGGGGTTGGGAACCTGGCAGGAGTGTACTCGAACCACAGGGCACATATCAGAAAATATTGGGAGCCCAGGAGTTAGGGCCTGACGCCAGAGGGCCCTCATTACCGAGGGGAGGAGATACCCAGCAGGCACCAAATCCCACCAGAGGGCCGACGTCGCCAAGGCGGGGTGTGCCAGCCAGGCAGGAGTGACCTCAGAGAAGAGGGCCCACCTCACAGAAGTGTGAGGAACCCAACCAGGATCAGACTCTCACCGGAGGGCCCACATCACCAAGGGGATGGGAAACAGGCAGGAGTGTCCTCACACCAGTGGAGCCACATCAGCCAAAGGTGAGGAACCCAGCACATGTGGCCTCAAACCAGAGGACACACATCACCAAGGGGCTAGGAGTGAGGCAGGTGTCTGGAGGGGCACATTTCACTCTAATTTCCCACCAGGAAATGGAATGAACCAAAGTCTCAGAGTGCCGTGCCGGACCCTGATTACGGCCTGAAGCAAACCTGCGGTTCTGTGGCCAGTTTTCAAGGAAACGGGTTAAGAAAGGAAATCACGGGCACTGTAATTCACAAACCTGCAGAGTTATAAATGACAGCTATTGGCAAAAATATATGGAAGTAAGTCTGCAAAGAGGACTTGAAAACGAGGCAGAATTGCAGGAATCATATTTCAGGAGGTAGATTGGAATTGCATTTAAAGCATGTGAAAAGCGGCAGATCTTTGACAGTGATGCACTTGGACAAAAGTGCGTAAACATTTTTTCCTGAATATATTCAGGAAAAAACACATATGCCCTTTTTGGCCAACCAAGCACTCGAGCAATGGAAATCCACACTACAATGAAGTCTCATTTCCCATTCGTCAAAAGGGCCATCTGAAAAAAGTGTAAAACCCAGAAACACAGGACAGGCCATGGAGAACAGGGAGCCTTGTTATGCTGACGGGCGGGATGTAAATTGCCAACAGACACTCTGGAGATGTTTATGGTGTATCCTGAAACATCTGAAAAACAAAGCTACAGACCCTAGGGCACTTTTGGCCCTATAGCTTAGGAAAATTAAAATCAACAAGACATAGCCAACACAAAATTTAGGGCTGCTGTGTTTACAAGAACCTTGAGTCCAGTACAAATTAAATATCCCAGAAAGAAAAAAATGGATAAAGGAGTTGTGCTACTTACGTACAACGGAATATAACTCAGCAATGAAATCAATGTCATCAGGCCTGTAGCAGCAAATTGAGTGGATTTAAGTATGATGATTCTAAGAGAAATAGGTCACACAGAGAAAGATAATTATCATAAGATATCACTAATAGAGAGAGTGTAAACTTGGCTACACATAAACTGAATTCCAAAACCGAACAGAGTCTCACATTTAGATAAAAACTTATGCTTGCTTAAGGGGAAAGTTGAGTTGGGGTGCTGTATAAAACCAGAGATTGAAATTAGCACACATACCGTTCCATAAGCCAAATATGTAATAGACAAGACCTACTCTTTGCTCAACGAAATAGACTCATCCATGGTGTATCACCTCACACCTGTTAGAATGGGCATCATCAGAAAATCTACAAACAACAAATGCTGGAAAGGGTGTGGAGATAAGGAACCCTCTTCCACTATTGTTGGGAATGTAAATTGATATAGTCACTGTGGAGAACATTATGGAGTTTCTTATAAAACTAAGAATAGAATTACCATATGATACAGCAATCCCACTACTGGGCATATACCCAGACAAAACCATAAATCAAAAAGAGACATTCACCGCAATGTTCATTGCATCACTATTTACAATATCCAGGTAATGGAAGCAACCTAAATGCCCACAGACAGACGAATGCATAAAGATGTGGTACATATATAAAATGGAATATTACTAAGCCATAAAAAGGAATGAAATTGGGTCATTTGTAGAGACGTTGATGGATCTAGAGACTGTCATACAGAGTGAAGTAAGTCAGAAAGAGAAAAACAAATCTTGTCTATTAATGCATATATGTGGAACCTAGAAAAATTGTACAGATGAACCGTTTTGCAAGGCAGAAATAGAGCAACAGATGTAGACAACAAACGTATGGACACCAAGGGGGGAAAGCTGTTGGGGGGTGGTGGTGGGAGGAGTTGAGAGATTGGGATTGGCATGTATACATATATATGTATAAAATAGATAACCAAAAAGAAACTGCTGTATAAAAAAATAAAATAAAATTCAAATTACAAAAAGTAAAACAGAAAAAATATTCTTCCCTTCACATATATGTATTTATATGAATAAATTATTTCCATGCTTATATCTGTAAATACAAAAAAGAGGAATAAAATATACCTTGAACCAAAAACGAAAAAAAGAAAAAAAAACAGAACCCACCAGTTACACAGAGGAAAACCGTATCAGGGCACTTGCTCCAGTTGTAAACAATTCTGAAGTTGGTCAGTGGTGGGGAATCATCTCCCATTCAGCCAGCAGGCCCCATGCAACAAGCGTCCTCATTGCAAAGCTGGGGGACTGTGCCGAGGCATCTGTGAGTAAACGTGGGCTGAGCCCCAGGCCAGCTGCTGCTGAAATGTTCCCACCCTTCCCAGGTAAAACACCTGAATATGTACAAGGACTTGAAAGCCTAGAGGAAGGGCCATGGAGCCACATGAGTGACAGCATGCCACCCGACTTGGTGCCTGCAGGCCAGCCAGGATGGTCCTGGCCCTGGGTGCTCTTCTGGAAGCTTTCCATTTCCCTGCCTGAGATACCCCTGCTGTCCGGGCCCCCACTGCTTTCTTCCTCACTCACCTCTGCCCAGGGAGAAATTCCAGCGGCAGTTATGGGTGACACATCCTCTTCTTTAGCAGGTGGCATCTTGGCAACTGCTGCAGAAAGTCCAGCAGAGCCCCACTCACACTGGGCCACCCACAAAGCCGTGGCCTCTCACTCCCTCCCACCAGTCCAGCCCCAAGACTGCTGACAGGGCAGAGAAAATGGCGTCAGGCACAGCTGCAGGGGCTCTTGCTGCCTGGAGCGGTGTTTATATTGATCTGAACCCAGGCACACCTGGGGAGGTCTGGCCGGCACGGTCGGGCTTCCCAGGCCAGCCAATAATCACCCCTCAGGGGCTCACAGTTGCAGAAACTGGAACTTGCTGAATCGGCCAGTTGCAAGGAACAGGTGTGGGCTCCTGAGAGTCAGGATAGACAAGGGACTGCAGCTCTGGCTTGTTTTCTAATTATATTATCTGGCCCATGAGTGGGAGACAACTTCAAGAAAACCCTCTCCTAATGAGAGGAACCCAGGAGTCAGGGAGAGGAGGGGTGGCTGGTGGGTGGAGACAGAGGCCTGGTGCCCCGGGTGCAGTGGAAGTCTCTGGAAGACCAGGTGGAGGGAGGCCACACAGAGTGATGCCCAGGGTCACAGACCTGTCGGAGCTGCTGTTTGTTAGTTCAAGTCCTGCTCTGAGGTGCTCTGTGTCAGATCTGAGTGACAGGTGAGTTGGGAGTGCTTTGCAATGAGGGCGATATGCACGGTTCCTGTGTTCCCAGCCCTGCCATGGTACCTGCAAGGGTAGCTCTGTATCCTGGGAGGGGCCTGACCACGGGAGCCCCATGGGCTGCAGGGGAACCTGCCCAGGGAACCCCATATCCTGGGAGGGGCCTGAACACGAGAGACCCGTGGGCTGGGATGGGGGTGGGGTACCTGCCCAGGTGAGCTCCATATCCTGGGATTGGCCTGACCTCGATAGCCCCATGGGCTGCTGGAGTCCTGGTAAAGGATGTCAGGACAGTCAGTGAAGCCACCGAGGATATACCTCCAGTAGTTCCTAAATCCTACACCCTGCTGGTCATTCTACCAACCACCAGGACATGGTATTCTGTATTAGTCTTCAATGATGCCTTCTTTTGTATTCTATTAGTCCCAGAGTCACAAGAAATTTTGTCTTGTGAGTGGCAGGACTCAACATACAACTAAAACAATACTTCCGGACCGTGTTGCCCCAAGGGTTCAAAAATTCCCACACCATCTTTGGGGAAAGCTCAGCTAAAGAACTAAAAGTTCTACCTCTGGAAAAGGAAACACTCCTTCAATATGCAGATGACATTCTGATCGCCAGCCCTACTAAGGAGACCTCTGAACTACCAAGCCAATAAAGGATACAAGTTGTCCAAGAAAAAGCTCAAATATCACAGACTACAATGACCTGCCTGGGCTTCATTCTCACAGAAGGTCGGAGAAGCCCATCCCAGGAAAGGGAAGAAACAATTTACAGCCTTACCCATTTCTGAAACTAGAAGACAGCTTAGGGGTTCCTGGGGAGGCCAGGGTTTGCTGCTTCTGGATCCCTAACTACAGCCTACTAGCTGGGCCTCTATATGAAACACTGAAAGGAAAAGATGATGATCCTATTGAATAGAATGCAGAAGTGGCCTTTCACGAATGGAAAGAGCAGTCAATTCAGACCCTTGCCCTGGAACTCCCTAATTTAGCTAAACCCTTTGACCTTTACATTCCTGGTGAACGGTGAATCGCCATTGGAGTATTAGTGCAAAACCTGGGACCACTTGAAATGGAACAATGCAAGAATGCGATCCAGGTAGGATAAACTACGGTCACCAAGGGGCTTGGCCCACCGCCACATCTGGCCAAGATACTGGCAGTATCTGAAAACCTGGAAATCAGCAGCCCAAAAGGCCACCTCCCTCCTAAGGGAAAAGGACCCCACGTGGTGATCCTAACACCCAACCATGCCCTGAAGTTGCAGGGTTGGCTCCGTGGGCACACTGACCTTGAGTGAGCAGGCCCTCCAACTCCAACCTCCATAGAGATAACCGGGGCAAAGGGGCACCATGACGACTCGTGTGAAGGTGTCTGCACGGGCAAATTTAATGCTCATTTCCCACCAGGAAGAGGAATTAACCAAAGGCTCAGCATGCCGTGCCGGAAACAGATTAGGGCCTGAAGCAATCCTGTGGGTTTGCGGCCAGCTCACAAGAAAGCGAGTTGAAGAAAGGAGCTCAGGGGCACTGTAATTCAAAAACCTGCAGAGTTATAAATGACAGCTATCATCCAAAAATATATTGAAGGAAGGCTGTGAAGAGGACTTGAAAGCGGGGCAGAATTGCAGGAAAACGATTTCAGGGGGTAGACTGGAATTGCATTTAAAGCATAGGAAAAGAGGCAGAACGTCGACAATGATTCAGTTGGCCAAAAAGGGCGTATGTGTTTTTTCCTGAATACAGGAAATTTTCCTGAATTCAGGAAAAAACGCATACGCCCTTTTTGGCCAACCAAGCAAGCATGTTAAAGAAATCTGCACTACAATGAAGTCTCAATGCCCCCCGGTCAAAAGCGCAATCTGAAAAAAGTGTAAAATCCAGAAAGAAAGCACAGGCGATGGAGAACATGGAGCCTTGTTATGCTGATGGGCAAGATGTAAATTGCCAATAGCCACTCTGGAGAAGTGTACTGTGTTTCCTGAAACACCTAAAAAACAAAGCAACGGAGCCTATAGCACTTCCACTTATGGTCCTATAGCTTAGGGAAATTAAAATCAAAAACACACAGCCACCCCAAAGTTTTGGACGGCTCTGTTTACAAGAACCTCGTCTACGGTACAAGTTAAATATCCCAGAATGTGAAAAATGGATAAAGAAGTTGTGGTACGTACGTAAAATGGAATCTCACTCAGCAATGAAATCTATGTCATCAGGCCCGTCGCGGCATAATGAGGGGATTCAGGTACGATGATTCTAAGTGAAATAAGTCACACAGAAAATGAAACATCATAAGATATCACTAATACACGGAATGTAGGCTTGGCTACACATGAACTGAATTACTAAACAGAACAGCGTCTCAAATTTAGAAAACCAACTTATGCTTGCTTAAGGGGAAAGGTGAGTTGGGGTGCTGCATAAAACCAGAGATAGAAATTAGCACAGATACCTTTCCACAAGCCAAATATGTAATAGTCAAGACCTAGCCCTTGCTCAACAAAATGGACTAAACACCCCATATTCAATGCCTAGGATTACACATGACTAGTAAGAATATTCAAACCCATGGATTTATATGTCTCCGTAAGAGACTCAAGTGTGTGTACAGAGCCATGAATGCAGCAGAGAAAATCCGATAAAATCCATTATCAAAATGATTTACAAAACAAACACAATGACAGTGAAATAGAGAGCAATTCTTAAATAATTCATTCAGGGCTTGTGATGCAACCTGGATTTACCACATCTGCACCCAGAGCTCAGTGAGACATAAGGCTGGACACTTCGGACTGGTAGCATTGGTGAGGTTCAATGAGCAAATGCAGACCCTTTGAAGTCATACTGCATGGTACCCATTCCATGGGTCCCAACTCTCCAGGTTTAAGGGATTCTTCCTTCAGCTAAAACATGCATGGGAAACCCAGAGTATGGTCCACGGTGTGATTGGGAAAAGTTTTCAAATGCATCTCAGTTTTCGAAACCTGGTACTCGGGTTCACCATTCCAGACGCTTTACTAATACTCTCCCCACTTGGAGAGTCAGTGCCTTTAACGTCCTGTTTGGCACAGTTTGCAATTTCTGCACAAGATGAACAGGAAAGGGAGAACCAATGAGAGGCTAGCTGTAGTTGTGTGCACGGGCAAATGGAACGCTCATTTCCCACCAGGAAGAGGAATTAACCAAAGGCTCAGCGTGCCCTGCTGGAAACAGATAAGGGCCTGAAGAAATCATGAGGTTTTGCGGCCAGCTCACAAGAAAGCGAGTTGAAGAAAGGAGCTCAGGGGCACTGTAATTCACAAACCTGCAGTGTTATGAATGACAGCTATCGTCCAAAAATGTACTGAAGTAAGTATTCGAAGAGGACTTGAAAGTGGGGTAGAATTTCAGGAAAACGATTTCAGGGTGTAGACTGGAATTGCACTTAAAGCATAGGAAAAGAGGCAGAATGTCGACAATGATGCACTTGGCCAAAAAGGGCGTATGCGTTTTTTCCTGAATATGTTCAGGAAAAAACGCATACGCACTTTTTTGCCAACCAAGCAAGCGTGTAAAGGAAATCTGCACTACAATGAAGTCTCACTGCCCCCCAGTCAAAAGGGCCATCTGAAAAAAGTGTAAAATCCAGAAAGGCAGGACAGGTCATGGAGAACAGGGAGCCTTGTTATGCTGATGTGCAGGATGTAAATTCCCAACAGCCACTCTGGAGAAGTGTATGGTGTTTCCTGAAACACGTAGGAAACAAAGCAACACAGCCTATGGCATTTCCACTTATGGTCCTATAGCTTAGGGAAATTAAAATGAAAATCACACAGCCACCCCAATGTTTGGGATGGTTGTGTTTACAAAACCTTGTCTACGGTACAAGTTAAATATCCGAGAAAGCAAAAAATGGATAAAGAAGTTGTGGTACGTACGTACAATGGAATATCACTCAGCGATGAGATCTACGTCATCAGGCCCGTAGCGGCATAATGAGTGCATTCAGGTACGACGATTCTATGAGAAATAAGTCACACAGAAAAAGAAACATCATAAGATATCACTAATACACGTAACGTAAACTTGGCTACACATGTACTGAATTACAAAACAGAACAGGGTCTCAAATTTAGAAAACCAACTTATGCTTGCTTATGGGGAAAGGTGAGTTGGGGTGCTGCATCAAACCAGAGATTGAAATTAGCACAGATACCGTTCCATAAGCCAAATATATAATAGACAAGACCTACTCCTTGCTCAACGAAATGGACTCAACACCCCATATTCAACGCCGGGGAATATACCTGACAAGTAAGAATCGTAAGACCCATGGATTTATATGTCTCCATAAGGAAATCAAGCATGTGTACAGTGGCCTAAACGCAGCAGTGAAAATCCGATAAATCCCATTATCAAAATAAATTTCAAAAACAAAACACAATGACAGTGAAATAGAGTGCAATTCTTAAATAATTCATTCAGGGCTTGTGATGCAACCTGGATTTACCACATCTACAACCAAAGCTGGTTGAGACATAAGGCTGGACACTTCGGGCTGATAGCATTGGTGAGGTTCGGTGAGCAAAGGCAGACCCTTTGAAGTCATACTGCATGGTACCCATTCCATGGGTCCCAACTCTCCAGATTTAAGGGATTCTTCCTTCAGCTAAAACATGAATGGGAAACCCAGAGTATGGTCCACCGTGTGATTGGGAAACCCAGAGTATGGTCCACCGTGTGATTGGGAAACGTTTTCAAATGCATGTCAGGTTTCGTCCCCTGGTACTCGGGTTCACCGTTCTAGACGCTTTACTAACACTCTCCCCACTTGGAGAGTCAGTGCCTTTAATCTCCTGTTTGGCACAGTTTGCAATTTCTGCGCAAGATGAACAGGAATAGGGAGAACAAATGAGAGACTAGCTGTAGGTGTCTGCACGGGCAAATGGAACGCTCATTTACCACCAGGAAGAGGAATTAACCAAAGGCTTAGCGTGCCCTGCCAGAACCAGATTAGGGCCTGAAGCAATCCTGCGGTGTTGCGGCCAGCTCACAAGATAGCGACTTGAAGAAAGGAGCTCAGGGGCACTGTAATTCACAAACCTGCAGAGTTATGAATGACAGCTATCGTTCAAAAATGTATTGAAGTAAGTCTTCGAAGAGGAATTGAAAGCGGGGCAGAATGTCAGGAAAACGATTTCAGGGGTAGACTGGAATTGCACTTAAAGCATAGGAAAAGAAGCAGAATGTCGACAATGATGCACTTGGCCAAAAAGGGCGTATGCGTTTTTTCCTGAATATATTCAAGAAAAAACGCATACGCACTTTTTTGTCAACCAAGCAAGCGTGTAAATGAAATCTGCACTACAATGAAGTCTCACTGCCCCCCGGTCCAAAGGGCCATCTGAAACAAGTGTAAAATCCAGAAAAACAGGACAGGTCATGGAGAACAGTGAGCCTTGTTATGCTGATGGGCGGGATGTAAATTGCCAACAGCCACTCTGGAGAAGTGTATGGTGTTTCCTGAAACATTTAGGAAACAAAGCAACACAGCCTATGGCACTTCCACTTAGGGTCCTATAGCTTAGGGAAATTAAAATCAATAACACACAGCCACCCCAAAATTTGGGACGGCTCTGTTTACAAGAACCTCGACTACGGTACAAGTTAAATATCCGAGAAAGCAAAAAATGGATAAAGAAGTTGTGGTACGTACGTACAATGGAATATCACTCAGCGATGAGATCTACGTCATCAGGCCCGTAGCGGCATAATGAGTGCATTCAGGTACGACGATTCTATGAGAAATAAGTCACACAGAAAAAGAAACATCATAAGATATCACTAATACACGTAACGTAAACTTGGCTACACATGTACTGAATTACAAAACAGAACAGGGTCTCAAATTTAGAAAACCAACTTATGCTTGCTTATGGGGAAAGGTGAGTTGGGGTGCTGCATAAAACCAGAGATTGAAATTAGCACAGATACCGTTCCATAAGCCAAATATATAATAGACAAGACCTACTCCTTGCTCAACGAAATGGACTCAACACCCCATATTCAACGCCTGGGAATATACCTGACAAGTAAGAATCGTAAGACCCATGGATTTATATGTCTCCATAAGGAAATCAAGCATGTGTACAGTGGCCTAAACGCAGCAGTGAAAATCCGATAAATCCCATTATCAAAATAAATTTCACAAACAAAACACAATGACAGTGAAATAGAAAGCAATTCTTAAATAATTCATTCAGGGCTTGTGATGCAACCTGGATTTACCACATCTACACCCAGAGCTGGGTGAGACATAAGGCTGGACACTTCGGGCTGATAGCATTTTTGAGGTACGGTGAGCAAAGGCAGACCCTTTGAAGTCATACTGCATGGTACCCATTCCATGGGTCCCAACTCTCCAGGTTTAAGGGATTCTTCCTTCAGCTAAAACATGCATGGGAAACCCAGAGTATGGTCCACCGTGTGCTTGGGAAACCTTTTCAAATGCATCTCAGGTTTCGACCCCTGGTACTCGGGTGCACCGTTCCAGATGCTTTACTAATACTCTCCCCACTTGGAGAGTCAGTGCCTTTAACCTCCTGTTTGGCACAGTTTGCAATTTCTGCACAACATGAACAGGAATAGGGAGAACCATTGAGAGACTAGCTGTAGGTGTCTGCACGGGCAAATGGAACGCTCATTTCCCACCAGGAAGAGGAATTAACCAAAGTCTCAGCATGCCCTGCCGGAACCAGATTAGGTCCTGAAGCAATCCTGCGGTTTTGCGGCCAGCTCACAAGATAGCGAGTTGAAGAATGGAGCCCAGGGGCACTGTAATTCACAGACCTGCAGAGTTATGAATGACAGCTATCGTCCAAAGATTTATTGAAGTAAGTCTTCGAAAAGTACTTGAAAGTGGGGCAGAATTTCAGGAAAACGATTTCATGGGGTAGACTGTAATTGCACTTAAAGCATAGGAAAAGAGGCATAATGTCCACAATGATGCACTTGGCCAAAAAGGGCGTATGCGTTTTTTCCTGAATATATTCAGGAAAAAATGCATATGCCCTTTTTGGCCAACCAAGCAAGCGTGTAAATGAAATCTGCACTACAATGAAGTCTCACTGCCCCCGGTCAAAAGGGCCATCTGAAACAAGTGTAAAATCCAGAAAGGCAGGACAGGTCATGGGGAACACGGAGCCTTGTTATGCTGATGGGCGGGATGTAAATGGCCAACAGCCACTCTGGAGAAGTGTATGGTGTTTCCTGAAACACATAGGAAAAAAGCAACACAGCCTATGGCACTTCCACTTAGGGTCCTAGAGCTTAGGGAAATTAAAATCAAAAACACATAGCCACCCCAATGTTTCGGACGGCTCTGTTTACAAGAACCTCGTCTACGGTACAAGTTAAATACCCAAGAAGGCAAAAAATGGATAAAGAAGTTGTGGTACGTACATACAATGGAATATCACTCAGCAATGAGATCTACGTCATCAGGCCCGTAGCGGCATAATTAGTGGATTCAGGTACGACGCTTTTACGAGAAATAAGTCACACAGAAAAAGAAACATCATAAGATATCACTAATACACGGAACGTAAACTTCGCTACACATGAACTGAATTACAAAACAGAACAGGGTCTCAAATTTAGAAAACCAACTTATGCTTGCTTATGGGGAATGGTGAGTTGGGGTGCTGCATAAAACCAGAGATTGAAATTAGCACAGATACCGTTCCATAAGCCAAATATATAATAGATAAGACCTACTCCTTGCTCAACGAAATGGACTCAACACCCCATATTCAACGCCTGGGAATATACCTGACAAGTAAGAATCTTAAGACCCATGGATTTATATGTCTCCATAAGGAAATCAAGCGTGTGTACAGCGGCCTAAACGCAGCGGTGAAAATCCGATAAATCCCATTATCAAAATAAATTTCAAAAACAAAAAACACAATGACAGTGAAATAGAGAGCAAATCTTAAATAATTCATTCAGGGCTTGTGATGTAACCTGGATTTACCACATCTACACCCAGAGCTGGTTGAGACATAAGGCTGGACCCTTCGGGCTGATAGCATTGGTGAGGTTCGGTGAGCAAACGCAGACCCTTTGAAGTCATACTGCATGGTAGCCATTCCATGGGTCCCAACTCTCCAGGTTTAAGGGATTCTTTCTTCAGCTAAAACATGCATGGGAAACACAGAGTATGGTCAACCGTGTGATTGGGAAACGTTTTCAAATGCATCTCAGTTCTCGATACCTGGTACTCGGATGCACCGTTCCAGACGCTTTACTAACACTCTCCCCACTTGGAGAGTCAGTGCCTTTAACCTCCTGTTTGGCACAGTTTGCAATTTCTGCACAAGATGAACAGGAATAGGGAGAACCAATGAGAGACTAGCTGTAGGTGTCTGCACGGGCAAATGGAACGCTCATTTCCCACCAGGAAGAGGGACTAACCGAAAGCTCAGCGTGCCCTGCCGGAACCAGATTAGGGCCTGAAGCAATCCTGCGGCTTTGTGGGCAGCTCACAAGATAGCGAGTTGTAGAAAGGAGCCCAGGGGCACTGTAATTCACAAACATGTAGAGTTATGAATGACAGCTATCGTCCAAAAATGTATTGAAGTAAGTCTTCAAAGAGGACTTGAAATCGGGGCAGAATTTCAGGAAAACGATTTCAGGGGGTAAATTGGAATTGCACTTAAAGCATAGGAAAGAGGCAGAATGTCGACAATGATGCACTTGGCCAAAAAGGGCGTATGCGTTTTTTCCTGAATACATTCAGGAAAAAACGTATACGCACTTTTTGACCTACCAAGCAAGCGTGTAAAGGAAATCTGCACTACAATGAAGACTCACTGCCCCTCGGTCAAAAGGGCCATCTGAAAAAAGTGTAAAATCCAGAAAGTCAGGACAGGTCATGGAGAACAGGGAGCCTTGTTATGCTGATGGGCGGGATGTAAATTGCCAACAGCCACTCTGGAGAAGTGTATGGTGTTTCCTGAAACACGTAGGAAACAAAGCAACACAGCCTATGGCACTTCCACTTAGGGTCCTATAGCTTAGGGAAATTAAAATCAAAAACACACAGCCACCCCAAAGTTTGGGACGGCTGTGTTTACAAGAACCTTGACTACGGTACAAGTTAAGTATCCGAGAAAGCAAAAAATGGATAAAGAAGTTGTGGTACGTATGTACAATGGAATATCACTCAGCAATGAGATCTACGTCATCAGGCCCGTAGCGGCATAATGAGTGCATTCAGGTACGACGATTCTACGAGAAATAAGTCAAACAGAAAATGAAACATCATAAGGTATCACTAATACACGAAACGTAAACTTGGCTACACATGAACTGAATTACAAAACAGAACAGGGTCTCAAATTTAGAAAACCAACTTATGCTTGCTTATGGGGAAAGGTGAGTTGGGGTGCTGCATGAAACCAGAGATTGAAATTAGCACAGATACCGTTCCATAAGCCAAATATATAATAGACAAGACCTACTCCTTGCTCAACGAAATGGACTCAACACCCCATATTCAACGTCTGGGAATATACCTGAAAAATAAGAATCTTAAGACCCATGGATTTATATGTCTCCATAAAGAAATCAAGCGTGTGTACTGCGGCCTAAACGCAGCAGTGAAAATCCGATAAATCCAATTATCAAAATAAATTTCACAAACAAAACACAATAACAGTGAAATAGAGAACAATTCTTAAATAATTCATTCAGGGCTTGTGATGCAACCTGGATTTACCACATCTACACCCAGAGCTGGGTGAGACATAAGGCTGGAAACTTCGGGCTGATATCATTGGTGAGGTTCGGTGAGCAAAGACAGACCCTTTGAAGCCATACTGCATGGTAGCCATTCCATGGTTCCCAACTCTCCAGGTTTAAGGGATTCTTCCTTCAGCTAAAACATGCATGGGAAACCCAGAGTATGGTCCACCGTGTGATTGGGAAACGTTTTCAAATGCATCTCAGGTTTCGTTCCCTGGTACTCGGGTTCATCGTTCCAGATGCTTTACTAACACTCTCCCCACTTGGAGAGTCAGTGCCTTTAACCTCCTGTTTGGCACTGTTTGCAATTTCTGCGCAAGATGAACAGGAATAGGGAGAAGAAATGAGAGACTAGCTGTAGGTGTCTGCACGGGCAAATGGAACGCTCATTTCCCACCAGGAAGAGGAATTAACCAAAGGCTCAGCATGCGCTGCCTGAACCAGATTAGGGCCTGAAGCAATCCTGCGGTTTTGCGGCCAGCTCACAAGAAAGCAAGTTGAAGAAAGGAGCTCAGGGGCACTGTAATTCACAAACCTGCAGAGTTATGAATGACAGCTATCGTCCAAAAATGTATTGAAGTAAGTCTTCTAAGAGGATTTGAAAGCGGGGCAGAATTTCAGGAAAACGATTTCAGGGGGTAGACGGGAATTGCACTTAAAGCATAGGAAAAGAGGCAGAATGTCGACAATGATGCACTTGGCCAAAAAGGGCGTATGCGTTTTTTCCTGAATATATTCAGGAAAAAACGCATACGCCGTTTTTGGCCAACCAAGCAAGCGTGTAAAGGAAATCTGCACTACAATGAAGTCTCACTGCCCCCCGGTCAAAAGGGCCATCTGAAAAAAGTGTAAAATCCAGAAAGGCAGGACAGGTCATGGAGAACAGGGAGCCTTGTTATGCTGATGGGCGGGATGTATATTGCCAAAAGTCATTCTGGAGAAGTGTATGGTGTTTCCTGAAACACGTAGGATACAAAGCAACACAGCCTATGGCACTTCCACTTAGGGTCCTGTAGCTTAGGGAAATTAAAATCAAAAGCACACAGCCACCCCAAAGTTTGGGACGGCTCTGTTTACAAGAACCTCGTCTACGGTACAAGTTAAATATCCGAGAAAGCAAAAAATGGATAAAGAAATTGTGGTACGTACGTACAATGGAATATCACTCAGCTATGAAATCTACGTCATCAGGCCCATAGCGGCATAGTGAGTGGATTCAGGTACGTCGATTCTACGAGAAATAAGTCACACAGAAAAAGAAACATCTTAAGATATCACTAATACACGGAACGTAAACTTGTCTACACATGAACTGAATTACAAAACAGAACAGGGTCTCAAATTTAGAAAACCAACTTATGCTTGCTTATGGGGAAAGGTGAGTTAGGGTGCTGCATAAAACCAGAGATTGAAATTAGCACAGATACCGTTCCATAAGCCAAATATATAATAGACAAGACCTACTCCTTGCTCAACGAAATGGACTCAACACCCCATATTCAACGCCTGGGAATATACCTGACAAGTAAGAATCTTAAGACCCATGGATTTATATGTCTCCATAAGGAAATCAAGCGTGTGTACAGCGGCCTAAACGCAGCAGTGAAAATCTGATAAATCCAATTATCAAAATAAATTTCAAAAACACAACACAAGGACAGTGAAATAGAGAGCAATTCTTAAATAATTCATTCAGGGCTTGTGATGCAACCTGGATTTACCACATCTACACCCAAAGCTGGTTGAGACATAAGTCTGGACACTTCGGGCTGATCGCATTGGTGAGGTTCGTTGAGCAAAGGCAGACCCTTTGAAGCCATACTGCATGGTAGCCATTCCTTGGGTCCCAACTCTCCAGGTTTAAGGGATTCTTCCTTCAGCTAAAACATGCATGGGAAACCCAGAGTATGGTCCACCGTGTGATTGGGAAACGTTTTCAAATGCATCTCAGGTTTCGTCCCCTGGTACTCGGGTTCACCGTTCCAGACGCTTTACTAACACTCTCCCCACTTGGAGAGTCAGTGCCTTTAACCTCGTGTTTGGCACAGTTTGCAATTTCTGCGCAAGATGAACAGGAATAGGGAGAACCAATGTGAGACTAGCTGTAGGTGTGTGCACGGGCAAATGGAACCCTCATTTCCCACCAGGAAGAGGAATTAACCAAATGCTCAGCGTGCCCTGCTGGAACCAGATTAGGGCCTGAAACAATCCTGCGGTTTTGCGGCCAGCTCACAAGAAAGCAAGTTGAAGAAAGGAGCTCAGGGGCACTGTAATTCACAAACCTGCAGAGTTATGAATGACAGCTATCGTCCAAAAATGTATTGAAGTAAGTCTTCTAAGAGGATTTGAAAGCGGGGCAGAATTTCAGGAAAACGATTTCAGGGGGTAGACGGGAATTGCACTTAAAGCATAGGTAAAGAGGCAGAATGTCGACAATGATGCACTTGGCCAAAAAGGGTGTATGCGTTTTGTCCTGAATATATTCAGGAAAAAACGCATACGCCGTTTTTTGCCAACCAAGCAAGCGTGTAAAGGAAATCTGCACTACAATGAAGTCTCACTGCCCCCCGGTGAAAAGGGCCATCTGAAACAAGTGTAAAATCCAGAAAGGCAGGACAGGTCATGGAGAACAGGGAGCCTTGTTATGCTGATGGGCGGGATGTAAATGGCCAACAGCCACTCTGTAGAAGTGTATGGTGTTTCCTGAAACACGTAGGAAACAAAGCAACACAGCCTATTGCACTTCCACTTAGGGTCCTGTAGCTTATTGTAATTAAAATCAAAAACACACAGCCACCCCAATGTTCGGGACAGCTCTGTTTACAAGAACCTCGTCTACGGTACAAGTTAAATATCCGAGAATGCAAAAAATGGATAAAGAAGTTGTGGTACGGATGTACAATGGAATATCACTCAGCAATGAAATCTACGTCGTCAGGCCCGTAGCGGCATAATGAGTGCATTCAGGTACGACGATTCTATGAGAAATAAGTCACACAGAAAAAGAAACATCATAAGATATCACTAATACACGGAACATAAACTTGGCTACACATGAACTGAATTACAAAACAGAACAGGGTCTCAAAATTAGAAAACCAACTTATGCTTGCTTATGGGGAAAGGTGAGTTGGGGTGCTGCATAAAACCAGAGATTGAAATTAGCACAGATACCGTTCCATAAGCCAAATATATAATAAACAAGACCTACTCCTTGCTCAACGAAATGGACTCAACACCCCATATTCAACGCCTGGGAATGTACCTGACAAGTAAGAATCTTAAGACCCATGGATTTATATGTCTCCATAAGGAAATCAAGCGTGTGTACAGCGGCCAAAACGCAGCAGTGAAAATCCGATAAATCCCATTATCAAAATAAATTTCAAAAACAAAACACAATGACAGTGAAATAGAGAGCAATTCTTAAATATTTCATTCAGGGCTTGTGATGCAACCTGGATTTACCACATCTACACCCAAAGCTGGTTGACACATAAGGCTGGACACTTCGGGCTGATAGCATTGGTGAGGTTCGGTGAGCAAACACAGACCCTTTGAAGTCATACTGCATGGTAGCCATTCCATGGGTCCCAACTCTCCAGGTTTAAGGGATTCTTCCTTCAGCTAATACATGCATGGGAAACCCAGAGTATCGTCCACCGTACGATTGGGAAACGTTTTCAAATTCATCTCAGGTTTCGTCCCCTGGTACTCGGGTTCACCGTTCCAGACGCTTTACTAACACTCTCCCCACATGGAGAGTCAGTGCCTTTAACCTCCTGTTTGACACAGTTTGCAATTTCTGCGCAAGATGAACAGGAATAGGGAGAACCAATGAGAGACTAGCTGTAGGTGTCTGCACGGGCAAATGGAACGCTCATTTCCCACCAGGGAGAGGGATTAACCAAAGGCTCAGCGTGCCCTGCCGGAACCAGATTAGGGCCTGAAGCAATCCTGCGGTTCTGCGGCCAGCTCACAAGAAAGCGAGTTGAAGAAAGGAGCTCAGGGGCACTGTAATTCACAAACCTGCAGAGTTATGAATGACAGCTATCGTCCAAAAATGTATTGAAGTAAGTCTTCGAAGAGGACTTGAAAGCGGGGCAGAATTTCAGGAAAACGATTTCAGGGGGTAGACTGGAATTGCACTTAAAGCATAGGAAAAGAGGCAGAATGTCGACAATGATGCACTTGGCCAAAAAGGGCGTATGCGTTTTTTCCTGAATATATTCAGGAAAAAACGCATACACCCTTTTTGGTCAACCAAGCAAGCGTGTAAATGAAATCTGCACTACAATGGAGTCTCAATGCCCCCGGTCCAAAGGGCCATCTGAAACAAGTGTAAAATCCAGAAATACAGGACAGGTCATGGAGAACAGGGAGCCTTGTTATGCTGATGAGCGGGATGTAAATTGCCAACAGCCACTCTGGAGAAGTGTATGGTGTTTCCTGAAACATTTAGGAAACAAAGCAACAGAGCCTATGGCACTTCCACTTAGGGTCCTATAGCTTAGGGAAATTAAAATCAATAACACACAGCCACCCCAAAATTTGGGACGGCTCTGTTTACAAGAAACTCGTCTACGGTACAAGTTAAATATCCGAGAAAGCAAAAAATGGATAAAGAAGTTGTGGTACGTACGTACAATGGAATATCACTCAGCGATGAGATCTACGTCATCAGGCCCGTAGCGGCATAATGAGTGCATTCAGGTACGACGATTCTACGAGAAATAAGTCAAACAGAAAATGAAACATCTTAAGATATCACTCATACACGGAACGTAAACTTGGCTACATATGTACTGAATTACAAAACAGAACAGGGTCTCAAATTGAGAAAACCAACTTATGCTTGCTTATGGGGAAAGGTGAGTTGGCGTGCTGCATCAAACCAGAGATTGAAATTAGCACAGATATCGTTCCATAAGCCAAATATATAATAGACAAGACCTACTCCTTGCTCAACGAAATGGACTCAACACCCCATATTCAACTCCTGGGAATATACCTGACAAGTAAGAATCTTAAGAGCCATGGATTTATATGTCTCCATAAGGAAATAAAGCATGTTTACAGCGGCCTAAACGCAGCAGTGAAAATCCGATAAATCCCATTATCAAAATAAATTTCAAAAACAAAACACAATGACAGTGAAATAGAGAGCAATTCTTAAATAATTCATTCAGGGCTTGTGATGCAACCTGGATTTACCACATCTACACCCAGAGCTGGTTGAGACATAAGGCTGGACACTTCGGGCTGATAGCATTGGTGTGGTTCGGTGAGCAAACGCACACCCTTTGAAGTCATACCACATGGTAGCCATTCCATGGGTCCCAACTCTCCAGGTTTAAGGGATTCTTCCTTCAGCTAAAACATGCATGGGAAACCCAGAGTATGGTCCATCGTGTGATTGGGAAACGTTTTCAAATGCATCTCAGGTTTCATACCCTGGTACTCGGGTTCACCGTTCCAGATGCTTTACTAACACTCTCCCCCCTTGGAGAGTCAGTGCCTTTAACCTCCTGTTTGGCACAGTTTGCAATTTCTGCGCAAGATGAACAGGAATAGGGAGAACCAATGAGAGACTAGCTATAGGTGTCTGCAGGGCAAACGGAACGCTCATTTCCAACCAGGAAGAGGAATTAACCAAAGGCTCAGCGTGCCCTGCCAGAACCAGATTAGGGCCTGAAGCAATCCTGTGGTTTTGCGGCCAGCTCACAAGAAAGCGAGTTGAAGAAAGGAACTCAGGGGCACTGTAATTCACAAACCTGCAGAGTTATGAATGACAGCTATCGTCCAAAAATGTATTGAAGTAAGTCTTCGAAGAGGATTTGAAAGCGGGGCAGAATTTCAGGAAAACGATTTCAGGGGGTAGACTGGAATTGCACTTAAAGCATAGGAAAAGAGGCAGAATGTCAACAATGATGCACTTGGCCAAAAAGGGCGTATGCGTTTTTTCCTGAATATATTCAGGAAAAAACGCATACGCCCTTTTTGGCCAACCAAACAAGCGTGTAAAGGAAATCTGCACTACAATGAAGTCTCACTGCCCCCCGGTCCAACCGGCCATCTGAAACAAGTGTAAAATCCAGAAAGGCAGGACAGGTCATGGAGAACAGGTAGCCTTGTTATGCTGATGGGCGGGATGTAAATGGAGAACAGCCACTCTGGAGAAGTGTATGGAGTTTCCTGAAACACGCAGGAAACAAAGCAACACAGCCTATGGCCCTTCCACTTAGGGTCCTATAGCTTAGGGAAATTAAAATCAAAAAGACACAGCCACCCCAATATTCGGGACGGCTCTGTTTACAAGAACCTCGTCTACGGTACAAGTTAAATATCCGAGAAAGCAAAAAATGGATAAAGAAGTTGTGGTACGTACGTACAATGGAATATCACTCAGCAATGAGATCTACGTCTTCAGGCCCGTAGTGGCATAATGAGTGGATTCAGGTAATACGATGCTACGAGAAATAAGTCACACAGAAAAAGAAAGATCATTAGATATCTCTAATACACGGAACGTAAACTTGGCTACACATGAACTGAATTAGAAAACAGAACAGGGTCTCAAATTTAGAAAACCAACTTATGCTTGCTTATGGGGAAAGGTGAGTTGGGGTGCTGCATAAAACCAGAGATTGAAATTAGCACAGATACAGTTCCATAAGCCAAATATATAATAGACAAGACCTACTCCTTGCTCAACGAAATGGACTCAACACCCCATATTCAACGCCTGGGAATATACCTGACAAGTAAGAAACTTAAGACCCATGGATTTATATGTCTCCATAAGGAAGTCAAGCATGTGTACAGTGGCCTAAACGCAGCAGTGAAAATCCGATAAATCCCATTAACAAAATAAATTTCAAAAACAAAACACAATGACAGTGAAATAGAGAGCAATTCTTAAATAATTCATTCAGGGCTTGTGATGCAACCTGGATTTACCACATCTACACCCAGAGCTTGTTGAGACATAAGGCTGGACACATCGGGCTGATAGCATTGGTGAGGTTTGGTGAGCAAACGCAGACCCTTTGAAGTCATACTGCATGGTACCCATTCCATGGGTCCCAACTCTCCAGGTTTAAGGGATTCTTCCTTCAGCTAAAACATGCATGGGAAACCCAGAGTATGGTCCACCGTGTGATTGGGAAACGTTTTCAAATGGATCTCAGGTTTCGACCCCTGGTACTCGGGTGCACCATTCCAGACGCTTTACTAGCACTCTCCCCACTTGGAGAGTCAGTGCCTTTAACCTCCTGTTTGGCACAGTTTGCAATTTCTGCGCAAGATGAACAGGAATAGGGAGAACCAATGAGAGACTAGCTGTAGGTGTCTGCACGGGCAAATGGAACGCTCATTTCCCACCAGGAAGAGGAATTAACCAAAGGCTCAGTGTGCCCTGCCGGAACCAGATTAGGGCTTGAAGCAATCCTGCGGTTTTGCGGCCATCTCACAATAAAGCGAATTGAAGAAAGGAGCTCAGGGGCACAGTAATTCACAAACCTGCCGAGTTATGAATGACAGCTATCGTCCAAAAATATATTGAAGTAAGTCTTCGAAGAGGACTTGAATGCGGGGCAGAATTTCAGGAAAACGATTTCATGGGGTAGACTGGAATTGCACTTAAAGCATAGGAAAAGAGGCAGAATGTCCACAATGATGCACTTGACCAAAAAGGGCGTATGCGTTTTTTCCTGAATATATTCAGGAAAAAACGCATACGCGCTTTTTGGCCAACCAAGCAAGCGTGTAAAGGAAATCTGCACTACAATGAAGTCTCACGGCCCCCCGGTCAATAGGGCCATCTGAAACAAGTGTAAAATCCAGAAAGGCAGGACAGGTCATGGAGAACAGGGAGCCTTTTTATGCTGATGGGCGGGATGTAAATTGCCAACAGCCACTCTGGAGAAGTGTATGGTGTTTCCTGAAACACGTAGGAAACAAAGCAACACAGCCTATGGCACTTCCACTTATGGTCCTATAGCTTAGGGAAATTAAAATCAAAAACACACAGCCACCCCAAAGTTTGGGACGGCTCTGTGTACAAGAACCTCGTCTACGGTACAAATTAAATATCCGAGAAAGCAAAAAATGGATAAAGAAGTTGTGGTACGTACGTACAATGGAATATCACTCAGCAATGAGATCTACGTCATCAGGCCCGTAGGGGCATAATGAGTGGATTCAGGTACGACGATTCTACGAGAAATACGTCACACACAAAAAAAGATCATAAGATATCACTAATACACAGAACGTAAACTTGGCTACACATGAACTGAATTACAAAACAGAACAGGGTCTCAAATTTAGAAAACCAACTTATGCTTGCTTATGGGGAAAGGTGAGTTGGGGTGCTGCATCAAACCAGAGATTGAAATTAGCACAGATACCGTTCCATAAGCCAAATATATAATAGACAAGTCCTACTCCTTGCTCAACGAAATGGACTCAACACCCCATATTCAACGTCTGGGAATATACCTGACAAGTAAGAATCTTAAGACCCATGGATTTATATGTCTCCATAAGGAAGTCAAGCGTGTGTACAGTGCCCTAAACGCAGCAGTGAAAATCCGATAAATCCCATTAACAAAATAAATTTCAAAAACAAAACACATTGACAGTGAAATAGAGAGCAATTCTTAAATAATTCATTCAGGCCTTGTGATGCAACCTGGATTTACCACATCTACTCCCAGAGCTGGTTGAGACATAAGGCTGGACACTTCGGGCTCATAGCATTGGTGAGGTTCGGTGAGCAAAGGCAGACCCTTTGAAGTCATACTGCATGGTACCCATTCCATGGGTCCCAACTCTCCAGGTTTAAGGGATTCTTCCTTCAGCTAAAACATGCATGGGAAACCCAGAGTATGGTCCACCGTGTGATTGGGAAACGTTTTCAAATGCATCTCAGGTTTCGTCCCCTGGTACTCGGGTGCACCGTTGCAGACGCTTTACTAACACAATCCCCACTTGGAGAGTCAGTGCCTTTAACCTCCTGTTTGGCACAGTTTGCAATTTCTGCGCAAGATGAACAGGAATAGGGAGAACCAATGAGAGACTAGCTGTAGGTGTCTGCACGGGCAAATGGAACGCTCATTTCCCACCAGGAAGAGGAATTAACCAAAGGCTCAGCATGCCGTGCCGGAACCAGATTAGGGCCTGAAGCATTCGTGTGGGTTTGCGGCCAGCTCACAAGAAAGCGAGTTGAAGAAAGGAGCTCAGGGGCACTGTAATTCACAAACCTGCAGAGTTATAAATGACCGCTATCGTCCAAAAATATATTGAAGGAAGGTTGCGAAGAGGAGTGGAAAGCGGGGCAGAATTGCAGGAAAACGATTTCAGGGGCAGACTGGAATTGCATTTAAAGCATAGGGAAAGAGACAGAAAGTCGACAATGATGCACTTGGTCAAAAAGGGCGTATGCGTTTTTTCCTGAATATATTCAAGAAAAAACACATACGACCTTTTTGGCCAAACAAGCAAGCGTGTAAAGAAATCTGCATTACAATGAAGTCTCACTGCCCCCCTGTCAAAAGGGACATCTGAAAAAAGTGAAAAATCCAGAAAGGCAGGACAGGCCATGGAGAACAGGGAGCCTTGTTATGCTGATGGGCGGGATGTAAATTGCCAACAGCCACTCTGGAGAAGTGTATGGTGTTTCCTGAAACACGTAGGAAACAAAGCAACACAGCCTATGGCACTTCCACTTAGGGTTCTATAGCTTAGGGAAATTAAAATCAAAAATACACAGCCACCCCAAAGTTTGGGACGGCTCTGTTTACAAGAACCTCGTCTACGGTACAAGTTATATATCCCAGAACGTGAAAAATGGATAAAGAAGTTGTGGTACGTACGTACAATGGAATATCACTCAGCAATGAAATCTATGTCATCAGGCCCGTCGCGGCATAATGAGTGGATTCAGGTACGATGATTCTAAGTGAAATGAGTCACACAGAAAATGAAACATCATAAGATATCACTAATACAAGGAATGTAAACTTGGCTACACATGAACTGAATTACAAAACAGAACAGGGTCTCAAATTTAGAAAACCAACTTATGCTTGCTTAAGGGGAAAGGTGAGTTGGGGTGCTGCATAAAACCAGAGATAGAAATTAGCACAGATACCTTTCCATAAGCCAAATATGCAATAGTCAAGACCTACCCCTTGCTCAACGAAATGGACTAAACACGCCATATTCAACCACTAGGAATACACCTGACTAGTAAGAATCTTCAAACCCATGGATTTATATGTCTCTGTAAGAGAATGAAGCGTGTGTACAGAGGCATGAATGCAGCAGAGAAAATCCGATACATCCCATTATCAAAATGAATTACAAAAACAAAACACAAGGACAGTGAAATAGAGAGCAATTCTTAAATAATTCATTCAGGGCTTGTGATGCAACCTGGATTTACCTCATCTACACCCAGAGCTGAGTGATACATAAGGTTGGGCACTTCGGGCTGATAGCATTGGTGAGGTTCGATGAGCAAATGCAGACCCTTTGAAGTCATACTGCATGGTACCCATTCCATGGGTCCCATCTCTCCAGGTTTAACGAATTCTTCCTTCAGCTAAAACATGCGTGGGAAACCCACAGTATGGTGCACCGAGGGACCGGCAAACGTTTTCAAATGCATCTCAGTTTTCGTCCCATTTTACTCGGGTTCACCATTCCAGACCCTTTACTAACACTCTCCCCACTTGGAGAGTCAGTGCCTTTAACCTCCTGTTTGGCACAGTTTGCAATTTCTGCGCAAGATGAACAGGAATAGGGAGAACCAATGAGAGACTAGCTTTAGGTGTCTGCACGGGCAAATGTAACGCTCATTTCCCACCAGGAAGAGGAATTAGCCAAAGGCTCAGCATGCCGTGCCGGAACCAGATTAGGGCCTGAAGCAATCCTGCGGGTTTGCGGCCAGCTCACAAGAAAGCGAGTTGAAGAAAGGATCTCAGGGGCAATGTAACTCACAAACCTGCAGAGTTATAAATGACAGCTATCGTCCAAAAATATATTGAAGGAAGGCTGCGAAGAGGACTTGTAAGTGGGGCAGAATTGCAGGATAACGATTTCAGGAGGTAGACGGGAATTGCATTTAAAGCATAGGAAAAGAGGCAGAACGTCGACAATGATGCTCTTGGCCAAAAAGGGCATATGCGATTTTTCCTAAATATATTCAGAAAAAAACGCATACGCCCTTTTTGGCCCACCAAGCAAGCATGTTAAAGAAATCTGCACTACAATGAAGTCTCACTGCCCCCCGGTCAATAGGGCCTTCTGAAACAAGTGTAAAATCCAGAAAGGCAGCAAAGGCCATGTAGAACAGGGAGCCTTGTTATGCTGATGGGCGGGATGTAAATTGCCAACAGCCACTCTGGAGAAGTGTATGGTGTTTCCTGGAACAGCTATAAAACAAAGCAACGGAGCCTACAGCACTTCCACTTATGGTCCTATAGCTTAGGGACATTAAAATCAAAAACACACAGCCGCCGCAAAGTTTGGGACGGCTCTGTTTACAAGAACCTCGTCTACGGTACATGTTAAATATCCCAGAACGTGAAAAATGGATAAAGAAGTTGTGGTACGTACGTACAATGGAATATCACTCAGCAATGAGATCTATGTCATCAGGCCCGTCGCGGCATAATGAGTGGATTCAGGTACGATGATTCTAAGTGAAATAAGTCACACAGAAAATGAAACATCATAAGATATCACTAATACAAGGAATGTAAACTTGGCTACACATGAACTGAATTACAAAACAGAACAGGGTCTCAAATTTAGAAAACCAACTTATGCTTGCTTAAGGGGAAAGGTGAGTTGGGGTGCTGCATAAAACCAGAGATAGAAATTAGCACAGATACCTTTCCATAAGCCAAATATGTAATTGTCAAGACCTACCCCTTGCTCAACGAAATGGACTAAACACCCCATATTCAACGACTAGGAATACACCTGACTAGTAAGAATCTTCAAACCCATGGATTTATATGTCTCCGTAAGAGAATGAAGCATGTGTACAGAGGCATGAATGCAGCAGAGAAAATCCGATAAATCCCATTATCAAAATGAATTAAAAAAAAAACACAAGGACAGTGAAATAGAGAGCAATTCTTAAATAATTCATTCAGGGCTTGTGATGCAACCTGGATTAACCACATCTACACCCAGAGCTGAGTGAGACAAAAGGTTGGGCACTTCAGGCTGATAGCATTGGTAAGGTTCGATGAGCAAATGCAGACCCTTTGAAGTCATACTGCATTGTACCCATTCCATGGGTCGCAACTCTCCAGGTTTAAGGGATTCTGCCTTCCGCTAAATCATGTATGGGAAACCCAGAGTATGGTCCACCATGTGATTGGGAAACGTTTTCAAATGCATCCCAGTTTTCGTCCCTTTATACTCGGGTTCACCATTCCAGATGCTTAACTAAAACTCTCCCAACATGGAGAGTCAGTGTCTTTAACCTCCTGTTTGGCACAGTTTGCAATTTCTGCGCAACATGAACAGGAATAGGGAGAACTAACGAGAGAGTAGCTGTAGATGTCTGCACGTGCAAATGTTACGCTCATTTCCCACCAGGAAGAGGAATTAACCAAAGGCTCAGCATGCCATACCGGAACCAGATTAGGGCCTGAAGCAATCCTGCGTTTTTGTGGCCAGCTCACAAGATAGCGAGTTGAAGAAAGGAGCTCAGGGGCACTGTAACTCACAAACCTGCAGAGTTATAAATGACAGCTATCGTCCAAAATTATATTGAAGGAAGGCTGCGAGGACGACTTGTAAGCGGGGCAGAATTGCAGGAAAATGATTTCAGGGGGTAGACGGGAATTGCATTGAAAGCATAGGAAAAGAGGCAGAACGTCGACAATGATGCTCTTGGCCAAAAAGGGCGTATGCGTTTTTTCCTGAATATATTCAGGAAAAAACGCATACGCCCTTTTTGGCCAACCAAGAAAGCATGTTAAAGAAATCTGCACTACATTGAAGTCTCACTGCCCCCCGGTCAAAAGGGCCATCTGAAAAAAGTGTAAAATCCAGAAAGGCAGCACAGGCCATGGAGAACAGGGAGCATTGTTATGCTGATGGGCGGGATGTAAATTGCCAACAGCCACTCTGGAGAAGTGTATGGTGTTTCCTGGAACAGCTAAAAAACAAAGCAACGGAGCCTACGGCACTTCCACTTATAGTCCTATAGCTTAGGGAAATTAAAATCAAAAACACACAGCCACACCAAAGTTTCGGACGGCTCTGTTTACAAGAACCTCATCTACGGTACAAGTTAAATATCCCAGAACGTGAAAAATGGAGAAAGAAGTTGTGGTACGTATGTACAATGGAATATCACTCAGCAATGAAATCTATGTCATCAGGCCCATCGCGGCATAATGAGTGGATTCAGGTACGATGATTCTAAGTGAAATAAGTCACACAGAAAAAGAAACATCATAAGATATCACTAATACACGGAATGTAAACTTGGCTACACATGAACTGAATTACAAAACAGAACAGGGCCTCAAATTTAGAAAACCAACTTATGCTTCCTTTTTGGGAAAGGTGAGTTGCGGTGCTGCATAAAAACCGAGATAGAAATTCACACAGATACAGTTCCATAAGACAAATATGTAATAGACAAAACCTACACCTTGCTCAACGAAATGGACTCAACACCACATATTCAACGCCTAGGAATATACCTGCCTTGTAAGAATCTTAAAACCCATGGATTTATATGTCTCCATAAGAGAATCAAGCGTGTGTTCAGTGGCCTAAACGCAGGAGTGAAAATCCGATAAATCCCATTATCAAAATAAATTTCAAAAACAAACACAATGACAGTGAAATAGAGAGCAATTCTTAAATAATTCACTCAGGGCTTCTAATGCAACCTGGATTTACCACATCTACACCCAGAGTTGGGGAGACATAAGGCCGGACACTTCGGCCTGATAGCATTGGTGAGGTTCGGTGAGTAAATGCAGACCCTTTGAAGTCATACTTCATGGTACCCATTCCATGGGTCCCAACTCTCCAGGTTTAAGGGATTCTTCCTTCCGCTAAATCATGTATGGGAAACCCAGAGTATGGTCCACCATGTGATTGGGAAACGTTTTCAAATGCATCTCAGTTTTCGTCCCTTTATACTAGGGTTCACCATTCCAGACGCTTAACTAACACTCTCCTCACTTGGAGAGTCAGTGCCTTTAAACTCCTGTTTGGCACAGTTCGCAATTTCTGCGCAAGATGAACAGGAATAGGGAGAAGCAATAAGAGACTAGCTGTAGGTGTCTGCACGGGCAAATGTAACACTCATTTCCCACCAAGAAGAGGAATTAACCAAAGGCTCAGCATGCCGTACCGGAACCAGATTAGGGCCTGAAGCAATCCTGCGGTTTTGCGGCCAGCTCACAAGAAAGCGAGTTGAAGAAAGGAGCTCAGGGGCACTGTAATTCACAAACCTGCAGAGTTATAAATGACAGCTATCGTCCAAAAATATATTGAAGTAAGTCTGCGAAGAGGACTTGAAAGAGGGGCAGAAATTCAGGAAAACGATTTCAGGGGGTGGACTGGAATTGCACTTAAAGCATAGGAAAAGAGGCAGGACGGCAACAATGATGCACTTGGCCAAAAAGGGCGTATGCGTTTTTTCCTGAATATATTCAGGAAAAAACGCATACGCCCTTTTGGTCCAACCAAACAAGCCTGTAAAGGAAATCTGCACTACAATGAAGTCTCACTTCCCCATGGTCAAAAGGGCCATCTGAAAAATGTGTAAAATCCAGAAAGGCAGGACTGGCCATGGAGAACAGGGAGCATTGTTATGCTGCTGGGCGGGATTTGAATTGTCAACAGCCACTCTGGAAAAGTGTATGGTGTTTCCTGAAACACGTATGAAACAAAGCAACACAGCCTATGGCACTTCCACTTACGGTCCTATAGCTTAGAGAAATTAAAATCAAAACCACACAGCCAACCCAAAATTTGGAATAGCTCTGTTTACAAGAACCTCGTCTACGGTACAAGTTAAATATCCCACAGAGTGAAAAATAGATAAAGAAGTTGTGGTACGTACGTACAATGGAATATCACTCAGCAATGAAATCTATGTCATCAGGCCCGTAGCCACTCTGGAGAAGTGTATGCTGTTTCCTGAAACACCTAAAAAACAAAGCAACAGAGCCTACGGCACTTCCACTTATAGTCCTATAGCTTAGGGAAATTAAAATCAGAAACACACAGCCACCCCAAAAGTTTCAGATGGCTCTGTTTACAAGAACCTCACCTACCGTACAAGTTAAATATCCCAGAATGAGAAAAATGGATAAAGAAGTTGTGGTACATACGGACAATGGAATATCACTCAGCAATGAAATCTATGTCATCAGGCCCATCGGGGCATAATGAGTGGATTCAGGTACGATGATTCTAAGTGAAATAATTCACACAGAAAATGAAATATCATAAGATATCACTAATACACGGAAAGAAAACATGGCTACACATGAACTGAATTACAAAACAGAACAGGGTCTCAAATGTAGAAAACCAACTTGTGCTTGTTAAGGGGAAAGGGGAGTTGGGGTGCTGCATAAAACCAGAGATAGAAATTAGCACAGATACCTTTCCATAAGCCAAATATGCAATAGTCAAGACCTACCCCTGGCTCAACTAAATGGACTAAACACCCCATATTCAACGACTAGGAATACACCTGACTAGTAAGAATCTTCAAACCCATGGATTTATATGTCTCCGTAAGAGAATGAAGCGTGTGTACAGAGGCATGAATGCAGCAGAGAAAATCCGATAAATCCCATTATCAAAATGAATTACAAAAACAAAACACAAGGACAGTGAAATAGAGAGCAATTCTTAAATAATTCATTCAGGGCTTGTGATGCAACCTGGATTTACCACATCTACACCCAGAGCTGAGTGAGACATAAGGTTGGGCACTTCGGGCTGATAGCATTGGTGAGGTTCGATGAGCAAATGCAGACCCTTTGAAGTCATACTGCATGGTACCCATTCCATGGGTCCCATCTCTCCAGGTTTAACGAATTCTTCCTTGAGCTAAAACATGCATGGGAAACCCACAGTATGGTGCACCGAGGGACCGGCAAACGTTTTCAAATGCATCTCAGTTTTCGTCCCCTTTTACTCGGGTTCACCATTCCAGACCCTTTACTAACACTCTCCCCATTTGGAGAGTCAGTGCCTTTAACCTCCTGTTTGGCACAGTTTGCAATTTCTGCGCAAGATGAACAGGAATAGGGAGAACCAATGAGAGACTAGCTTTAGGTGTCTGCACGGGCAAATGTAACGCTCATTTCCCACCAGGAAGAGGAATTAACCAAAGGCTCAGCATGCCGTGCCGGAACCAGATTAGGGCCTGAAGCAATCCTGCGGGTTTGCGGCCAGCTCACAAGATAGTGAGTTGAAGAAAGGAGCTCAGGGGCACTGTAACTCACAAACATGCAGAGTTATAAATGACAGCTATCGTCCAAAAATATATTGAAGGAAGGCTGCGAAGAGGACTTGTAAGTGGGGCAGAATTGCAGGATAACGATTTCAGGAGGTAGACGGGAATTGCATTTAAAGCATAGGAAAAGAGGCAGAACGTCGACAATGATGCTCTTGGCCAAAAAGGGCTTATGCGTTTTTTCCTGAATATATTCAGGAAAAAACGCATACGCCCTTTTTGGCCAACCAAGCAAGCATGTTAAAGAAATCTGCACTACAATGAAGTCTCACTGCCCCCCGGTCAAAAGGGCCATGTGAAAAAAGTGTAAAATCCAGAAAGGCAGCACAGGCCATGGAGAACAGGGAGCCTTGTTATGCTGATGGGCGGTATGTAAATTGCCAACAGCCACTCTGGAGAAGTGTATGGTGTTTCCAGGAACAGCGAAAAAACAAAGCAACGGAGCCTACAGCACTTCCACTTAGGGTCCTATAGCTTAGGGAAATTAAAATCAAAAACACACAGCCACCCCAAAGTTTCGGACGGCTCTGTTTACAAGAACCTCGTCTACGGTACAAGTTAAATATCCCAGAACGTGAAAAATGGATAAAGAAGTTGTGGTACGTACGTACAATGGAATATCACTCAGCAATGAAATCTATGTCATCAGGCCCGTCGCGGCATAATGAGTGGATTCAGGTACGATGATTCTAAGTGAAATGAGTCACACAGAAAATGAAACATCATAAGATATCACGAATACAAGGAATGTAAACTTGGCTACACATGAACTGAATTACAAAACAGAACAGGGTCTCAAATTTAGAAAACCAACTTATGCTTGCTTAAGGGGAAAGGTGAGTTGGGGTGCTGCATAAAACCAGAGATAGAAATTAGCACAGATACCTTTCCATAAGCCAAATATGCAATAGTCAAGACCTACCCCTTGCTCAACGAAATGGACTAAACACCCCATATTCAACGACTAGGAATACACCTGACTAGTAATAATCTTCAAACCCATGGATTTATATGTCTCCGTAAGAGAATGAAGCGTGTGTACAGAGGCATGAATGCAGCAGAGAAAATCCGATAAACCCCATTATCAATATGAGTTACAAAAACAAAACACAAGGACAGTGAAATAGAGAGCAATTCTTAAATAATTCATTCAGGGCTTGTGATGCAACCTGGATTTACCACATCTACACCCACAGCTGAGTGAGACATAAGGTTGGGCACTTCGGGCTGATAGCATTGGTGAGGTTCGATGAGCAAATGCAGACCCTTTGAAGTCATACTGCATGGTACCCATTCCATGGGTCCCATTTCTCCAGGTTTAACGAATTCTTCCTTCAGCTAAAACATGCATGGGAAACCCACAGTATGGTGCACCGAGGTACCCGCAAACGTTTTCAAATGCATCTCAGTTTTCGTCCCCTGGTACTCGGGTTCACCATTCCAGACCCTTTACTAACACTCTCCCCACTTGGAGAGTCAGTGCCTTTAACCTCCTGTTTGGCACAGTTTGCAATTTCTGCGCAAGATGAACAGGAATAGGGAGAACCAATGAGAGACTAGCTTTAGGTGTCTGCACGGGCAAATGTAACGCTCATTTCCCACCAGGAAGAGGAATTAACCAAAGGCTCAGGATGCCGTGCCGGAACCAGATTAGGGCCTGAAGCAATCCTGCGGGTTTGTGGCCAGCTCACAAGATAGCGAGTTGAAGAACGGAGCTCAGGGGCACTGTAACTCACAAACAAGCAGAGTTATAAATGACAGCTATCGTCCAAAAATATATTGAAGGAAGGCTGCGAAGAGGACTTGTAAGTGGGGCAGAATTGCAGGATAACGATTTCAGGAGGTAGACGGGAATTGCATTTAAAGCATAGGAAAAGAGGCAGAACGTCGACAATGATGCTCTTGGCCAAAAAGGGCGTATGCGTTTTTTCTTGAATATATTCAGGAAAAAACGCATACGCCCTTTTTGGCCAACCAAGCAAGCATGTTAAAGAAATCTGCACTACAATGAAGTCTCACTGCCCCCCGGTCAAAAGGGCCATGTGATAAAAGTGTAAAATCCAGAAAGGCAGCACAGGCCATGGAGAACAGGGAGCCTTGTTATGCTGATGGGCGGGATGTAAATTGCCAACAGCCACTCTGGAGAAGTGTATGGTGTTTCCTGGAACAGCTAGAAAACAAAGCAACGGAGCCTACGGCACTTCCACTTATGGTCCTATAGCTTAGGGAAATTAAAATCAAAAACACACAGCCACCCCAAAGTTTCGGACGGCTCTGTTTACAAGAACCTCGTCTACGGTACAAGTTAAATATCCCAGAACGTGAAAAATGGATAAAGAAGTTGTGGTACATACGTACAATGGAATATGACTCAGCAATGAAATCTATGTCATCAGGCCCGTTGCAGCATAATGAGTGGATTCAGGTACGATGATTCTAAGTGAAATAAGTCACACAGAAAATGAAACATCATAAGATATCACTAATACAAGGAATGTAAACTTGGCTACACATGAACTGAATTACAAAACAGAACAGGGTCTCAAATTTAGAAAACCAACTTATGCTTGCTTAAGGGGAAAGGTGAGTTGGGGTGCTGCATAAAACCAGAGATAGAAATTAGCACAGATAACTTTCCATAAGCCAAATATGTAATTGTCAAGACCTACCCCTTGCTCAACGAAACGGACTAAACACCCCATATTCAACGACTAGGTATACACCTGACTAGTAAGAATCTTCAAACCCATGGATTTATATGTCTCCGTAAGAGAATGAAGCGTGTGTACAGAGGCATGAATGCAGCAGAGAAAATCCGATAAATCCCATTATCAAAATGAATTACAAAAACAAAACACAAGGACAGTGAAATAGAGAGCAATTCTTAAATAATTCATTCAGGGCCTGTGATGCAACCTGGATTTACCACATCTACACCCACAGCTGTGTGAGACATAAGGTTGGGCACTTCGGGCTGATAGCATTGGTGAGGTTCGATGAGCAAATGCAGACCCTTTGAAGTCATACTGCATGGTACCCATTCCATGGGTCCCATCTCTCCAGGTTTAACGAATTCTTCCTTCAGCTAAAACATGCATGGGAAACCCACAGTATGGTGCACCGAGGGACCGGCAAACGTTTTCAAATGCATCTCAGTTTTCGTAGACTTTTACTCGGGTTCACCATTCCAGACCCTTTACTAACACTCTCCCCACTTGGAGAGTCAGTGCCTTTAACCTCCTGTTTGGCACAGTTTGCAATTTCTGCGCAAGATGAACAGGAATAGGGAGAACCAATGAGAGACTAGCTTTAGGTGTCTGCACGGGCAAATGTAACGCTCATTTCCCACCAGGAAGAGGAATTAACCAAAGGCTCAGCATGCCGTGCCGGAACCAGATTAGGGCCTGAAGCAATCCTGCGGGTTTGTGGCCAGCTCACAAGATAGCGAGTTGAAGAAAGGAGCTCAGGGGCACTGTAACTCACAAACCTGCAGAGTTATAAATGTCAGCTATTGTCCAAAAATGTATTGAAGTAAGGCTGCGTAGAGGACTTGAAAGCGGGGCAGAATTGCAGGAAAACGAGTTCAGGGGCAGACTGGAATTGCATTTAAAGCATAGGAAAAGAGGCAGTATGTCGACAATGATGCACTTGACCAAAAAGGGCGTATGCGTTTTTTCCTGAATATATTCAGGAAAAAACGCATACGCCCTTTTTGGCCAACCAAGCAAGCGTGTAAAGGAAATCTGCACTACAATGAAGTCTCACTGCCCCCCGGTCAAAAGAGCGATCTGAAAAAAGTGCAAAATCCAGAAAGGCAGGACAGGTCATGGAGAACACAGAGCCTTGTTATGCTGATGGGCGGGATGTAAGTTGCCAACAGCCACTCTGGAGAAGTGTATGGTGTTTCCTGAAACACTTAGGAAACAAAGCAACACAGCCTATGGCACTTCCACTTATGGTCCTATAGCTTATGGAAATTAAAATCAAAAACACACAGCCACCCCAAAGTTTGGGACGGCTCTGTTTAAAAGAACCTCGTCTACGGTACAAGTTAAATATCCCAGAAAGGAAAAAAATGCATGAAGATGTTGTGGTACGCACGTACAATGGAATATCACTCAGCAATGAGATCTACGTCATCAGGCCCGTAGCGGCATAATGAGTGGATTCAGCTACGACGATTCTACGAGAAATAAGTCACACAGAAAAAGAAACATCATAAGATATCACTACTACACGGACCCTAAACTTGGCTACACATGAACTGAATTACAAAACAGAACAGGGTCTCAAATTTAGAAAACCAACTTATGCTTGCTTATGGGGAAAGGTGAGTTGGAGTGCTGCATCAAACCAGAGATTGAAATTAGCACAGATACCGTTCCATAAGCCAAATATATAATAGACAAGACCTACTCCTTGCTCAACGAAATGGACTCAACACCCCATATTCAACGCCTGGGAATATACCTGACAAGTAAGAATCTTAAGACCCATGGATTTATACGTCTCCATAAGGAAATCAAGCGTGTGTTCAGCGGCCTAAACGCAGCAGTGAAAATCCGATAAATCCCATTATCAAAATAAATTTCACAAACAAATCACAATGACAGTGAAATAGAGAGCAATTCTTAAATAATTCATTCAGGGCTTGTGATGCAACCTGGATTTACCACATCTACACCCAGAGCTGGGTGAGACATAAGGCTGGACACTTCGGGCTGATAGCATAGGTGAGGTTGGGTGAGCAAACGCAGACTCTTTGAAGTCATACTGCATGGTAGCCATTCCATGGGTCCCAACTCTCCAGGTTTAAGGGATTCTTCCTTCAGCTAAAACATGCATGGGAAACCCAGAGTATGGTCCACCATGTGACTGGGAAACGTTTTCAAATGCATCTCAGGTTTCGTCCCCTGGTACTTGGGTTCACCGTTCCAGACGCTTTACTAACACTCTCCCCACTTGGAGAGTCATTGCCTTTAACCTCCTGTTTGTCACAGTTTGCAATTTCTGCGCAAGGTGAACAGGAATAGGGAGAACCAATGAGAGACTAGCTGTAGGTTTCTGCACGGGCAAATGGAACGCTCATTTCCCACCAGGAAGAGGGATTAACCAAAGTCTCAGCGTGCTCTGCGGGAACCAGATTAGGGCCTGAAGCAATCCTGCGGTTTTGCGGCCAGCTCACAAGATAGCGAGTTGAAGAAAGGAGCCCAGGGGCACTGTAATTCACAAACCTGCAGAGTTATGAATGACAGCTATCGTCCAAAAATATATTGAAGTAAGTCTTCAAAGAGGACTTGAAAGCGGGGCAGAATTTCAGGAAAACGATTTCAGGGGGAAGACTGGAATTGCACTTAAAGCATAGGAAAAGAGGCAGAATGTCAACAATGATGCACTTGGCCAAAAAAGGCGTAGCGTTTTTTCCTGAATATATTCAGGAAAAAACGCATACGCCCTTTTTGGCCAACCAAGCAAGCGTGTAAAGGAAGTCTGCACTACAATGAAGTCTCACTGCCCCCCGGTCAAAAGGGCCATCTTAAAAAAGTGTAAAATCCAGAAAGGCAGGACAGGTCATGGAGAACAGGGAGCCTTGTTATGCTGATGGGCGGGATGTACATTGCCAACAGCCACTCTGGAGAAGTGTATGGTGTTTCCTGAAACACGTAGGAAAGAAAGCAACACAGCCTATGGCACTTCCACTTAGGGTCCTATAGCTTAGGGAAATTAAAATCAAAAAAACATAGCCACCCCAATGTTATGGATGGCTCTTTTTACAGGAAGCTCGTCTACAGTACAAGTTAAATATCCCAGAAGGTGAAAAATGGATAAAGAATTTGTGGTACATACGTACAATGGAATATCACTCAGCAATGAAATCTATGTCATCAGGCCCGTCGCGGCATAATGAGTGGATTCAGATACGATGATTCTAAGAGAAATAAGTCACACAGAAAAAGAAAGATTAAGATATCACTAATACACCGAATGTGAACTTGGCTACACATGAACTGAATTACAAAACAGAACAGGGTCTCAAATTTAGAAAACCAACTTATGCTTGCTTAAGGGGAATGGTGAGTTGGGGTGCTGCATAAAACCAGAGATTGAAATTAGAACAGATACCGTTCCATAAGCCAAATATTTAATAGTCAAGACCTACTCCTTGCTCAACGAAATGGACTAAACACCCCATATTCAATGCCTAGGAATACACCTGCCAATTAAGAATCTTAACACCCATGGATTTATGTGTCTCCGTAAGAGAATCAGGCATGTGTACAGTGCCATAAATGCAGCCGTGAAAATCCGATAAATCCCATTATCAAAATAAATTACAAAAACAAAACACAATGACAGTGAAATAGAGAGCAATTCTTAAATCATTCATTCAGGGCTTGTGATGCAACCTGGAGTTACCACATCTACACCTAGAGCTGGGTGAGACATAAGGCTGGACACTTCGGGCGGATACCATTGGTGAGGTTCAGTGAGCAAATGGAGACCCTTTGAAGTCATACTGCATGGTACACATTCCATAGGTCTAAACTCTCCAGGTTTAAGGGATTCTTCCTTCAGGTAAAACATGCATGGGAATCCCAGAGTATGGTCCACCGTGTGACCGGGAAACGTTTTTAAATGCGTCTCAGTTTTCGTCCCCTGGTACTCGGGTTCACCATTCCAGACGCTTTACTTACACTGTCCCTACCTGGAGAGTCAGTGCCTTTAACCTCCTGTTTGGCACAGTTTGCAATTTCTGCGCAAGATGAACAGGAATAGGGAGAACCAATGAGAGACTAGCTGTAGGTGTCTGCACGGGCAAATTTAACGCTCATTACCAACCAGGAAGAGGAATTAGCCAAAGGCTCAGCATGCCGTGCCGGAACCAGATTAGGGCCTGAAGCAATCCTGCGGTTTTGCGGCCAGCTCACAAGAAAGCGAGTTGAAGAAAGGAGCTCAGGGGCACTGTAATTCACAAACCTGCAGAGTTATAAATGACAGCTATCATCCAAAAATATATTGAAGTAAGGCTACAAAGAGGACTTGAACGTGTGGCAGAATTCCAGGACTACGATTTCAGGAGGTAGACGGGAAATCCTCTGAAAGTATAGGAAAAGAGTCAGAATGTCGACAATGATGCACTTGGTCAAAAAGGGCATATGCGTTTTTCCAGGACCCTCATTAAAGATGGTAGGAGGCTCCCAGTATGCTTCAGTGGCCAACAGAAGACCCACGTCGCCAAGGCGATGTGAGCCAGCCATGCAGGAGTGACCTCACATCAGAGGGCCCACCTCACAGAAGGGTAAGGAACCCAGGAAGGATCAGACCCTCACCAGAGTGCCCACAACAGCAAGGGGCTGGGAACAAGGCAGGAGTGTCCTCACACCCGTGGGACCACATCATCGAAAGTTGAGGTACTCAGCACATGTGGCCTCAAACCAGAGGACCCACATCACCATGGGTCTCGGAGCAAGGCAGGCAGGATTATCCTCCCAACACATGGCCCATTGTATAAAAAAGGTGAGGAATCCAGCCGTTGGAACATCCCAGCAGGCGGCCCAGATAACCGAGGCTATGGGATCCAGGCAGTGATGAACTCACAACAGAGGGCCCTCATCGTGATACTGTAAGCAACCCAGCCGTTGTGACCTCAGAGCACAAGGCCCACATCCCCATGGGGGAGGGAACCAAGCAGGAGTGTCATCGCACCGGTGGGCACACATCAGAAAATGTGGGGAGCCCAGCAGTTAGGGCCAGACGCAAGAGGGCCCTCATCACTGAGGAGAGGAGGCTCCCAGCAAGCTCCAACTGCTACCAGAGGGCTGACGTCGCCAATGCGGTGTGTGCCAGCCAGGCAGGAGTGACCTCAGAGCAGAGGGCCAACCACACAAAAGTGTGAGGAACCCAAAGAGGATCAGACTCTCACAAGAGGGCCCACATCACCAAGGGAATGGAAACCAGGCAGGAGTGTCCTCACACCAGTGGGGCCACATCACCGAAATGTGATGGACCCAGCACACGTGGCCTCAAACTAGAGGACACACATCACCAAGGGGCTGGGAGTGAGGCAGGCAGGAGGAGCCTCAAAACAGAGGGCCCATAGAATAAAAAAGGTGAGGAATCCCGCAGTTGGAACCTCCCAGCAGGCGGCCAGGAGCAGCGAGGATATGGGATCCAGGCCTGACTGAACACAAAACAGAAGGCCCTCATCATGAAACTGTGAGCAACCCAGCCGTTGGGACCTCAGAGCAGAAGGCCCACATTCCCATGTGGTTGGGAACCTGGCAGGAGTGTACTCGCACCACAGGGCGCACATTAGAGAATTTTGGGAGCCCAGAAGTTAGGGCCTGACGCCACAGGGCCCTCATCACCGAGGAGAGGAAGCTCCCAGCAGGCTCCAACTGCCACAAGAGGGCCGACGTTGCCAAGGTGGGGTGTGCCAGCCAGGCAGGAGTGATCTCACAGCAGACGGTCCACCTCACAGAAGGGTGAGGAACCCAGCAAGGATCAGACTCTCACCAGAGGGCCCACATCACCAAGGGGATAGGAACCAGGCAGGAGTGTCCTCACACCAGTGGGGCCACATAATCGAAAGGTGAGGGACCCAGCACACGTAGCCTCAAACCAGAGGACACACATCGCCAAGGGGCTGGGAGTAAGGCAGGCAGGAGAAGTCTCAAAACAGAGGGCCCATAGAAGAAAAAAGGTGAGGAATCCCGCAGTTGGAACCTCCCCGCAGGCAGCCAGGAGCAGCGAGGCTATTGGATCCAGGGCGGAGTGAACTCACACCAGAGGACCCTCATCATGAAACAGAGCAACGTACCATTGGGACCTCAGAGCAGAAGGCCCACATTCCCATGGGGTTGGGAACCTGGCAGGAGTGTACTCGCACCACAGGGCGCACATCAGAAAATTTTGGGAGCCCAGGAGTTAGGGTCTGACGCCAGATGGCCCTCATTACCGAGGGGTGGAGACCCCCAGCAGGCACCAACTCCCAACTGAGGGCCCACGTCGCCAAGGTGATGTGTGCCAGCCAGGCAGGAGTGACCTCACAGCAGAGGGTCTACCTCACAGAAGGGTGAGGAAACCAGCCAGGATAAGACTCTCACCAGAGAGCCCACATCACCAAGGGGATCGGAAAAAGGCAGCAGTGTCCTCACACCAGTGTGGCCACATTATAGAAAGGTGAGGAACCCAGCACATGTGGCCTAAACCAGAGGACCCACATTTCCAAGATGCTCCGAGTGAGGCAAGCAGGAGTAGCCTAACAACACAGGGCCCACAGAATAAAAAATGTGAGGAATCCAGCAGTTTGAACCTCCCAGCAGGTGGCCCAGAGCACGGAGTCTATGGGATCCAGGCCACAGTGAACTCACAGCAGAGGGCCCACATCATGAAACTGTGAGCAACCCAGCCGGTGGAACCTCAGAGCAGAAGACCCACATCCCCATGGGGATAGGAACCACGCAGGAGTGTCCTCGCACAACTTAACACGTATCAGAAAATGTGGGAACCCAGCAGTTAGGGCCTGACGCCAGAGGGCCCTCATCACCGAGGAGAGGAGGCTACCAGCAGGCTCCAAATGCCACCAGAGGGCCGACGTCACCAAGGCAATGGGAGCAAGCCAGGCAGGAGTTACCTCACAGCAGAGGGCCCACCTCACAGAAGTGTGAGGAACCCAACCAGGATCAGACTCTAACCAGAGGGCCCACATCACCAAGGGGATGGAAACCAGGCAGGAGTGTCCTCACACCAGTGGGGCCACATCAGCCAAAGGTGAGGAACACAGCACATGTGGCCTCAAATAAGGGGACACACATCACGAAAGGGCTGGGAGTGAGGCATGCAGGAGGAGACTCACAACAGAGGGCCCATAGAATAAAAAGGTGAGGAACCCCGCCGTTGGAAGCTCCAAGCCGGTGGCCCAGAGCACCGAGGCTATGGGATCCATGCCGGAGTGAACTCACAGCAGAGGGCCCACATTCTGACACTGTGAGAAACCCAGCCGTTGGGACCTCAGAGCAGAAAGCCAACATCCCCATGGGGATGGGACCCTGGCAGGAGTGTACTCGCACGACAGGGCGCACATCAGAAAATTTTGGGAGCCCATGAGTTAGAGCCTGACGCCAGAGGGCCCTCATTACCGAGGGGAGGAGACTCCCAGCAGGCACCAACTCCCAACTGAGGGCCCACATCGCCAAGGTGACGTGTGCCAGCCAGGCAGGAGTGACCTCACAGCAGAGGGTCTACCTCACAGAAGGGTGAGGAATCCAGCCAGGATCAGGCTCTCACCAGAGGGCCCCCATCACCAAGTGGATGGGAACCAGGCAGGAGTGTCCTCACACCAGTGGGGCCACATCAATAAAGGTGAGGAAACCAGCACATGTGGCCTCAAACCAGAGGACCTACATCACAAAGGGGCTGGGAGTGAGTCAGGAAGGAGGAGCATGAAAACACAGAACCCAAAGAATAGAAAAGGTAAGGAATTCAGCAGTAGGAACCTCCCAGCAGGCGGCTCAGAGCACAGAGTCTATGGGATCTAGGCCTGAGTGAACTAACACCAGAGAGCCAACATCATGAAACGGTGAACAACACAGGTGTTGGGACCTTAGAGCAGAAGGCCCACATGCCCATGGGGTTGGGAACCTGGCAGGAGTGCCCTCGCACCACTTAGGACGTATCAGAAAATGTGGGAACCCAGCAGTTAGGGCCTGATGCCAGAGGGCCTCATCACCGAGGGGAGGAGGCTCCCAGCAGGCTCCAACTGCCACCAGAGGTCTGACGTCGCCAAGGCGGGGTGTGCTAGCCAGGCAGGAGTGACCTCAGAGAAGAGGGCCCACCTCACAGAAGTGTGAGGAACCCAACCAGGATCAGACTCTCGCTGGAGGGACCATATCACCAAGGGGATGGGAAGCAGGCAGGAGTGTCCTCACACCAGTGGGGCCACATCATCAAAAGATGAGGAACCCATCACATGTGGCCTCAAACCAGAGGACACACATCACCAAGGGTCTGGGAGTGAGGCAGGTGTCTGGAGGGGCACATTTAACTCTAATTTCCCACCAGGAAGAGGAATTAACCAAAGGCTCAGAGTGCCGTGCCACACCCTGATTACGGCCTGAAGCAAACCTGCGGTTTTGTGGCCAGCTTTCAAGGAAGCGAGTTAAGAAAGGAAATCACGGGCACTGTAATTCACAAACCTGCAGAGTTATAAATGACAGCTATTGGCAAAAATATATTGAAGTAAGTCTGCAAAGAGGACTTGAAAACGAGGCAAAATTGAGGAATCATATTTCAGGAGGTAGATTGGAATTGCATTTAAAACATGTGAAAAGTGGCAGATCTTTGACAGTGATGCACTTGGACGAACAGTGCGTATACATTTTTTCCTGAATATATTCAGGAAAAAACGCATATGCCCTTTTTGGCCAACCAAGCACTCGAGCAATGGAAATCCCTACTACAATGAAGTCTCATTTCCCATTCGTCAAAAGGGCCATCTGAAAAAAGTGTAAAAACCAGAAACACAGGACAGGCCATGGAGAACAGGGAGCCTTGTTATGCTGATGGGCGGGATGTAAATTGCCAACAGACACTCTGGAGATGTTTATGGTGTATCCTGAAACATCTGAAAAACAAAGCTACAGACCCTAGGGCACTTCCACTTTTGGCCCTATAGCTTAGGAAAATTAAAATCAACAAGACAGAGCCAACACAAAATTTAGGGCTGCTGTGTTTACAAGAACCTCCAGTCCAGTACAAATTAAATATCCCAGAAAGAAAAAAATGGATAAAGGAGTTGTGCTACTTACGTACAACGGAATATCACTCAGCAATGAAATCAATGTCATCAGGCCTGTAGCAGCAAATTGAGTGGATTTAAGTATGATGATTCTAAGAGAAATATGTCACACAGAGAAAGATAATTATCATAAGATATCACTAATAGAGGGAGTGTAAACTTGGCTACACATAAACTGAATTACAAAACCGAACAGTCTCAAATTTAGATAAAAACTTATGCTTGCTTAAGGGGAAAGTTGAGTTGGGGTGCTGTATAAAACCAGAGATTGAAATTAGCACACATACCATTCCATAAGCCAAATATGTAATAGACAAGACCTACTCTTTGCTCAACGAAATAGACTCATCCATGGTGTATCACCTCACACCTGTTAGAATGGGCATCATCAGAAAATCTACAAACAACAAATGCTGGAAAGGGTGTGGAGATAAGGAACCCTCTTCCACTATTGTTGGGAATGTAAATTGATACAGTCACTGTGGAGAACATTATGGAGTTTCTTATAAAACTAAGAATAGAATTACCATATGATACAGCAATCCCACTACTGGGCATATACCCAGACAAAACCATAAATCAAAAAGAGACATTCACCTCAATGTTCATTGCATCACTATTTAAAATATCCAGGTAATGGAAGCAACCTAAATGCCCACAGACAGATGAATGCATAAAGATGTGGTACAAATATAAAATGGAATATTACTAAGCCATAAAAAGGAATGAAATTGGGTCATTTGTAGAGACGTTGATGGATCTAGAGACTGTCATACAGAGTGAAGTAAGTCAGAAATAGAAAAACAAATCTTGTATATTAATGCATATATGTGGAACATAGAAAAATTATACAGATGAACCGTTTTTTAAGGCAGAAATAGAGCAACAGATGTAGACAACAAACGTATGGACACCAAGGGGGGAAAGCTGTTGGGGGGTGGTGGTGGGAGGATTGAGAGATTGGGATTGGCATGTATACATTTATATGTATAAAATAGATAACCAAAAAGAACCTGCTGTATAAAAAAATAAAATAAAATTCAAAATTACAAAAAGTAAAACAGAAAAAGTATTCTTCCCTTCACATACATGTATTTATATGAATAAATTATTTCCATGCTTATATCTGTAAATACAAAAAAGAGGAATAAAATCTACCTTGAACCAAAAATGAAAAAAAGAAAAAAAAAACAGAACCCACCAGTTACACAGAGGAAAACCGTATCAGGGCACTTGCTCCAGTTGTAAACAATTCTGTAGTTGGCCAGTGGTGGGGAATCATCTCCCATTCAGCCAGCAGGCCCCACGCAACAAGCGTCCTCATTGCAAAGCTGGGGGACCGTGCCAAGGCATCTGTGAGTAAATGTGGGCCGAGCCCCAGGCCAGCTGCTGCTGAAATGTTCCCACCCTTCCCAGGTAAAACACCTGAATATGTACAAGGACTTGAAAGCCTAGAGGAAGGGCCATGGAGCCACATGAGCGACAGCATGCCAGCCGATTTGGTGCCTGCAGGCCAGCCAGGATGGTCCTGGCCCTGGGTACTCTTCTGGAAGCTTTCCATTTCCCTGCCTGAGATACCCCTGCTGTCCGGGCCCCCACTGCTTTCTTCCTCACTCACCTCTGCCCAGGGAGAAATTCCAGAGGCAGGTATGGGTGACACATCCTCTTCTTTAGCAGGTGGCATCTTGGTAACTGCTGCAGAAAGTCCAGCAGAGCCCCACTCACACTGGGCCACCCACAAAGCCGTGGCCTCTCACTCCCTCCCACCAGTCCAGCCCCGAGACTGCTGACAGGGCAGAGAAAATGGCGTCAGGCACAGCTGCAGGGGCTCTTGCTGCCTGGAGTGGTGTTTATATTGATCTCAAACAGGCACACCTGGGGAGGGCTGGCCGGCACGGTCAGGCTTCCCAGGCCAGCCAATAATCACCCCTCAGGCGCTCACAGTTGCAGAAGCTGGAACTTGCTGAATCGGCCAGGTCCAAGGAACAGGTGTGGGCTCCTGAGAGTCAGGATAGACAAGGGGTTGCAGCTCTGGCTTGTTTTCTAATTATATTATCTGGCCCATGAGTGGGAGACAACTTCAAGAAAACCCTCTCCTAATGAGAGGAACCCAGGAGTCAGGGAGAGGAGGGGTGGCTGGTGGGTGGAGACAGAGGCCTGGTGCCCCGGGTGCAGTGGAAGTCTCTGGAAGACCAGGTGGAGGGAGGCCACACAGAGTGATGCCCAGGGTCACAGACCTGTTGGAGCTGCTGTTTCTTAGTTCAAGTCCTGCTCTGAGGTGCTCTGTGTCAGATCTGAGTGACAGGTGAGCTGGAAGTGCTCTGCAATGAGGGCAATGTGCACGGTACCTGTGTGCCCAGCCCTGCCAGGGTAACTGCAAGGCTAGCTCTGTATCCTGGGAGGGGCCTGACCATGAGAGCCCCATGGGCTGCAGGGGAACCTGCCCAGGGAACCCCATATCCTGGGAGGGGCCTGAACAGGAGAGCACCGTGGGCTGCGGTGGGGGTGGGGTACCTGCCCAGGTGAGCTCCATATCCTGGGATTGGCCTGACCTCGAGAGCCCCATGGGCTGCTGGAGTCCTGGTAAAGGATGTCAGGACAGTCAGTGAAGCCACCGAGGATATACCTCCAGTAGTTCCTAAATCCTACACCCTGCTGGTCATTCTACCAACCACCAGGACATGGTATTCTGTATTAGTCTTCAATGATGCCTTCTTTTGTATTCTATTAGCCCCAGAGTCACAAGAAATTTTGGCTTGTGAGTGGCAGGACTCAACATACAACTAAAACAATACTTCTGGGCCGTGTTGCCCCAAGGGTTCAAAAATTCCCACACCATCTTTGGGGAAAGCTCAGTTAAAGACCTAAAAGTTCTACCTCTGGAAAAGGAAACACTCCTTCAATATGCAGACGACATTCTGATCGCCAGCCCTACTAAGGAGACCTCTGAACTACCAAGCCAATAAAGGATAGAAGTTGTCCAATAAAAAGCTCAAATATCACAGACTACGGTGACCTGCCTGGGCTTCATTCTCACAGAAGGTCGGAGAAGCCCATCTCAGGAAAGGGAAGAAACAATTTACAGCCTTACCCATTTCTAAACCTAGAAGACAGCTTAGGGGTTCCTGGGGAGGCCAGGGTTGGTGCTTCTGGATCCCTAACTACAGTCTACTAGCTGGGCCTCTATATGAAACACTGAAAGGAAAAGATGATGATCCTTTTGAATAGAATCCAGAAGTGGCCTTTCAAGAATGGAAAGAGCAGTCAATTCAGACCCTTGCCCTGGAACTCCCTAATTTAGCTAAACCCTTTGACCTTTACATTCCTGGTGAATGGTGAATCGCTATTGGAGTATTAGTGCAAAAACTGGGACCACTTGAAATGGAACAATGCAAGAATGCCATTCCGGTAGGATAAACTACGGTCACCAATGGGCTTGGCCCACCGCCACATCTGGCCAAGATACTGGCGGTATCTGAAAACCTGGAAATCAGCAGCACAAAAGGCCACCTCCCTCCTAAGGGAAAAGGACCCCACGTGGTGATCCTAAGCCCCAACCATGCCCTGAAGTTGCAGGGTTTGCTCCATGGGCACACTGACCTCGAGTGAGGAGGCCCTCCAACTCCAACCTCCAGAGAGATAACCGGGGTAAAGGGGCACCATGACGACTCATGTGACCATCACTTGACCTGGAGTTTCTCTCATAAAACAACAAGAGTGTGTCCCAAAAGAGTAGACTACTGCTTGCAGGACTTACTGCACCCAGAGCGGACCTAATAATCTTGGCGGGGGAAGCGTATATCACGCTGTCACCATAGAAGAGCCTACAGACACTGTGATGATGGTGGCCAATAAGACCGGCTGGACTCCTGTTTACTTCAAAAGGCTGTTGACTCAGTGGCCATCATGGTCCTTCATCACCACTGACCCTGGACTGTCTGGGAGTTGAGCAGGCAGGGTCCTGACACCTGGTGCTCTTTTTACGTTAATTCAGGGGCCTAATTGAAGAAAGTGCAGACTACTGGTCAGAGCATCTAGGCTGGCAGAAAGGGTCAGCCTAAGGTGGCCGAACAAATGCAGGGCGGGGTGAAACTGGACCTCACAGCGTCACTGCACATCTCCTTCCTGGACCCTTAAAGGTCATTAGAATCTATAACGCTTCCAATACTGGTGCTCAGGTGGACGAGCGGGGAGGCAGGAGGCCTGGGGACAATCAACGTCACCTGGAGGCTGCTGGGGAGAAGTTCTGACCCTCGCCCACCGGTATGAGGGCTCCTAACTCAGCACTCAGCAGTTACAGAAGAAGGGTCTGCACCCTCAGCACTCTAAGAATGAGGAAGGGGAAAAAAGGCAGAAGAGGGCTTTTTCCCAGGCAAAGCCCCTTAAAAATCCCTGGGAGATAAAAATAGAATCTGGGCAATAAAATAAAGTCTAACCTTTTTTATCCTTTGTGCTTTGTCTAATTTCACGTGCTCCTAGGGTCCCGCATACAGAGGTTCAACAGCCGGCACTTCAGACCAGATTTCCTAGTGCGGAATGGCTGGGTCGACACCTCAGCTCCTGGGACACAGTGCACACTCCGCGATATAGAGCCTGAGCTGCAGCCAACCGGGCCCTCGAGAGCTCCGCCCCCTCCCTCCCACTGACTCTGACAGGATCTCTACACAGCAGCCCAGCCCACAGCCCACGGGGTAGCACATGCTCTCACCTCTCCATTCTCTGATCAAAATATAAAGTTTCCTTTGCTTCTGAACCAAACTCAGTCTCAATCTGTTGGCTCCAATGACACTGGGCAGGGGGACACTTGTTGGGGTCCACTCTGGAGGATCAGTAACAGAAATTGAGAACATTGTAACTTCAATGAACAGATGTTTGAGCCAAACTGTAATTAACATAGAACAGTGTATAAGGCTCGGGTAAAATAAGATGTTTCTAACACTCCCATTTGATATTTCCATCACTTTATTATAAGCAAGTTCAGTGAAAAGGTTTGTCTTATTTGTCAGGTCAATATTAGAGAAACGAAGTGATTTCTTTCCAAGGATGTACATCTAAAAATCTTGGTTAAAGCTTCAATCTTGTTTTAAATGCTTTTCCATTGAAAATGATACCTCTCTTTCAGTTCCCCCAATTCTGAGAAGTATAAAATCTTATAATTTATTATTACCAAAGGGGAAAGGTGGGAGGAGGGATAAATTAACAGTTTGGGATTAACACATACACACTGCTATGTATAAAATCAATCATCAACAAGGAACTACTGTATAGCCCCGGGAACTACACTCAATATTTTACAATAACCTATAAGGGGAAATAATCTGAAAAAGAATAGATATTTTTATTGACATCATCTATTAATGACAGTTAAAATGGAACCTAAGGGAAGCCGGTGGTGAGTGCTTCTGACCCTGAAGACTTCAATCATCTAAAGTTTGGACTCTGCCTACTTCCCAAGGCCCTTAATGAACATATGTGTAGCCGTAGCTTAAAAAATTCCCCAGTTTGGGTTGTGGAGAGACACTGATTTTGTAAAAGCCCTGGTGTTCTCCTCACATGAATGGGACCCTTCCTACAGCTAAAACATGCCTGTCACACCCAGAGGATGGTATACCGTCTGATCGGGAAGAGTTTGGAAAAGGCATCTCATCTCCTCATCTCCTGGTGCTCGGGTTCACCCCTCCAGCGTCTTTACGAACAGTCTCCCCACTTGGAGATGTCAGCACTGTCAACATCCTGTTGCAGACAGTTTGGAATTTGTCCAGAGGATGAAGCAGAAGGAGGAGGAACAATGAGAGACAAGTCCTAGGTGTTCGGACAGGCACATGTCACTCTTATTTCCAATCAGGAAGACGAATTGACCAAAGGCTAGGGTTGCCCATGGAAACAGAATAGGGCTTGAGGAAATTCCGCTGCTTTGTGGCCAGTTCCCATAAACACAAGTTGAAAAATGGAACTCAGGGACACTAAAGTTCACGAAACTGCAGAGTTGAAAATATCTATCACTGAAAAATGTCTTGAGGAAAGTCAGAGGAAAGGACTTGTAAGCAACGGAGAATGGCAGGAAAGGGATTGGAAGAGGTAGAGAGGACTCGCCATTAAGCACAAGAAAAGGGGCTGAACATTGCCAACATTGCAATTGGCCAAAAAGGGTGTATGCGTCTTTTTCTGTATGTATTCAAGAAAAGGGCATACACTTTTTTAGCCAACCAAACAGGTGGGCACTGGAAATCAATACTACAAAACATATCACTTCGCATCAGTCAGAAGAGCCTTCCTCATAAAGTGTAAACACCAGAAATGCAGGACAGGGCAAGGAGAAAAGGGAGCCCTCTGAGGCTTATACTGGAAATGTATATTGCCAACGGTCACTCTGGAGAAGTGTATTGTGTTTACTAAAGCATCTAAAAAATGAGCTACAGAGCACAGGGCACTTGCACTCATGGACGTATATCTTGGGAAAAACAAAAATCGAGAGGACACAGGCACCCCAATATTTACCGCCTCTATGTTTAAAAGATCCTCGACTAGGATATAATTTATAAGTCTCTGGAGGGAAAAAATGGATAGAGATGTGGCACTTATGTAGAGTGGAATATTACTCAGCCTGGAAATCAATGAAATATGGCCAGTTGTAACAACCACAGAGGAGTTACGTATGATCATTTGAAGTCACATAATTCAAAAAGAAAAAGACACACGATATTACTAATACATGGAATGTAAACGTGGCTACAAATGAACTGAATTACAAAACAGAACGGGGTCTCAAATTTAGAAAACCAACATATGCTTGCTTAAGGATAAAGGAGAGTTGGGGTGCTGCATAAAACCAGAGATAGAAATTAGCACAGATACCTTTCCATAAGCCAAATATGTAATAGTCAAGACCTACCAGTTGCTCAACGAAATGGACTAAACACCCCATATTCAACGCCTAGGAATACACCTGACTAGTAAGAATCTTCAAACCCATGGATTTATATGTCTCTGTAAGAGAATCAAGCGTGTGTATAGATTTATGAACGCAGCAGAGAAAATCCGATAAATCCAATTATCAAAATGAATTACAAAAACAAAACACAATGACAGTGAAATAGAGAGCTATTCTTAAATAATTCATTCAGAGCATGTGATGCAACCTGGATTAACCACATCTGCACCAAGAGCTGAGTGAGACATAAGGTTGGACACTTCGGGCGGATAGCACTGGTGAGGTACGATGAGCAAATGCAGACCCTTTGAAGTCATACTGCATGGTACCCATTCCATGGGTCCCAACTCTCCAGGTTTAAGAGATTCTTCCTTCAGCTAAAACATGCATGGGAAACACAAAGTATGGTACACCGTGTGACTGGGAAGCGTTTTCAAATGCATCTCAGTTTTCGTCCCCTTTTACACGGGTTCACCATTCCAGACCCTTTACTAACACTCTCTCCACTTGGAGAGTCACTGCCTTTAACCTCCTGTTTGGCACAGTTTGGTAATTCTGCGTAAGGTGAACAGGAATAGGGAGAACCAATCAGAGACAAGCTGTAGGTGTCTGCACGTGCAAATTTAATGCTCATTTCCCACCAGGAAGAGGAATTAACCAAAGGCTCAGCGTGCCCTGCCAGAACCAGATTAGGGCCTGAAACAATCCTGCTGTTTTGCGGCCAGCTCACAAGAAAGCGAGTTGAAGAAAGGAGCTCAGGGGCACTGTAATTCACAAACCTGCAGAGTTATGAATGACAGCTATCGTCCAAAAATGTATTGAAGTAAGTCTTCGAAGGGGACTTGAAAGCAGGGCAGTATTTCAGGAAAACGATTTCAGGGGGTAGACTGGAATTGCACTTAATGCATAGGAAAAGAGGCAGAATGTCGACAATGATGCACTTGGCCAAAAAGGGCGTACGCGTTTTTTCCTGAATATATCATGAAAAAACGCATACGCCCTTTTTGGCCTAACAAGCAAGCGTGTAAATGAAATCTGCACTACAATGAAGTCTCACTGCCCCCCGGTCAAAAGGGCCATCTGAAAAAATTGTAAAATCCAGAAAGGCAGGACAGGTCATGGAGAACAGGGAGCCTTGTTATGCTGATGGGCGGGATGTAAATTGCCAACAGCCACTCTGGAGAAGTGTATGGTGTTTCCTGAAACACGTAGGAAACAAAGCAACACAGCCTATGGCACTTCCACTTAGGGTCCTATAGCTTAGGAAAATTAAAATCAAAAACACACATCCACCCCAAAATTTGGGACGGCTCTGTTTACAAGAACCTCGTCTACGGTACAAGTTCAATATCCGAGAAAGCAAAAAATTTATAAAGAAGTTGTGGTACGTACGTACAATGGAATATCACTCAGCAATGAATTCTACGTCATCAGGACCGTAGTGGCATAATGAGTGGATTCAGGTACGACGATTCTACGAAAAATAAGTCACACAGAAAAAGAAACATCATAAGATATCACTAATACACGGAACGTAAACTTGGCTACACATGAACTGAATTAGAAAACAGAACAGGGTCTCAAATTTAGAAAACCAACTTATGCTTGCTTATGGGGAAAGGTGAGTTGGGGGGCTGCATCAAACCAGAGATTGAAATTAGCACAGATACCGTTCCATAAGCCAAATATATAATAGACAAGACCTACTCCTTGCTCAACGAAATGGACTCAACACACCATATTCAACGACTGGGAATATACCTGACAAGTAAGAATCTTAAGACCCATGGATTTATATGTCTCCATAAGGAAATCAAGCGTGTGTACAGCGGCCTAAACGCAGCAGTGAAAATCCGATAAATCCCATTATCAAAATAAATTTCACAAACACAACACAATGACAGTGAAATAGAGAGCATTTCTTTAATAATTCATTCAGGGCTTGTGATGCAACCTGGATTTACTACATCTCCACCCAGAGCTGGGTGAGACATAAGGCTGGACACTTCGGGCTGATAGCATTGGTGACGTTCGGTGAGCAAACGCAGACCCTTTGAAGTCATACTGCATGGGACCCATTCCAAGAATCCCAACTCTCCAGGTTTAAGGGATTCTTCCGTCAGATAAAACATGCATGGGAATCCCAGAGTATGGTCCACCGTGTGATTGGGAAACGTTTTCAAATGCATCTCAGTTTTAGTTCCCTGGTACTCGGGTTCACCATTCCAGACGCTTTACTAACACTCTCCCCACTTGGAGAGTCAGTGCCTTTAACCTCCTGTTTAGCACAGTTTGCAATTTCTGCGCAAGATGAACAGGAATAGGGAGAACCAATGAGAGACTAGCTCTAGGTGTCTGCACGGGCAAATGGAAGGCGCATTTCCCACCAGGAAGAGGAATTAACCAAAGGCTCAGTGTGCCCTGCCGGAACCAGATTAGCGCCTGAAGCAATCCTTCGGTTTTGCGGCCAGCTCACAAGAAAGCGAGTTGAAGAAAGGAGCTCAGGGGCACTGTAATTCACAAACCTGCAGAGTTATGAATGACAGCTATCGTCCAAAAATGTATTGAAATAAGTCTTCGAAGAAGACTTGAAAGTGGGGCAGAATTTCAGGAAAACGATTTCAGGGGGGAGACTGGAATTGCACTTAAAGCATAGGAAAAGAGGCAGAATGTCCACAATGATGCACTTGGCCAAAAAGGGCGTATGTGTTTTTTCCTGAATATATTCAGGAATAAACGCATACGCGCTTTTTGGCCAACCAAGCAAGCGTGTAAAGGAAATCTGCACTACAATGAAGTCTCACTGCCCCCCGGTCAATAGGGCCATCTGAAACAAGTGTAAAATCCAGAAAGGCAGGACAGGTCATGGAGAACAGGGAGCCTTGTTATGCTGATGGGCGGGATGTAAATTGCCAACAGCCACTCTGGAGAAGTGTATGGTGTTTCCTGAAACACGTAGGAAAGAAAGCAACACAGCCTATGGCACTTCCACTTATGGTCCTATAACTTAGGGAAATTAAAATCAAAAACACACAGCCACCCCAAAGTTTGGGACGGCTCTCTTTACAAGAACCTCATCTACGGTACTAGTTAAATATCCGAGAAAGCAAAAAATGGATAAAGAAGTTGTGGTACGTACGTACAATGGAATATCACTCAGCAATGAGATGTACGTCATCAGGCCCGTAGCGGCATAATGAGTGGATGCAGGTACGACGATTCTACGAGAAATAAGTCACACAGAAAAAGAAAGATCATAAGATATCACTAATACACGGAACGTAAACTTGGCTACACATGAACTGAATTAGAAAACAGAACAGGGTCTCAAATTTAGAAAACCAACTTATGCTTGCTTATGGGGAAAGGTGAGTTGGGGTGCTGCATCAAACCAGAGATTGAAATTAGCACAGATACCGTTCCATAAGCCAAATATATAATAGACAAGACCTACTCCTTGCTCAACGAAATGGACTCAACACCCCATATTCAACGTCTGGGAATATACCTGAAAAGTAAGAATCTTAAGACCCATGGATTTATATGTCTCCAAAAGGAAGTCAAGCGTGTGTACAGTGGCCTAAACGCAGCAGTGAAAATCCGATAAATCCCATTAACAAAATAAATTTCAAAACCAAAACACAATGATCGTGAAATAGAGAGCAATTCTTAAATAATTCATTCAGGCCTTGTGATGCAACCTGGATTTACCACATCTACTCCCAGAGCTGGTTGAGACATAAGGCTGGACACTTCGGGCTGATAGCATTGGTGAGGTTCGGTGAGCAAAGGCAGACCCTTTGAAGTCATACTGCATGGTACCCATTCCATGGGTCCGAACTCTCCAGGTTTAAGGGATTCTTCTTTCAGCTAAAACATGCATGGGAAACCCAGAGTATGGTCCACCGTGTGATTGGGAAACGTTTTCAAATGCATCTCAGGTTTCGTCCCCTGGTACTCGGGTGCACCGTTGCAGACGCTTTACTAACACTCTCCCCACTTGGAGAGTCAGTGCCTTTAACCTCCTGTTTGGCACAGTTTGCAATTTCTGCGCAAGATGAACAGGAATAGGGAGAACCAATGAGAGACTAGCTGTAGGTGTCTGCACGGGCAAATGGAACGCTCATTTCCCACCAGGAAGAGGAATTAACCAAAGGCTCAGCATGCCGTGCCGGAACAAGATTAGGGCCTGAAGCATTCGTGTGGGTTTGCGGCCAGCTCACAAGAAAGCGAGTTGAAGAAAGGAGCTCAGGGGCACTGTAATTCACAAACCTGCAGAGTTATAAATGACCGCTATCGTCCAAAAATATATTGAAGGAAGGTTGCGAAGAGGAGTGGAAAGCGGGGCAGAATTGCAGGAAAACGACTTCAGGGGCAGACTGGAATTCCATTTAAAGCATAGGGAAAGAGACAGAAAGTCGACAATGATGCACTTGGTCAAAAAGGGCGTATGCGTTTTTTCCTGAATATATTCAAGAAAAAACACATACGCCCTTTTTGGCCAAACAAGCAAGCGTGTAAAGAAATCTGCATTACAATGAAGTCTCACTGCCCCCCTGTCAAAAGGGACATCTGAAAAAAGTGAAAAATCCAGAAAGGCAGGACAGGCCATGGAGAACAGGGAGCCTTGTTATGCTGATGGGCGGGATGTAAATTGCCAACAGCCACTCTGGAGAAGTGTATGGTGTTTTCTGAAACACGTAGGAAACAAAGCAACACAGCCTATGGCACTTCCACTTAGGGTTCTATAGCTTAGGGAAATTAAAATCAAAAATACACAGCCACCCCAAAGTTTGGGATGGCTCTGTTTACAAGAACCTCGTCTACGGTACAAGTTAAATATCCCAGAAAGTGAAAAATGGATAAAGAAGTTGTGGTACGTACGTACAATGGAATATCACTCAGCAATGAAATCTATGTCATCAGGCCCGTCGCGGCATAATGAGTGGATTCAGGTACGATGATTCTATGTGAAATGAGTCACACAGAAAATGAAACATCATAAGATATCACTAATACAAGGAATGTAAACTTGGCTACACATGAACTGAATTACAAAACAGAACAGGGTCTCAAATTTAGAAAACCAACTTATGCTTGCTTAAGGGGAAAGGTGAGTTGGGGTGCTGCATAAAACCACAGATAGAAATTAGCACAGATACCTTTCCATAAGCCAAATATGCAATAGTCAAGACCTACCCCTTGCTCAACGAAATGGACTAAACACGCCATATTCAACCACTAGGAATACACCTGACTAGTAAGAATCTTCAAACCCATGGATTTATATGTCTCTGTAAGAGAATGAAGCGTGTGTACAGAGGCATGAATGCAGCTGAGAAAATCCGATACATCCCATTATCAAAATGAATTACAAAAACAAAACACAAGGACAGTGAAATAGAGAGCAATTCTTAAATAATTCATTCAGGGCTTGTGATGCAACCTGGATTTACCTCATCTACACCCAGAGCTGAGTGATACATAAGGTTGGGCACTTCGGGCTGATAGCATTGGTGAGGTTCGATGAGCAAATGCAGACCCTTTGAAGTCATACTGCATGGTACCCATTCCATGGGTCCCATCTCTCCAGGTTTAACGAATTCTTCCTTCAGCTAAAACATGCGTGGGAAACCCACAGTATGGTGCACCGAGGGACCGGCAAACGTTTTCAAATGCATCTCAGTTTTCGTCCCATTTTACTCGGGTTCACCATTCCAGACCCTTTACTAACACTCTCCCCACATGGAGAGTCAGTGCCTTTAACCTCCTGTTTGGCACAGTTTGCAATTTCTGCGCAAGATGAACAGGAATAGGGAGAAACAATGAGAGACTAGCTTTAGGTGTCTGCACGGGCAAATGTAACGCTCATTTCCCACCAGGAAGAGGAGTTAGCCAAAGGCTCAGCATGCCGTGCCGGAACCAGATTAGGGCCTGAAGCAATCCTGCGGGTTTGCGGCCAGCTCACAAGAAAGCGAGTTGAAGAAAGGATCTCAGGGGCACTGTAACTCACAAACCTGCAGAGTTATAAATGACAGCTATCGTCCAAAAATATATTGAAGGAAGGCTGCGAAGAGGACTTGTAAGTGGGGCAGAATTGCAGGATAACGATTTCAGGAGGTAGACGGGAATTGCATTTAAAGCATAGGAAAAGAGGCAGAACGTCGACAATGATGCTCTTGGCCAAAAAGGGCATATGCGATTTTTCCTAAATATATTCAGAAAAAAACGCATACGCCCTTTTCGGCCAACCAAGCAAGCATGTTAAAGAAATCTGCACTACAATGAAGTCTCACTGCCCCCCGGTCAATAGGGCCACCTGAAACAAGTGTAAAATCCAGAAAGGCAGCACAGGCCATGGAGAACAGGGAGCCTTGTTATGCTGATGGGCGGGATGTAAATTGCCAACAGCCACTCTGGAGAAGTGTATGGTGTTTCCTGGAACAGCTATAAAAGAAAGCAACGGAGCCTACAGCACTTCCACTTATGGTCCTATAGCTTAGGGACATTAAAATCAAAAACACACAGCCACCGCAAAGTTTCGGACGGCTCTGTTTACAAGAACCTCGTCTACGGTACAAGTTAAATATCCCAGAACGTGAAAAATGGATAAAGAAGTTGTGGTACGTACGTACAATGGAATATCACTCAGCAATGAAATCTATGTCATCAGGCCCGTCGCGGCATAATGAGTGGATTCAGGTACGATGATTCTAAGTGAAATAAGTAACACAGAAAATGAAACATCATAAGATATCACTAATACAAGGAATGTAAACTTGGCTACACATGAACTGAATTACAAAACAGAACAGGGTCTCAAATTTAGAAAACCAACTTATGCTTGCTTATGGGGAAAGGTGAGTTGGGGTGCTGCATAAAACCAGAGATAGAAATTAGCACAGATACCTTTCCATAAGCCAAATATGTAATTGTCAAGACCTACCCCTTGCTCAACGAAATGGACTAAACACCCCATATTCAACGACTAGGAATACACCTGACTAGTAAGAATCTTCAAACCCATGTATTTATATGTCTCCGTAAGAGAATGAAGCATGTGTACAGAGGCATGAATGCAGCAGAGAAAATCCGATAAATCCCATTATCAAAATGAATAAAAAAAAAAAACACAAGGACAGTGAAATAGAGAGCAATTCTTAAATAATTCATTCAGGGCTTGTGATGCAACCTGGATTAACCACATCTACACCCAGAGCTGAGTGAGACATAAGTTTGGGCACTTCGGGCTGATAACATTGGTAAGGTTCGATGAGCAAATGCAGACCCTTTGAAGTCATACTGCATTGTACCCATTCCATGGGTCGCAACTCTCCAGGTTTAAGGGATTCTGCCTTCCGCTAAATCATGTATGGGAAACCCAGAGTATGGTCCACCATGTGATTGGGAAACGTTTTCAAATGCATCCCAGTTTTCGTCCCTTTATACTCGGGTTCACCATTCCAGATGCTTAACTAACACTCTCCCAACTTGGAGAGTCAGTGTCTTTAACCTCCTGTTTGGCACAGTTTGCAATTTCTGCGCAACATGAACAGGAATAGGGAGAACTAATGAGAGACTAGCTGTAGGTGTCTGCACGTGCAAATGTTACGCTCATTTCCCACCAGGAAGAGGAATTAACCAAAGGCTCAGCATGCCATACCGGAACCAGATTAGGGCCTGAAGCAATCCTGCGTTTTTGCGGCCAGCTCACAAGATAGCGAGTTGAAGAAAGGAGCTCAGGGGCACTGTAACTCACAAACCTGCAGAGTTATAAATGACAGCTATCGTCCAAAATTATATTGAAGGAAGGCTGCGAGGACGACTTGTAAGCGGGGCAGAATTGCAGGAAAATGATTTCAGGGGGTAGACGGGAATTGCATTGAAAGCATAGGAAAAGAGGCAGAACGTCGACAATGATGCTCTTGGCCAAAAAGGGCGTATGCGTTTTTTCCTGAATATATTCAGGAAAAAACGCATACGCCCTTTTTGGCCAACCAAGAAAGCATGTTAAAGAAATCTGCACTACATTGAAGTCTCACTGCCCCCCGGTCAAAAGGGCCATCTGAAAAAAGTGTAAAATCCAGAAAGGCAGCACAGGCCATGGAGAACAGGGAGCATTGTTATGCTGATGGGCGGGATGTAAATTGCCAACAGCCACTCTGGAGAAGTGTATGGTGTTTCCTGGAACAGCTAAAAAACAAAGCAACGGAGCCTACGGCACTTCCACTTATAGTCCTATAGCTTAGGGAAATTAAAATCAAAAACACACAGCCACACCAAAGTTTCGGACGGCTCTGTTTACAAGAACCTCATCTACGGTACAAGTTAAATATCCCAGAACGTGAAAAATGGAGAAAGAAGTTGTGGTACGTACGTACAATGGAATATCACTCAGCAATGAAATCTATGTCATCAGGCCCATCGCGGCATAATGAGTGGATTCAGGTACGATGATTCTAAGTGAAATAAGTCACACAGAAAAAGAAACATCATAAGATATCACTAATACACGGAATGTAAACTTGGCTACACATGAACTGAATTACAAAACAGAACAGGGCCTCAAATTTAGAAAACCAACTTATGCTTCCTTTTTGGGAAAGGTGAGTTGCGGTGCTGCATAAAAACCGAGATAGAAATTCACACAGATACAGTTCCATAAGACAAATATGTAATAGACAAAACCTACACCTTGCTCAACGAAATGGACTCAACACCACATATTCAACGCCTAGGAATATACCTGCCTTGTAAGAATCTTAAAACCCATGGATTTATATGTCTCCATAAGAGAATCAAGCGTGTGTTCAGTGGCCTAAACGCAGGAGTGAAAATCCGATAAATCCCATTATCAAAATAAAATTCAAAAACAAACACAATGACAGTGAAATAGAGAGCAATTCTTAAATAATTCACTCAGGGCTTCTAATGCAACCTGGATTTACCACATCTACACCCAGAGTTGGGGAGACATAAGGCCGGACACTTCGGCCTGATAGCATTGGTGAGGTTCGGTGAGTAAATGCAGACCCTTTGAAGTCATACTTCATGGTACCCATTCCATGGGTCCCAACTCTCCAGGTTTAAGGGATTCTTCCTTCCGCTAAATCATGTATGGGAAACCCAGAGTATGGTCCACCATGTGATTGGGAAACGTTTTCAAATGTATCTCAGTTTTCGTCCCTTTATACTAGGGTTCACCATTCCAGACGCTTAACTAACACTCTCCTCACTTGGAGAGTCAGTGCCTTTAAACTCCTGTTTGGCACAGTTCGCAATTTCTGCGCAAGATGAACAGGAATAGGGAGAAGCAATAAGAGACTAGCTGTAGGTGTCTGCACGGGCAAATGTAACACTCATTTCCCACCAAGAAGAGGAATTAACCAAAGGCTCAGCATGCCGTACCGGAACCAGATTAGGGCCTGAAGCAATCCTGCGGTTTTGCGGCCAGCTCACAAGAAAGCGAGTTGAAGAAAGGAGCTCAGGGGCACTGTAATTCACAAACCTGCAGAGTTATAAATGACAGCTATCGTCCAAAAATATATTGAAGTAAGTCTGCGAAGAGGACTTGAAAGAGGGGCAGAAATTCAGGAAAACGATTTCAGGGGGTGGACTGGAATTGCACTTAAAGCATAGGAAAAGAGGCAGGACGGCAACAATGATGCACTTGGCCAAAAAGGGCGTATGCGTTTTTTCCTGAATATATTCAGGAAAAAACGCATACGCCCTTTTGGTCCAACCAAACAAGCCTGTAAAGGAAATCTGCACTACAATGAAGTCTCACTTCCCCATGGTCAAAAGGGCCATCTGAAAAATGTGTAAAATCCAGAAAGGCAGGACTGGCCATGGAGAACAGGGAGCATTGTTATGCTGCTGGGCGGGATTTGAATTGTCAACAGCCACTCTGGAAAAGTGTATGGTGTTTCCTGAAACACGTATGAAACAAAGCAACACAGCCTATGGCACTTCCACTTACGGTCCTATAGCTTAGGGAAATTAAAATCAAAACCACACAGCCAACCCAAAATTTGGAATAGCTCTGTTTACAAGAACCTCGTCTACGGTACAAGTTAAATATCCCACAGAGTGAAAAATAGATAAAGAAGTTGTGGTACGTACGTACAATGGAATATCACTCAGCAATGAAATCTATGTCATCAGGCCCGTAGCCACTCTGGAGAAGTGTATGCTGTTTCCTGAAACACCTAAAAAACAAAGCAACAGAGCCTACGGCACTTCCACTTATAGTCCTATAGCTTAGGGAAATTAAAATCAGAAACACACAGCCACCCCAAAAGTTTCAGATGGCTCTGTTTACAAGAACCTCGTCTACGGTACAAATTAAATATCCGAGAAAGCAAAAAATGGATAAAGAAGCTGTGGTACGTACGTACAATGGAATATCACTCAGCAATGAGATCTACGTCTTCAAGCCCGTAGCGGCATAATGAGTGGATTCAGGTAATACGATGCTACGAGAAATAAGTCACACAGAAAAAGAAAAATCATAAGATATCTCTAATACACGGAACTTAAACTTGGCTACACATGAACTGAATTAGAAAACAGAACAGGGTCTCAAATTTAGAAAACCAACTTATGCTTGCTTATGGGGAAAGGTGAGTTGGGGTTCTGCGTAAAACCAGAGATTGAAATTAGCACAGATACAGTTCCATAAGCCAAATATATAATAGACAAGACCTACTCCTTGCTCAACGAAATGGACTCAACACCCCATATTCAACGCCTGGGAATATACCTGACAAGTAAGAAACTTAAGACCCATGGATTTATATGTCTCCATAAGGAAGTCAAGCATGTGCACAGTGGCCTAAACACAGCAGTGAAAATCTGATAAATCCCATTAACAAAATAAATTTCAAAAACAAATCACAATGACAGTGAAATAGAGAGCAATTCTTAAATAATTCATTCAGGGCTTGTGATGCAACCTGGATTTACCACATCTACACCCAGAGCTTGTGGAGACATAAGGCTGGACACATCGGGCTGATAGCATTGGTGAGGTTTGGTGAGCAAATGCAGACCCTTTGAAGTCATACTGCATGGTACCCATTCCATGGGTCCCAACTCTCCAGGTTTAAGGGATTCTTCCTTCAGCTAAAACATGCATGGGAAACCCAGAGTATGGTCCACCGTGTGATTGGGAAACGTTTTCAAATGGATCTCAGGTTTCGACCCCTGGTACTCGGGTTCACCGTTCCAGACGCTTTACTAGCACTCTCCCCACTTGGAGAGTCAGTGCCTTTAACCTCCTGTTTGGCACAGTTTGCAATTTCTGCGCAAGATGAACAGGAATAGGGAGAACCAATGAGAGACTAGCTGTAGGTGTCTGCACGGGCAAATGGAACGCTCATTTCCCATCAGGAAGAGGAATTAACCAAAGGCTCAGTGTGCCCTGCCGGAACCAGATTAGGGCTTGAAGCAATCCTGCGGTTTTGCGGCCAGCTCACAATAAAGCGAGTTGAAGAAAGGAGCTCAGGGGCACTGTAATTCACAAACCTGCAGAGTTATGAATGACAGCTATCGTCCAAAAATGTATTGAAGTAAGTCTTCGAAGAGGACTTGAAAGCGGGGAAAATTTCAGGAAAACGATTTCATGGGGTAGACTGGAATTGCACTTAAAGCATAGGAAAAGAGGCAGAATGTCCACAATGATGCACTTGGCCAAAAAGGGCGTATGCGTTTTTTCCTGAATATATTCAGGAAAAAACGCATACGCGCTTTTTGGCCAACCAAGCAAGCGTGTAAAGGAAATCTGCACTACAATGAAGTCTCACTGCCCCCCGGTCAAAAGGGCCATCTGAAACAAGTGTAAAATCCAGAAAGGCAGGACAGGTCATGGAGAACAGGGAGACTTGTTATGCTGATGGGCGGTATGTAAATTGCCAACAGCCACTATGGAGAAGTGTATGGTGTTTCCTGAAACACGTAGGGAACAAAGCAACACAGCCTATGGCATCTCCACTTACGGTCCTATAGATTAGGGAAATTAAAATCAAAAACACACAGCCACCCCAAAGTTTGGGACGGCTCTGTTTACAAGAACCTCGTCTACGGTACTAGTTAAATATCCGAGAAAGCAAAAAATGGATAAAGAAGTTGTGGTACGTACGTACAATGGAATATCACTCAGCAATGAGATCTACGTCATCAGGCCCGTAGCGGCATAATGAGTGGATGCAGGTACGACGATTCTAGGAGAAATAAGTCACACAGAAAAAGAAAGATCATAAGATATCACTAATACACGGAACGTAAACTTGGCTACACATGAACTGAATTACAAAACAGAACAGGGTCTCAAATTTAGAAAACCAACTTATGCTTGCTTATGGGGAAAGGTGAGTTGGGGTGCTGCATCAAACCAGAGATTGAAATTAGCACAGATACCGTTCCATAAGCCAAATATATAATAGATAAGACCGCCTCATTGCTCAACGAAATGGACTCAACACCCCATATTCAACGTCTGGGAATATACCTGACAAGTAAGAATCTTAAGACCCATGGATTTATATGTCTCCATAAGGAAGTCAAGCGTGTGTACAGTGACCTAAATGCAGCAGTGAAAATCCGATAAATCCCATTAACAAAATAAATTTCAAAAACAAAACACAATGACAGTGAAATAGAGATCAATTCTTAAATAATTCATTCAGGCCTTGTGATGCAACCTGGATTTACCACATCTACACCCAGAGCTGGTTGAGACATAAGGCTGGACACTTCGGGCTGATAGCATTGGTGAGGTTCGGTGAGCAAAGGCAGACCCTTTGAAGTCATACTGCATGGTACCCATTCCATGGGTCCCAACTCTCCAGGTTTAATGGATTCTTCTTTCAGCTAAAACATGCATGGGAAACCCAGAGTATGGTCCACCGTGTGATTGGGAAACGTTTTCAAATGCATCTCAGGTTTCATCCCCTGGTAATCGGGTGCACCGTTCCAGACGCTTTACTAACACTATCCCCACTTGGAGAGTCAGTGCCTTTAACCTCCTGTGTGTCACAGTTTGCAATTTCTGCGCAAGATGAACAGGAATAGGGAGAACCAATGAGAGACTAGCTGTAGGTGTCTGCACGGGCAAATGGAACGCTCATTTCCCACCAGGAAGAGGAATTAACCAAAGGCTCAGCGTGCCCGGCCGGAACCAGATTAAGGCCTGAAGCAATCCTGCGGTTTTGCGGCCAGCTCAGAAGATAGCGAGTTGAAGAAAGGAGCCCAGGGGCACTGTAATTCACAAACCTGCAGAGTTATGAATGACAGCTATCGTCCAAAAAAGTATTGAAGTAAGTCTTCGAAGAGGACTTGAAAGCGGGGCAGAATTTCAGGAAAACGATTTCATGGGGTAGACTGGAATTGCACTTAAAGCATAGGAAAAGAGGCAGAATGTCGACAATGATGCACTTGGCCAAAAAGGGCGTATGCGTTTTTTCCTGAATATATTCAGGAAAAAACGCATACGCCCTTTTTGGCCAACCAAGCAAGCGTGTAAAGGAAATCTGCACTACAATGAAGTCTCACTGCCCCCCGGTCAAAAGGGCCATCTGAAACAAGTGTAAAATCCAGAAAGGCAGGACAGGTCATGGAGAACAGGGAGCCTTGTTATGCTGATGGGCGGTATGTAAATTGCCAACAGCCACTATGGAGAAGTGTATGGTGTTTCCTGGAACACGTAGGAAACAAAGCAACACAGCGTATGGCATTTCCACTTAGGGTCCTATAGATTAGGGAAATTAACATCAAAAACACACAGCCACCCCAAAGTTTGGGACGGCTCTGTTTACAAGAACCTCGTCTACGGTACAAGTTAAATATCCGAGAAAGCAAAAAATGGAAAAAGAAGTTGTGGTACGTACGTACAATGGAATATCACTCAGCAATGAGATCTACGTCATCAGGCCCGTAGCGGCATAATGAGTGGATGCAGGTACGACGATTCTACGAGAAATAAGTCACACAGAAAAAGAAAGATCATAAGATATCACTAATACACGGAACGTAAACTTGGCTACACATGAACTGAATTACAAAACAGAACAGGGTCTCAAATTTAGAAAACCAACTTATGCTTGCTTATGGGGAAAGGTGAGTTGGGGTGCTGCAACAAACCAGAGATTGAAATTAGCACAGATACCGTTCCATAAGCCAAATATATAATAGACAAGACCTACTCCTTGCTCAACGAAATGGACTCAACACCCCATATTCAACGTCTGGGAATATACCTGACAAGTAAGAATCTTAAGACCCATGGATTTATATGTCTCCATAAGGAAGTCAAGCGTGTGTACAGTGGCCTAAACGCAGCAGTGAAAATCCGATAAATCCCATTAACAAAATAAATTTCAAAACCAAAACACAATGATCGTGAAATAGAGAGCAATTCTTAAATAATTCATTCAGGCCTTGTGATGCAACCTGGATTTACCACATCTACTCCCAGAGCTGGTTGAGACATAAGGCTGGACACTTCGGGCTGATAGCATTGGTGAGGTTCGGTGAGCAAAGGCAGACCCTTTGAAGTCATACTGCATGGTACCCATTCCATGGGTCCGAACTCTCCAGGTTTAAGGGATTCTTCTTTCAGCTAAAACATGCATGGGAAACCCAGAGTATGGTCCACCGTGTGATTGGGAAACGTTTTCAAATGCATCTCAGGTTTCGTCCCCTGGTACTCGGGTGCACCGTTGCAGACGCTTTACTAACACTCTCCCCACTTGGAGAGTCAGTGCCTTTAACCTCCTGTTTGGCACAGTTTGCAATTTCTGCGCAAGATGAACAGGAATAGGGAGAACCAATGAGAGACTAGCTGTAGGTGTCTGCACGGGCAAATGGAACGCTCATTTCCCACCAGGAAGAGGAATTAACCAAAGGCTCAGCATGCCGTGCCGGAACAAGATTAGGGCCTGAAGCATTCGTGTGGGTTTGCGGCCAGCTCACAAGAAAGCGAGTTGAAGAAAGGAGCTCAGGGGCACTGTAATTCACAAACCTGCAGAGTTATAAATGACCGCTATCGTCCAAAAATATATTGAAGGAAGGTTGCGAAGAGGAGTGGAAAGCGGGGCAGAATTGCAGGAAAACGACTTCAGGGGCAGACTGGAATTCCATTTAAAGCATAGGGAAAGAGACAGAAAGTCGACAATGATGCACTTGGTCAAAAAGGGCGTATGCGTTTTTTCCTGAATATATTCAAGAAAAAACACATACGCCCTTTTTGGCCAAACAAGCAAGCGTGTAAAGAAATCTGCATTACAATGAAGTCTCACTGCCCCCCTGTCAAAAGGGACATCTGAAAAAAGTGAAAAATCCAGAAAGGCAGGACAGGCCATGGAGAACAGGGAGCCTTGTTATGCTGATGGGCGGGATGTAAATTGCCAACAGCCACTCTGGAGAAGTGTATGGTGTTTTCTGAAACACGTAGGAAACAAAGCAACACAGCCTATGGCACTTCCACTTAGGGTTCTATAGCTTAGGGAAATTAAAATCAAAAATACACAGCCACCCCAAAGTTTGGGATGGCTCTGTTTACAAGAACCTCGTCTACGGTACAAGTTAAATATCCCAGAAAGTGAAAAATGGATAAAGAAGTTGTGGTACGTACGTACAATGGAATATCACTCAGCAATGAAATCTATGTCATCAGGCCCGTCGCGGCATAATGAGTGGATTCAGGTACGATGATTCTATGTGAAATGAGTCACACAGAAAATGAAACATCATAAGATATCACTAATACAAGGAATGTAAACTTGGCTACACATGAACTGAATTACAAAACAGAACAGGGTCTCAAATTTAGAAAACCAACTTATGCTTGCTTAAGGGGAAAGGTGAGTTGGGGTGCTGCATAAAACCACAGATAGAAATTAGCACAGATACCTTTCCATAAGCCAAATATGCAATAGTCAAGACCTACCCCTTGCTCAACGAAATGGACTAAACACGCCATATTCAACCACTAGGAATACACCTGACTAGTAAGAATCTTCAAACCCATGGATTTATATGTCTCTGTAAGAGAATGAAGCGTGTGTACAGAGGCATGAATGCAGCTGAGAAAATCCGATACATCCCATTATCAAAATGAATTACAAAAACAAAACACAAGGACAGTGAAATAGAGAGCAATTCTTAAATAATTCATTCAGGGCTTGTGATGCAACCTGGATTTACCTCATCTACACCCAGAGCTGAGTGATACATAAGGTTGGGCACTTCGGGCTGATAGCATTGGTGAGGTTCGATGAGCAAATGCAGACCCTTTGAAGTCATACTGCATGGTACCCATTCCATGGGTCCCATCTCTCCAGGTTTAACGAATTCTTCCTTCAGCTAAAACATGCGTGGGAAACCCACAGTATGGTGCACCGAGGGACCGGCAAACGTTTTCAAATGCATCTCAGTTTTCGTCCCATTTTACTCGGGTTCACCATTCCAGACCCTTTACTAACACTCTCCCCACATGGAGAGTCAGTGCCTTTAACCTCCTGTTTGGCACAGTTTGCAATTTCTGCGCAAGATGAACAGGAATAGGGAGAAACAATGAGAGACTAGCTTTAGGTGTCTGCACGGGCAAATGTAACGCTCATTTCCCACCAGGAAGAGGAGTTAGCCAAAGGCTCAGCATGCCGTGCCGGAACCAGATTAGGGCCTGAAGCAATCCTGCGGGTTTGCGGCCAGCTCACAAGAAAGCGAGTTGAAGAAAGGATCTCAGGGGCACTGTAACTCACAAACCTGCAGAGTTATAAATGACAGCTATCGTCCAAAAATATATTGAAGGAAGGCTGCGAAGAGGACTTGTAAGTGGGGCAGAATTGCAGGATAACGATTTCAGGAGGTAGACGGGAATTGCATTTAAAGCATAGGAAAAGAGGCAGAACGTCGACAATGATGCTCTTGGCCAAAAAGGGCATATGCGATTTTTCCTAAATATATTCAGAAAAAAACGCATACGCCCTTTTCGGCCAACCAAGCAAGCATGTTAAAGAAATCTGCACTACAATGAAGTCTCACTGCCCCCCGGTCAATAGGGCCACCTGAAACAAGTGTAAAATCCAGAAAGGCAGCACAGGCCATGGAGAACAGGGAGCCTTGTTATGCTGATGGGCGGGATGTAAATTGCCAACAGCCACTCTGGAGAAGTGTATGGTGTTTCCTGGAACAGCTATAAAAGAAAGCAACGGAGCCTACAGCACTTCCACTTATGGTCCTATAGCTTAGGGACATTAAAATCAAAAACACACAGCCACCGCAAAGTTTCGGACGGCTCTGTTTACAAGAACCTCGTCTACGGTACAAGTTAAATATCCCAGAACGTGAAAAATGGATAAAGAAGTTGTGGTACGTACGTACAATGGAATATCACTCAGCAATGAAATCTATGTCATCAGGCCCGTCGCGGCATAATGAGTGGATTCAGGTACGATGATTCTAAGTGAAATAAGTAACACAGAAAATGAAACATCATAAGATATCACTAATACAAGGAATGTAAACTTGGCTACACATGAACTGAATTACAAAACAGAACAGGGTCTCAAATTTAGAAAACCAACTTATGCTTGCTTATGGGGAAAGGTGAGTTGGGGTGCTGCATAAAACCAGAGATAGAAATTAGCACAGATACCTTTCCATAAGCCAAATATGTAATTGTCAAGACCTACCCCTTGCTCAACGAAATGGACTAAACACCCCATATTCAACGACTAGGAATACACCTGACTAGTAAGAATCTTCAAACCCATGTATTTATATGTCTCCGTAAGAGAATGAAGCATGTGTACAGAGGCATGAATGCAGCAGAGAAAATCCGATAAATCCCATTATCAAAATGAATAAAAAAAAAAAACACAAGGACAGTGAAATAGAGAGCAATTCTTAAATAATTCATTCAGGGCTTGTGATGCAACCTGGATTAACCACATCTACACCCAGAGCTGAGTGAGACATAAGTTTGGGCACTTCGGGCTGATAACATTGGTAAGGTTCGATGAGCAAATGCAGACCCTTTGAAGTCATACTGCATTGTACCCATTCCATGGGTCGCAACTCTCCAGGTTTAAGGGATTCTGCCTTCCGCTAAATCATGTATGGGAAACCCAGAGTATGGTCCACCATGTGATTGGGAAACGTTTTCAAATGCATCCCAGTTTTCGTCCCTTTATACTCGGGTTCACCATTCCAGATGCTTAACTAACACTCTCCCAACTTGGAGAGTCAGTGTCTTTAACCTCCTGTTTGGCACAGTTTGCAATTTCTGCGCAACATGAACAGGAATAGGGAGAACTAATGAGAGACTAGCTGTAGGTGTCTGCACGTGCAAATGTTACGCTCATTTCCCACCAGGAAGAGGAATTAACCAAAGGCTCAGCATGCCATACCGGAACCAGATTAGGGCCTGAAGCAATCCTGCGTTTTTGCGGCCAGCTCACAAGATAGCGAGTTGAAGAAAGGAGCTCAGGGGCACTGTAACTCACAAACCTGCAGAGTTATAAATGACAGCTATCGTCCAAAATTATATTGAAGGAAGGCTGCGAGGACGACTTGTAAGCGGGGCAGAATTGCAGGAAAATGATTTCAGGGGGTAGACGGGAATTGCATTGAAAGCATAGGAAAAGAGGCAGAACGTCGACAATGATGCTCTTGGCCAAAAAGGGCGTATGCGTTTTTTCCTGAATATATTCAGGAAAAAACGCATACGCCCTTTTTGGCCAACCAAGAAAGCATGTTAAAGAAATCTGCACTACATTGAAGTCTCACTGCCCCCCGGTCAAAAGGGCCATCTGAAAAAAGTGTAAAATCCAGAAAGGCAGCACAGGCCATGGAGAACAGGGAGCATTGTTATGCTGATGGGCGGGATGTAAATTGCCAACAGCCACTCTGGAGAAGTGTATGGTGTTTCCTGGAACAGCTAAAAAACAAAGCAACGGAGCCTACGGCACTTCCACTTATAGTCCTATAGCTTAGGGAAATTAAAATCAAAAACACACAGCCACACCAAAGTTTCGGACGGCTCTGTTTACAAGAACCTCATCTACGGTACAAGTTAAATATCCCAGAACGTGAAAAATGGAGAAAGAAGTTGTGGTACGTACGTACAATGGAATATCACTCAGCAATGAAATCTATGTCATCAGGCCCATCGCGGCATAATGAGTGGATTCAGGTACGATGATTCTAAGTGAAATAAGTCACACAGAAAAAGAAACATCATAAGATATCACTAATACACGGAATGTAAACTTGGCTACACATGAACTGAATTACAAAACAGAACAGGGCCTCAAATTTAGAAAACCAACTTATGCTTCCTTTTTGGGAAAGGTGAGTTGCGGTGCTGCATAAAAACCGAGATAGAAATTCACACAGATACAGTTCCATAAGACAAATATGTAATAGACAAAACCTACACCTTGCTCAACGAAATGGACTCAACACCACATATTCAACGCCTAGGAATATACCTGCCTTGTAAGAATCTTAAAACCCATGGATTTATATGTCTCCATAAGAGAATCAAGCGTGTGTTCAGTGGCCTAAACGCAGGAGTGAAAATCCGATAAATCCCATTATCAAAATAAAATTCAAAAACAAACACAATGACAGTGAAATAGAGAGCAATTCTTAAATAATTCACTCAGGGCTTCTAATGCAACCTGGATTTACCACATCTACACCCAGAGTTGGGGAGACATAAGGCCGGACACTTCGGCCTGATAGCATTGGTGAGGTTCGGTGAGTAAATGCAGACCCTTTGAAGTCATACTTCATGGTACCCATTCCATGGGTCCCAACTCTCCAGGTTTAAGGGATTCTTCCTTCCGCTAAATCATGTATGGGAAACCCAGAGTATGGTCCACCATGTGATTGGGAAACGTTTTCAAATGTATCTCAGTTTTCGTCCCTTTATACTAGGGTTCACCATTCCAGACGCTTAACTAACACTCTCCTCACTTGGAGAGTCAGTGCCTTTAAACTCCTGTTTGGCACAGTTCGCAATTTCTGCGCAAGATGAACAGGAATAGGGAGAAGCAATAAGAGACTAGCTGTAGGTGTCTGCACGGGCAAATGTAACACTCATTTCCCACCAAGAAGAGGAATTAACCAAAGGCTCAGCATGCCGTACCGGAACCAGATTAGGGCCTGAAGCAATCCTGCGGTTTTGCGGCCAGCTCACAAGAAAGCGAGTTGAAGAAAGGAGCTCAGGGGCACTGTAATTCACAAACCTGCAGAGTTATAAATGACAGCTATCGTCCAAAAATATATTGAAGTAAGTCTGCGAAGAGGACTTGAAAGAGGGGCAGAAATTCAGGAAAACGATTTCAGGGGGTGGACTGGAATTGCACTTAAAGCATAGGAAAAGAGGCAGGACGGCAACAATGATGCACTTGGCCAAAAAGGGCGTATGCGTTTTTTCCTGAATATATTCAGGAAAAAACGCATACGCCCTTTTGGTCCAACCAAACAAGCCTGTAAAGGAAATCTGCACTACAATGAAGTCTCACTTCCCCATGGTCAAAAGGGCCATCTGAAAAATGTGTAAAATCCAGAAAGGCAGGACTGGCCATGGAGAACAGGGAGCATTGTTATGCTGCTGGGCGGGATTTGAATTGTCAACAGCCACTCTGGAAAAGTGTATGGTGTTTCCTGAAACACGTATGAAACAAAGCAACACAGCCTATGGCACTTCCACTTACGGTCCTATAGCTTAGGGAAATTAAAATCAAAACCACACAGCCAACCCAAAATTTGGAATAGCTCTGTTTACAAGAACCTCGTCTACGGTACAAGTTAAATATCCCACAGAGTGAAAAATAGATAAAGAAGTTGTGGTACGTACGTACAATGGAATATCACTCAGCAATGAAATCTATGTCATCAGGCCCGTAGCCACTCTGGAGAAGTGTATGCTGTTTCCTGAAACACCTAAAAAACAAAGCAACAGAGCCTACGGCACTTCCACTTATAGTCCTATAGCTTAGGGAAATTAAAATCAGAAACACACAGCCACCCCAAAAGTTTCAGATGGCTCTGTTTACAAGAACCTCGTCTACGGTACAAATTAAATATCCGAGAAAGCAAAAAATGGATAAAGAAGCTGTGGTACGTACGTACAATGGAATATCACTCAGCAATGAGATCTACGTCTTCAAGCCCGTAGCGGCATAATGAGTGGATTCAGGTAATACGATGCTACGAGAAATAAGTCACACAGAAAAAGAAAAATCATAAGATATCTCTAATACACGGAACTTAAACTTGGCTACACATGAACTGAATTAGAAAACAGAACAGGGTCTCAAATTTAGAAAACCAACTTATGCTTGCTTATGGGGAAAGGTGAGTTGGGGTTCTGCGTAAAACCAGAGATTGAAATTAGCACAGATACAGTTCCATAAGCCAAATATATAATAGACAAGACCTACTCCTTGCTCAACGAAATGGACTCAACACCCCATATTCAACGCCTGGGAATATACCTGACAAGTAAGAAACTTAAGACCCATGGATTTATATGTCTCCATAAGGAAGTCAAGCATGTGCACAGTGGCCTAAACACAGCAGTGAAAATCTGATAAATCCCATTAACAAAATAAATTTCAAAAACAAATCACAATGACAGTGAAATAGAGAGCAATTCTTAAATAATTCATTCAGGGCTTGTGATGCAACCTGGATTTACCACATCTACACCCAGAGCTTGTGGAGACATAAGGCTGGACACATCGGGCTGATAGCATTGGTGAGGTTTGGTGAGCAAATGCAGACCCTTTGAAGTCATACTGCATGGTACCCATTCCATGGGTCCCAACTCTCCAGGTTTAAGGGATTCTTCCTTCAGCTAAAACATGCATGGGAAACCCAGAGTATGGTCCACCGTGTGATTGGGAAACGTTTTCAAATGGATCTCAGGTTTCGACCCCTGGTACTCGGGTTCACCGTTCCAGACGCTTTACTAGCACTCTCCCCACTTGGAGAGTCAGTGCCTTTAACCTCCTGTTTGGCACAGTTTGCAATTTCTGCGCAAGATGAACAGGAATAGGGAGAACCAATGAGAGACTAGCTGTAGGTGTCTGCACGGGCAAATGGAACGCTCATTTCCCATCAGGAAGAGGAATTAACCAAAGGCTCAGTGTGCCCTGCCGGAACCAGATTAGGGCTTGAAGCAATCCTGCGGTTTTGCGGCCAGCTCACAATAAAGCGAGTTGAAGAAAGGAGCTCAGGGGCACTGTAATTCACAAACCTGCAGAGTTATGAATGACAGCTATCGTCCAAAAATGTATTGAAGTAAGTCTTCGAAGAGGACTTGAAAGCGGGGAAAATTTCAGGAAAACGATTTCATGGGGTAGACTGGAATTGCACTTAAAGCATAGGAAAAGAGGCAGAATGTCCACAATGATGCACTTGGCCAAAAAGGGCGTATGCGTTTTTTCCTGAATATATTCAGGAAAAAACGCATACGCGCTTTTTGGCCAACCAAGCAAGCGTGTAAAGGAAATCTGCACTACAATGAAGTCTCACTGCCCCCCGGTCAAAAGGGCCATCTGAAACAAGTGTAAAATCCAGAAAGGCAGGACAGGTCATGGAGAACAGGGAGACTTGTTATGCTGATGGGCGGTATGTAAATTGCCAACAGCCACTATGGAGAAGTGTATGGTGTTTCCTGAAACACGTAGGGAACAAAGCAACACAGCCTATGGCATCTCCACTTACGGTCCTATAGATTAGGGAAATTAAAATCAAAAACACACAGCCACCCCAAAGTTTGGGACGGCTCTGTTTACAAGAACCTCGTCTACGGTACTAGTTAAATATCCGAGAAAGCAAAAAATGGATAAAGAAGTTGTGGTACGTACGTACAATGGAATATCACTCAGCAATGAGATCTACGTCATCAGGCCCGTAGCGGCATAATGAGTGGATGCAGGTACGACGATTCTAGGAGAAATAAGTCACACAGAAAAAGAAAGATCATAAGATATCACTAATACACGGAACGTAAACTTGGCTACACATGAACTGAATTACAAAACAGAACAGGGTCTCAAATTTAGAAAACCAACTTATGCTTGCTTATGGGGAAAGGTGAGTTGGGGTGCTGCATCAAACCAGAGATTGAAATTAGCACAGATACCGTTCCATAAGCCAAATATATAATAGATAAGACCGCCTCATTGCTCAACGAAATGGACTCAACACCCCATATTCAACGTCTGGGAATATACCTGACAAGTAAGAATCTTAAGACCCATGGATTTATATGTCTCCATAAGGAAGTCAAGCGTGTGTACAGTGACCTAAATGCAGCAGTGAAAATCCGATAAATCCCATTAACAAAATAAATTTCAAAAACAAAACACAATGACAGTGAAATAGAGATCAATTCTTAAATAATTCATTCAGGCCTTGTGATGCAACCTGGATTTACCACATCTACACCCAGAGCTGGTTGAGACATAAGGCTGGACACTTCGGGCTGATAGCATTGGTGAGGTTCGGTGAGCAAAGGCAGACCCTTTGAAGTCATACTGCATGGTACCCATTCCATGGGTCCCAACTCTCCAGGTTTAATGGATTCTTCTTTCAGCTAAAACATGCATGGGAAACCCAGAGTATGGTCCACCGTGTGATTGGGAAACGTTTTCAAATGCATCTCAGGTTTCATCCCCTGGTAATCGGGTGCACCGTTCCAGACGCTTTACTAACACTATCCCCACTTGGAGAGTCAGTGCCTTTAACCTCCTGTGTGTCACAGTTTGCAATTTCTGCGCAAGATGAACAGGAATAGGGAGAACCAATGAGAGACTAGCTGTAGGTGTCTGCACGGGCAAATGGAACGCTCATTTCCCACCAGGAAGAGGAATTAACCAAAGGCTCAGCGTGCCCGGCCGGAACCAGATTAAGGCCTGAAGCAATCCTGCGGTTTTGCGGCCAGCTCAGAAGATAGCGAGTTGAAGAAAGGAGCCCAGGGGCACTGTAATTCACAAACCTGCAGAGTTATGAATGACAGCTATCGTCCAAAAAAGTATTGAAGTAAGTCTTCGAAGAGGACTTGAAAGCGGGGCAGAATTTCAGGAAAACGATTTCATGGGGTAGACTGGAATTGCACTTAAAGCATAGGAAAAGAGGCAGAATGTCGACAATGATGCACTTGGCCAAAAAGGGCGTATGCGTTTTTTCCTGAATATATTCAGGAAAAAACGCATACGCCCTTTTTGGCCAACCAAGCAAGCGTGTAAAGGAAATCTGCACTACAATGAAGTCTCACTGCCCCCCGGTCAAAAGGGCCATCTGAAACAAGTGTAAAATCCAGAAAGGCAGGACAGGTCATGGAGAACAGGGAGCCTTGTTATGCTGATGGGCGGTATGTAAATTGCCAACAGCCACTATGGAGAAGTGTATGGTGTTTCCTGGAACACGTAGGAAACAAAGCAACACAGCGTATGGCATTTCCACTTAGGGTCCTATAGATTAGGGAAATTAACATCAAAAACACACAGCCACCCCAAAGTTTGGGACGGCTCTGTTTACAAGAACCTCGTCTACGGTACAAGTTAAATATCCGAGAAAGCAAAAAATGGAAAAAGAAGTTGTGGTACGTACGTACAATGGAATATCACTCAGCAATGAGATCTACGTCATCAGGCCCGTAGCGGCATAATGAGTGGATGCAGGTACGACGATTCTACGAGAAATAAGTCACACAGAAAAAGAAAGATCATAAGATATCACTAATACACGGAACGTAAACTTGGCTACACATGAACTGAATTACAAAACAGAACAGGGTCTCAAATTTAGAAAACCAACTTATGCTTGCTTATGGGGAAAGGTGAGTTGGGGTGCTGCAACAAACCAGAGATTGAAATTAGCACAGATACCGTTCCATAAGCCAAATATATAATAGACAAGACCTACTCCTTGCTCAACGAAATGGACTCAACACCCCATATTCAACGTCTGGGAATATACCTGACAAGTAAGAATCTTAAGACCCATGGATTTATATGTCTCCATAAGGAAGTCAAGCGTGTGTACAGTGGCCTAAACGCAGCAGTGAAAATCCGATAAATCCCATTAACAAAATAAACTTCAAAAACAAAACACAATGACAGTGAAATAGAGAGCAATTCTTACATAATTCATTCAGGCCTTGTGATGCAACCTGGATTTACCACATCTACACCCAGAGCTGGTTGAGACATAAGGCTGGACACTTCGGGCTGATAGCATTGGTGAGGTTCGGTGAGCAAAGGCAGACCCTTTGAAGTCATACTGCATGGTACCCATTCCATGGGTCCCAACTCTCCAGGTTTAAGGGATTCTTCCTTCAGCTAAAAAATGCAAGGGGAACCCAGAGTATGGTCCACCGTGTGATTGGGAAACGTTTTCAAATGCATCTCAGGTTTCGTCCCCTGGTACTCGGGTGCACCGTTCCAGACGCTTTACTAACACTATCCCCACTTGGAGAGTCAGTGCCTTTAACCTCCTGTTTGTCACAGTTTGCAATTTCTGCGCAAGATGAACAGGAATAGGGAGAACCAATGAGAGACTAGCTGTAGGTGTCTGCACGGGCAAATGGAACGCTCATTTCCCACCAGGAAGAGGAATTAACCAAAGGCTCAGTGTGCCCTGCCAGAACCAGCTTAGGGCCTGAAGCAATCCTGCGGTATTGCGGCCAGCTCACAAGATAGCGAGTTGAAGAATGGAGCCCAGGGGCACTGTAATTCACAAACCTGCAGAGTTATGAATGACAGCTATCGTCCAAAAAAGTAATGAAGTAAGTCTTCGAAGAGGACTTGAAAGCGGGGCAGAATTTCAGGAAAACGATTTCATGGGGTAGACTGGAATTGCACTTAAAGCATAGGAAAAGAGGCAGAATGTCGACAATGATGCACTTGGCCAAAAAGGGCGTATGCGTTTTTTCCTGAATATATTCAGGAAAAAACGCATACGCCCTTTTTGGCCAACCAAGCAAGCGTGTAAAGGAAATCTGCACTACAATGAAGTCTCACTGCCCCCCGGTCAAAAGGGCCATCTGAAACAAGTGTAAAATCCAGAAAGGCAGGACAGGTCATGGAGAACAGGGAGCCTTGTTATGCTGATGGGCGGTATGTAAATTGCCAACAGCCACTATGGAGAAGTGTATGCTGTTTCCTGAAACACGTAGGAAACAAAGCAACACAGCCTATGGCATTTCCACTTAGGGTCCTATAGATTAGGGAAATTAACATCAAAAACACACAGCCACCCCAAAGTTTGGGACGGCTCTGTTTACAAGAACCTCGTCTACGGTACAAGTTAAATATCCGAGAAAGCAAAAAATGGAAAAAGAAGTTGTGGTACGTACGTACAATGGAATATCACTCAGCAATGAGATCTACGTGATCAGGCCCGTAGCGGCATAATGAGTGGATGCAGGTACGACGATTCTACGAGAAATAAGTCACACAGAAAAAGAAAGATCATAAGATATCACTAATACACGGAACGTAAACATGGCTACACATGAACTGAATTACAAAACAGAACAGGGTCTCAAATTTAGAAAACCAACTTATGCTTGCTTATGGGGAAAGGTGAGTTGGGGTGCTGCATCAAACCAGAGATTGAAATTAGCACAGATACCGTTCCATAAGCCAAATATATAATAGATAAGACCGACTCCTTGCTCAACGAAATGGACTCAACACCCCATATCCAACGTCTGGGAATATACCTGACAAGTAAGAATCTTAAGACCCATGGATTTATATGTCTCCATAAGGAAGTCAAGCGTGTGTACAGTGACCTAAATGCAGCAGTGAAAATCCGATAAATCCCATTAACAAAATAAATTTCAAAAACAAAACACAATGACAGTGAAATAGAGATCAATTCTTAAATAATTCATTCAGGCCTTGTGATGCAACCTGGATTTACCACATCTACATTCAGAGCTGGTTGAGACATAAGGCTGGACACTTCGGGCTGATAACATTGGTGAGGTTTGGTGAGCAAAGGCAGACCCTTTGAAGTCATACTGCATGGTACCCATTCCATGGGTCCCAACTCTCCAGGTTTAACGGATTCTTCTTTCAGCTAAAACATGCATGGGAAACCCAGAGTATGGTCCACCGTGTGATTGGGAAACGTTTTCAAATGCATCTCAGGTTTCGTCCCCTGGTACTCGGGTGCACCGTTCCAGACGCTTTACTAACACTATCCCCACTTGGAGAGTCAGTGCCTTTAACCTCCTGTGTGTCACAGTTTGCAATTTCTGCGCAAGATGAACAGGAATAGGGAGAACCAATGAGAGACTAGCTGTAGGTGTCTGCACGGGCAAATGGAACGCTCATTTCCCACCAGGAAGAGGAATTAACCAAAGGCTCAGTGTGCCCTGCCGGAACCAGATTAGGGCCTGAAGCAATCCTGCGGTATTGCGGCCAGCTCACAAGATAGCGAGTTGAAGAATGGAGCCCAGGGGCACTGTAATTCACAAACCTGCAGAGTTATGAATGACAGCTATCATCCAAAAATATATTGAAGTAAGTCTTCGAAGAGGACTTGAAAGCGGGGCAGAATTTCAGGAAAACGATTTCATGGGGTAGACTGAAATTGCACTTAAAGCATAGGAAAAGAGGCAGAATGTCGACAATGATGCACTTGGCCAAAAAGGGCGTATGCGTTTTTTCCTGAATATATTCAGGAAAAAACGCATACGCCCTTTTTGGCCAACCAAGCAAGCGTGTAAAGGAAATCTGCACTACAATGAAGTCTCACTGCCCCCCGGTCAAAAGGGCCATCTGAAACAAGTGTAAAATCCAGAAAGGCAGGACAGGTCATGGAGAACAGGGAGCCTTGTTATGCTGATGGGCGGTATGTAAATTGCCAACAGCCACTATGGAGAAGTGTATGCTGTTTCCTGAAACACGTAGGAAACAAAGCAACACAGCCTATGGCATTTCCACTTAGGGTCCTATAGATTAGGGAAATTAACATCAAAAACACACAGCCACCCCAAAGTTTGGGACGGCTCTGTTTACAAGAACCTCGTCTACGGTACAAGTTAAATATCCGAGAAAGCAAAAAATGGAAAAAGAAGTTGTGGTACGTACGTACAATGGAATATCACTCAGCAATGAGATCTACGTCATCAGGCCCGTAGCGGCATAATGAGTGGATGCAGGTACGACGATTCTACGAGAAATAAGTCACACAGAAAAAGAAAGATCATAAGATATCACTAATACACGGAACGTAAACTTGGCTACACATGAACTGAATTACAAAACAGAACAGGGTCTCAAATTTAGAAAACCAACTTATGCTTGCTTATGGGGAAAGGTGAGTTGGGGTGCTGCATCAAACCAGAGATTGAAATTAGCACAAATACCGTTCCATAAGCCAAATATATAATAGACAAGACCTACTCCTTGCTCAACGAAATGGACTCAACACCCCATATTCAACGTCTGGGAATATACCTGACAAGTAAGAATCTTAAGACCCATGGATTTATATGTCTCCATAAGGAAGTCAAGCGTGTGTACAGTGGCCTAAACGCAGCAGTGAAAATCCGATAAATCCCATTAACAAAATAAATTTCAAAAACAAAACACATTGACAGTGAAATAGAGAGCAATTCTTAAATAATTCATTCAGGCCTTGTGATGCAACCTGGATTTACCACATCTACATTCAGAGCTGGTTGAGACATAAGGCTGGACACTTCGGGCTGATAGCATTGGTGAGGTTCGGTGAGCAAAGTCAGACCCTTTGAAGTCATACTGCATGGTACCCATTCCATGGGTCCCAACTCTCCAGGTTTAAGGGATTCTTCTTTCAGCTAAAACATGCATGGGAAACCCAGAGTATGGTCCACCGTGTGATTGGGAAACGTTTTCAAATGCATCTCAGGTTTCGTCCCCTGGTAATCGGGTGCACCGTTCCAGACGCTTTACTAACACTATCCCCACTTGGAGAGTCAGTGCCTTTAACCTCCTGTTGGGCACAGTTTGCAATTTCTGCGCAAGATGAACAGGAATAGGGAGAACCAATGAGAGACTAGCTGTAGGTGTCTGGACGGGCAAATGGAACGCTCATTTCCCACCAGGAAGAGGAATTAACCAAAGGCTCATCGTGCCCTGCCGGAACCAGATTAAGGCCTGAAGCAATCCTGCGGTTTTGCGGCCAGCTCACAAGATAGCGAGTTGAAGAAAGGAGCCCAGGGGCACTGTAATTCACAAACCTGCAGAGTTATGAATGACAGCTATCATCCAAAAATATATTGAAGTAAGTCTTCGAAGAGGACTTGAAAGCGGGGCAGAATTTCAGGAAAACGATTTCATGGGGTAGACTGGAATTGCACTTAAAGCATAGGAAAGGAGGCAGAATGTCCACAATGATGCACTTGGCCAAAAAGGGCATATGCGTTTTTTCCTGAATCAGGAAAAAACGCATACGCCCTTTTTGGCCAACCAAGCAAGCGTGTAAAGGAAATCTGCACTACAATGAAGTCTCACTGCCCCCCGGTCAAAAGGGCCATCTGAAACAAGTGTAAAATCCAGAAAGGCTGGACAGGTCATGGAGAACAGGGAGCCTTGTTACGCTGATGGGCGGGATGTAAATTGCCAACAGCCACTATGGAGAAGTGTATGGTGTTTCCTGAAACACGTAGGAAACAAAGCAACACAGCCTATGGCATCTCCACTTACGGTCCTATAGATTAGGGAAATTAAAATCAAAAACACACAGCCACCCCAAAGTTTGGGACGGCTCTGTTTACAAGAACCTCGTCTACGGTACTAGTTAAATATCCGAGAAAGCAAAAAATGGATAAAGAAGTTGTGGTACGTACGTACAATGGAATATCACTCAGCAATGAGATCTACGTCATCAGGCCCGTAGCGGCATAATGAGTGGATTCAGGTACGACGATTCTACGAGAAATACGTCACACAAAAAAGAAAGATCATAAGATATCACTAATACACGGAACGTAAACTTGGCTACACATGAACTGAATTACAAAACAGAACAGGGTCTCAAATTTAGAAAACCAACTTATGCTTGCTTATGGGGAAAGGTGAGTTGGGGTGCTGCATCAAACCAGAGATTGAAATTAGCACAGATACCGTTCCATAAGCCAAATATATAAGAGACAAGTCCTACTCCTTGCTCAACGAAATGGACTCAACACCCCATATTCAACGTCTGGGAATATACCTGACAAGTAAGAATCTTAAGACCCATGGATTTATATGTCTCCATAAGGAAGTCAAGCGTGTGTACAGTGGCCTAAACGCAGCAGTGAAAATCCGATAAATCCCATTAACAAAATAAACTTCAAAAACAAAACACAATGACAGTGAAATAGAGAGCAATTCTTACATAATTCATTCAGGCCTTGTGATGCAACCTGGATTTAGCACATCTACACCCAGAGCTGTTTGAGACATAAGGCTGGACACTTCGGGCTGATAGCATTGGTGAGGTTCGGTGAGCAAAAGCAGACCCTTTGAAGTAATACTGCATGGTATCCATTCCATGGGTCCCAACTCTCCAGGTTTAAGGGATTCTTCCTTCAGCTAAAACATGCATGGGAAACCCAGAGTATGGTCCACCGTGTGATTGGGAAACGTTTTCAAATGGATCTCAGGTTTCGACCGCTGGTACTCGGGTGCACCGTTCCAGACGCTTTACTAGCACTCTCCCCACTTGGAGGGTCAGTGCCTTTAACCTCCTGTTTGGCACAGTTTGCAATTTCTGTGCAAGATGAACAGGAATAGGGAGAACCAATGAGAGACTAGCTGTAGGTGTCTGCACGGGCAAATGGAACGCTCATTTCCCACCAGGAAGAGGAATTAACCAAAGGCTCAGTGTGCCCTGCCGGAACCAGATTAGGGGTTGAAGCAATCCTGCGGTTTTGCGGCCAGCTCACAATAAAGCGAGTTGAAGAAAGGAGCTCAGGGGCACTGTAATTCACAAACCTGCAGAGTTATGAATGACAGCTATCATCCAAAAATGTATTGAAGTAAGTCTTCGAAGAGGACTTGAAAGCGGGGCAGAATTTCAGGAAAACGATTTCATGGGGTAGACTGGAATTGCACTTAAAGCATAGGAAAAGAGGCAGAATGTCCACAATGATGCACTTGGCCAAAAAGGGCATATGCGTTTTTTCCTGAATATATTCAGGAAAAAACGCATACGCGCTTTTTGGCCAACCAAGCAAGCGTGTAAAGGAAATCTGCACTACAATGAAGTCTCACTGCCCCCCGGTCAAAAGGGCCATCTGAAACAAGTGTAAAATCCAGAAAGGCAGGACAGGTCATGGAGAACAGGGAGCCTTGTTATGCTGATGGGCGGTATGTAAATTGCCAACAGCCACTATGGAGAAGTGTATGGTGTTTCCTGAAACACGTAGGGAACAAAGCAACACAGCCTATGGCATTTGCACTTAGGGTCCTATAGATTAGGGAAATTAAAATCAAAAACACACAGCCACCCCAAAGTTTGGGACGGCTCTGTTTACAAGAACCTCGTCTACGGTACTAGTTAAATATCCGAGAAAGCAAAAAATGGATAAAGAAGTTGTGGTACGTACGTACAATGGAATATCACTCAGCAATGAGATCTACGTCATCAGGCCCGTAGCGGCATAATGAGTGGATGCAGGTACGACGATTCTAGGAGAAATAAGTCACACAGAAAAAGAAAGATCATAAGATATCACTAATACACGGAACGTAAACTTGGCTACACATGAACTGAATTACAAAACAGAACAGGGTCTCAAATTTAGAAAACCAACTTATGCTTGCTTATGGGGAAAGGTGAGTTGGGGTGCTGCATCAAACCAGAGATTGAAATTAGCACAGATACCGTTCCATAAGCCAAATATATAATAGATAAGACCGCCTCATTGCTCAACGAAATGGACTCAACACCCTATATTCAACGTCTGGGAATATACCTGACAAGTAAGAATCTTAAGACCCATGGATTTATACGTCTCCATAAGGAAGTCAAGCGTGTGTACAGTGACCTAAACGCAGCAGTGAAAATCCGATAAATCCCATTAACAAAATAAATTTCAAAAACAAAACACAATGACAGTGAAATAGAGATCAATTCTTAAATAATTCATTCAGTCCTTGTGATGCAACCTGGATTTACCACATCTACACCCAGAGCTGGTTGAGACATAAGGCTGGACACTTCGGGCTGATAGCATTGGTGAGGTTCGGTGAGCAAAGGCAGACCCTTTGAAGTCATACTGCATGGTACCCATTCCATGGGTCCCAAATCTCCAGGTTTAACGGATTCTTCTTTCAGCTAAAACATGCATGGGAAACCCAGAGTATGGTCCACCGTGTGATTGGGAAACGTTTTCAAATGCATCTCAGGTTTCATCCCCTGGTACTCGGGTGCACCGTTCCAGACGCTTTACTAACACTATCCCCACTTGGAGAGTCAGTGCCTTTAACCTCCTGTGTGTCACAGTTTGCAATTTCTGCGCAAGATGAACAGGAATAGGGAGAACCAATGAGAGACTAGCTGTAGGTGTCTGCACGGGCAAATGGAACGCTCACTTCCCACCAGGAAGAGGAATTAACCAAAGGCTCAACGTGCCCTGCTGGAACCCGATCAGGGCCTGAAGCAATCCTGCAGTTTTGCGGCCAGCTCACAAGATAGCGAGTTGAAGAAAGGAGCCCAGGGGCACTGTAATTCACAAACCTGCAGAGTTATGAATGACAGCTATCATCCAAAAATATATTGAAGTAAGTCTTCGAAGAGGACTTGAAAGCGGGGCAGAATTTCAGGAAAACGATTTCATGGGGTAGACTGGAATTGCACTTAAAGCATAGGAAAAGAGGCAGAATGTCCACAATGATGCACTTGGCCAAAAAGGGCATATGCGTTTTTTCCTGAATATATTCAGGAAAAAACACATAAGCACTTTTTGGCCAACAAAGCAAGCGTGTAAAGGAAATCTGCACTACAATGAAGTCTCACTGCCCCCCGGTCAAAAGGGCCATCTGAAACAAGTGTAAAATCCAGAAAGGCAGGACAGGTCATGGAGAACAGGGAGCCTTGTTATGCTGATGGGCGGGATGTAAATTGCCAACAGCCACTATGGAGAAGTGTATGGTGTTTCCTGAAACACGTAGGGAACAAAGCAACACAGCCTATGGCATTTGCACTTAGGGTCCTATAGATTAGGGAAATTAAAATCAAAAACACACAGCCACCCCAAAGTTTGGGACGGCTCTGTTTACAAGAACCTCGTCTACGGTACTAGTTAAATATCCGAGAAAGCAAAAAATGGATAAAGAAGTTGTGGTACGTACGTACAATGGAATATCACTCAGCAATGAGATCTACGTCATCAGGCCCGTAGCGGCATAATGAGTGGATGCAGGTACGACGATTCTAGGAGAAATAAGTCACACAGAAAAAGAAAGATCATAAGATATCACTAATACACGGAACGTAAACTTGGCTACACATGAACTGAATTACAAAACAGAACAGGGTCTCAAATTTAGAAAACCAACTTATGCTTGCTTATGGGGAAAGGTGAGTTGGGGTGCTGCAACAAACCAGAGATTGAAATTAGCACAGATACCGTTCCATAAGCCAAATATATAATAGACAAGACCTACTCCTTGCTCAACGAAATGGACTCAACACCCCATATTCAACGTCTGGGAATATACCTGACAAGTAAGAATCTTAAGACCCATGGATTTATATGTCTCCATAAGGAAGTCAAGCGTGTGTACAGTGGCCTAAACGCAGCAGTGAAAATCCGATAAATCCCATTAACAAAATAAATTTCAAAAACAAAACACAATGACAGTGAAATAGAGAGCAATTCTTAAATAATTCATTCAGGCCTTGTGATGCAACCTGGATTTACCACATCTACACCCAGAGCTGGTTGAGACATAAGGCTGGACACTTCGGGCTGATAGCATTGGTGAGGTTCGGTGAGCAAAGGCAGACCCTTTGAAGTCATACTGCATGGTACCCATTCCATGGGTCCCAACTCTCCAGGTTTAAGGGATTCTTCCTTCAGCTAAAACATGCAAGGGGAACCCAGAGTATGGTCCACCGTGTGATTGGGAAACGTTTTCAAATGCATCTCAGGTTTCGTCCCCTGGTACTCGGGTGCACCGTTCCAGACGCTTTACTAACACTATCCCCACTTGGAGAGTCAGTGCCTTTAACCTCCTGTTGGGCACAGTTTGCAATTTCTGCGCAAGATGAACAGGAATAGGGAGAACCAATGAGAGACTAGCTGTAGGTGTCTGGACGGGCAAATGGAACGCTCATTTCCCACCAGGAAGAGGAATTAACCAAAGTCTCATCGTGCCCTGCCGGAACCAGATTAAGGCCTGAAGCATTCCTGCGGTTTTGCGGCCAGCTCACAAGATAGCGAGTTGAAGAAAGGAGCCCAGGGGCACTGTAATTCACAAACCTGCAGAGTTATGAATGACAGCTATCATCCAAAAATATATTGAAGTAAGTCTTCGAAGAGGACTTGAAAGCGGGGCAGAATTTCAGGAAAACGATTTCATGGGGTAGACTGGAATTGCACTTAAAGCATAGGAAAAGAGGCAGAATGTCCACAATGATGCACTTGGCCAAAAAGGGCGTATGCGTTTTTTCCTGAATCAGGAAAAAACGCATACGCCCTTTTTGGCCAACCAAGCAAGCGTGTAAAGGAAATCTGCACTACAATGAAGTCTCACTGCCCCCCGGTCAAAAGGGCCATCTGAAACAAGTGTAAAATCCAGAAAGGCAGGACAGGTCATGGAGAACAGGGAGCCTTGTTATGCTGATGGGCGGTATGTAAATTGCCAACAGCCACTATGGAGAAGTGTATGGTGTTTCCTGAAACACGTAGGGAACAAAGCAACACAGCCTATGGCATTTGCACTTAGGGTCCTATAGATTAGGGAAATTAAAATCAAAAACACACAGCCACCCCAAAGTTTGGGACGGCTCTGTTTACAAGAACCTCGTCTACGGTACTAGTTAAATATCCGAGAAAGCAAAAAATGGATAAAGAAGTTGTGGTACGTACGTACAATGGAATATCACTCAGCAATGAGATCTACGTCATCAGGCCCGTAGCGGCATAATGAGTGGATGCAGGTACGACGATTCTAGGAGAAATAAGTCACACAGAAAAAGAAAGATCATAAGATATCACTAATACACGGAATATAAACTTGGCTACACATGAACTGAATTACAAAACAGAACAGGGTCTCAAATTTAGAAAACCAACTTATGCTTGCTTATGGGGAAAGGTGAGTTGGGGTGCTGCATCAAACCAGAGATTGAAATTAGCACAGATACCGTTCCATAAGCCAAATATATAATAGATAAGACCGCCTCATTGCTCAACGAAATGGACTCAACACCCCATATTCAACGTCTGGGAATATACCTGACAAGTAAGAATCTTAAGACCCATGGATTTATATGTCTCCATAAGGAAGTCAAGCGTGTGTACAGTGACCTAAACGCAGCAGTGAAAATCCGATAAATCCCATTAACAAAATAAATTTCAAAAACAAAACACAATGACAGTGAAATAGAGATCAATTCTTAAATAATTCATTCAGTCCTTGTGATGCAACCTGGATTTACCACATCTACACCCAGAGCTGGTTGAGACATAAGGCTGGACACTTCGGGCTGATAGCATTGGTGAGGTTCGGTGAGCAAAGGCAGACCCTTTGAAGTCATACTGCATGGTACCCATTCCATGGGTCCCAAATCTCCAGGTTTAATGGATTCTTCTTTCAGCTAAAACATGCATGGGAAACCCAGAGTATGGTCCACCGTGTGATTGGGAAACGTTTTCAAATGCATCTCAGGTTTCATCCCCTGGTACTCGGGTGCACCGTTCCAGACGCTTTACTAACACTATCCCCACTTGGAGAGTCAGTGCCTTTAACCTCCTGTGTGTCACAGTTTGCAATTTCTGCGCAAGATGAACAGTAATAGGGAGAACCAATGAGAGACTAGCTGTAGGTGTCTGCACGGGCAAATGGAACGCTCATTTCCCACCAGGAAGAGGAATTAACCAAAGGCTCAGCGTGCCCTGCCGGAACCAGATTAAGGCCTGAAGCAATCCTGCGGTTTTGCGGCCAGCTCAGAAGATAGCGAGTTGAAGAAAGGAGCCCAGGGGCACTGTAATTCACAAACCTGCAGAGTTATGAATGACAGCTATCGTCCAAAAAAGTATTGAAGTAAGTCTTCGAAGAGGACTTGAAAGCGGGGCAGAATTTCAGGAAAACGATTTCATGGGGTAGACTGGAATTGCACTTAAAGCATAGGAAAAGAGGCAGAATGTCGACAATGATGCACTTGGCCAAAAAGGGCGTATGCGTTTTTTCCTGAATATATTCAGGAAAAAACGCATACGCCCTTTTTGGCCAACCAAGCAAGCGTGTAAAGGAAATCTGCACTACAATGAAGTCTCACTGCCCCCCGGTCAAAAGGGCCATCTGAAACAAGTGTAAAATCCAGAAAGGCAGGACAGGTCATGGAGAACAGGGAGCCTTGTTATGCTGATGGGCGGTATGTAAATTGCCAACAGCCACTATGGAGAAGTGTATGGTGTTTCCTGAAACACGTAGGAAACAAAGCAACACAGCCTATGGCATTTCCACTTAGGGTCCTATAGATTAGGGAAATTAACATCAAAAACACACAGCCACCCCAAAGTTTGGGACGGCTCTGTTTACAAGAACCTCGTCTATGGTACAAGTTAAATATCCGAGAAAGCAAAAAATGGAAAAAGAAGTTGTGGTACGTACGTACAATGGAATATCACTCAGCAATGAGATCTACGTCATCAGGCCCGTAGCGGCATAATGAGTGGATTCAGGTACGACGATTCTACGAGAAATACGTCACACAAAAAAGAAAGATCATAAGATATCACTAATACACGGAACGTAAACTTGGCTACACATGAACTGAATTACAAAACAGAACAGGGTCTCAAATTTAGAAAACCAACTTATGCTTGCTTATGGGGAAAGGTGAGTTGGGGTGCTGCATCAAACCAGAGATTGAAATTAGCACAGATACCGTTCCATAAGCCAAATATATAAGAGACAAGTCCTACTCCTTGCTCAACGAAATGGACTCAACACCCCATATTCAACGTCTGGGAATATACCTGACAAGTAAGAATCTTAAGACCCATGGATTTATATGTCTCCATAAGGAAGTCAAGCGTGTGTACAGTGGCCTAAACGCAGCAGTGAAAATCCGATAAATCCCATTAACAAAATAAATTTCAAAAACAAAACACAATGACAGTGAAATAGAGAGCAATTCTTAAATAATTCATTCAGGCCTTGTGATGCAACCTGGATTTACCACATCTACACCCAGAGCTGGTTGAGACATAAGGCTGGACACTTCGGGCTGATAGCATTGGTGAGGTTCGGTGAGCAAAGGCAGACCCTTTGAAGTCATACTGCATGGTACCCATTCCATGGGTCCCAACTCTCCAGGTTTAAGGGATTCTTCCTTCAGCTAAAACATGCAAGGGGAACCCAGAGTATGGTCCACCGTGTGATTGGGAAACGTTTTCAAATGCATCTCAGGTTTCGTCCCCTGGTACTCGGGTGCACCGTTCCAGACGCTTTACTAACACTATCCCCACTTGGAGAGTCAGTGCCTTTAACCTCCTGTTTGTCACAGTTTGCAATTTCTGCGCAAGATGAACAGGAATAGGGAGAACCAATGAGAGACTAGCTGTAGGTGTCTGCACGGGCAAATGGAACGCTCATTTCCCACCAGGAAGAGGAATTAACCAAAGGCTCAGTGTGCCCTGCCGGAACCAGATTAGGGCCTGAAGCAATCCTGCGGTATTGCGGCCAGCTCACAAGATAGCGAGTTGAAGAATGGAGCCCAGGGGCACTGTAATTCACAAACCTGCAGAGTTATGAATGACAGCTATCGTCCAAAAAAGTAATGAAGTAAGTCTTCGAAGAGGACTTGAAAGCGGGGCAGAATTTCAGGAAAACGATTTCATGGGGTAGACTGAAATTGCACTTAAAGCATAGGAAAAGAGGCAGAATGTCGACAATGATGCACTTGGCCAAAAAGGGCGTATGCGTTTTTTCCTGAATATATTCAGGAAAAAACGCATACGCCCTTTTTGGCCAACCAAGCAAGCGTGTAAAGGAAATCTGCACTACAATGAAGTCTCACTGCCCCCCGGTCAAAAGGGCCATCTGAAACAAGTGTAAAATCCAGAAAGGCAGGACAGGTCATGGAGAACAGGGAGCCTTGTTATGCTGATGGGCGGTATGTAAATTGCCAACAGCCACTATGGAGAAGTGTATGCTGTTTCGTGAAACACGTAGGAAACAAAGCAACACAGCCTATGGCATTTCCACTTAGGGTCCTATAGATTAGGGAAATTAACATCAAAAACACACAGCCACCCCAAAGTTTGGGACGGCTCTGTTTACAAGAACCTCGTCTACGGTACAAGTTAAATATCCGAGAAAGCAAAAAATGGAAAAAGAAGTTGTGGTACGTACGTACAATGGAATATCACTCAGCAATGAGATCTACGTCATCAGGCCCGTAGCGGCATAATGAGTGGATGCAGGTACGACGATTCTATGAGAAATAAGTCACACAGAAAAAGAAAGATCATAAGATATCACTAATACACGGAACGTAAACTTGGCTACACATGAACTGAATTACAAAACAGAACAGGGTCTCAAATTTAGAAAACCAACTTATGCTTGCTTATGGGGAAAGGTGAGTTGGGGTGCTGCATCAAACCAGAGATTGAAATTAGCACAAATACCGTTCCATAAGCCAAATATATAATAGACAAGACCTACTCCTTGCTCAACGAAATGGACTCAACACCCCATATTCAACGTCTGGGAATATACCTGACAAGTAAGAATCTTAAGACCCATGGATTTATATGTCTCCATAAGGAAGTCAAGCGTGTGTACAGTGGCCTAAACGCAGCAGTGAAAATCCGATAAATCCCATTAACAAAATAAATTTCAAAAACAAAACACATTGACAGTGAAATAGAGAGCAATTCTTAAATAATTCATTCAGGCCTTGTGATGCAACCTGGATTTACCACATCTACATTCAGAGCTGGTTGAGACATAAGGCTGGACACTTCGGGCTGATAGCATTGGTGAGGTTCGGTGAGCAAAGTCAGACCCTTTGAAGTCATACTGCATGGTACCCATTCCATGGGTCCCAACTCTCCAGGTTTAAGGGATTCTTCTTTCAGCTAAAACATGCATGGGAAACCCAGAGTATGGTCCACCGTGTGATTGGGAAACGTTTTCAAATGCATCTCAGGTTTCGTCCCCTGGTACTCGGGTGCACCGTTCCAGACGCTTTACTAACACTATCCCCACTTGGAGAGTCAGTGCCTTTAACCTCCTGTTGGGCACAGTTTGCAATTTCTGCGCAAGATGAACAGGAATAGGGAGAACCAATGAGAGACTAGCTGTAGGTGTCTGGACGGGCAAATGGAACGCTCATTTCCCACCAGGAAGAGGAATTAACCAAAGGCTCATCGTGCCCTGCCGGAACCAGATTAAGGCCTGAAGCAATCCTGCGGTTTTGCCGCCAGCTCACAAGATAGCGAGTTGAAGAAAGGAGCCCAGGGGCACTGTAATTCACAAACCTGCAGAGTTATGAATGACAGCTATCATCCAAAAATATATTGAAGTAAGTCTTCGAAGAGGACTTGAAAGCGGGGCAGAATTTCAGGAAAACGATTTCATGGGGTAGACTGGAATTGCACTTAAAGCATAGGAAAAGAGGCAGAATGTCCACAATGATGCACTTGGCCAAAAAGGGCATATGCGTTTTTTCCTGAATCAGGAAAAAACGCATACGCCCTTTTTGGCCAACCAAGCAAGCGTGTAAAGGAAATCTGCACTACAATGAAGTCTCACTGCCCCCCGGTCAAAAGGGCCATCTGAAACAAGTGTAAAATCCAGAAAGGCTGGACAGGTCATGGAGAACAGGGAGCCTTGTTACGCTGATGGGCGGGATGTAAATTGCCAACAGCCACTATGGAGAAGTGTATGGTGTTTCCTGAAACACGTAGGAAACAAAGCAACACAGCCTATGGCATCTCCACTTACGGTCCTATAGATTAGGGAAATTAAAATCAAAAACACACAGCCACCCCAAAGTTTGGGACGGCTCTGTTTACAAGAACCTCGTCTACGGTACTAGTTAAATATCCGAGAAAGCAAAAAATGGATAAAGAAGTTGTGGTACGTACGTACAATGGAATATCACTCAGCAATGAGATCTACGTCATCAGGCCCGTAGCGGCATAATGAGTGGATTCAGGTACGACGATTCTACGAGAAATACGTCACACAAAAAAGAAAGATCATAAGATATCACTAATACACGGAACGTAAACTTGGCTACACATGAACTGAATTACAAAACAGAACAGGGTCTCAAATTTAGAAAACCAACTTATGCTTGCTTATGGGGAAAGGTGAGTTGGGGTGCTGCATCAAACCAGAGATTGAAATTAGCACAGATACCGTTCCATAAGCCAAATATATAAGAGACAAGTCCTACTCCTTGCTCAACGAAATGGACTCAACACCCCATATTCAACGTCTGGGAATATACCTGACAAGTAAGAATCTTAAGACCCATGGATTTATATGTCTCCATAAGGAAGTCAAGCGTGTGTACAGTGGCCTAAACGCAGCAGTGAAAATCCGATAAATCCCATTAACAAAATAAACTTCAAAAACAAAACACAATGACAGTGAAATAGAGAGCAATTCTTACATAATTCATTCAGGCCTTGTGATGCAACCTGGATTTAGCACATCTACACCCAGAGCTGGTTGAGACATAAGGCTGGACACTTCGGGCTGATAGCATTGGTGAGGTTCGGTGAGCAAAGGCAGACCCTTTGAAGTAATACTGCATGGTATCCATTCCATGGGTCCCAACTCTCCAGGTTTAAGGGATTCTTCCTTCAGCTAAAACATGCATGGGAAACCCAGAGTATGGTCCACCGTGTGATTGGGAAACGTTTTCAAATGGATCTCAGGTTTCGACCCCTGGTACTCGGGTGCACCGTTCCAGACGCTTTACTAGCACTCTCCCCACTTGGAGGGTCAGTGCCTTTAACCTCCTGTTTGGCACAGTTTGCAATTTCTGTGCAAGATGAACAGGAATAGGGAGAACCAATGAGAGACTAGCTGTAGGTGTCTGCACGGGCAAATGGAACGCTCATTTCCCACCAGGAAGAGGAATTAACCAAAGGCTCAGTGTGCCCTGCCGGAACCAGATTAGGGGTTGAAGCAATCCTGCGGTTTTGCGGCCAGCTCACAATAAAGCGAGTTGAAGAAAGGAGCTCAGGGGCACTGTAATTCACAAACCTGCAGTTATGAATGACAGCTATCGTCCAAAAATGTATTGAAGTAAGTCTTCGAAGAGGACTTGAAAGCGGGGCAGAATTTCAGGAAAACGATTTCATGGGGTAGACTGGAATTGCACTTAAAGCATAGGAAAAGAGGCAGAATGTCCACAATGATGCACTTGGCCAAAAAGGGCATATGCGTTTTTTCCTGAATATATTCAGGAAAAAACGCATACGCGCTTTTTGGCCAACCAAGCAAGCGTGTAAAGGAAATCTGCACTACAATGAAGTCTCACTGCCCCCCGGTCAAAAGGGCCATCTGAAACAAGTGTAAAATCCAGAAAGGCAGGACAGGTCATGGAGAACAGGGAGCCTTGTTATGCTGATGGGCGGTATGTAAATTGCCAACAGCCACTATGGAGAAGTGTATGGTGTTTCCTGAAACACGTAGGGAACAAAGCAACACAGCCTATGGCATTTGCACTTAGGGTCCTATAGATTAGGGAAATTAAAATCAAAAACACACAGCCACCCCAAAGTTTGGGACGGCTCTGTTTACAAGAACCTCGTCTACGGTACTAGTTAAATATCCGAGAAAGCAAAAAATGGATAAAGAAGTTGTGGTACGTACGTACAATGGAATATCACTCAGCAATGAGATCTACGTCATCAGGCCCGTAGCGGCATAATGAGTGGATGCAGGTACGACGATTCTAGGAGAAATAAGTCACACAGAAAAAGAAAGATCATAAGATATCACTAATACACGGAACGTAAACTTGGCTACACATGAACTGAATTACAAAACAGAACAGGGTCTCAAATTTAGAAAACCAACTTATGCTTGCTTATGGGGAAAGGTGAGTTGGGGTGCTGCATCAAACCAGAGATTGAAATTAGCACAGATACCGTTCCATAAGCCAAATATATAATAGATAAGACCGCCTCATTGCTCAACGAAATGGACTCAACACCCCATATTCAACGTCTGGGAATATACCTGACAAGTAAGAATCTTAAGACCCATGGATTTATATGTCTCCATAAGGAAGTCAAGCGTGTGTACAGTGACCTAAACGCAGCAGTGAAAATCCGATAAATCCCATTAACAAAATAAATTTCAAAAACAAAACACAATGACAGTGAAATAGAGATCAATTCTTAAATAATTCATTCAGGCCTTGTGATGCAACCTGGATTTACCACATATACACCCAGAGCTGGTTGAGACATAAGGCTGGACACTTCGGGCTGATAGCATTGGTGAGGTTCGGTGAGCAAAGGCAGACCCTTTGAAGTCATACTGCATGGTACCCATTCCATGGATCCCAACTCTCCAGGTTTAATGGATTCTTCTTTCAGCTAAAACATGCATGGGAAACCCAGAGTATGGTCCACCGTGTGATTGGGAAACGTTTTCAAATGCATCTCAGGTTTCATCCCCTGGTACTCGGGTGCACCGTTCCAGACGCTTTACTAACACTATCCCCACTTGGAGAGTCAGTGCCTTTAACCTCCTGTGTGTCACAGTTTGCAATTTCTGCGCAAGATGAACAGGAATAGGGAGAACCAATGAGAGACTAGCTGTAGGTGTCTGCACGGGCAAATGGAACGCTCATTTCCCACCAGGAAGAGGAATTAACCAAAGGCTCAGCGTGCCCTGCCGGAACCAGATTAAGGCCTGAAGCAATCCTGCGGTTTTGCGGCCAGCTCAGAAGATAGCGAGTTGAAGAAAGGAGCCCAGGGGCACTGTAATTCACAAACCTGCAGAGTTATGAATGACAGCTATCGTCCAAAAAAGTAATGAAGTAAGTCTTCGAAGAGGACTTGAAAGCGGGGCAGAATTTCAGGAAAACGATTTCATGGGGTAGACTGAAATTGCACTTAAAGCATAGGAAAAGAGGCAGAATGTCGACAATGATGCACTTGGCCAAAAAGGGCGTATGCGTTTTTTCCTGAATATATTCAGGAAAAAACGCATACGCCCTTTTTGGCCAACCAAGCAAGCGTGTAAAGGAAATCTGCACTACAATGAAGTCTCACTGCCCCCCGGTCAAAAGGGCCATCTGAAACAAGTGTAAAATCCAGAAAGGCAGGACAGGTCATGGAGAACAGGGAGCCTTGTTATGCTGATGGGCGGTATGTAAATTGCCAACAGCCACTATGGAGAAGTGTATGCTGTTTCCTGAAACACGTAGGAAAAAAAGCAACACAGCCTATGGCATTTCCACTTAGGGTCCTATAGATTAGGGAAATTAACATCAAAAACACACAGCCACCCCAAAGTTTGGGACGGCTCTGTTTACAAGAACCTCGTCTACGGTACAAGTTAAATATCCGAGAAAGCAAAAAATGGAAAAAGAAGTTGTGGTACGTACGTACAATGGAATATCACTCAGCAATGAGATCTACGTCATCAGGCCCGTAGCGGCATAATGAGTGGATGCAGGTACGACGATTCTACGAGAAATAAGTCACACAGAAAAAGAAAGATCATAAGATATCACTAATACACGGAACGTAAACTTGGCTACACATGAACTGAATTACAAAACAGAACAGGGTCTCAAATTTAGAAAACCAACTTATGCTTGCTTATGGGGAAAGGTGAGTTGGGGTGCTGCATCAAACCAGAGATTGAAATTAGCACAAATACCGTTCCATAAGCCAAATATATAATAGACAAGACCTACTCCTTGCTCAACGAAATGGACTCAACACCCCATATTCAACGTCTGGGAATATACCTGACAAGTAAGAATCTTAAGACCCATGGATTTATATGTCTCCATAAGGAAGTCAAGCGTGTGTACAGTGGCCTAAACGCAGCAGTGAAAATCCGATAAATCCCATTAACAAAATAAATTTCAAAAACAAAACACATTGACAGTGAAATAGAGAGCAATTCTTAAATAATTCATTCAGGCCTTGTGATGCAACCTGGATTTACCACATCTACATTCAGAGCTGGTTGAGACATAAGGCTGGACACTTCGGGCTGATAGCATTGGTGAGGTTCGGTGAGCAAAGTCAGACCCTTTGAAGTCATACTGCATGGTACCCATTCCATGGGTCCCAACTCTCCAGGTTTAAGGGATTCTTCTTTCAGCTAAAACATGCATGGGAAACCCAGAGTATGGTCCACCGTGTGATTGGGAAACGTTTTCAAATGCATCTCAGGTTTCGTCCCCTGGTACTCGGGTGCACCATTCCAGACGCTTTACTAGCACTCTCCCCACTTGGAGGGTCAGTGCCTTTAACCTCCTGTTTGGCACAGTTTGCAATTTCTGTGCAAGATGAACAGGAATAGGGAGAACCAATGAGAGACTAGCTGTCGGTGTCTGCACGGGCAAATGGAACGCTCATTTCCCACCAGGAAGAGGAATTAACCAAAGGCTCAGTGTGCCCTGCCGGAACCAGATTAGGGGTTGAAGCAATCCTGCGGTTTTGCGGCCAGCTCACAATAAAGCGAGTTGAAGAAAGGAGCTCAGGGGCACTGTAATTCACAAACCTGCAGAGTTATGAATGACAGCTATCGTCCAAAAATGTATTGAAGTAAGTCTTCGAAGAGGACTTGAAAGCGGGGCAGAATTTCAGGAAAACGATTTCATGGGGTAGACTGGAATTGCACTTAAAGCATAGGAAAAGAGGCAGAATGTCCACAATGATGCACTTGGCCAAAAAGGGCATATGCGTTTTTTCCTGAATATATTCAGGAAAAAACGCATACGCGCTTTTTGGCCAACCAAGCAAGCGTGTAAAGGAAATCTGCACTACAATGAAGTCTCACTGCCCCCCGGTCAAAAGGGCCATCTGAAACAAGTGTAAAATCCAGAAAGGCAGGACAGGTCATGGAGAACAGGGAGCCTTGTTATGCTGATGGGCGGTATGTAAATTGCCAACAGCCACTATGGAGAAGTGTATGGTGTTTCCTGAAACACGTAGGGAACAAAGCAACACAGCCTATGGCATTTGCACTTAGGGTCCTATAGATTAGGGAAATTAAAATCAAAAACACACAGCCACCCCAAAGTTTGGGACGGCTCTGTTTACAAGAACCTCGTCTACGGTACTAGTTAAATATCCGAGAAAGCAAAAAATGGATAAAGAAGTTGTGGTACGTACGTACAATGGAATATCACTCAGCAATGAGATCTACGTCATCAGGCCCGTAGCGGCATAATGAGTGGATGCAGGTACGACGATTCTAGGAGAAATAAGTCACACAGAAAAAGAAAGATCATAAGATATCACTAATACACGGAACGTAAACTTGGCTACACATGAACTGAATTACAAAACAGAACAGGGTCTCAAATTTAGAAAACCAACTTATGCTTGCTTATGGGGAAAGGTGAGTTGGGGTGCTGCATCAAACCAGAGATTGAAATTAGCACAGATACCGTTCCATAAGCCAAATATATAATAGATAAGACCGCCTCATTGCTCAACGAAATGGACTCAACACCCCATATTCAACGTCTGGGAATATACCTGACAAGTAAGAATCTTAAGACCCATGGATTTATATGTCTCCATAAGGAAGTCAAGCGTGTGTACAGTGACCTAAACGCAGCAGTGAAAATCCGATAAATCCCATTAACAAAATAAATTTCAAAAACAAAACACAATGACAGTGAAATAGAGATCAATTCTTAAATAATTCATTCAGGCCTTGTGATGCAACCTGGATTTACCACATATACACCCAGAGCTGGTTGAGACATAAGGCTGGACACTTCGGGCTGATAGCATTGGTGAGGTTCGGTGAGCAAAGGCAGACCCTTTGAAGTCATACTGCATGGTACCCATTCCATGGATCCCAACTCTCCAGGTTTAATGGATTCTTCTTTCAGCTAAAACATGCATGGGAAACCCAGAGTATGGTCCACCGTGTGATTGGGAAACGTTTTCAAATGCATCTCAGGTTTCATCCCCTGGTACTCGGGTGCACCGTTCCAGACGCTTTACTAACACTATCCCCACTTGGAGAGTCAGTGCCTTTAACCTCCTGTGTGTCACAGTTTGCAATTTCTGCGCAAGATGAACAGGAATAGGGAGAACCAATGAGAGACTAGCTGTAGGTGTCTGCACGGGCAAATGGAACGCTCATTTCCCACCAGGAAGAGGAATTAACCAAAGGCTCAGCGTGCCCTGCCGGAACCAGATTAAGGCCTGAAGCAATCCTGCGGTTTTGCGGCCAGCTCAGAAGATAGCGAGTTGAAGAAAGGAGCCCAGGGGCACTGTAATTCACAAACCTGCAGAGTTATGAATGACAGCTATCGTCCAAAAAAGTATTGAAGTAAGTCTTCGAAGAGGACTTGAAAGCGGGGCAGAATTTCAGGAAAACGATTTCATGGGGTAGACTGGAATTGCACTTAAAGCATAGGAAAAGAGGCAGAATGTCGACAATGATGCACTTGGCCAAAAAGGGCGTATGCGTTTTTTCCTGAATATATTCAAGAAAAAACGCATACGCCCTTTTTGGCCAACCAAGCAAGCGTGTAAAGGAAATCTGCACTACAATGAAGTCTCACTGCCCCCCGGTCAAAAGGGCCATCTGAAACAAGTGTAAAATCCAGAAAGGCAGGACAGGTCATGGAGAACAGGGAGCCTTGTTATGCTGATGGGCGGTATGTAAATTGCCAACAGCCACTATGGAGAAGTGTATGGTGTTTCCTGAAACACGTAGGAAACAAAGCAACACAGCCTATGGCATTTCCACTTAGGGTCCTATAGATTAGGGAAATTAACATCAAAAACACACAGCCACCCCAAAGTTTGGGACGGCTCTGTTTACAAGAACCTCGTCTACGGTACAAGTTAAATATCCGAGAAAGCAAAAAATGGAAAAAGAAGTTGTGGTACGTACGTACAATGGAATATCACTCAGCAATGAGATCTACGTCATCAGGCCCGTAGCGGCATAATGAGTGGATGCAGGTACGACGATTTTACGAGAAATAAGTCACACAGAAAAAGAAAGATCATAAGATATCACTAATACACGGAACGTAAACTTGGCTACACATGAACTGAATTACAAAACAGAACAGGGTCTCAAATTTAGAAAACCAAGTTATGCTTGCTTATGGGGAAAGGTGAGTTGGGGTGCTGCAACAAACCAGAGATTGAAATTAGCACAGATACCGTTCCATAAGCCAAATATATAATAGACAAGACCTACTCCTTGCTCAACGAAATGGACTCAACACCCCATATTCAACGCCTCGGAATATACCTGACAAGTAAGAATCTTAAGACCCATGGATTTATACGTCTCCATAAGGAAATCAAGCGTGTGTACAGTGGCCTAAACGCAGCAGTGAAAATCCGATAAATCCCATTAACAAAATAAATTTCAAAAACAAAACACAATGACAGTGAAATAGAGAGCAATTCTTAAATAATTCATTCAGGGCTTGTGATGCAACCTGGATTTACCACATCTACACCCAGAGCTGGTTGAGACATAAGGCTGGACACTTCGGGCTGATAGCATTGGTGAGGTTCGGTGAGCAAAGGCAGACCCTTTGAAGTCATACTGCATGGTACCCATTCCATGGGTCCCAACTCTCCAGGTTTAAGGGATTCTTCCTTCAGCTAAAACATGCAAGGGGAACCCAGAGTATGGTCCACCGTGTGATTGGGAAACGTTTTCAAATGCATCTCAGGTTTCGTCCCCTGGTACTCGGGTGCACCGTTCCAGACGCTTTACTAACACTATCCCCACTTGGAGAGTCAGTGCCTTTAACCTCCTGTTTGTCACAGTTTGCAATTTCTGCGCAAGATGAACAGGAATAGGGAGAACCAATGAGAGACTAGCTGTAGGTGTCTGCACGGGCAAATGGAACGCTCATTTCCCACCAGGAAGAGGAATTAACCAAAGGCTCAGTGTGCCCTGCCGGAACCAGATTAGGGCCTGAAGCAATCCTGCGGTATTGCGGCCAGCTCACAAGATAGCGAGTTGAAGAATGGAGCCCAGGGGCACTGTAATTCACAAACCTGCAGAGTTATGAATGACAGCTATCGTCCAAAAAAGTAATGAAGTAAGTCTTCGAAGAGGACTTGAAAGCGGGGCAGAATTTCAGGAAAACGATTTCATGGGGTAGACTGAAATTGCACTTAAAGCATAGGAAAAGAGGCAGAATGTCGACAATGATGCACTTGGCCAAAAAGGGCGTATGCGTTTTTTCCTGAATATATTCAGGAAAAAACGCATACGCCCTTTTTGGCCAACCAAGCAAGCGTGTAAAGGAAATCTGCACTACAATGAAGTCTCACTGCCCCCCGGTCAAAAGGGCCATCTGAAACAAGTGTAAAATCCAGAAAGGCAGGACAGGTCATGGAGAACAGGGAGCCTTGTTATGCTGATGGGCAGTATGTAAATTGCCAACAGCCACTATGGAGAAGTGTATGCTGTTTCCTGAAACACGTAGGAAACAAAGCAACACAGCCTATGGCATTTCCACTTAGGGTCCTATAGATTAGGGAAATTAACATCAAAAACACACAGCCACCCCAAAGTTTGGGACGGCTCTGTTTACAAGAACCTCGTCTACGGTACAAGTTAAATATCCGAGAAAGCAATAAATGGAAAAAGAAGTTGTGGTACGTACGTACAATTGAATATCACTCAGCAATGAGATCTACGTCATCAGGCCCGTAGCGGCATAATGAGTGGATGCAGGTACGACGATTCTACGAGAAATAAGTCACACAGAAAAAGAAAGATCATAAGATATCACTAATATACGAAACGTAAACTTCTCTACACATGAACTGAATTACAAAACAGAACAGGGTCTCAAATTTAGAAAACCAACTTATGCTTGCTTATGGGGAAAGGTGAGTTGGGGTGCTGCAACAAACCAGAGATTGAAATTAGCACAGATACCGTTCCATAAGCCAAATATATAATAGACAAGACCTACTCCTTGCTCAACGAAATGGACTCAACACCCCATATTCAACGTCTGGGAATATACCTGACAAGTAAGAATCTTAAGACCCATGGATTTATATGTCTCCATAAGGAAGTCAAGCGTGTGTACAGTGGCCTAAACGCAGCAGTGAAAATCCGATAAATCCCATTAACAAAATAAATTTCAAAAACAAAACACAATGACAGTGAAATAGAGAGCAATTCTTAAATAATTCATTCAGGCCTTGTGATGCAACCTGGATTTACCACATCTACACCCAGAGCTGGTTGAGACATAAGGCTGGACACTTCGGGCTCATAGCATTGGTGAGGTTCGGTGAGCAAAGGCAGACCCTTTGAAGTCATACTGCATGGTACCCATTCCATGGGTCCCAACTCTCCAGGTTTAAGGGATTCTTCCTTCAGCTAAAACATGCATGGGAAACCCAGAGTATGGTCCACCGTGTGATTGGGAAACGTTTTCAAATGCATCTCAGGTTTCGTCCCCTGGTACTCGGGTGCACCGTTCCAGACGCTTTACTAACACTATCCCCACTTGGAGAGTCAGTGCCTTTAACCTCCTGTTTGTCACAGTTTGCAATTTCTGCGCAAGATGAACAGGAATAGGGAGAACCAATGAGAGACTAGCTGTAGGTGTCTGCACGGGCAAATGGAACGCTCATTTCCCAGCAGGAAGAGGAATTAACCAAAGGCTCAGTGTGCCCTGCCGGAACCAGATTAGGGCCTGAAGCAATCCTGCGGTTTTGCGGCCAGCTCACAAGATAGCGAGTTGAAGAATGGAGCCCAGGGGCACTGTAATTCACAAACATGCAGAGTTATGAATGACAGCTATCGTCCAAAAAAGTAATGAAGTAAGTCTTCGAAGAGGACTTGAAAGCGGGGCAGAATTTCAGGAAAACGATTTCATGGGGTAGACTGGAATTGCACTTAAAGCATAGGAAAAGAGGCAGAATGTCGACAATGATGCACTTGGCCAAAAAGGGCGTATGCTTTTTTTCCTGAATATATTCAGGAAAAAACGCATACGCCCTTGTTGGCCAACCAAGCAAGCGTGTATAGGAAATCTGCACTACAATGAAGTCTCACTGCCCCCCGGTCAAAAGGGCCATCTGAAACAAGTGTAAAATCCAGAAAGGCAGGACAGGTCATGGAGAACAGGGAGCCTTGTTATGCTGATGGGCGGGATGTAAATTGCCAACAGCCACTATGGAGAAGTGTATGGTGTTTCCTGAAACACGTAGGAAACAAAGCAACACAGCCTATGGCCCTTCCACATAGGGTCCTATAGCTTAGGGAAATTAAAATCAAAAACACACAGCCACCCCAAAGTTTGGGACGGCTCTGTTTACAAGAACCTCTTCTATGGTACAAGTTAAATATCCGAGAAAGCAAAAAATGGAAAAAGAAGTTGTGGTACGTACGTACAATGGAATGTCACTCAGCAATGAGATCTACGTCATCAGGCCCATAGCGGCATAATGAGTGGATGCAGGTACGACGATTCTACGAGAAATAAGTCACACAGAAAAAGAAAGATCATAAGATATCACTAATACACGGAACGTAAACTTGGCTACACATGAACTGAATTACAAAACAGAACAGGGTCTCAAATTTAGAAAACCAACTTATGCTTGCTTATGGGGAAAGGTGAGTTGGGGTGCTGCATCAAACCAGAGATTGAAATTAGCACAAATACCGTTCCATAAGCCAAATATATAATAGACAAGACCTACTCCTTGCTCAACGAAATGGACTCAACACCCCATATTCAACGTCTGGGAATATACCTGACAAGTAAGAATCTTAAGACCCATGGATTTATATGTCTCCATAAGGAAGTCAAGCGTGTGTACAGTGGCCTAAACGCAGCAGTGAAAATCCGATAAATCCCATTAACAAAATAAATTTCAAAAACAAAACACATTGACAGTGAAATAGAGAGCAATTCTTAAATAATTCATTCAGGCCTTGTGATGCAACCTGGATTTACCACATCTACACCCAGAGCTGGTTGAGACATAAGGCTGGACACTTCGGGCTGATAGCATTGGTGAAGTTCGGTGAGCAAAGGCAGACCCTTTGAAGTCATACTGCATGGTACCCATTCCATGGGTCCCAACTCTCCAGGTTTAAGGGATTCTTCTTTCAGCTAAAACATGCAAGGGAAACCCAGAGTATGGTCCACCGTGTGATTGGGAAACGTTTTCAAATGCATCTCAGGTTTCGTCCCCTGGTACTCGGGTGCACCGTTCCAGACGCTTTACTAACACTATCCCCACTTGGAGAGTCAGTGCCTTTAACCTCCTGTTGGGCACAGTTTGCAATTTCTGCGCAAGATGAACAGGAATAGGGAGAACCAATGAGAGACTAGCTGTAGGTGTCTGCACGGGCAAATGGAACGCTCATTTCCCACCAGGAAGAGGAATTAACCAAAGGCTCAGTGTGCCCTGCCGGAACCAGATTAGGGCCTGAAGCAATCCTGCGGTATTGCGGCCAGCTCACAAGATAGGGAGTTGAAGAATGGAGCCCAGGGGCACTGTAATTCACAAACCTGCAGAGTTATGAATGACAGCTATCGTCCAAAAAAGTAATGAAGTAAGTCTTCGAAGAGGACTTGAAAGCGGGGCAGAATTTCAGGAAAACGATTTCATGGGGTAGACTGAAATTGCACTTAAAGCATACGAAAAGAGGCAGAATGTCGACAATGATGCACTTGGCCAAAAAGGGCGTATGCGTTTTTTCCTGAATATATTCAGGAAAAAACGCATACGCCCTTTTTGGCCAACCAAGCAAGCGTGTAAAGGAAATCTGCACTACAATGAAGTCTCACTGCCCCCCGGTCAAAAGGGCCATCTGAAACAAGTGTAAAATCCAGAAAGGCTGGACAGGTCATGGAGAACAGGGAGCCTTGTTACGCTGATGGGCGGTATGTAAATTGCCAACAGCCACTATGGAGAAGTGTATGGTGTTTCCTGAAACACGTAGGAAACAAAGCAACACAGCCTATGGCATCTCCACTTACGGTCCTATAGATTAGGGAAATTAAAATCAAAAACACACAGCCACCCCAAAGTTTGGGACGGCTCTGTTTACAAGAACCTCGTCTACGGTACAAGTTAAATATCCGAGAAAGCAAAAAATGGATAAAGAAGTTGTGGTACGTACGTACAATGGAATATCACTCAGCAATGAGATCTACGTCATCAGGCCCGTAGCGGCATAATGAGTGGATTCAGGTACGACGATTCTACGAGAAATACGTCACACAAAAAAGAAAGATCATAAGATATCACTAATACACGGAACGTAAACTTGGCTACACATGAACTGAATTACAAAACAGAACAGGGTCTCAAATTTAGAAAACCAACTTATGCTTGCTTATGGGGAAAGGTGAGTTGGGGTGCTGCATCAAACCAGAGATTGAAATTAGCACGGATACCGTTCCATAAGCCAAATATATAAGAGACAAGTCCTACTCCTTGCTCAACGAAATGGACTCAACACCCCATATTCAACGTCTGGGAATATACCTGACAAGTAAGAATCTTAAGACCCATGGATTTATATGTCTCCATAAGGAAGTCAAGCGTGTGTACAGTGGCCTAAACGCAGCAGTGAAAATCCGATAAATCCCATTAACAAAATAAACTTCAAAAACAAAACACAATGACAGTGAAATAGAGAGCAATTCTTACATAATTCATTCAGGCCTTGTGATGCAACCTGGATTTAGCACATCTACACCCAGAGCTGGTTGAGACATAAGGCTGGACACTTCGGGCTGATAGCATTGGTGAGGTTCGGTGAGCAAAGGCAGACCCTTTGAAGTAATACTGCATGGTATCCATTCCATGGGTCCCAACTCTCCAGGTTTAAGGGATTCTTCCTTCAGCTAAAACATGCATGGGAAACCCAGAGTATGGTCCACCGTGTGATTGGGAAACGTTTTCAAATGGATCTCAGGTTTCGACCCCTGGTACTCGGGTGCACCGTTCCAGACGCTTTACTAGCACTCTCCCCACTTGGAGGGTCAGTGCCTTTAACCTCCTGTTTGGCACAGTTTGCAATTTCTGTGCAAGATGAACAGGAATAGGGAGAACCAATGAGAGACTAGCTGTAGGTGTCTGCACGGGCAAATGGAACGCTCATTTCCCACCAGGAAGAGGAATTAACCAAAGGCTCAGTGTGCCCTGCCGGAACCAGATTAGGGGTTGAAGCAATCCTGCGGTTTTGCGGCCAGCTCACAATAAAGCGAGTTGAAGAAAGGAGCTCAGGGGCACTGTAATTCACAAACCTGCAGAGTTATGAATGACAGCTATCATCCAAAAATGTATTGAAGTAAGTCTTCGAAGAGGACTTGAAAGCGGGGCAGAATTTCAGGAAAACGATTTCATGGGGTAGACTGGAATTGCACTTAAAGCATAGGAAAAGAGGCAGAATGTCCACAATGATGCACTTGGCCAAAAAGGGCATATGCGTTTTTTCCTGAATATATTCAGGAAAAAACGCATACGCGCTTTTTGGCCAACCAAGCAAGCGTGTAAAGGAAATCTGCACTACAATGAAGTCTCACTGCCCCCCGGTCAAAAGGGCCATCTGAAACAAGTGTAAAATCCAGAAAGGCAGGACAGGTCATGGAGAACAGGGAGCCTTGTTATGCTGATGGGCGGTATGTAAATTGCCAACAGCCACTATGGAGAAGTGTATGGTGTTTCCTGAAACACGTAGGGAACAAAGCAACACAGCCTATGGCATTTGCACTTAGGGTCCTATAGATTAGGGAAATTAAAATCAAAAACACACAGCCACCCCAAAGTTTGGGACGGCTCTGTTTACAAGAATCTCGTCTACGGTACTAGTTAAATATCCGAGAAAGCAAAAAATGGATAAAGAAGTTGTGGTACGTACGTACAATGGAATATCACTCAGCAATGAGATCTACGTCATCAGGCCCGTAGCGGCATAATGAGTGGATGCAGGTACGACGATTCTAGGAGAAATAAGTCACACAGAAAAAGAAAGATCATAAGATATCACTAATACACGGAACGTAAACTTGGCTACACATGAACTGAATTACAAAACAGAACAGGGTCTCAAATTTAGAAAACCAACTTATGCTTGCTTATGGGGAAAGGTGAGTTGGGGTGCTGCATCAAACCAGAGATTGAAATTAGCACAGATACCGTTCCATAAGCCAAATATATAATAGATAAGACCGCCTCATTGCTCAACGAAATGGACTCAACACCCCATATTCAACGTCTGGGAATATACCTGACAAGTAAGAATCTTAAGACCCATGGATTTATATGTCTCCATAAGGAAGTCAAGCGTGTGTACAGTGACCTAAACGCAGCAGTGAAAATCCGATAAATCCCATTAACAAAATAAATTTCAAAAACAAAACACAATGACAGTGAAATAGAGATCAATTCTTAAATAATTCATTCAGTCCTTGTGATGCAACCTGGATTTACCACATCTACACCCAGAGCTGGTTGAGACATAAGGCTGGACACTTCGGGCTGATAGCATTGGTGAGGTTCGGTGAGCAAAGGCAGACCCTTTGAAGTCATACTGCATGGTACCCATTCCATGGGTCCCAAATCTCCAGGTTTAATGGATTCTTCTTTCAGCTAAAACATGCATGGGAAACCCAGAGTATGGTCCACCGTGTGATTGGGAAACGTTTTCAAATGCATCTCAGGTTTCATCCCCTGGTACTCGGGTGCACCGTTCCAGACGCTTTACTAACACTATCCCCACTTGGAGAGTCAGTGCCTTTAACCTCCTGTGTGTCACAGTTTGCAATTTCTGCGCAAGATGAACAGGAATAGGGAGAACCAATGAGAGACTAGCTGTAGGTGTCTGCACGGGCAAATGGAACGCTCATTTCCCACCAGGAAGAGGAATTAACCAAAGGCTCAGCGTGCCCTGCCGGAACCAGATTAAGGCCTGAAGCAATCCTGCGGTTTTGCGGCCAGCTCAGAAGATAGCGAGTTGAAGAAAGGAGCCCAGGGGCACTGTAATTCACAAACCTGCAGAGTTATGAATGACAGCTATCGTCCAAAAAAGTATTGAAGTAAGTCTTCGAAGAGGACTTGAAAGCGGGGCAGAATTTCAGGAAAACGATTTCATGGGGTAGACTGGAATTGCACTTAAAGCATAGGAAAAGAGGCAGAATGTCGACAATGATGCACTTGGCCAAAAAGGGCGTATGCGTTTTTTCCTGAATATATTCAGGAAAAAACGCATACGCCCTTTTTGGCCAACCAAGCAAGCGTGTAAAGGAAATCTGCACTACAATGAAGTCTCACTGCCCCCCGGTCAAAAGGGCCATCTGAAACAAGTGTAAAATCCAGAAAGGCAGGACAGGTCATGGAGAACAGGGAGCCTTGTTATGCTGATGGGCGGTATGTAAATTGCCAACAGCCACTATGGAGAAGTGTATGGTGTTTCCTGAAACACGTAGGAAACAAAGCAACACAGCCTATGGCATTTCCACTTAGGGTCCTATAGATTAGGGAAATTAAAATCAAAAACACACAGCCACCCCAAAGTTTGGGACGGCTCTGTTTACAAGAACCTCGTCTACGGTACAAGTTAAATATCCGAGAAAGCAAAAAATGGAAAAAGAAGTTGTGGTACGTACGTACAATGGAATATCACTCAGCAATGAGATCTACGTCATCAGGCCCGTAGCGGCATAATGAGTGGATTCAGGTACGACGATTCTACGAGAAATACGTCACACAAAAAAGAAAGATCATAAGATATCACTAATACACGGAACGTAAACTTGGCTACACATGAACTGAATTACAAAACAGAACAGGGTCTCAAATTTAGAAAACCAACTTATGCTTGCTTATGGGGAAAGGTGAGTTGGGGTGCTGCATCAAACCAGAGATTGAAATTAGCACAGATACCGTTCCATAAGCCAAATATATAAGAGACAAGTCCTACTCCTTGCTCAACGAAATGGACTCAACACCCCATATTCAACGTCTGGGAATATACCTGACAAGTAAGAATCTTAAGACCCATGGATTTATACGTCTCCATAAGGAAATCAAGCGTGTGTACAGTGGCCTAAACGCAGCAGTGAAAATCCGATAAATCCCATTAACAAAATAAATTTCAAAAACAAAACACAATGACAGTGAAATAGAGAGCAATTCTTAAATAATTCATTCAGGGCTTGTGATGCAACCTGGATTTACCACATCTACACCCAGAGCTGGTTGAGACATAAGGCTGGACACTTCGGGCTGATAGCATTGGTGAGGTTCGGTGAGCAAAGGCAGACCCTTTGAAGTCATACTGCATGGTACCCATTCCATGTGTCCCAACTCTCCAGGTTTAAGGGATTCTTCCTTCAGCTAAAACATGCATGGGAAACCCAGAGTATGGTCCACCGTGAGATTGGGAAACGTTTTCAAATGCATCTCAGGTTTCGTTCTCTGGTACTCGGGTGCACCGTTCCAGACGCTTTACTAACACTATCCCCACTTGGAGAGTCAGTGCCTTTAACCTCCTGTTTGGCACAGTTTGCACTTTCTGCGCAAATGAACAGGAATAGGGAGAACCAATGAGAGACTAGCTGTAGGTGTCTGCACGGGCAAATGGAACGCTCATTTCCCACCAGGAAGAGGAATTAACCAAAGGCTCAACGTGCCCTGCTGGAACCCGATTAGGGCCTGAAGCAATCCTGCAGTTTTGCGGCCAGCTCACAAGATAGCGAGTTGAAGAAAGGAGCCCAGGGGCACTGTAATTCACAAACCTGCAGAGTTATGAATGACAGCTATCATCCAAAAATGTATTGAAGTAAGTCTTCGAAGAGGACTTGAAAGCGGGGCAGAATTTCAGGAAAACGATTTCATGGGGTAGACTGGAATTGCACTTAAAGCATAGGAAAAGAGGCAGAATGTCCACAATGATGCACTTGGCCAAAAAGGGCATATGCGTTTTTTCCTGAATATATTCAGGAAAAAACACATAAGCACTTTTTGGCCAACAAAGCAAGCGTGTAAAGGAAATCTGCACTACAATGAAGTCTCACTGCCCCCCGGTCAAAAGGGCCATCTGAAACAAGTGTAAAATCCAGAAAGCCAGGACAGGTCATGGAGAACAGGGAGCCTTGTTATGCTGATGGGCGGGATGTAAACTGCCAACAGCCACTATGGAGAAGTGTATGGTGTTTCCTGAAACACGTAGGAAACAAAGCAACACAGCCTATGGCATTTCCACTTAGGGTCCTATAGATTAGGGAAATTAAAATCAAAAACACACAGCCACCCCAAAGTTTGGGACGGCTCTGTTTACAAGAAACTCGTCTACGGTACTAGTTAAATATCCGAGAAAGCAAAAAATGGATAAAGAAGTTGTGGTACGTACGTACAATGGAATATCACTCAGCAATGAGATCTACGTCATCAGGCCCGTAGCGGCATAATGAGTGGATGCAGGTACGACGATTCTACGAGAAATAAGTCACACAGAAAAAGAAAGATCATAAGATATCACTAATACACGGAACGTAAACTTGGCTACACATGAACTGAATTACAAAACAGAACAGGGTCTCAAATTTAGAAAACCAACTTATGCTTGCTTATGGGGAAAGGTGAGTTGGGGTGCTGCATCAAACCAGAGATTGAAATTAGCACAGATACCGTTCCATAAGCCAAATATATAATAGACTAGACCGACTCCTTGCTCAACGAAATGGACTCAACACCCCATATCCAACGTCTGGGAATATACCTGACAAGTAAGAATCTTAAGACCCATGGATTTATATGTCTCCATAAGGAAGTCAAGCGTGTGTACAGTGACCTAAATGCAGCAGTGAAAATCCGATAAATCCCATTAACAAAATAAATTTCAAAAACAAAACACAATGACAGTGAAATAGAGATCAATTCTTAAATAATTCATTCAGGCCTTGTGATGCAACCTGGATTTACCACATCTACATTCAGAGCTGGTTGAGACATAAGGCTGGACACTTCGGGCTGATAGCATTGGTGAGGTTTGGTGAGCAAAGGCAGACCCTTTGAAGTCATACTGCATGGTACCCATTCCATGGGTCCCAACTCTCCAGGTTTAACGGATTCTTCTTTCAGCTAAAACATGCATGGGAAACCCAGAGTATGGTCCACCGTGTGATTGGGAAACGTTTTCAAATGCATCTCAGGTTTCATCCCCTGGTACTCGGGTGCACCGTTCCAGACGCTTTACTAACACCATCCCCACTTGGAGAGTCAGTGCCTTTAACCTCCTGTGTGTCACAGTTTGCAATTTCTGCGCAAGATGAACAGGAATAGGGAGAACCAATGAGAGACTAGCTGTAGGTGTCTGCACGGGCAAATGGAACGCTCATTTCCCACCAGGAAGAGGAATTAACCAAAGGCTCAGCGTGCCCTGCCGGAACCAGATTAAGGCCTGAAGCAATCCTGCGGTTTTGCGGCCAGCTCAGAAGATAGCGAGTTGAAGAAAGGAGCCCAGGGGCACTGTAATTCACAAACCTGCAGAGTTATGAATGACAGCTATCGTCCAAAAAAGTATTGAAGTAAGTCTTCGAAGAGGACTTGAAAGCGGGGCAGAATTTCAGGAAAACGATTTCATGGGGTAGACTGGAATTGCACTTAAAGCATAGGAAAAGAGGCAGAATGTCGACAATGATGCACTTGGCCAAAAAGGGCGTATGCGTTTTTTCCTGAATATATTCAGGAAAAAACGCATACGCCCTTTTTGGCCAACCAAGCAAGCGTGTAAAGGAAATCTGCACTACAATGAAGTCTCACTGCCCCGCGGTCAAAAGGGCCATCTGAAACAAGTGTAAAATCCAGAAAGGCAGGACAGGTCATGGAGAACAGGGAGCCTTGTTATGCTGATGGGCGGTATGTAAATTGCCAACAGCCACTATGGAGAAGTGTATGGTGTTTCCTGGAACACGTAGGAAACAAAGCAACACAGCTTATGGCATTTCCACTTAGGGTCCTATAGATTAGGGAAATTAACATCAAAAACACACAGCCACCCCAAAGTTTGGGACGGCTCTGTTTACAAGAACCTCGTCTACGGTACAAGTTAAATATCCGAGAAAGCAAAAAATGGAAAAAGAAGTTGTGGTACGTATGTACAATGGAATATCACTCAGCAATGAGATCTACGTCATCAGGCCCGTAGTGGCATAATGAGTGGATGCAGGTACGACGATTCTACGAGAAATAAGTCACACAGAAAAAGAAAGATCATAAGATATCACTAATACACGGAACGTAAACTTGGCTACACATGAACTGAATTACAAAACAGAACAGGGTCTCAAATTTAGAAAACCAACTTATGCTTGCTTATGGGGAAAGGTGAGTTGGGGTGCTGCAACAAACCAGAGATTGAAATTAGCACAGATACCGTTCCATAAGCCAAATATATAATAGACAAGACCTACTCCTTGCTCAACGAAATGGACTCAACACCCCATATTCAACGTCTGGGAATATACCTGACAAGTAAGAATCTTAAGACCCATGGATTTATATGTCTCCATAAGGAAGTCAAGCGTGTGTACAGTGACCTAAACGCAGCAGTGAAAATCCGATAAATCCCATTAACAAAATAAATTTCAAAAACAAAACACAATGACAGTGAAATAGAGAGCAATTCTTAAATAATTCATTCAGGCCTTGTGATGCAACCTGGATTTACCACATCTACACCCAGAGCTGGTTGAGACATAAGGCTGGACACTTCGGGCTGATAGCATTGGTGAGGTTCGGTGAGCAAAGGCAGACCCTTTGAAGTCATACTGCATGGTACCCATTCCATGGGTCCCAACTCTCCAGGTTTAAGGGATTCTTCCTTCAGCTAAAACATGCAAGGGGAACCCAGAGTATGGTCCACCGTGTGATTGGGAAACGTTTTCAAATGCATCTCAGGTTTCGTCCCCTGGTACTCGGGTGCACCGTTCCAGACGCTTTACTAACACTATCCCCACTTGGAGAGTCAGTGCCTTTAACCTCCTGTGTGTCACAGTTTGCAATTTCTGCGCAAGATGAACAGGAATAGGGAGAACCAATGAGAGACTAGCTGTAGGTGTCTGCACGGGCAAATGGAACGCTCATTTCCCACCAGGAAGAGGAATTAACCAAAGGCTCAGTGTGCCCTGCCGGAACCAGATTAGGGGTTGAAGCAATCCTGCGGTTTTGCGGCCAGCTCACAATAAAGCGAGTTGAAGAAAGGAGCTCAGGGGCACTGTAATTCACAAACCTGCAGAGTTATGAATGACAGCTATCATCCAAAAATGTATTGAAGTAAGTCTTCGAAGAGGACTTGAAAGCGGGGCAGAATTTCAGGAAAACGATTTCATGGGGTAGACTGGAATTGCACTTAAAGCATAGGAAAAGAGGCAGAATGTCCACAATGATGCACTTGGCCAAAAAGGGCATATGCGTTTTTTCCTGAATATATTCAGGAAAAAACGCATACGCGCTTTTTGGCCAACCAAGCAAGCGTGTAAAGGAAATCTGCACTACAATGAAGTCTCACTGCCCCCCGGTCAAAAGGGCCATCTGAAACAAGTGTAAAATCCAGAAAGGCAGGACAGGTCATGGAGAACAGGGAGCCTTGTTATGCTGATGGGCGGTATGTAAATTGCCAACAGCCACTATGGAGAAGTGTATGGTGTTTCCTGAAACACGTAGGGAACAAAGCAACACAGCCTATGGCATTTGCACTTAGGGTCCTATAGATTAGGGAAATTAAAATCAAAAACACACAGCCACCCCAAAGTTTGGGACGGCTCTGTTTACAAGAACCTCGTCTACGGTACTAGTTAAATATCCGAGAAAGCAAAAAATGGATAAAGAAGTTGTGGTACGTACGTACAATGGAATATCACTCAGCAATGAGATCTACGTCATCAGGCCCGTAGCGGCATAATGAGTGGATGCAGGTACGACAATTCTAGGAGAAATAAGTCACACAGAAAAAGAAAGATCATAAGATATCACTAATACACGGAACGTAAACTTGGCTACACATGAACTGAATTACAAAACAGAACAGGGTCTCAAATTTAGAAAACCAACTTATGCTTGCTTATGGGGAAAGGTGAGTTGGGGTGCTGCATCAAACCAGAGATTGAAATTAGCACAGATACCGTTCCATAAGCCAAATATATAATAGATAAGACCGCCTCATTGCTCAACGAAATGGACTCAACACCCCATATTCAACGTCTGGGAATATACCTGACAAGTAAGAATCTTAAGACCCATGGATTTATATGTCTCCATAAGGAAGTCAAGCGTGTGTACAGTGACCTAAACGCAGCAGTGAAAATCCGATAAATCCCATTAACAAAATAAATTTCAAAAACAAAACACAATGACAGTGAAATAGAGATCAATTCTTAAATAATTCATTCAGGCCTTGTGATGCAACCTGGATTTACCACATCTACACCCAGAGCTGGTTGAGACATAAGGCTGGACACTTCGGGCTGATAGCATTGGTGAGGTTCGGTGAGCAAAGGCAGACCCTTTGAAGTCATACTGCATGGTACCCATTCCATGGGTCCCAAATCTCCAGGTTTAATGGATTCTTCTTTCAGCTAAAACATGCATGGGAAACCCAGAGTATGGTCCACCGTGTGATTGGGAAACGTTTTCAAATGCATCTCAGGTTTCATCCCCTGGTACTCGGGTGCACCGTTCCAGACGCTTTACTAACACTATCCCCACTTGGAGAGTCAGTGCCTTTAACCTCCTGTGTGTCACAGTTTGCAATTTCTGCGCAAGATGAACAGGAATAGGGAGAACCAATGAGAGACTAGCTGTAGGTGTCTGCACGGGCAAATGGAACGCTCATTTCCCACCAGGAAGAGGAATTAACCAAAGGCTCAGCGTGCCCTGCCGGAACCAGATTAAGGCCTGAAGCAATCCTGCGGTTTTGCGGCCAGCTCAGAAGATAGCGAGTTGAAGAAAGGAGCCCAGGGGCACTGTAATTCACAAACCTGCAGAGTTATGAATGACAGCTATCGTCCAAAAAAGTATTGAAGTAAGTCTTCGAAGAGGACTTGAAAGCGGGGCAGAATTTCAGGAAAACGATTTCATGGGGTAGACTGGAATTGCACTTAAAGCATAGGAAAAGAGGCAGAATGTCGACAATGATGCACTTGGCCAAAAAGGGCGTATGCGTTTTTTCCTGAATATATTCAGGAAAAAACGCATACGCCCTTTTTGGCCAACCAAGCAAGCGTGTAAAGGAAATCTGCACTACAATGAAGTCTCACTGCCCCCCGGTCAAAAGGGCCATCTGAAACAAGTGTAAAATCCAGAAAGGCAGGACAGGTCATGGAGAACAGGGAGCCTTGTTATGCTGATGGGCGGTATGTAAATTGCCAACAGCCACTATGGAGAAGTGTATGGTGTTTCCTGAAACACGTAGGAAACAAAGCAACACAGCCTATGGCATTTCCACTTAGGGTCCTATAGATTAGGGAAATTAAAATCAAAAACACACAGCCACCCCAAAGTTTGGGACGGCTCTGTTTACAAGAACCTCGTCTACGGTACAAGTTAAATATCCGAGAAAGCAAAAAATGGAAAAAGAAGTTGTGGTACGTACGTACAATGGAATATCACTCAGCAATGAGATCTACGTCATCAGGCCCGTAGCGGCATAATGAGTGGATTCAGGTACGACGATTCTACGAGAAATACGTCACACAAAAAAGAAAGATCATAAGATATCACTAATACACGGAACGTAAACTTGGCTACACATGAACTGAATTACAAAACAGAACAGGGTCTCAAATTTAGAAAACCAACTTATGCTTGCTTATGGGGAAAGGTGAGTTGGGGTGCTGCATCAAACCAGAGATTGAAATTAGCACAGATACCGTTCCATAAGCCAAATATATAAGAGACAAGTCCTACTCCTTGCTCAACGAAATGGACTCAACACCCCATATTCAACGTCTGGGAATATACCTGACAAGTAAGAATCTTAAGACCCATGGATTTATACGTCTCCATAAGGAAATCAAGCGTGTGTACAGTGGCCTAAACGCAGCAGTGAAAATCCGATAAATCCCATTAACAAAATAAATTTCAAAAACAAAACACAATGACAGTGAAATAGAGAGCAATTCTTAAATAATTCATTCAGGGCTTGTGATGCAACCTGGATTTACCACATCTACACCCAGAGCTGGTTGAGACATAAGGCTGGACACTTCGGGCTGATAGCATTGGTGAGGTTCGGTGAGCAAAGGCAGACCCTTTGAAGTCATACTGCATGGTACCCATTCCATGTGTCCCAACTCTCCAGGTTTAAGGGATTCTTCCTTCAGCTAAAACATGCATGGGAAACCCAGAGTATGGTCCACCGTGAGATTGGGAAACGTTTTCAAATGCATCTCAGGTTTCGTTCTCTGGTACTCGGGTGCACCGTTCCAGACGCTTTACTAACACTATCCCCACTTGGAGAGTCAGTGCCTTTAACCTCCTGTTTGGCACAGTTTGCAATTTCTGCGCAAGATGAACAGGAATAGGGAGAACCAATGAGAGACTAGCTGTAGGTGTCTGCACGGGCAAATGGAACGCTCATTTCCCACCAGGAAGAGGAATTAACCAAAGGCTCAACGTGCCCTGCTGGAACCCGATTAGGGCCTGAAGCAATCCTGCAGTTTTGCGGCCAGCTCACAAGATAGCGAGTTGAAGAAAGGAGCCCAGGGGCACTGTAATTCACAAACCTGCAGAGTTATGAATGACAGCTATCATCCAAAAATGTATTGAAGTAAGTCTTCGAAGAGGACTTGAAAGCGGGGCAGAATTTCAGGAAAACGATTTCATGGGGTAGACTGGAATTGCACTTAAAGCATAGGAAAAGAGGCAGAATGTCCACAATGATGCACTTGGCCAAAAAGGGCATATGCGTTTTTTCCTGAATATATTCAGGAAAAAACACATAAGCACTTTTTGGCCAACAAAGCAAGCGTGTAAAGGAAATCTGCACTACAATGAAGTCTCACTGCCCCCCGGTCAAAAGGGCCATCTGAAACAAGTGTAAAATCCAGAAAGGCAGGACAGGTCATGGAGAACAGGGAGCCTTGTTATGCTGATGGGCGGGATGTAAATTGCCAACAGCCACTATGGAGAAGTGTATGGTGTTTCCTGAAACACGTAGGAAACAAAGCAACACAGCCTATGGCATTTCCACTTAGGGTCCTATAGATTAGGGAAATTAAAATCAAAAACACACAGCCACCCCAAAGTTTGGGACGGCTCTGTTTACAAGAAACTCGTCTACGGTACTAGTTAAATATCCGAGAAAGCAAAAAATGGATAAAGAAGTTGTGGTACGTACGTACAATGGAATATCACTCAGCAATGAGATCTACGTCATCAGGCCCGTAGCGGCATAATGAGTGGATGCAGGTACGACGATTCTACGAGAAATAAGTCACACAGAAAAAGAAAGATCATAAGATATCACTAATACACGGAACGTAAACTTGGCTACACATGAACTGAATTACAAAACAGAACAGGGTCTCAAATTTAGAAAACCAACTTATGCTTGCTTATGGGGAAAGGTGAGTTGGGGTGCTGCATCAAACCAGAGATTGAAATTAGCACAGATACCGTTCCATAAGCCAAATATATAATAGACTAGACCGACTCCTTGCTCAACGAAATGGACTCAACACCCCATATCCAACGTCTGGGAATATACCTGACAAGTAAGAATCTTAAGACCCATGGATTTATATGTCTCCATAAGGAAGTCAAGCGTGTGTACAGTGACCTAAATGCAGCAGTGAAAATCCGATAAATCCCATTAACAAAATAAATTTCAAAAACAAAACACAATGACAGTGAAATAGAGATCAATTCTTAAATAATTCATTCAGGCCTTGTGATGCAACCTGGATTTACCACATCTACATTCAGAGCTGGTTGAGACATAAGGCTGGACACTTCGGGCTGATAGCATTGGTGAGGTTTGGTGAGCAAAGGCAGACCCTTTGAAGTCATACTGCATGGTACCCATTCCATGGGTCCCAACTCTCCAGGTTTAACGGATTCTTCTTTCAGCTAAAACATGCATGGGAAACCCAGAGTATGGTCCACCGTGTGATTGGGAAACGTTTTCAAATGCATCTCAGGTTTCATCCCCTGGTACTCGGGTGCACCGTTCCAGACGCTTTACTAACACCATCCCCACTTGGAGAGTCAGTGCCTTTAACCTCCTGTGTGTCACAGTTTGCAATTTCTGCGCAAGATGAACAGGAATAGGGAGAACCAATGAGAGACTAGCTGTAGGTGTCTGCACGGGCAAATGGAACGCTCATTTCCCACCAGGAAGAGGAATTAACCAAAGGCTCAGCGTGCCCTGCCGGAACCAGATTAAGGCCTGAAGCAATCCTGCGGTTTTGCGGCCAGCTCAGAAGATAGCGAGTTGAAGAAAGGAGCCCAGGGGCACTGTAATTCACAAACCTGCAGAGTTATGAATGACAGCTATCGTCCAAAAAAGTATTGAAGTAAGTCTTCGAAGAGGACTTGAAAGCGGGGCAGAATTTCAGGAAAACGATTTCATGGGGTAGACTGGAATTGCACTTAAAGCATAGGAAAAGAGGCAGAATGTCGACAATGATGCACTTGGCCAAAAAGGGCGTATGCGTTTTTTCCTGAATATATTCAGGAAAAAACGCATACGCCCTTTTTGGCCAACCAAGCAAGCGTGTAAAGGAAATCTGCACTACAATGAAGTCTCACTGCCCCCCGGTCAAAAGGGCCATCTGAAACAAGTGTAAAATCCAGAAAGGCAGGACAGGTCATGGAGAACAGGGAGCCTTGTTATGCTGATGGGCGGTATGTAAATTGCCAACAGCCACTATGGAGAAGTGTATGGTGTTTCCTGGAACACGTAGGAAACAAAGCAACACAGCTTATGGCATTTCCACTTAGGGTCCTATAGATTAGGGAAATTAACATCAAAAACACACAGCCACCCCAAAGTTTGGGACGGCTCTGTTTACAAGAACCTCGTCTACGGTACAAGTTAAATATCCGAGAAAGCAAAAAATGGAAAAAGAAGTTGTGGTACGTATGTACAATGGAATATCACTCAGCAATGAGATCTACGTCATCAGGCCCGTAGTGGCATAATGAGTGGATGCAGGTACGACGATTCTACGAGAAATAAGTCACACAGAAAAAGAAAGATCATAAGATATCACTAATACACGGAACGTAAACTTGGCTACACATGAACTGAATTACAAAACAGAACAGGGTCTCAAATTTAGAAAACCAACTTATGCTTGCTTATGGGGAAAGGTGAGTTGGGGTGCTGCAACAAACCAGAGATTGAAATTAGCACAGATACCGTTCCATAAGCCAAATATATAATAGACAAGACCTACTCCTTGCTCAACGAAATGGACTCAACACCCCATATTCAACGTCTGGGAATATACCTGACAAGTAAGAATCTTAAGACCCATGGATTTATATGTCTCCATAAGGAAGTCAAGCGTGTGTACAGTGACCTAAACGCAGCAGTGAAAATCCGATAAATCCCATTAACAAAATAAATTTCAAAAACAAAACACAATGACAGTGAAATAGAGAGCAATTCTTAAATAATTCATTCAGGCCTTGTGATGCAACCTGGATTTACCACATCTACACCCAGAGCTGGTTGAGACATAAGGCTGGACACTTCGGGCTGATAGCATTGGTGAGGTTCGGTGAGCAAAGGCAGACCCTTTGAAGTCATACTGCATGGTACCCATTCCATGGGTCCCAACTCTCCAGGTTTAAGGGATTCTTCCTTCAGCTAAAACATGCAAGGGGAACCCAGAGTATGGTCCACCGTGTGATTGGGAAACGTTTTCAAATGCATCTCAGGTTTCGTCCCCTGGTACTCGGGTGCACCGTTCCAGACGCTTTACTAACACTATCCCCACTTGGAGAGTCAGTGCCTTTAACCTCCTGTGTGTCACAGTTTGCAATTTCTGCGCAAGATGAACAGGAATAGGGAGAACCAATGAGAGACTAGCTGTAGGTGTCTGCACGGGCAAATGGAACGCTCATTTCCCACCAGGAAGAGGAATTAACCAAAGGCTCAGTGTGCCCTGCCGGAACCAGATTAGGGCCTGAAGCAATCCTGCGGTATTGCGGCCAGCTCACAAGATAGCGAGTTGAAGAATGGAGCCCAGGGGCACTGTAATTCACAAACCTGCAGAGTTATGAATGACAGCTATCGTCCAAAAAAGTAATGAAGTAAGTCTTCGAAGAGGACTTGAAAGCGGGGCAGAATTTCAGGAAAACGATTTCATGGGGTAGACTGAAATTGCACTTAAAGCATAGGAAAAGAGGCAGAATGTCCACAATGATGCACTTGGCCAAAAAGGGCGTATGCGTTTTTTCCTGAATATATTCAGGAAAAAACGCATACGCCCTTTTTGGCCAACCAAGCAAGCGTGTAAAGGAAATCTGCACTACAATGAAGTCTCACTGCCCCCCGGTCAAAAGGGCCATCTGAAACAAGTGTAAAATCCAGAAAGGCAGGACAGGTCATGGAGAACAGGGAGCCTTGTTATGCTGATGGGCGGTATGTAAATTGCCAACAGCCACTATGGAGAAGTGTATGCTGTTTCCTGAAACACGTAGGAAACAAAGCAACACAGCCTATGGCATTTCCACTTAGGGTCCTATAGATTAGGGAAATTAACATCAAAAACACACAGCCACCCCAAAGTTTGGGACGGCTCTGTTTACAAGAACCTCGTCTACGGTACAAGTTAAATATCCGAGAAAGCAAAAAATGGAAAAAGAAGTTGTGGTACGTACGTACAATGGAATATCACTCAGCAATGAGATCTACGTCATCAGGCCCGTAGCGGCATAATGAGTGGATGCAGGTACGACGATTCTACGAGAAATAAGTCACACAGAAAAAGAAAGATCATAAGATATCACTAATACACGGAACGTAAACTTGGCTACACATGAACTGAATTACAAAACAGAACAGGGTCTCAAATTTAGAAAACCAACTTATGCTTGCTTATGGGGAAAGGTGAGTTGGGGTGCTGCATCAAACCAGAGATTGAAATTAGCACAAATACCGTTCCATAAGCCAAATATATAATAGACAAGACCTACTCCTTGCTCAACGAAATGGACTCAACACCCCATATTCAACGTCTGGGAATATACCTGACAAGTAAGAATCTTAAGACCCATGGATTTATATGTCTCCATAAGGAAGTCAAGCGTGTGTACAGTGGCCTAAACGCAGCAGTGAAAATCCGATAAATCCCATTAACAAAATAAATTTCAAAAACAAAACACATTGACAGTGAAATAGAGAGCAATTCTTAAATAATTCATTCAGGCCTTGTGATGCAACCTGGATTTACCACATCTACATTCAGAGCTGGTTGAGACATAAGGCTGGACACTTCGGGCTGATAGCATTGGTGAGGTTCGGTGAGCAAAGTCAGACCCTTTGAAGTCATACTGCATGGTACCCATTCCATGGGTCCCAACTCTCCAGGTTTAAGGGATTCTTCTTTCAGCTAAAACATGCATGGGAAACCCAGAGTATGGTCCACCGTGTGATTGGGAAACGTTTTCAAATGCATCTCAGGTTTCGTCCCCTGGTACTCGGGTGCACCATTCCAGACGCTTTACTAACACTATCCCCACTTGGAGAGTCAGTGCCTTTAACCTCCTGTTGGGCACAGTTTGCAATTTCTGCGCAAGATGAACAGGAATAGGGAGAACCAATGAGAGACTAGCTGTAGGTGTCTGGACGGGCAAATGGAACGCTCATTTCCCACCAGGAAGAGGAATTAACCAAAGGCTCATCGTGCCCTGCCAGAACCAGATTAAGGCCTGAAGCAATCCTGCGGTTTTGCGGCCAGCTCACAAGATAGCGAGTTGAAGAATGGAGCCCAGGGGCACTGTAATTCACAAACCTGCAGAGTTATGAATGACAGCTATCATCCAAAAATATATTGAAGTAAGTCTTCGAAGAGGACTTGAAAGCGGGGCAGAATTTCAGGAAAACGATTTCATGGGGTAGACTGGAATTGCACTTAAAGCATAGGAAAAGAGGCAGAATGTCCACAATGATGCACTTGGCCAAAAAGGGCATATGCGTTTTTTCCTGAATCAGGAAAAAACGCATACGCCCTTTTTGGCCAACCAAGCAAGCGTGTAAAGGAAATCTGCACTACAATGAAGTCTCACTGCCCCCCGGTCAAAAGGGCCATCTGAAACAAGTGTAAAATCCAGAAAGGCTGGACAGGTCATGGAGAACAGGGAGCCTTGTTACGCTGATGGGCGGGATGTAAATTGCCAACAGCCACTATGGAGAAGTGTATGGTGTTTCCTGAAACACGTAGGAAACAAAGCAACACAGCCTATGGCATCTCCACTTACGGTCCTATAGATTAGGGAAATTAAAATCAAAAACACACAGCCACCCCAAAGTTTGGGACGGCTCTGTTTACAAGAACCTCGTCTACGGTACTAGTTAAATATCCGAGAAAGCAAAAAATGGATAAAGAAGTTGTGGTACGTACGTACAATGGAATATCACTCAGCAATGAGATCTACGTCATCAGGCCCGTAGCGGCATAATGAGTGGATTCAGGTACGACGATTCTACGAGAAATACGTCACACAAAAAAGAAAGATCATAAGATATCACTAATACACGGAACGTAAACTTGGCTACACATGAACTGAATTACAAAACAGAACAGGGTCTCAAATTTAGAAAACCAACTTATGCTTGCTTATGGGGAAAGGTGAGTTGGGGTGCTGCATCAAACCAGAGATTGAAATTAGCACAGATACCGTTCCATAAGCCAAATATATAAGAGACAAGTCCTACTCCTTGCTCAACGAAATGGACTCAACACCCCATATTCAACGTCTGGGAATATACCTGACAAGTAAGAATCTTAAGACCCATGGATTTATATGTCTCCATAAGGAAGTCAAGCGTGTGTACAGTGGCCTAAACGCAGCAGTGAAAATCCGATAAATCCCATTAACAAAATAAACTTCAAAAACAAAACACAATGACAGTGAAATAGAGAGCAATTCTTACATAATTCATTCAGGCCTTGTGATGCAACCTGGATTTAGCACATCTACACCCAGAGCTGGTTGAGACATAAGGCTGGACACTTCGGGCTGATAGCATTGGTGAGGTTCGGTGAGCAAAGGCAGACCCTTTGAAGTAATACTGCATGGTATCCATTCCATGGGTCCCAACTCTCCAGGTTTAAGGGATTCTTCCTTCAGCTAAAACATGCATGGGAAACCCAGAGTATGGTCCACCGTGTGATTGGGAAACGTTTTCAAATGGATCTCAGGTTTCGACCCCTGGTACTCGGGTGCACCGTTCCAGACGCTTTACTAGCACTCTCCCCACTTGGAGGGTCAGTGCCTTTAACCTCCTGTTTGGCACAGTTTGCAATTTCTGTGCAAGATGAACAGGAATAGGGAGAACCAATGAGAGACTAGCTGTAGGTGTCTGCACGGGCAAATGGAACGCTCATTTCCCACCAGGAAGAGGAATTAACCAAAGGCTCAGTGTGCCCTGCCGGAACCAGATTAGGGGTTGAAGCAATCCTGCGGTTTTGCGGCCAGCTCACAATAAAGCGAGTTGAAGAAAGGAGCTCAGGGGCACTGTAATTCACAAACCTGCAGAGTTATGAATGACAGCTATCGTCCAAAAATGTATTGAAGTAAGTCTTCGAAGAGGACTTGAAAGCGGGGCAGAATTTCAGGAAAACGATTTCATGGGGTAGACTGGAATTGCACTTAAAGCATAGGAAAAGAGGCAGAATGTCCACAATGATGCACTTGGCCAAAAAGGGCATATGCGTTTTTTCCTGAATATATTCAGGAAAAAACGCATACGCGCTTTTTGGCCAACCAAGCAAGCGTGTAAAGGAAATCTGCACTACAATGAAGTCTCACTGCCCCCCGGTCAAAAGGGCCATCTGAAACAAGTGTAAAATCCAGAAAGGCAGGACAGGTCATGGAGAACAGGGAGCCTTGTTATGCTGATGGGCGGTATGTAAATTGCCAACAGCCACTATGGAGAAGTGTATGGTGTTTCCTGAAACACGTAGGGAACAAAGCAACACAGCCTATGGCATTTGCACTTAGGGTCCTATAGATTAGGGAAATTAAAATCAAAAACACACAGCCACCCCAAAGTTTGGGACGGCTCTGTTTACAAGAACCTCGTCTACGGTACTAGTTAAATATCCGAGAAAGCAAAAAATGGATAAAGAAGTTGTGGTACGTACGTACAATGGAATATCACTCAGCAATGAGATCTACGTCATCAGGCCCGTAGCGGCATAATGAGTGGATGCAGGTACGACGATTCTAGGAGAAATAAGTCACACAGAAAAAGAAAGATCATAAGATATCACTAATACACGGAACGTAAACTTGGCTACACATGAACTGAATTACAAAACAGAACAGGGTCTCAAATTTAGAAAACCAACTTATGCTTGCTTATGGGGAAAGGTGAGTTGGGGTGCTGCATCAAACCAGAGATTGAAATTAGCACAGATACCGTTCCATAAGCCAAATATATAATAGATAAGACCGCCTCATTGCTCAACGAAATGGACTCAACACCCCATATTCAACGTCTGGGAATATACCTGACAAGTAAGAATCTTAAGACCCATGGATTTATATGTCTCCATAAGGAAGTCAAGCGTGTGTACAGTGACCTAAACGCAGCAGTGAAAATCCGATAAATCCCATTAACAAAATAAATTTCAAAAACAAAACACAATGACAGTGAAATAGAGATCAATTCTTAAATAATTCATTCAGGCCTTGTGATGCAACCTGGATTTACCACATATACACCCAGAGCTGGTTGAGACATAAGGCTGGACACTTCGGGCTGATAGCATTGGTGAGGTTCGGTGAGCAAAGGCAGACCCTTTGAAGTCATACTGCATGGTACCCATTCCATGGATCCCAACTCTCCAGGTTTAATGGATTCTTCTTTCAGCTAAAACATGCATGGGAAACCCAGAGTATGGTCCACCGTGTGATTGGGAAACGTTTTCAAATGCATCTCAGGTTTCATCCCCTGGTACTCGGGTGCACCGTTCCAGACGCTTTACTAACACTATCCCCACTTGGAGAGTCAGTGCCTTTAACCTCCTGTGTGTCACAGTTTGCAATTTCTGCGCAAGATGAACAGGAATAGGGAGAACCAATGAGAGACTAGCTGTAGGTGTCTGCACGGGCAAATGGAACGCTCATTTCCCACCAGGAAGAGGAATTAACCAAAGGCTCAGCGTGCCCTGCCGGAACCAGATTAAGGCCTGAAGCAATCCTGCGGTTTTGCGGCCAGCTCAGAAGATAGCGAGTTGAAGAAAGGAGCCCAGGGGCACTGTAATTCACAAACCTGCAGAGTTATGAATGACAGCTATCGTCCAAAAAAGTATTGAAGTAAGTCTTCGAAGAGGACTTGAAAGCGGGGCAGAATTTCAGGAAAACGATTTCATGGGGTAGACTGGAATTGCACTTAAAGCATAGGAAAAGAGGCAGAATGTCGACAATGATGCACTTGGCCAAAAAGGGCGTATGCGTTTTTTCCTGAATATATTCAGGAAAAAACGCATACGCCCTTTTTGGCCAACCAAGCAAGCGTGTAAAGGAAATCTGCACTACAATGAAGTCTCACTGCCCCCCGGTCAAAAGGGCCATCTGAAACAAGTGTAAAATCCAGAAAGGCAGGACAGGTCATGGAGAACAGGGAGCCTTGTTATGCTGATGGGCGGTATGTAAATTGCCAACAGCCACTATGGAGAAGTGTATGGTGTTTCCTGAAACACGTAGGAAACAAAGCAACACAGCCTATGGCATTTCCACTTAGGGTCCTATAGATTAGGGAAATTAACATCAAAAACACACAGCCACCCCAAAGTTTGGGACGGCTCTGTTTACAAGAACCTCGTCTACGGTACAAGTTAAATATCCGAGAAAGCAAAAAATGGAAAAAGAAGTTGTGGTACGTACGTACAATGGAATATCACTCAGCAATGAGATCTACGTCATCAGGCCCGTAGCGGCATAATGAGTGGATGCAGGTACGACGATTTTACGAGAAATAAGTCACACAGAAAAAGAAAGATCATAAGATATCACTAATACACGGAACGTAAACTTGGCTACACATGAACTGAATTACAAAACAGAACAGGGTCTCAAATTTAGAAAACCAAGTTATGCTTGCTTATGGGGAAAGGTGAGTTGGGGTGCTGCAACAAACCAGAGATTGAAATTAGCACAGATACCGTTCCATAAGCCAAATATATAATAGACAAGACCTACTCCTTGCTCAACGAAATGGACTCAACACCCCATATTCAACGCCTCGGAATATACCTGACAAGTAAGAATCTTAAGACCCATGGATTTATACGTCTCCATAAGGAAATCAAGCGTGTGTACAGTGGCCTAAACGCAGCAGTGAAAATCCGATAAATCCCATTAACAAAATAAATTTCAAAAACAAAACACAATGACAGTGAAATAGAGAGCAATTCTTAAATAATTCATTCAGGGCTTGTGATGCAACCTGGATTTACCACATCTACACCCAGAGCTGGTTGAGACATAAGGCTGGACACTTCGGGCTGATAGCATTGGTGAGGTTCGGTGAGCAAAGGCAGACCCTTTGAAGTCATACTGCATGGTACCCATTCCATGGGTCCCAACTCTCCAGGTTTAAGGGATTCTTCCTTCAGCTAAAACATGCAAGGGGAACCCAGAGTATGGTCCACCGTGTGATTGGGAAACGTTTTCAAATGCATCTCAGGTTTCGTCCCCTGGTACTCGGGTGCACCGTTCCAGACGCTTTACTAACACTATCCCCACTTGGAGAGTCAGTGCCTTTAACCTCCTGTTGGGCACAGTTTGCAATTTCTGCGCAAGATGAACAGGAATAGGGAGAACCAATGAGAGACTAGCTGTAGGTGTCTGCACGGGCAAATGGAACGCTCATTTCCCACCAGGAAGAGGAAATAACCAAAGGCTCAGTGTGCCCTGCCGGAACCAGATTAGGGCCTGAAGCAATCCTGCGGTATTGCGGCCAGCTCACAAGATAGCGAGTTGAAGAATGGAGCCCAGGGGCACTGTAATTCACAAACCTGCAGAGTTATGAATGACAGCTATCGTCCAAAAAAGTAATGAAGTAAGTCTTCGAAGAGGACTTGAAAGCGGGGCAGAATTTCAGGAAAACGATTTCATGGGGTAGACTGAAATTGCACTTAAAGCATAGGAAAAGAGGCAGAATGTCGACAATGATGCACTTGGCCAAAAAGGGCGTATGCGTTTTTTCCTGAATATATTCAGGAAAAAACGCATACGCCCTTTTTGGCCAACCAAGCAAGCGTGTAAAGGAAATCTGCACTACAATGAAGTCTCACTGCCCCCCGGTCAAAAGGGCCATCTGAAACAAGTGTAAAATCCAGAAAGGCAGGACAGGTCATGGAGAACAGGGAGCCTTGTTATGCTGATGGGCAGTATGTAAATTGCCAACAGCCACTATGGAGAAGTGTATGCTGTTTCCTGAAACACGTAGGAAACAAAGCAACACAGCCTATGGCATTTCCACTTAGGGTCCTATAGATTAGGGAAATTAACATCAAAAACACACAGCCACCCCAAAGTTTGGGACGGCTCTGTTTACAAGAACCTCATCTACGGTACAAGTTAAATATCCGAGAAAGCAATAAATGGAAAAAGAAGTTGTGGTACGTACGTACAATTGAATATCACTCAGCAATGAGATCTACGTCATCAGGCCCGTAGCGGCATAATGAGTGGATGCAGGTACGACGATTCTACGAGAAATAAGTCACACAGAAAAAGAAAGATCATAAGATATCACTAATATACGAAACGTAAACTTCTCTACACATGAACTGAATTACAAAACAGAACAGGGTCTCAAATTTAGAAAACCAACTTATGCTTGCTTATGGGGAAAGGTGAGTTGGGGTGCTGCAACAAACCAGAGATTGAAATTAGCACAGATACCGTTCCATAAGCCAAATATATAATAGACAAGACCTACTCCTTGCTCAACGAAATGGACTCAACACCCCATATTCAACGTCTGGGAATATACCTGACAAGTAAGAATCTTAAGACCCATGGATTTATATGTCTCCATAAGGAAGTCAAGCGTGTGTACAGTGGCCTAAACGCAGCAGTGAAAATCCGATAAATCCCATTAACAAAATAAATTTCAAAAACAAAACACAATGACAGTGAAATAGAGAGCAATTCTTAAATAATTCATTCAGGCCTTGTGATGCAACCTGGATTTACCACATCTACACCCAGAGCTGGTTGAGACATAAGGCTGGACACTTCGGGCTCATAGCATTGGTGAGGTTCGGTGAGCAAAGGCAGACCCTTTGAAGTCATACTGCATGGTACCCATTCCATGGGTCCCAACTCTCCAGGTTTAAGGGATTCTTCCTTCAGCTAAAACATGCATGGGAAACCCAGAGTATGGTCCACCGTGTGATTGGGAAACGTTTTCAAATGCATCTCAGGTTTCGTCCCGTGGTACTCGGGTGCACCGTTCCAGACGCTTTACTAACACTATCCCCACTTGGAGAGTCAGTGCCTTTAACCTCCTGTTTGTCACAGTTTGCAATTTCTGCGCAAGATGAACAGGAATAGGGACAACGAATGAGAGACTAGCTGTAGGTGTCTGCACGGGCAAATGGAACGCTCATTTCCCAGCAGGAAGAGGAATTAACCAAAGGCTCAGTGTGCCCTGCCGGAACCAGATTAGGGCCTGAAGCAATCCTGCGGTTTTGCGGCCAGCTCACAAGATAGCGAGTTGAAGAATGGAGCCCAGGGGCACTGTAATTCACAAACCTGCAGAGTTATGAATGACAGCTATCGTCCAAAAAAGTAATGAAGTAAGTCTTCGAAGAGGACTTGAAAGCGGGGCAGAATTTCAGGAAAACGATTTCAAGGGGTAGACTGGAATTGCACTTAAAGCATAGGAAAAGAGGCAGAATGTCGACAATGATGCACTTGGCCAAAAAGGGCGTATGCTTTTTTTCCTGAATATATTCAGGAAAAAACGCATACGCCCTTGTTGGCCAACCAAGCAAGCGTGTATAGGAAATCTGCACTACAATGAAGTCTCACTGCCCCCCGGTCAAAAGGGCCATCTGAAACAAGTGTAAAATCCAGAAAGGCAGGACAGGTCATGGAGAACAGGGAGCCTTGTTATGCTGATGGGCGGGATGTAAATTGCCAACAGCCACTATGGAGAAGTGTATGGTGTTTCCTGAAACACGTAGGAAACAAAGCAACACAGCCTATGGCCCTTCCACATAGGGTCCTATAGCTTAGGGAAATTAAAATCAAAAACACACAGCCACCCCAAAGTTTGGGACGGCTCTGTTTACAAGAACCTCGTCTATGGTACAAGTTAAATATCCGAGAAAGCAAAAAATGGAAAAAGAAGTTGTGGTACGTACGTACAATGGAATGTCACTCAGCAATGAGATCTACGTCATCAGGCCCATAGCGGCATAATGAGTGGATGCAGGTACGACGATTCTACGAGAAATAAGTCACACAGAAAAAGAAAGATCATAAGATATCACTAATACACGGAACGTAAACTTGGCTACACATGAACTGAATTACAAAACAGAACAGGGTCTCAAATTTAGAAAACCAACTTATGCTTGCTTATGGGGAAAGGTGAGTTGGGGTGCTGCATCAAACCAGAGATTGAAATTAGCACAAATACCGTTCCATAAGCCAAATATATAATAGACAAGACCTACTCCTTGCTCAACGAAATGGACTCAACACCCCATATTCAACGTCTGGGAATATACCTGACAAGTAAGAATCTTAAGACCCATGGATTTATATGTCTCCATAAGGAAGTCAAGCGTGTGTACAGTGGCCTAAACGCAGCAGTGAAAATCCGATAAATCCCATTAACAAAATAAATTTCAAAAACAAAACACATTGACAGTGAAATAGAGAGAAATTCTTAAATAATTCATTCAGGCCTTGTGATGCAACCTGGATTTACCACATCTACACCCAGAGCTGGTTGAGACATAAGGCTGGACACTTCGGGCTGATAGCATTGGTGAGGTTCGGTGAGCAAAGGCAGACCCTTTGAAGTCATACTGCATGGTACCCATTCCATGGGTCCCAACTCTCCAGGTTTAAGGGATTCTTCTTTCAGCTAAAACATGCATGGGAAACCCAGAGTATGGTCCACCGTGTGATTGGGAAACGTTTTCAAATGCATCTCAGGTTTCGTCCCCTGGTACTCGGGTGCACCGTTCCAGACGCTTTACTAACACTATCCCCACTTGGAGAGTCAGTGCCTTTAACCTCCTGTTGGGCACAGTTTGCAATTTCTGCGCAAGATGAACAGGAATAGGGAGAACCAATGAGAGACTAGCTGTAGGTGTCTGCACGGGTAAATGGAACGCTCATTTCCCACCAGGAAGAGGAATTAACCAAAGGCTCAGTGTGCCCTGCCGGAACCAGATTAGGGCCTGAAGCAATCCTGCGGTATTGCGGCCAGCTCACAAGATAGGGAGTTGAAGAATGGAGCCCAGGGGCACTGTAATTCACAAACCTGCAGAGTTATGAATGACAGCTATCGTCCAAAAAAGTAATGAAGTAAGTCTTCGAAGAGGACTTGAAAGCGGGGCAGAATTTCAGGAAAACGATTTCATGGGGTAGACTGAAATTGCACTTAAAGCATACGAAAAGAGGCAGAATGTCGACAATGATGCACTTGGCCAAAAAGGGCGTATGCGTTTTTTCCTGAATATATTCAGGAAAAAACGCATACGCCCTTTTTGGCCAACCAAGCAAGCGTGTAAAGGAAATCTGCACTACAATGAAGTCTCACTGCCCCCCGGTCAAAAGGGCCATCTGAAACAAGTGTAAAATCCAGAAAGGCTGGACAGGTCATGGAGAACAGGGAGCCTTGTTACGCTGATGGGCGGGATGTAAATTGCCAACAGCCACTATGGAGAAGTGTATGGTGTTTCCTGAAACACGTAGGAAACAAAGCAACACAGCCTATGGCATCTCCACTTACGGTCCTATAGATTAGGGAAATTAAAATCAAAAACACACAGCCACCCCAAAGTTTGGGACGGCTCTGTTTACAAGAACCTCGTCTACGGTACAAGTTAAATATCCGAGAAAGCAAAAAATGGATAAAGAAGTTGTGGTACGTACGTACAATGGAATATCACTCAGCAATGAGATCTACGTCATCAGGCCCGTAGCGGCATAATGAGTGGATTCAGGTACGACGATTCTACGAGAAATACGTCACACAAAAAAGAAAGATCATAAGATATCACTAATACACGGAACGTAAACTTGGCTACACATGAACTGAATTACAAAACAGAACAGGGTCTCAAATTTAGAAAACCAACTTATGCTTGCTTATGGGGAAAGGTGAGTTGGGGTGCTGCATCAAACCAGAGATTGAAATTAGCACAGATACCGTTCCATAAGCCAAATATATAAGAGACAAGTCCTACTCCTTGCTCAACGAAATGGACTCAACACCCCATATTCAACGTCTGGGAATATACCTGACAAGTAAGAATCTTAAGACCCATGGATTTATATGTCTCCATAAGGAAGTCAAGCGTGTGTACAGTGGCCTAAACGCAGCAGTGAAAATCCGATAAATCCCATTAACAAAATAAACTTCAAAAACAAAACACAATGACAGTGAAATAGAGAGCAATTCTTACATAATTCATTCAGGCCTTGTGATGCAACCTGGATTTAGCACATCTACACCCAGAGCTGGTTGAGACATAAGGCTGGACACTTCGGGCTGATAGCATTGGTGAGGTTCGGTGAGCAAAGGCAGACCCTTTGAAGTAATACTGCATGGTATCCATTCCATGGGTCCCAACTCTCCAGGTTTAAGGGATTCTTCCTTCAGCTAAAACATGCATGGGAAACCCAGAGTATGTTCCACCGTGTGATTGGGAAACGTTTTCAAATGGATCTCAGGTTTCGACCCCTGGTTCTCGGGTGCACCGTTCCAGACGCTTTACTAGCACTCTCCCCACTTGGAGGGTCAGTGCCTTTAACCTCCTGTTTGGCACAGTTTGCAATTTCTGTGCAAGATGAACAGGAATAGGGAGAACCAATGAGAGACTAGCTGTAGGTGTCTGCACGGGCAAATGGAACGCTCATTTCCCACCAGGAAGAGGAATTAACCAAAGGCTCAGTGTGCCCTGCCGGAACCAGATTAGGGGTTGAAGCAATCCTGCGGTTTTGCGGCCAGCTCACAATAAAGCGAGTTGAAGAAAGGAGCTCAGGGGCACTGTAATTCACAAACCTGCAGAGTTATGAATGACAGCTATCATCCAAAAATGTATTGAAGTAAGTCTTCGAAGAGGACTTGAAAGCGGGGCAGAATTTCAGGAAAACGATTTCATGGGGTAGACTGGAATTGCACTTAAAGCATAGGAAAAGAGGCAGAATGTCCACAATGATGCACTTGGCCAAAAAGGGCATATGCGTTTTTTCCTGAATATATTCAGGAAAAAACGCATACGCGCTTTTTGGCCAACCAAGCAAGCGTGTAAAGGAAATCTGCACTACAATGAAGTCTCACTGCCCCCCGGTCAAAAGGGCCATCTGAAACAAGTGTAAAATCCAGAAAGGCAGGACAGGTCATGGAGAACAGGGAGCCTTGTTATGCTGATGGGCGGTATGTAAATTGCCAACAGCCACTATGGAGAAGTGTATGGTGTTTCCTGAAACACGTAGGGAACAAAGCAACACAGCCTATGGCATTTGCACTTAGGGTCCTATAGATTAGGGAAATTAAAATCAAAAACACACAGCCACCCCAAAGTTTGGGACGGCTCTGTTTACAAGAACCTCGTCTACGGTACTAGTTAAATATCCGAGAAAGCAAAAAATGGATAAAGAAGTTGTGGTACGTACGTACAATGGAATATCACTCAGCAATGAGATCTACGTCATCAGGCCCGTAGCGGCATAATGAGTGGATGCAGGTACGACGATTCTAGGAGAAATAAGTCACACAGAAAAAGAAAGATCATAAGATATCACTAATACACGGAACGTAAACTTGGCTACACATGAACTGAATTACAAAACAGAACAGGGTCTCAAATTTAGAAAACCAACTTATGCTTGCTTATGGGGAAAGGTGAGTTGGGGTGCTGCATCAAACCAGAGATTGAAATTAGCACAGATACCGTTCCATAAGCCAAATATATAATAGATAAGACCGCCTCATTGCTCAACGAAATGGACTCAACACCCCATATTCAACGTCTGGGAATATACCTGACAAGTAAGAATCTTAAGACCCATGGATTTATATGTCTCCATAAGGAAGTCAAGCGTGTGTACAGTGACCTAAACGCAGCAGTGAAAATCCGATAAATCCCATTAACAAAATAAATTTCAAAAACAAAACACAATGACAGTGAAATAGAGATCAATTCTTAAATAATTCATTCAGTCCTTGTGATGCAACCTGGATTTACCACATCTACACCCAGAGCTGGTTGAGACATAAGGCTGGACACTTCGGGCTGATAGCATTGGTGAGGTTCGGTGAGCAAAGGCAGACCCTTTGAAGTCATACTGCATGGTACCCATTCCATGGGTCCCAAATCTCCAGGTTTAATGGATTCTTCTTTCAGCTAAAACATGCATGGGAAACCCAGAGTATGGTCCACCGTGTGATTGGGAAACGTTTTCAAATGCATCTCAGGTTTCATCCCCTGGTACTCGGGTGCACCGTTCCAGACGCTTTACTAACACTATCCCCACTTGGAGAGTCAGTGCCTTTAACCTCCTGTGTGTCACAGTTTGCAATTTCTGCGCAAGATGAACAGGAATAGGGAGAACCAATGAGAGACTAGCTGTAGGTGTCTGCACGGGCAAATGGAACGCTCATTTCCCACCAGGAAGAGGAATTAACCAAAGGCTCAGCGTGCCCTGCCGGAACCAGATTAAGGCCTGAAGCAATCCTGCGGTTTTGCGGCCAGCTCAGAAGATAGCGAGTTGAAGAAAGGAGCCCAGGGGCACTGTAATTCACAAACCTGCAGAGTTATGAATGACAGCTATCGTCCAAAAAAGTATTGAAGTAAGTCTTCGAAGAGGACTTGAAAGCGGGGCAGAATTTCAGGAAAACGATTTCATGGGGTAGACTGGAATTGCACTTAAAGCATAGGAAAAGAGGCAGAATGTCGACAATGATGCACTTGGCCAAAAAGGGCGTATGCGTTTTTTCCTGAATATATTCAGGAAAAAACGCATACGCCCTTTTTGGCCAACCAAGCAAGCGTGTAAAGGAAATCTGCACTACAATGAAGTCTCACTGCCCCCCGGTCAAAAGGGCCATCTGAAACAAGTGTAAAATCCAGAAAGGCAGGACAGGTCATGGAGAACAGGGAGCCTTGTTATGCTGATGGGCGGTATGTAAATTGCCAACAGCCACTATGGAGAAGTGTATGGTGTTTCCTGAAACACGTAGGAAACAAAGCAACACAGCCTATGGCATTTCCACTTAGGGTCCTATAGATTAGGGAAATTAAAATCAAAAACACACAGCCACCCCAAAGTTTGGGACGGCTCTGTTTACAAGAACCTCGTCTACGGTACAAGTTAAATATCCGAGAAAGCAAAAAATGGAAAAAGAAGTTGTGGTACGTACGTACAATGGAATATCACTCAGCAATGAGATCTACGTCATCAGGCCCGTAGCGGCATAATGAGTGGATTCAGGTACGACGATTCTACGAGAAATACGTCACACAAAAAAGAAAGATCATAAGATATCACTAATACACGGAACGTAAACTTGGCTACACATGAACTGAATTACAAAACAGAACAGGGTCTCAAATTTAGAAAACCAACTTATGCTTGCTTATGGGGAAAGGTGAGTTGGGGTGCTGCATCAAACCAGAGATTGAAATTAGCACAGATACCGTTCCATAAGCCAAATATATAAGAGACAAGTCCTACTCCTTGCTCAACGAAATGGACTCAACACCCCATATTCAACGTCTGGGAATATACCTGACAAGTAAGAATCTTAAGACCCATGGATTTATACGTCTCCATAAGGAAATCAAGCGTGTGTACAGTGGCCTAAACGCAGCAGTGAAAATCCGATAAATCCCATTAACAAAATAAATTTCAAAAACAAAACACAATGACAGTGAAATAGAGAGCAATTCTTAAATAATTCATTCAGGGCTTGTGATGCAACCTGGATTTACCACATCTACACCCAGAGCTGGTTGAGACATAAGGCTGGACACTTCGGGCTGATAGCATTGGTGAGGTTCGGTGAGCAAAGGCAGACCCTTTGAAGTCATACTGCATGGTACCCATTCCATGGGTCCCAACTCTCCAGGTTTAAGGGATTCTTCCTTCAGCTAAAACATGCAAGGGGAACCCAGAGTATGGTCCACCGTGTGATTGGGAAACGTTTTCAAATGCATCTCAGGTTTCGTCCCCTGGTACTCGGGTGCACCGTTCCAGACGCTTTACTAACACTATCCCCACTTGGAGAGTCAGTGCCTTTAACCTCCTGTGTGTCACAGTTTGCAATTTCTGCGCAAGATGAACAGGAATAGGGAGAACCAATGAGAGACTAGCTGTAGGTGTCTGCACGGGCAAATGGAACGCTCATTTCCCACCAGGAAGAGGAATTAACCAAAGGCTCAGTGTGCCCTGCCGGAACCAGATTAGGGCCTGAAGCAATCCTGCGGTATTGCGGCCAGCTCACAAGATAGCGAGTTGAAGAATGGAGCCCAGGGGCACTGTAATTCACAAACCTGCAGAGTTATGAATGACAGCTATCGTCCAAAAAAGTAATGAAGTAAGTCTTCGAAGAGGACTTGAAAGCGGGGCAGAATTTCAGGAAAACGATTTCATGGGGTAGACTGAAATTGCACTTAAAGCATAGGAAAAGAGGCAGAATGTCCACAATGATGCACTTGGCCAAAAAGGGCGTATGCGTTTTTTCCTGAATATATTCAGGAAAAAACGCATACGCCCTTTTTGGCCAACCAAGCAAGCGTGTAAAGGAAATCTGCACTACAATGAAGTCTCACTGCCCCCCGGTCAAAAGGGCCATCTGAAACAAGTGTAAAATCCAGAAAGGCAGGACAGGTCATGGAGAACAGGGAGCCTTGTTATGCTGATGGGCGGTATGTAAATTGCCAACAGCCACTATGGAGAAGTGTATGCTGTTTCCTGAAACACGTAGGAAACAAAGCAACACAGCCTATGGCATCTCCACTTACGGTCCTATAGATTAGGGAAATTAACATCAAAAACACACAGCCACCCCAAAGTTTGGGACGGCTCTGTTTACAAGAACCTCGTCTACGGTACAAGTTAAATATCCGAGAAAGCAAAAAATGGAAAAAGAAGTTGTGGTACGTACGTACAATGGAATATCACTCAGCAATGAGATCTACGTCATCAGGCCCGTAGCGGCATAATGAGTGGATGCAGGTACGACGATTCTACGAGAAATAAGTCACACAGAAAAAGAAAGATCATAAGATATCACTAATACACGGAACGTAAACTTGGCTACACATGAACTGAATTACAAAACAGAACAGGGTCTCAAATTTAGAAAACCAACTTATGCTTGCTTATGGGGAAAGGTGAGTTGGGGTGCTGCATCAAACCAGAGATTGAAATTAGCACAGATACCGTTCCATAAGCCAAATATATAATAGATAAGACCGACTCCTTGCTCAACGAAATGGACTCAACACCCCATATCCAACGTCTGGGAATATACCTGACAAGTAAGAATCTTAAGACCCATGGATTTATATGTCTCCATAAGGAAGTCAAGCGTGTGTACAGTGGCCTAAACGCAGCAGTGAAAATCCGATAAATCCCATTAACAAAATAAATTTCAAAAACAAAACACATTGACAGTGAAATAGAGAGCAATTCTTAAATAATTCATTCAGGCCTTGTGATGCAACCTGGATTTACCACATCTACATTCAGAGCTGGTTGAGACATAAGGCTGGACACTTCGGGCTGATAGCATTGGTGAGGTTCGGTGAGCAAAGTCAGACCCTTTGAAGTCATACTGCATGGTACCCATTCCATGGGTCCCAACTCTCCAGGTTTAAGGGATTCTTCTTTCAGCTAAAACATGCATGGGAAACCCAGAGTATGGTCCACCGTGTGATTGGGAAACGTTTTCAAATGCATCTCAGGTTTCGTCCCCTGGTACTCGGGTGCACCATTCCAGACGCTTTACTAACACTATCCCCACTTGGAGAGTCAGTGCCTTTAACCTCCTGTTGGGCACAGTTTGCAATTTCTGCGCAAGATGAACAGGAATAGGGAGAACCAATGAGAGACTAGCTGTAGGTGTCTGGACGGGCAAATGGAACGCTCATTTCCCACCAGGAAGAGGAATTAACCAAAGGCTCATCGTGCCCTGCCAGAACCAGATTAAGGCCTGAAGCAATCCTGCGGTTTTGCGGCCAGCTCACAAGATAGCGAGTTGAAGAATGGAGCCCAGGGGCACTGTAATTCACAAACCTGCAGAGTTATGAATGACAGCTATCATCCAAAAATATATTGAAGTAAGTCTTCGAAGAGGACTTGAAAGCGGGGCAGAATTTCAGGAAAACGATTTCATGGGGTAGACTGGAATTGCACTTAAAGCATAGGAAAAGAGGCAGAATGTCCACAATGATGCACTTGGCCAAAAAGGGCATATGCGTTTTTTCCTGAATCAGGAAAAAACGCATACGCCCTTTTTGGCCAACCAAGCAAGCGTGTAAAGGAAATCTGCACTACAATGAAGTCTCACTGCCCCCCGGTCAAAAGGGCCATCTGAAACAAGTGTAAAATCCAGAAAGGCTGGACAGGTCATGGATAACAGGGAGCCTTGTTACGCTGATGGGCGGGATGTAAATTGCCAACAGCCACTATGGAGAAGTGTTTGGTGTTTCCTGAAACACGTAGGAAACAAAGCAACACAGCCTATGGCATCTCCACTTACGGTCCTATAGATTAGGGAAATTAAAATCAAAAACACACAGCCACCCCAAAGTTTGGGACGGCTCTGTTTACAAGAACCTCGTCTACGGTACTAGTTAAATATCCGAGAAAGCAAAAAATGGATAAAGAAGTTGTGGTACGTACGTACAATGGAATATCACTCAGCAATGAGATCTACGTCATCAGGCCCGTAGCGGCATAATGAGTGGATTCAGGTACGACGATTCTACGAGAAATACGTCACACAAAAAAGAAAGATCATAAGATATCACTAATACACGGAACGTAAACTTGGCTACACATGAACTGAATTACAAAACAGAACAGGGTCTCAAATTTAGAAAACCAACTTATGCTTGCTTATGGGGAAAGGTGAGTTGGGGTGCTGCATCAAAGCAGAGATTGAAATTAGCACAGATACCGTTCCATAAGCCAAATATATAAGAGACAAGTCCTACTCCTTGCTCAACGAAATGGACTCAACACCCCATATTCAACGTCTGGGAATATACCTGACAAGTAAGAATCTTAAGACCCATGGATTTATATGTCTCCATAAGGAAGTCAAGCGTGTGTACAGTGGCCTAAACGCAGAAGTGAAAATCCGATAAATCCCATTAACAAAATAAACTTCAAAAACAAAACACAATGACAGTGAAATAGAGAGCAATTCTTACATAATTCATTCAGGCCTTGTGATGCAACCTGGATTTAGCACATCTACACCCAGAGCTGGTTGAGACATAAGGCTGGACACTTCGGGCTGATAGCATTGGTGAGGTTCGGTGAGCAAAGGCAGACCCTTTGAAGTAATACTGCATGGTATCCATTCCATGGGTCCCAACTCTCCAGGTTTAAGGGATTCTTCCTTCAGCTAAAACATGCATGGGAAACCCAGAGTATGGTCCACCGTGTGATTGGGAAACGTTTTCAAATGGATCTCAGGTTTCGAACCCTGGTACTCGGGTGCACCATTCCAGACGCTTTACTAGCACTCTCCCCACTTGGAGGGTCAGTGCCTTTAACCTCCTGTTTGGCACAGTTTGCAATTTCTGTGCAAGATGAACAGGAATAGGGAGAACCAATGAGAGACTAGCTGTCGGTGTCTGCACGGGCAAATGGAACGCTCATTTCCCACCAGGAAGAGGAATTAACCAAAGGCTCAGTGTGCCCTGCCGGAACCAGATTAGGGGTTGAAGCAATCCTGCGGTTTTGCGGCCAGCTCACAATAAAGCGAGTTGAAGAAAGGAGCTCAGGGGCACTGTAATTCACAAACCTGCAGAGTTATGAATGACAGCTATCATCCAAAAATGTATTGAAGTAAGTCTTCGAAGAGGACTTGAAAGCGGGGCAGAATTTCAGGAAAACGATTTCATGGGGTAGACTGGAATTGCACTTAAAGCATAGGAAAAGAGGCAAAATGTCCACAATGATGCACTTGGCCAAAAAGGGCATATGCGTTTTTTCCTGAATATATTCAGGAAAAAACGCATACGCGCTTTTTGGCCAACCAAGCAAGCGTGTAAAGGAAATCTGCACTACAATGAAGTCTCACTGCCCCCCGGTCAAAAGGGCCATCTGAAACAAGTGTAAAATCCAGAAAGGCAGGACAGGTCATGGAGAACAGGGAGCCTTGTTATGCTGATGGGCGGTATGTAAATTGCCAACAGCCACTATGGAGAAGTGTATGGTGTTTCCTGAAACACGTAGGGAACAAAGCAACACAGCCTATGGCATTTGCACTTAGGGTCCTATAGATTAGGGAAATTAAAATCAAAAACACACAGCCACCCCAAAGTTTGGGACGGCTCTGTTTACAAGAACCTCGTCTACGGTACTAGTTAAATATCCGAGAAAGCAAAAAATGGATAAAGAAGTTGTGGTACGTACGTACAATGGAATATCACTCAGCAATGAGATCTACGTCATCAGGCCCGTAGCGGCATAATGAGTGGATGCAGGTACGACGATTCTAGGAGAAATAAGTCACACAGAAAAAGAAAGATCATAAGATATCACTAATACACGGAACGTAAACTTGGCTACACATGAACTGAATTACAAAACAAAACAGGGTCTCAAATTTAGAAAACCAACTTATGCTTGCTTATGGGGAAAGGTGAGTTGGGGTGCTGCATCAAACCAGAGATTGAAATTAGCACAGATACCGTTCCATAAGCCAAATATATAATAGATAAGACCGCCTCATTGCTCAACGAAATGGACTCAACACCCCATATTCAACGTCTGGGAATATACCTGACAAGTAAGAATCTTAAGACCCATGGATTTATATGTCTCCATAAGGAAGTCAAGCGTGTGTACAGTGACCTTAACGCAGCAGTGAAAATCCGATAAATCCCATTAACAAAATAAATTTCAAAAACAAAACACAATGACAGTGAAATAGAGATCAATTCTTAAATAATTCATTCAGTCCTTGTGATGCAACCTGGATTTACCACATCTACACCCAGAGCTGGTTGAGACATAAGGCTGGACACTTCGGGCTGATAGCATTGGTGAGGTTCGGTGAGCAAAGGCAGACCCTTTGAAGTCATACTGCATGGTACCCATTCCATGGGTCCCAACTCTCCAGGTTTAAGGGATTCTTCTTTCAGCTAAAACATGCATGGGAAACCCAGAGTATGGTCCACCGTGTGATTGGGAAACGTTTTCAAATGCATCTCAAGTTTCATCCCCTGGTACTCGGGTGCACCGTTCCAGACGCTTTACTAACACTATCCCCACTTGGAGAGTCAGTGCCTTTAACCTCCTGTGTGTCACAGTTTGCAATTTCTGCGCAAGATGAACAGGAATAGGGAGAACCAATGAGAGACTAGCTGTAGGTGTCTGCACGGGCAAATGGAACGCTCATTTCCCACCAGGAAGAGGAATTAACCAAAGGCTCAGCGTGCCCTGCCGGAACCAGATTAAGGCCTGAAGCAATCCTGCGGTTTTGCGGCCAGCTCAGAAGATAGCGAGTTGAAGAAAGGAGCCCAGGGGCACTGTAATTCACAAACCTGCAGAGTTATGAATGACAGCTATCGTCCAAAAAAGTATTGAAGTAAGTCTTCGAAGAGGACTTGAAAGCGGGGCAGAATTTCAGGAAAACGATTTCATGGGGTAGACTGGAATTGCACTTAAAGCATAGGAAAAGAGGCAGAATGTCGACAATGATGCACTTGGCCAAAAAGGGCGTATGCGTTTTTTCCTGAATATATTCAGGAAAAAACGCATACGCCCTTTTTGGCCAACCAAGCAAGCGTGTAAAGGAAATCTGCACTACAATGAAGTCTCACTGCCCCCCGGTCAAAAGGGCCATCTGAAACAAGTGTAAAATCCAGAAAGGCAGGACAGGTCATGGAGAACAGGGAGCCTTGTTATGCTGATGGGCGGTATGTAAATTGCCAACAGCCACTATGGAGAAGTGTATGCTGTTTCCTGAAACACGTAGGAAACAAAGCAACACAGCCTATGGCATTTCCACTTAGGGTCCTATAGATTAGGGAAATTAACATCAAAAACACACAGCCACCCCAAAGTTTGGGACGGCTCTGTTTACAAGAACCTCGTCTACGGTACAAGTTAAATATCTGAGAAAGCAAAAAATGGAAAAAGAAGTTGTGGTACGTACGTACAATGGAATATCACTCAGCAATGAGATCTACGTCATCAGGCCCGTAGCGGCATAATGAGTGGATTCAGGTACGACGATTCTACGAGAAATACGTCACACAAAAAAGAAAGATCATAAGATATCACTAATACACGGAACGTAAACTTGGCTACACATGAACTGAATTACAAAACAGAACAGGGTCTCAAATTTAGAAAACCAACTTATGCTTGCTTATGGGGAAAGGTGAGTTGGGGTGCTGCATAAAACCAGAGATTGAAATTAGCACAGATTCCGTTCCATAAGGCAAATATATAATAGACTAGACCTACTCCTTGCTCAACGAAATGAACTCAACACCCCATATTCAACGCCTGGGAATATACCTGACAAGTAAGAAACTTAAGACCCATGGATTTATATGTCTCCATAAGGATATCAAGCGTGTGTACAGCGGCCTCAACGCAGCAGTGAAAATCCGATAAATCCCATTGTCAAAATAAATTTCACAAACAAAACACAATGACAGTGAAATAGAGAGCAATTCTTAAATAATTCATTCAGGGCTTGTGATGCAACCTGGATATACCACATCTACACCCAGAGCTGGGTGACACATAAGGCTGGACACATCGGGCTGATAGCATTGGTGAGGTTCGGTGAGCAAATGCAGACCCTTTGAAGTCATACTGCATGGTACCCATTCCATGGGTCCCAACTCTCCAGGATTAAGGGATTCTTCCTTCAGCTAAAACATGCATGGGAAACCAAGAGTATGGTCCACCGTGTGATTGGGAAACGTTTTCAAATGCATCTCAGGTTTCGTCCCCTGGTACTCGGGTTCACCGTTCCAGACGCTTTACTAACATTCTCCCCACTTGGAGAGTAATTGCCTTTAACCTCCTGTTTGGCACAGTTTGCAATTTCTGCGCAAGATGAACAGGAATAGGGAGAACCAATGAGAGACTAGCTGTAGGTGTCTGCACGGGCAAATGGAACGCTCATTTCCCACCAGGAAGAGGGACTAACCAAAGGCTCAGCGTGCCCTGCCGGAACCAGATTAGGGCCTGAAGCAATCCTGCGGTTTTGCGGCCAGCTCACAAGAAAGCGAGTTGAAGAAAGGAGCTCAGGGGCACTGTAATTCACAAACCTGCAGAGTTATGAATGACAGCTATCGTCCAAAATTATATTGAAGTAAGTCTTTGAAGAGGACTTGAAAGCGTGGCAGAATTTCAGGAAAACGATTTCAGGGGGTAGACTGGAATTGCACTTAAAGCATAGGAAAAGTGGCAGAATGTCCACAATGATGCACTTGGCCAAAAAGGGCGTATGCCCTTTTTGGCCAACCAAGCAAGCGTGTAAAGGAAATCTGCACTACAATGAAGTCTCTCTGCCCCCCAGTCAAAAGGGCCATCTGAAACAAGTGTAAAATCCAGAAAGGCAGGAGTGGTCATGGAGAACAGGGAGCCTTGTTTTGCTAATGGGCGGGATTTAAATTGCCAACAGCCACTCTGGAGAAGTGTATGGTGTTTCCTGAAACACGTAGTTTTTGACGGCTCTGTTTACAAGAACCTCGTCTACGGTACAAGTTAAATATCCGAGAAAGCAAAAAATGGATAAAGAAGTTGTGGTACGTACGTACAATGGAATATCACTCAGCAATGAGATCTACGTCATCAGGCCCGTACTGGCATAATGAGTGGATTCAGGTACGACGATTCTACGAGAAATAAGTCACACAGGAAAAGAAATATCATAAGATATCACTAATACACGGAACGTAAACTTGGCTACACATGAACTGAATTACAAAACAGAACAGGGTCTCAAATTTAGAAAACCAACTTCTGCTTGCTTATGGGGAAAGGTGAGTTGGGGTGCTGCATCAAACCAGAGATTGAAATTAGCACAGATACCGTTCCATAAGCCAAATATATAATAGACAACACTTACTCCTTGCTCAACGAAATGGACTCAACACCCCATATTCAACACCTGGGAATATACCTGACAAGTAAGAAACTTAAGACCCATGGATTTATATGTCTCCATAAGGAAGTCAAGCGTGTGTACAGTGGCCTAAACGCAGCAGTGAAAATCCGATAAATCCCATTAACAAAATAAATTTCAAAAACAAAACACAATGACAGTGAAATAGAGAGCAATTCTTAAATAATTCATTCAGGGCTTGTGATGCAACCTGGATTTACCACATCTACACCCAGAGCTAGTTGAGACATAAGGCTGGACACATTGGGCTGATAGCATTGGTGAGGTTTGTTGAACAAACGCAGACCCTTTGAAGTCATACTGCATGGTACCCATTCCATGGGTCCCAACTCTCCAGGTTTAAGGGATTCTTCCTTCAGCTAAAACATGCATGGGAGACCCAGAGTAATGTCCACCATGTGATTGGGAAACGTTTTCAAATGCGTCTCAGGTTTCGACTCCTGGTACTCGGGTTCACCATTCCAGACGCTTTACTAACACTCTCCCCACTTGGAGAGTCAGTGCCTTTAACTTCCTGTTTGGCACAGTTTGCAATTTCTGCGCAATATTAACAGGAATAGGGACAACGAATGAGAGACTAGCTGTAGGTGTCTGCACGGGCAAATGGAATGCTCATTTCCCACCAGGAAGAGGGACTAACCAAAGGCTGAGCGTGCCCTGCCGGAACCAGATTAGGGCCTGAAGCAATCCAGCGGTTTTTCGACCAGCTCACAAGAAAGCGAGTTGAAGAAAGGAGCTCAGGGGCACTGTAATTCACAAACCTGCAGAGTTATGAATGACAGCTATCGTCCAAAAATGTATGGAAGTAAGTCTTCGAAGAGGACTTGAAAGCGGGGCAGAATTTCAGGAAAACGATTTCAGTGGGTAGACTGGAATTGCACTTAAAGCATAGGAAAAGAGGCAGAATGTCCACAATGATGCACTTGGCCAAAAAGGGCGTATGCGTTTTTCCTGAATATATACAGGAAAAAACGCATACGCCCTTTTTGGCCAACCAAGCAAGCGTGTAAAGGAAATCTGCACTACAATGAAGTCTCACTGCCCCCCGGTCAAAAGGGCCATCTGAAAAAAGTGTAAAATCCAGAAAGGCATGACAGGTCATGGAGAACAGGGAGCCTTGTTATGCTGATGGGCGGGATGAAAATTGCCAACAGCCACTCTGGAAAAGTGTATGGTGTTTCCTGAAACACGTAGGAAACAAAGCAACACAGCCTATGGCACTTCCACATATGGTCCTATAGCTTAGGGAAATTAAAATCAAAAACTCACAGCCACCCCAAAGTTTGGGACGGCTCTGTTTACAACAACCTCGTCTACGGTACAAGTTAAATATCTGAGAAAGCAAAAAATGGATAAAGAAGTTTTGGTACGTACGTACAATGGAATATTACTCAGCAATGAGATCTACGTCATCAGGCCCGTAGCGGCATAATGAGTGGATTCTGGTATGATGATTCTACGAGAAATAAGTCACACAGAAAAAGAAACATCATAAGATATCACTAATACACAGAACGTAAACTTGTCTACACATGAACTGAATTACAAAACAGAACAGGGTCTCAAATTTAGAAAACCAACTTATGCTTGCTTATGGGGAAAGGTGAGTTGGGGTGCTGCATCAAACCAGAGATTGAAATTAGCACAGATACCGTTCCATAAGCCAAATATATAATAGACAAGACCTACTCCTTGCTCAATGAAATGGACTCAACACCCCATATTCAACTCCTGGGAATATACCTGACAAGTAAGAATCTTAAGACCCATGGATTTATATGTCCCCATAAGGAAATCAAGCGTGTGTACAGCGGCCTAAACGCAGCAGTGAAAATCCGATAAATCCCATTATCAAAATAAATTTCACAAACAAAACACAATGACAGTGAAATAGAGAGCAATTCTTAAATAATTCATTCAGGGCTTGTGATGCAACCTGGATTTACCACATCTACACCCAGAGCTGGGTGACAAATAAGGCTGGACACATCGGGCTGATAGCATTGGTGAGGTTCGTTGAGCAAACGCAGACCCTTTGAAGTCATACTGCATGGTAGCCATTCCATGGGTCCCAACTCTCCAGGTTTAAGGGATTCTTCCTTCAGCTAAAACATGCATGGGAAACCCAGAGTATGGTCCACCGTGTGATTGGGAAACGTTTTCAAATGCATCTCAGGTTTCTTCCCCTGGTACTCGGGTTCACCGTTCCAGACGCTTTACTAACATTCTCCCCACTTGGAGAGTAATTGCCTTTAACCTCCTGTTTGGCACAGTTTGCAATTTCTGCGCAAGATGAACAGGAATAGGGAGAACCAATGAGAGACTAGCTGTAGGTGTCTGCACGGGCAAATGGAACGCTCACTTCCCACCAGGAAGAGGGATTAACCAAAGGCTCAGCGTGCCCTGCCGGAACCAGATTAGGGCCTGAAGCAATCCTGCGGTTTTGCGGCCAGCTCACAAGAAAGCCAGTTGAAGAAAAGAGCTCAGGGGCACTGTAATTCACAAACCTGCAGAGTTATGAATGACAGCTATCGTCCAAAAATGTATTGAAGTAAGTCTTCGAAGAGGACTTGAAAGCGGGGCAGAATTTCAGGGAAACGATTTCAGGGGGTAGACTGGAATTGCACTTAAAGCATAGGAAAAGAGGCAGAATGTCGACAATGGTGCACTTGGCCAAAAAGTGCGTATGCGTTTTTTCCTGAATATATTCAGGAAGAAACGCATACGCCCTTTTTGGCCAACCAAGCAAGCGTGTAAAGGAAATCTGCACTACAATGATATCTCACTACCCCCGGTCATAACGGTCATCTGAAACATGTGTAAAATCCAGAAAGGCAGGACAGGTCATGGAGAACAGGGAGCCTTGTTATGCTGATGGGCGGGATGAAAATTGCCAACAGCCACTCTGGAAAAGTGTATGGTGTTTCCTGAAACACGTAGGAAACAAAGCAACACAGCCTATGGCACTTAAACTTATGGTCCTATAGCTTAGGGAAATTAAAATCAAAAACACACAGCCACCTCAATGTTTGGGACGGCTCTGTTTACAAGAACCTCGTCTACGGTACAAGTTAAATATCCGAGAAAGCAAAAAATGGATAAAGAAGTTGTGGTACATACGTACAATGGAATATCTCTCAGCAATGAAATCTATGTCATCAGGCCCGTAGCGGCATAATGAGTGGATTCAGGTACGACGATTCTACGAGAAATAAGTCACACAGAAAAAGAAATATCATAAGATATCACTAATACACGGAACGTAAACTTGTCTACACATGAACTGAATTACAAAACAGCACAGGGTCTCAAATTTAGAAAACAAACTTATGCTTGCTTATGGGGAAAGGTGAGTTGGGGTGCTGCATCAAACCAGAGATTGAAATTAGCAGAGATACCGTTCCATAAGCCAAATATATAATAGACAAGACCTACTCCTTGCTCAACGAAATGGACTCACACCCCATTTTCAACGCCTGGGAATATACCTGACAAGTAAGAATCTTAAGACCCATGGATTTATATGTCTCCATAAGGAAATCAAGCGTGTGTACAGTGGCCTAAACGCAGCAGTGAAAATACGATAAATCCCATTATCAAAATATATTTCAAAAACAAAACACAATGACAGTGAAATAGAGAGCAATTCTTAAATAATTCATTCAGGGCTTGTGAATCAACCTGGATTTACCACATCTACACCCACAGCTCGGTGAGACATAAGGCTGGACACTTCGGGCTGATAGAATTGGTGAGGTTCGGTGAGCAAACGCAGACCCTTTGAAGTCATACTGCATGGTACCCATTCCATGGGTCCCAACACTCCAGGTTTAAGGGATTCTTCCTTCAGCTAAAACAAGCATGGGAAACCCAGAGTAATGTCCACCGTGTGATTGGGAAACGTTTTCAAATGCATCTCAGGTTTCGTCACCTGGTACTCGGGTTCACCGTTCCAGACGCTTTACTAACACTCTACCCACTGGGAGACTCAGTGCCTTTAACCTCCTGTTTGGCACAGTTTGCAATTTCTGCGCAAGATGAACAGGAATAGGGAGAACAAATGAGAGACTAGCTGTAAGTGTCTGCAAGAGCAAATGGAACGCTCACTTCCCACCAGGAAGAGGGATTAACCAAAGGCTCAGCGAGCCCTGCCGGAACCAGATTAGGGCCTGAAGCAATCCTGCGGTTTTGCGGCCAGCTCACAAGAAAGCGAGTTGAAGAAAGGAGCTCAGGGGCACTGTAATTCACAAACCTGCAGAGTTATGAATGACAGCTATCGTCCAAAAATGTATTGAAGTAAGTCTTCGAAGAGGACTAGAAAGCAGGGCAGAATTTCAGGAAAACGATTTCAGGGCGTAGACTGGAATTGCACTTAAAGCATAGGAAAAGAGGCAGAATGTCGACAATGATGCACTTGGCCAAAAGGAGCGTATGCGTTTTTTCCTGAATATATTCAGGAAGAAACGCATACGCCCTTGTTGGCCAAACAAGCAAGCGTGTAAAGAAAATCTGCACTACAATGAAGTCTCACTGCCCCCCGGTCAAAAGGGCCATCTGAAACAAGTGTAAAATCCAGAAAGGCAGGACAGGTCATGGAGAACAGGGAGCCTTGTTATGCTGATGCGCGGGATGAAAATTGCCAACAGCCACTCTGGAAAAGTGTATGGTGTTTCCTGAAACACGTAGGAAACAAAGCAACACAGCCTATGGCACTTCCACATATGGTCCTATAGCTTAGGTAAATTAAAATCAAAAACTCACAGCCACCCCAAAGTTTGGGACGGCTCTGTTTACAACAACCTGGTCTACGGTACAAGTTAAATATCTGAGAAAGCAAAAAATGGATAAAGAAGTTGTGATACGTACGTACAATGGAATATTACTCAGCAATGAGATCTACGTCATCAGGCCCGTAGCGGCATAATGAGTGGATTCAGGTATGATGATTCTACGAGAAATAAGTCACACAGAAAAAGAAACATCATAAGATATCACTAATACACAGAACGTAAACTTGTCTACACATGAACTGAATTACAAAACAGAACAGGGTCTCAAATTTAGAAAACAAACTTATGCTTGCTTATGGGGAAAGGTGAGTTGGGGTGCTGCATCAAACCAGAGATTGAAATTAGCACAGATACCGTTCCATAAGCCAAATATATAATAGACAAGACCTACTCCTTGCTCAATGAAATGGACTCAACACCCCATATTCAACTCCTGGGAATATACCTGACAAGTAAGAATCTTAAGACCCATGGATTTATATGTCTCCATAAGGAAATCAAGCGTGTGTACAGGGGCCTAAACGCAGCAGTGAAAATCCGATAAATCCCTTATCAAAATAAATTTCACAAACAAAACACAATGACAGTGAAATAGAGAGCAATTCTTAAATAATTCATTCTGGGCTTGTGATGCAACCTGGATTTACCACATCTACACCCAGACCTGGGTGAGACATAAGGCTGGACACATCGGGCTGATAGCATTGGTGAGGTTCGGTGAGCAAACGCAGACCCTTTGAAGTCATACTTCATGGTAGCCATTCCATGGGTCCCAACTCTCCAGGATTAAGGGATTCTTCCTTCAGCTAAAACATGCATGGGAAACCCAGAGTATGGTCCACCGTGTGATTGGGAAACGTTTTCAAATGCATCTCAGGTTTCGTCCCCTGGTACTCGGGTTCACCGTTCCAGACGCTTTACTAACATTCTCCCCACTTGGAGAGTAATTGCCTTTAACTTCCTGTTTGGCACAGTTTGCAATTTCTGCGCAAGATGAACAGGAATAGGGAGAACCAATGAGAGACTAGCTGTAGGTGTCTGCACGGGCAAATGGAACGCTCATTTCCCACCAGGAAGAGGGATTAACCAAAGGCTCAGCGTGCCCTGCCGGAACCAGATTAGGGCCTGAAGCAATCCTGCGGTTTTGCGGCCAGCTCACAAGAAAACGAGTTGAAGAAAGGAGCTCAGGGGCACTGTAATTCACAAACCTGCAGAGTTATGAATGACAGCTATCGTCCAAAAATGTATTGAAGTAAGTCTTCGAAGAGGACTTGAAAGCGGGGCAGAATTTCAGGAAAACGATTTCAGGGGGTAGACTGGAATTGCACCTAAAGCATAGGAAAAGAGGCAGAATGTCGACAATGGTGCACTTGGCCAAAGAGGGCGTATGCGTTTTTTCCTGAATATATTCAGGTAAAAACGCATACGCACTTTTTGGCCAACCAAGCAGGCGTGTAAAGGAAATCTGCACTACAATGAAGTCTCACTACCCCCGGTCCAAACGGCCATCTGAAACAAGTGTAAAATCCAGAAAGGCAGGACAGGTCATGGAGAACAGGGAGCCTTGTTATGCTGATGGGCGGGATGGAAATTGCCAACAGCCACTCTGGAGAAGTGTATGGTGTTTCCTGAAACACGCAGGAAACAAAGCAACACAGCCTATGGCAATTCCACTTATGGTACTATAGCTTAGGGAAATTAAAATCAAAAACACACAGCCAACCCAAAGTTTGGGACGGCTCTGTTTACAAGAACCTCATCTACGGTACAAGTTAAATATCCGAGAAAGCAAAAAATGAATAAAGAAGTTGTGGTACGTACGTACAATGGAATATCTCTCAGCAATGAGATCTACGTCATCAGGCCCATAGCGGCATAATGAGTGGATTCAGGTACGACGATTCTATGAGAAATAAGTCACACAGGAAAAGAAATATCATAAGATATCACTAATACACGGAACGTAAACTTGGCTACACATGAACTGAATTACAAAACAGAACAGGGTCTCAAATTTAGAAAACCAACTTATGCTTGCTTATGGGGAAAGGTGAGTTGGGGTGCTGCATAAAACCAGAGATTAAAATTAACACAGATTCCGTTCCATAAGGCAAATATATAATAGAGAAGACCTACTCCTTGCTCAACGAAATGAACTCAACACCCCATATTCAACGCCTGGGAATATACCTGACAAGAAAGAAACTTAAGACCCATGGATCTATATGTCTCCATAAGGATATCAAGCGTGTGTACAGCGGCCTCAACGCAGCAGTGAAAATCCGATAAATCCCATTATCAAAATATATTTCAAAAACAAAACACAATGACAGTGAAATAGAGAACAATTCTTAAATAATTCATTCAGGGCTTGTGATGCAACCTGGATTTACCACATCTACACCCAGAGCTGGGTGAGACATAAGGCTGGACACTTCAGGCTGATAGCATTGGTGAGGTTCGGTGAGCAAACGCAGACCCTTTGAAGTCATACTGCATGGTACCCATTCCATGGGTCCCAACTCTCCAGGTTTAAGGGATTCTTCCTTCAGCTAAAACATGCATGGGAAACCCAGAGTAATGTCCACCATGTGATTGGGAAACGTTTTCAAATGCGTCTCAGTTTTCGACCCCTGGTACTCGGGTTCACCGTTCCAGACGTTTTACTAACATTCTCCCCACTTGGAGAGTAATTGCCTTTAACCTCCTGTTTGGCACAGTTTGCAATTTCTGCGCAAGATGAACAGGAATAGGGAGAAACAATGAGAGGCTAGCTGTAGGTGTCTGCACGGGCAAATGGAACGCTCATTTCCCACCAGGAAGAGGGATTAACCAAAGGCTCAGCGTGCCCTGCCGGAACCAGATTAGGGCCTGAAGCAATCCTGCGGTTTTGCGGCCAGCTCACAAGAAAACGAGTTGAAGAAAGGAGCTCAGGGGCACTGTAATTCACAAACCTGCAGAGTTATGAATGACAGCTATCGTCCAAAAATGTATTGAAGTAAGTCTTCGAAGAGGACTTGAAAGCGGGGCAGAATTTCAGGAAAACGATTTCAGGGGGTAGACTGGAATTGCACCTAAAGCATAGGAAAAGAGGCAGAATGTCGACAATGGTGCACTTGGCCAAAGAGGGCGTATGCGTTTTTTCCTGAATATATTCAGGTAAAAACGCATACGCACTTTTTGGCCAACCAAGCAGGCGTGTAAAGGAAATCTGCACTACAATGAAGTCTCACTACCCCCGGTCCAAACGGCCATCTGAAACAAGTGTAAAATCCAGAAAGGCAGGACAGGTCATGGAGAACAGGGAGCCTTGTTATGCTGATGGGCGGGATGGAAATTGCCAACAGCCACTCTGGAGAAGTGTATGGTGTTTCCTGAAACACACAGGAAACAAAGCAACACAGCCTATGGCAATTCCACTTATGGTACTATAGCTTAGGGAAATTAAAATCAAAAACACACAGCCAACCCAAAGTTTGGGACGGCTCTGTTTACAAGAACCTCATCTACGGTACAAGTTAAATATCCGAGAAAGCAAAAAATGGATAAAGAAGTTGTGGTACGTACGTACAATGGAATATCACTCAGCAATGAGATCTACGTCATCAGGCCCATAGCGGCATAATGAGTGGATTCAGGTACGACGATTCTATGAGAAATAAGTCACACAGGAAAAGAAATATCATAAGATATCACTAATACACGGAACGTAAACTTGGCTACACATGAACTGAATTACAAAACAGAACAGGGTCTCAAATTTAGAAAACCAACTTATGCTTGCTTATGGGGAAAGGTGAGTTGGGGTGCTGCATAAAACCAGAGATTAAAATTAACACAGATTCCGTTCCATAAGGCAAATATATAATAGAGAAGACCTACTCCTTGCTCAACGAAATGAACTCAACACCCCATATTCAACGCCTGGGAATATACCTGACAAGAAAGAAACTTAAGACCCATGGATCTATATGTCTCCATAAGGATATCAAGCGTGTGTACAGCGGCCTCAACGCAGCAGTGAAAATCCGATAAATCCCATTATCAAAATATATTTCAAAAACAAAACACAATGACAGTGAAATAGAGAACAATTCTTAAATAATTCATTCAGGGCTTGTGATGCAACCTGGATTTACCACATCTACACCCAGAGCTGGGTGAGACATAAGGCTGGACACTTCGGGCTGATAGCATTGGTGAGGTTCGGTGAGCAAACGCAGACCCTTTGAAGTCATACTGCATGGTACCCATTCCATGGGTCCCAACTCTCCAGGTTTAAGGGATTCTTCCTTCAGCTAAAACATGCATGGGAAACCCAGAGTAATGTCCACCATGTGATTGGGAAACGTTTTCAAATGCATCTCAGTTTTCGACCCCTGGTACTCGGGTTCACCGTTCCAGACGTTTTACTAACATTCTCCCCACTTGGAGAGTAATTGCCTTTAACCTCCTGTTTGGCACAGTTTGCAATTTCTGCGCAAGATGAACAGGAATAGGGAGAAACAATGAGAGGCTAGCTGTAGGTGTCTGCACGGGCAAATGGAACGCTCATTTCCCACCAGGAAGAGGGATTAACCAAAGGCTCAGCGTGCCCTGCCGGAACCAGATTAGGGCCTGAAGCAATCCTGCGGTTTTACGGCCAGCTCACAAGAAAATGAGTTGAAGAAAGGAGCTCAGGGGCACTGTAATTCACAAACCTGCAGAGTTATGAATGACAGCTATCGTCCAAAAATGTATTGAAGTAAGTCTTCGAAGAGGACTTGAAAGCGGGGCAGAATTTCAGGAAAACGATTTCAGGGGGTAGACTGGAATTGCACTTAAAGCATAGGAAAAGAGGCAGAATGTCGACAATGGTGCACTTGGCCAAAAAGGGCGTATGCGTTTTTTCCTGAATATATTCAGGTAAAAACGCATACGCACTTTTTGGCCAACCAAGCAAGCGTGTAAAGGAAATCTGCACTACAATGAAGTCTCACTACCCCCGGTCGAAACGGCCATCTGAAACAAGTGTAAAATCCAGAAAGGCAGGACAGGTCATGGAGAACAGGGAGCCTTGTTATGCTGATGGGCGGGATGTAAATTGCCAACAGCCACTCTGGAGAACTGTATGGTGTTTCCTGAAACACGTAGGAAACAAAGCAACACAGCCTATGGCACTTCCACTTATGGTCCTATAGCTTAGGGAAATTAAAATAAAAAACAAACAGCCACCCCAAAGTTTGGGACGGCTCTGTTTACAAGAACTTCGTCTACGGTACAAGTTAAATATCCGAGAAAGCAAAAAAAGGATAAAGAAGTTGTGGTACGCACGTACAATGGAATATCACTCAGCAATGAGATCTACGTCATCAGGCCCGTAGCGGCATAATGAGTGGATTCAGGTACGACGATTCTACGAGAAATAAGTCACACAGGAAGAGAAATATCATAAGATATCACTAATACACGGAACGTAAACTTGGCTACACATGAACTGAATTACAAAACAGAACAGGGTCTCAAATTTAGAAAACCAACTTATGCTTGCTTATGGGGAAAGGTGAGTTGGGGTGCTGCATCAAACCAGAGATTGAAATTAGCACAGATACCGTTCCATAAGCCAAATATATAATAGACAAGACCTACACCTTGCTCAACGAAATGGACTCAACACCCCATATTCAACACCTGGGAATATACCTGACAAGTAAGAAACTTAAGACCCATGGATTTATATGTCTCCATAAGGAAGTCAAGCGTGTGTACAGTGGCCTAAACGCAGCAGTGAAAATCCAATAAATCCCATTAACAAAATAAATTTCAAAAACAAAACACAATGACAGTGAAATAGAGAGCAATTCTTAAATAATTCATTCAGGGCTTGTGATGCAACCTGGATTTACCACATCTACACCCAGAGCTAGTTGAGACATAAGGCTGGACACATCGGGCTGATAGCATTGGTGAGGTTTGTTGAACAAACGCAGACCCTTTGAAGTCATACTGCATGGTAGTCATTCCATGGGTCCCAACTCTCCAGGTTTAAGGGATTCTTCCTTCAGCTAAAACATGCATGGGAGACCCAGAGTAATGTCCACCATGTGATTGGGAAACGTTTTCAAATGCGTCTCAGGTTTCGACACCTGGTACTCGGGTTCACCGTTCCAGACGCTTTACTAACACTCTCCCCACTTGGAGAGTCAGTGCCTTTAACTTCCTGTTTGGCACAGTTTGCAATTTCTGCGCAACATGAACAGGAATAGGGAGAACCAATGAGAGACTAGCTGTAGGTGTCTGCACGGGCAAACGGAACGCTCATTTCCCACCAGGAAGAGGAATTAACCAAAGTCTCAGCGTGCCCTGCGGGAACCAGATTAGGGCCTGAAGCAATCCTGCGGTTTTGCGGCCAGCTCACAAGAAAGCGAGTTGAAGAAAGGAGCTCAGGGGCACTGTAATTCACAAACCTGCAGAGTTATGAATGACAGCTATCATCCAAAAATGTATTGAATTAAGTCTTCGAAGAGGACATGAATGCGGGGCAGAATTTCAGGAAAACGATTTCAGGGGGTAGACGGGAATTGCACTTAAAGCATAGGAAAAGAGGCAGAATGTCGACAATGATGCACTTGGCCAAAAAGGGCGTATGCGTTTTTTCCTGAATATATTCAGGAAAAAACGCATACGCCCTTTTTGGCCAACCAAGCAAGCGTGTAAAGGAAATCTGCACTACAATGAAGTCTCACTGCCCCCGGTCAAAATGGCCATCTGAAAAAAGTGTAAAATCCAGAAAGGCAGGACAGGTCTTGGAGAACAGGGAGCCTTGTTATGCTGATGGGCGGGATGTAAATTGCCAACGGCCACTCTGGAGAAGTGTATGGTGTTTGCTGAAACACGTAGGAAACAAAGCAACACAACCTATGGCACTTCCACTTACGGTCCTATAGCTTAGGGAAATTAAAATAAAAAACACACAGCCATCCCAAAGTTTGGGACGGCTCTGTTTACAAGAACCTCGTCTACAGTACAAGTTAAATATCCGAGAAAGCAAAAAATGGATAAAGAAGTTGTGGTACGTACGTACAATGGAATATCACTCAGCAATGAAATCTACGTCATCAGGCCCGTAGCGGCATAATAAGTGGATTCAGGTACGAAGATTCTACGAGAAATAAGTCACACAGAAAAAGAAACATCATAAGATATCACTAATACACGGAACGTAAAATTGTCTACACATGAACTGAATTACAAAAGAGAACAGGGTCTCAAATTTAGAAAACCAACTTATGCTTGCTTATGGGGAAAGGTGAGTTGGGGTGCTGCATAAAACCAGAGATTGAAATTAGCACAGATACCGTTCCATAAGCCAAATATATAATAGACAACACCTACTCCTTGCTCAACGAAATGGACTCAACACCCCATATTCAACGCCTGGGAATATACCTGAGAAGTAAGAATCTTAAGACCCATGGATTTATATGTCTCCATAAGGAAATCAAGCGTGTGTACAGTGGCCTAAACGCAGCAGTTAAAACCCGATAAATCCCATTATCAAAATAAATTTCACAAACACAACACAATGACAGTGAAATAGAGAGCAATTCTTAAATAATTCATTCAGGGCTTGTGATGCAACCTGGATTTACCACATCTACACGTAAAGCTGGTTGAGACATAAGGCTGGACACTTCGGGCTGATAGCATTGGTGAGGTTCGTTGAGCAAAGGCAGACCCTTTGAAACCATACTGCATGGTAGCCATTCCTTGGGTCCCAATTCTCCAGGTTAAGGGATTCTTCCTTCAGCTAAAACATGCATGGGAAACCCAGAGTATGGTCCACCGTGTGATTGGGAAACGTTTTCAAATGCATCTCAGGTTTCGTCCCCTGGTACTCGGGTTCACCGTTCCAGACGCTTTACTAACACTCTCCCCACTTGGAGAGTCAGTGTCTTTAACCTCCTGTTTGGCACTGTTTGCAATTTCTGCAAAACATGAACAGGAATAGGGAGAACCAATGAGAGACTAGCTGTAGGTGTCTGCACGGGCAAATGGAACGCTCATTTCCCACCAGAAAGAGGAATTAACCAAAGGCTCAGCATGCCCTGCCGGAACCAGATTAGGTCCTGAAGCAATCCTGCAGTTTTGCGGCCAGCTCACAAGATAGCGAGTTGAAGAATGGAGCCCAGGGGCACTGTAATTCACAAACCTGCAGAGTTATGAATGACAGCTATCGTCCAAAGATTTATTGAAGTAAGTCTTCGAACAGGACTTGAAAGTGGGGCAGAATTTCAGGAAAACGATTTCATGGGGTAGACTGGAATTGCACTTAAAGCATAGGAAAAGAGGCATAATGTCCACAATGATGCACTTGGCCAAAAAGGGCGTATGCGTTTTTTCCTGAATATATTCAGGAAAAAATGCATACGCCCTTTTTGGCCAACCAAGCAAGCGTGTAAAGGAAATCTGCACTACAATGAAGTCTCACTGCCCCCTTTCAAAAGGGCCATCTGAAACAAGTGTAAAATCCAGAAAGGCAGGACAGGTCATGGAGAAAACGGAGCCTTGTTATGCTGATGGGCGGGATGTAAATTGCCAACAGCCACTCTGGAGAAGTGTATGGTGTTTCCTGAAACACGTAGGAAACAAAGCAACACAGCCTATTGCACTTCCACCTACGGCCCTATAGCTTAGGGAAATTAAAATCAAAAACACACAGCCACCCCAAAGTTTGGGACGGCTCTGTTTACAAGAACCTCGTACGGTACAAGTTAAATATCCGAGAAAGCAAAAAATAGATAAAGAAGTTGTGGTACGTATGTACAATGGAATATCACTCAGCAATGAGATCTACGTCATCAGGCCCGTAGCAGCATAATGAGTGGATTCAGGTACGACGATTCTACGAGAAATAAGTCACACAGAAAAAGAAACATCATAAGATATCACTAATACACGGAACATTAACTTGGGTACACATGAACTGAATTACAAAACAGAACAAGGTCTGAAATTTAGAAAACCAACTTATTCTTGCTTATAGGGAAAGGTGAGTTGGGGTGCTGCATAAAACCAGAGATTGAAATTAGCACAGATACCGTTCCATAAGCCAAATATATAATAGACAAGACCTACTCCTTGCTCAACGAAATGGACTCAACACCCCATATTCAACGCCTGGGAATATACCTGACAAGTAAGAATCTTAAGACCCATGGATTTATATGCCTCCATAAGGAAGTAAAGCGTGTGTACAGTGGCCTAAACGCAGCAGTGAAAATCCGATAAATCCCATTAACAAAATAAATTTCAAAAACAGAACACAATGACAGTGAAATAGAGAGCAATTCTTAGATAATTTATTCAGGGCTTGTGATGCCACCTGGATTTACCACATTTACACCCGGAGCTGGGTGAGACATAAGGCTGGACACTTCGGGCTGATAGCATTGGTAAGGTTCGGTGAGCAAAGGCAGACCCTTTCAAGTCATACTGCATGGTACCCATTCCATGGGTCCCAACTCTCCAGGTTTAAGGGATTCTACCTTCAACTAAAACATGCATGGGAAACCCAGAGCATGGTCCACTGTGTGATTGGGAATCGTTTTCAAATGCATCTCTGGTTTCGACCCCTGGTACTCGGGTGCACCATTCCAGACGCTTTACTAACACTCTCCCCACTTGGAGAGTCAGTGCCTTTAACCTCCTGTTTGGCACAGTTTGCAATTTCTGCGCAAGATGAACAGGAATAGGGAGAACCAATGAGAGACTAGCTGTAGGTGTCTGCACGGGCAAATGGAACCCTCATTTCCCACCAGGAAGAGGAATTAACCAAAGGCTCAGCGTGCCCTGCCGGAACCAGATTAGGGCCTGAAGCAATCCTGCGGTTTTGCGGCCAGCTCAAAAGAAAGCGAGTTGAAGAAAGGAGTTCAGGGGCACTGTAATTCACAAACCTGCAGAGTTATGAATGACAGCTATCGTCCAAAAATGTATTGAAGTAAGTCTTCGAAGAGGACTTGAAAGCGGGGCAGAATTTCAGGAAAACGATTTCATGGGGTAGACTTGAATTGCACTCAAAGCATAGGAAAAGAGGCAGAATGTCGACAATGATGCACTTGGCCAAAAAGGGCGTATGCTTTTTTCCCTGAATATATTCAGGAAAAAACGCATACGCCCTTTTTGGCCAACCAAGCAAGCTTGTAAAGGAAATCTGCACTACATTGAAGTCTCACTGCCCCCCGGTCAAAAGGGCCATCTGAAAAAAGTGTAAAATCCAGAAAGGCAGGACAGGTCATGGAGAACAGGGAGCCTTGTTATGCTGATGGGCGGGATGTAAATTGCCAACAGCCACTCTGGAAAAGTGTATGGTGTTTCCTGAAACACGTAGGAAACAAAGCAACACAGCCTATGGCACTTCCACTTATGGTCCTATAGCTTAGGGAAATTAAAATCAAAAACTCACAGCCACCCCGAGTTTGGGACGGCTCTATTTACAAGAACCTCGTCTACGGTACAAGTTAAATATCCGAGAAAGCAAAAAATGGATAAAGAGGTTGTGGTACGTACGTACAATGGAATATTACTCAGCAATGAGATCTACGTCATCAGGCCCGTAGCGGCATAATGAGTGGATTCAGGTACGACGATTCTATGAGAAATAAGTCACACAGAAAAAGAAACATCATAAGTTATCACTAATACACGGAACGTAACCTTGTCTACACATGAACTGAATTACAAAACAGAACAGGGTCTCAAATTTAGAAAACCAACTTATGCTTGCTTATGGGGAAAGGTGAGTTGGGGTGCTGCATCAAACCAGAGATTGAAATTAACACAAAGACCGTTCCATAAGCCAAATATATAATAGACAAGACCTACTCCTTGCTCAACGAAATGGACTCAACACCCCATATTCAACTCCTGGGAATATACCTGACAAGAAAGAATCTTAAGACCCATGGATTTATATGTCTCCATAAGGAAATCAAGCGTGTGTACAGCGGCCTAAACGCAGCAGTGAAAATCCGATAAATCCCATTATCAAAATAAATATCACAAACAAAACACAATGACAGTGAAATAGAGAGCAATTCTTAAATAATTCATTCAGGGCTTGTGATGCAACCTGGATTTACCACATCTACACCCAGAGCTAGTTGAGACATAAGGCTGGACACATCGGGCTGATAGCTTTGGTGAGGTTTGGTGAACAAACGCAGACCCTTTGAAGTCATACTGCATGGTACCCATTCCATGGGTCCCAACTCTCCAGGTTTAAGGGATTCTTCCTTCAGCTAAAACATGCATGGGAAACCCAGAGTATGGTCCACCGTGTGATTGGGAAACGTTTTCAAATGCATCTCAGGTTTCGTGCACTGGTACTTGGTTTCACCGTTCCAGACGCTTTACTAACACTCTCCCCACTTGGAGAGTCAGTGCCTTTAACCTCCTGTTTGGCACAGTTTGCAATTTCTGCGCAAGATGAACAGGAATAGGGAGAACCAATGAGAGACTAGCTGTAGGTGTCTGCACGGGCAAATGGAACGCTCTTTTCCCACCAGGAAGAGGGATTAACCAAAGGCTCAGCGTGCCCTGCCGGAACCAGATTAGGGCCTGAAGCAACCCTGCGGTTTTGCGGCCAGCTCACAAGAAAGCGAGTTGAAGAAAGGAGCTCAGGGGCACTGTAATTCACAAACCTGCAGAGTTATGAATGACAGCTATCGTCCAAAAATGTATTGAAGTAAGTCTTCGAAGAGGACTTGAAAGCGTGGCAGAATTTCAGGAAAACGATTTCAGGGGGTAGACTGGAATTGCACTTAAAGCATAGGAAAGAGGCAGAATGTCCACAATGATGCCCTTGGCCAAAAAGGGCGTATGCGTTTTTTCCTGAATATATTCAGGAAAAAACGCATACGCACTTTTTGGTCAAACAAGCAAGTGTGTAAAGGAAATCTGCACTACAATGAAGTCTCACTGCCCCCCGGTCAAAAGGGCCATCTGAAAAAAGTGTAAACTCCAGAAAGGCAGGACAGGTCATGGAGAACAGGGAGCCTTGTTATGCTGATGTGCGGAATGTAAATTGCCAACAGCCACCCTGGAGAAGTGTATGGTGTTTCGTGAAACACGTACGAAACAAAGCAACACAGCCTATGGCACTTCCACTTATGGTCCTATAGCTTAGGGAAATTAAAACAAAAACACACAGCCACCCCAATGTTTGGGACGGCTCTGTTTACAAGAACCTCGTCTATGGTACAAGTTAAATATCCTAGAAAGCAAAAAATGGATAAAGAAGTTGTGGTACGCACGTACAATGGAATATAACTCAGCAATGAAATCTACGTCATCAGGCCCATAGCGACATAATGAGTGGATTCAGGTACGACGATTCTACGAGAAATAAGTCACACAGAAAAAGAAACAACATAAGATATCAATAATACACGGAATGTAAACTTGGCTACACATGAACTGAATTACAAAACAGAACAGGGTCTCAAATTTAGAAAACCAACTTATGCTTGCTTATGGGAAATGTTGAGTTGGGGTGCTGCATAAACCAGAGATTGTAATTAGCACAGATACCGTTCCATAAGCAAAATATATTATAGACAGGACCTACTCCTTGCTCAACGAAATGGACTCAACACCCCATATTCAACGCCTGGGAACATACCGGGCAAGTAAGAACCTTAAGACCCATGGATTTTTATGTCTCCATAAGGAAATCAAGCGTGTGTACATCGGCCTAAATGCAGCAGTGAAAATCCGATAAATCCCATTATCAAAACAAATTTCAAAAAAAAACACAATGACAGTGAAATAGAGAGAAATTCTTAAATAATTCATTCAGGGCTTGTGATGCAACCTGGATTTACCACATCTACACCCAGAGCTGGGTGAGACATAAGGCTGGACACTTCGGGCTGATAGCATTGGTGAGGTTCGGTGAGCAAACACAGACCCTTTGAAGTCATACTGCATGGTACCCATTCCATGGGTCCCAACTCTCCAGGTTTAAGGGATTCTTCCTTCAGCTAAAACATGCATGGGAAACCCAGAGTATGGTCCACCGGGTGATTGGGAAACGTTTTCAAATGCATCTCAGGTTTCGTGCCCTGGTACTTGGTTTCACCGTTCCAGACGCTTTACTAACACTCTCCCCACTTGGAGAGTCAGTGCCTTTAACCTCCTGTTTGGCACAGTTTGCAATTTCTGCGCAAGATGAACAGGAATAGGGAGAACCAATGAGAGACTAGCTGTAGGTGTCTGCACGGGCAAATGGAACGCTCTTTTCCCACCAGGAAGAGGGATTAACCAAAGGCTCAGCGTGCCCTGCCGGAACCAGATTAGGGCCTGAAGCAACCCTGCGGTTTTGCGGCCAGCTCACAAGAAAGCGAGTTGAAGAAAGGAGCTCAGGGGCACTGTAATTCACAAACCTGCAGAGTTATGAATGACAGCTATCGTCTAAAAATGTATTGAAGTAAGTCTTCAAAGAGGACTTGAAAGCGTGGCAGAATTTCAGGAAAACGATTTCAGGGGGTAGACTGGAATTGCACTTAAAGCATAGGAAAGAGGCAGAATGTCCACAATGATGCCCTTGGCCAAAAAGGGCGTATGCGTTTTTTCCTGAATATATTCAGGAAAAAACGCATATGCTCTTTTTGGCCAAACAAGCAAGCGTGTAAAGGAAATCTGCACTACAATGAACTCTCACTGCCCCCCGGTCAAAAGGGCCATCTGAAAAAAGTGTAAACTCCAGAAAGGCAGGACAGGTCATGGAGAACAGGGAGCCTTGTTTTGCTGATGTGCGGAATGTAAATTGCCAACAGCCACCCTGGAGAAGTGTATGGTGTTTCGTGAAACACGTACGAAACAAAGCAACACAGCCTATGTCACTTCCACTTATGGTCCTATAGCTTAGGGAAATTAAAACAAAAACACACAGCCACCCCAATATTTGGGACGGCTCTGTTTACAAGAACCTCGTCTATGGTACAAGTTAAATATCCGAGAAAGCAAAAAATGGATAAAGAAGTTGTGGTACGCACGTACAATGGAATATCACTCAGCAATGAGATCTACGTCCTCAGGCCCGTAGCGGCATAATGAGTGGATTCAGGTAGGATGATTCTACGAGAAATAAGTCACACAGAAAAAGAAACATCATAAGATATCACTAATACACGGAATATAAACTTGACTACACATGAACTGAATTACAAAACAGAACAGGGTCTCAAATTTAGAAAACCAACTTATGCTTGCTTAAGGGGAAAGGTGAGTTGGGGTGCTGCATAAAACCAGAGATTAAAATTAGCACAGATACCGTTCCATAAGCCAAATATATAATAGACAAGACCTACTCCTTGCTCAACGAAATGGACTCAACACCCCATATTCAACGCCTCGGTAGATACCTGACAAGAAAGAATCTTAAAACCCATGGATTTATATGTCTCCAGAAGGAAATCAAGCGTGTGTACAGCGGCCTCAACGCAGCAGTGAAAATCCGATAAATCCCATTATCAAAATAAATTTCAAAAACAAAACACAATGACAGTGAAATAGAGAGCAATTCTTAAATAATTCATTCAGGGCTTGTGATGCAACCTGGATTTACCACATCTACACCCAGAGCTGGGTGAGACATAAGGCTGGACACTTTGGCTGATAGCATTGGTGAGATTCGGTGAGCAAACGCAGACCCTTTGAAGTCATACTTCATGTTACCCATTCCATGGGTCCCAACTCTCCAGGTTTACGGGATTCTTCCTTCAGCTAAAACATGCATGGGAAACCCAGAGTATGGTCCACCGTGTGATTGGGAAACGTTTTTAAATGCATCTCAGTTTTCGAACCCTGGTACTCGGTTGCAACATTCCACACGCTTTACTAACACTCTCCCCACTTGGAGAGTCAGTGCCTTTAACCTCCTGTTTGGCACAGTTTGCAATTTCTGCGCAAGATGAACAGGAATAGGGAGAACCAATGAGAGACTAGCTGTAGGTGTCTGCACGGGCAAATGGAACGCTCATTTCCCAACAGGAAGAGGAATTAACCAAAGGCTCAGTGGGCCCTGCCAGAACCAGATTAGGGCCTGAAGCAATCCTGCGTTTTTGTGGCCAGCTCACGAGAAAGCGAGTTGAAGAAAGGAGCTCAGGGGCACTGTAATTCACAAACCTACAGAGTTATGAATAACATCTATCGTCCAAAAATGTACTGAAGTAAGTCTTCGAAGAGGACTTGAAAGCGTGGCAGAATTTCAGGAAAACGATTTCAGGGGGTAGACTGGAATTGCACTTAAAGCATAGGAAAAGAGGCAGAATGTCCACAATGATGCACTTGGCCAAAAAGGGCGTATGCGTTTTCTCCTGAATATATTCAGGAAAAAATGCATACGCCCTTTTTGGCCAACCAAGCAAGCGTGTAAAGGAAATCTGCACTACAATGAAGTCTCACTGCCCCCCGGTCAAAAGGGCCATCTGAAAAAAGTGTAAAATCCAGAAAGACAGGACAGGTCATGGAGAACAGGGAGGCTTGTTATGCTGATGGGTGGGATGTAAATTGCCAACAGCCAATCTGTAGAAGTGTATGGTGTTTCCTGAAACACGTAGGAAACAAAGCAACACAGCCTATGGCACTTCCCCTTATGGTCCTATAGCTTAGGGAAATTAAAATCAAAATCACACAGCCACCGCAATGTTTGGGATGGCTCTGTTTACAAGAACCTCGTCTACGGTACAAGTTAAATATCCGAGAAAGCAAAAAATGGATAAAGAAGTTGTGGTACGCACGTACAATGGAATATCACTCAGCAATGAAATCTACGTCATCAGGCCCATAGCGGCATAATGAGTGGATTGAGGTACGATGGTTCTACGAGAAATAAGTCACACAGAAAAAGAAACATCATAAGATATCACTAATACACGGAATGTAAACTTGGCTACACATGAACTGAGTTACAAAACAGAACAGGGTCTCAAATTTAGAACACCAACTTATGCTTGCTTATGGGGAAAGGTGAGTTGGGGTGCTGCATAAAAGCAGAGATTGAAATTAGCACAGATACCTTTCCATAAGCCAAATACATAATAGACAAGACTTACTCCTTGCTCAACGAAATGGACTCAACACCACATATTCAACGCCTGGGAATATACCTGACAAGTAAGAATCTTAAAACCCATGGATTTATATGTCTCCATAAGGAAATCAAGTGTGTGTACAGCGGCCTCAACGCAGCAGTGAAAATCCGATAAATCCCATTATCAAAACAAATTTCAAAAACAAAACTCAATGACAGTGAAATAGAGAGCAATTCTTAAATAATTCATTCAGGGCTTGTGATGCAACCTGGATTTACCACATCTACACCCAGAGCTGGGTGAGACATAAGGCTGGACACTTCATGCTGATAGCATTGGTGAGGTTCGGTGAGCAAACGCAGACCCTTTGAAGTCATACTGCATGGTAGCCATTCCATGGGTCCCAACTCTCCAGGTTTAAGGGATTCTTCCCTGAGCTAAAACATGCATGGGAAACCCAGAGTATGGTCCACCTTGTGATTGGGAAACGTTTTCAAATGAATCTCAGTTTTCGAACCCTGGTACTCGGGTTAACCATTCCAGACACTTAACTAACATTCTCCCCACTTGGAGAGTCAGTGTCTTTTACCTCCTGTTTGGCACAGTTTGGAATTTCTGCGCAAGATGAACAGGAATAGGGAGAACAAATGAGAGACTAGCTGTAGGTGTCTGCACTGGCAAATGGAACGCTCATTTCCCACCAGGAGGAGGAATTAACCAAAGGCTCAGCGTGCCCTGCCAGAAACAGATTAGGGCCTGAAGCAATCCTGTGGTTTTGCGGCCAGCTCACAAAAAAGCGAGTTGAAGAAAGGAGCTCAGGGGCACTGTAATTCACAAACCTGCAGAGTTATGAATGACAGCTATCGTCCAAAAATGTATTGAAGTAAGTTTTCGAAGAGGACTTGAAAGCGGGGCAGAATTTCAGGAAAACGATTTCAGGGGGTAGACTGGAATTGCACTTAAAGTATAGGAAAAGAGGCAGAATGTCGAAAATGATGCCCTTGGCAAAAAAGGGCGTATGCGATGTTTCCTGAATATATTCAAGAAAAAGCGCATACGCCCTTTAGGCCAACCAAGCAAGCGTGTAAAGGAAATGTGCACTACAATGAAGTCTCACTGCCCCCCGGTCAAAAGGGCCATCTGAAAAAAGTGTAAAATACAGAAAGGCAGGACAGGTCATGGAGAACAGGGAGCCTTGTTATGCTGATGTGCGGGATGTAAATTGCCAACAGCCACCCTGGAGAAGTGTATGGTGTTTCCTGAAACACGTAGGAAACAAAGCAACACAGCCTATGGCACTTCCACTTATGGTCCTATAGCTTAGGGAAATTAAAACAAAAACACACAGCCACCCCAATGTTTGGGACGGCTCTGTTGACAAGAACCTCGTCTATGGTACAAGTTAAATATCCGAGAAAGCAAAAAATGGATAAAGAAGTTGTGGTACGCACGTACAATGGAATATCACTCAGCAATGAGATCTACGTCCTCAGGCCCGTAGCGGCATAATGAGTGGATTCAGGTACGATGATTCTACGAGAAATAAGTCACACAGAAAAAGAAACATCATAAGATATCACTAATACACGGAATATAAACTTGACTACACATGAACTGAATTACAAAACAGAACAGGCTCTCAAATTTAGAAAACCAACTTATGCTTGCTTAAGGGGAAAGGTGAGTTGGGGTGCTGCATAAAACCAGAGATTGAAATTAGCACAGATACCATTCCATAAGCCACATATATAATAGACAAGACCTACTCCTTGCTCAACGAAATGGACTCAACACCCCATATTCAACGCCTCGGTAGATACCTGACAAGTAAGAATCTTAAAACCCATGGATTTTTATGTCTCCATAAGGAAATCAAGCGTGTGTACAGCGGCCTCAACGCAGCAGTGAAAATCCGATAAATCCCATTATCAAAATAAATTTCAAAAACAAAACACAATGACAGTGAAATAGAGAGCAATTCTTAAATAATTCATTCAGGGCTTGTGATGCAACCTGGATTTACCACATCTACACCCAGAGCTGGGTGAGACATAAGGCTGGACACTTCAGGCTGATAGCATTGGTGAGGTTCGGTGAGCAAACGCAGACTCTTTGAAGTCATACTTCATGATACCCATTCCATGGGTCCCAACTCTCCAGGTTTAAGGGATTCTTCCTTCAGCTAAAACATGCATGGGAAACCCAGAGTATGGTCCACCGTGTGATTGGGAAACTTTTTCAAATGCATCTCAATTTTCGTCCCCTGGTACTCGGGTTCACCATTCCAGAGGCTTTACTAACAGTCTCCTCACTTGGAGAGTCAGTGCCTTTAACCTCCTGTTTGGCACAGTTGGCAATTTCTGCGCAAGATGAACAGGAATAGGGAGAACCAATGAGAGACTAGCTGTAGGTGTCTGCACGGGCAAATGGAACGCTCATTTCCCACCAGGAAGAGGAATTAACCAAAGGCTCAGCGTGCCCTGCCGGAAACAGATTAGGGCCTGAAGCAATCCTGCGGTTTTGCGGCCAACTCACGAGAAAGCGAGTTGAAGAAAGGAGCTCAGGGACACTGTAATTCACAAACCTGCAGAGTTATGAATGACAGCTATCGTCCAAAAATGTATTGAAGTAAGTCTTCGAAGAAGACTTGAAAGTGGGGCAGAATTTCAGGAAAACGATTTCAGGGGGAAGACTGGAATTGCACTTAAAGCATAGGAAAAGAGGCAGAATGTCGACAATGATGCACTTGGCCAAAAAGGGCGTATGCGTTTTTTCCTGAATATATTCAGGAAAAAACGCATACGCCCTTTTTGGCCAACCAAGCAAGCGTGTAAAGGAAATCTGCACTACAATGAAGTCTCACTGCCCACTGGTCCAAAGGGCCATCTGAAAAACCTGTAAAATCCAGAAAGGCATGACAGGTCATGGAGAACATGGAGCCTTGTTATGCTGCTGGGCGGGATTTAAATTGCCAACAGCCACTCTGGAGAAGTGTATGGTGTTTCCTGAAACACGTAGGAAACAAAGCAACACAGCCTATGGCACTTCCACTTAGGGTCCTATAGCTTAGGGAAATTAAAATCAAAAACACACAGCCACCCCAAAGTTTGGGACGGCTCTGTTTACAAGAACCTCGTCTACGGTACAAGTTAAATATCCGAGAAAGCAAAAAATGGATAAAGAAGTTGTGGTATGTACGTACAATGGAATATCACTCAGCAATGAAATCTACGTCATCAGGTCCCTAGCGGCATAATGAGTGGATTCAGTTACGATGATTCTATGAGAAATAAGTCACACAGAAAAAGAAACATCATAAAATATCACTAATACACGGAATGTAACCTTGGCTACACATGAACTGAATTACAAAACAGAACAGGGTCTCAAATTGAGAAAACCAACTTATGCTTGCTTACGGGGAAAGGTGAGTTTGGGTACTGCATAAAACCAGAGATTGAAATTAGCACAGATACCGTTCCATAAGCCAAATATATAATAGACAAGACCTACTCCTTGTTGAACGAAATGGACTCAACACCCCATATTCAACGCCTGGGAAGATACCTGACAAGTAAGAATCTTAAAACCCATGGATTTATATGTCTCCATAACTAAATCAAGAGTGTGTACAGCGCCCTAAATGCAACAGTGAAAATCCGATAAATTCCATTATCAAAATAAATTTTAAAAACAAAACACAATGACAGTGAAATAGAGAGTAATTCTTAAATAATTCATTAAGGGCTTGTGATGCAACCTGGATTTACCACATCTACACCCAGAGCTGGGTGAGACATAAGGCTGAACACTTCGGGCTGATAGCATTGGTGAGGTTCGGTGAGCAAACGCAGACCCTTTGAAGTCATACTGCATGGTACCCATTCCATGAGTCCCAACTCTGCAGGTTTAAGGGATTCTTCCTTCAGCTAAAACATGCATGGGAAACCCAGAGTATGGTCCACCGTGTGATTGGGAAACGTTTTCAAATGCATCTCAGTTTTCATCCCCTGGTACTCGTGTTCACCATTCCAGACGCTTTACTAACACCCTCCCCAGTTGGAGAGTCAGTGCCTTTAACCTCCTGTTTGGCACAGTTTGCAATTTCTGTGCAAGATGAACAGGAATAGGGAGAACCAATGAGAGACTAGCTGTAGGTGTCTGCACGGGCAAATGGAACGCTCATTTCCGACCAGGCAGAGGAATTAACCAAAGGCTCAGCGTGCCCTGCCTGAAAGAGATTAGGGCGTGAAGCAATCCTGCGGTTTTGCGGCCAGCTCACAAGAAAGCGAGTTGAAGAAAGGAGCTCAGGGGCACTGCAATTCACAAACCTGCAGAGTTATGAATGACAGCTATCGTCCAAAAATGTATTGAAGTAAGTCTTCGAAGAGGACTTGAAAGTGGGGCAGAATTTCAGGAAAACAATTTCAGGGGGTAGACTGGAATTGCACTTAAAGCATAGGAAAAGGGGCAGAATGTTGACAAAGATGCGCTTGGCCAAAAAGTGCGTATGCGTTTTTTCCTGAATATATTCAGGAAAAAACGCATACGCCCTTTTTGGCCAACCAAGCAAGCGTGTAAAGGAAATCTGCACTACAATGAAGTCTCACTGCCCCCCGGTCAAATGGGCAATCTGAAAAAAGTGTAAAATCCAGAAAGGCAGGACAGGTCATGGAGAACAGGGAGCCTTGTTATGCTGATGGGCGGATGTAAATTGCCAACAGCCACTCTGGAGATGTTTATGGTGTTTCTGAAACACGTAGGAAACAAAGCAACACAGCCTATGGCACTTCCACTTATGGTCCTATAGCTTAGGGAAATTAAAATCAAAAACACACAGCCACCCCAAAGTTTGGGACGGCTCTGTTTACAAGAACCTCGTCTACGGTACAAGTTAAATATCCGAGAAAGCAAAAAATGGATAAAGAAGTTGTGGTACACCCGTACAATGGAATATCACTCAGCAATGAAATCTACGTCATCAGGTCCCTAGTGGCATAATTAGTGGATTCAGGTACGATGATTCTACGAGTAATAAGTCACACAGAAAAAGAAACATCATAAGATATCACTAATACACGGAATGTAACCTTGGCTACACATGAACTGAATTACAAAACAGAACAGGGTCTCAAATTTAGAAAACCAACTTATGCTTGCTTACGGGGAAAGGTGAGTTGGGGTACTGCATAAAACCAGAGATTGAAATTAGCACAGATACCGTTCCATAAGCCAAATATATAATAGACAAGACCTACTCCTTGCTCAACGAAATGGACTCAACACCCCATATTCAACGCCTGGGAAGATACCTGACAAGTAAGAATCTTAAAACCCACGGATTTATATGTCTCCATAAGGAAATCAAGAGTGTGTACAGCGGCCTAAATGCAGCAGTGAAAATCCGATAAATCCCATTATCAAAATAAATTTCAAAAACAAAACACAATGACAGAGAAATAGAGAGCAATGCTTAAATAATTCATTCAGGGCTTGTGATGCAACCTGGATTTACCACATCTACACCCAGAGCTGGGTGAGACATAAGGCTGGACACTTCGGGCTGATAGCATTGGTGAGGTTCGGTGAGCAAACGCAGACCCTTTGAAGTCATACTGCATGGTACCCATTCCATGGGTCCCAAATCTCCAGGTTTAAGGGATTCTTCCTTCAGTTAAAACATGCATGGGAAACCCAGAGTATGCTCCACCGTGTGATTGAGAAACGTTTTCAGATGCATCTCAGTTTTCGTCCCCTGGTACTCGGGTTCACCATTCCAGACGCTTTACTAACACTCTCCCCACATGGAGAGTCAGTGCCTTTAACCTCCTGTTAGGCACAGTTTGCAATTTCTGCGCAAGATGAACAGGAATAGGGAGAACCAATGAGAGACTAGCTGTAGGTGTCTGCACGGGCAAATGGAACGCTCATTTCCCACCAGGAAGAGGAATTAACCAAAGGCTCAGCGTGCCCTGCTGGAAAGAGATTATGTCCTGAAGCAATCCTGCGGTTTTGCGGCCAGCTCACAAGAAAGCGAGTTGAAGAAAGGAGCTCAGGGGCACTGTAATTCACAAACCTGCAGAGTTATGAATGACAGCTATCGTCCAAAAATATATTGACGTAAGTCTTCGAAGAGGACTTGAAAGCGGGGCAGAATTTCAGGAAAACAATTTCAGGGGGTAGACTGGAATTGCACTTAAAGCATAGGAAAACAGGCAGAATGTCGACAATGATGCACTGGGACAAAAAGGGCGTATGCGTTTTTTCCTGAATATATTCAGGAAAAAACGCATACGCCCTTTTTGGCCAACCAAGCAAGCGTGTAAAGGAAATCTGCACTACAATGAAGTCTCACTGCCCCCGGTCAAAAGGGCCATCTGAAAAAAGTGTAAAATCCAGAAAGGCAGGACAGGTCATGGAGAACAGGGAGCCTTGTTATGCTGATGGGCAGATGTAAATTGCCAACAGCCACTCTGGAGAAGTGTATGGTGTTTCCTGAAACACGTAGGATACAAAGCAACACAGCCTATGGCACTTCCACTTATGGTCCTATAGCTTAGGGAAATTAAAATCAAAAACACACAGCCACCCCAAAGTTTGGGATGGCTCTGTTTACAAGAACCTCATGTACGGTTGAAGTTAAATATCCAAGAAAGCAAAAAATGGATAAAGAAGTTGTGGTACGCACGTACAATGGAACATCACTCAGCAATGAAATCTACGTCATCAGGCCTGTAGCGGCATAATGAGTGGATTCAGGTAGGATGATTCTACGAGAAATAAGTCACACAGAAATAGAAACATCATAAGATATCACTAATACACGGAATGTAAACTTGGCTACACATGAACTGAATAACAAAACAGAACAGGGTCTCAAATTTAGAAAACAAACTTATGCTTGCTTACGGGGAAAGGTGAGTTGGGGTGCTGCATAAAACCAGAGATTGAAATTAGCACACATACCGTTCCATAAGCCAAATATATAATAGACAAGATCTACTCCTTGCTCAACGAAATGGACTCAACACCCCATATTCAACGCCTGGGAAGATACCTGACAAGTAAGAATCTTAAAACCCATGGATTTATATGTTTCCATAAGGAAATCAAGAGTGTGTACAGCGGCCTAAATGCAGCAGTGAAAATCCGATAAATCCCATTATCAAAATAAATTTCAAAACAAAACACAATGACAGTGAAATAGAGAGCAATGCTTAAATAATTCATTCGGGTTGTGATGCAACCGGGATTTGCCACATCTACACCCAGAGCTGGGTGAGACATAAGGCTGGACACTTCGAGCTGATAGAATTGGTGAGGTTCGGTGAGCAAACGCAGACCCTGTGAAGTCATACTGCATGGTTAACATTCCATGGGTCCCAACTCTCCAGGTTTAAGGGATTCTTCCTTCAGCTAAAACATGCATGGGCAACCCAGAATATGGTCCACCGTGTGACCAGGAAACCTTTTTAAATGCATCTCAGTTTTCGTCCCCTCGTACTCGGTTTGACCATTCCAGACGCTTTACTAACACTCTCCCCACTTGGAGAGTCAGTGCCTTTAACCTCCTCTTTGGCACAGTTTGGAATTTCTGTGCAAGATGAACAGGAATAGGGAGAACCAATGACAGATTAGCTGTAGGTGTCTGCAGGAACAAATTTAACGCTCATTTCCCACCAGAAAGAGGAATTAGCCAAAGGCTCATCATGCCGTGCCGGAACCAGATTAGGGCCTGAAACAATCCTGCGGTTTTCTGGCCAGCTCACAAGAAAGCGAGTTGAAGAAAGGAGCTCAGGGACACTGTAATTCACAAACCTGCAGAGTTATAAATGACAGCTATCGTCCAAAAATATATTGAAGTAAGGCTGCAAAGAGGACTTGAACGCGGGGCAGAATTCCAGGAATACGATTTCAGGAGGTAGACGGGAAGACCTGTGAAAGTATAGGAGAAGAGTCAGAACCTCGACAATGATGCACTTGGTCAAAAAGGGCATATGCGTTTCTTCCAGGGCCCTTATTAAAGAGGGTAGGAGGGTCCCAGCATGCTTTAGTGGCCAACAGAGGGCCTACGTCGCCAAAGCGACATGAGCCATCCAGGCAGGAGTGACCTCACATCAGAGGGCCCACCTCACAGAAGGGTAAGAAACCCAGTCAGGATTAGACTCTCACCAGAGTGCCCACATAAGCAAGGGGCTGGGAACCAGGCAGGAGTGTCCTCACACCCGTGGGGCCACATCATCGAAAGTTGAGGTGCCCAGCACATGTGGCCTAAACCAGAGGATCCAGATCTCCAAGGGGCTCGGAGTGAGGCAGGCAGGAGTAGTCTCACAACACAGGGCCAATAGAATAAAAAAGCTGAGGAATCCTGCAGTGGGAACCTCCCAGCACGCGGCCCAGAGCACCGAGTCTATGCGATCCAGGCCGCAGTGAACTCACAGCAGAGGGCCCACATCATGAAACTGTGAGCAACCCAGCCGTTGGGACCTCAGAGCAGAAGGCCCACATCCCCATGGGGTTGGGAACATGGCACGAGTGTCCTCGCACCACTTAGCACGTATCAGAAAATGTGGGTACCCAGCAGTTAGGGCCTGACGCCAGAGGGCCCTCATCACCGAGGGGAGGAGGCTCCCAGCAAGCTCCAACTGCCACAAGAGGGCCGACATGGCCAAGGCGGGTTGTGCCAGCCAGGCAGGAGTGACCTCACAGCAGAGGGCCCACCTCCCAGAAGTGGGAGGAATCCAGACAGGATCAGACTCTCACCAGAGGGCCCCCATCACCAAGGGGATGGGAACCAGGCAGGAGTGTCCTCACACCAGTGGGGCCACATCAATAAAGGTGAGGAAACCAGTACATGTGGCCTTAAACCAGAGAACCTACATCACAAATGGGCTGGGAGTGAGTCAGGAAGTAGGAGCATGAAAACACAGGACCCAAAGAATAAAAAAGGTAAGGAATCCAGCAGTAGGAACCTCCCAGCAGGCCGCTCAGAGCACAGAGTCTATGGGATCTAGGCCTGAGTGAACTAACACCAGAGAGCCAACATCATGAAACTGTGAACAACACAGGTGTTGGGACCTTAGAGCAGAAGGCCCAAATGCCCATGGGGATGGGAACCTCACAGGAGTGTCCTCGCACCACTTAGCATGTATCAGAAAATGTGGGTACCCAGCAGTTAGGGCCTGACGCAAGAGGGCACCCATCACCGTGGGGAGGTTCCCAGCAGGCTCCAACTGCCACAAGAGGGCCGATGTTGCCCAGGTGGGGTGTGCCAGCCAGGCAGGAGTGACCTCACAGCAGAGGGCCCACCTCACAGAAGGGTGAGGAACCCATCAAGGATCAGACTCTCACCAGAGGGCCCACATCATCAAGGGCATAGGAACCAGGCAGGAGTGTCCTCACACCAGTGGGGCCACATCATCGAAAGGCGAGGGACCCAGCATACGTGGCCTCAAACCAGAGGACACACATCACCAAGGGGCTGGGAGTGAGGCAGGCAGGAGGAGTCTCAAAACAGAGGGCCCATAGAAGAAAAAAGGTGAGGAATCCCGCAGTTGTAACCTCCCAGCAGGTGGCCAAGAGCAGCTAGGCTATGGGATCCAGGCCGGAGAGAACTCACAGCAGAGGGCCCTCATCATGAAACTGAGCAACCCACGGTTGGGACCTCAGAGCAGAAGGCCCACATTCCCATGGGGTTGGGAACCTGGCAGGAGTGTAATCGATCCACAGGGCGCATATCAGAAAATATTGGGAGCCCAGGAGTTAGGGCCTGGCGTTAGAGGGCCCTCATTACCGAGGGGAGGAGACACCCAGCAGGCACCAAATCCCACCAGAGGGCCGACGTCGCCAAGGCGGGGTGGGCCAGCCAGGCAGGAGTGACCTCAGAGAAGAGGGCCCACCTCACAGAAGTGTGAGGAACCCAACCAGTATCAGACTCTCACCGGAGGGCCCACATCACCAAGGGGATGGGAACCAGGCAGGAGTGTCCTCACACCAGTGGGGCCACATCAGCCAAAGGTGAGGAACCCAGCACATGTGGCCTCAAACCAGAGGACACACATCACCAAGGGGCTAGGAGTGAGGCAGGTGTCTGGAGGGGCACATTTAACTCTAATTTCCCACCAGGAAGTGGAATGAACCAAAGTCTCAGAGTGCCGTGCCGGACACTGATTACGGCCTGAAGCAAACCTGCGGTTCTGTGGCCAGTTTTCAAGGAAACGAGTTAAGAAAGGAAATCACGGGCACTGTAATTCACAAACCTGCAGAGTTATAAATGACAGCTATTGGCAAAAATATATGGAAGTAAGTCTGCAAAGAGGACTTGAAAACGAGGCAGAATTGCAGGAATCATATTTCAGGAGGTAGATTGGAATTACATTTAAAGCATGTGAAAAGCGGCAGATCTTTGACAGTGATGCACTTGGACAAAAGTGCGTAAACATTTTTTCCTGAATATATTCAGGAAAAAACACATATGCCCTTTTTGGCCAACCAAGCACTCGAGAAATGGAAATCTGCACTACAGTGAAGTCTCATTTCCCATTCGTCAAAAGGGCCATCTGAAAAAAGTGTAAAAACCAGAAACACAGGACAGGCCATGGAGAACAGGGAGCCTTGTTATGCTGATGGGCGGGATGTAAATTGCCAACAGACACTCTGGAGATGTTTATGGTGTATCCTGAAACATCTGAAAAACAAAGCTACAGACTCTAGGGCACTTCCACTTTTGGCCCTATAGCTTAGGAGAATTAAAATCAACAAGACACAGCCAACACCAAATTTAGGGCTGCTGTGTTTACAAGAACCTTGAGTCCAGTACAAATTAAATATCCCAGAAAGAAAAAAATGGATAAAGGAGTTGTGCTACTTACGTACAACGGAATATCACTCAGCAATGAAATCAATGTCATCAGGCCTGTAGCAGCAAATTGAGTGGATTTAAGTATGATGATTCTAAGAGAAATAGGTCACACAGAGAAAGATAATTATCATAAGATATCACTAATAGAGAGAGTGTAAACTTGGCTACACATAAACTGAATTCCAAAACCGAACAGAGTCTCACATTTAGATAAAAACTTATGCTTGCTTAAGGGGAAAGTTGAGTTGGGGTGCTGTATAAAACCAGAGATTGAAATTAGCACACATACCGTTCCATAAGCCAAATATGTAATAGACAAGACCTACTCTTTGCTCAACGAAATAGACTCATCCATGGTGTATCACCTCACACCTGTTAGAATGGGCATCATCAGAAAATCTACAAACAACAAATGCTGGAAAGGGTGTGGAGATAAGGAACCCTCTTCCACTATTGTTGGGAATGTAAATTGATACAGTCACTGTGGAGAACATTATGGAGTTTCTTATAAAACTAAGAATAGAATTACCATATGATACAGCAATCCCACTACTGGGCATATACCCAGACAAAACCATAAATCAAAAAGAGACATTCACCGCAATGTTCATTGCATCACTATTTACAATATCCAGGTAATGGAAGCAACCTAAATGCCCACAGACAGACGAATGCATAAAGATGTGGTACATATATAAAATGGAATATTACTAAGCCATAAAAAGGAATGAAATTGGGTCATTTGTAGAGACGTTGATGGATCTAGAGACTGTTATACAGAGTGAAGTAAGTCAGAAAGAGAAAAACAAATCTTGTCTATTAATGCATATATGTGGAACCTAGAAAAATTGTACAGATGAACCGTTTTGCAAGGCAGAAATAGAGCAACAGATGTAGACAACAAACGTATGGACACCAAGGGGGGAAAGCTGTTGGGGGGTGGTGGTGGGAGGAGTTGAGAGATTGGGATTGGCATGTATACATTTATATGTATAAAATAGATAACCAAAAAGAACCTGCTGTATAAAAAAATAAAATAAAATTCAAATTCAAAAAGTAAAACAGAAAAAATATTCTTCCCTTCACATACATGTATTTATATGAATAAATTATTTCCATGCTTATATCTGTAAATACAAAAAAGAGGAATAAAATCTACCTTGAACCAAAAACGAAAAAAAGAAAAAAACACAGAACCCACCAGTTACACAGAGGAAAACCGTATCAGGGCACTTGCTCCAGTTGTAAACAATTCTGAAGTTGGTCAGTGGTGGGGAATCATCTCCCATTCAGCCAGCAGGCCCCACGCAACAAGCGTCCTCATTGCAAAGCGGGGGGACCGTGCCGAGGCATCTGTGAGTAAACGTGGGCCGAGCCCCAGGCCAGCTGCTGCTGAAATGTTCCCACCCTTCCCAGGTAAAACACCTGAATATGTACAAGGACTTGAAAGCCTAGAGGAAGGGCCATGGAGCCACATGAGTGACAGCATGCCAGCCGACTTGGTGCCTGCAGGCCAGCCAGGATGGTCCTAGCCCTGGGTGCTCTTCTGGAAGCTTTCCATTTCCCTGCCTGAGATACCCCTGCTGTCCGGGCCCCCACTGCTTTCTTCCTCACTCACCTCTGCCCAGGGAGAAATTCCAGCGGCAGGTATGGGTGACACATCCTCTTCTTTAGCAGGTGGCATCTTGGCAACTGCTGCAGAAAGTCCAGCAGAGCCCCACTCACACTGGGCCACCCACAAAGCCGTGGCCTCTCACTCCCTCCCACCAGTCCAGCCCCAAGACTGCTGACAGGGCAGAGAAAATGGCGTCAGGCACAGCTGCACGGGCTCTTGCTGCCTGGAGCAGTGTTTATATTGATCTGAACCCAGGCACACCTGGGGACGGCTGGCCGGCACGGTCGGGCTGCCCAGGCCAGGCAATAATCACCCCTCAGGGGCTCACAGTTGCAGAAACTGGAACTTGCTGAATCGGCCAGGTCCAAGGAACAGGTGTGGGCTCCTGAGAGTCAGGATAGACAAGGGGCTGCAGCTCTGGCTTGTTTTCTAATTATATTATCTGGCCCATGAGTGGGAGACAACTTCAAGAAAACCCTCTCCTAATGAGAGGAACCCAGGAGTCAGGGAGAGGAAGGGTGGGTGGTGGGTGGAGACAGAGGCCTGGTGCCCCGGGTGCAGTGGAAGTCTCTGGAAGACCAGGTGGAGGGAGGCCACACAGAGTGATGCCCAGGGTCACAGACCTGTCGGAGCTGCTGTTTGTTAGTTCAAGTCCTGCTCTGAGGTGCTCTGTGTCAGATCTGAGTGACAGGTGAGCTGGGAGTGCTCTGCAATGAGGGCGTTATGCACGGTTCCTGTGTTCCCAGCCCTGCCATGGTACCTGCAAGGGTAGCTCTGTATCCTGGGAGGGGCCTGAACACGAGAGCCCCGTGGGCTGGGGTGGGGGTGGGCTACCTGCCCAGGTGAGCTCCATATCCTGGGATTGGCCTGACCTCAAGAGCCCCATGGGCTGCTGGAGTCCTGGTAAAGGATGTCAGGACTGTCAGTGAAGCCACCGAGGATATACCTTCAGTAGTTCCTAAATCCTACACCCTGCTGGTCATTCTACCAACCACCAGGACATGGTATTCTGTATTAGTCTTCAATGATGCCTTCTTTTGTATTCTATTAGTCCCAGAGTCACAAGAAATTTTGGCTTGTGAGTGGCAGGACTCAACATACAACTAAAACAATACTTCCGGGCCGTGTTGCCCCAAGGGTTCAAAAATTCCCACACCATCTTTGGGGAAAGCTCAGCTAAAGAACTAAAAGTTCTACCTCTGGAAAAGGAAACACTCCTTCAATATGCAGACGACATTCTGATCGCCAGCCCTACTAAGGAGACCTCTGAACTACCAAGCCAATAAAGGATACAAGTTGTCCAAGAAAAAGCTCAAATATCACAGACTACGGTGACCTGCCTGGGCTTCATTCTCACAGAAGGTCGGAGAAGCCCATCCCAGGAAAGGGAAGAAACAATTTACAGCCTTACCCATTTCTGAAACTAGAAGACAGCTTAGGGGTTCCTGGGGAGGCCAGGGTTTGCTGCTTCTGGATCCCTAACTACAGTCTACTAGCTGGGCCTCTATATGAAACACTGAAAGGAAAAGATGATGATCCTTTTGAATAGAATGCAGAAGTGGCCTTTCAAGAATGGAAAGAGCAGTCAATTCAGACCCTTGCCCTGGAACTCCCTAATTTAGCTAAACCCTTTGACCTTTACATTCCTGGTGAACGGTGAATCGCCATTGGAGTATTAGTGCAAAACCTGGGACCACTTGAAATGGAACAATGCAAGAATGCGATCCAGGTAGGATAAACTACGGTCACCAAGGGGCTTGGCCCACCGCCACATCTCGCCAAGATACTGGCAGTATCTGAAAACCTGGAAATCAGCAGCCCAAAAGGCCACCTCCCTCCTAAGGGAAAAGGACCCCACGTGGTGATCCTAACACCCAGCCATGCCCTGAAGTTGCAGGGTTGGCTCCGTGGGCACACTGACCTTGAGTGAGGATGCCCTCCAACTCCAACCTCCATAGAGATAACTGGGGCAAAGAGGTACCATGACGACTCATGTGAAGGTGTCTGCACGGGCAAATTTAACGCTCATTTCCCACCAGGAAGAGGAATTAACCAAAGGCTCAGCATGCCGTGCCTAAACCAGATTAGGGCCTGAAGCAATCCTGCGGGTTTGCGGCCAGCTCACAAGAAAGCGAGTTGAAGAAAGGAGCTCAGGGACACTGTAATTCACAAACCTGAAGAGTTATAAATGACAGCTATCACCCAAAATTATATTGAAGGAAGGCTGCGAAGAGGACTTGAAAGCGGGGCAGAATTGCAAGAAAACGATTTCAGGGGGTAGACTGGAATTGCATTTAAAGCATAGGAAAAGAGGCAGAACGTCGACAATGATGCACTTGGCCAAAAACGGCGTATGCGTTTTTTCCTGAATATATTCAGGAAAAAACGCATACGCCCTTTTTGGCCAACCAAGCAAGCATGTTAAAGAAATCTGCACTACAATGAAGTCTCACTGCCCCCCGGTCAAAAGGGCCATCTGAAAAAAGTGTAAAATCCAGAAAGGCAGCACAGGCCATGGAGAACAGGGAGCCTTGTTATGCTGATGGGCGGGATGTAAATTGCCAACAGCCACTCTGGAGAATTGTATGGTGTTTCCTCAAAAACCTAAAAAAAAATTCAACGGAGCCTACGGCATTACCACTTATGGTCCTATAGCTTAGGGAAATTAAAATCAAAAACACACAGCCACCCCAAAGATTCGGACGGCTCTGTTTACAAGAACTTCGTCTACGGTACAAGTTAAATATCCCAGAAAGCGAAAAATGGATAAAGAAGTGTGGTACATACGTACAAAGGAATATCAATCACCAATGAAACCTATTTCATCAGGTCCGTCGCGGCATAATGAGTGGATTCAGGTACGATGATTCTAAGTGAAATAAGTCACACAGAAAATGAAACATCATAAGTTATCACTAATACACGGAATGTAAACTTGGCTACACATGAACTGAATTACAAAACAGAACAGGGTCTCAAATTTAGAAAAGCAACTTATGCTTGCTTAAGGGGAAAAGTGAGTTGGGGTGCTGCATAAAAGCAGAGATAGAAATTAGCACAGATACCTTTCCATAAGCCAAATATGTAATAGTCAAGACCTACCCCTTGCTCAACGAAATGGACTAAACACCTCATATTCAACGCCTAGGAATACACCTGACTAGTAAGAATCTTCAAACCCATGGATTTATATGTCTCCGTAAGACAATCAAGCGTGTGTACAGCTGCATGAATGCAGCAGAGAAAATCCAATAAATCCCATTATCAAAATGAATTACAAAAACAAAACACAATGACAGTGAAATAGAGAGCAATTCTTAAATAATTCATTCAGGGCATGTGATGCAACCTGGATTTACCACATCTACACCCAGAGCTGAGTGAGACATAAGGTTGGACACTTCGGGCTGATAGCATTGGTGAGGTTCGATGAGCAAATGAAGACCCTTTGAAGTCATACTGCATGGTACCCATTCGATGGGTCCCAACTCTCCAGTTTTAAGGGATTCTTCCTTCAGCTAAAACGTGCATGGTAAACCCACAGTATGGTGCACCGTGTGACCAGGAAACGTTTTCAAATGCATCTCAGTTTTCATCCCCTGGTACTCGTGTTCACCATTCCAGACGCTTTACTAACACCCTCCCCAGTTGGAGAGTCAGTGCCTTTAACCTCCTGTTTGGCACAGTTTGCAATTTCTGCGCAAGATGAACAGGAATAGGGAGAACCAATGAGAGACTAGCTGTAGGTGTCTGCACGGGCAAATGGAACGCTCATTTCCGACCAGGCAGAGGAATTAACCAAAGGCTCAGCGTGCCCTGCCTTAAAGAGATTAGGGCGTGAAGCAATCCTGCGGTTTTGCGGCCAGCTCACAAGAAAGCGAGTTGAAGAAAGGAGCTCAGGGGCACTGCAATTCACAAACCTGCAGAGTTATGAATGACAGCTATCGTCCAAAAATGTATTGAAGTAAGTCTTCGAAGAGGACTTGAAAGCGGGGCAGAATTTCAGGAAAACGATTTCAGGGGGTGGACTGGAATTGCACTTAAAGCATAGGAAAAGAGGCAGAATGTCGACAATGATGCGCTTGGCCAAAAAGTGCGTATGCGTTTTTTCCTGAATATATTCAGGAAGAAACGCATACGCACTTTTTGGCCAACCAAGCAAGCGTGTAAAGGAAATCTGCACTACAATGAAGTCTCACTGCCCCCCGGTCAAATGGGCCATCTGAAAAAAGTGTAAAATCCAGAAAGGCAGGACAGGTCATGGAGAACAGGGAGCCTTGTTATGCTGATGGGCAGATGTAAATTGCCAACAGCCACTCTGGAGATGTTTATGGTGTTTCTGAAACAAGTAGGAAACAAAGCAACACAGCCTATGGCACTTCCACTTATGGTCCTATAGCTTAGGGAAATTAAAATCAAAAACACACAGCCACCCCAAAGTTTGGGACGGCTCTGTTTACAAGAACCTCGTCTACGGTACAAGTTAAATATCCGAGAAAGCAAAAAATGGATAAAGAAGTTGTGGTACGCACGTACAATGGAATATCACTCAGCAATGAAATCTACGTCATCAGGTCCCTAGTGGCATAATTAGTGGATTCAGGTACGATGATTCTACGAGAAATAAGTCACACAGAAAAAGAAACATCATAAGATATCACTAATACACGGAATGTAAACTTGGCTACACATGAACTGAATTACAAAACAGAACAGGGTCTCAAATTTAGAAAACCAACTTATGCTTGCTTACGGGGAAAGGTGAGTTGGGGTACTGTATAAAACCAGAGATTGAAATTAGCACAGATACCGTTCCATAAGCCAAATATATAATAGACAAGACCTACTCCTTGCTCAACGAAACGGACTCAACACCCCATATTCAACGCCTGGGAAGATACCTGACAAGTAAGAATCTTAAAACCCACGGATTTATATGTCTCCATAAGGAAATCAAGAGTGTGTACAGCGGCCTAAATGCAGCAGTGAAAATCCGATAAATCCCATTATCAAAATAAATTTCAAAAACAAAACCCAATGACAGAGAAATAGAGAGCAATGCTTAAATAATTCATTCAGGGCTTGTGATGCAACCTGGATTTACCACATCTACACCCAGAGCTGGGTGAGACATAAGGCTGAACACTTCGGGCTGATAGCATTGGTGAGGTTCGGTGAGCAAACGCAGACCCTTTGAAGTCATACTGCATGGTACCCATTCCATGGGTCCTAACTCTCCAGTTTTAAGGGATTCTTCCTTCAGCTAAAACGTGCATGGGAAACCCACAGTATGGTGCACCGTGTGACCAGGAAACGTTTTCAAATGCATCTCAGTTTTCATCCCCTGGTACTCGTGTTCACCATTCCAGACGCTTTACTAACACCCTCCCCAGTTGGAGAGTCAGTGCCTTTAACCTCCTGTTTGGCACAGTTTGCAATTTCTGCGCAAGATGAACAGGAATAGGGAGAACCAATGAGAGACTAGCTGTAGGTGTCTGCACGGGCAAATGGAACGCTCATTTCCGACCAGGCAGAGGAACTAACCAAAGGCTCAGCGTGCCCTGCCTGAAAGAGATTAGGGCGTGAAGCAATCCTGCGGTTTTGCGGCCAGCTCACAAGAAAGCGAGTTGAAGAAAGGAGCTCAGGGGCACTGCAATTCACAAACCTGCAGAGTTATGAATGACAGCTATCGTCCAAAAATGTATTGAAGTAAGTCTTCGAAGAGGACTTGAAAGCGGGGCAGAATTTCAGGAAAACGATTTCAGGGGGTGGACTGGAATTGCACTTAAAGCATAGGAAAAGAGGCAGAATGTCGACAATGATGCGCTTGGCCAAAAAGTGCGTATGCGTTTTTTCCTGAATATATTCAGGAAGAAACGCATACGCCCTTTTTGGCCAACCAAGCAAGCGTGTAAAGGAAATCTGCACTACAATGAAGTCTCACTGCCCCCGGTCAAAAGGGCCATCTGAAAAAAGTGTAAAATCCAGAAAGGCAGGACAGGTCATGGAGAACAGGGAGCCTTGTTATGCTGATGGGCGGGATGTAAATTGCCAACAGCCACTCTGGGGAAGTGTATGGTGTTTCCTGAAACACGTAGGATACAAAGCAACACAGCCTATGGCACTTCCACTTATGGTCCTATAGCTTAGGGAAATTAAAATCAAAAACACACTGCCACCCCAAAGTTTGGGACGGCTCTGTTTACAAGAACCTCGTGTACGGTACAAGTGAAATATCCGAGAAAGCAAAAAATGGATAAAGAAGTTGTGGTACGCACGTACAATGGAATATCACTCAGCAATGAAATCTACGTCTTCAGGTCCCTAGCGGCATAATGAGTGGATTCAGGTACGATGATTCTACGAGAAATAAGTCACACAGAAATAGAAACATCATAAGGTATCACTAATACACGGAATGTAAACTTGGCTACACATGAACTGAATAACAAAACAGAACAGGGTCTCAAATTTAGAAAACCAACTTATGCTTGCTTACGGGGAAAGGTGAGTTGGGGTGCTGCATAAAACCAGAGATTGAAATTAGCACACATAGCGTTCCATAAGCCAAATATATAATAGACAAGATTTACTCCTTGCTCAACGAAATGGACTCAACACCCCATATTCAACGCCTGGGAAGATACCTGACAAGTAAGAATCTTAAAACCCATGGATTTATATGTTTCCATAAGGAAATCAAGAGTGTGTACAGCGGCCTAAATGCAGCAGTGAAAATCCGATAAATCCCATTATCAAAATAAATTTCAAAACAAAACACAATGACAGTGAAATAGAGAGCAATGCTTAAATAATTCATTCGGGTTGTGATGCAACCGGGATTTGCCACATCTACACCCAGAGCTGGGTGAGACATAAGGCTGGACACTTCGAGCTGATAGAATTGGTGAGTTTCGGTGAGCAAACGCAGACCCTGTGAAGTCATACTGCATGGTTAACATTCCATGGGTCCCAACTCTCCAGGTTTAAGGGATTCTTCCTTCAGCTAAAACATGCATGGGCAACCCAGAATATGGTCCACCGTGTGACCAGGAAACCTTTTTCAATGCATCTCAGTTTTCGTCCCCTCGTACTCGGTTTGACCATTCCAGACGCTTTACTAACACTCTCCCCACTTGGAGAGTCAGTGCCTTTAACCTCCTCTTTGGCACAGTTTGGAATTTCTGTGCAAGATGAACAGGAATAGGGAGAACCAATGACAGATTAGCTGTAGGTGTCTGCACGAACAAATTTAACGCTCATTTCCCACCAGAAAGAGGAATTAGCCAAAGGCTCAGCATGCCGTGCCGGAACCAGATTAGGGCCTGAAACAATCCTGCGGTTTTCTGGCCAGCTCACAAGAAAGCGAGTTGAAGAAAGGAGCTCAGGGACACTGTAATTCACAAACCTGCAGAGTTATAAATGACAGCTATCGTCCAAAAATATATTGAAGTAAGGCTGCAAAGAGGACTTGAACGCGGGGCAGAATTCCAGGAATACGATTTCAGGAGGTAGACGGGAAGACCTGTGAAAGTATAGGAGAAGAGTCAGAACCTCGACAATGATGCACTTGGTCAAAAAGGGCATATGCGTTTCTTCCAGGGCCCTTATTAAAGAGGGTAGGAGGCTCCCAGCATGCTTCAGTGGCCAACAGAGGGCCTACGTCGCCAAAGCGACATGAGCCATCCAGGCAGGAGTGACCTCACATCAGAGGGCCCACCTCACAGAAGGGTAAGAAACCCAGTCAGGATTAGACTCTCACCAGAGTGCCCACATAAGCAAGGGGCTGGGAACCAGGCAGGAGTGTCCTCACACACGTGGGGCCACATCATCAAAAGTTGAGGTGCCCAGCACATGTGGCCTAAACCAGAGGATCCAGATCTCCAAGGGGCTCGGAGTGAGGCAGGCAGGAGTAGTCTCACAACACAGGGCCAATAGAATAAAAAAGCTGAGGAATCCTGCAGTGGGAACCTCCCAGCAGGCAGCCCAGAGCACCGAGTCTATGCGATCCAGGCCGCAGTGAACTCACAGCAGAGGGCCCACATCATGAAACTGTGAGCAACCCAGCCGTTGGGACCTCAGAGCAGAAGGCCCACATCCCCATGGGGTTGGGAACATGGCACGAGTGTCCTCGCACCACTTAGCACGTATCAGAAAATGTGGGTACCCAGCAGTTAGGGCCTGACGCCAGAGGGCCCTCATCACCGAGGGGAGGAGGCTCCCAGCAAGCTCCAACTGCCACAAGAGGGCCGACATGGCCAAGGCGGGTTGTGCCAGCCAGGCAGGAGTGACCTCACAGCAGAGGGCCCACCTCCCAGAAGTGGGAGGAATCCAGACAGGATCAGACTCTCACCAGAGGGCCCCCATCACCAAGGGGATGGGAACCAGGCAGGAGTGTCCTCACACCAGTGGGGCCACATCAATAAAGGTGAGGAAACCAGTACATGTGGCCTTAAACCAGAGAACCTACATCACAAATGGGCTGGGAGTGAGTCAGGAAGTAGGAGCATGAAAACACAGGACCCAAAGAATAAAAAAGGTAAGGAATCCAGCAGTAGGAACCTCCCAGCAGGCCGCTCAGAGCACAGAGTCTATGGGATCTAGGCCTGAGTGAACTAACACCAGAGAGCCAACATCATGAAACTGTGAACAACACAGGTGTTGGGACCTTAGAGCAGAAGGCCCAAATGCCCATGGGGATGGGAACCTCGCAGAAGTGTCCTCCCACCACTTAGCACGTATCAGAAAATGTGGGTACCCAGCAGTTAGGGCCTGACGCAAGAGGGCACCCATCACCGTGGGAAGGTTCCCAGCAGGCTCCAACTGCCACAAGAGGGCCGATGTTGCCCAGGTGGGGTGTGCCAGCCAGGCAGGAGTGACCTCACAGCAGAGGGCCCACCTCACAGAAGGGTGAGGAACCCATCAAGGATCAGACTCTCACCAGAGGGCCCACATCATCAAGGGCATAGGAACCAGGCAGGAGTGTCCTCACACCAGTGGGGCCACATCATCGAAAGGCGAGGGACCCAGCATACGTGGCCTCAAACCAGAGGACACACATCACCATGGGTCTCGGAGCAAGGCAGGCAGGATTATCCTCCCAACACATGGCCCATTGTATAAAAAAGGTGAGGAATCCAGCCGTTGGAACATCCCAGCAGGCGGCCCAGATCACCGAGTCTATGGGATCCAGGCAGTGATGAACTCACAACAGAGGGCCCTCATCGTGTTACTGTAAGCAACCCAGCCGTTGTGACCTCAGAGCACAAGGCCCACATCCCCATGGGGGAGGGAACCAAGCAGGAGTGTCATCGCACCAGTGGGCACACATCAGAAAATGTGGGGAGCCCAGCAGTTAGGGCCGGACGCCAGAGGGCCCTCATCACTGAGGAGAGGAGGCTCCCAGCAAGCTCCAACTGCTACCAGAGGGCTGACGTCGCCAATGCGGTGTGTGCCAGCCAGGCAGGAGTGACCTCAGAGCAGAGGGCCAACCACACAAAAGTGTGAGGGACCCAAAGAGGATCAGACTCTCACCAGAGGGCCCACATCACCAAGGGAATGGAAACCAGGCAGGAGTGTCCTCACACCAGTGGGGCCACATCACCGAAATGTGATGGACCCAGCACACGTGGCCTCAAACTAGAGGACACACATCACCAAGGGGCTGGGCGTGAGGCAGGCAGGAGGAGCCTCAAAACAGAGGGCCCATAGAATAAAAAAGGTGAGGAATCCCGCAGTTGGAACCTCCCAGCAGGCGGCCAGGAGCAGCGAGGATATGGGAACCAGGCCTGACTGAACACAAAACAGAGGGCCCTCATCATGAAACTGTGAGCAACCTAGCCGTTGGGACCTCAGAGCAGAAGGCCCACATTCCCATGTGGTTGGGAACCTGGCAGGAGTGTACTCGCACCACAGGGCGCACATTAGAGAATTTTGGGAACCCAGAAGTTAGGGCCTGACGCCAGAGGGCCCTCATCACCGAGGAGAGGAAGCTCCCAGCAGGCTCCAACTGCCACAAGAGGGCCGACGTTGCCAAGGTGGGGTGTGCCAGCCAGGCAGGAGTGATCTCACAGCAGAGGGTCCACCTCACAGAAGGGTGAGGAACCCAGCCAGGATCAGACTCTCACCAGAGGGCCCACATCACCAAGGGGATAGGAACCAGGCAGGAGTGTCCTCACACCAGTGGGGCCACATAATCGAAAGGTGAGGGACCCAGCACACGTAGCCTCAAACCAGAGGACACACATCACCAAGGGGCTGGGAGTCAGGCAGGCAGGAGGAGTCTCAAAACAGAGGGCCCATAGAAGAAAAAAGGTGAGGAATCCCGCAGTTGGAACCTCCCCGCAGGCAGCCAGGAGCAGCGAGGCTATTGGATCCAGGGCGGAGTGAACTCACACCAGAGGACCCTCATCATGAAACTGAGCAACCCACAGTTGGGACCTCAGAGCAGAAGGCCAACATTCCCATGGGGTTAGGAACCTGGCAGGAGTGTACTCGCACCACAGGGCGCACATCAGAAAATTTTGGGAGCCCAGGAGTTAGGGTCTGACGCCAGAGGGCCCTCATTACCGAGGGGTGGAGACCCCCAGCAGGCACCAACTCCCAACTGAGGGCCCACGTCGCCAAGGTGATGTGTGCCAGCCAGGCAGGAGTGACCTCACAGCAGAGGGTCTACCTCACAGAAGGGTGAGGAAACCAGCCAGGATAAGACTCTCACCAGAGAGCCCACATCACCAAGGGGATCGGAAAAAGGCAGCAGTGCCCTCACACCAGTGTGGCCACATTATAGAAAGGTGAGGAACCCAGCACATGTGGCCTAAACCAGAGGACCCACATTTCCAAGATGCTCCGAGTGAGGCAAGCAGGAGTAGCCTAACAACACAGGGCCCACAGAATAAGAAATGTGAGGAATCCAGCAGTTGGAACCTCCCAGCAGGTGGCCCAGAGCACGGAGTCTATGGGATCCAGGCCACAGTGAACTCACAGCAGAGGGCCCACATCATGAAACTGTGAGCAACCCAGACGGTGGAACCTCAGAGCAGAAGACCCACATCCCCATGGGGATAGGAACCTCGCAGGAGTGTCCTCGCACAACTTAACACGTATCAGAAAATGTGGGAACCCAGCAGTTAGGGCCTGACGCCAGAGGGCCCTCATCACCGAGGAGAGGAGGCTACCAGCAGGCTCCAAATGCCACCAGAGGGCCGACGTCACCAAGGCAATGGGAGCAAGCCAGGCAGGAGTTACCTCACAGCAGAGGGCCCACCTCACAGAAGTGTGAGGAACCCAACCAGGATCAGACTCTAACCAGAGCGCCCACATCACCAAGGGGATGGAAACCAGGCAGGAGTCTCCTCACACCAGTGGGGCCACATCAGCCAAAGGTGAGGAACACAGCACATGTGGCCTCAAATAAGGGGACACACATCACGAAAGGGCTGGGAGTGAGGCATGCAGGAGGAGACTCACAACAGAGGGCCCATAGAATAAAAAGGTGAGGAACCCCGCCGTTGGAAGCTCCAAGCAGGTGGCCCAGAGCACCGAGGCTATGGGATCCATGCCGGAGTGAACTCACAGCAGAGGGCCCACATTCTGACACTGTGAGCAACCCAGCCGTTGGGACCTCAGAGCAGAAAGCCAACATCCCCAAGGGGATGGGACCCTGGCAGGAGTGTGCTCGCACGACAGGGCGCACATCAGAAAATTTTGGGAGCCCATGAGTTAGGGCCGGACGCCAGAGGGCCCTCATTACCGAGGGGAGGAGACTCCCAGCAGGCACCAACTCCCAACTGAGGGCCCACATCGCCAAGGTGACGTGTGCCAGCCAGGCAGGAGTGACCTCACAGCAGAGGGTCTACCTCACAGAAGGGTGAGGAATCCAGCCAGGATCAGGCTCTCACCAGAGGGCCCCCATCACCAAGTGGATGGGAACCAGGCAGGAGTGTCCTCACACCAGTGGGGCCACATCAATAAAGGTGAGGAAACCGGCACATGTGGCCTCAAACCAGAGGACCTACATCACAAAGGGGCTGGGAGTGAGTCAGGAAGGAGGAGCATGAAAACACAGAACCCAAAGAATAGAAAAGGTAAGGAATTCAGCAGTAGGAACCTCCCAGCAGGCGGCTCAGAGCACAGAGTCTATGGGATCTAGGCCTGAGTGAACTAACACCAGAGAGCCAACATCATGAAACGGTGAACTACACAGGTGTTGGGACCTTAGAGCAGAAGGCCCACATGCCCATGGGGATGGGAACCTGGCAGGAGTGCCCTCGCACCACTTAGGACGTATCAGAAAATGTGGGAACCCAGCAGTTAGGGCCTGATGCCAGAGGGCCTCATCACCGAGGGGAGGAGGCTCCCAGCAGGCTCCAACTGCCACCAGAGGTCTGACGTCGCCAAGGCGGGGTGTGCTAGCCAGGCAGGAGTGACCTCAGAGAAGAGGGCCCACCTCACAGAAGTGTGAGGAACCCAACCAGGATCAGACTCTCGCCGGAGGGACCACATCACCAAGGGGATGGGAAGCAGGCAGGAGTGTCCTCACACCAGTGGGGCCACATCATCAAAAGATGAGGAACCCATCACATGTGGCCTCAAACCAGAGGACACACATCACCAAGGGGCTGGGAGTGAGGCAGGTGTCTGGAGGGGCACATTTAACTCTAATTTCCCACCAGGAAGAGGAATTAACCAAAGGCTCAGAGTGCCGTGCCACACCCTGATTACGGCCTGAAGCAAACCTGCGGTTTTGTGGCCAGCTTTCAAGGAAGCGAGTTAAGAAAGGAAATCACGGGCACTGTAATTCACAAACCTGCAGAGTTATAAATGACAGCTATTGGCAAAAATATATTGAAGTAAGTCTGCAAAGAGGACTTGAAAACGAGGCAAAATTGAGGAATCATATTTCAGGAGGAAGATTGGAATTGCATTTAAAACATGTGAAAAGTGGCAGATCTTTGACAGTGATGCACTTGGACGCACAGTGCGTATACATTTTTTCCTGAATATATTCAGGAAAAAACGCATATGCCCTTTTTGGCCAACCAAGCACTCGAGAAATGGAAATCCGTACTACAATGAAGTCTCATTTCCCATTCGTCAAAAGGGCCATCTGAAAAAAGTGTAAAAACCAGAAACACAGGACAGGCCATGGAGAACAGGGAGCCTTGTTATGCTGATGGGTGGGATGTAAATTGCCAACAGACACTCTGGAGATGTTTATGGTGTATCCTGAAACATCTGAAAACCAAAGCTACAGAGACTAGGGCACTTCCACTTTTGGCCCTATAGCTTAGGAAAATTAAAATCAACAAGACACAGCCAACACAAAATTTAGGGCTGCTGTGTTTACAAGAACCTTGAGTCCAGTACAAATTAAATATCCCAGAAAGAAAAAAATGGATAAAGGAGTTGTGCTACTTACGTACAACAGAATATCACTCAGCAATGAAATCAATGTCATCAGGCCTGTAGCAGCAAATTGAGTGGATTTAAGTATGATGATTCTAAGAGAAATAGGTCACACAGAGAAAGATAATTATCATAAGATATCACTAATAGAGGGAGTGTAAACTTGGCTACACATAAACTGAATTACAAAACCGAACAGTCTCACATTTAGATAAAAACTTATGCTTGCTTAAGGGGAAAGTTGAGTTGGGGTGCTGTATAAAACCAGAGATTGAAATTAGCACACATACCGTTCCATAAGCCAAATATGTAATAGACAAGACCTACTCTTTGCTCAACGAAATAGACTCATCCATGGTGTATCACCTCACACCTGTTAGAATGGGCATCATCAGAAAATCTACAAACAACAAATGCTGGAAAGGGTGTGGAGATAAGGAACCCTCTTCCACTATTGTTGGGAATGTAAATTGATACAGTCACTGTGGAGAACATTATGGAGTTTCTTATAAAACTAAGAATAGAATTACCATATGATACAGCAATCCCACTACTGGGCATATACCCAGACAAAACCATAAATCAAAAAGAGACATTCACCGCAATGTTCATTGCATCACTATTTACAATATCCAGGTAATGGAAGCAACCTAAATGCCCACAGACAGACGAATGCATAAAGATGTGGTACAAATATAAAATGGAATATTACTAAGCCATAAAAAGGAATGAAATTGGGTCATTTGTAGAGACGTTGATGGATCTAGAGACTGTCATACAGAGTGAAGTAAGTCGGAAATAGAAAAACAAATCTTGTCTATTAATGCATATATGTGGAACATAGAAAAATTATACAGATGAACCGTTTTTTAAGGCAGAAATAGAGCAACAGATGTAGACAACAAACGTATGGACACCAAGGGGGGAAAGCTGTTGGGGGTGGTGGTGGGAGGATTGAGAGATTGGGATTGGCATGTATACATTTATATGTATAAAATAGATAACCAAAAAGAACCTGCTGTATAAAAAAATAAAATAAAATTCAAAATTACAAAAAGTAAAACAGAAAAAATATTCTTCCCTTCACATACATGTATTTATATGAATAAATTATTTCCATGCTTATATCTGTAAATACAAAAAAGAGGAATAAAATCTACCTTGAACCAAAAATGAAAAAAAGAAAAAAAAAACAGAACCCACCAGTTACACAGAGGAAAACCGTATCAGGGCACTTGCTCCAGTTGTAAACAATTCTGTAGTTGGCCAGTGGTGGGGAATCATCTCCCATTCAGCCAGCAGGCCCCACGCAACAAGCGTCCTCATTGCAAAGCTGGGGGACCGTGCCAAGGCATCTGTGAGTAAACGTGGGCCGAGCCCCAGGCCAGCTGCTGCTGAAATGTTCCCACCTTTCCCAGGTAAAACACCTGAATATGTACAAGGACTTGAAAGCCTAGAGGAAGGGCCATGGAGCCACATGAGCGACAGCATGCCAGCCGATTTGGTGCCTGCAGGCCAGCCAGGATGGTCCTGGCCCTGGGTACTCTTCTGGAAGCTTTCCATTTCCCTGCCTGAGATACCCCTGCTGTCCGGGCCCCCACTGCTTTCTTCCTCACTCACCTCTGCCCAGGGAGAAATTCCAGAGGCAGGTATGGGTGACACATCCTCTTCTTTAGCAGGTGGCATCTTGGTAACTGCTGCAGAAAGTCCAGCAGAGCCCCACTCACACTGGGCCACCCACAAAGCCGTGGCCTCTCACTCCCTCCCACCAGTCCAGCCCCGAGACTGCTGACAGGGCAGAGAAAATGGCGTCAGGCACAGCTGCAGGGGCTCTTGCTGCCTGGAGTGGTGTTTATATTGATCTCAAACAGGCACACCTGGGGAGGGCTGGCCGGCACGGTCAGGCTTCCCAGGCCAGCCAATAATCACCCCTCAGGCGCTCACAGTTGCAGAAACTGGAACTTGCTGAATCGGCCAGGTCCAAGGAACAGGTGTGGGCTCCTGAGAGTCAGGATAGACAAGGGGTTGCAGCTCTGGCTTGTTTTCTAATTATATTATCTGGCCCATGAGTGGGAGAGAACTTCAAGAAAACCCTCTCCTAATGAGAGGAACCCAGGAGTCAGGGAGAGGAGGGGTGGGTGGTGGGTGGAGACAGAGGCCTGGTGCCCCGGGTGCAGTGGAAGTCTCTGGAAGACCAGGTGGAGGGAGGCCACACAGAGTGATGCCCAGGGTCACAGACCTGTTGGAGCTGCTGTTTCTTAGTTCAAGTCCTGCTCTGAGGTGCTCTGTGTCAGATCTGAGTGACAGGTGAGCTGGAAGTGCTCTGCAATGAGGGCGATGTGCACGGTACCTGTGTGCCCAGCCCTGCCAGGGTAACTGCAAGGGTAGCTCTGTATCCTGGGAGGGGCCTGACCATGAGAGCCCCATGGGCTGCAGGGGAACCTGCCCAGGGAACCCCATATCCTGGGAGGGGCCTGAACAGGAGAGCACCGTGGGCTGCGGTGGGGGTGGGGTACCTGCCCAGGTGAGCTCCATATCCTGGGATTGGCCTGACCTCGAGAGCCCCATGGGCTGCTGGAGTCCTGGTAAAGGATGTCAGGACAGTCAGTGAAGCCACCGAGGATATACCTCCAGTAGTTCCTAAATCCTACACCCTGCTGGTCATTCTACCAACCACCGGGACATGGTATTCTGTATTAGTCTTCAATGATGCCTTCTTTTGTATTCTATTAGTCCCAGAGTCACAAGAAATTTTGGCTTGTGAGTGGCAGGACTCAACATACAACTAAAACAATACTTCTGGGCCGTGTTGCCCCAAGGGTTCAAAAATTCCCACACCATCTTTGGGGAAAGCTCAGTTAAAGACCTAAAAGTTCTACCTCTGGAAAAGGAAACACTCCTTCAATATGCAGATGACATTCTGATCGCCAGCCCTACTAAGGAGACCTCTGAACTACCAAGCCAATAAAGGATACAAGTTGTCCAAGAAAAAGCTCAAATATCACAGACTACGGTGACCTGCCTGGGCTTCATTCTCACAGAAGGTCGGAGAAGCCCATCTCAGGAAAGGGAAGAAACAATTTACAGCCTTACCCATTTCTAAACCTAGAAGACAGCTTAGGGGTTCCTGGGGAGGCCAGGGTTGGTGCTTCTGGATCCCTAACTACAGTCTACTAGCTGGGCCTCTATATGAAACACTGAAAGGAAAAGATGATGATCCTTTTGAATAGAATCCAGAAGTGGCCTTTCAAGAATGGAAAGAGCAGTCAATTCAGACCCTTGCCCTGGAACTCCCTAATTGAGCTAAACCCTTTGACCTTTACATTCCTGGTGAATGGTGAATCGCTATTGGAGTATTAGTGCAAAAACTGGGACCACTTGAAATGGAACAATGCAAGAATGCCATCCCGGTAGGATAAACTACGGTCACCAATGGGCTTGGCCCACCGCCACATCTGGCCAAGATACTGGCGGTATCTGAAAACCTGGAAATCAGCAGCACAAAAGGCCACCTCCCTCCTAAGGGAAAAGGACCCCACGTGGTGATCCTAAGCCCCAACCATGCCCTGAAGTTGCAGGGTTTGCTCCGTGGGCACACTGACCTCGAGTGAGGAGGCCCTCCATCTCCAACCTCCAGAGAGATAACCGGGGTAAAGGGGCACCATGACGACTCATGTGACCATCACTTGACCTGGAGTTTCTCTCATAAAACAACAAGAGTGTGTCCCAAAAGAGTAGACTACTGCTTGCAGGACTTACTGCACCCAGAGCGGACCTAATAATCTTGGCGGGGGAAGCGTATATCACGCTGTCACCATAGAAGAGCCTACAGACACTGTGATGATGGTGGCCAATAAGACCGGCTGGACTCCTGTTTACTTCAAAAGGCTGTTGACTCAGTGGCCATCATGGTCCTTCATCACCACTGACCCTGGACTGTCTGGGAGTTGAGCAGGCAGGGCCCTGACACCTGGTGCTCTTTTTACGTTAATTCAGGGGCCTAATTGAAGAAAGTGCAGACTACTGGTCAGAGCATCTAGTCTGGCAGAAACGGTCAGCCTAAGGTGGCCGAACAAATGCAGGGCGGGGTGAAACTGGACCTCACAGCGTCACTGCACATCTCCTTCCTGGACACTTAAAGGTCATTAGAATCTATAACGCTTCCAATACTGGTGCTCAGGTGGACGAGCGGGGAGGCAGGAGGCCTGGGGACAATCAACGTCACCTGGAGGCTGCTGGGGAGAAGTTCTGACCCTCGCCCACGGGTATGAGGGCTCCTAACTCAGCACTCAGCAATTACAGAAGAAGGGTCTGCACCCTCAGCACTCTAAGAATGAGGAAGGGGAAAAAAGGCAGAAGAGGGCTTTTTCCCAGGCAAAGCCCCTTAAAAATCCCTGGGAGATAAAAATAGAATCTGGGCAATAAAATAAAGTCTAACCTTTTTTATCCTTTGTGCTTTGTCTAATTTCACGTGCTCCTAGGGTCCCGCATACAGAGGTTCAACAGCCGGCACTTCAGACCAGATTTCCTAGTGCGGAATGGCTGGGTCGACACCTCAGCTCCTGGGACACAGTGCACACTCCGCGATATAGAGCCTGAGCTGCAGCCAACCGGGCCCTCGAGAGCTCCGACCCCTCCCTCCCACTGACTCTGACAGGATCTCTAAACAGCAGCCCAGCCCACAGCCCACGGGGTAGCACATGCTCTCACCTCTCCATTCTCTGATCAAAATATAAAGTTTCCTTTGCTTCTGAACCAAACTCAGTCTCAATCTGTTGGCTCCAATGACACTGGGCAGGGGGACACTTGTTGGGGTCCACTCTGGAGGATCAGTAACAGAAATTGAGAACATTGTAACTTCAATGAACAGATGATTGAGCCAAACTGTAATTAACATAGAACAGTGTATAAGGCTCGGGTAAAATAAGATGTTTCTAACACTCCCATTTGATATTTCCATCACTTTATTATAAGCAAGTTCAGTGAAAAGGTTTGTCTTATTTGTCAGGTCAATATTAGAGAAACGAAGTGATTTCTTTCCAAGGATGTACATCTAAAAATCTTGGTTAAAGCTTCAATCTTGTTTTAAATGCTTTTCCATTGAAAATGATACCTCTCTTTCAGTTCCCCCAATTCTGAGAAGTATAAAATCTTATAATTTATTATTACCAAAGGGGAAAGGTGGGAGGAGGGATAAATTAACAGTTTCGGATTAACACATACACACTGCTATGTATAAAATCGATCATCAACAAGGAACTACTGTATAGCCCCGGGAACTACACTCAATATTTTACAATAACCTATAAGGGGAAATAATCTGAAAAAGAATAGATATTTTTATTGACATCATCTATTAATGACAGTTAAAATGGAGCCTAAGAGAAGCCGGTGGTGAGTGCTTCTGACCCTGAAGACTTCAATCATCTAAAGTTTGGACTCTGCCTACTTCCCAAGGCCCTTAATGAACATATGTGTAGCCGTAGCTTAAAAAATTCCCCAGTTTGGGTTGTGGAGAGACACTGATTTTGTAAAAGCCCTGGTGTTCTCCTCACATGAATGGGACACTTCCTACAGCTAAAACATGCCTGTCACACCCAGAGGATTGTATACCGTCTGATCGGGAAGAGTTTGGAAAAGGCATCTCATCTCCTCATCTCCTGGTGCTCGGGTTCACCCCTCCAGCGTCTTTACGAACAGTCTCCCCACTTGGAGATGTCAGCACTGTCAACATCCTGTTGCAGACAGTTTGGAATTTGTCCAGAGGATGAAGCAGAAGGAGGAGGAACAATGAGAGACAAGTCCTAGGTGTTCGGACAGGCACATGTCACTCTTATTTCCAATCAGGAAGACGAATTGACCAAAGGCTAGGGTTGCCCATGGAAACAGAATAAGGCTTGAGGAAATTCCGCTGCTTTGTGGCCAGTTCCCATAAACACAAGTTGAAAAATGGAAGTCAGGGACACTAAAATTCACGAAACTGCAGAGTTGAAAATATCTATCACTGAAAAATGTCTTGAGGAAAGTCAGAGGAAAGGACTTGTAAGCAACAGAGAATGGCAGGAAAGGGATTGGAAGAGGTAGAAAGGACTCGCCATTAAGCACAAGAAAAGGGGCTGAACATTGCCAACATTGCAATTGGCCAAAAAGGGTGTATGCGTCTTTTTCTGTATGTATTCAAGAAAAGGGCATACACTTTTTTAGCCAACCAAACAGGTGGGCACTGGAAATCAATACTACAAAACATATCACTTCGCATCAGTCAGAAGAGCCTTCCTCATAAAGTGTAAACACCAGAAATGCAGGACAGGGCAAGGAGAAAAGGGAGCCCTCTGAGGCTTATACTGGAAATGTATATTGCCAACGGTCACTCTGGAGAAGTGTATTGTGTTTACTAAAGCATCTAAAAAATGAGCTACAGAGCACAGGGCACTTGCACTCATGGACGTATATCTTGGGAAAAACAAAAATCGAGAGGACACAGGCACCCCAATATTTACCGCCTCTATGTTTAAAAGATCCTCGACTAGGATATAATTTATAAGTCTCTGGAGGGAAAAAATGGATAGAGATGTGGCACTTATGTAGAGTGGAATATTACTCAGCCTGGAAATCAATGAAATATGGCCAGTTGTAACAACCACAGAGGAGTTACGTATGATCATTCGAAGTCACATAATTCAAAAAGAAAAAGACACACGATATTACTAATACATGGAATGTAAACGTGGCTACAAATGAACTGAATTACAAAACAGAATGGGGTCTCAAATTTAGAAAACCAACTTATGCTTGCTTAAGGATAAAGGAGAGTTGAGGAGCTGCATAAAACCAGAGATTGAAATTAGCACAGATACCATTCCATAAGCCAAATATGTAATAGAAAAAACCTACTCCCTGGTGAACGAAATGGACTCAACACCCCATATTCAGCGCCTAGGAATATACGGGACGAGTAAGAGTCTTAATACCTATGGATTTATATGTCTCCGTAAGAGAATCAAGCATGTGTACAGTGACATAAACGCAGCAGTGAAAATCAGCTAAATCCCATTATCAAAATAAATTTCAAAAACAAAACACAATGACAGTGAAATAGAGAGCAATTCTTAAATAATTCATTCAGGGCTTGTGATGCAACCTGGATTTACCACATCTACACCCAGAGCTGAGTGAGACATAAGGTTGGACACTTCGGGCTGATAGCATTGGTGAGGTTCGATGAGCAAATGCAGACCCTTTGAAGTCATACTGCATGGTACCTATTCCATGGGTCCCAACTCTCCAGGTTTAAGGGATGCTTCCTTCAGGTAAATCATGCATGGAAATCCCACAGTATGGTCCACCGTGTGACCGGGAAACGTTTCTAAATGCATCTCAGTTTTTGTCACCTGGTACTTGGGATCACCATTCCAGACGCTTTACTAACACTCTCCCCACTTGGAGAGTCAGTGCCTTTAAACTCCTGTTTAGCTCATTTTGCAAATTCTACGCAAGATGAACAGGAATAGGGAGAACCAATGAGAGACTAGCTGTAGGTGTCTGCATGGGCAAATTTAACACTTATTTCCCACCAGGAAGAGGAATTAACCAAAGACTCAGTGTGCCATGCCGGAACCAGATTAGGGCCTGAAGCAATCCTGCGGTTTTTCGGCCCGCACACAAGAAAGCGAGTTGAAGAAAGGGGCTCAGGGGCACTGTAATTCACAAACCTGCAGAGTTATAAATGACAGCTATCGTCCAAAAATATATTGAACTAAGGCTGCGAAGAGGACTTGAAAGCGGGGCAGAATTGCAGGAAAACGATTTCAGGGGGTAGACTGGAATTGCATTTAAAGCATAGGAAAAGAGGCAGAACGTCGACAATGATGCACTTGGCTAAATAGGGCATATGTGTTTTTTCCTGAATATATTCAAGAAAAAATGCATACGCCCTTTTTGGCCAACCAAGCAAGCATGTTATAGTAACCTGCACTACAATGAAGTCTCACTGTCCCCTGGTCAAAAGGGCCATCTGAAAAAAGTGTAAAATACAGAAAGGCAGGACAGGCCATGGAGAACAGGGAGCCTTGTTATGCTGATGGGCGGGATGTAAATTGCCAACAGCCACTCTGGAGAAGTGTATGGTGTTTCCTGAAACACCTAAAAAACAAAGAAACGGAGCTTACGGCACTTCCACTTATGGTCCTACAGTTTAGGGAAATTAAAATCAAAACCACACAGCCACCCCAATGTTTCGGACGGCTCTGTTTACAAGAACCTTGTCTACGGTACAAGTTAAATATCCCAGAATGCCAGAATTGGATAAAGACGTTATGGTACGTACGTACAATGGAATATCACTCAGCAATGAAATCAATGTCATCAGGCCCGTCGCGGCATAATGAGTGGATTCAGGTATAATGATTCTAAGTGAAATAAGTCACACAGAAAAAGAAACATCATAAGTTATCACTAATACACGGAATGTAAACTTGGCTACACATGAACTGAATTACAAGACAGAACAGGGTCTCAAATTTAGAAAACCAACTTATGCTTGCTTAAGGGGAAAGGTGAGTTGGGGTGCTGCATAAAACCAGAGATAGCAATTAGCACAGATACCGTTCCATAAGCCAAATATGTAATAATCAAGACCTACTCCTTGCTCAACGAAATGGACTAAACACCACATATTCAACGCCTAGGAATACACCTGACTAATAAGAATCTTCAAACCCATGGATTTATATGTCTGCGTAACAAAATCAAGTGTGTGTACAGCGGCATGAATGCAGCAGAGAAAATCCTATAAATCCAATTATCAAAATGAATTACAAAAACAAAGCACAATGACAGTGAAATAGAGAGCAATTCTTAAATAATTCATTCAGGGCTTGTGATGCAACCTGGATTTACCACATCTACACCCAGAGCTGAGTGAGACATAAGGTTGGACACTTCGGGCTGATAGCATTGATGAGGTTCAGCGAGCAAATGCAGACCCTTTGAAGTCATGCTGCATGGTACCCATTCCATGGGTCCCAACTCTCCAGGTTTAAGGGATTCTTCCTTCAGCTAAAACATGCATGGGAAACCCACAGTATGGTGCAATGTGTTACTGGGAAAAGGTTTCCAGTGCATCTCAGGTTTCATCCCCTCTTACTCGGGTTCAACATTCCAGAACGTTTACTAACACTCTCCGCACATAGAGAGTCAGTGCCTTTAACCTCCTGTTTGGCACAGTTTGCAATTTCTGCGCAAGATGAACAGGAATAGGGAGAACCAATGAGAGACTAGCTGTAGATGTCTGCACGGGCAAATGGAACGCTCATTTCCCGCCAGGAAGAGGAATTAACCAAAGGCTCAGTGTGCCTTGCTGGAAACAGATTAAGTCCTGAAGCAATCCTGCGGTTTTGCGGCCAGCTCACAAGAAAGCGAGTTGAAGAAAGGGGCTCAGGGGCACTCTAATTCACAAAACTGCAAAGTTATAAATGACAGCTATCGTCCAAAAATATATTGAAAGAAGGCTGTGAAGAGGACTTGAAAGTGGGGCAGAATTGCAGGAAAACGATTTCAGGTTGTAGACAGGAATTGCATTTAAAGCATTGGAAAAGAGGCAGAACGTCGACCATGATGCACTTGGCCCAAAAGGGCCTATGCGTTTTTTCCTGAATATATTCAGGAAAAAACGCATACGCCCTTTTTGGCCAACCAAGCAAGCATGTTAAAGAAATCTGCACTAAAATGAAGTCTCACTGCCCCCCGGTCAAAATGGCCATCTGAAATAGGTGTAAAATCCAGAAAGGCAGCACAGCCCATGGAGAACAGGGAGCCTTGTTATGCTGATGGGCGGGATGTCAATTGCCAACAGCCACTCTGGAGAAGTGTATGGTGTTTTCTGAAACACGTAGAAAACAAATCAACACAGCCCATGGCACTTTCACTTATGGTCCTATAGCTTAGGGAAATTAAAATCAAAAACACACAGCCACTCCAAATTTCGGACAGCTCTGTTTACAAGAACCTCGTCTATGGTACAAGCTAAATATCTCAGAAAGCAAAAAATGGATAAAGAAGTTGTGGTACGTACGTAGAATGGTATATCACTCAGCAATGATATCTATGTCATCAGGCCCGTAGCGGCATAATGAGTGGATTCAGGTAGGATGATTCTACGTGAAATAAGTCACACAGAAAAAGAAACATCATAAGATATCACTAATACACAGAATGTAAACTTGGCTACACATGAAGTGAATTACAAAACACAATAGGGTCTCACATTTAGAAAACCAACTTATGTTTGCTTATGGGGAAAGGTGAGTTGAGGTGCCGCATAAAACCAGAGAATGAAATTAGCACAGATACCGTTCCATAAGCCATATATGTAATATACATGATCTACTCCTTGCTCAACGAAATGGACTCAACATCACATATTCAACCCCAAGAATATACCTGACTAGAACGAGTCTTAAAACCTATGTATTTATATGTCTCCATAAGCGAATCCAGTGTGTTTACAGCGGCATAAACGCAGCATTGAAAATCAGCTAAATCCCATTATACAAATAAATTTTAAAAACTATCACAAAGACTGTGAAATAGAGAGCAATTCTTAAATAATTCATTCATGGTTTGTGATGAAACCTTGGTTTACCACATGCACACCCACAGCTGGGTTAGACATAAGGCTGGACCCTTGGGGCTGATAGGATTGGTGAGGTTCAGTGAGCAAATGCAGACCGTTAGAAGTAATACTGCATGGTACCTATTCCAAGGGTCCCAGCTCTCCAGGTTTAAGGGATTCGTCCTTCAGCTCAAACATGCATGGGGAACGCAGAGTGTGGTCCACCGTGTGATCAGAAAACGTTTTTAAATGCATCTCAGTTTTCGTCCCCTAGTCCTCGGGTTCACCATTCAAGACACTTTACTAACACTCTCCCCACTTGGAGAGTCAGTTCCTTTAACCTCCTGTTTGGTACATTTTGCAATTTCTGCCGAAGTTGAACAGGAATAGGGAGAACCAATGAGAGACTTGCTGTAGGTTTGTGGACAGGCACATTTAACTCTCATTTCCCTCCAGGAAGAGGAACTAACCACAGGCTCAGCGTGCCATGCTGGAAACAGATTAAGGCCTGAAGCAATCCTGCGGTTTTGCGGCCAATTCACCAGAAAGCGAGTTGAAGAAAGAGGCTCAGGGGCACTGTAATTCACAAACCTGCAGAGTTATAAATGACAGCTATCGTCCAAAAACGTATTCAAGTAAGGCTGCAAAGAGGACTTGAAAACGGGGCAGAATTGCCGGAATGCGATTTCAGGAGGTAGACGGGAATTGCTCTGAAAGCATAGGAAAAGAGGCAAAACCTCGACAATGATGCACTTGACCAAAAAGGGCATATTCGTTTTTTCCAGGGCCCTCATTTACAAGGGTAGGAGGCTCCCAGCATGCTCCAGGGGCCAACAGAGGCCCCACATTGCCAAGGTGACGTGAGCCAGCCAGCCAGCCACGTGTGACCTCACATCAGAGGGCCCACCTCACATAAGGGTATGGAACCCAGCCAGGATCAGACTCTCACCAGAGAGCCCACATCACCAAGGGGATGGGAACCAGGCAGGAGTGTCCTCACACCCGTGGGGCCACATCATCGAAAGTTGAGGTACCCAGCACATGTAGCCTCAAACCAGAGGACCCACATCACCATGGGTCTCGGAGTGAGGCAGGAAGGGTTAACCTCACAACACATGGCCCACTGTATAAAAAAGGTGAGGAATCCAGCAGTTGGAACTTCCCAGCAGGCGGCCCAGAGCACCGAGGCTATGAGATCCAGGCCACAGTGAACTCACAGCAGAGGGCCCTCATCGTGATACTGTAAGCAACCCAGCCGTTGTGACCTCAGAGCACAAGGTCCACATCCCCATGGGGAAGGGAACCAAGCAGGAGTGTCATCGCACCAGTGGGCACACATCAGAAAAGGTTGGGAGCACAGCAGTTAGGGCCTGATGCCAGAGGGCCCTCATCACTGAGGGGACGTGGCTCCCAGAAGGCTCCAACTGCTACCAGAGGGCCGACGTAACCAATGCGGGGTGTGCCAGCCAGGCAGGAGTGACCTCAGAGCAGAGGGCCAACCTCACAGAAGTGTGAGGAAACCAAAGATGATCAGACTCTCACCAGAGGGCCCACATCACCAAGGGAATGGGAACAGGGCAGGAGTGTCCTCACACCAGTGGGGCCACATCACCGAAATGTGAGGGACCCAGCACACGTGGCCTCAAACTAGAGGACACACATCACCAAGGGACTGGGAGTGAGGCAGGCAGGAGGAGCCTCAAAACAGAGGGCCCATAGAATAAAAAAGGTGAGGAATCGTGCAGTTGGATCCTCCCAGCAGCCAGCCAGGAGCAGCGAGGCTATGGGATCCAGGCCGGAATGAACCAGAGGACCCTCATCATTAAACTGTGAGCAACCCAGCCGTTGGGACCTCAGAGCAGAAGGCCCACATCCACATGGGTATGGGAAACTGGCAGGAGTGCCATCGCACCAGTGGGCACACATCAGAAAATATGGGTACACAGCAGTTAGTGACTGACGCCACAGGGCCCTCATCCCCGAGGGGAGGAGGCTCCCAGCAAGCTCCAACTGCCACCAGAGGGCCGACGTCACCAAGGCAACGGGAGCAAGCCAGGCAGGAGTGACCTCACAGCAGAGGGCCCACCTCCCAGAAGTGTGACGAAACCAGTCAGGATCAGACTCTCACCAGACGGCCCACATCACCAAGGGGATGGGAACCAGGCAGGAGTGTCCTAACACCAGTGGGTCCACATCACTAAAAGGTGAGTAAACCGGCACATGTGGCCTGAAACCACAGGACCCACATCACGAAGGGGCTGGGAGTGAGGCAGGCAGGAGGAGCCTCACAACACAGGGCCCAAAGAATAAAAAAGGTGAGGTATCCAGCAGTTGGAACCTCGCAGCAGGCGGCCCAGAGCACAGAGACTATGGGATCCCAGCCTGAGTGAACTAACACCAGAGAGCCTATATCATGGAACTGTGAGCAACTCAGACGTTGGAACCACAGAGCAGAAGGCCCACATCCCCATGGGGATGGGAACCTTACAGGAGTGTCCTGTTATCACTGGGCTCACATCAGATAACGTGGGGAGCCCAGCAGTTATGGCCTGACGCCAGAGGGCCCTCATCACCGAGGGGAGGAGGCTCCCAGTAGGTTCCAACTGCCACCAGAGGGCCGATGTCACCAAGGCAATGGGAAGCCAGGAAGGAGTTACCTCACAGCAAAGGGCCCACCTCACAGAAGTGTGAGGAACCCAGCCAGGATCAGACTCTCACCAGAGGGCTCATATCGCCAAGGGGATGGGAACCAGGCACAAGTATCCTCAAACCAGTGGGGCCACATCATCGAAAGGTGAGGGACCCAGCACACGTGGCCTCTAATCAGAGGACACACATAAACAAGGGGCTGGGAATGAGGCAGGCAGGAGTAGCCTCAAAACAGATGGCCCATAGAATAAAAAAGGTGAGGAATCCCGCAGTTGGAACCTCCCAGCAGGCGGCCTGGAGTAGCGAGGCTATGGGATCCAGGCTGAGTGAACTCACACCAGAGGGCCCTCATCATGAAACTGTGAGAAACCCAGACGTTGGGACCTCAGAGCAGAAGACCCACATTCCCATGGGTTTGGGAACCTGACAGGCGTGTACTCGCACCACAGGGTGCACATCAGAAAATTTTGAGAGCCCAGGAGTTAGGGCCTGACACCAGAGAGCCCTCATTACCGAGGGAAGGAGGCTCCCAGCAGGCACCAACACACAATTGAGGGCCCACATCGCCAAGATGACGTGTGCCAGTCAGGTAGGAGTGACCTCACAGCACAGTGCCTACCTAACAGAAGGGTGAGGAAACCAACCAGGATAAGACTCTCGCCAGAGGGCCCACATCACCGAGGGGATCGGAACCATGCAGGAGTGTCCTAACACCAATGTGGCCACATCATAGAAAGGTGAGGAACCCAGCACATGTGGCCTCAAAGCAGAGGACCCACATCTCCAAGGGGCTCAGAGTGAGGCAGGCAGGAGTAGCCTTACAACACAGGGCCCATAGAATAAAAAGATGAGGAATCCAGTAATTGGAAGCTCCCAGCAGGCGGCCCAGGGCACCCAGTCTATGAGACCTAGGCCGCAGTGAACTCACAGCAGAGGGCCCACATCATGATACTGTGAGCAACCCAGCAATTGGGACCACAGAGCAGAAAGCCCACATCCCCATGGGGATGGGAAACTGGCAGGAGTGTCATCGCACCAGTGGGCGCACATCAGAAAATGTGGAGAGCCCAGCAGTTAGGGCCTGATGCCAGCGGGCCCTCATCACCGAGGGGAGGAGGCTCCCATCCCGCTCCAACTGCAACCAGAGGGCTCACTTGGCCAAGGCGATGTGTGCCAGCCAGGCAGGAGTGACCTCACAGCAGAGAGCCCACCTCCCAGAAGTGTGAGGTATCCAGCCAGGATCAGACTCTCACCAGAGGGCCCACATCACCAAGGGGATGGGATCCAGGCAGGAGTGTCCTCACACCAGTGGGGCCACATCACTAAAAGGTGAGGAAACCGGCACATGTAGCCTCAAACCACAGGACCTACATCACCAACGGGGGAAGTGAGGAAGGCAGGAGGAGCCTCACAACACAGGGCACAAAGAATAAAAAAGGTGAGGAATCCAGCAGTTGGAACCTCGCAGCAGGCGGCCCAGAGCACAGGGGCTATGGGATCTAGGCCTGAGTGAACTAACATCAGAGAGCCAACACCATGAAACTGTAAGGAACCCAGGCGTTGGGACCTCAGAGCAGAAGGCCCACATCCCAATGGGGATGGGAACCTGGCAGGAGTGTCCTGGCATCACTGGGCTCACATCAGAAAACGTGGGGAGCACAGCAGTTAGAACCTGACGTCAGAGGGCACTCATCACTGAGGAGAGGAGGCTCCCAGCAGGCTCCAACTGCCACCAGAGGGCCTACGTCTCCAAGGCAATGGGAGCAAGCCAGGCAGGATTTACCTAAGAGCCGAGGGCCCACCTCACAGAAGGGTGAGGAACCCAGCCAGGATCAGACTCTCACCAGAGGGCCCACATCACCAAGGGGATGGGAACCAGGCAGGAGTTTCCTCACACCATTGGGGCCACATCATTGAAAGGAGAGGAACCCAGCACATGTGGTCTCGAACCAGAGGACACACATCACCAAGGGGCTGGGAATGAGGCAGGTGTCTGGACGGGCACATTTAACTCTCATTTCCCACCAGGAAGAGGAATTAACCAAACGCTGAGCATGCCATGCCGGAACCAGATTACAGCCTGAAGCAAACCTGCGGTTTTGTGGCCAGCTCACAAGGAAGCAAGTTAAGAAAGGAAATCAGGGGCACTGTAATTCACAAACCTGCAGAGTTATAAATGACAGCTATTGTCAAAAATATATTGAAGTAAGGCTGCAAAGAGGACTTGAAAACGAGGCAGAATTGCAGGAATCAGATTTCAGGAGGTAGATTTGAATTGCATTTAAAGCATATGAAAAGCAGCAGATCTTTGACAGTGATGCACTTGGACAAAAAGAGCGTATGCATTTTTTCCTGAATACATTCATGAAAAAACGCATACGCCCTTTTTTGTCAACCAAGCACTCCAGCAATGGAAATCCGCACTACAATGAAGTCTCTTTTCCCATTCGTCAAAAGGGCCATCTGAAAAAAGTGTAAAAACAAAAAACACATAACAGGCCATGGAGAACAGGGAGCCTTGTTATGCTGATGGGTGGGATGTCAATTGCCAACAGACACTCTGGAGATGTTTATGATGTATCCTGAAACATCTAAAAAACAAAGCTACAGAGCCTAGGTCACTTCCACTTATGGCTCTATAGCTTAGGAATATTAAAATCAACAAGACACAGCCAACACAAAATTTAGGGCTGCTGTGTTTACAAGAAACTTGAGTCCAGTGCACATTAAATATCCCAGAAAGAAAAAAATGGATAAAGAAGTTGTGCTACTTACGTACAATGGAATATCACTCAGCAATGAAATCAATGTCATCAGGCCTGTAGCAGCAAATTGAGTGAATTTAAGCACGATGATTCTAAGAGAAATATGTCACACAGAGAAAGATAGTTATCATAAGATATCACTAATAGAGGGAGTGTAAACTTGGCTCCACATGAACTGGATTACAAAACCGAACAGAGTCTCACATTTAGATAAAAAACTTATGCTTGCTTAAGGGGAAAGTTGAGTTGGGGTGCTGTATAAAACCAGAGATTGAAATTAGCACAGATACCTTTCCATAAGCCAAATATGTATTAGACAAGACCTACTCCTTGCTCAACGAAATAGACTCATCCATGGTGTATCACCTCACACTGGTTAGAATGGGCATCATCAGAAAAATCTACAAACAACAAATGCTGGAAAGGGTGTGGAGATATGGAACCCTCTTCTACTATTGTTGGGAATGTAAATTGATACAGTCACTGTGGAGAACATTACAGAGTTTCTTATAAAACTAACAATAGAATTACCATCTGATACAGCAATCCCACTACTGGTCATATACCCAGACAAAACCAAAAATTAAAAAACGACATTCACCGCAATGTTCATTGCATCACTATTTACAATATCCAGGTAATGGAAGCAACCTAAATGCCCACAGACAGACGAATGCATAAAGATGTGGTACATATATAAAATGGAATATTACTGAGCCATAAAAAGGAACGAAATTGGGTCACCGGTAGAGATGTTGATGGATCTAGAGACTGTCATACACAGTGAAGTAAGTCAGAAAGAGAAAAACAAAACAAATCTTGTATATTAATGCATATATGTGGAACCTAGAAAAATTGTACAGATGAACCGTTTTGCAAGGCAGAAATAGAGCAACAGACGTAGACAACGAACTTATGGACACCAAGGGGGGAAAGCTGTTGGGGGGATGGTGGTGGGAGGAGTTGAGATATTGGGATTGGCATGTATACATTTATATGTATAAAACAGATAACCAAAAGAAAACCTGCTGTATAAAAAATAAAATAAAATTCAAAATTAAAAAAAATAAAATTAAAAAAAGTAAAACAGAAAAAATATTCTGCCCTTCACATACATGTATTTATATGAATAAATTATTTCCATGCATATATCTGTAAATACAGAAAAGAGGAATAAAATCTACCTTGAACCAAAAACGAAAAAAAGAAAAAGAAAAACAGAACCCACCAGTTACACAGAGGAAATCCCTATCAGGGCAATTGCTCCAGTTGTAAACAATTCTGAAGTTGGTCAGTGGTGGGGAATCATCTCCCATTCAGCCAGCAGGCCCCACGCAACAAGCGTCCTCATTGCAAAGCTGGGGGACCGTGCCGAGGCATCTGTGAGTAAACGTGGGCCGAGCCCCAGGCCAGCTGCTGCTGAAATGTTCCCACCCTTCCCAGGTAAAACACCTGAATATGTACAAGGACTTGAAAGCCTAGAGGAAGGGCCATGGAGCCACACGAGCGACAGCATGCCGGCCGACTTGATGCCTGTAGGCCAGCCAGGATGGCCCTGGCCCTGGGTGCTCTTCTGGAAGCTTTCCATTTCCCTGCCTGAGATACCCCTCCTGTCCCGGCCCCCACTGCCTTCTTCCTTCCTCACCTCTGCACAGGGAGGAATTCCAGCGGCAGGTATGGGTGACACATCCTCTTCTTTAGCAGGTGGCATCTTGGCAACTGCTGCAGAAAGTCCAGCAGAGCCCCACTCACACTGAGCCACCCACAAAGCCGTGGCCTCTCACTCCCTCCCACCAACCCAGCCCCGAGACTGTTGACAGGGCAGAGAAAATGGCGTCAGGCACAGCTGCAGGGGCTCTTGCTGCCTGGAGTGGTGTTTATATCGATCTCAACCCAGGCACACCTGGGGAGATCTGGCCGGCACGGTCAGGCTGCCCAGGTCAGCCTATCATCACCCCTCAGGGTCTCACAGTTGCAGAAAATGGAACTTGCTGAATCGGCCAGGTCCAAGGAACAGGTGTGGGCTCTTGAGAGTCAGGATAGACAAGGGGCTGTAGCTCTGGCTTGTTTTCTAATCATTTTATCTGGCCCATGAGTGGGAGACAACTTCAAGAAAACCCTCTCCTAATGAGAGGAACCCAGGAGTCAGGGAGAGGAGGGGTGGGTGGTGGGTTTAGACAGAGTCCTGGTGCCCCGGGTGCAGTGGAAGCCTCTGGAAGACCAGGTGGAGGGAGGCCGCACAGAGTGATCCCCAAGGTCACAGACCTTTTGGAGCTGCTGTTTGTTAGTTCAAGTACTGCTCTGAGGTGCTCTGTGTCAGATCTGAGCGACAGGTGAGCTGGGAGTGCTTTGCAATGTGCACTATGTGCATGGTTCCTGTTTGCCCAGACTTGCCATTGTACCTGCAAGGGTAGCTCTATATCCTGGGAGGGACCTGACCACGAGAACCCCATGGGCTGCAGGGTACCTGCCCAGGGAACACCATATCCTGGGAGGGGCCTGACCACGAGGGCCCTGTGTCCTGGGGTGGGGGTGGGGTACCTGCCTGGGTAAGCTCCATATCCTGGGATTGGCCTGACCTTGAGAGCCCCATGGGCTGCAGCAGTCAAGGTAACGGATGTCAGGAGAGTCAGTGAAGCCACCGAGGATATACCTCCAGTAGTTCCTAAATCCTATACCCTGCTGGTCATTCTACCAACAACCAGGACTTGGTATTCTGTATTAGTCTTCAATGATGCCTTCTTTTACACTTTTTTCACATGGCCCGTTTGACCGGGGGGCAGTGAGGCTTCATTGTAGTGCAGATTTCCTTTACACGCTTGCTTGGTTGGCCAAAAAGTGCATATGTGTTTTTTCCTGAATATAGTCAGGAAAAAACCCATATGCACTTTTTGGCCAAGTGCATCATTGTCGACATTCTGCCTCTTTTCCTATGCTTTAAGTGCAATTCCAGTCTACCCGCTGAAATCGTTTTCCTGAAATTCTGCACCGCTTTAAAGCCCTCTTCACAGACTTACTTGAATATATTTTTGGACGATAGCTATCATTCATAACTCTGCAGGTTTGTGGACTACAGTCCACTTGAGCTCTTTTCTTCAACACGCTTTCTTGTGAGCTGACCGCAAAACCGCAGGATTGCTTCAGGCCCTAATCTGTTTCTGGCAGGGCATGCTGAGCCTTTGGTTAATTCCTCTTCCTGGTGGGAAATGAGCGTTCCATTTGCCCGTTCAGACACCTACAGCTAGTCTCTCATTGGTTCTCCCTATTCCTATTCATCTTGCGCAGAAATTGCAAACTGTGCCAAACAGGAGGTTAAAGGCACAGACTCTCCAAGAGGGGAGAGTGTTGGTAAACCGTCTGGAATGGCGAACCCGAGTACCAGGGGACGAAAACTGCGATGCATTTGAAAACGTTTCCCAATGACATGGTGGACCGTACTCTGCGTTTCCCATGCATGTTTTAGCTGAAGGAAGACTCCCTTAAACCTGGAGAGTTGAGACCCATGGAATGGGTACCATGCAGTATGACTTCAAAGGGTCTGCATTTGCTCACCGAACCTCACCAATGCCATCAGCCCGAAGTGTCCAGCCTTATGTCTCACCCTAACCCTTACTCGAAGCCTTGCCCTAATCCGTCCCGTAATCCTAACCCATACGCAAACACTAACCCGTATCCTAACACGTACGCTCATCCTAAACAGTTGTCGTACCCTAACCTGTACCCTAAACCGTCCCCATCCCCAACCCTAACAAACCATAACCCTAACACTTACCCAAAGCCTTACCCTAAACCGTTCCCTAATCCTAACCCGTACGTTAACACTAACTCATACCCTAACATGTACGCTCACCCTAAACCATTGTCGTACCCTAACCTGTACCCTAAACTGTCCCCGTCCCCTAAACATAACACTAACCCTAACCCTAAACCTAACCCTTACCCGAAGCCTTACCGTAACCCGTCCCCTAAAACTAACCTGGGCCCTAACACTAACCCATACCCTAACACGTACACTCACCCTAAACCGTTGGCGAACCCTAACCTGTACCCTAAACTGTCCCCATCCCTGTCCTCTAACACTAACCCTAACCCTTACCCGAAGCGTCACCCTAATCCGTCCCATAATCCTAAACCGTACGCTAAAACTAACCCGTGCCCTACCACATACGCTCACCTGAAAACGTTGTCGTACCCTAACCTGTACCCTAAACCGTCACCGTCCCCTAATCCTAACCCTAACCCTTACCCAAAGCCTTACCCTAACCGTCGCATAATCCTAACCCGTACGCTAACACTAACTGTACCCTAACACGTATGCTGACCCTAAACCGTTGTCGTACCCTAACCTGTACCCTAAACAATCCCCGTCCCCTAACCCTAACCCTAACCCTAACCCTAACCATTAAGCGAAGCCTTACCCTAACCCGTCCCTAATCCTAACCCGTACACTAACACTAACACGTACCCTAACACATACGCTCACACTAAACCCTTGTTGTACCCTAACCTGTACCCTAAACCGTCCCCGTACCTTACCCTAACCCTAACCCTAACCCTAACCCTAAACCTTACCTGAAGCCTTGCCCTAACCCGTCCCCTAATCCTAACATGGACGCTAACACTAACCCGTACCCTAACATGTACGCTCACCCTAAACCGTTGTCGTACCCTAACCTGTACCCTAAACCGTCACCGTCCCCTAACCCTAACCCTAACCCTAACACTTACACGAAGCCTTACACTAACCCGTCCCCTAATCCTAACCCGTACGCTAACAATAACCCGTACTCTAACACGTACACTCACGCTAAACCGTTGTCTTACCCTAACCTCTACCCTAAACCGTCACTGTCCCCTAACACTAACCCTAATCCTAACCCTTAACCGAAGCCTTACCCTAACCCGTCCCCTTATCCTAACCAGTACACTAACACTAACCCGTAACCTAACACGTACGCTCACCCTAAACCGTTGTCGTACCCTAACCTGTACCCTAAACCGTCCCCGTCCCCTAACCCTAAACCTAACCTTAACGCTAATCCTAAACCTTACCCGAAGCCTTACCCTAAACCGTTCCCTAATCCTAACCCGTATGCTAAAACTAACCCGTACCCCAACACGTACGCTCACACTAAACCGTTGTTGTACCCTAACCTGTATCCTAAACCGTCCCTGTCACCGTCCCCTAACACTAACCCTAACCCTAACCCTAACCCTTAGCCGAAGCCTTACCCTAACCCGTCCCCTAATCCTAACCCGTAGGCTAACACTAACCCGTACCCTAACACGTACGCTCACCCTAAACCGTTGTCGTACACTAACCTGTACCCTAAACCGTCCCCGTCACCTAACACTAACCCTAACCCTAACCCTAACGCTAACCCTTACCCGAAGCCTTACCCTAAACCGTTCCCTAATCCTAACCCGTACGCTAACACTAACCCGTGCCCTAACATATACAGTCATCCTAAACCGTTGTCGTATGCTAACCTGTATCCTTAACCGTCCCCGTCCCCGTCCCCTAACCCTTACCCGAAACCTTACTCTAACCTGTCCCATAATCCTAACACGTACGCTAACACTAATCCATACCGTAACACGTATGCTCACCCTAAACCGTTGTCGTACCCTAACCTGTACCCTAAACCTTTCCCATCCCCAAACCCTAACCCTAAACCTAACCCTAACCCTAAACCTTACCTTAAGCCTTACGCTAACCCGTCCCCTAATCCGAACACGTACGCTAACCATAACCCGTACCCTAACACGTACGCTCACCCTAAACCGTTGTCGTACCCTAACCTGTACCCTAAACCGTCCCCGTCCCCTAACCCTAACCCTAAACCTAAGCCTAACCCTTAACCGAAGCCTTACCCTAACCCGTCCCCTAATCCGAACCCGTATGCTAACACTAACCCGTACTCTAACACGTACACTCACCCTAAACCGTTATCGTATGCTAACCTGTACCCTAAACCGTCCCCGTCCCCGTCCCCTAACCCTAACGCTAACCCTAACACTAACCCTTACCCGAAGCCTTACACTAACCCGTCCCCTAATCCTAACCCGTACGCTAACACTAAAACGTGCGCTACCACGTACGCTCACCATAACCTGTTGTCGTACACTAAAGTGTACCCTAAACCGTCCTCTTCCCCGTTCCCTAAACCTAAACCTAACCCTAACAATGACCCTTACCAGAAGCCTTACCCTAACCCATCCCATAATCCTAACCCGTACGCTAACACTAACCCGTACCCAAACACGTACGCTCACCCTAAACCGTTGTCGTACCCTAACCTGTACCCTAAACCGTCCCCGTCCCCTAACCCTAACACTAACCCTAACCCCAACCCTAACCCTAACCCCAACCCGAAAACTTATCCGAAGCCTTACCCTAACCCATCCCTTATTCCTAACCCGTACGCTAACACTAACCCGTACCCTAACACTAACCCGTACCCTAACACGTACGCTCAACCTAAACCGTTGTGTACCATAACCTGTACCCTAAACCATCCCCGTACACTACCCCTAGCCCTAACCTAAACCTAGCCCTTACTCGAAGCCTTACCCTAATCCGTCCCCTAATCCTAACCCATAAGCTAACACTAAATGATACCCTAACACGTACGCTCACCCTAAACCGTTGTTGTACCCTAAACTGTACCCTAAACCGTTCCCGTCCCCGTCCCCCAACCGTAAACCTAACCCTAAACCTAATCCTTACCCGAAGCCTTACCCTAACCCGTCCCATAATCCTAACCGTATGCTAACACTAACCCGTACCCTAACACGTACGCTCACCCTAAACAGTTGTCGTACCCTAACCTGTACCCTAAACCGTCCCCGTCACCTAACCCGAACCCTAACCCTAGCACTAACTCTAACCCTTACCCGAAGCCTTACACTAACCCGTCCCCTAATCCTAACCCGTACGCTAACACTAAACCGTACCCAAACACGTACGCTCACCCGAAACATTTGTCGTACACTAACCTGTACCCTAAACCGTCTGCGTCCCCCTCACCCTAACCCTAACCCTAACCCTAACCCTTACACGAAGCCTTACCCTAAACCGTCCCCTAATCCGAACCCGTATGCTAACACTAACCCGTGCCCTAACACGTACACTCAACCTGAACAGTTGTCGTACCCTAAACTGTACCCTAAACCGTCCCCATTCCGTAACCCTAACCCTAACCCTAAACCTAACCATAAAACTTACCCAAAGCCTTACACTAACCCTTTCCCTAATCCAAATCCATACGCTAACACTAACCCGTACCCTAATACATGCGCTCACCCTAAACCGTTGTCGTACCCTAAACTGTACCCTAAACAGTCACTGTCCCCTAATTCTAACCCTAACGCTAATCCTAACACTTACCCGAAGCCTTACACTAACCCGTCCCCTAATCCTAACCCATACGCTAACACTAACCCATACCCTAACATGTACGCTCACCCTAATCCATTGTCGTACCCTAACCTGTACCCTAAACAGTCCCCGTCCCCTAACCCTAACACTAAACCTAATCATTACCCGAAGCCTTACCCTAACCTGTCCCCTAATCCTAACCCGTACGCTAACGCTAACCAGTACCCTAACACGTACCCTCACTCTAAACCGTTGTCGTACCCTAACCTGTACCCTAAAACGTCCCCATCCCATAACCCTAACCCAAACCCTAACCCTTACCCGAAGCCTTCCCCTAACCCGTCCACTAATCCTAACCCGTACGCTAACACTAACCCATACCCTAACACGTATGCTCACCCTAAACCGTTGTCGTACCATAACCTGTACCCTAAACCGTCCCCGTCCCCTAACCCTAACCCTAAACCTAACCCTAAACCTAACCCTTACCCGAAGCCTTACCCTAACCCGTCCCCTAATCCTAACCTGTACGCTAACACTAACCCGTACCCTAACAAGTACACTCACCCTAAAACGTTGCCATACCCTAATTGTACCCTAAACCGTCCCCTAACCCTAACCCTAAACCTAACCCTTACCCGAAGCCTTACCCTAACCCGTCCTCTAATCCTAAACCGTACACTAAGAGTAAACCGTGCCCTAACACCTACGCTCACCCTAAACTGTTGTCGTACCCTAACCTCTACCCTAAACCGTCCCCGTCCCCTAAACCTAATCCTAACCCTAACCCTAACCCTTAACCGGAGCCTTACACTAACCCGTCCCGTAATACTAACCCGTACGCTAACTCTAACCCATACCCTAACACGTACGCTCACCCTAAACCGTTGTCGTACCCTAACCTGTATCCTAAACCATCCCCGTCTCCTAACCCTATCCCTAACCCTAACCCTAACCCTTACCCGAATCCTTACCCTAACACGTCCCCTAATCTAAACTGTACGCTAACACTAACCCGTACCCTAACACGTACGCTCACCCTAACCATTGTCGTACCCTAACCTGTACCCTAAATCGTGCCCATCCCCTAACCCTTACCCGAAGCCTAACCCTAACTGTAAACCTTACCCGAAGCCTTACACTAACTCGTCACCTAAAACTAACCGTATGCTAACACTAATCCGTGCCCTAACACGTACGCTCACCCTAAAGCGTTGTCGTGCACTAACCTGTACCCTAAACCGTCCCCGTCCCCTAACACTAGCCCTAAACCTAACCCTAACACTAACCCTAACCCTTACCCGAAGCCTTACCCTAACCCGTCCCCTAATCCTGACCCGTACCCTAACACTAACCCGTACCCTAACACGTACGCTCACCCAAAACCGTTGTCGTACCCTAACCTGTACCCTAAACCGTCCCTGTCCCCTAACCCTAACCCTAACCCTAACCCTTACCTGAAGCCTTACACTAACCCGTCCCCTGAACGTAACCTGTACGCTAACACTAACCAGTACCCTAACACGTATGCTCACCCTAAACATTTGTCGTACATTAACCTGTACCCTAAATCGTCCTAGTCCCCTAACCCTAACCCTAACCCTAACCCTAACCCTTACCCTAAGCCTTACCCTAACTCGTCCCCTAACCCTAACCCGTACGCTAACACTAACCCCTATCCTAACACGTACGCTCACCCTAAACCGGTTTCGACACTAACCTGTACCCCAAACCGTCCCTGTCCCCTAAACCTAACCCTAACCCTAACCCTAATCCTAACCCTTACCGGAAGCCTTACCCTAAACCGTTCCCTAATACTAACCCGTATGCTAACACTAACCCGTACCATAACACCTACGCTCACCCTAAACCGTTGTCGTACCCTAACCTGTACCCTAAACCGTCCCTGTCCCCGTCCCCTAACACTAACCCTAACCTTAACCCTAACACTTACCCGAAGCCTTACCCTAACCCGTCACCTAATCCTAACCCGTACGCTAACACTAAACTGTACCCTAACCCGTACGCTCACCCTAAAACGTTGTTGTACCCTAACCTGTACCCTAAACCATCCCCGTCACCTAAGCCTAACCCTAATCCTAACCCTAACCCTAACCCTTACCCAAAGCCTTACCCTAACCCGTCCCCTAATCCTAACGTGTACGCTAACACTAACCCGTACCCTAACACGTACGCTCACCCTAAACCGTTGTCATACGCTAACCTGTACCCTAAAACTTCCCCGTCCCCTAACCCTAACCTTAACCATAACCCGAACCCTAACGCTTACCAGAAGCCTTACCCTAACCCGTCCCCTAATCCTAACCCGTACGCTAACACTAACCCGTACCCTAACACATACGCTCAACCTAAACCTTTGTCGTACCCTAACCTGTACCCTAAACAATCCCTGTCCCCTAACCATAACCCTAACCCTACCTCTAAACCTAAACCTTACCCGAAGCCTTACCCTAACCCGTCCCCTAATCCTAACCCGTTAGCTAACACTAACTTGTACACTGACATGTACGCTCACCCTAAACCGCTGTCGTACCCTAACCTGTACCCTAAACCATCCCGGTCGCCTAACCCTAAACCTAACCCTAACCCTAACCCTAACCCTTACCCGAAGCCTTACCCTAACACGTCCCATAATCGTATCCCGTACGCTAACACTAACCCGTGCCCTAACACATACTCTCACACTAAACCGTTGTTGTAACCTAACCTGTACCCTAAAATGTCCCCTTCCCCTAATCCCTAACCCTAACCCTAATCCTAACCCTTACCCGAAGCCTTACCCTAACCTGCCCCCTAATCCTAACCCGTACGCTAACTCTAACCCGTACCGTAACACGTACGCTCACGCTAAATCGTTGTCATACACTAACCTGTACCCTAAACCGTCCGCGTCCCTGTCCTCTAAACCTAACCCTAACCCTAACCCTAACCCTTACCCGAAGCCTTACCCTAACCCGTCCCCTAATCCTAACCCATACGCTAACACTAACCCGTACCCTAACACTTACGCTCACCCTAAACCGTTGTTGTGCACTAACCTGTACCGTACACCGTCCTTTTCCCCGAACCCTAACCCTAACCCTAACCCTAACACTAACGCTTACCCGAAGCCTTACCCTAACCCGTCCCCTAATCCGAACCCGTACGCTAACAATAACCCGTACACTAACACGTACGCTCACCCTAAATTTTTGTCGTACCCTAATCTGTACCCTAAACCGTCCACATCCCCTAACCCTAACCCTAAACCTAACCCTAACTCTAAACCTTACCTGAAGCCTTACCCTAAACCGTCCCCTAAACCGAACCCGTACGCTAACAATAACCCGTACACTAACACGTACGCTCACCCTAAACGGTTGTCGTACCCTAACCTGTACCCTAAACCGTCCCTGTCCCCGTCCCCTAACCCTAACCATAAGCCTAACCCTTACCCGAAGCCTTACCCTAACCCATCCCCTAATCCGAACCGTACGCTAACACTAACCCGTACCCTAACCGTACACTCACCCTAAACAGTTGTCGTACGCTAACCTGTATTCTAAACTGTCCCCGTCCCCGTCCCCTTACCCTAAACCTAACCCTAACACTAACCCTTACCCGAAGCCTTACCCTAAACCGTTCCATAATCCTAACCCGTACGCTAACACTAAACCGTGCGCTACCACGTAGGCTCAGCATAAACTGTTGTCATACACTAACCTGTACCCTAAACCGTCCCTGTCCCCGTCCCCTTCCCCTAACCCTAACCCTAACCCTTACCCAAAGCCTTACCCTAACCCGTCCCCTAATCATAAACCGTAGGCTAACACTAACCCGTACCCTAACACGCACACTCACCCTAAACCGTTTGCGTACACTAACCTGTACCCTAAACCGTCCCCGTCCCCTAAACCTAACCCTAACCCTAACCCAAACCCTTACCCAAAGCCTTACCCTAAACGGTCCCCTAATCCTAACCCGTACGCTAACACTAACAAGTACTCAAACACGTACGCTCACCATAAACCGTTGTCGTACCCTAACCTGTACCCTAAACTCTCCCCGTCCCCGTCCCCTAAACTTAACCCTAACCCTAACCCTTACCGGAAGCCTAACCCTAACTGTAAACCTTACCCGAAGCCTTACACTAACTCGTCACCTAAAACTAACCGTATGCTAACACTAATCCGTGCCCTAACACGTACGCTCACCCTAAAGCGTTGTCGTGCACTAACCTGTACCCTAAACCGTCCCCGTCCCCTAACACTAGCCCTAAACCTAACCCTAACACTAACCCTAACCCTTACCCGAAGCCTTACCCTAACCCGTCCCCTAATCCTGACCCGTACCCTAACACTAACCCGTACCCTAACACGTACGCTCACCCAAAACCGTTGTCGTACCCTAACCTGTACCCTAAACCGTCCCTGTCCCCTAACCCTAACCCTAACCCTAACCCTTACCTGAAGCCTTACACTAACCCGTCCCCTGAACGTAACCTGTACGCTAACACTAACCAGTACCCTAACACGTATGCTCACCCTAAACATTTGTCGTACATTAACCTGTACCCTAAATCGTCCTAGTCCCCTAACCCTAACCCTAACCCTAACCCTAACCCTTACCCTAAGCCTTACCCTAACTCGTCCCCTAACCCTAACCCGTACGCTAACACTAACCCCTATCCTAACACGTACGCTCACCCTAAACCGGTTTCGACACTAACCTGTACCCCAAACCGTCCCTGTCCCCTAAACCTAACCCTAACCCTAACCCTAATCCTAACCCTTACCGGAAGCCTTACCCTAAACCGTTCCCTAATACTAACCCGTATGCTAACACTAACCCGTACCATAACACCTACGCTCACCCTAAACCGTTGTCGTACCCTAACCTGTACCCTAAACCGTCCCTGTCCCCGTCCCCTAACACTAACCCTAACCTTAACCCTAACACTTACCCGAAGCCTTACCCTAACCCGTCACCTAATCCTAACCCGTACGCTAACACTAAACTGTACCCTAACCCGTACGCTCACCCTAAAACGTTGTTGTACCCTAACCTGTACCCTAAACCATCCCCATCACCTAAGCCTAACCCTAATCCTAACCCTAACCCTAAACCTTACCCAAAGCCTTACCCTAACCCGTCCCCTAATCCTAACGTGTACGCTAACACTAACCCGTACCCTAACACGTACGCTCACCCTAAACCGTTGTCATACGCTAACCTGTACCCTAAAACTTCCCCGTCCCCTAACCCTAACCTTAACCATAACCCGAACCCTAACGCTTACCAGAAGCCTTACCCTAACCCGTCCCCTAATCCTAACCCGTACGCTAACACTAACCCGTACCCTAACACATACGCTCAACCTAAACCTTTGTCGTACCCTAACCTGTACCCTAAACAATCCCTGTCCCCTAACCATAACCCTAACCCTACCTCTAAACCTAAACCTTACCCGAAGCCTTACCCTAACCCGTCCCCTAATCCTAACCCGTTAGCTAACACTAACTTGTACACTGACATGTACGCTCACCCTAAACCGCTGTCGTACCCTAACCTGTACCCTAAACCATCCCGGTCGCCTAACCCTAAACCTAACCCTAACCCTAACCCTAACCCTTACCCGAAGCCTTACCCTAACACGTCCCATAATCGTATCCCGTACGCTAACACTAACCCGTGCCCTAACACATACTCTCACACTAAACCGTTGTTGTAACCTAACCTGTACCCTAAAATGTCCCCTTCCCCTAATCCCTAACCCTAACCCTAATCCTAACCCTTACCCGAAGCCTTACCCTAACCTGCCCCCTAATCCTAACCCGTACGCTAACTCTAACCCGTACCGTAACACGTACGCTCACGCTAAATCGTTGTCATACACTAACCTGTACCCTAAACCGTCCGCGTCCCTGTCCTCTAAACCTAACCCTAACCCTAACCCTAACCCTTACCCGAAGCCTTACCCTAACCCGTCCCCTAATCCTAACCCATACGCTAACACTAACCCGTACCCTAACACTTACGCTCACCCTAAACCGTTGTTGTGCACTAACCTGTACCGTACACCGTCCTTTTCCCCGAACCCTAACCCTAACCCTAACCCTAACACTAACGCTTACCCGAAGCCTTACCCTAACCCGTCCCCTAATCCGAACCCGTACGCTAACAATAACCCGTACACTAACACGTACGCTCACCCTAAATTTTTGTCGTACCCTAATCTGTACCCTAAACCGTCCACATCCCCTAACCCTAACCCTAAACCTAACCCTAACTCTAAACCTTACCTGAAGCCTTACCCTAAACCGTCCCCTAAACCGAACCCGTACGCTAACAATAACCCGTACACTAACACGTACGCTCACCCTAAACGGTTGTCGTACCCTAACCTGTACCCTAAACCGTCCCTGTCCCCGTCCCCTAACCCTAACCATAAGCCTAACCCTTACCCGAAGCCTTACCCTAACCCATCCCCTAATCCGAACCGTACGCTAACACTAACCCGTACCCTAACCGTACACTCACCCTAAACAGTTGTCGTACGCTAACCTGTATTCTAAACTGTCCCCGTCCCCGTCCCCTTACCCTAAACCTAACCCTAACACTAACCCTTACCCGAAGCCTTACCCTAAACCGTTCCATAATCCTAACCCGTACGCTAACACTAAACCGTGCGCTACCACGTAGGCTCAGCATAAACTGTTGTCATACACTAACCTGTACCCTAAACCGTCCCTGTCCCCGTCCCCTTCCCCTAACCCTAACCCTAACCCTTACCCAAAGCCTTACCCTAACCCGTCCCCTAATCATAAACCGTAGGCTAACACTAACCCGTACCCTAACACGCACACTCACCCTAAACCGTTTGCGTACACTAACCTGTACCCTAAACCGTCCCCGTCCCCTAAACCTAACCCTAACCCTAACCCAAACCCTTACCCAAAGCCTTACCCTAAACGGTCCCCTAATCCTAACCCGTACGCTAACACTAACAAGTACTCAAACACGTACGCTCACCATAAACCGTTGTCGTACCCTAACCTGTACCCTAAACTCTCCCCGTCCCCGTCCCCTAAACTTAACCCTAACCCTAACCCTTACCCAAAGCCTTACACTAACCCCTCCCCTAATCCTAACCCGTACGCTAACACTAAACCATACCCTAACACGTACACTCACCCTAAATCGTTGTTGTACCCTAACCTGTACCCTAAACCGTCCCCGTCCCCGTCCCCTAACCTTAAACCTAACCGTAAACTTAACCCTTACCCGAAGCCTTACCCTAACACGTCCCCTAATCATAACCCGTACGCTAACACTAACCCGTACCCTAACACGTATGCAACCCGAAACCGTTGTCGTAACCTAACCTGTACCCTAAACCATCCCCGTCCCCTAACCCTAAGCCTAAACCTAACCCTAACCCTAACCCTTACCCGAAGCCTTACCCCAACCCGTCATCTAATCCTAACCCGTACGCTAACACTAACCCGTACCCTAACATGTACGCTCACCCTAAACCGTTATCTTACCCTATCCTGTACCCTAAAGTGTCCCCGTCCCCTAACCCTAACCCTCACCCTAACCTTTACCCAAAGCCTTACGCTAACCCGTCCCCTAATCCTAACCTGTACGCTAACACTAACCCGTACCCTAATACGTGCGCTCACCCTAAACCGTTGTCATACCCTAAACTGTACCCTAAACAGTCCCCGTCCCCTAACCCTAACCCTAACCCTAACCCAAACACTTACCCGAAGCCTTACCCTAACCCGTCCCCTAATGCTAACCCGTACGCTAACACTAACCCGTACCCTAACACATATGCTCACCCTAAACCGTTGTCGTACGCTTACATGTACACTAAACCGTCCCCGTCCCCTAACCCTAACCCTAACCATGACCCTAACCATTACCCGAAGCCTTACGCTAAACCGTCCCCTAATCCTAACCCGTATGCTAACACTAACCCATACCCTAACACGTACGATCACCATAATCCATTGTCGTACCATAACCTGTACCCTAAACTGTCCCCGTCCCCTAACCCTATCACTAACCCTAATCCTAACCCTTACCCGAAGCCTTAACCTAACCCCTCTCCTACTCTAACATGTACGCTAACACTAACCCGTACCCTAACACGTACGCTCACCCTGAACCGTTGTCGTACCCTAACCTGTACCCTAAACCGTCCCCGTGCCCTAACCCTAACCCTAACGCTAACCCTAACTCTAACACTTACCCGAAGCCTTACCCTAACCCGTCCCGTAATCCTAACCCGTACGCTAACACTAACCCGTACCCTAACACGTACGCTCACTCTAAAACCTTGTCGTACCCTAACCTGTACCCTAAATCGTCCCTGTCCCCTAACCCTAACCCTAACCCTAACCTTAAACCTTACCCGAAGCCTTACCCAAACCGGTCCCCTAAACCTAACCCGCACGCTAACACTAACCCGTGCCCTAACACGTACGCTCACCCGAAACATTTGTCGTACACTAAGCTGTACCCTAAACCGTCCCCATTACCTAACACTAACCCGAACCCTAACCATAACCCTAAACCTTACCCGAAGCCTTACCCTAACCCGTCCCCTAATCCTAACCGTACGCTAACACTAATCCATGCCCTAACACGTATGCTCACCCTAAAGCGTTGTCGTACCCTAACCTGTACCCTAAACCGTTCCTGTCCCCGTACCCTAACCCTAACCCTAACCCAAACCCTAACCCTTACCCGAAGCCTTACACTAACCCATCCCATAATCCTAAACGCTACGCTAACACTAACCCGTGCCCTAACACGTACGCTCACCCTAAACCGTTGTCGTACATTAACCTGTACCCTAAATCGTCCCTGTCCCCTAACCCTAACCCTAACCCTAATCCTTACCCGAAGCCTTACCCTAACTCGTCCCCTAATTCTAACCCGTATGCTAACACTAACCTGTATCCTAACACATACGCTCACCCTAAAACTTTGTCGTACACTAAGCTGTACCCTAAATCGTCCCCATCCCCTAACCCTAAACCTAACCCTTACACAAAGCCTTACCCTAACCCGTCCCCTAATCCTAACCCGTACGCTAACACTAACCCGTAACCTAACCCGTATGCTCAACCTAAACCGTTCTCGTACACTAACCTGTACCCTAAACCGTCCCGTCCCTGTCCCCTAACCCTAGCCCTTACCCGAAACCTTACCCTAACATGTCCCCTATTCCTAACCCGTACGCTAACACTATCCCGTACCCTTACACGTACGCTCACCTTAAAACGTTGTCGTACACTAACCTGTAACCTAAACCGTCTCCGTCCCCTAACCCTAACGCTAACCCTAACCCTAACCCATACCCGGAGCCTTACCCTAACCTGTCCCCTAATCCTAACCCGTACGCTAAGACTAACCCTTGCCCTAACACGTACGCTCACCCTAACCCGTTGTCGTACCCTAACCTGTACCCTAAACCGTCCCTCTACCCTAACCCTAACCCTAACCCTTATCCTAACCCTAAAGCTTACCCGAAGCCTTACGCTAACCCGTCCCATAATCCTAACCCGTACGCTAACACTAACCCGTACCCTAACATGTACGCTCACCCTAAACTGTTGTCGTACACTAAACTGTACCCTAAACCGTCCCTGTCCCTGACCATTAACACTAACCCTAACCCTAACCCTAACCCTTACCCGACGCCTTACCCTAACCCGTCCCATAATCCTAACCCGTACGCTAACACTAACCCGTACCCTAACATGTACGCTCACCCTAAACTGTTCTCGTACCCTAACCTGTACCCTAAACCGTCCCTGTCCCCGACCCTTAACCCTAACCCTAACCCTAACCCTAACCCTTACCTGACGCCTTACCCTAACCCGTCCCCAAATCCTAACCCGTACGCTAACACTAACCCGTACCCTAACACGCACGCTCACCCTAAACCGTTGTCGTACCCTAACATGTACCCTAAACCGTCCCCGTCCCCTAACCCTAACCTTAACCCTAAACCTAAACCTAACCCTTACCCGAAGCCTTACCATAACCCGTCTTCTAATCCTAACCCGTACGCTAACAGTAAACTGTGCCCTAACATGTACGCTGAACCTAAACCATTGTCCTACCCTAACCTGTACCCTAAACCATCCCCCTCCCCTAACCCTAACCCTAACCCTAACCCTAACCCTTACACCAAGCCTTACCCTAACCCGTGCCCTAATCCTAACCCGTACGCTAACACTAACCCATACCCTAACACGTACGCTCACCCTAAACCACTGTCGTACACTAACCTGTACCCTAAACCGTCCCCGTCCCCTAACCCTAACCCTAAACCTAACCCTTACCCGAAGCCTTACCCTAACCCGTCCCCTAATCCTAACCCGTAAGCTAACACTAACCCATGCCCTAACACGTACGCTCACCCTAAAGTGTGGTTGTACCCTAACCAGTACACTAAACCGTCCCCGTCCCCGTTCCCTAACCCTAACCCTAACCCAAACTCTAAGCCTTACCCGAAGCCTTACCCTAACCCGTCTCATAATCCTAAACGATACGCTAAAACTAACCCATGCCCTAACACATACGCTCACCCTAAACCGTTGTCGTACCCTAACCTGTACCCTAAACCGTCCCCGTCCCCTAACCCTAACCCTAATCCTTACCCGAAGCCTTACACTAACCCGTCCCCTAATCCTAACCCATACGCTAACTCTAACCCGTATCCTAACACGTACGCTCACCCTAAACCATTCTCATACACTAACCTGTACCCTAAACCATCCCCGTCAACTAACCTTAACCCTAACCCTTACCCGAAGCCTTACCATAACCCGTCCTCTAATCCTAACCCGTACGCTAACAGTAAACTGTGCCCTAAAATGTACGCTCAACCTAAACCATTGTCCTACCCTAACTTGTACCCTAAACCGTCCCCGTCCCCTAACCCTAACCCTAAACCTAGCCCTAAACCTAAACCTTACCCCAAGCCTTACCCTAACCCGACCCTTAATCCTAACCCGTACGCTAACACTAACCCATACCCTAACACGCACGCTCACCCTAAATCTTTGTCGTACCCTAACATGTACCCTAAACCGTCCCCGTCCCCTAACCCTAACCCTAACCCTAACCCTAACACTTACCTGAAGCATTACACTAACCCGTCCCCTAATCCTAATCCGTACGCTAACACTAACCCGTGTCCTAACACGTACCCTCACCCTAAACCGTTGTCGTACCCTAACCTGTACCCTAAACCGTCACCGTCCCCTAGCCCTAACCCTAACCCTAACCCTTACGCGAAGCCTTACCCTAACCCGTCCCCAATCCTAACCCGTACGCTAACACTAACAAGTACCATAACACATACGCTCACCCTAAATTGTTGTCGTACACTAACCTGAAACCTGAACCGTCCCCGTCCCCGTCCCCTAACCCTAACCCTAACCCTAACCCTAACCCTTACCCGAAGCCTTACCCTAATCTGTCCCCTAATCCTAACCCGTATGCTAACACTAACCCTTGCCCTAACACGTACACTCACCCTAAACCATTGTCGTACCCTAACCTGTACCCTGAACCGTCCCTGTACCCTAACCCTAACCCTAACTCTAACCCTAACCCTAACCCTAACACTTACCAGAAGCCTTACCCTAACCCGTCCCGTAATCCTAACCCGTACGCTAACACTAACCCGTACCCTAACACGTACGCTCACCCTAAAACCTTGTCGTACCCTAACCTGTACCCTAAATCGTCCCTGTCCCCTAACCCTAACCCTAACCCTAACCTTAAACCTTACCCGAAGCCTTACCCTAACCGGTCCCCTAAACCTAACCCGCACGCTAACACTAACCCGTGCCCTAACACGTACGCTCACCCGAAACATTTGTCGTACACTAAGCTGTACCCTAAACCGTCCCCATTACCTAACACTAACCCGAACCCTAACCATAGCCCTAAACCTTACCCGAAGCCTTACCCTAACCCGTCCCCTAATCCTAACCGTACGCTAACACTTATCCGTGCCCTAACACGTACGCTCACCCTAAAGCGTTGTCGTACCCTAACCTGTACCCTAAACCGTTCCTGTCCCCGTACCCTAACCCTAACCCTAACCCAAACCCTAACCCTTACCCGAAGCCTTACACTAACCCATCCCATAATCCTAAACGCTACGCTAACACTAACCCGTGCCCTAACACGTACGCTCACCCTAAACCGTTGTCGTACATTAACCTGTACCCTAAATCGTCCCTGTCCCCTAACCCTAACCCTAACCCTAATCCTTACCCGAAGCCTTACCCTAACTCGTCCCCTAATTCTAACCCGTATGCTAACACTAACCTGTATCCTAACACATACGCTCACCCTAAAACTTTGTCGTACACTAAGCTGTACCCTAAATCGTCCCCGTCCCCTAACCCTAAACCTAACCCTTACACAAAGCCTTACCCTAACCCGTCCCCTAATCCTAACCCGTACGCTAACACTAACCCGTAACCTAACCCGTATGCTCAACCTAAACCGTACTCGTACACTAACCTGTACCCTAAACCGTCCCGTCCCGGTCCCCTAACCCTAGCCCTTACCCGAAACCTTACCCTAACATGTCCCCTATACCTAACCCGTACGCTAACACTATCCCGTACCCTTACACGTACGCTCAACTTAAAACGTTGTCGTACACTAACCTGTAACCTAAACCGTCTCCGTCCCCTAACCCTAACCCTAAACCTAGCCCTAAACCTAAACCTTACCCCAAGCCTTACCCTAACCCGACCCTTAATCCTAACCCGTACGCTAACACTAACCCATACCCTAACACGCACACTCACCCTAAATCTTTGTCGTACCCTAACATGTACCCTAAACCGTCCCCGTCCCCTAACCCTAACCCTAACCCTAACCCTAACACTTACCCGAAGCATTACACTAACCCGTCCCCTAATCCTAATCCGTACGCTAACACTAACCCGTGTCCTAACACGTACCCTCACCCTAAACCGTTGTCGTACCCTAACCTGTACCCTAAACCGTCACCGTCCCCTAGCCCTAACCCTAACCCTAACCCTTACGCGAAGCCTTACCCTAACCCGTCCCCAATCCTAACCCGTACGCTAACACTAACAAGTACCCTAACACATACGCTCACCCTAAACATTTGTCGTACACTAACCTGTAACCTAAACCGTCCCCGTCCCCTAACCCTAACCCTAACCCTAACCCTAACCCTAACCCTTACCCGAAGCCTTACCCTAATCTGTCCCCTAATCCTAACGCGTATGCTAACACTAACCCTTGCCCTAACACGTACACTCACCCTAAACCATTGTCGTACCCTAACCTGTACCCTGAACCGTCCCTGTACCCTAACCCTAACCCTAACTCTAACCCTAACCCTAACCCTAACACTTACCCGAAGCCTTACCCTAACCCGTCCCATAATCCTAATCCGTACGCTAACACTAACCCGTACCCTAACACGTACGCTCACCCTAAATCGTTTTCGTACCCTAACCTGTACCCTAAACCATCCCCGTCCCCTAACCCTAACCCTAACACTATCCCTAACCCTTACCCGAAGCCTTACCCTAACTCGGCCCCCAATTCTAAACCATACGCTAACACTAACCCGTACCCTAACAAGTACGATCACCCTAAAACTTTGTCGTACCCTAACCTGTACCCTAAGTCGTCCCCTTCCCCTAAGCCTAACCCTAACCCTAATACTTACCCGAAGCCTTACCCTAAACCGTCCCCTAACCCTAACCCTTACGCTAACACTAACCCGTGCCCTAAAACGAATGCTCACCCTAAACCTCTGTCGTACACTAACCTGTACCCTAAACCGTCCCCGTCCCCGTGCCCTAACCCTAACCCTAAACCTAACCCTTACCCGAAGCCTTACCCTAACACGTCCCCTAATCCTAACCCGTACGCTAACACTAACCCGTGCCCTAACAGGTACGCTCACCCTAAAGCGTGGTCGTACCCTAACCTGTACACTAAACCGTCCCCGTACCCGTTCCCTAACCCTAACCCTATCCCAAACCCTACCCCTTACCCGAAGCCTTACCCTAACCCGTCCCATAATCCTAAATAATACGCTAAAACTACCCCATGCCCTAACACATACGCTCACCCTAAACCGTTGTCGTACCCTAACCTGTACCCTAAACCGTCCCTGTAGCCTAACCCTAACCCTAACCCTAACCCTAACCCTTACCCGAAGCCTTACCCTAACCCGTCCCATAATCCTACCCCGTACGCTAACACTAACCCGTACCCTAACACGTACGCTCACCCTAAACCGTTGTCGTACCATAACCTGTACCTAAACCGTCCCCGTCCCCGTCCCCTAAACTTAACCCTAAACCTCACCCTTACCCGTAGCCTTACACTAACCCGTCCCCTATTCCTAAACTATACGCTAACTCTAACCCGTACCCTAACATATACGCTCACCCTAAAGAGTTGTCGTACACTGACCTCTACCCTAAACCGTCCCCGTCCCCGTCCCCGTACCCTAACCCTAACCCTAACCCTTACCCAAAGCCTTACCCTAACAAGTCCCCAATCCTAACCCGTACGCTAACACTAACACATACCCTAACACGTACGCTCACCCTAAACCGTTGTCGTACCCTACCCTATACCCTAAACAGTCCCCGTACCCTAACCCTAACCCTAACCCTAACCCTTACCTGAAGCCTTACCCTAACCCGTCCCCTAATCCTAACCCGTACGCTAACACTAAACCTTACCCTAACACGTACGCACACTCTAAACTGTTGTCATATCCTATCCTGTACCCTAAACCTTCCCCGTGCCCGTCCCCTAACCCTAACCCTAACCCTTACCCGAAGCCTTACCCTAACCTGTCCCCTAATCCTAACCCATACGCTAACACTAACCCTTACCCTAACACGTACGCACACCCTAAACTGTTGTCAAATCCTATCCTGTACCCTAAACCTTCCCCGTTCCTGTCCCCTAACCCAAACCCTAACCCTTACCCGGAGCCTTACCCTAACCCGTCCCCTAATCCTAACCCGTACGCTAACACTAACCTGTGCCCTAACACGTACGCTCAACCTAAACCATTGTCGTACCCTAACCTGTACCCTAAACCGTCCCCTAACCCTAACCCTAACCCTAACACTTACCCGAATCCTTACCCTAACCCGTCCTCTAATCCTAACATGTACGCTAACAGTAAACTGTGCCCTAACATGTACCCTCACCCTAAACCGTTGTCCTACCCTAACCTGTACCCTAAACCGTCCCCGTCCCTAACCGTAACCCTAACACATACCCGAAGCCTTACCCTAACCCGTGTCCTAATCCTAACCCGTACGTTAACACTAACCCGTACCCTAACACGTACGCTCACCCTAAACCGTTGCCGTACCCCAACCTGTACCCTAAACCGTCCTCGTCCCCTAACCCTAACCCTAACCCTAAAGCAAAACCTAACCTTTACCCGAAGCTTTACCCTAACCCAACCCATAATCCTATCCCGTACGCTAACCCTAACCCGTACCCTACCACGTACGCTCACTTTAAACCGTTGTCGTACCCTAACCTGTACCCTAAACCGTCCCCGTCACCTAACAGTAACCCTAAACGTAACCCTAACCCTAACCCTTAACCGAAGCCTTACCCTAACCCGTCCCTTAATCCTAACCCGTACGCTAACACTAAACCGAGTCCTAACACGTACGCTCACCCTAAAACTTTGTCGTACCCTAACCTGTACCCTAAACCGTCCCCATCCCGTAACCCTTACCCTAACCCTAACAATTACCCGAATCCTTAACCTAACCCGTCCTCTAATCCTAACATGTACGCTAACAGTAAACCGTGCCCTAACACATACGCTCAACCTAAACCGTTGTCGTACCCTAACCTGTACCCTAAACCGTCCCCGTTCCCTAACCCTAACCCTAACCATAACCCTTACCCGAAGCCTTACCCTAACCCGTCCCCTGATCCTATCACGTACGCGAATACTAACCCATACCCTATCACGTACTCTCACCCTAAACATTTGTCGTACACTAACCTGTACCCAAAACCGTCCCCGTCCCTTAACCCTAACCGTAACCCTAACCCTAACCCTAACCCTAACGCTTACCCGAAGCCTTACCCTAACCCGTCCCATAATCCTAACCCTTACGCTAACACTAACCCGTACCCTAACACGTACGCTCACCCTAAACCGTTGACGTACCCAAACCTGTACCCTAAACGGTCCCCGTCCCCTAACCCTAACCCTAACCCTAACCCTTACCAGAAGCCTTACCCTAACCCGTCCCGTAATCCTAACCCGTACGCTAACACTAACCCGTACCCTAACACGTACGCTCACCCTAAAACGTTGTCGTACCCTAACCTGTACCCTAAATCGTCCCTGTCCCCTAACCCTAACCATAACCCTAACCCTAACACTTACCCGAAGCCTTACCCTAACCCTTCCCCTAATACTAACCCGTACGCTAACACTAACCCGTACTCTAACACGTACGCTCACCCTAAACGGTTGTCGTACCCTAACCTGTACCCTAAACCCTCCCCATCCCCTAAGCCTAACCCTAAACCTAACCCTAACCCTAACCCTTACCCGAAGCCTTACCCTAACCCATCACCTAATCGGAACCCGTATGCTAACACTAACCCATACCCTATCACGTACGCTCACCCTAAACCGTTGTTGTACCCTAACCTGTACCCTAAACCCTCCGCATCCCCTAACCCTAACCCTAAACCTAACCCTAACCCTAACCCTTACCCGAAGCTTATCCTAACCCGTCCCCTAATCCTAATCCATTCGCTAACACTAACACATACCCTACCACGTACGCTCACCCTAAAGCATTGTTGTACCCTAACGTGTACCCTAAACCGTTCCCGTGCCCTAACCCTAACCCTAACCCTAACCCAAACCCTAACCCTTACCCGGAGCCTTACCCTAACCCGTCCCCTAATCCTAACCCGTACGCTAACACTAACCTGTGCCCTAACACGTACGCTCAAACTAAACCATTGTCGTACCCTAACCTGTATCCTAAACCGTCCCCTAACCCTAACCCTAACCCTAACCCTTACCCGAAGCCTTAACCTAACCCGTCCTCTAATCCTAAACTGTACGCTAACAGTAAACTGTGACCTAACATGTACCCTCACCCTAAACCGTTGTCCTACCCTAACCTGTACTCTAAACCGTCCCCGTCCCCTAACCCTAACCCAAATCCTAACCCTAAACTTAACCCTTACTCGAAGCCTTACCCTAACCCGTCCACTAATCCTAACCCGTATGCTTACACTAACAATTATCCTAACACGTACGCTCATCCTAAACCTTTGTCGTACCCTAAACTGTACCCTAAACCGTCCCGTCCCCGTCCCCGTCCCCTAACCCTAACCCTAACCCTAACCCTAACCCTTACCCGAAGCCTTACCTTAACCCGTCCCCTAATCCTAATCCGTACGCTAACACTAACACGTAACCTAAAACGTACGCTCACCCTAAAACGTTGTCATACCCTAACATGTACCCTAAACCGACCCCGTCCCCTAGCCCTAACCCTAACCCTAACCTTTACCCGAAGCCTTACCCTAACCCGTCCCCTAATCCTAACCGCTACGCTAACACTAACACGTATTCTAACACGTACGCTCATCGTAAACCGTTGTCGTACCCTAACCTGTAACCTAAACCGTCCCCGTCCCCTAAGCCTAACTCTAACCCTAACCGTAACCTTTACCCGAAGCCTTACCCTTTCCTGTCCCCTAATCCTAACCCGTACGCTAACACTCACCCTTGCCCTAACACGTACACTCACCCTAAACCGTTGTCGTACCCTAACCTGTACCCTAAACCGTCCCTGTACCCTAACCCTAACCATAACCCTAACCCTAACACTTACCCGAAGCCTTACCCTAACCCGTCCCATAATCCTAACCCGTACGCTAACACTAATCCGTACCGTAACACGTACACTCACCGTAAACCATTGTCATACCCTAACCTGTACCCTAAACCATACCCGTCCCCTAACCCTAACCCTAACCCTAACCCTAACCCTATCCATTACCCGAAGCCTTACCCTAACCAGTCCCCTAAGTCTAACCCGTACGCTAACACTAACAACTGCCCTAACATGTACGCTCACCCTAAAGCGTGGTCGTACCCTAACCTGTACCCTAAACCGTCCCCGTCCCCGTCCCCTAACCCTAACCCAAACCCTAACTCTTACCCGAAGCCTTACCGTAAACCATCCCATAATCCTAACCGATACGCTAAAACTAACCCATGCCCTAACACGTACGCTCACCCTAAACCATTGTCGTACCCTAACCTGTACGCTAAACCGTCCCCGTCCCGTAGCCTTAACCCTAACCCTTACCCGAAGCCTTACCCTAACCCATCCCCTAATCCTAACGCGTACGCTAACTCTAACCTGTACCCTAACACGTACGCTCACCCTAAACCGTTGTCATACACTATCCTGTACCCTAAACTCTCCCCGTCCCCTAACCCTAACCCTAACCCTAAGCCTAACACTTGCCCGAAGCCTTACCCTAACCACTTCCCTAATCCTAACCCGTACGCTAACACTAAATCGTACCCTAACACGTACGCTCACCCTAAATCTTTTTCGTACCCTAACCTGTACCCTAAACCGTCCCCGTAACCTAACCCTAACTCTAACCCTAACCCTTACCCGAAGCCTTACCCTAACCCGTCCCCTAATCCTAACCCCTTACCCTAACCCGTCCCCTAATCCTAACCCATACGCTAAAACTAACCCTTACCCTAACCCGTACGCGCACCCTAAACTGTTCTCATATCCTAACCTATACCCTAAACCTTCCCCGTCCCCGTCCACGTCCCCTAAACCTATCCCTAAGCCTAACCCTAACCCTTGCCCGAAGCCTTACACTAACCCGTCCCCTAATCCTAACTCGTACGCTAACACTAGTCCATACCCTAACACGTACGCTCACCCTAAACCGTTGTCGTACCCTAACCTGTACCCTAAACCGTCCCCGTCCCCTAACCCTAAATCTAACTCTAACCCTAACACTTACCCGAAGCCTTACCCTAACCCGTCCCCTAATCCTAACTCGTACACTAACACTAACACGTGCCCTAACACGTACGCTCAACCTAAAGCGTTGTCGTACCCTAACCTGTACACTAAACCGTCCCCGTCCCCTAACCCTAACCCTAACCCTAACCCTAAGACTTACCCGAAGCCTTACCCTAACCTGTCCCCAAATCCTAACCCGTACGCTAACACTAACCCATACCCTAACACGTATGCTCACCCAAAAACGTTGTCGTACACTAACCTGTACCCTAAACAGTCCCCTAACCCTAACCCTAGCCCTAACCCTAACCCTTACCCGAAGCCTTACCCTAACCCGTCCCCTATTCCTAACCCGTACGCGAACACTAACACGTACCCTAACACGTACGCTCACTCTGAACCGTTGTTTTACACTAAACTGGACCCTAAGCCGTCCCCGTCCCTTAACCCGAACCCTAACCCTAACCCTAACCCTAACCCTAACCCTTACTCGAAGCCTTCCCATAACCCGTAACCTAATGCTAACCCGTACGTTAACACTAACCCGTAACCTAACACGTACGCTCAGCCTAAACCGTTGTCATATCCTAACCTGTACCCTAAACCGTCCCTGTCACCTAACCCTAACTGTAAACCTAACCCTAACACTAACCCTTACCCGAAGCCTTTCCCTAACCCGTCCCCTAATCCTAACCCGTACGCTAACACTAACTTGTACCCTAAAACGTATGCTTACCCTAAACAGTTGTTGTACCCTAACCTGTACCCTAAACCGTCCCCGTCCCCTAACCATAACCCTAACCCTAAACTTATCCCTAACCCTTACCCGACGCCTTACCCTAATCCTAACCTGTACGCTAACATTAACCCGTACCCTAACACTAACCCGTACCCTAACATGTACACTCACCCTAAACAGTTGTCGTACACTAAACTGTAACCTAAACCATCCCCGTCCCCTAAACCTAACCCTAACCATAACCCCAACCCTAAACCTTACCCGAAGCCTTACCCTAACGCATCCCCTACTCCTAACCCATACGCTAACACTAACCCATACACTAACACATACGCTCACCCTAAACCCTTGTTGTACCCTAACCTGTACCCTAAACTGTCCCCGTCCCCATCCCCTAACCCTAACCCTAGCCCTAACCGTAACCCTTACCCGAAGCCTTACACTAACCCGTCCCCTAATCCTAAATCGTACGCTAACACTAACCCGTACCCTAACATGTACGCTCACCCTAAAGCATTGTCGTACCCTAACCTGTACCCTAAACCGTGTCCGTCCCCTAACCCTAACCCTAACGCTAACCCTTACCCGAAGCCTTAGCCTATCCCGTCCCGTAATCCTAACCCGTACGCTAACACAAACCCGTACCCTAACACGTACGCTCACCCTAAACGGTTGTCGTACACTAACCTGTACCCTAAACCCTCCCCATCCCCTAACCCTAACCCTAAACCTAACCCTAACCCTAACCCTTACGCGAAGCCTTACCGTAACCCATCACATAAACCGAACCTGTACGCTAACACTAACCCATACCCTACCACGTACGCTCACCCTAAACCGTTGTTGTACCCTAACCTGTACCCTAAACCCTCCACATCCCCTAACCCTAACCCTAAACCTAACCCTAACCCTAACCCTTACCCGAAGCTTACCCTAACCCGTACCCTAATCCTAACCCGTTCGCTAACACTAACCCATACCCTACCACGTACGCTCACCCTAAACCGTTTTTGTACCCTAACCTGTACCCTAAACTGTTCCCGTGCCCTAACCCTAACCCTAACCCTAACCCTTACCCGAAGCTTACCCTAACCTGTACCCTAATCCTAACCCGTTCGCTAACACTAACCCGTACCCTAACACGTATGCTCTCCCTAAACCGCTGTCGTACCCTAAACTGCACCCTCAACCGTGCCCGTCCCCTAACCCTAACCCTAAACCTAACCCGTCCCCTAATCCTAACCCGTACGCTAACTCTAAGCCATGCCCTAACACGTACGCTCACCCTAAACCGTTGTCGTACCCTAACCTGTACCATGAACCGTGTCCGTCCCCTAAACCTAACACTAAACCTAAACCTAACCCTAACCCTTACCCGAAGCCTTACCCTAACCCATCCCCTAAACATAACCCGTACACGAACACTAACACGTACCCTAACACGTACGGTCACCCTGAACCTTTGTCGTACACTAAACTGTACCCTAAACCGTCCCCGTCCCTTAACCCTAACCCTAACCCTAACCCTAACCAAAACCCTAATCCTTACCCGAAGCCTTACCATAACCCGTCCCCTAATCCTAACCCATACATTAACACTAAACCGTAACCTAACACGTACGCTCACCCTAAACCGTTGTCGTACACTAACCTGTACCCTAAACCGTCCCTGTCCCCTACCCCTAACCATAACCCTAAACCTAACACTAACCCTTACCCGAAGCCTTACCCTAACCCGTGCCCTAATCCTAACCCGTACGCTAACACTAACCCGTACACTAACACGTACGCTCACCCTAAACCGTTGTCGTACCCTTACTTGTAACCTAAACCGTCCCCGTCCCCTAACCCTAACCCTAACCCTAACACTAACACTTACCCAAAGCCTTACCCTAACACATCAACTAAACCTAAATCGTACGCTAACACTAACCCATGCCCTAACACGTACGCTCACCCTAAACCGTTGTCGTACACTAACCTGTACCCTAAACTGTCCCTGTCCCCTAACCCTAACCCTAACCATTACGCAAAGCCTTACCCTAACCCGTCCCCCAATCCTAACCCGTACGCTAACACTAACCCGTACCCTAACATGTACGCTCACCCTAAACCGTTCATGTACCCTAACCTGTTCCCTAAACCGTCCTCGTCCCCTAACCCTAACCCTAACCCTAACCCTAGCTTTTACCCGAAGCCTTACACTAACCGGTCCCCTAACCCTAACCCGTACGCTAACACTAACGAGTACCCTAACATGTACGCTCACCCTTAACCATTGTCGTACCCTAACCTGTACCCTAAACCGTCCCCGTCCCCTAACCTAACCCTACCCCTAACCCTTACGCGAAGCCTTACCCTAACCTGTCCCCTAATCCTAAACCGTACGCTGACACTAACACGTACCCTAACACGGACGCTCACCCTAAAACATTGTCGTACACTAAACTGTACCCTAATCCGTCCCCGTCCCTCTCCCCTAACCCTAACCCTAACCCTAACCCAAACCCTAACCCTAACCCTTACCCAAAGCCTTACCCTAATCGGTCCCCTAATCCTAACCCGTATGCTAACACTAACCCGTCCCTTAACACGTAATCTCACCCTAAACCGTTGTCGTACCCTAACCTATACCCTAAACCGTCCCCGTACCCGTCCCCTATCCCTAACCCTAAGCCTAACCCTGAAGCTTACCCGAAGCCTTACCCTAACCCGTCCCCTAATTCTAACCCGTACGGTAACACTAACCCGTACCCTAACACGTACGCTCACCCTAAACGGTTGTCGTACCCTAACCTGTACCCTAAACCGTGTCCGTCCCCTAAACCTAACCCTAAACCTAACCCTAACCTTAACCCTTACCCGAAGCCTCACCCTAACCCGTCCCCTAATTCTAACCCGTACGCTAACACTAACACGTACCCTAACACTTACGGTCACCCTGAACCATTGTCGTACCCTAAACTGTACCCTAAACCGTCCCCGTCCCTTAACCCTAACCCTAACCCTAACCCTAACCCTAACACTAACCCTAATCCTTACCCGAAGCCTTACCATAACCCGTCCCCTAATCCTAACCCGTACGCTAACACTAAACCGTAACCTAACACGTACGCTCACACTAAACCGTTGTCGTACCCTAACCTGTACCCTAAACCGTCCCTGTAGCCTAACCCTAACCCTAACCCTAACCCTAACCCTTACCCGAAGCCTTACCCTAACCCGTCCCATAATCCTACCCCGTACGCTAACACTAACCCGTACCCTAACACGTACGCTCACCCTAAACCGTTGTCGTACCATAACCTGTACCTAAACCGTCCCCGTCCCCGTCCCCTAAACTTAACCCTAAACCTCACCCTTACCCGTAGCCTTACACTAACCCGTCCCCTATTCCTAAACTATACGCTAACTCTAACCCGTACCCTAACATATACGCTCACCCTAAAGAGTTGTCGTACACTGACCTCTACCCTAAACCGTCCCCGTCCCCGTCCCCTAACCCTAACCCTAACCCTAACCCTTACCCAAAGCCTTACCCTAACAAGTCCCCAATCCTAACCCGTACGCTAACACTAACACATACCCTAACACGTACGCTCACCCTAAACCGTTGTCGTACCCTAGCCTATACCCTAAACAGTCCCCGTACCCTAACCCTAACCCTAACCCTAACCCTTACCTGAAGCCTTACCCTAACCCGTCCCCTAATCCTAACCCGTACGCTAACACTAAACCTTACCCTAACACGTACGCACACTCTAAACTGTTGTCATATCCTATCCTGTACCCTAAACCTTCCCCGTGCCCGTCCCCTAACCCTAACCCTAACCCTTACCCGAAGCCTTACCCTAACCTGTCCCCTAATCCTAACCCATACGCTAACACTAACCCTTACCCTAACACGTACGCACACCCTAAACTGTTGTCAAATCCTATCCTGTACCCTAAACCTTCCCCGTTCCTGTCCCCTAACCCAAACCCTAACCCTTACCCGGAGCCTTACCCTAACCCGTCCCCTAATCCTAACCCGTACGCTAACACTAACCTGTGCCCTAACACGTACGTTCAACCTAAACCATTGTCGTACCCTAACCTGTACCCTAAACCGTCCCCTAACCCTAACCCTAACCCTAACACTTACCCGAATCCTTACCCTAACCCGTCCTCTAATCCTAACATGTACGCTAACAGTAAACTGTGCCCTAACATGTACCCTCACCCTAAACCGTTGTCCTACCCTAACCTGTACCCTAAACCGTCCCCGTCCCTAACCGTAACCCTAACACATACCCGAAGCCTTACCCTAACCCGTGTCCTAATCCTAACCCGTACGTTAACACTAACCCGTACCCTAACACGTACGCTCACCCTAAACCGTTGCCGTACCCCAACCTGTACCCTAAACCGTCCTCGTCCCCTAACCCTAACCCTAACCCTAAAGCAAAACCTAACCTTTACCCGAAGCTTTACCCTAACCCAACCCATAATCCTATCCCGTACGCTAACCCTAACCCGTACCCTACCACGTACGCTCACTTTAAACCGTTGTCGTACCCTAACCTGTACCCTAAACCGTCCCCGTCACCTAACAGTAACCCTAAACGTAACCCTAACCCTAACCCTTAACCGAAGCCTTACCCTAACCCGTCCCTTAATCCTAACCCGTACGCTAACACTAAACCGAGTCCTAACACGTACGCTCACCCTAAAACTTTGTCGTACCCTAACCTGTACCCTAAACCGTCCCCATCCCGTAACCCTTACCCTAACCCTAACAATTACCCGAATCCTTAACCTAACCCGTCCTCTAATCCTAACATGTACGCTAACAGTAAACCGTGCCCTAACACATACGCTCAACCTAAACCGTTGTCGTACCCTAACCTGTACCCTAAACCGTCCCCGTTCCCTAACCCTAACCCTAACCATAACCCTTACCCGAAGCCTTACCCTAACCCGTCCCCTGATCCTATCACGTACGCGAATACTAACCCATACCCTATCACGTACTCTCACCCTAAACATTTGTCGTACACTAACCTGTACCCAAAACCGTCCCCGTCCCTTAACCCTAACCGTAACCCTAACCCTAACCCTAACCCTAACGCTTACCCGAAGCCTTACCCTAACCCGTCCCATAATCCTAACCCTTACGCTAACACTAACCCGTACCCTAACACGTACGCTCACCCTAAACCGTTGACGTACCCTAACCTGTACCCTAAACGGTCCCCGTCCCCTAACCCTAACCCTAACCCTAACCCTTACCAGAAGCCTTACCCTAACCCGTCCCGTAATCCTAACCCGTACGCTAACACTAACCCGTACCCTAACACGTACGCTCACCCTAAAACGTTGTCGTACCCTAACCTGTACCCTAAATCGTCCCTGTCCCCTAACCCTAACCATAACCCTAACCCTAACACTTACCCGAAGCCTTACCCTAACCCTTCCCCTAATACTAACCCGTACGCTAACACTAACCCGTACTCTAACACGTACGCTCACCCTAAACGGTTGTCGTACCCTAACCTGTACCCTAAACCCTCCCCATCCCCTAAGCCTAACCCTAAACCTAACCCTAACCCTAACCCTTACCCGAAGCCTTACCCTAACCCATCACCTAATCGGAACCCGTATGCTAACACTAATCCATACCCTATCACGTACGCTCACCCTAAACCGTTGTTGTACCCTAACCTGTACCCTAAACCCTCCGCATCCCCTAACCCTAACCCTAAACCTAACCCTAACCCTAACCCTTACCCGAAGCTTATCCTAACCCGTCCCCTAATCCTAATCCATTCGCTAACACTAACACATACCCTACCACGTACGCTCACCCTAAAGCATTGTTGTACCCTAACGTGTACCCTAAACCGTTCCCGTGCCCTAACCCTAACCCTAACCCTAACCCAAACCCTAACCCTTACCCGGAGCCTTACCCTAACCCGTCCCCTAATCCTAACCCGTACGCTAACACTAACCTGTGCCCTAACACGTACGCTCAAACTAAACCATTGTCGTACCCTAACCTGTATCCTAAACCGTCCCCTAACCCTAACCCTAACCCTAACCCTTACCCGAAGCCTTAACCTAACCCGTCCTCTAATCCTAAACTGTACGCTAACAGTAAACTGTGACCTAACATGTACCCTCACCCTAAACCGTTGTCCTACCCTAACCTGTACTCTAAACCGTCCCCGTCCCCTAACCCTAACCCAAATCCTAACCCTAAACTTAACCCTTACTCGAAGCCTTACCCTAACCCGTCCACTAATCCTAACCCGTATGCTTACACTAACAATTATCCTAACACGTACGCTCATCCTAAACCTTTGTCGTACCCTAAACTGTACCCTAAACCGTCCCGTCCCCGTCCCCGTCCCCTAACCCTAACCCTAACCCTAACCCTTACCCGAAGCCTTACCTTAACCCGTCCCCTAATCCTAATCCGTACGCTAACACTAACACGTAACCTAAAACGTACGCTCACCCTAAAACGTTGTCATACCCTAACATGTACCCTAAACCGACCCCGTCCCCTAGCCCTAACCCTAACCCTAACCTTTACCCGAAGCCTTACCCTAACCCGTCCCCTAATCCTAACCGCTACGCTAACACTAACACGTATTCTAACACGTACGCTCATCGTAAACCGTTGTCGTACCCTAACCTGTAACCTAAACCGTCCCCGTCCCCTAAGCCTAACTCTAACCCTAACCGTAACCTTTACCCGAAGCCTTACCCTTTCCTGTCCCCTAATCCTAACCCGTACGCTAACACTCACCCTTGCCCTAACACGTACACTCACCCTAAACCGTTGTCGTACCCTAACCTGTACCCTAAACCGTCCCTGTACCCTAACCCTAACCATAACCCTAACCCTAACACTTACCCGAAGCCTTACCCTAACCCGTCCCATAATCCTAACCCGTACGCTAACACTAATCCGTACCGTAACACGTACACTCACCGTAAACCATTGTCATACCCTAACCTGTACCCTAAACCATACCCGTCCCCTAACCCTAACCCTAACCCTAACCCTAACCCTATCCATTACCCGAAGCCTTACCCTAACCAGTCCCCTAAGTCTAACCCGTACGCTAACACTAACAACTGCCCTAACATGTACGCTCACCCTAAAGCGTGGTCGTACCCTAACCTGTACCCTAAACCGTCCCCGTCCCCGTCCCCTAACCCTAACCCAAACCCTAACTCTTACCCGAAGCCTTACCGTAAACCATCCCATAATCCTAACCGATACGCTAAAACTAACCCATGCCCTAACACGTACGCTCACCCTAAACCATTGTCGTACCCTAACCTGTACGCTAAACCGTCCCCGTCCCGTAGCCCTAACCCTAACCCTTACCCGAAGCCTTACCCTAACCCATCCCCTAATCCTAACGCATACGCTAACTCTAACCTGTACCCTAACACGTACGCTCACCCTAAACCGTTGTCATACACTATCCTGTACCCTAAACTCTCCCCGTCCCCTAACCCTAACCCTAACCCTAAGCCTAACACTTGCCCGAAGCCTTACCCTAACCACTTCCCTAATCCTAACCCGTACGCTAACACTAAATCGTACCCTAACACGTACGCTCACCCTAAATCTTTTTCGTACCCTAACCTGTACCCTAAACCGTCCCCGTAACCTAACCCTAACTCTAACCCTAACCCTTACCCGAAGCCTTACCCTAACCCGTCCCCTAATCCTAACCCCATACGCTAAAACTAACCCTTACCCTAACCCGTACGCGCACCCTAAACTGTTCTCATATCCTAACCTATACCCTAAACCTTCCCCGTCCCCGTCCACGTCCCCTAAACCTATCCCTAAGCCTAACCCTAACCCTTGCCCGAAGCCTTACACTAACCCGTCCCCTAATCCTAACTCGTACGCTAACACTAGTCCATACCCTAACACGTACGCTCACCCTAAACCGTTGTCGTACCCTAACCTGTACCCTAAACCGTCCCCGTCCCCTAACCCTAAATCTAACTCTAACCCTAACACTTACCCGAAGCCTTACCCTAACCCGTCCCCTAATCCTAACTCGTACACTAACACTAACACGTGCCCTAACACGTACGCTCAACCTAAAGCGTTGTCGTACCCTAACCTGTACACTAAACCGTCCCCGTCCCCTAACCCTAACCCTAACCCTAACCCTAAGACTTACCCGAAGCCTTACCCTAACCTGTCCCCAAATCCTAACCCGTACGCTAACACTAACCCATACCCTAACACGTATGCTCACCCAAAAACGTTGTCGTACACTAACCTGTACCCTAAACAGTCCCCTAACCCTAACCCTAGCCCTAACCCTAACCCTTACCCGAAGCCTTACCCTAACCCGTCCCCTATTCCTAACCCGTACGCGAACACTAACACGTACCCTAACACGTACGCTCACTCTGAACCGTTGTTTTACACTAAACTGGACCCTAAGCCGTCCCCGTCCCTTAACCCGAACCCTAACCCTAACCCTAACCCTAACCCTAACCCTTACTCGAAGCCTTCCCATAACCCGTAACCTAATGCTAACCCGTACGTTAACACTAACCCGTAACCTAACACGTACGCTCAGCCTAAACCGTTGTCATATCCTAACCTGTACCCTAAACCGTCCCTGTCACCTAACCCTAACTGTAAACCTAACCCTAACACTAACCCTTACCCGAAGCCTTTCCCTAACCCGTCCCCTAATCCTAACCCGTACGCTAACACTAACTTGTACCCTAAAACGTATGCTTACCCTAAACAGTTGTTGTACCCTAACCTGTACCCTAAACCGTCCCCGTCCCCTAACCATAACCCTAACCCTAAACTTATCCCTAACCCTTACCCGACGCCTTACCCTAATCCTAACCTGTACGCTAACATTAACCCGTACCCTAACACTAACCCGTACCCTAACATGTACACTCACCCTAAACAGTTGTCGTACACTAAACTGTAACCTAAACCATCCCCGTCCCCTAAACCTAACCCTAACCATAACCCCAACCCTAAACCTTACCCGAAGCCTTACCCTAACGCATCCCCTACTCCTAACCCATACGCTAACACTAACCCATACACTAACACATACGCTCACCCTAAACCCTTGTTGTACCCTAACCTGTACCCTAAACTGTCCCCGTCCCCGTCCCCTAACCCTAACCCTAGCCCTAACCGTAACCCTTACCCGAAGCCTTACACTAACCCGTCCCCTAATCCTAAATCGTACGCTAACACTAACCCGTACCCTAACATGTACGCTCACCCTAAAGCATTGTCGTACCCTAACCTGTACCCTAAACCGTGTCCGTCCCCTAACCCTAACCCTAACGCTAACCCTTACCCGAAGCCTTAGCCTATCCCGTCCCGTAATCCTAACCCGTACGCTAACACAAACCCGTACCCTAACACGTACGCTCACCCTAAACGGTTGTCGTACACTAACCTGTACCCTAAACCCTCCCCATCCCCTAACCCTAACCCTAAACCTAACCCTAACCCTAACCCTTACGCGAAGCCTTACCGTAACCCATCACATAAACCGAACCTGTACGCTAACACTAACCCATACCCTACCACGTACGCTCACCCTAAACCGTTGTTGTACCCTAACCTGTACCCTAAACCCTCCACATCCCCTAACCCTAACCCTAAACCTAACCCTAACCCTAACCCTTACCCGAAGCTTACCCTAACCCGTACCCTAATCCTAACCCGTTCGCTAACACTAACCCATACCCTACCACGTACGCTCACCCTAAACCGTTTTTGTACCCTAACCTGTACCCTAAACTGTTCCCGTGCCCTAACCCTAACCCTAACCCTAACCCTTACCCGAAGCTTACCCTAACCCGTACCCTAATCCTAACCCGTTCGCTAACACTAACCCGTACCCTAACACGTATGCTCTCCCTAAACCGCTGTCGTACCCTAAACTGCACCCTCAACCGTGCCCGTCCCCTAACCCTAACCCTAAACCTAACCCGTCCCCTAATCCTAACCCGTACGCTAACTCTAAGCCATGCCCTAACACGTACGCTCACCCTAAACCGTTGTCGTACCCTAACCTGTACCATGAACCGTGTCCGTCCCCTAAACCTAACACTAAACCTAAACCTAACCCTAACCCTTACCCGAAGCCTTACCCTAACCCATCCCCTAAACATAACCCGTACACGAACACTAACACGTACCCTAACACGTACGGTCACCCTGAACCTTTGTCGTACACTAAACTGTACCCTAAACCGTCCCCGTCCCTTAACCCTAACCCTAACCCTAACCCTAACCAAAACCCTAATCCTTACCCGAAGCCTTACCATAACCCGTCCCCTAATCCTAACCCATACATTAACACTAAACCGTAACCTAACACGTACGCTCACCCTAAACCGTTGTCGTACACTAACCTGTACCCTAAACCGTCCCTGTCCCCTACCCCTAACCATAACCCTAAACCTAACACTAACCCTTACCCGAAGCCTTACCCTAACCCGTGCCCTAATCCTAACCCGTACGCTAACACTAACCCGTACACTAACACGTACGCTCACCCTAAACCGTTGTCGTACCCTTACTTGTAACCTAAACCGTCCCCGTCCCCTAACCCTAACCCTAACCCTAACACTAACACTTACCCAAAGCCTTACCCTAACACATCAACTAAACCTAAATCGTACGCTAACACTAACCCATGCCCTAACACGTACGCTCACCCTAAACCGTTGTCGTACACTAACCTGTACCCTAAACTGTCCCTGTCCCCTAACCCTAACCCTAACCATTACGCAAAGCCTTACCCTAACCCGTCCCCCAATCCTAACCCGTACGCTAACACTAACCCGTACCCTAACATGTACGCTCACCCTAAACCGTTCATGTACCCTAACCTGTTCCCTAAACCGTCCTCATCCCCTAACCCTAACCCTAACCCTAACCCTAGCTTTTACCCGAAGCCTTACACTAACCGGTCCCCTAACCCTAACCCGTACGCTAACACTAACGAGTACCCTAACATGTACGCTCACCCTAAACCGTTTTCGTACACTAACCTGTACCCTAAACCTTGTCCGTCCCCTATACCAAACCCTAACCCCTACCCTAAACCTAACCCTTACCCGAAGCCTTACCCTTACCCGTCCCCTAATCCTAACCCGTACGCTAACAATAACACGTACCCTAAAACGTACGGTCACCCTGAACCATTGTCGTACCCTAAACTGTACCCTAAACCGTACCCGTCCCTTAACCCTAACCCTAACCCTAACCCTAACCCTAATCCTTTCCTGAAGCCTTAACATAACCCGTCTCCTAAACCTAACCCGTACACTAACATTAAATTGTAACCTAACACGTACGCTCACACTAAACCATTGTCGTACCCTAACCTGTACACTAAACCGTCCCTGTCCCCTAACCCTAACCGTAACCCTAACCCTATCACTAACCCTTACCCGAAGCCTAACACTAACCCGTCCCCTAATCCTAAGCCGTGCGCTAACAGTAACCCATACCCCAACATGTACGCTCAACCTAAACCGTTGTCCTACTCTAAACTGTCCCCATCCCCTAACACTAACCCTAACCCTAACCCCAACCCTAACCCTTACCCGAAGCCTTACCCTAACCCGTCCCCTAATCCTAACCCGTACGCTAACACTAACCCGTACCCTAAAACGTACGCTCACCCTAAAACTTTGACGTACCCTAACCTGTACCCTAAACCGTCCCCGTCCCATAACCCTAACCCTAACCCTTACCCGAAGCCTTACCCTAACCCGTCCCCAAATGCTAACCCGTACGCTAACACTAAACAGTACCCTAACACGTACGCTCACCCTAAACCGTGGACGTACCCTAACCTGTACCTTAAACCGTCCCCATTACCCTAACCCTAACCCGAACCCTAACACTAACCCTTACCCGAATACTTAACCTAACCTGTCCCCTACTCCTAACCCGTACGCTAACACTAACCCGTACCCTAACACGTACGCTCACCCTAAACCACTGTCATACCCTAACCTGTACCCTAAACAGTCCCCGTCCCCTAACCCTAACCCTAACCCTAACTCTTACCTGAAGCCTTACACTAACCCGTACCCTAATCCTAACCCGTACGCTATCACTAAACCGTACCCTGAGACGTACGCTCACCCTAAAAGGTTGTCGTACTCTAACCTGTACCCTACACCGTCCCCTAAGCCTAACCCTAACCCTTACCCGAAGCCTTACACTAACCCGTCCCCTAATCCTAAACCGTACGCTAACACTAACCCGTGCCCTAACACATACGCTCACCCTAAAGCGTTGTCGTACTCTAACCTGTACCCTAAACCGTCCCCATCCCCGTCCCCTAACCCTAACCCTAACCCTAACCGTAACACTTACCCGAAGCCTTACCCTAACACGTCCCCTAATCCTAACCCGTATGGTAACACTAACCCGTACCCTAACACGTACGCTCACCCTAAACCATTGTCCTACCCTAACCTGTACCCTAAACCGTCCCCGTCCCCGTCCCCTAAACCTAACCCTAACCCTAACCATTCCCCGAAGCCTTACCCTAACCGTCCCCTAATCCTAAACCGTACGCTCACACTAACCCGTGCCCTAACACGTACGCTCACCCTGAACTGTTGTCGTACCCTAACCTGTACCCTAAACCGTCCCCATCCCCTAAACCTAACCCTAACCTCACCCTAATCCTATCCCTTACCCAAAGCCTTACCCTAACACGTCCCCTAATCCTAACCCGTACATTAACACTAACCCGTGCCCTAAAACATACGCTCAACCTAAACCGTTGTCGTACCCTAACCTGTACCCTAAACCGTCCCCGTGCCCTAACCCTAACCCTAACCCTAACCCTAACCCTAAACCTTACACGAAGCCTTACACTAAACCGTCCCCTAATCCTAAACCGTACGCTGACACTAACACGTAGCCTAACACGTACGCTCACCCTAAACCGTTGTCGTACTCTAACCTGTACCCTAAACCGTGTCCGTCCCCTAACCCTAACCCTAACCCTAACCCTAAACCTTACCCGAAGCCTTACACTAAACCGTCCCCTAATCCTAAACCGTACGCTGACACTAACACGTACCCTAAAACGTACGCTCACGCTAAACCGTTGTCGTACTCTAACCTGTACCCTAAACCGTGTCCGTCCCCTAAACCTAACCCTAACCCTAACCCTAAATCTAACCCTTACCCGAAGCCTTACCCTAACCCGTCCCCTAATCCTAACCCGTACGCTAACAATAACACATACCCTAAAACATACGGTCACCCTGAACCATTGTCGTACCCTAAACTGTACCCTAAACCTTCCCCATCCCTTAACCCTAACCCTAAACCTAACCCTAACCCTAACCCTAATCCTTTCCCGAAGCCTTAAAAAAACCCGTCCCCTAATCCTAACCCATACGCTAACACTAACCCATACACTAACACATACGCTCACCCTAAACCCTTGTTGTACCCTAACCTGTACCCTAAACTGTCCCCGTCCCGCTCCCCTAACCCTAAACCTAGCCCTAACCGTAACCCTTACCCGAAGCCTTACCCTAACCCGTCCCCTAATCCTAAATCGTACACTAACCCTAACCCGTACTCTAACATGTACGCTCACCCTAAAGCGTTGTCGTACCCTAACCTGTACCCTAAACCGTATCCGTCCCCTAACCCTAACCCTAACCCTAACCCTTACCCGAAGCCTTACCCTATCCCGTCCCCTAATACTAACCCGTACGCTAACACTAACCCGTACTCTAACACGTACGCTCACCCTAAACGGTTGTCGTACCCTAACCTGTACCCTAAACCCTCCCCATCCCCTAACCCTAACCCTCAACCTAACCCTAACCCTTACGCGAAGCCTTACCCTAACCCATCACATAAACCGAACCCGTACGCTAACACTAAACCATACCCTACCACGTACGCTCACCCTAAACCCTTGTTGTACCCTAACCTGTACCCTAAACCCTCCACATCCCCTAACCCTAACCCTAAACCTAACCCTAACCCTAACCCTTACCCGAAGCTTACCCTAACCCGTACCCTAATCCTAACACGTTCGCTAACACTAACCCATACCCTACCACGTACGCTCACCCTAAACCGTTTTTGTACCCTAACCTGTACCCTAAACTGTTCCCGTGCCCTAACCCTAACCCTAACCCTAACCCAAACCCTAACCCTTACCCGAAGCCTTACCCTAACCCGTCCCAGAATCCTAACCCGTACGCTAACACTAACCTCTGCCCTAATTCGTACGCTCAACCTAAACCATTGTTGTACCCTAACCTGTACCCTAAACCGTCCCCTAACCCTAACCCTAACACTAAACCTTACCCGAAGCCTTACCCTAACCCGTCCTCTAATCCTAACATGTACGCTAACAGTAAACTGTGCCCTAACATGTACGCTCACCCTAAACCGTTGTCCTACCCTAACCTGTACCCTAAACCATCCCAATCCCCGTCCCCTAACCCTAACCCTAACCCTAACCCTTACCCTTACCCGAAGCCTTACCTTAACCCATCCCCAATCCTAATCCGTACACTAACACTAACCCGAAACCTAACACGTACGCTCACCCTAAACCGTTGTCGTACCCTAACATGTACCCTAAACTGTCCCCATCCCCTAGCCCTAACCCTAACCCTAACCCTTACACTTACCCGAAACCTTACCCTAACTCGTCCCCTAATCCTAAGCCGTAGGCTAAAACTAACCCTTACCCTAACACGTACGCTCACACTAAACTGTGGTCGTACCCTAACCTGTACCGTAAACCGCCCCATCCCCTAACCCTAACCCTAAACCTAACCCTAATCCTAACCCTAACCCGAAGCCTTACCCTAACCCGTCCCATAATCATAACCCGTACGCTAACACTAACCCGTGCCCTAACACGTAGGCTCACCATAAATCATTGTCGTACCCTAACCTGTACCCTAAACCATCCCCATCCCCGTCCCCGTCCCCTAAACTTAACCCTAACACTTACCCGAAGCCTTACCTTAACCTGTCCCCTAATCCTAACCCTTACGCTAACACTAACCCTTGTCCTAACATGTACACTCACCCTAAACCGTTGTCTTACCCTAACCTGTACCCTAAACCGTCCCTGTAACCTAACCCTAACCCTAACCCTAACCCTAACCCTTACCCGAAGCCTTACCCTAACCCGTCCCATAATCCTACCCCGTACGCTAACACTAACCCGTACCCTAACACGTATGCTCAACCTAAACGGTTGTTGTACCCTAACCTGTACCCTAAACCGTCCCCGTCCCCTAAACCTAACCCTAACCCTAACCCAAACCCTTACCCAAAGCCTTACCCTAAACGGTCCCCTAATCCTAACCCGTACGCTAAAACTAACAAGTACCCAAACACGTACGCTCACCATAAACCGTTGTCGTACCCTAAACTGTACCCTAAACTCTCCCCGTCCCCATCCCCTAAGCTTAACCCTAACCCTAACCCTTACCCAAAGCCTTACACTAACCCCTCCCCTAATCCTAACCCGTACGCTAACACTAAACCATACCCTAACACGTACACTCACCCTAAATCGTTGTTGTACCCTAACCTGAACCCTAAACCGTCCCCGTCCCCGTCCCCTAACCCTAAACCTAACCGTAAACTTAACCCTTACCCGAAGCCTTACCCTAACACGTCCCCTAATCATAACCCGTACGCTAACACTAACCCGTACCCTACCACGTACGCTCACCCAAAACCGTTGTCGTAACCTAACCTGTACCCTAAACCATCCCCGTCCCCTAACCCTAAGCCTAAACCTAACCCTAACCCTAAACCTTACCCGAAGCCTTACCCTAACCCGTCCCCTAATCCTAACCCGTACGCTAACACTAACCCATACCCTAACACGTACGCTCACCCTAAACCGTTTTCGTACCCTAACCTGTACCCTAAACCGTCCCCGTCCCCTAACCCTAACCCTAACCCTAACCCTAAACTTAACCCTTACCCGAAGCCCTACCCTAAACCGTCCCCTAATCTTAAACTGTACGCTAACTCTAACCCGTACCCTAAAACGTACGCTCACGCTAAACCGTTGTCGTACTCTAACCTGTACCCTAAACCGTGTCCGTCCCCTAAACCTAACCCTAACCCTAACCCTAAATCTAACCCTTACCCGAAGCCTTACCCTAACCCGTCCCCTAATCCTAACCCGTACGCTAACAATAACACATACCCTAAAACATACGGTCACCCTGAACCATTGTCGTACCCTAAACTGTACCCTAAACCTTCCCCGTCCCTTAACCCTAACCCTAAACCTAACCCTAACCCTAACCCTAATCCTTTCCCGAAGCCTTAACAAAACCCGTCCCCTAATCCTAACCCATACGCTAACACTAACCCATACACTAACACATACGCTCACCCTAAACCCTTGTTGTACCCTAACCTGTACCCTAAACTGTCCCCGTCCCGCTCCCCTAACCCTAAACCTAGCCCTAACCGTAACCCTTACCCGAAGCCTTACCCTAACCCGTCCCCTAATCCTAAATCGTACACTAACCCTAACCCGTACTCTAACATGTACGCTCACCCTAAAGCGTTGTCGTACCCTAACCTGTACCCTAAACCGTATCCGTCCCCTAACCCTAACCCTAACCCTAACCCTTACCCGAAGCCTTACCCTATCCCGTCCCCTAATACTAACCCGTACGCTAACACTAACCCGTACTCTAACACGTACGCTCACCCTAAACGGTTGTCGTACCCTAACATGTACCCTAAACCCTCCCCATCCCCTAACCCTAACCCTAAACCTAACCCTAACCCTTACGCGAAGCCTTACCCTAACCCATCACATAAACCGAACCCGTACGCTAACACTAAACCATACCCTACCACGTACGCTCACCCTAAACCCTTGTTGTACCCTAACCTGTACCCTAAACCCTCCACATCCCCTAACCCTAACCCTAAACCTAACCCTAACCCTAACCCTTACCCGAAGCTTACCCTAACCCGTACCCTAATCCTAACACGTTCGCTAACACTAACCCATACCCTACCACGTACGCTCACCCTAAACCGTTTTTGTACCCTAACCTGTACCCTAAACTGTTCCCGTGCCCTAACCCTAACCCTAACCCTAACCCAAACCCTAACCCTTACCCGAAGCCTTACCCTAACCCGTCCCAGAATCCTAACCCGTACGCTAACACTAACCTCTGCCCTAACTCGTACGCTCAACCTAAACCATTGTCGTACCCTAACCTGTACCCTAAACCGTCCCCTAACCCTAACCCTAACACTAAACCTTACCCGAAGCCTTACCCTAACCCGTCCTCTAATCCTAACATGTACGCTAACAGTAAACTGTGCCCTAACATGTACGCTCACCCTAAACCGTTGTCCTACCCTAACCTGTACCCTAAACCATCCCAATCCCCGTCCCCTAACCCTAACCCTAACCCTAACTCTTACCTGAAGCCTTACACTAACCCGTACCCTAATCCTAACCCGTACGCTATCACTAAACCGTACCCTAAGACGTACGCTCACCCTAAAAGGTTGTCGTACTCTAACCTGTACCCTACACCGTCCCCTAACCCTAACCCTAACCCTTACCCGAAGCCTTACCCTAACCCGTCCCCTAATCCTAAACCGTACGCTAACACTAACCCGTGCCCTAACACATACGCTCACCCTAAAGCGTTGTCGTACCCTAACCTGTACCCTAAACCGTCCCTGTCCCCGTCCCCTAACCCTAACCCTAACCCTAACCGTAACACTTACCCGAAGCCTTACCCTAACACGTCCCCTAATCCTAACCCGTATGCTAACACTAACCCGTACCCTAACACGTACGCTCACCCTAAACCATTGTCCTACCCTAACCTGTACCCTAAACCGTCCCCGTCCCCGTCCCCTAAACCTAACCCTAACCCTAACCCTAACCATTCCCCGAAGCCTTACCCTAACCGTCCCCTAATCCTAAACCGTACGCTCACACTAACCCGTACCCTAACACGTACGCTCACCCTGAACTGTTGTCGTACCCTAACATGTACCCTAAACCGTCCCCGTCCCCTAAACCTAACCCTAACCTCACCCTAATCCTATCCCTTACCCAAAGCCTTACCCTAACACGTCCCCTAATCCTAACCCGTACACTAACACTAACCCGTGCCCTAAAACATACGCTCAACCTAAACCGTTGTCGTACCCTAACCTGTACCCTAAACCGTCCCCGTGCCCTAACCCTAACCCTAACCCTAACCCTAACCCTAAACCTTACCCGAAGCCTTACCCTAACCCGTCCCCTAATCCTAAACCGTACGCTGACACTAACACGTAGCCTAACACGTACGCTCACCCTAAACCGTTGTCGTACTCTAACCTGTACCCTAAACCGTGCCCGTCCCCTAAACCTAACCCTAACCCTAACCCTAAATCTAACCCTTACCCGAAGCCTTACCCTAACCCGTCCCCTAATCCTAACCCGTACGCTAACAATAACACATACCCTAAAACATACGGTCACCCTAAACCATTGTCGTACCCTAAACTGTACCCTAAACCTTCCCCGTCCCTTAACCCTAACCCTAACCCTAACCCTAACCCTAACCCTAATCCTTTCCCGAAGCCTTAACAAAACCCGTCCCCTAATCCTAACCCATACGCTAACACTAACCCATACACTAACACATACGCTCACCCTAAACCCTTGTTGTACCCTAACCTGTACCCTAAACTGTCCCCGTCCCGCTCCCCTAACCCTAAACCTAGCCCTAACCGTAACCCTTACCCGAAGCCTTACCCTAACCCGTCCCCTAATCCTAAATCGTACACTAACCCTAACCCATACTCTAACATGTACGCTCACCCTAAAGCGTTGTCGTACCCTAACCTGTACCCTAAACCGTATCCGTCCCCTAACCCTAACCCTAACCCTAACCCTTACCCGAAGCCTTATCCTATCCCGTCCCCTAATACTAACCCGTACGCTAATACTAACCCGTACTCTAACACGTACGCTCACCCTAAACGGTTGTCGTACCCTAACCTGTACCCTAAACCCTCCCCATCCCCTAACCCTAACCCTCAACCTAACCCTAACCCTTACGCGAAGCCTTACCCTAACCCATCACATAAACCGAACCCGTACGCTAACACTAAACCATACCCTACCACGTACGCTCACCCTAAACCCTTGTTGTACCCTAACCTGTACCCTAAACCCTCCACATCCCCTAACCCTAACCCTAAACCTAACCCTAACCCTAACCCTTACCCGAAGCTTACCCTAACCCGTACCCTAATCCTAACACGTTCGCTAACACTAACCCATACCCTACCACGTACGCTCACCCTAAACCGTTTTTGTACCCTAACCTGTACCCTAAACTGTTCCCGTGCCCTAACCCTAACCCTAACCCTAACCCAAACCCTAACCCTTACCCGAAGCCTTACCCTAACCCGTCCCAGAATCCTAACCCGTACGCTAACACTAACCTCTGCCCTAACTCGTACGCTCAACCTAAACCATTGTCGTACCCTAACCTGTACCCTAAACCGTCCCCTAACCCTAACCCTAACACTAAACCTTACCCGAAGCCTTACCCTAACCCGTCCTCTAATCCTAACATGTACGCTAACAGTAAACTGTGCCCTAACATGTACGCTCACCCTAAACCGTTGTCCTACCCTAACCTGTACCCTAAACCATCCCAATCCCCGTCCCCTAACCCTAACCCTAACCCTAACCCTTACCCTTACCCGAAGCCTTACCTTAACCCATCCCCAATCCTAATCCGTACACTAACACTAACCCGAAACCTAACACGTACGCTCACCCTAAACCGTTGTCGTACCCTAACATGTACCCTAAACTGTCCCCATCCCCTAGCCCTAACCCTAACCCTAACCCTTACACTTACCCGAAACCTTACCCTAACTCGTCCCCTAATCCTAAGCCGTAGGCTAAAACTAACCCTTACCCTAACACGTACGCTCACACTAAACTGTGGTCGTACCCTAACCTGTACCGTAAACCGCCCCATCCCCTAACCCTAACCCTAAACCTAACCCTAATCCTAACCCTAACCCGAAGCCTTACCCTAACCCGTCCCATAATCATAACCCGTACGCTAACACTAACCCGTGCCCTAACACGTAGGCTCACCATAAATCATTGTCGTACCCTAACCTGTACCCTAAACCATCCCCATCCCCGTCCCCGTCCCCTAACCTTAACCCTAACACTTACCCGAAGCCTTACCTTAACCTGTCCCCTAATCCTAACCCTTACGCTAACACTAACCCTTGTCCTAACATGTACACTCACCCTAAACCGTTGTCTTACCCTAACCTGTACCCTAAACCGTCCCTGTAACCTAACCCTAACACTAACACTAACCCTAAACCGAACCCTTACCCGAAGCCTTCCCCTAACCCGTCCCCTAATCCTAAACCGTACGCTAACCCTAACCCGTACCCTAACACGTACGCTCACCCTAAACCGCTGTCGTACCCTAAACTGCACCCTAAACCGTCCCCGTCCACGTCCCCTAACCCTTACCCTAACCCGTCCCCTAATCCTAACCCGTACGCTAACTCTAAGCCATACCCTAACATGTACGCTCACCCTAAACCGTTCTCGTACACTAACCTGTAACCTAAACCGTCCCCGTCCCCTAACCCTAAACCTAACCCTTACCTGAAGCCTTACCTTAACCCGTCCTCTAATCCTAACCCGTACGCTAACTCTAAGCCGTACCCTAACACGTACGCTCACCCTAAACCGTTGACATATACTAACCTGTACACTAAACCGTCCCTGTCCCCTAACCCTAAACCTAACCCTAACCCTAACCATTACCCAAAGCCTTACCCTAACCCGTCCCTTAATCCTAACTCATACGCTAACACTAACCCGTACCCTAACACGTACGCTCACCCTAAACCGTTGTCGTACCCTAACCTGTACCCTAAACCGTCCCCGTCTAATAAGCCTAACCCTAACCCTAACCCTAACCCTAACCCTAGCTTTTACCCGAAGCCTTACCCTAACCGGTCCCCTAATCCGAACCCGTACGCTAACACTATCCCGTACCCTTACACGTATGCTCACCTTAAAATGTTGTCGTACCCTAACCTGTACCCTAAACCGTCCCCGTCCCCTAACCCTAACCCTAACCCTAACACTAACCCTAACCCTTACCAGAAGCCTTACCCTAACCCGTCCCCTAATCCTAACCCGTACGCTAACACTAACCCGTACCCTAACATGTACGCTCACCCTAAACTGTTGTCGTACCCTAACCTGTACCCTAAACCGTCCCTGTCCCCGACCCTTAACCCTATCCCTAATCCTAACCCTAACCCTTACCCGACGCCTTACCCTAACCCGTCCCCTAATCCTAACCCGTACGCTAACACTAACCCGTACCTTAACACGTACGCTCACCCTAAACCGTTGTCGTACCCTAACATGTACCCTAAACCGTCCCCGTCCCCTAACCCTAACCCTAACCCTAAACCTAAACCTAACCCTTACCCGAAGCCTTACCATAACCCGTCCTCTAATCCTAACCCGTACGCTAACAGTAAACTGTGCCCTAACATGTACGCTGACCCTAAACCATTGTCCTACCCTAACCTATACCCTAAACCGTCCCCCTCCCCTAACCCTAACCCTAACCCTAACCCTAACCCTTACCCGAAGCCTTACCCTAACCCGTCCCCTAATGCTAACCCGTACGCTAACACTAACCCGTACCCTAACACGTACGCTCACCCTAAACCGTAGTTGTACCCTTACCTGTACCCTAAACCATCCCCGTCCCCTAATCCTAAACCTAACCCTTACCCGAAGCCTTAACCTAACCCGTCCCCTAATCCTAACCCGTACGCTAACACTAAACAGTACCCTAACACGTACGCTCACCCTAAACCGTGGTCGTACCCTAACCTGTACCTTAAACCGTCCCCATCCCCTAACCCTAACCCGAACCCTAACACTAACCCTTACCCGAATACTTAACCTAACCTGTCCCCTACTCCTAACCCGTACGCTAACACTAACCCGTACCCTAACACGTACGCTCACCCTAAACCACTGTCATACCCTAACCTGTACCCTAAACAGTCCCCGTCCCCTAACCCTAACCCTAACCCTAACTCTTACCTGAAGCCTTACACTAACCCGAACCCTAATCCTAACCCGTACGCTATCACTAAACCGTACCCTGAGACGTACGCTCACCCTAAAAGGTTGTCGTACTCTAACCTGTACCCTACACCGTCCCCTAACACTAACCCTCACCCTAACCCTAACCCTAACCCTAAACCTTTCCCGAAGCCTTAACAAAACCCGTCCCCTAATCCTAACCCGTACGCAAATATTAAATCGTAACCTAACACGTATGCTCACACTAAACCGTTGTCGTACCCTAACCTGTACCCTAAACCGTCCCCGTCCCAGTCCCCTAACCCTAACCCTAACCTTTACCCGAAGCCTTATCCTAACCCGTACCCTAATCATAACCTGTAGGCTAACACTAACCCGTACCCTAAAACGCACACTCACCCTAAACCGTTTTCGTACACTACCCTGTACCCTAAACCGTCCCCGTCCACTAAACCTAACCCTAACCCTAACCCTAACCCTTACCCGAAGCCTTACCCTAACACTTCCCCTAATCCTAACCCGTACGCTAACACTAACCCGTACCCTAACACGTATGCTCAACCTAAACGGTTGTTGTACCCTAACCTGTACCCTAAACCGTCCCCGTCCCCTAAACCTAACCCTAACCCTAACCCAAACCCTTACCCAAAGCCTTACCCTAAACGGTCCCCTAATCCTAACCCGTACGCTAACACTAACAATTACCCAAACACGTACGCTCACCATAAACCGTTGTCGTACCCTAACCTGTACCCTAAACTCTCCCCGTCCCCATCCCCTAAGCTTAACCCTAACCCTAACCCTTACCCAAAGCCTTACACTAACCCCTCCCCTAATCCTAACCCGTACGCTAACACTAAACCATACCCTAACACGTACACTCACCCTAAATCGTTGTTGTACCCTAACCTGAAGCCTAAACCGTCCCCGTCCCCGTCCCCTAACCCTAAACCTAACCGTAAACTTAACCCTTACCCGAAGCCTTACCCTAACACGTCCCCTAATCATTACCCGTACGCTAACACTAACCCGTACCCTACCACGTACGCTCACCCGAAACCGTTGTCGTAACCTAACCTGTACCCTAAACCATCCCCGTCCCCTAACCCTAAGCCTAAACCTAACCCTAACCCTAAACCTTACCCGAAGCCTTACCCTAACCCGTCCCCTAATCCTAACCCGTACGCTAACACTAACCCATACCCTAACACGTACGCTCACCCTAAACCGTTTTCGTACCCTAACCTGTACCCTAAACCGTCCCCGTCCCCTAACCCTAACCCTAACCCTAACCCTAAACTTAACCCTTACCCGAAGCCCTACCCTAAACCGTCCCCTAATCTTAAACTGTACGCTAACTCTAACCCGTACCCTAACACGTACGCTCACGCTAAACCGTTGTCGTACCCTAACGTGTACCCAAATCCGTCCCCGTTCCCGTCACCTAACCCTAATCCTAAACCTTACCCGTAGCCTTACCCCAACCCGTCCCCTAATCCTAACCCGTACGCTAACACTAACCCGTACCCTAATATGTACGCTCACCCTAAAACTTTGCCGTACCCTAACCTGTACCCTAAACCGTCCCGGTCCCCTAACCATAACCCTAACCCTAACCCTAACCCTAAACCTTACCCAAAGCCTTACACTAACCCGTCCCCTAATCCTAACCCATACGCTAACACTAACCCGTACCCTAACACGTACGCTCACCCTAAACCGTTGTCGTAGCCTAACCTGTACCCTAAACCGTCTCCGTCACCTAACCCTAACCCTAACCCTAACACTTACCCGAAACCTTGCCCTAACTCGTCCCCTAATCCTAAGCCGTAGGCTAAAACTAAACCTTACCCTAACACGTACGCGCACACTAAACTGTGGTCGTACGCTAACCTGTACACTAAACCGTCCCCGTCCTCTAACCCTAACCCTAACCCTAACCCTATCCATTACCCGAAGCCTTACCCTAACCAGTCCCCTAAGTCTAACCCGTACGCTAACACTAACAACTGCCCTAACATGTACGCTCACCCTAAAGCGTGGTCGTACCCTAACCTGTACCCTAAACCGTCCCCGTCCCCGTCCCCTAACCCTAACCCAAACCCTAACTCTTACCCGAAGTCTTACCGTAAACCATCCCATAATCCTAACCGATACGCTAAAACTAACCCATGCCCTAACACGTACGCTCACCCTAAACCATTGTCGTACCCTAACCTGTACGCTAAACCGTCCCCGTCCCGTAGCCCTAACCCTAACCCTTACCCGAAGCCTTACCCTAACCCATCCCCTAATCCTAACGCGTACGCTAACTCTAACCTGTACCCTAACACGTACGCTCACCCTAAACCGTTGTCATACACTATCCTGTACCCTAAACTCTCCCCGTCCCCTAACCCTAACCCTAACCCTAAGCCTAACACTTGCCCGAAGCCTTACCCTAACCACTTCCCTAATCCTAACCCGTACGCTAACACTAAATCGTACCCTAACACGTACGCTCACCCTAAATCTTTTTCGTACCCTAACCTGTACCCTAAACCGTCCCCGTAACCTAACCCTAACTCTAACCCTAACCCTTACCCGAAGCCTTACCCTAACCCGTCCCCTAATCCTAACCCATACGCTAAAACTAACCCTTACCCTAACCCGTACGCGCACCCTAAACTGTTCTCATATCCTAACCTATACCCTAAACCTTCCCCGTCCCCGTCCACGTCCCCTAAACCTATCCCTAAGCCTAACCCTAACCCTTGCCCGAAGCCTTACACTAACCCGTCCCCTAATCCTAACTCGTACGCTAACACTAGTCCATACCCTAACACGTACGCTCACCCTAAACCGTTGTCGTACCCTAACCTGTACCCTAAACCGTCCCCGTCCCCTAACCCTAAATCTAACTCTAACCCTAACACTTACCCGAAGCCTTACCCTAACCCGTCCCCTAATCCTAACTCGTACACTAACACTAACACGTGCCCTAACACGTACGCTCAACCTAAAGCGTTGTCGTACCCTAACCTGTACACTAAACCGTCCCCGTCCCCTAACCCTAACCCTAACCCTAACCCTAAGACTTACCCGAAGCCTTACCCTAACCTGTCCCCAAATCCTAACCCGTACGCTAACACTAACCCATACCCTAACACGTATGCTCACCCAAAAACGTTGTCGTACACTAACCTGTACCCTAAACAGTCCCCTAACCCTAACCCTAGCCCTAACCCTAACCCTTACCCGAAGCCTTACCCTAACCCGTCCCCTATTCCTAACCCGTACGCGAACACTAACACGTACCCTAACACGTACGCTCACTCTGAACCGTTGTTTTACACTAAACTGGACCCTAAGCCGTCCCCGTCCCTTAACCCGAACCCTAACCCTAACCCTAACCCTAACCCTAACCCTTACTCGAAGCCTTCCCATAACCCGTAACCTAATGCTAACCCGTACGTTAACACTAACCCGTAACCTAACACGTACGCTCAGCCTAAACCGTTGTCATATCCTAACCTGTACCCTAAACCGTCCCTGTCACCTAACCCTAACTGTAAACCTAACCCTAACACTAACCCTTACCCGAAGCCTTTCCCTAACCCGTCCCCTAATCCTAACCCGTACGCTAACACTAACTTGTACCCTAAAACGTATGCTTACCCTAAACAGTTGTTGTACCCTAACCTGTACCCTAAACCGTCCCCGTCCCCTAACCATAACCCTAACCCTAAACTTATCCCTAACCCTTACCCGACGCCTTACCCTAATCCTAACCTGTACGCTAACATTAACCCGTACCCTAACACTAACCCGTACCCTAACATGTACACTCACCCTAAACAGTTGTCGTACACTAAACTGTAACCTAAACCATCCCCGTCCCCTAAACCTAACCCTAACCATAACCCCAACCCTAAACCTTACCCGAAGCCTTACCCTAACGCATCCCCTACTCCTAACCCATACGCTAACACTAACCCATACACTAACACATACGCTCACCCTAAACCCTTGTTGTACCCTAACCTGTACCCTAAACTGTCCCCGTCCCCGTCCCCTAACCCTAACCCTAGCCCTAACCGTAACCCTTACCCGAAGCCTTACACTAACCCGTCCCCTAATCCTAAATCGTACGCTAACACTAACCCGTACCCTAACATGTACGCTCACCCTAAAGCATTGTCGTACCCTAACCTGTACCCTAAACCGTGTCCGTCCCCTAACCCTAACCCTAACGCTAACCCTTACCCGAAGCCTTAGCCTATCCCGTCCCGTAATCCTAACCCGTACGCTAACACAAACCCGTACCCTAACACGTACGCTCACCCTAAACGGTTGTCGTACACTAACCTGTACCCTAAACCCTCCCCATCCCCTAACCCTAACCCTAAACCTAACCCTAACCCTAACCCTTACGCGAAGCCTTACCGTAACCCATCACATAAACCGAACCTGTACGCTAACACTAACCCATACCCTACCACGTACGCTCACCCTAAACCGTTGTTGTACCCTAACCTGTACCCTAAACCCTCCACATCCCCTAACCCTAACCCTAAACCTAACCCTAACCCTAACCCTTACCCGAAGCTTACCCTAACCCGTACCCTAATCCTAACCCGTTCGCTAACACTAACCCATACCCTACCACGTACGCTCACCCTAAACCGTTTTTGTACCCTAACCTGTACCCTAAACTGTTCCCGTGCCCTAACCCTAACCCTAACCCTAACCCTTACCCGAAGCTTACCCTAACCCGTACCCTAATCCTAACCCGTTCGCTAACACTAACCCGTACCCTAACACGTATGCTCTCCCTAAACCGCTGTCGTACCCTAAACTGCACCCTCAACCGTGCCCGTCCCCTAACCCTAACCCTAAACCTAACCCGTCCCCTAATCCTAACCCGTATGCTAACTCTAAGCCATGCCCTAACACGTACGCTCACCCTAAACCGTTGTCGTACCCTAACCTGTACCATGAACCGTGTCCGTCCCCTAAACCTAACACTAAACCTAAACCTAACCCTAACCCTTACCCGAAGCCTTACCCTAACCCATCCCCTAAACATAACCCGTACACGAACACTAACACGTACCCTAACACGTACGGTCACCCTGAACCTTTGTCGTACACTAAACTGTACCCTAAACCGTCCCCGTCCCTTAACCCTAACCCTAACCCTAACCAAAACCCTAATCCTTACCCGAAGCCTTACCATAACCCGTCCCCTAATCCTAACCCATACATTAACACTAAACCGTAACCTAACACGTACGCTCACCCTAAACCGTTGTCGTACACTAACCTGTACCCTAAACCGTCCCTGTCCCCTACCCCTAACCATAACCCTAAACCTAACACTAACCCTTACCCGAAGCCTTACCCTAACCCGTGCCCTAATCCTAACCCGTACGCTAACACTAACCCGTACACTAACACGTACGCTCACCCTAAACCGTTGTCGTACCCTTACTTGTAACCTAAACCGTCCCCGTCCCCTAACCCTAACCCTAACCCTAACACTAACACTTACCCAAAGCCTTACCCTAACACATCAACTAAACCTAAATCGTATGCTAACACTAACCCATGCCCTAACACGTACGCTCACCCTAAACCGTTGTCGTACACTAACCTGTACCCTAAACTGTCCCTGTCCCCTAACCCTAACCCTAACCATTACGCAAAGCCTTACCCTAACCCGTCCCCCAATCCTAACCCGTACGCTAACACTAACCCGTACCCTAACATGTACGCTCACCCTAAACCGTTCATGTACCCTAACCTGTTCCCTAAACCGTCCTCGTCCCCTAACCCTAACCCTAACCCTAACCCTAGCTTTTACCCGAAGCCTTACACTAACCGGTCCCCTAACCCTAACCCGTACGCTAACACTAACGAGTACCCTAACATGTACGCTCACCCTAAACCGTTTTCGTACACTAACCTGTACCCTAAACCTTGTCCGTCCCCTATACCAAACCCTAACCCCTACCCTAAACCTAACCCTTACCCGAAGCCTTACCCTTACCCGTCCCCTAATCCTAACCCGTACGCTAACAATAACACGTACCCTAAAACGTACGGTCACCCTGAACCATTGTCGTACCCTAAACTGTACCCTAAACCGTACCCGTCCCTTAACCCTAACCCTAACCCTAACCCTAACCCTAATCCTTTCCTGAAGCCTTAACATAACCCGTCTCCTAAACCTAACCCGTACACTAACATTAAATTGTAACCTAACACGTACGCTCACACTAAACCATTGTCGTACCCTAACCTGTACACTAAACCGTCCCTGTCCCCTAACCCTAACCGTAACCCTAACCCTATCACTAACCCTTACCCGAAGCCTAACACTAACCCGTCCCCTAATCCTAAGCCGTGCGCTAACAGTAACCCATACCCCAACATGTACGCTCAACCTAAACCGTTGTCCTACTCTAAACTGTCCCCATCCCCTAACACTAACCCTAACCCTAACCCCAACCCTAACCCTTACCCGAAGCCTTACCCTAACCCGTCCCCTAATCCTAACCCGTACGCTAACACTAACCCGTACCCTAAAACGTACGCTCACCCTAAAACTTTGACGTACCCTAACCTGTACCCTAAACCGTCCCCGTCCCATAACCCTAACCCTAACCCTTACCCGAAGCCTTACCCTAACCCGTCCCCAAATGCTAACCCGTACGCTAACACTAAACAGTACCCTAACACGTACGCTCACCCTAAACCGTGGACGTACCCTAACCTGTACCTTAAACCGTCCCCATTACCCTAACCCTAACCCGAACCCTAACACTAACCCTTACCCGAATACTTAACCTAACCTGTCCCCTACTCCTAACCCGTACGCTAACACTAACCCGTACCCTAACACGTACGCTCACCCTAAACCACTGTCATACCCTAACCTGTACCCTAAACAGTCCCCGTCCCCTAACCCTAACCCTAACCCTAACTCTTACCTGAAGCCTTACACTAACCCGTACCCTAATCCTAACCCGTACGCTATCACTAAACCGTACCCTGAGACGTACGCTCACCCTAAAAGGTTGTCGTACTCTAACCTGTACCCTACACCGTCCCCTAAGCCTAACCCTAACCCTTACCCGAAGCCTTACACTAACCCGTCCCCTAATCCTAAACCGTACGCTAACACTAACCCGTGCCCTAACACATACGCTCACCCTAAAGCGTTGTCGTACTCTAACCTGTACCCTAAACCGTCCCCATCCCCGTCCCCTAACCCTAACCCTAACCCTAACCGTAACACTTACCCGAAGCCTTACCCTAACACGTCCCCTAATCCTAACCCGTATGGTAACACTAACCCGTACCCTAACACGTACGCTCACCCTAAACCATTGTCCTACCCTAACCTGTACCCTAAACCGTCCCCGTCCCCGTCCCCTAAACCTAACCCTAACCCTAACCATTCCCCGAAGCCTTACCCTAACCGTCCCCTAATCCTAAACCGTACGCTCACACTAACCCGTGCCCTAACACGTACGCTCACCCTGAACTGTTGTCGTACCCTAACCTGTACCCTAAACCGTCCCCATCCCCTAAACCTAACCCTAACCTCACCCTAATCCTATCCCTTACCCAAAGCCTTACCCTAACACGTCCCCTAATCCTAACCCGTACATTAACACTAACCCGTGCCCTAAAACATACGCTCAACCTAAACCGTTGTCGTACCCTAACCTGTACCCTAAACCGTCCCCGTGCCCTAACCCTAACCCTAACCCTAACCCTAACCCTAAACCTTACACGAAGCCTTACACTAAACCGTCCCCTAATCCTAAACCGTACGCTGACACTAACACGTAGCCTAACACGTACGCTCACCCTAAACCGTTGTCGTACTCTAACCTGTACCCTAAACCGTGTCCGTCCCCTAACCCTAACCCTAACCCTAACCCTAAACCTTACCCGAAGCCTTACACTAAACCGTCCCCTAATCCTAAACCGTACGCTGACACTAACACGTACCCTAAAACGTACGCTCACGCTAAACCGTTGTCGTACTCTAACCTGTACCCTAAACCGTGTCCGTCCCCTAAACCTAACCCTAACCCTAACCCTAAATCTAACCCTTACCCGAAGCCTTACCCTAACCCGTCCCCTAATCCTAACCCGTACGCTAACAATAACACATACCCTAAAACATACGGTCACCCTGAACCATTGTCGTACCCTAAACTGTACCCTAAACCTTCCCCATCCCTTAACCCTAACCCTAAACCTAACCCTAACCCTAACCCTAATCCTTTCCCGAAGCCTTAACAAAACCCGTCCCCTAATCCTAACCCATACGCTAACACTAACCCATACACTAACACATACGCTCACCCTAAACCCTTGTTGTACCCTAACCTGTACCCTAAACTGTCCCCGTCCCGCTCCCCTAACCCTAAACCTAGCCCTAACCGTAACCCTTACCCGAAGCCTTACCCTAACCCGTCCCCTAATCCTAAATCGTACACTAACCCTAACCCGTACTCTAACATGTACGCTCACCCTAAAGCGTTGTCGTACCCTAACCTGTACCCTAAACCGTATCCGTCCCCTAACCCTAACCCTAACCCTAACCCTTACCCGAAGCCTTACCCTATCCCGTCCCCTAATACTAACCCGTACGCTAACACTAACCCGTACTCTAACACGTACGCTCACCCTAAACGGTTGTCGTACCCTAACCTGTACCCTAAACCCTCCCCATCCCCTAACCCTAACCCTCAACCTAACCCTAACCCTTACGCGAAGCCTTACCCTAACCCATCACATAAACCGAACCCGTACGCTAACACTAAACCATACCCTACCACGTACGCTCACCCTAAACCCTTGTTGTACCCTAACCTGTACCCTAAACCCTCCACATCCCCTAACCCTAACCCTAAACCTAACCCTAACCCTAACCCTTACCCGAAGCTTACCCTAACCCGTACCCTAATCCTAACACGTTCGCTAACACTAACCCATACCCTACCACGTACGCTCACCCTAAACCGTTTTTGTACCCTAACCTGTACCCTAAACTGTTCCCGTGCCCTAACCCTAACCCTAACCCTAACCCAAACCCTAACCCTTACCCGAAGCCTTACCCTAACCCGTCCCAGAATCCTAACCCGTACGCTAACACTAACCTCTGCCCTAATTCGTACGCTCAACCTAAACCATTGTTGTACCCTAACCTGTACCCTAAACCGTCCCCTAACCCTAACCCTAACACTAAACCTTACCCGAAGCCTTACCCTAACCCGTCCTCTAATCCTAACATGTACGCTAACAGTAAACTGTGCCCTAACATGTACGCTCACCCTAAACCGTTGTCCTACCCTAACCTGTACCCTAAACCATCCCAATCCCCGTCCCCTAACCCTAACCCTAACCCTAACCCTTACCCTTACCCGAAGCCTTACCTTAACCCATCCCCAATCCTAATCCGTACACTAACACTAACCCGAAACCTAACACGTACGCTCACCCTAAACCGTTGTCGTACCCTAACATGTACCCTAAACTGTCCCCATCCCCTAGCCCTAACCCTAACCCTAACCCTTACACTTACCCGAAACCTTACCCTAACTCGTCCCCTAATCCTAAGCCGTAGGCTAAAACTAACCCTTACCCTAACACGTACGCTCACACTAAACTGTGGTCGTACCCTAACCTGTACCGTAAACCGCCCCATCCCCTAACCCTAACCCTAAACCTAACCCTAATCCTAACCCTAACCCGAAGCCTTACCCTAACCCGTCCCATAATCATAACCCGTACGCTAACACTAACCCGTGCCCTAACACGTAGGCTCACCATAAATCATTGTCGTACCCTAACCTGTACCCTAAACCATCCCCATCCCCGTCCCCGTCCCCTAAACTTAACCCTAACACTTACCCGAAGCCTTACCTTAACCTGTCCCCTAATCCTAACCCTTACGCTAACACTAACCCTTGTCCTAACATGTACACTCACCCTAAACCGTTGTCTTACCCTAACCTGTACCCTAAACCGTCCCTGTAACCTAACCCTAACCCTAACCCTAACCCTAACCCTTACCCGAAGCCTTACCCTAACCCGTCCCATAATCCTACCCCGTACGCTAACACTAACCCGTACCCTAACACGTATGCTCAACCTAAACGGTTGTTGTACCCTAACCTGTACCCTAAACCGTCCCCGTCCCCTAAACCTAACCCTAACCCTAACCCAAACCCTTACCCAAAGCCTTACCCTAAACGGTCCCCTAATCCTAACCCGTACGCTAAAACTAACAAGTACCCAAACACGTACGCTCACCATAAACCGTTGTCGTACCCTAAACTGTACCCTAAACTCTCCCCGTCCCCATCCCCTAAGCTTAACCCTAACCCTAACCCTTACCCAAAGCCTTACACTAACCCCTCCCCTAATCCTAACCCGTACGCTAACACTAAACCATACCCTAACACGTACACTCACCCTAAATCGTTGTTGTACCCTAACCTGAACCCTAAACCGTCCCCGTCCCCGTCCCCTAACCCTAAACCTAACCGTAAACTTAACCCTTACCCGAAGCCTTACCCTAACACGTCCCCTAATCATAACCCGTACGCTAACACTAACCCGTACCCTACCACGTACGCTCACCCAAAACCGTTGTCGTAACCTAACCTGTACCCTAAACCATCCCCGTCCCCTAACCCTAAGCCTAAACCTAACCCTAACCCTAAACCTTACCCGAAGCCTTACCCTAACCCGTCCCCTAATCCTAACCCGTACGCTAACACTAACCCATACCCTAACACGTACGCTCACCCTAAACCGTTTTCGTACCCTAACCTGTACCCTAAACCGTCCCCGTCCCCTAACCCTAACCCTAACCCTAACCCTAAACTTAACCCTTACCCGAAGCCCTACCCTAAACCGTCCCCTAATCTTAAACTGTACGCTAACTCTAACCCGTACCCTAAAACGTACGCTCACGCTAAACCGTTGTCGTACTCTAACCTGTACCCTAAACCGTGTCCGTCCCCTAAACCTAACCCTAACCCTAACCCTAAATCTAACCCTTACCCGAAGCCTTACCCTAACCCGTCCCCTAATCCTAACCCGTACGCTAACAATAACACATACCCTAAAACATACGGTCACCCTGAACCATTGTCGTACCCTAAACTGTACCCTAAACCTTCCCCGTCCCTTAACCCTAACCCTAAACCTAACCCTAACCCTAACCCTAATCCTTTCCCGAAGCCTTAACAAAACCCGTCCCCTAATCCTAACCCATACGCTAACACTAACCCATACACTAACACATACGCTCACCCTAAACCCTTGTTGTACCCTAACCTGTACCCTAAACTGTCCCCGTCCCGCTCCCCTAACCCTAAACCTAGCCCTAACCGTAACCCTTACCCGAAGCCTTACCCTAACCCGTCCCCTAATCCTAAATCGTACACTAACCCTAACCCGTACTCTAACATGTACGCTCACCCTAAAGCGTTGTCGTACCCTAACCTGTACCCTAAACCGTATCCGTCCCCTAACCCTAACCCTAACCCTAACCCTTACCCGAAGCCTTACCCTATCCCGTCCCCTAATACTAACCCGTACGCTAACACTAACCCGTACTCTAACACGTACGCTCACCCTAAACGGTTGTCGTACCCTAACATGTACCCTAAACCCTCCCCATCCCCTAACCCTAACCCTAAACCTAACCCTAACCCTTACGCGAAGCCTTACCCTAACCCATCACATAAACCGAACCCGTACGCTAACACTAAACCATACCCTACCACGTACGCTCACCCTAAACCCTTGTTGTACCCTAACCTGTACCCTAAACCCTCCACATCCCCTAACCCTAACCCTAAACCTAACCCTAACCCTAACCCTTACCCGAAGCTTACCCTAACCCGTACCCTAATCCTAACACGTTCGCTAACACTAACCCATACCCTACCACGTACGCTCACCCTAAACCGTTTTTGTACCCTAACCTGTACCCTAAACTGTTCCCGTGCCCTAACCCTAACCCTAACCCTAACCCAAACCCTAACCCTTACCCGAAGCCTTACCCTAACCCGTCCCAGAATCCTAACCCGTACGCTAACACTAACCTCTGCCCTAACTCGTACGCTCAACCTAAACCATTGTCGTACCCTAACCTGTACCCTAAACCGTCCCCTAACCCTAACCCTAACACTAAACCTTACCCGAAGCCTTACCCTAACCCGTCCTCTAATCCTAACATGTACGCTAACAGTAAACTGTGCCCTAACATGTACGCTCACCCTAAACCGTTGTCCTACCCTAACCTGTACCCTAAACCATCCCAATCCCCGTCCCCTAACCCTAACCCTAACCCTAACTCTTACCTGAAGCCTTACACTAACCCGTACCCTAATCCTAACCCGTACGCTATCACTAAACCGTACCCTGAGACGTACGCTCACCCTAAAAGGTTGTCGTACTCTAACCTGTACCCTACACCGTCCCCTAACCCTAACCCTAACCCTTACCCGAAGCCTTACCCTAACCCGTCCCCTAATCCTAAACCGTACGCTAACACTAACCCGTGCCCTAACACATACGCTCACCCTAAAGCGTTGTCGTACCCTAACCTGTACCCTAAACCGTCCCTGTCCCCGTCCCCTAACCCTAACCCTAACCCTAACCGTAACACTTACCCGAAGCCTTACCCTAACACGTCCCCTAATCCTAACCCGTATGCTAACACTAACCCGTACCCTAACACGTACGCTCACCCTAAACCATTGTCCTACCCTAACCTGTACCCTAAACCGTCCCCGTCCCCGTCCCCTAAACCTAACCCTAACCCTAACCCTAACCATTCCCCGAAGCCTTACCCTAACCGTCCCCTAATCCTAAACCGTACGCTCACACTAACCCGTACCCTAACACGTACGCTCACCCTGAACTGTTGTCGTACCCTAACATGTACCCTAAACCGTCCCCGTCCCCTAAACCTAACCCTAACCTCACCCTAATCCTATCCCTTACCCAAAGCCTTACCCTAACACGTCCCCTAATCCTAACCCGTACACTAACACTAACCCGTGCCCTAAAACATACGCTCAACCTAAACCGTTGTCGTACCCTAACCTGTACCCTAAACCGTCCCCGTGCCCTAACCCTAACCCTAACCCTAACCCTAACCCTAAACCTTACCCGAAGCCTTACCCTAACCCGTCCCCTAATCCTAAACCGTACGCTGACACTAACACGTAGCCTAACACGTACGCTCACCCTAAACCGTTGTCGTACTCTAACCTGTACCCTAAACCGTGTCCGTCCCCTAAACCTAACCCTAACCCTAACCCTAAATCTAACCCTTACCCGAAGCCTTACCCTAACCCGTCCCCTAATCCTAACCCGTACGCTAACAATAACACATACCCTAAAACATACGGTCACCCTGAACCATTGTCGTACCCTAAACTGTACCCTAAACCTTCCCCGTCCCTTAACCCTAACCCTAACCCTAACCCTAACCCTAACCCTAATCCTTTCCCGAAGCCTTAACAAAACCCGTCCCCTAATCCTAACCCATACGCTAACACTAACCCATACACTAACACATACGCTCACCCTAAACCCTTGTTGTACCCTAACCTGTACCCTAAACTGTCCCCGTCCCGCTCCCCTAACCCTAAACCTAGCCCTAACCGTAACCCTTACCCGAAGCCTTACCCTAACCCGTCCCCTAATCCTAAATCGTACACTAACCCTAACCCATACTCTAACATGTACGCTCACCCTAAAGCGTTGTCGTACCCTAACCTGTACCCTAAACCGTATCCGTCCCCTAACCCTAACCCTAACCCTAACCCTTACCCGAAGCCTTATCCTATCCCGTCCCCTAATACTAACCCGTACGCTAATACTAACCCGTACTCTAACACGTACGCTCACCCTAAACGGTTGTCGTACCCTAACCTGTACCCTAAACCCTCCCCATCCCCTAACCCTAACCCTCAACCTAACCCTAACCCTTACGCGAAGCCTTACCCTAACCCATCACATAAACCGAACCCGTACGCTAACACTAAACCATACCCTACCACGTACGCTCACCCTAAACCCTTGTTGTACCCTAACCTGTACCCTAAACCCTCCACATCCCCTAACCCTAACCCTAAACCTAACCCTAACCCTAACCCTTACCCGAAGCTTACCCTAACCCGTACCCTAATCCTAACACGTTCGCTAACACTAACCCATACCCTACCACGTACGCTCACCCTAAACCGTTTTTGTACCCTAACCTGTACCCTAAACTGTTCCCGTGCCCTAACCCTAACCCTAACCCTAACCCAAACCCTAACCCTTACCCGAAGCCTTACCCTAACCCGTCCCAGAATCCTAACCCGTACGCTAACACTAACCTCTGCCCTAACTCGTACGCTCAACCTAAACCATTGTCGTACCCTAACCTGTACCCTAAACCGTCCCCTAACCCTAACCCTAACACTAAACCTTACCCGAAGCCTTACCCTAACCCGTCCTCTAATCCTAACATGTACGCTAACAGTAAACTGTGCCCTAACATGTACGCTCACCCTAAACCGTTGTCCTACCCTAACCTGTACCCTAAACCATCCCAATCCCCGTCCCCTAACCCTAACCCTAACCCTAACCCTTACCCTTACCCGAAGCCTTACCTTAACCCATCCCCAATCCTAATCCGTACACTAACACTAACCCGAAACCTAACACGTACGCTCACCCTAAACCGTTGTCGTACCCTAACATGTACCCTAAACTGTCCCCATCCCCTAGCCCTAACCCTAACCCTAACCCTTACACTTACCCGAAACCTTACCCTAACTCGTCCCCTAATCCTAAGCCGTAGGCTAAAACTAACCCTTACCCTAACACGTACGCTCACACTAAACTGTGGTCGTACCCTAACCTGTACCGTAAACCGCCCCATCCCCTAACCCTAACCCTAAACCTAACCCTAATCCTAACCCTAACCCGAAGCCTTACCCTAACCCGTCCCATAATCATAACCCGTACGCTAACACTAACCCGTGCCCTAACACGTAGGCTCACCATAAATCATTGTCGTACCCTAACCTGTACCCTAAACCATCCCCATCCCCGTCCCCGTCCCCTAAACTTAACCCTAACACTTACCCGAAGCCTTACCTTAACCTGTCCCCTAATCCTAACCCTTACGCTAACACTAACCCTTGTCCTAACATGTACACTCACCCTAAACCGTTGTCTTACCCTAACCTGTACCCTAAACCGTCCCTGTAACCTAACCCTAACACTAACACTAACCCTAAACCGAACCCTTACCCGAAGCCTTCCCCTAACCCGTCCCCTAATCCTAAACCGTACGCTAACCCTAACCCGTACCCTAACACGTACGCTCACCCTAAACCGCTGTCGTACCCTAAACTGCACCCTAAACCGTCCCCGTCCACGTCCCCTAAACCGTACCCTAACCCGTCCCCTAATCCTAACCCGTACGCTAACTCTAAGCCATACCCTAACATGTACGCTCACCCTAAACCGTTCTCGTACACTAACCTGTAACCTAAACCGTCCCCGTCCCCTAACCCTAAACCTAACCCTTACCTGAAGCCTTACCTTAACCCGTCCTCTAATCCTAACCCGTACGCTAACTCTAAGCCGTACCCTAACACATACGCTCACCCTAAACCGTTGACATATACTAACCTGTACACTAAACCGTCCCTGTCCCCTAACCCTAAATCTAACCCTAACCCTAACCATTACCCAAAGCCTTACCCTAACCCGTCCCTTAATCCTAACTCATACGCTAACACTAACCCGTACCCTAACACGTACGCTCACCCTAAACCGTTGTCGTACCCTAACCTGTACCCTAAACCGTCCCCGTCTAATAAGCCTAACCCTAACCCTAACCCTAACCCTAACCCTAGCTTTTACCCGAAGCCTTACCCTAACCGGTCCCCTAATCCGAACCCGTACGCTAACACTATCCCGTACCCTTACACGTATGCTCACCTTAAAACGTTGTCGTACACTAACCTGTAACCTAAACCGTCTCCGTCCCCTAACCCTAACCCTAACCCTAACACTAACCCTAACCCTTACCAGGAGCCTTACCCTAACCCGTCCCATAATCCTAACCCGTACGCTAACACTAACCCGTACCCTAACATGTACGCTCACCCTAAACTGTTGTCGTACCCTAACCTGTACCCTAAACCGTCCCTGTCCCCGACCCTTAACCCTATCCCTAATCCTAACCCTAACCCTTACCCGACGCCTTACCCTAACCCGTCCCCAAATCCTAACCCGTACGCTAACACTAACCCGTACCTTAACACGCACGCTCACCCTAAACCGTTGTCGTACCCTAACATGTACCCTAAACCGTCCCCGTCCCCTAACCCTAACCCTAACCCTAAACCTAAACCTAACCCTTACCCGAAGCCTTACCATAACCCGTCCTCTAATCCTAACCCGTACGCTAACAGTAAACTGTGCCCTAACATGTACGCTGAACCTAAACCATTGTCCTACCCTAACCTATACCCTAAACCGTCCCCCTCCCCTAACCCTAACCCTAACCCTAACCCTAACCCTTACCCGAAACCTTACCCTAACCCGTCCCCTAATGCTAACCCGTACGCTAACACTAACCCGTACCCTGACACGTACGCTCACCCTAAACCGTAGTTGTACCCTTACCTGTACCCTAAACCATCCCCGTCCCCTAATCCTAAACCTAACCCTTACCCGAAGCCTTAACCTAACCCGTCCCCTAATCCTAACCCGTACGCTAACACTAAACAGTACCCTAACACGTACGCTCACCCTAAACCGTGGACGTACCCTAACCTGTACCTTAAACCGTCCCCATCCCCTAACCCTAACCCGAACCCTAACACTAACCCTTACCCGAATACTTAACCTAACCTGTCCCCTACTCCTAACCCGTACGCTAACACTAACCCGTACCCTAACACGTACGCTCACCCTAAACCACTGTCATACCCTAACCTGTACCCTAAACAGTCCCCGTCCCCTAACCCTAACCCTAACCCTAACTCTTACCTGAAGCCTTACACTAACCCGTACCCTAATCCTAACCCGTACGCTATCACTAAACCGTACCCTGAGACGTACGCTCACCCTAAAAGGTTGTCGTACTCTAACCTGTACCCTACACCGTCCCCTAACACTAACCCTAACCCTAACCCTAACCCTAACCCTAACCCTAATCCTTTCCCGAAGCCTTAACAAAACCCGTCCCCTAATCCTAACCCGTACGCAAATATTAAATCGTAACCTAACACGTACGCTCACACTAAACCGTTGTCGTACCCTAACCTGTACCCTAAACCGTCCCCGTCCCCGTCCCCTAACCCTAACCCTAACCTTTACCCGAAGCCTTATCCTAACCCGTACCCTAATCATAACCTGTAGGCTAACACTAACCCGTACCCTAAAACGCACACTCACCCTAAACCGTTTTCGTACACTACCCTGTACCCTAAACCGTCCCCGTCCACTAAACCTAACCCTAACCCTAACCCTAACCCTTACCCGAAGCCTTACCCTAACACTTCCCCTAATCCTAACCCGTACGCTAACACTAACCCGTACCCTAACACGTATGCTCAACCTAAACGGTTGTTGTACCCTAACCTGTACCCTAAACCGTCCCCGTCCCCTAAACCTAACCCTAACCCTAACCCAAACCCTTACCCAAAGCCTTACCCTAAACGGTCCCCTAATCCTAACCCGTACGCTAACACTAACAATTACCCAAACACGTACGCTCACCATAAACCGTTGTCGTACCCTAACCTGTACCCTAAACTCTCCCCGTCCCCATCCCCTAAGCTTAACCCTAACCCTAACCCTTACCCAAAGCCTTACACTAACCCCTCCCCTAATCCTAACCCGTACGCTAACACTAAACCATACCCTAACACGTACACTCACCCTAAATCGTTGTTGTACCCTAACCTGAAGCCTAAACCGTCCCCGTCCCCGTCCCCTAACCCTAAACCTAACCGTAAACTTAACCCTTACCCGAAGCCTTACCCTAACACGTCCCCTAATCATTACCCGTACGCTAACACTAACCCGTACCCTACCACGTACGCTCACCCGAAACCGTTGTCGTAACCTAACCTGTACCCTAAACCATCCCCGTCCCCTAACCCTAAGCCTAAACCTAACCCTAACCCTAAACCTTACCCGAAGCCTTACCCTAACCCGTCCCCTAATCCTAACCCGTACGCTAACACTAACCCATACCCTAACACGTACGCTCACCCTAAACCGTTTTCGTACCCTAACCTGTACCCTAAACCGTCCCCGTCCCCTAACCCTAACCCTAACCCTAACCCTAAACTTAACCCTTACCCGAAGCCCTACCCTAAACCGTCCCCTAATCTTAAACTGTACGCTAACTCTAACCCGTACCCTAACACGTACGCTCACGCTAAACCGTTGTCGTACCCTAACGTGTACCCAAATCCGTCCCCGTTCCCGTCACCTAACCCTAATCCTAAACCTTACCCGTAGCCTTACCCCAACCCGTCCCCTAATCCTAACCCGTACGCTAACACTAACCCGTACCCTAATATGTACGCTCACCCTAAAACTTTGCCGTACCCTAACCTGTACCCTAAACCGTCCCGGTCCCCTAACCATAACCCTAACCCTAACCCTAACCCTAAACCTTACCCAAAGCCTTACACTAACCCGTCCCCTAATCCTAAACCATACGCTAACACTAACCCGTACCCTAACACGTACGCTCACCCTAAACCGTTGTCGTAGCCTAACCTGTACCCTAAACCGTCTCCGTCACCTAACCCTAACCCTAACCCTAACACTTACCCGAAACCTTGCCCTAACTCGTCCCCTAATCCTAAGCCGTAGGCTAAAACTAAACCTTACCCTAACACGTACGCGCACACTAAACTGTGGTCGTACGCTAACCTGTACACTAAACCGTCCCCGTCCTCTAACCCTAACCCTAACCCTAACCCTAGCCCTTACCTGAAGCATTACCCTAACCCGTCCCCTAATCCGAACCCGTACGCTAACACTAACCCGTACCCTAACACGTACACTCACCTTAAACAGTTGTCGTACCCTAAACTGTACCCTAATACATCCCCGTTCCCGTCCCCTAACCCTAACCTTAATCCTAACCCTAACCCTTACCCGAAGCCTTACCCTAACCCGTCATCTAATCCTAACCCGTACGCTAAAACTAACACGTACCCTAACACGTACGCTCACCCTAAACCGTTATCTTACCCTAACCTGTACCCTAAACTGTCCCCGTCCCCTAACCCTAACCCTAACCCTCACCCTAACCCTTACCCAAAGCCTTACGCTAACCCGTCCCCTAATCCTAATCTGTACGCTAACACTAACCTGTACCCTAATACGTGCGCTCACCCTAAACCATTGTCATACCCTAACCTGTACCCTAAACCGTCCCGTCCCCGTCCCCTAACCCTAACCCTTACCCGAAACCTTACCCTAACATGTCCCCTATTCCTAACCCGTACGCTAACACTATCCCGTACCCTTACACGTACGCTCACCTTAAAACGTTGTCGTACACTAACCTGTAACCTAAACCGTCTCCGTCCCCTAACCCTAACCCTAATCCTAACACTAACCCTAACCTTTAACCGGAGCCTTACCCTAACCTGTCCCCTAATCCTAACCCGTACGCTAACACTAACCCTTGCCCTAACACGTACGCTCACCCTAAACCGTTTTCGTACCCTAACCTGTACCCTAAACCGTCCCTCTACCCTAACCCTAACCCTAACCCTTATCCTAACCCTAAAGCTTACCCGAAGCCTTACCCTAACCCGTCCCATAATCCTAACCCGTACGCTAACACTAACCCGTACCCTAACATGTACGCTCACCCTAAACGGTTGTCGTACCCTAAACTGTACCCTAAACCATCCCCGTCCCCTAACCCTAACCCTAACCCTTACCCGAAGCCTTAACCTAACCCGTCCCCTAATCCTAACCCGTACGCTAACACTAAACAGTACCCTAACACGTACGCTCACCCTAAACCGTGGACATACCCTAACCTGTACCTTAAACCGTCCCCATCCCCTAACCCTAACCCGAACCCTAACACTAACCCTTACCCGAATACTTAACCTAACCTGTCCCCTACTCCTAACCCGTACGCTAACACTAACCCGTACCCTAACACGTACGCTCACCCTAAACCACTGTCATACCCTAACCTGTACCCTAAACAGTCCCTGTCCCCTAACCCTAACCCTAACCCTAACTCTTACCTGAAGCCTTACACTAACCCGTACCCTAATCCTAACCCGTACGCTATCAATAAACCGTACCCTGAGACGTACGCTCACCCTAAAAGGTTGTCGTACTCTAACCTGTACCCTACACCGTCCCCTAACCCTAACCCTAACCCTTACCCGAAGCCTTACCCTAACCCGTCCCCTATTCCTAAACCGTACGCTAACACTAACCCGTGCCCTAACACATACGCTCACCCTAAAGCGTTGTCTTACCCTAACCTGTACCCTAAACCGTCCCTGTCCCCGTCCCCTAACCCTAACCCTAACCCTAACCGTAACACTTACCCGAAGCCTTACCCTAACACGTCCCCTAATCCTAACCCGTATGCTAACACTAACCCGTACCCTAACACGTACGCTCACCCTAAACCATTGTCCTACCCTAACCTGTACCCTAAACCGTGCCCTTCCCCGTCCCCTAAACCTAACCCTAACCCTAACCCTAACCATTCCCCGAAGCCTTACCCTAACCGTCCCCTAATCCTAAACCGTACGCTCACACTAACCCGTGCCCTAACACGTACGCTCACCCTGAACTGTTGTCGTACCCTAACCTGTACCCTAAACCGTCCCCGTCCCCTAAACCTTACCCTAACCTCACCCTAATCCTATCCCTTACCCAAAGCCTTACCCTAACACGTCCCCTAATCCTAACCCGTACACTAACACTAACCCATGCCCTAAAACATACGCTCAACCTAAACAGTTGTCATACCCTAAACTGTACCCTAAACCGTCCCCGTTCCCTAACCCTAACCCTAACCCTAACCCTAAACCTAAACCTTACCCGAAGCCTTACACTAAACCGTCCCCTAATCCTAAACCGTACGCTGACACTAACACGTAGCCTAACACGTACGCTCACCCTAAACCGTTGTCGTACTCTAACCTGTACCCTAAACCGTGTCCGTCCCCTAAACCTAACCCTAACCCTAACCCTAAATCTAACCCTTACCCGAAGCCTTACCCTAACCCGTCCCCTAATCCTAACCCGTACGCTAACAATAACACATACCCTAAAACGTACGGTCACCCTGAAGCATTGTCGTACCCTAAACTGTACCCTAAACCTTCCCCGTCCCTTAACCCTAACCCTAACCCTAACCCTAACCCTAACCCTAATCCTTTCCCGAAGCCTTAACATAACCCGTCCCCTAATCCTAACCCGTACGCAAATATTAAATCGTAACCTAACACGTACGCTCACACTAAACCGTTGTCGTACCCTAACCTGTACCCTAAACCGTCCCCGTCCCCGTCCCCTAACCCTAACCCTAACCCTTACCCGAAGCCTTATCCTAACCCGTACCCTAATCATAACCTGTAGGCTAACACTAACCCGTACCCTAAAACGCACACTCACCCTAAACCGTTTTCGTACACTACCCTGTACCCTAAACCGTCCCCGTCCACTAAACCTAACCCTAACCCTAACCCTAACCCTTACCCGAAGCCTTACCCTAACACTTCCCCTAATCCTAACCCGTACGCTAACACTAACCCGTACCCTAACACGTATGCTCAACCTAAACGGTTGTTGTACCCTAACCTGTACCCTAAACCGTCCCCGTCCCCTAAACCTAACCCTAACCCAAACCCTTACCCAAAGCCTTACCCTAAACGGTCCCCTAATCCTAACCCGTACGCTAAAACTAACAAGTACCCAAACACGTACGCTCACCATAAACCGTTGTCGTACCCTAAACTGTACCCTAAACTCTCCCCGTCCCCATCCCCTAAGCTTAACCCTAACCCTAACACTTACCCAAAGCCTTACACTAACCCCTCCCCTAATCCTAACCCGTACGCTAACACTAAACCATACCCTAACACGTACACTCACCCTAAATCGTTGTTGTACCCTAACCTGAAACCTAAACCGTCCCCGTCCCCGTCCCCTAACCCTAAACCTAACCGTAAACTTAACCCTTACCCGAAGCCTTACCCTAACACGTCCCCTAATCATAACCCGTACGCTAACACTAACCCGTACCCTACCACGTACGCTCACCCGAAACCGTTGTCGTAACCTAACCTGTACCCTAAACCGTCCCTGTCCCCTAACCCTAACAGTAAACCTAACCCTAACACTAACCCTTACCCGAAGCCTTTCCCTAACCCGTCCCCTAATCCTAACCCGTACGCTAACACTAACTTGTACCCTAAAACGTACGCTCACCCTAAACAGTTGTCGTACCCTAAACTGTACCCTAAACCGTCCCCGTCCCCTAACCCTAACCCTAACCCTAACCCTAACCCTAAACCTTACCCGAAGCCTTAGCCTAACGCATCCCCTACTCCTAAACCATACGCTAACACTAACCCATACACTAACACATACGCTCACCCTAAACCCTTGTTGTACCCTAACCTGTACCCTAAACTGTCCCCGTCCCGCTCCCCTAACCCTAACCCTAGCCCTAACCGTAACCCTTACCTGAAGCCTTACCCTAACCCGTCCCCTAATCCTAAATCGTACACTAACCCTAACCCGTACTCTAACATGTACGCTCACCCTAAAGCGTTGTCGTACCCTAACCTGTACCCTAAACCGTATCCGTCCCCTAACCCTAACCCTAACCCTAACCCTTACCCGAAGCCTTACCCTATCCCGTCCCCTAATACTAACCCGTACGCTAACACTAACCCGTACTCTAACACGTACGCTCACCCTAAACGGTTGTCGTACCCTAACCTGTACCCTAAACCCTCCCCATCCCCTAACCCTAACCCTAAACCTAACCCTAACCCTAACCCTTACGCGAAGCCTTACCCTAACCCATCACATAAACCGAACCCGTACGCTAACACTAAACCATACCCTACCACGTACGCTCACCCTAAACCCTTGTTGTACCCTAACCTGTACCCTAAACCCTCCCCATCCCCTAACCCTAACCCTAAACCTAACCCTAACCCTAACCCTTACCCGAAGCTTACCCTAACCCGTACATTAATCCTAACCCGTTCGCTAACACTAACCCATACCCTACCACGTACACTCACCCTAAACCGTTTTTGTACCCTAACCTGTACCCTAAACTGTTCCCGTGCCCTAACCCTAACCCTAACCCTAACCCAAACCCTAACCCTTACCCGAAGCCTTACCCTAACCCGTCCCAGAATCCTAACCCGTACGCTAACACTAACCTCTGCCCTAACTCGTACGCTCAACCTAAACCATTGTCGTACCCTAACCTGTACCCTAAACCGTCCCCTAACCCTAACCCTAACACTAAACCTTACCCGAAGCCTTACCCTAACCCGTCCTCTAATCCTAACATGTACGCTAACAGTAAACTGTGCCCTAACATGTACGCTCACCCTAAACCGTTGTCCTACCCTAACCTGTACCCTAAACCATCCCAATCCCCGTCCCCTAACCCTAACCCTAACCCTAACCCTTACCCTTACCCGAAGCCTTACCTTAACCCATCCCCTAATCCTAATCCGTACACTAACACTAACCCGAAACCTAACACGTACGCTCACCCTAAACCGTTGTCGTACCCTAACATGTACCCTAAACTGTCCCCATCCCCTAGCCCTAACCCTAACCCTAACCCTTACACTTACCCGAAACCTTACCCTAACTCGTCCCCTAATCCTAAGCCGTAGGCTAAAACTAACCCTTACCCTAACACGTACGCTCACACTAAACTGTGGTCGTACCCTAACCTGTACCGTAAACCGCCCCATCCCCTAACCCTAACCCTAAACCTAACCCTAATCCTAACCCTAACCCGAAGCCTTACCCTAACCCGTCCCATTATCATAACCCGTACGCTAACACTAACCCGTGCCCTAACACGTAGGCTCACCATAAATCATTGTCGTACCCTATCCTGTACCCTAAACCATCCCCATCCCCGTCCCCGTCCCCTAACCTTAACCCTAACACTTACCCGAAGCCTTACCTTAACCTGTCCCCTAATCCTAACCCTTGTCCTAACATGTACACTCACCCTAAACCGTTGTCTTACCCTAACCTGTACCCTAAACCGTCCCTGTAACCTAACCCTAACACTAACACTAACCCTAAACCGAACCCTTACCCGAAGCCTTCCCCTAACCCGTCCCCTAATCCTAAACCGTACGCTAACCCTAACCCGTACCCTAACACGTACGCTCACCCTAAACCGCTGTCGTACCCTAAACTGCACCCTAAACCGTCCCCGTCCACGTCACCTAACCCTAACCCTAACCCGTCCCCTAATCCTAACCCGTACGCTAACTCTAAGCCATACCCTAACATGTACGCTCACCCTAAACCGTTCTCGTACACTAACCTGTAACCTAAACCGTCCCCGTCCCCTAACCCTAAACCTAACCCTTACCTGAAGCCTTACCTTAACCCGTCCTCTAATCCTAACCCGTACGCTAACTCTAAGCCGTACCCTAACACGTACGCTCACCCTAAACCGTTGACATATACTAACCTGTACACTAAACCGTCCCTGTCCCCTAACCCTAAACCTAACCCTAACCCTAACCATTACCCAAAGCCTTACCCTAACCCGTCCCTTAATCCTAACTCATACGCTAACACTAACCCGTACCCTAACACGTACGCTCACCCTAAACCGTTGTCGTACCCTAACCTGTACCCTAAACCGTCCCCGTCTAATAAGCCTAACCCTAACCCTAACCCTAACCCTAACCCTAGCTTTTACCCGAAGCCTTACCCTAACCGGTCCCCTAATCCGAACCCGTATGCTAACACTAACCCGTACCCTAACACGTACGCTCAACCTAAACTTTTGTCGTGCCCTAACCTGTACCCTAAACCGTCCCCATCCCCTAACCCTAACCCTAACCCTAACCCTAAACCTAACCCTTACCCGAAGCCTTACCCTAACCCGTCCCCTAATCCTAAACTGTACGCTGACACTAACACGTACCCTAACACGTACGATCACCCTAAGTCATTGTCGTAACCTAACCTGTACCCTAAACCGTCCCCGTCCCCGTCCCCTAACCATAACGCTAAGCCTAACCCTACCTGTACCCTAAACCCTCCCCAACCCCTAAGCCTAAACCTAAACCAAACCCTAACCATAACACTTACGCGAAGCCTTACACTAACCCATCACATAAACCGAACACGTACGCTAACACTAACCCATACCCTACCACGTACGCTCACCCTAAACCGTTTTCGTACCCTAACCTGTACCCTGAACCGTGTCCGTCCCCTAAACCTAACACTAAACCTAAACCTAACCCTAACCCTTACCCGAAGCCTTACCCTAACCCGTCCCCTAAACATAACCCGTACGCGAACACTAACACGTACTCTAACACGTACGGTCACCCTGAACCGTTGTCATACACTAAACTGTACCCTAAACCGTCCCCGTCCCTTAACCCTAACCCTAACCCTAACCCTAACCAAAACCCTAATCCTTACCCGAAGCCTTACCATAACCCGTCCCCTAATCCTAACCCATACATTAAAACTAAACCGTAACCTAACACGTACGCTCACCCTAAACCGTTGTCGTACACTAACCTGTACCCTAAACCGTCCCTGTCCCCTACCCCTAACCATAACCCTAACCCTAACACTAACCCTTACCCGAAGCCTTACCCTAACCCGTCCCCTAATCCTAACCCGTACGCTAACACTAACCCGTACACTAACACGTACGCTCACCGTAAACCGTTGTCGTACCCTAACTTGTAAGCTAAACCGTCCCAGTCCCCTAACCCTAACCCTAACACTTACCCAAAGCCTTACCCTAACACATCAACTAAACCTAAATCGTACGCTAACACTAAACCATGCCCTAACACGTACGCTCACCCTAAACCATTGTCGTACACTAACCTGTACACTAAACTGTCCCTGTCCCCTAACCCTAACCCTAACCCTAACCCTAACCATTACGCAAAGCCTTACCCTAACCCGTCCCCCAATCCTAACCCGTACGCTAACACTAACCCGTACCCTAACATGTACGCTCACCCTAAACCGTTCTCGTACCCTAACCTGTTCCCTAAACCGTCCCCGTCCCCGTCCCCGTCCCCTAACCCTAACCCTAAATCTAACCCTTACCCGAAGCCTTACCCTAACCCGTCCCCTAATCCTAACCCGTACGCTAACACTAACCCGTGCCCTAACACGTACGCTCACCCTAAAGTGTGGTCGTACCCTAACCTGTACACTAACCCGTCCCCGTCCCCGTTCCCTAACCCTAACCCTAACCCAAACCCTAAGCCTTACCCGAAGCCTTACCCTAACCCGTCTCATAATCCTAACCGATACGCTAAAACTAACCCATGCCCTAACACATACGCTCACCCTAAACCGTTGTCGTACCCTAACCTGTAACCTAAACCGTCCCCGTCCCCTAACCCTAACCCTAATCCTTACCCGAAGCCTTACACTAACCCGTCCCCTAATCCTAACCCATACGCTAACTCTAACCCGTATCCTAACACGTACGCTCACCCTAAACCATTCTCATACACTAACCTGTACCCTAAACCATCCCCGTCAACTAACCTTAACCCTAACCCTTACCCGAAGCCTTACCATAACCCGTCCTCTAATCCTAACCCGTATTCTAACAGTAAACTGTGCCCTAAAATGTACGCTCAACCTAAACCATTGTCCTACCCTAACTTGTAACCTAAACCGTCCCCGTCCCCTAACCCTAACCCTAAACCTAGCCCTAAACCTAAACCTTACCCCAAGCCTTACCCTAACCCGACCCTTAATCCTAACCCGTTAACACTAACCCATACCCTAACACGTACGCTCACCCTAAATCTTTGTCGTACCCTAACATGTACCCTAAACCGTCCCCGTCCCCTAACCCTAACCCTAACCCTAACCCTAACACTTACCCGAAGCATTACACTAACCCGTCCCCTAATAATAATCCGTACGCTAACACTAACCCGTGTCCTAACACGTACCCTCACCCTAAACCGTTGTCGTACCCTAACCTGTACCCTAAACCGTCACCGTCCCCTAGCCCTAACCCTAACCCTAACCCTTACGCGAAGCCTTACCCTAAACCGTCCCCAATCCTAACCCGTACGCTAACACTAACAAGTACCCTAACACATACGCTCAGCCTAAACTGTTGTCGTACACTAACCTGTAACCTAAACCGTCCCCGTCCCCTAACCCTAACCCTAACCCTAACCCTAACCCTTACCCGAAGCCTTACCCTAATCTGTCCCCTAATCATAACCCGTATGCTAACACTAACCCTTGCCCTAACACGTACACTCACCCTAAACTATTGTCGTACCCTAACCTGTACCCTGAACCGTCCCTGTACCCTAACCCTAACCCTAACTCTAACCCTAACCCTAACCCTAACCCTTACCCGAAGCCTTACCCTAACCCGTCCCATAATCCTAACCCGTACGCTAACACTAACCCGTACCCTAACACGTACGCTCACCCTAAATCGTTTTCCTACCCTAACCTGTACCCTAAACCATCCCCGTCCCCTAACCCTAACCCTAACACTATCCCTAACCCTTACCCGAAGCCTTACCCTAACTCGGTCCCCAATTCTAAACCATACGCTAACACTAACCCGTACCCTAACACGTAAGCTCACCCTAAAACTTTGTCGTACCCTAACCTGTACCCTAAGTCGTCCCCTTCCCCTAAGCCTAACCCTAACCCTAATACTTACCCGAAGCCTTACCCTAAACCGTCCCCTAATCCTAACCCATACGCTAACACTAACCTGTGCCCTAAAACGAATGCTCACCCTAAACCGCTGTCGTACACTAACCTGTACCCTAAACCGTCCCCGTCCCATTCCCCTAACCCTAACCCTAAACCTAACCCTTACCCGAAGCCTTACCCTAACCCGTCCCCTAATCCTAACCCGTACGCTAACACTAACCCGTGCCCTAAAATGTGTGCTCACCCTAAAGCGTGGTCGTACCCTAACCTGTACATTAAACCGTCCCCGTCCCCGTTCCCTAACCCTAACCCTATCCCAAACCCTACCCCTTACCCGAAGCCTTACCCTAACCCATCCCTTAATCCTAAATAATACGCTAAAACTACCCCATGCCCTAACACATACGCTCACCCTAAACCGTTGTCGTACCCTAACCTGTACCCTAAACCGTCCCCGTCCCCTAACCCTAACCCTAATCCTTACCCGAAGCCTTACCCTAACCCGTCCCCTAATCCTAACACATACGCTAACTCTAACCCGTACCCTAACACGTACGCTCACCCTAAACCATTCTCATACACTAACCTGTACCCTAAAACGTCCCCATCACCTAACCCTAACCCTAACACTTACCTGACGCCTTACCCTAAACCATCCCCTAATCCTAACCCGTACGCTAACAGTAACCCGTACCCTAACACGTACACTCACCCTAAAACTTAGTCGTACCCTAAACAGTACCATAAACCGTCCCCGTCCCCGTCCCCTAACCCTAACTCTAACCCTAACCCTAACCCTAACCCTTACCCAACGCCTTACCCTAAGCCGTCACCTAATCCTAACCCGTACGCTAACACGAACCCATGTCCTAACACGTACGCTCAACCTAAACCGTTATCTTACCCTAACCTGTACCCTAAACTGTCCCCGTCCCCTAACCCTAACCCTAACCCTCACCCTAACCCTTACCCAAAGCCTTACGCTAACCCGTCCCCTAATCCTAATCTGTACGCTAACACTAAACCGTACCCTAATACGTGCGCTCACCCTAAACCGTTGTCATACCCTAACCTGTACCCTAAACCGTCCCATCCCCGTCCCCTAACCCTAGCCCTTACCCGAAACCTTACCCTAACATGTCCCCTATTCCTAACCCGTACGCTAACACTATCCCGTACCCTTACACGTACGCTCACCTTAAAACGTTGTCATACACTAACCTGTAACATAAACCGTCTCCGTCCCCTAACCCTAACCCTAACCCTAACACTAACCCTAACCTTTACCCGGAGCCTTACCCTAACCTGTCCCCTAATCCTAACCCGTACGCTAACACTAACCCTTGCCCTAACACGTACGCTCACCCTAAACCGTTGTCGTACCCTAACCTGTACCCTAAACCGTCCCTCTACCCTAACCCTAACCCTAACCCTTATCCTAACACTAAAGCTTACCCGAAGCCTTACCCTAACCCGTCCCATAATCCTAACCCGTACGCTAACACTAACCCGTACCCTAACATGTACGCTCACCCTAAACGGTTGTCGTACCCTAAACTGTACCCTAAACCGTCCCTGTCCCTGACCATTAACCCTAACCCTAACCCTAACCCTAACCCTAACCCTTACCCGACGCCTTACCCTAACCCGTCCCATAATCCTACCCCGTACGCTAACACTAACGCGTACCCTAACACGTATGCTCACCCTAAATCGTTGGCGTACCATAACCTGTACCCTAAACCGTCCCCATCCCCTAAACTTAACCCTAAACCTCACCCTTACCCGTAGCCTTACCCTAACCCGTCCCCTATTCCTAACCTATACGCTAACTCTAACCCGTACCCTAACATGTACGCTCACCGTAAAGAGTTGTCGTACACTAACCTCTACCCTAAACCGTCCCCGTCCCCGTCCCCTAACCCTAACCCTAACCCTAACCCTTACCCGAAGCCTTACCCTAACAAGTCCCCAATCCTAACCCGTACGCTAACACTAACACATACCCTAACACGTATGCTCACCCTAAACCGTTGTCGTACCCTAACGTATACCCTAAACAGTCCCCGTACCCTAACCCTAACCCTAACCCTAACCCTTACCCGAAGCCTTACCCTAACCCGTCCCCTAATCCTAACCCGTACCTAACACTAAACCTTACCCTAACACGTACGCACACTCTAAACTCTTGTCATATCCTATCCTGTACCCTAAACCTTCCCCGTGCCCGTCCCCTAACCCTAACCCTAACCCTTACCCGAAGCCTTACCCTAACCTGTCCCCTAATCCTAACCCGTACGCTAACACTAACCCTTACCCTAACACGTACGCACACCCTAAACTGTTGTCAAATCCTATCCTGTACCCTAAACCTTCCCCGTTCCTGTCCCCTAACCCTAACCCTAACCCTTACCCGAAGCCTTACACTAACCTGTCCCCTAATCCTAACCCGTACGCTAACACTAACCCGTACCCTAACACATAGGCTCACTCTAAACCGTTCTGGTACACTAACCTGTACCCTAAACCGTCCCCATCCCCTAACCCTAACCCTAACCCTTACCCGGAGCCTTACCCTAACCCTTCCTCTAATCCTAACCCGTACGCTAACACTAACCCGTACCCTAACATGTTCGCTCACCCTAAACCGTTATCTTAAACTAAGCTGTACCCTAAACAGTCCCCGTCTTCTAAACATAACCGTAACCCTAACCCTAACACTAACACTTACCCGAAGGCTTACCCTAACCCGTCCCCTAATCCTAAACCGTACGCTAACACTAACCCGTACCCTAACACGTACGCTCAACCTAAACTTTTGTCGTGCCCTAACCTGTACCCTAAACCGTCCCCATCCCCTAACCCTAACCCTAACCCTAACCCTAACCCTAACCCTTACCCGAAGCCTTACCCTAACCCGTCCCCTAATCCTAAACTGTACGCTGACACTAACACATACCCTAACACGTACGATCACCCTAAACCGTTGTCGTAACCTAACATGTACCCTAAACCGTCCCCGTCCCCGTCCCGTAACCATAACGCTAAGCCTAACCCTGAAGCTTACCCGAAGCCTTACCCTAACCCGTCCCCAATCCTAACCCGTACTGTAACACTAACCCGTACCCTAACACGTACACTCACCCTAAAGCGTGGTCGTACCCTAACCTGTACACTAAACCGTCCCCGTCCCCGTTCCCTAACCCTAACCCTATCCCAAACCCTACCCCTTACCCGAAGCCTTACCCTAACCCGTCCCATAATCCTAAATAATACGCTAAAACTACCCCATGCCCTAACACATACGCTCACCCTAAACCGTTGTCGTACCCTAACCTGTACCCTAAACCGTCCCTGTAGCCTAACCCTAACCCTAACCCTAACCCTAACCCTTACCCGAAGCCTTACCCTAACCCGTCCCATAATCCTACCCCGTATGCTAACACTAACCCGTACCCTAACATGTACGCACACCCTAAACCGTTGTCGTACCATAACCTGTACCCTAATCCGTCCCCGTCCCCGTCCCCTAAACTTAACCCTAAATCTCACCCTTACCCGTAGCCTTACCCTAACCCGTCCCCTATTCCTAACCTATACGCTAACTCTAACCCGTACCCTAACATGTACGCTCACCCTAAAGAGTTGTCGTACACTAACCTCTACCCTAAACCGTCCCCGTCCCCGTCCCCTAACCCTAACCCTAACCCTAACCCTTACCCGAAGCCTTACCCTAACAAGTCCCCAATCCTAACCCGTACGCTAACACTAACACATACCCTAACACGTACGCTCACCCTAAACCGTTGTCGTACCCTACCCTATACCCTAAACAGTCCCCGTACCCTAACCCTAACCCTAACCCTAACCCTTACCCGAAGCCTTACCCTAACCCGTCCCCTAATCCTAACCCGTACGCTAACACTAAACCTTACCCTAACACGTACGCACACTCTAAACTGTTGTCATATCCTATCCTGTACCCTAAACCTTCCCCGTGCCCGTCCCCTAACCCTAACCCTAACCCTTACCCGAAGCCTTACCCTAACCTGTCCCCTAATCCTAACCCGTACGCTAACACTAACCCTTACCCTAACACCTACGTACACCCTAAACTGTTGTCAAATCCTATCCTGTACCCTAAACCTTCCCCGTTCCTGTCCCCTAACCCTAACCCTAACCCTTACCCGAAGCCTTACCCTAAACTGTCCCCTAATCCTAACCCGTACGCTAACACTAACCCGTGCCCTAACACATACTCTCACCCTAAAGCGTTGTTGTACCCTAACCTGTACCCTAAACCGTCCCCGTCCTCTAACCCTAACACTAACCCTAATACTAACCCTTACCCGAAGCCTTCCGTTAACCCGCCCCCTAATCCTAACCCGTACGCTAACGCTAACCCATACCCTAACACGTACGCTCACCCTAAACAGTTGTCGTACCCTAAACTGTACCCTAAACCGTCCCATCCCCAAACCCTAACCCTAACCCTTACCCGAAGCCTTACACTAACCTGTCCCCTAATCCTAACCCGTACGCTAACACTAACCCGTACCCTAACACATAGGCTCACTCTAAACCGTTCTCGTACACTAACCTGTACCCTAAACCGTCCCCATCCCCTAACCCTAACCCTAACCCTTACACGGAGCCTTACCCTAACCCGTCCTCTAATCCTAAACTGTACGCTAACACTAACCCGTACCCTAACATGTTCGCTCACCCTAAACCGTTATCTTAACCTAAGCTGTACCCTAAACAGTCCCCGTCGCCTAAACATAACCGTAACCCTAACCCTAACACTAACACTTACCCGAAGGCTTACCCTAACCCGTCCCCTAATCCTAAACCGTACGCTAACACTAACCCGTACCCTAACACGTACGCTCAGCCTAAACCGTTGTCGTAGCCTAACCTGTACCCTAAACCCTCCCCATGCCCTAACACTTACCCTAAACCTAACCCTAACCCTAACCCTTACCCGAAACCTTACCCTAACCCATCACCTAATCGGAACCCGTACGCTAACACTAACACATACCCTATCACGTACGCTCACCCTAAACCGTTGTTGTACCCTAACCTGTACCCTAAACCCTCCCCATCCCCTAACCCTAACCCTAAACCTAACCCTAACCCTAACCCTTACCCGAAGCTTATCCTAACCCGTCCCATAATCCTAATCCATTCGCTAACCCTAACACATACCCTACCACGTACGCTCACCCTAAAGCATTGTTGTACCCTAACGTGTACCCTAAACCGTTCCTGTGCCCTAACCCTAACCCTAAACCTAACCCAAACCCTAACCCTTACCCGGAGCCTTACCCTAACCCGTCCCCTAATCCTAACCCGTACGCTAACACTAACCTGTGCCCTAACACGTACGCTCAACCTAAACCATTGTCGTACCCTAACCTGTACCCTAAACCGTCCCCTAACCCTAACCCTAACCCTAACCCTTACCCGAAGCCTTACCCTAACCCGTCCCCTAATCCTAACCCGTACGCTAACACTAAACCTTACCCTAACACGTACGCACACTCTAAACTGTTGTCATATCCTATCCTGTACCCTAAACCTTCCCCGTGCCCGTCCCCTAACCCTAACCCTAACCCTTACCCGAAGCCTTACCCTAACCTGTCCCCTAATCCTAACCCGTACGCTAACACTAACCCTTACCCTAACACCTACGTACACCCTAAACTGTTGTCAAATCCTATCCTGTACCCTAAACCTTCCCCGTTCCTGTCCCCTAACCCTAACCCTAACCCTTACCCAAAGCCTTACCCTAAACTGTCCCCTAATCCTAACCCGTACGCTAACACTAACCCGTGCCCTAACACATACGCTCACCCTAAAGCGTTGTTGTACCCTAACCTGTACCCTAAACCGTCCCCGTCCTCTAACCCTAACACTAACCCTAATACTAACCCTTACCCGAAGCCTTCCGTTAACCCGCCCCCTAATCCTAACCCGTACGCTAACGCTAACCCATACCCTAACACGTACGCTCACCCTAAACAGTTGTCGTACACTAAACTGTACCCTAAACCGTCCACATCCCCAAACCCTAACCCTAACCCTTACCCGAAGCCTTACACTAACCTGTCCCCTAATCCTAACCCGTACGCTAACACTAACCCGTACCCTAACACATAGGCTCACTCTAAACCGTTCTCGTACACTAACCTGTACCCTAAACCGTCCCCATCCCCTAACCCTAACCCTAACCCTTACCCGGAGCCTTACCCTAACCCGTCCTCTAATCTTAAACCGTACGCTAACACTAACCCGTACCCTAACATGTTCGCTCACCCTAAACCGTTATCTTAACCTAAGCTGTACCCTAAACAGTCCCCGTCGCCTAAACATAACCGTAACCCTAACCCTAACACTAACACTTACCCGAAGGCTTACCCTAACCCGTCCCCTAATCCTAAACCGTACGCTAACACTAACCCGTACCCTAACACGTACGCTCAGCCTAAACCGTTGTCGTAGCCTAACCTGTACCCTAAACCCTCCCCATGCCCTAACACTTACCCTAAACCTAACCCTAACCCTAACCCTTACCCGAAGCCTTACCCTAACCCATCACCTAATCGGAACCCGTACGCTAACACTAACCCATACCCTATCACGTACGCTCACCCTAAACCGTTGTTGTACCCTAACCTGTACCCTAAACCCTCCCCATCCCCTAACCCTAACCCTAAACCTAACCCTAACCCTAACCCTTACCCGAAGCTTATCCTAACCCGTCCCCTAATCCTAATCCATTCGCTAACCCTAACACATACCCTACCACGTACGCTCACCCTAAAGCATTGTTGTACCCTAACGTGTACCCTAAACCGTTCCTGTGCCCTAACCCTAACCCTAAACCTAACCCAAACCCTAACCCTTACCCGGAGCCTTACCCTAACCCGTCCCCTAATCCTAACCCGTACGCTAACACTAACCTGTGCCCTAACACGTACGCTCAACCTAAACCATTGTCGTACACTAACCTGTACCCTAAACCGTCCCCTAACCCTAACCCTAACCCTAAACCTTACCCGAAGCCTTACTCTAACCTGTCCTCTAATCCTAACCTGTACGCTAACAGTAAACTGTGACCTAACATGTACCCTCACCCTAAACCGTTGTCCTACCCTAACCTGTACTCTAAACCGTCCCCATCCCCTAACCCTAACCCAAACCCTAACCCTAAACTTAACCCTTACTCGAAGCCTTACCCTAACCCGTCCACTAATCCTAACCCGTAAGCTTACACTAACAATTATCCTAACACGTACGCTCATCCTAAACCTTTGTCGTACCCTAAACTGTACCCTAAACCGTCCCGTCCCCGTCCCCGTCCGCTAACCCTAACCCTAACCCTAACCCTTACCCGAAGCCTTACCCTAACCCGTCCCCTAATCCTAACCCGTACGCTAACACTAACACTTATTCTAACACGTACGCTCATCGTAAACCGTTGTCGTACCCTAACCTGTAACCTAAACCGTCCCCGTCCCCTAAGCCTAACTCTAACCCTAACCGTAACCTTTACCCGAAGCCTTACCCTTTCCTGTCCACTAATCCTAACCCGTACGCTAACACTCACCCTTGCCCTAACACGTACACTCACCCTAAACCGTTGTCGTACCCTAACCTGTACCCTAAACCATCCCTGTACCCTAACCCTAACCATAACCCTAACCCTAACACTTACCCGAAGCCTTACCCTAACCCGTCCCATAATCCTAACCCGTACGCTAACACTAACCCGTACCCTAACTCGTACACTCACCGTAAACCATTGTCATACCCTAACCTGTACCCTAAACCATACCCGTCCCCTAACCCTAACCCTAACCCTAACCCTATCCATTACCCGAAGCCTTACCCTAACCAGTCCCCTAAGTCTAACCCGTACGCTAACACTAACAAGTGCCCTAACATGTACGCTCACCCTAATGCGTGGTCGTACCCTAACCTGTACCCTAAACCGTCCCCGTCCCCGTGCCCTAACCCTAACCCAAACCCTAACTCTTACCCGAAGCCTTACCGTAAACCATCCCATAATCCTAACCGATACGCTAAAACTAACCCATGCCCTAACACGTACGCTCAGCCTAAACCGTTGTCGTACCCTAACCTGTATGCTAAACCGTCCCCGTCCCGTAGCCCTAACCCTAACCCTAACCCGAAGCCTTACCCTAACCCATCCCCTAATCCTAACGCGTACGCTAACTCTAACCTGTACCCTAACACGTACGCTCACCCTAAACCGTTGTCATACACTATCCTGTACCCTAAACTGTCCCCTTCCCCTAACCCTAACCCTAACCCTAAGCCTAACACTTGCCCGAAGCCTTACCCTAACCACTTCCCTAATCCTAACCCGTACGCTAACACTAAATCGTACCCTAACACGTACGCTCACCCTAAACCTTTTGCGTACCCTAACCTATACCCTAAACCGTCCCCGTAACCTAACCCTAACTCTAACCCTAACCCTTACCCGAAGCCTTACCCTAACCCGTCCCCTAATCCTAAACCATACGCTAAAACTAACCCTTACCCTAACCCGTACGCGCACCCTAAACTGTTCTCATATCCTAACCTATACCCTAAACCTTCCCTGTCCCCGTCCACGTCCCCTAAACCTATCCCTAAGCCTAACCCTAACCCTTACCCGAAGCCTTACACTAACCCGTCCCCTAATCCTAACTCGTACGCTAACACTAACCCGTACCCTAACACGTACGCTCACCCTAAACCGTTGTCGTACCCTAACCTGTACCCTAAACCGTCCCCATCCCCTAACCCTAAATCTAACTCTAACCCTAACACTTACCCGAAGCCTTACCCTAACCCGTCCCCTAATCCTAACTCGTACACTAACACTAACATGTGCCCTAACACGTACGCTCAACCTAAAGAGTTGTCGTACCCTAACCTGTACACTAAACCGTCCCCGTCCCCTAACCCTAACCCTAACCCTAACCCTAAGACTTACCCGAAGCCTTACCCTAACCTGTCCCCAAATCCTAACCCGTACGCTAACACTAACCCATACCCTAACACGTATGCTCACCGAAAAACGTTGTCGTACACTAACCTGTACCCTAAACAGTCCCCTAACCCTAACCCTAGCCCTAACCCTAACCCTTACCCGAAGCCTTACCCTAACACGTCCCCTATTCCTAACCCGTACGCGAACACTAACACGTACCCTAACACGTACGCTCACTCTGAACCGTTGTTGTACACTAAACTGGACCCTAAGCCGTCCCCGTACCTTAACCCGAACCCTAACCCTAACCCTAACCCTAACCCTAACCCTAACCCTTACTCGAAGCCTTCCCATAACCCGTAACCTAATGCTAACCCGTACGTTAACACTAACCCGTAACCTAACACGTACGCTCAGCCTAAACCGTTGTCGTATCCTAACCTGTACCCTAAACCGTCCCTGTCACCTAACCCTAACTGTAAACCTAACCCTAACACTAACCCTTACCCGAAGCCTTTCCCTAACCCGTCCCCTAATCCTAACCCGTACGCTAACACTAACTTGTACCCTAAAACGTATGCTCACACTAAACAGTTGTTGTACCCTAACCTGTACCCTAAACCGTCCCCGTCCCCTAACCATAACCCTAACCCTTACCCGACGCCTTACCCTAATCCTAACCTGTACGCTAACATTAACCCGTACCCTAACACTAACCCGTACCCTAACATGTACACTCACCCTAAACAGTTGTCGTACACTAAACTGTACCCTAAACCGTCCCCGTCCCCTAACCTTAACCCTAACCATAACCCTAACCCTAAACCTTACCCGAAGCCTTACCCTAACGCATCCCCTACTCCTAACCCATACGCTAACACTAACCCATACACTAACACATACGCTCACCCTAAACCCTTGTTGTACCCTAACCTGTACCCTAAACTGTCCCCGTCCCCGTCCCCTAACCCTAACCCTAGCCCTAACCGTAACCCTTACCCGAAGCCTTACAATAACCCGTCCCCTAATCCTAAATCGTACGCTAACACTAACCCGTACCCTAACATGTACGCTCACCCTAAAGCGTTGTCGTACCCTAACCTGTACCCTAAACCGTGTCCGTCCCCTAACCCTAACCCTAACGCTAACCCTTACCCGAAGCCTTAGCCTATCCCGTCCCGTAATCCTCACCCGTACGCTAACACAAACCCGTACCCTAACACGTACGCTCACCCTAAACGGTTGTCGTACACTAACCTGTACCCTAAACCCTCCCCATCCCCTAACCCTAACCCTAAACCTAACCCTAACCCTAACCCTTACGCGAAGCCTTACCGTAACCCATCACATAAACCGAACCCGTACGCTAACACTAACCCATACCCTACCACGTACGCTCACCCTAAACCGTTGTTGTACCCTAACCTGTACCCTAAACCCTCCACATCCCCTAACCCTAACCCTAAACCTAACCCTAACCCTAACCCTTACCCGAAGCTTACCCTAACCCGTACCCTAATCCTAACCCGTTCGCTAACACTAACCCATACCCTACCACGTATGCTCACCTTAAACCGTTTTTGTACCCTAACCTGTACCCAAAACTGTTCCCGTGCCCTAACCCTAACCCTAACCCTAACCCTTACCCGAAGCTTACCCAAACCCGTACCCTAATCCTAACCTGTTCGCTAACACTAACCCGTACCCTAACACGTACGCTCACCCTAAACCGCTGTCGTACCCTAAACTGCACCCTCAACCGTGCCCGTCCCCTAACCCTAACCCTAAACCTAACCCGTCCCCTAATCCTAACCCGTACGCTAACTCTAAGCCATGCCCTAACACGTACGCTCACCCTAAACCGTTGTCGTACCCTAACCTGTACCCTGAACCGTGTCCGTCCCCTAAACCTAACACTAAACCTAAACCTAACCCTAACCCTTACCCGAAGCCTTACCCTAACCCGTCCCCTAAACATAACCCGTACGCGAACACTAACACGTACCCTAACACGTACGGTCACCCTGAACCGTTGTCGTACACTAAACTGTACCCTAAACCGTCCCCGTCCCTTAACCCTAACCCTAACCCTAACCCTAACCAAAACCCTAATCCTTACCCGAAGCCTTACCATAACCCGTCCCCTAATCCTAACCCATACATTAACACTAAACCGTAACCTAACACGTACGCTCACCCTAAACCGTTGTCGTACACTAACCTGTACCCTAAACCGTCCCTGTCCCCTACCCCTAACCATAACCCTAACCCTAACACTAACCCTTACCTGAAGCCTTACCCTAACCCGTGCCCTAATCCTAACCCGTACGCTAACACTAACCCGTACACTAACACGTACGCTCACCCTAAACCGTTGTCGTACCCTTACTTGTAACCTAAACCGTCCCCGTCCCCTAACCCTAACCCTAACCCTAACCCTAACACTTACCCAAAGCCTTACCCTAACACGTCAACTAAACCTAAATCGTACGCTAACACTAACCCATGCCCTAACACGTACGCTCACCCTAAACCGTTGTCGTACACTAACCTGTACCCTAAACTGTCCCTGTCCCCTAACCCTAACCCTAACCATTACGCAAAGCCTTACCCTAACCCGTCCCCCAATCCTAACCCGTACGCTAACACTAAACCGTACCCTAACATGTACACTCACCCTAAACCGTTCTCGTACCCTAACCTGTTCCCTAAACCGTCCTCGTCCCCTAACCCTAACCCTAACCCTAACCCTAACCCTAACCCTAGCTTTTACCCGAAGCCTTACACTAACCGGTCCCCTAACCCTAACCCGTACGCTAACACTAACCAGTACCCTAACATGTACGCTCACCCTTAACCATTGTCGTACCCTAACCTGTACCCTAAACCGTCCCCGTCCCCTAACCTAACCCTAACCGTAACCCTTACGCGAAGCCTTACCCTAACCTGTCCCCTAATCCTAAACCGTACGCTGACACTAACACGTACCCTAACACGGACGCTCACCCTAAAACATTGTCGTACACTAAACTGTACCCTAATCCGTCCCCGTCCCTGTCCCATAACCCTAACCCTAACCCTAACCCAAACCCTAACCCTAACCCTTACCCAAAGCCTTACCCTAATCGGTCCCCTAATCCTAACCCGTATGCTAACACTAACCCGTCCCCTAACACGTAATCTCACCCTAAACCGTTGTCGTACCCTAACCTATACCCTAAACCGTCCCCGTACCCGTTCCCTATCCCTAACCCTAAGCCTAACCCTGAAGCTTACCCGAAGCCTTACCCTAACCCGTCCCCTAATTCTAACCCGTACGGTAACACTAACCCGTACCCTAACACGTACGCTCACCCTAAACGGTTGTCGTACCCTAAGCTGTACCCTAAACCGTGTCCATCCCCTAAACCTAACCCTAACCCTAACCCTAACCTTAACCCTTACCCGAAACCTTACCCTAACCCGTCCCCTAATCCTAACCCGTACACTAACACTAACACGTACCCTAACACTTACGGTCACCCTGAACCATTGTCGTACCCTAAACTGTACCCTAAACCGTCCCCGTCCCCTAACCCTAACCCTAACCCTAACCCTAACCCTAACACTTACCCGAAGCCTTACCCTAACCCGTCCCCTAATCCTAAACTGTACGCTGACACTAACACGTACCCTAACACGTACGATCACCCTAAACCGTTGTCGTAACCTAACCTGTACCCTAAACCGTCCCCGTCCCTGTACCCTAACCATAACGCTAAGCCTAACCCTGAAGCTTACCCGAAGCCTTACCCTAACCCGTCCCCAATCCTAACCCGTACTGTAACACTAACCCGTACCCTAACACGTACACTCACCCTAAACCGTTGTCGTACACTAACCTGTACCCTAAACCGTGCCCATCCCCTAAACCTAACACTAAACCTAAACCTAACCCTAACCCTTACCCGAAGCCTTACCCTAACCCGTCCCCTAAACATAACCCGTACGCGAATACTAACACGTACCCTAACACGTACGGTCACCCTGAACTGTTGTCGTACACTAAACTGTACCCTAAACCGTCCCCGTCCCTTAACCCTAACACCTAGCCCTAACCCTAACCAAAACCCTAATCCTTACCCGAAGCCTTCCCATAACCCGTCCCCTAATCCTAACCCATACATTAACACTAAACCGTAACCTAACACATACGCTCACCCTAAACCGTTGTCATACACTAACCTGTGCCCTAAACCGTCCCTGTCCCCTACCCCTAACCATAACCCTAACCCTAACACTAACCCTTACCCGAAGCCTTACCCTAACCCGTCCCCTAATCCTAACCCGTACGCTAACACTAACCCGTACACTAACACGTACGCTCACCCTAAACCGTTTTCGTACCCTTACTTGTAACCTAAACCGTCCCCGTCCCCTAACCCTAACCCTAACCCTAACCCTAACGCTTACCCAAAGCCTTACCCTAACACATCAACTAAACCTAAATCGTACGCTAACACTAACCCATGCCCTAACACGTACGCTCACCCTAAACCGTTGTCGTACACTAACCTGTACCCTAAACTGTCCCTGTCCCCTAACCCTAACCCTAAGCCTAACCCTAACCATTACGCAAAGCCTTACCCTAACCCGTCCCCCAATCCTAACCCGTACGCTAACACTAACCCGTACCCTAACATGTACGCTCACCCTAAACCTTTCTCATACCCTAACCTGTTCCCTAAACCGTCCTCGTCCCCTAACCCTAAGCCTAACCCTAACCCTAAACCTAACCCTAGATTTTACCCGAAGCCTTACACTAACCGGTCCCCTAACCCTAACCCGTACGCTAACACTAACCAGTACCCTAACATGTACGCTCACCATTAACAATTGTCGTACCCTAACCTGTACCCTAAACCGTCCCCGTCCCCTAACCTAACCCTAACCCTAACCCTTACGCGAAGCCTTACCCTAACCTGTCCCCTAATCCTAAACCATACGCTGACACTAACACGTACCCTAACACGGACGCTCACCCTAAAACATTGTCATACACTAAACTGAACCCTAATCCGTCCCCGTCCCCGTCCCCGTCCCCTAACCCTAACCCTAACCCAAACCCTAACCCTAACCCGTACCCAAAGCGTTACCTTAATCGGTCCCCTAATCCTAACCCGTATGCTAACACTAACCCGTCCCCTAACACGTACTCTCACCCTAAACGGTTGTCGTACCCTAACCTATACCCTAAACCGTCCCCGTCCCCGTCCCCTATCCCTAACCCTAACCCAAACCCTGAAGCTTACCCGAAGCCTTACCCTAACCCGTCCCCTAATCCTAACCTGTACGCTAACACTAAACCGTAACCTATCACGTACGCTCACACTAAACCGTTGTCGTACCCTTACCTGTACCCTAAACCGTCCCTGGCCCCTAACCCTAAATCTAACACTAACCCTTACCCGAAGCCTAACACTAACCCGTCCCCTAATCCTAAGCCGTGCGCTAACAATAACCCATAACCCAACATGTACACTCAACCTAAACTGTTGTCGTACCCTAAACTGTCCCCATCCCCTAACCCTAACCCTAACCCTAACCCTAACCCTTACCCGAAGCCTTACCCTAACCCGTCCCCTAATCCTAACCCGTATGCTAACACTAACCCGTACCCTAACACGTACGCTCACCCTAAAATGTTGTTGTACCCAAACTTTTGCCCTAAACAGTCCCCGTCCCCGTCCCCTAACCCTAACGCTAACCCTTACCCAAAGCCTTACCCTAACCCGTCCCCTAATCCTAACCCGTACGCTAACACTAAACCGTACCTTAACACGTACGCTCACTCTAAACCGTTGTCGTACCCTAAACTGTACCCTAAACCGTCCCCGTCCCCTAACCCTAACCCTAACCCTAACCCTAACCCTTACCCGAAGCCTTACCGTAACCTGTCCCCTAATCCTAACCCATTGCTAACACTAAGCCGTACCCTAACACGTATGCTCGCCCTAAACCATTGTCGTACCCTAACCTGTACCCTAAACCATCCCCGTGCCCTAACCCTAACCCTATCCCTAACCCGAACCCTAACCCTAACCCTTACTCGAAGCCTTCCCATAACCCGTCCCCTAATGCTAACCCGTACGTTAACACTAACCCGTAACCTAACACGTACGCTCACCCTAAACCGTTGTCGTACCCTAACCTGTGCCCTAAACCGTCCCTGTCCCCTAAGCCTAACAGTAAACCTAACCCTAACACTAACCCTTGCCCGAAGCCTTTCCCTAACCCGTCCCCTAATCCTAACCCGTATGCTAACACTAACTTGTACCCTAAAACGTACGCTCACCCTAAACCGTTGTTGTACCCTAACCTGTACCCTAAACCGTCCCCGTCCCCTAACCATAACCCTAACCCTAAACTTATCCCTAACCCTTACCCGACGCCTTACCCTAATCCTAACCTGTACGCTAACACTAACCCGTACCCTAATATGTACGCTCACCCTAAACAGTTGTCGTACACTAAACTGTACCCTAAACCGTCCCCGTCCCCTAACCCTAACCCTAAACCTAACCCTAACCCTAAACCTTACCCGAAGCCTTACCCTAACGCATCCCCTACTCCTAACCCATACGCTAACACTAACCCATACACTAACACATACGCTCACCCTAAACCCTTGTTGTACCCTAACCTGTACCCTAAACTGTCCCCGTCCCGCTCCCCTAACCCTAACCCTAGCCCTAACCGTAACCCTTACCCGAAGCCTTACCCTAACCCGTCCCCTAATCCTAAATCGTACACTAACCCTAACCCGTACTCTAACATGTACGCTCACCCTAAAGTGTTGTCGTACCCTAACCTGTACCCTAAACCGTATCCGTCCCCTAACCCCAACCCTAACCCTAACCCTTACCCGAAGCCTTACCCTATCCCGTCCCCTAATACTAACCCGTACGCTAACACAAACCCGTACCCTAACACGTACGCTCACCCTAAAAGGTTGTCGTACCCTAACCTGTACCCTAAACCCTCCCCATCCCCTAACCCTAACCCTAAACCTAACCCTAACCCTAACCCTTACGCGAAGCCTTACCCTAGCCCATCAGATAAACCGAACCCGTACGCTAACCCTAAACCATACCCTACCACGTACGCTCACCCTAAACCCTTGTTGTACCCTAACCTGTACCCTAAACCCTCCACATCCCCTAACCCTAACCCTAAACCTAACCCTAACCCTAACCCTTACCCGAAGCTTACCCTAACCCGTACCCTAATCCTAACCTGTTCGCTAACACTAACCCATACCCTACCACGTACGCTCACCCTAAACCGTTTTTGTACCCTAACCTGTACCCTAAACTGTTCCCGTGCCCTAACCCTAACCCTAACCCTAACCCAAACCCTAACCCTTACCCAAAGCCTTACCCTAACCCATCCCCGAATCCTAACCCGTACGCTAACACTAACCTCTGCCCTAACTCGTACGCTCAACCTAAACCATTGTCGTACCCTAACCTGTACCCTAAACCGTCCCCTAACCCTAACCCTAACACTAAACCTTACCCGAAGCCTTACCCTAACACGTCCTCTAATCCTAACATGTACGCTAACAGTAAACTGTGCCCTAACATGTACGCTCACCCTAAACCGTTGTCCTACCCTAACCTGTACCCTAAACCGTCCCCGTCCCCGTCCCCTAACCCTAACCCTAACCCTTACCCGCAGCCTTATCCTAACCCGTACCCTAATCATAACCTGTAGGCTAACACTAACCCGTACCCTAAAACGCACACTCACCCTAAACCGTTTTCGTACACTAACCTGTACCCTAAACCGTCCCCGTCCACTAAACCTAACCCTAACCCTAACCCTAACCCTTACCCGAAGCCTTACCCTAACACTTCCCCTAATCCTAACCCGTACGCTAACACTAACCCGTACCCTAACACGTATGCTCAACCTAAACGGTTGTTGTACCCTAACCTGTACCCTAAACCGTCCCCGTCCCCTAAACCTAACCCTAACCCTAACCCAAACCCTTACCCAAAGCCTTACCCTAAACGGTCCCCTAATCCTAACCCGTACGCTAACACTAACAAGTACCCAAACACGTACGCTCACCATAAACCGTTGTCGTACCCTAACCTGTACCCTAAACTCTCCCCGTCCCCATCCCCTAAGCTTAACCCTAACCCTAACCCTTACCCAAAGCCTTACACTAACCCCTCCCCTAATCCTAACCCGTACGCTAACACTAAACCATACCCTAACACGTACACTCACCCTAAATCGTTGTTGTATCCTAACCTGAACCCTAAACCGTCCCCGTCCCCGTCCCCTAACCCTAAACCTAACCGTAAACTTAACCCTTACCCGAAGCCTTACCCTAACACGTCCCCTAATCATAACCCGTACGCTAACACTAACCCGTACCCTACCACGTACGCTCACCCGAAACCGTTGTCGTAACCTAACCTGTACCCTAAACCCTCCCCATCCCCTAACCCTAACCCTAAACCTAACCCTAACCCTAGCCCTTACGCGAAGCCTTACCCTAACCCATCACATAAACCGAACCCGCACGCTAACACTAAACCATACCCTACCACGTACGCTCACCCTAAACCCTTGTTGTACCCTAACCTGTACCCTAAACCCTCCACATCCCCTAACCCTAACCCTAAACCTAACCCTAACCCTAACCCTTACCCGAAGCTTACCCTAACCCGTACCCTAATCCTAACCTGTTCGCTAACACTAACCCATACCCTACCACGTACGCTCACCCTAAACCGTTTTTGTACCCTAACCTGTACCCTAAACTGTTCCCGTGCCCTAACCCTAACCCTAACCCTAACCCAAACCCTAACCCTTACCCGAAGCCTTACCCTAACCCGTCCCTGAATCCTAACCCGTACGCTAACACTAACCTCTGCCCTAACTCGTACGCTCAACCTAAACCATTGTCGTACCCTAACATGTACCCTAAACCGTCCCCTAACCCTAACCCTAACACTAAACCTTACCCGAAGCCTTACCCTAACCCGTCCTCTAATCCTAACATGTACGCTAACAGTAAACTGTGCCCTAACATGTACGCTCATCCTAAACCGTTGTCCTACCCTAACCTGTACCCTAAACCATCCCAATCCCCTTCCCCTAACCCTAACCCTAACCCTAACCCTTACCCTTACCCGAAGCCTTACCTTAACCCATCCCCTAATCCTAATCCGTACACTAACACTAACCCGAAACCTAACACGTACGCTCACCCTAAATCGTTGTCGTACCCTAACATGTACCCTAAACTGTCCCCATCCCCTAGCCCTAACCCTAACCCTAACACTTACACTTACCCGAAACCTTACCCTAACTCGTCCCCTAATCCTAAGCCGTAGGCTAAAACTAACACTTACCCTAACACGTACGCTCACACTAAACTGTGGTCGTACCCTAACCTGTACCGTAAACCGCCCCATCCCCTAACCCTAACCCGAACCCTAACCCTAACCCTTACCCGAAGACTTAACCTAACCTGTCCCCTAATCCTAACACTTACGCTAACACTAACTCTTGCCCTAACATGTACACTCACCCTAAACCGTTGTCTTACCCTAACCTGTACCCTAAACCGTCCCTGTACCCTAACCCTAACCCTAACACTAATCCTAAACCGAACCCTTACCCGAAGCCTTCCCCTAACCCGTCCCCTAATCCTAAACCGTACGCTAACCCTAACCCGTGCCCTAGCACGTACGCTCACCCTAAACCGCTGTCGTACCCTAAACTGTACCCTAAACCGTCCCCGTCCCCTAACCCTAACCCTAACCCTAAACCTTACCCGAAGCCTTCCCTTAACCCGTCCCCTAATCCTAACCCGTACGCTAACTCTAAGCCATACCCTAACACGTACGCTCACCCTAAACCGTTCTCGTACACTAACCTGTAACCTAAACCGTCCCCGTCCCCTAACCCTAACCCTTACCCGAAGCCTTACCTTAACCCGTCCTCTAATCCTAACCCGTACGCTAACAGTAAACTGTGCCCTAACATGTACGCTGAACCTAAACCATTGTCCTACCCTAACCTGTACCCTAAACCGTCCCCCTCCCCTAACCCTAACCCTAACCCTAACCCTAAACCTAACCCTTACCCGAAGCCTTACCATAACCCGTCCTCTAATCCTAACCCGTACGCTAACAGTAAACTGTGCCCTAACATGTACGCTGAACCTAAAACATTGTCCTAACCTAACCTGTACCCTAAACCGTCCCCCTCCCCTAACCCTAACCCTAACCCTAACCCTAACCCTTACACCAAGCCTTACCCTAAACCGTGCCCTAATCCTAACCCGTACGCTAACACTAACCCATACCCTAACACGTACGCTCACCCTAAACCACTGTCATACACTAACCTGTACCCTAAACTGTCCCCGTCCCCGTCCCCTAACCCTAACCCTAACCCTAAACCTAACCCTTACCCGAAGCCCTACCCTAACCCGTCCCCTAATCCTAACCCGTACGCTAACACTAACCCGTGCCCTAACACGTACGCTCACCCTAAAGTGTGGTTGTACCCTAACCAGTACACTAAACCGTCCCCGTCCCCGTTCCCTAACCCTAACCCTAACCCAAACCCTAAGCCTTACCCGAAGCCTTACCCTAACCCGTCTCATAATCCTAAACGATACGCTAAAACTAACCCATGCCCTAACACATACGCTCACCCTAAACCGTTGTTGTACCCTAACCTGTACCCTAAACCGTCCCCGTCCCCTAACCCTAACCCTAATCCTTACCCGAAGCCTTACACAAACCCGTCCCCTAATCCTAACCCATACGCTAACTCTAACCCGTATCCTAACACGTACGCTCACCCTAAACCATTCTCATACACTAACCTGTACCCTAAACCATCCCCGTCAACTAACCTTAACCCTAACCCTTACCCGAAGCCTTACCATAACCCGTCCTCTAATCCTAACCCATACGCTAACAGTAAACTGTGCCCTAAAATGTACGCTCAACCTAAACCATTGTCCTACCCTAACTTGTACCCTAAACCGTCCCCGTCCCCTAAGCCTAACCCTAAACCTAGCCCTAAACCTAAACCTTACCCCAAGCCTTACCCTAACCCGACCCTTAATCCTAACCCGTACGCTAACACTAACCCATACCCTAACACGCACGCTCACCCTAAATCTTTGTCGTACCCTAACATGTACCCTAAACCGTCCCCGTCCCCTAACCCTAACCCTAACCCTAACCCTAACACTTACCCAAAGCATTACACTAACCCGTCCCCTAATCCTAATCCGTACGCTAACACTAACCCGTGTCCTAACACGTACCCTCACCCTAAACCGTTGTCGTACCCTAACCTGTACCCTAAACCGTCACCGTCCCCTAGCCCTAACCCTAACCCTAACCCTTACGCGAAGCCTTACCCTAACCCGTCCCCAATCCTAACCCGTACGCTAACACTAACAAGTACCCTAACACATACGCTCACCCTAAACTGTTGTCGTACACTAAACTGTAACCTAAACCGTCCCCGTCCCCTAACCCTAACCCTAACCCTAACCCTAACCCTTACCCGAAGCCTTACCCTAATCTGTCCCCTAATCCTAACCCGTATGCTAACACTAACCCTTGCCCTAACACGTACACTCACCCTAAACCATTGTCGTACCCTAACCTGTACCCTGAACCGTCCCTGTACCCTAACCCTAACCCTAACTCTAACCCTAACCCTAACCCTAACACTTACCCGAAGCCTTACCCTAACCCGTCCCATAATCCTAACCCGTACGCTAACACTAACCCGTACCCTAACACGTACGCTCACCCTAAACCGTTGACGTACCCTAACCTGTACCCTAAACCGTCCCTGTCCCCTAACCCTAACCCTAACCCTTACCAGAAGCCTTACCCTAACCCGTCCCGTAATCCTAACCCGTACACTAACACTAACCCGTACCCTAACACGTACGCTCACCCTAAAACCTTGTCGTACCCTAACCTGTACCCTAAATCGTCCCTGTCCCCTAACCCTAACCCTAACCCTAAACTTAAACCTTACCCGAAGCCTTACCCTAACCGGTCCCCTAAACCTAACCCGCACGCTAACACTAACCCGTGCCCTAACACGTACGCTCACCCGAAACATTTGTCGTACACTAAGCTGTACCCTAAACCGTCCCCATTACCTAACACTAACCCGAACCCTCACCATAACCCTAAACCTTACCCGAAGCCTTACCCTAACCCGTCCCCTAATCCTAACCGTACGCTAACACTAATCCGTGCCCTAACACGTACGCTCACCCTAAAGCGTTGTCGTACCCTAACCTGTACCCTAAACCGTTCCTGTCCCCGTACCCTAACCCTAACCCTAATCCTTACCCGAAGCCTTACCCTAACTCGTCCCCTAATTCTAACCCGTATGCTAACACTAACCTGTATCCTAACACATACGCTCACCCTAAAACTTTGTCGTACACTAAGCTGTACCCAAAATCGTCCCCGTCCCCTAACCCTAAACCTAACCCTTACACAAAGCCTTACCCTAACCCGTCCCCTAATCCTAACCCGTACGCTAACACTAACCCGTAACCTAACCCGTATGCTCAACCTAAACCGTTCTCATACACTAACCTGTACCCTAAACCGTCCCGTCCCGGTCCCCTAAACCTAGCCCTTACCCGAAACCTTACCCTAACATGTCCCCTATTCCTAACCCGTACGCTAACACTATCCCGTACCCTTACACGTACGCTCACCTTAAAACGTTGTCGTACACTAACCTGTAACCTAAACCGTCTCCGTCCCCTAACCCTAACCCTAAACCTAGCCCTAAATCTAAACCTTACCCCAAGCCTTACCCTAACCCGACCCTTAATCCTAACCCATACGCTAACACTAACCCATACCCTAACACGCACGCTCACCCTAAAACTTTGTCGTACCCTAACATGTACCCTAAACCGTCCCCGTCCCCGTCCCCTAACCCTAACCCTAACCCTAACACTTACCCGAAGCATTACACTAACCCGTCCCCTAATCCTAATCCGTACGCTAACACTAACCCGTGTCCTAACACGTACCCTCACCCTAAACCGCTGTCGTACCCTAACCTGTACCCTAAACCGTCACCGTCACCTAGCCCTAACCCTAACCCTAACCCTTACGCGAAGCCTTACCCTAACCCGTCCCCAATCCTAACCCGTACGCTAACACTAACAAGTACCCTAACACATACGCTCACCCTAAACTGTTGTCGTACACTAACCTGTAACCTAAACCGTCCCCGTCCCCTTACCCTAAACCTAACCCTAACCCTAACCCTAACCCTTACCCGAAGCTTTACCCTAATCTGTCCCCTAATCCTAACCCGTATGCTAACACTAACCCTTGCCCTAACACGTACACTCACCCTAAACCACTGTCGTACCCTAACCTGTACCCTGAACCGTCCCTGTACCCTAACCCTAACCCTAACTCTAACCCTAACCCTAACCCTAACACTTACCCGAAGCCTTACCCTAACCCGTCCCATAATCCTAACCCGTACGCTAACACTAACCCGTACCCTAACACGTACGCTCACCCTAAATCGTTTTCGTACCCTAACCTGTACCCTAAACCATCCCCGTCCCCTAACCCTAACCCTAACACTATCCCTAACCCTTACCCGAAGCCTTACCCTAACTCGGTCCCCAATTCTAAACCATACGCTAACACTAACCCGTACCCTAACACGTACGCTCACCCTAAAACTTTGTCGTACCCTAACCTGTACCCTAAGTCGTCCCCTTCCCCTAAGCCTAACCCTAACCCTACTACTTACCCGAAGCCTTACCCTAAACCGTCCCCTAATCCTAACCCTTACGCTAACACTAACCCATGCCCTAAAACGAATGCTCACCCTAAACTGCTGTCGTACACTAACCTGTACCCTAAACCGTCCCCGTCCCCTAACCCTAACCCTAAACCTAACCCTTACCCGAAGCCTTACCCTAACCCGTCCCCTAATCCTAACCCGTACGCTAACACTAACACGTGCCCTAACATGTACGCTCAACCTAAAGCGTGGTCGTACCCTAACCTGTACACTAAACCGTCCCTGTCCCCGTTCCCTAACCCTAACCCTATCCCAAACCCTACCCCTTACCCGAAGCCTTACCCTAACGCGTCCAATAATCCTAAATAATACGCTAAAACTACCCCATGCCCTAACACATACGCTCACCCTAAACCGTTGTCGTACCCTAACCTGTACCCTAAACCGTCCCTGTAGCCTAACCCTAACCCTAACCCTAACCCTAACCCTTACCCGAAGCCTTACCCTAACCCGTCCCATAATCCTACCCCGTACGCTAACACTAACCCGTACCCTAACACGTACGCTCACCCTAAAGAGTTGTCGTACACTAACCTCTACCCTAAACCGTCCCCGTCCCCGTCCCCTAAACCTAACCCTAACCCTAACCCTTACCTGAAGCCTTACCCTAACCCGTCCCCTAATCCTAACCCGTACGCTAACACTAAACCTTACCCTAACACGTACGCACACTCTAAACTGTTGTCATATCCTATCCTGTACCCTAAACCTTCCCCGTGCCCGTCCCCTAACCCTAACCCTAACCCTTACCCGAAGCCTTACCCTAACCTGTCCCCTAATCCTAACCCGTACACTAACACTAACCCTTACCCTAACACGTACGCACACCCTAAACTGTTGTCAAATCCTATCCTGTACCCTAAACCTTCCCCGTGCCCGTCCCCTAACCCTAACCCTAACACATACCCGAAGCCTTACCCTAACCCGTCCCCTAATCCTAACCCGTACGCTAACCCTAACCCGTACCCTAACACGTACGCTCACCCTAAACCGTTGTCGTACCCTAAACTCTACCCTGAACCGTCCCCATCCCCAAACCCTAACCCTAACCCTTACCCGAAGCCTTACACTAACCTGTCCCCTAATCCTAACCCGTACGCTAACACTAACCCGTACCCTAACACATAGGCTCACTCTAAACCGTTCTCGTACACTAACCTGTACCCTAAACCGTCCCCATCCCCTAACCCTAACCCTAACCCTTACCCGGAGCCTTACCCTAACCCGTCCTCTAATCCTAAACCGTACGCTAACACTAACCCGTACCCTAACATGTTCGCTCACCCTAAAACGTTATCTTAAATTAAGCTGTACCCTAAACAGTCCCCGTCGCCTAAACATAACTGTAACCCTAACCCTAACACTAACACTTACCCGGAGGCTTACCCTAACCTGTCCCCTAATCCTAAACAGTACGCTAACACTAACCCGTACCCTAACACGTACGCTCACCCTAAACCGTTGCCGTAGCCTAACCTGTACCCTAAACCCTCCCCATGCCCTAACACTTACCCTAAACCTAACCCTAACCCTAACCCTTACCCGAAGCCTTACCCTAACCCATCACCTAATCGGAACCCGTACGCTAACACTAACCCATACCCTATCACGTACGCTCACCGTAAACCGTTATTGTACCCTAACCTGTACCCTAAACCCTCCCCATCCCCTAACCCTAACCCTAAACCTAACCCTAACCCTAACCCTTACCCGAAGCTTATCCTAACCCGTCCCCTAATCCTAACCCGTTCGCTAACACTAACACATACCCTACCACGTACGCTCACCCTAAAGCATTGTTGTACCCTAACGTGTACCCTAAACCGTTCCCGTGCCCTAACCCTAACCCTAACCCTAACCCAAACCCTAACCCTTACCCGGAGCCTTACCCTAACCCGTCCCCTAATCCTAACCCGTACGCTAACACTAACCCATACCCTAACACGCACGCTCACCCTAAATCTTTGTCGTACCCTAACATGTACCCTAAACCGTCCCCATCCCCTAACCCTAACCCTAACCCTAACCCTAACACTTACCCGAAGCATTACACTAACCCGTCCCCTAATCCTAACCCGTACGCTAAAACTAACCCATGCCCTAACACGTACGCTCACCCTAAAGTGTGGTTGTACCCTAACCAGTACACTAAACCGTCCCCATCCCCGTTCCCTAACCCTAACACTAACCCAAACCCTAAGCCTTACCCGAAGCCTTACCCTAACCTGTCTCATAATCCTAACCGATACGCTAAAACTAACCCATGCCCTAACACATACGCTCACCCTAAACTGTTGTCAAATCCTATCCTGTACCCTAAACCTTCCCCGTTCCTGTCCCCTAACCCTAACCCTAACCCTTACCCGAAGCCTTACCCTAACCTGTCCCCTAATCCTAACCCGTACGCTAACACTAACCCGTGCCCTAACACATACGCTCACCCTAAAGCGTTGTCGTACCCTAACCTGTACCCTAAACCGTCCCCGTCCCCTAACCCTAACACTAACCCTAATACTAACCCTTACCCGAAGCCTTCCGTTAACCCGCCCCCTAATCCTAACCCGTACGCTAACCCTAACCCGTACCCTAACACGTACGCTCACCCTAAACCGTTGTCGTACCCTAAACTGTACCCTGAACCGTCCCCATCCCCAAACCCTAACCCTAACCCTTACCCGAAGCCTTACACTAACCTGTCCCCTAATCCTAACCCGTACGCTAACACTAACCCGTACCCTAACACATAGGCTCACTCTAAACCATTCTCGTACACTAACCTGTACCCTAAACCGTCCCCATCCCCTAACCCTAACCCTAACCCTTACCCAGAGCCTTACCCTAACCCGTCCTCTAATCCTAAACCGTACGCTAACACTAACCCGTACCCTAACATGTTCGCTCACCCTAAACCGTTATCTTAACCTAAGCTGTACCCTAAACAGTCCCCGTCGCCTAAACATAACCGTAACCCTAACCCTAACACTAACACTTACCCGAAGGCTTACCCTAACCCGTCCCCTAATCCTAAACCGTACGCTAACACTAACCCGTACCCTAACACGTACGCTCACCCTAAACCGTTGTCGTAGCCTAACCTGTACCCTAAACCCTCCCCATGCCCTAACACTTACCCTAAACCTAACCCTAACTCTAACCCTAACCCTTACCCGAAGCCTTACCCTAACCCATCACCTAATCGGAACCCGTACGCTAACACTAACCCATACCCTATCACGTACGCTCACCCTAAACCATTGTTGTACCCTAACCTGTACCCTAAATCCTCCCCATCCCCTAACCCTAACCCTAAACCTAACCCTAAACCTAACCCTTACCCGAAGCTTATCCTAACCCGTCCCCTAATCCTAACCCGTTCGCTAACACTAACACATAACCTACCACGTACGCTCACCCTAAAGCATTGTTGTACCCTAACGTGTACCCTAAACCGTTCCCATGCCCTAACCCTAACCCTAACCCTAACCCAAACCCTAACCCTTACCCGGAGCCTTACCCTAACCCGTCCCCTAATCCTAACACGTACGCTAACACTAACCTGTGCCCTAACACGTACGCTCAACCTAAACCATTGTCGTACCCTAACCTGTACCCTAAACCGTCCCCTAACCCTAACCCTAACCCTAACACTTACCCGAATCCTTACCCTAACCCGTCCTTCTAATCCTAACCTGTACGCTAACAGTAAACTGTGCCCTAACATGTGCCCTCACCCTAAACCGTTGTCCTACCCTAACCTGTACCCTAAACCGTCCCCGTCCCTAACCGTAACCCTAACACATACCCGAAGCCTTACCCTAACCCGTGTCCTAATCCTAACCCGTACGTTAACACTAACCCATACCCTAACACGTACGCTCACCCTAAACCGTTGCCGTACCCCAACCTGTACCCTAAACCGTCCCCGTCCCCTAACCCTAACCCTAACCCTAAACCAAAACCTAACCTTTACCCGAAGCTTTACCCTAACCCATCCCATAATCCTATCCCGTACGCTAACCCTAACCCGTACCCTACCACGTACCCTCACCCTAAACCGTTGTCGTACCCTAACCTGTACCCTAAACCGTCCCCGTCCCCTAACAGTAACCCTAAACCTAACCCTAACCCTAACCCTTAACCGAAGCCTTACCCTAACCCGTCCCTTAATCCTAACCCGTACGCTAACACTAAACCGAGTCCTAAAACGTAAGCTCACCCTAAAACTTTGTCGTACCCTAACCTGTACCCTAAACCGTCCCCATCCCGTAACCCTTACCCTAACCCTAAAAATTACCCGAATCCTTAACCTAACCCGTCCTCTAATCCTAACACGTAGGCTAACAGTAAACCGTGCCCTAACACATACGCTCAACCTAAACCGTTGTCGTACCCTAACCTGTACCCTAAACCGTCCCCGTTCCCTAAACCTAACCCTAACCATAACCCTTACCCGAAGCCTTACCCTAACCCGTCCCCTGATCCTATCACGTACGCTAACACTAACCCATACCCTATCACGTACGCTCACCCTAAACATTTGTCGTACACTAACCTGTACCCTAAACCGTCCCCGTCCCTTAACCCTAACCCTAACCCTAACGCTTACCCGAAGCCTTACCCTAACCCGTCCCATAATCCTAACCCGTACGCTAACACTAACCCGTACCCTAACACGTACGCTCACCCTAAACCGTTGACGTACCCTAACCTGTACCCTAAAACGTCCCTCTACCCTAACCCTAACCCTAACCCTTATCCTAACCCTAAAGCTTACCCGAAGCCTTACCCTAACCCGTCCCATAAACCTAACCCGTACGCTAACACTAACACGTACCCTAACACGTACGCTCACCCTAAAACCTTGTCGTACCCTAACCTGTACCATAAATCGTCCCTGTCCCCTAACCCTAACCCTAACCCTAACCTTAAACCTTACCCGAAGCCTTACCCTAACCGGTCCCCTAAACCTAACCCGCACGCTAACACTAACCCGTGCCCTAACACGTACGCTCACCCGAAACATTTGTCGTACACTAAGCTGTACCCTAAACCGTCCCCATTACCTAACACTAACCCAAACCCTAACCATAACCCTAAACCTTACCCGAAGCCTTACCCTAACCCGTCCCCTAATCCTAACCGTATGCTAACACTAACCCGTGCCCTAACACGTACGCTCACCCTAAAGCGTTGTCGTACCCTAACCTGTACCCTAAACCGTTCCTGTCCCTGTACACTAACCCTAACCCTAACCCAAACCCTAACCCTTACCCGAAGCCTTACACTAACCCATCCCATAATCCTAAACGCTACGCTAACACTAACCCGTGCCCTAACACGTACGCTCACCCTAAACCGTTGTCGTACATAAACCTGTACCCTAAATCGTCCCTGTCCCCTAACCCTAACCCTAACCCTAATCCTTACCCGAAGCCTTACCCTAACTCGTCCCCTAATTCTAACCCGTATGCTAACACTAACCTGTATCCTAACACATACGCTCACCCTAAAACTTTGTCGTACACTAAGCTGTACCCTAAATCGTCCCCGTCCCCTAACCCTAAACCTAACCCTTACACAAAGCCTCACCCTAACCCGTCCCCTAATCCTAACCTATACACTAACAATAACCCGTAACCTAACCCGTATGCTCAACCTAAACCGTTCTCGTACACTAACCTGTACCCTAAACCGTCCCGTCCCCGTCCCCTAACCCTAGCCCTTACCCGAAACCTTACCCTAACATGTCCCCTATTCCTAACCCGTACGCTAACACTATCCCGTACCCTTACACGTACGCTCACCTTAAAACGTTGTAGTACACTAACCTGTAACCTAAACCGTCTCCGTCCCCTAACCCTAACCCTAACCCTAACCCTAACCCTAACCCTTACCCGGAGCCTTACCCTAACCTGTCCCCTAATCCTAAACCGTACGCTAACACTAACCCTTGCCCTAACACGTACGCTCACCCTAAACCGTTGTCGTACCCTAACCTGTACCCTAAAACGTCCCTCTACCCTAACCCTAACCCTAACCCTTATCCTAACCCTAAAGCTTACCCGAAGCCTTACCCTAACCCGTCCCATAATCCTAACCCGTACGCTAACACTAACACGTACCCTAACATGTACGCTCACCCTAAACGGTTGTCGTACCCTAAACTGTACCCTAAACCGTCCCTGTCCCTGACCATTAACCCTAACCCTAACCCTAACCCTAACCCTTACCCGACGCCTTACCCTAACCCGTCCCATAATCCTAACCCGTACGCTAACACTAACCCGTACCCTAACATGTACGCTCACCCTAAACTGTTGTCGTACCCTAACCTGTACCCTAAACCGTCCCTGTCCCCGACACTTAACCCTAACCCTAACCCTAACCCTAACCCTTACCTGACGCCTTACCCTAACCCGTCACCAAATCCTAACCCGTACGCTAACACTAACCCGTACCCTAACACGCACGCTCAACCTAAACCGTTGTCGTACCCTAACCTGTACCCTAAACCGTATCCGCCCCCTAAACCTAACCCTAACCCTAACCTTAACCCTTACCCGAAGCCTTACCCTAACCCGTCCCCTAATCCTAACCCGTACGCTAACACTAACACGTACCCTAACACTTACGGTCACCCTGAACCATTGTCGTACCCTAACCTGTACCCTAAACCGTCCCTGGCCCCTACCCCTAACCCTAACACTAACCCGTACCCGAAGCCTAACACTAAACCGTCCCCTAATCCTAAGCCGTGCGCTAACAATAACCCATACCCCAACATGTATGCTCAACCTAAACCGTTGTCGTACCCTAAACTGTCCCCATCCCCTAACCCTAACCCTAACCCTAACCCTAACACTTACCCGAAGCCTTACCCTAACCCGTCCCCTAATCCTAACCCGTATGCTAACACTAACCCGTACCCTAACACGTACGCTCACCCTAAAACGTTGTTGTACCCTAACCTTTGCCCTAAACGTCCCCGTCCCTGTCCCCTAACCCTAACGCTAACCCTTACCCAAAGCCTTACCCTAACACGTCCCCTAATCCTAACCCGTACGCTAACACTAAACCGTACCCTAACACGTACGCTCACTCTAAACCGTTGTCGTACCCTAACCTGTACCCTAAACCGTCCCCGTCCCCTAACCCTAACCCTTACCCGAAGCCTTACCATAACCTGTCCCCTAATCCTAACCCATATGCTAACACTAAGTCGTACCCTAACACGTATGCTCACCCTAAACAATTGTCGTACACTAAACTGTACCTTCAACCATCCCCGTGCCCTAACCCTAACCCTAACCCTAAACCTTACCCGAAGCCTTACACTAACCCGTCCCCTAATCCTAAACCGTACGCTGACACTAACACGTAGCCTAACACGTACGCTCACCCTAAACCGTTTTCGTACACTAACCTGTACCCTAAACCGTGTCCGTCCCCTATACCTAACCCTAACCCTAACCCTAAACCTAACCCTTACCTGAAGCCTTACCCTTACCCGTCCCCTAATCCTAACCCGTACGCTAACAATAACATGTACCCTAAAACGTACGGTCACCCTGAACCATTGTCGTACCCTAAACTGTACCCTAAACCGTACCCGTCCCTTAACCCTAACCCTAACCCTAACCCTAACCCTACCACTAAACCTTACCCGAAGCCTTACACTAAACCGTCCCCTAATCCTAAACCATACGCTGACACTAACACATAGCCTAACACGTACGCTCACCCTAAACCGTTGTCGTACCCTAAACTGTACCGTAAACCGTGTCCATCCCCTAACCCTAACCCTAACCCTAACCCTAACCCTAACCCTTACCCGAAGCCTTACCCTAACCCGTCCCCTAATCCTAACCCGTACGCTAACACTAACCCGTACCCTAACACGTATGCTCACCCTAAACTGTTGTCGTACCCTAACCTGTTCTCTAAAGCTTCCCCATCCCCTAACCCTAAACCTAACCCTAACACTTACCCTTACCCTAACCTTTACCTGAAGCCTTACACTATCCCGTCCCCAATCCGAACCCGTAGGCTAACACTAACCCGTGCCCTAAAACGTACGCTCACCTAAACTGTTGTCGTACCCTAACCTGTACCCTAAAACGTCCCCTAACTGTAACCCTAACCCTAACCCTAACCCTTACCCGAAACATTACCCTAACCCGTCCCCTAATCCGATTCCGTACGCTAACACTAACCCGTACCCTAACACGTACACCCACCCTAAAACGTTGTCGTCCCCTAACCTGTACCCTAAACCGTCCCCGTCCCCTACCCTAACCCTAACACTAACCCTAACCCTAACCCTTACCCAAAGCCTTACCCTAACATGTCACCTAATCCTAACCCGTACGCTAACACTAACCCGTGCCCTAACACGTACGGTCACCCTAAACCTTTGTCGTACCCTAACCTATACCCTAAACCGCCCCATCCCCTAACCCTAACCCTAAACCTAACCCTAATCCTAACCCTTACCCAAAGCCTTACCCTAACCCGTCCCCTAATCATAACCCGTACGCTAACACTAACCCGTGCCCTAATACGTACGCTCACCATAAACCATTGTCGTACCCTAACCTGTACCCTAAACCGTCCCCATCCCCGTCCCCGTCCCGTAACCCTAACCCTAACCCTAACCCTAACCCTTACCCGAAGCCTTACCCTAACCTGTCCCCTAATCATAACCCGTATGCTAACACTAACCCTTGCCCTAACACGTACACTCACCCTAAACCATTGTCGTACCCTAACCTGTACCCTGAACCGTCCCTGTACCCTAACCCTAACCCTAACCCTTACCAGAAGCCTTACCCTAACCCGTCCCGTAATCCTAACCCATACGCTAACACTAACCCGTACCCTAACACGTACGCTCACCCTAAAACCTTGTCGTACCCTAACCTGTACCCTAAATCGTCCCTGTCCCCTAACCCTAACCCTAACCCTAACCTTAAACCTTACCCGAAGCCTTACCCTAACCGGTCCCCTAAACCTAACCCGCACGCTAACACTAACCCGTGCCCTAACACGTACGCTCACCCAAAACATTTGTCGTACACTAAGCTGTACCCTAAACCGTCCCCATTACCTAACACTAACCCGAACCCTCACCATAACCCTAAACCTTACCCGAAGCCTTACCCTAACCCGTCCCCTAATCCTAACCGTACGCTAACACTAATCCGTGCCCTAACACGTACGCTCACCCTAAAGCGTTGTCGTACCCTAACCTGTACCCTAAACCGTTCCTGTCCCTGTACCCTAACCCTAACCCTAACCCAAACCCTAACCGTTACCCGAAGCCTTACACTAACCCATCCCATAATCCTAAACGCTACGCTAACACTAACCCGTGCCCTAACACGTACGCTCACCCTAAACCGTTGTCGTACATTAACCTGTACCCTAAATCGTCCCTGTCCCCTAACCCTAACCCTAACCCTAATCCTTACCCGAAGCCTTACCCTAACTCGTCCCCTAATTCTAACCCGTATGCTAAAACTAACCTGTATCCTAACACATACGCTCACCCTAAAACTTTGTCGTACACTAAGCTGTACCCAAAATCGTCCCCGTCCCCTAACCCTAAACCTAACCCTTACACAAAGCCTTACCCTAACCCGTCCCCTAATCCTAACCCGTACGCTAACACTAACCCGTAACCTAACCCGTATGCTCAACCTAAACCGTTCTCGTACACTAACCTGTACCCTAAACCGTCCCGTCCCGGTCCCCTAACCCTAGCCCTTACCCGAAACCTTACCCTAACATGTCCCCTATTCCTAACCCGTACGCTAACACTATCCCGTACCCTTACACGTACGCTCACCTTAAAATATTGTCGTACACTAACCTGTAACCTAAACCGTCTCCGTCCCCTAACCCTAACCCTAAACCTAGCCCTAAATCTAAACCTTACCCCAAGCCTTACCCTAACACGACCCTTAATCCTAACCCGTACGCTAACACTAACCCATACACTAACACGCACGCTCACCCTAAAACTTTGTCGTACCCTAACATGTACCCTAAACCGTCCCCGTCCCCTTCCCCTAACCCTAACCCTAACCCTAACACTTACCCGAAGCATTACACTAACCCGTCCCCTAATCCTAATCCGTACGCTAACACTAACCCGTGTCCTAACACGTACCCTCACCCTAAACCGCTGTCGTACCCTAACCTGTACCCTAAACCGTCACCGTCCCCTAGCCCTAACCCTAACCCTAACCCTTACGTGAAGCCTTACCCTAACCCGTCCCCAATCCTAACCCGTACGCTAACACTAACAAGTACCCTAACACATACGCTCACCCTAAACTGTTGTCGTACACTAACCTGTAACCTAAACCGTCCCCGTCCCCTAACCCTAAACCTAACCCTAACCCTAACCCTAACTCTTACCCGAAGCCTTACCCTAATCTGTCCCCTAATCCTAACCCGTATGCTAACACTAACCCTTGCCCTAACACGTACACTCACCCTAAACCATTGTCGTACCCTAACCTGTACCCTGAACCGTCCCTGTACCCTAACCCTAACCCTAACTCTAACCCTAACCCTAACCCTAACACTTACCCGAAGCCTTACCCTAACCCGTCCCATAATCCTAACCCGTACGCTAACACTAACCCGTACCCTAACACGTACGCTCACCCTAAATCATTTTCGTACCCTAACCTGTACCCTAAACCATCCCCGTCCCCTAACCCTAACCCTAACACTATCCCTAACCCTTACCCGAAGCCTTACCCTAACTCGGCCCCCAATTCTAAACCATACGCTAACACTAACCCGTACCCTAACACGTACGCTCACCCTAAAATTTGTCGTACCCTAACCTGTACCCTAAGTCGTCCCCTTCCCCTAAGCCTAACCCTAACCCTAATACTTACCCGAAGCCTTACCCTAAACCGTCCCCTAATCCTAACCCTTACGCTAACACTAACCCGTGCCCTAAAACGAATGCTCACCCTAAACTGCTGTCGTACACTAACCTGTACCCTAAACCGTCCCCGTCCCCTAACCCTAACCCTAAACCTAACCCTTACCCGAAGCCTTACCCTAACCCGTCCCCTAATCCTAACCCGTACGCTAACACTAACACGTGCCCTAACATGTACGCTCACCCTAAAGCGTGGTCGTACCCTAACCTGTACACTAAACCGTCCCCGTCCCCATTCCCTAACCCTAACCCTATCCCAAACCCTACCCCTTACCCGAAGCCTTACCCTAACCCGTCCCATAATCCTAAATAATACGCTAAAACTACCCCATGCCCTAACACATACGCTCACCCTAAACCGTTGTCGTACCCTAACCTGTACCCTAAACCGTCCCTGTAGCCTAACCCTAACCCTAACCCTAACCCTAACCGTTACCCGAAGCCTTACCCTAACCCGTCCCATAATCCTACCCCGTACGCTAACACTAACCCGTACCCTAACACGTACGCTCACCCTAAACCGTTGTCGTACCATAACCTGTACCTAACCGTCCCCGTCCCCGTCCCCTAAACTTAACCCTAAACCTCACCCTTACCCGTAGCCTTACCCTAACCCGTCCCCTATTCCTAACCTATACGCTAACTCTAACCCATACCCTAACATGTACGCTCACCCTAAAGAGTTGTCGTACACTAACCTGTACCCTAAACCGTCCCCGTCCCCTAACCCTAACACTAACCCTAATACTAACCCTTACCCGAAGCCTTCCGTTAACCCGCCCCCTAATCCTAACCCGTACGCTAACCCTAAACCGTACCCTAACACGTACGCTCACCCTAAACCGTTGTCGTACCCTAAACTGTACCCTGAACCGTCCCCATCCCCAAACCCTAACCCTAACCCTTACCCGAAGCCTTACACTAACCTGTCCCCTAATCCTAAACCGTACGCTAACACTAACCCGTACCCTAACACATAGGCTCACTCTAAACCGTTCTCGTACAATAACCTGTACCCTAAACCGTCCCCATCCCCTAACCCTAACCCTAACCCTTACCCGGAGCCTTACCCTAACCCGTCCTCTAATCCTAAACCGTACGCTAACACTAACCCGTACCCTAACATGTTCACTCACCCTAAAACGTTATCTTAAACTAAGCTGTACCCTAAACAGTCCCTGTCGCCTAAACATAACCGTAACCCTAACCCTAACACTAACACTTACCCGAAGGCTTACCCTAACCCGTCCCCTAATCCTAAACCGTACGCTAACACTAACCCGTACCCTAACACGTACGCTCACAATAAACGGTTGCGTAGCCTAACCTGTACCCTAAACCCTCCCCATGCCCTAACACTTACCCTAAACCTAACCCTAACCCTAACCCTTACCCGAAGACTTACCCTAACCCATCACCTAATCGGAACCCGTACGCTAACACTAACCCGTACCCTATCACGTACGCTCACCCTAAACCGTTATTGTACCCTAACCTGTACCCTAAACCCTCCCCATCCCCTAACCCTAACCCTAAACCTAATCCTAACCCTAACCCTTACCCGAAGCTTATCCTAACCCGTCCCCTAATCCTAACCCGTTCACTAACACTAACACATACCCTACCACGTACGCTCACCCTAAAGCATTGTTGTACCCTAACGTGTACCCTAAACCGTTCCCGTGCCCTAACCCTAACCCTAACCCTAACCCAAACCCTAACCCTTACCTGGAGCCTTACCCTAACCCGTCCCCTAATCCTAACCCGTACGCTAACACTAACCCATACCCTAACACGCACGCTCACCCTAAATCTTTGTCGTACCCTAACATGTACCCTAAACCGTCCCCATCCCCTAACCCTAACCCTAACCTTAACCCTAACACTTACCCAAAGCATTATACTAACCCGTCCCCTAATCCTAATCCGTACGCTAACACTAACCCGTGTCCTAACACGTACCCTCACCCTAAACCGTTGTCGTACCCTAACCTGTACCCTAAACCGTCAACGTCCCCTAGCCCTAACCCTAACCCTAACCCTTACGCGAAGCCTTACCCTAACCCGTTCCCAATCCTAACCCGTACGCTAACACTAACAAGTACCCTAACACATACGCTCACCCTAAACTGTTGTCGTACACTAACCTGTAACCTAAACCGTCCCCGTCCCCTAACCCTAACCCTAACCCTAACCCTAACCCTAAACCTTACCCGAAGCCTTACCCTAATCTGTCCCCTAATCCTAACCCGTATGCTAACACTAACCCTTGCCCTAACACGTACACTCACCCTAAACCATTGTCGTACCCGAACCTGTACCCTGAACCGTCCCTGTACCCTAACCCTAACCCTAACTCTAACCCTAACCCTAACCCTAACACTTACCCGAAGCCTTACCCTAACCCGTCCCATAATCCTAACCCGTACGCTAACACTAACCCGTACCCTAACACGTACGCTCACCCTAAACCGTTGACGTACCCTAACCTGTACCTTAAACCGTCCCCGTCCCCTAACCCTAACCCTAACCCTAACCCTTACCAGAAGCCTTACCCTAACCCGTCCCGTAATCCTAACCCGTACGCTAACACTAACCCGTACCCTAACACGTACGCTCACCCTAAAACCTTGTCGTACCCTAACCTGTACCCTAAATCGTCCCTGTTCCCTAACCCTAACCCTAACCCTTACCTTAAACCTTACCTGAAGCCTTACCCTAACCGGTGCCCTAAACCTAACCCGCACGCTAACACTAACCCGTGCCCTAACACGTACGCTCACCCGAAACATTTGTCGTACACTAAGCTGTACCCTAAACCGTCCCCATTACCTAACACTAACCCGAACCCTAACCATAACCCTAAACCTTACCCGAAGCCTTACCCTAAACCGTCCCCTAATCCTAACCGTACGCTAACACTAATCCGTGCCCTAACACGTACGCTCCCCCTAAAGCGTTGTCGTACCCTAACCTATACCCTAAACCGTTCCTGTCCCTGTACCCTAACCCTAACCCTAACCCAAACCCTAACCCTTACCCGAAGCCTTACCCTAACCCGTCCCATAATCCTAACCCGTACGCTAACACTAACCCGTACCCTAACATGTACGCTCACCCTAAACGGTTGTCGTACCCTAAACTGTACCCTAAACCGTCCCTGTCCCTGACCATTAACCCTAACCCTAACCCTAACCCTAACCCTTACCCGACGCCTTACCCTAACCCGTCCCATAATCCTAACCCGTACGCTAACACTAACCATACCCTAACATGTACGCTCACCCTAAACTGTTGTCGTACCCTAACCTGTACCCTAAACCGTCCCTGTCCCCGACCCTTAACCCTAAGCTTAACCCTAACCCTAACCCTTACCTGACGCCTTACCCTAACCCGTCCCCAAATCCTAACCCGTACGCTAACACTAACCCGTACCCTAACATGCATGCTCACCCTAAACCGTTGTCGTACCCTAACATGTACCCTAAACTGACCCCATCCCCTAACCCTAACGCTAACCCTAAACCTAAACCTAACCCTTACCCGAAGCCTTACCATAACCCGTCCTCTAGTCCTAACCCGTACGCTAACAGTAAACTGTGCCCTAACATGTACGCTGAACCTAAACCATTGTCCTACCCTAACCTGTACCCTAAACCGTCCCACTCCCCTAACCCTAACCCTAACCCTAACCCTAACCCTTACACCAAGCCTTACCCTAACCCGTGCCCTAATCCTAACCCGTACGCTAACACTAACCCATACCCTAACACGTACGCTCACCCTAAACCGCTGTCGTACACTAACCTGTACCCTAAACCATCCCCGTCCCCGTCCCCGTCCCCTAACCCTAACCCTAAACCTAACACTTACCCGAAGGCTTACCCTAACCCGTCCCCTAATCCTAACCCGTACGCTAAAACTAACCCGTGCCCTAACACGTACGCTCACCCTAAAGTGTGGTTGTACCCTAACCAGTACACTAAACCGTCCCCATCCCCGTTCCCTAACCCTAACCCTAACCCAAACCCTAAGCCTTACCCGAAGCCTTACCCTAACCCGTCTCATAATCCTAACTGATACGCTAAAACTAACCCATGCCCTAACACATACGCTCACCCTAAACCGTTGTCATACCCTAACCTGTACCCTAAACCTTCCCCGTCCCCTAACCCTAACCCTAACCCTAACCCTAAGACTTACCCGAAGCCTTACCCTAACCTGTCCCCAAATCCTAACCCGTACGCTAACACTAACCCATACCCTAACACGTATGCTCACCCAAAAACGATGTCGTACACTAACCTGTACCCTAAACAGTCCCCTAACCCTAACCCTAGCCCTAACCCTAACCCTTACCCGAAGCCTTACCCTAACCCGTCCCCTATTTCTAACCCGTACGCGAACACTAACACGTACCCTAACACGTACGCTCACTCTGAACCGTTGTTGTACACTAAACTGGACCCTAAGCCGTCCCCGTCCCTTAACCCGAACCCTAACCCTAACCCTAACCCTAACCCTAACCCCAACCCTTACTCGAAGCCTTCCCATAACCCGTAACCTAATGCTAACCCGTACGTTAACACTAACCCGTAACCTAACACGTACGCTCAGCCTAAACCGTTGTCGTATCCTAACCTGTACCCTAAACCGTCCCTGTCACCTAACCCTAACTGTAAACCTAACCCTAACACTAACCCTTACCCGAAGCCTTTCCCTAACCCGTCCCCTAATCCTAACCCGTACGCTAACACTAACTTGTACCCTAAAATGTATGCTCACCCTAAACAGTTGTTGTACCCTAACCTGTACCCTAATCCGTCCCCGTCCCCTAACCATAACCCTAAACCTTACCCGACGCCTTACCCTAATCCTAACCTGTACGCTAACATTAACCCGTACCCTAACACTAACCCGTACCCTAACATGTACACTCACCCTAAACAGTTGTCGTACACTAAACTGTACCCTAAACCATCCCCTTCCCCTAACCCTAACCACAACCCTAACCCTAACCCTTACCCGAAGCCTAACCCTAACACGTCCCATGATCCTAACCCGTACGTTAACACTAACCTGTACCCTAACACGTACGCTCCCACTAAAACGTTGTTGTACACTAACCTGTACGCTAGACCGTCCCCGTCCCATAACCCTAACCCTAACCGTTACCTTAAGCCTTACACTAACCCGTCCCCTAATCCTAACCCGTACGCTAACACTAATCCGTACCCTAACACGTTTGCTCACCCTCAACCGATGTACCCTAACCTGTACCCTAAACCGTCCTCATCCCCTAACCGTAACCCTAACTGTAACCCTAACATTAACCATTACCCAAAGCCTTACCCTAACCCGTCACCTAATCCTAAACCGTACGCTAAAACTAACAGGTACCCTAACACGTATGCTCACCCTAAACCATTGACGTACCCTAACCTGTACCCTAAACCGTCCCCATCCCCTAACCCTAACCCTAACCCTAACCCTAACCCTTACCTGAAGCCTTACACTCACCCGTCCCCTAATCCTAACCCGTACGCTAACACTAACACGTACGCTCACCCTAAACCGTTGCCGTACCATAACCTGTACCCTAAACCCTCCCCGTCCCCGTCCCCGTCCAAAATCCTAAACCTAACCCTAACCCTTACCCGAAGCCTTACCCTCACCCGTACCCTAATCCTAACCCGTATGCTAACACTAACCCGTACCCTAACACGTACGCTCAACCTAAACTGTTGTCGTACACTAACCTGTACCCTAAAACGTCCCCGTCCCCGTCCCCGTCCCCTAACGCTAACCCTAACCCTTACCCGAAGCCTTACCCTCACCCGTCCCCTAATCCTAACCCGTACGCTAACACTAAACCGTACCCTAACACGTATGCTCACCCTAAACCGCTGTCGTACCCTAACCTGTACCCTAAACCGTCCCCATCCCATAACTCTAACCCTAACCCTAACCCTATCCCTAAACCTTACCCAAAGCCTTACCGTCACCCGTCCACTAATCCTAACCCGTACGCTGACACTAACCCGTACCCTAACACATACGCTCATTCTAAACCGTTGTCGTACCCTAAACTGTACCCTAAACCGTCCCCATCCCCTTCCCCTAACCGTAACCCTAAACCTAACCCTAAACCTTACCCGAAGCCTTACCTTCACCCATCCCCTAATCCTAACCCGTACGCTAACACTAACCCGTACCCTAACACGTACGCTCACCCTAAACCGTTGTCGTAGCCTAACCTGTACCGTAAACCGTCTCCGTCCCCTAACCCTAACCCTAACCCTAACCCTAATCCTTACCCGAAGCCTTACACTCACCCGTCCCCTAATCTTAACCCGTAAGCTAACACTAACCCGTACCCTAACACGTACACTCAACCTAAACCGTTGTCGTACCCCAACCTGTACCCTAAACCGTCCCCGTCCCCTAACCCTAATGCTAACCCTAACCCTAACGCTAACCCTAACCCTTACCCGAAGCCTTACACTCACCCGTCCCCTAATCCTAACCTGTACGCTAACACTAACCCGTACCATAACACGTACGCTCACCCTAAACTGTTGTCGTATCATAACCTGTACCCTAAACCATCCCCGTCCCCGTACCCGTCCCCTAACCCTAAACCTAACCCTAACCCTTACCCGAAGCCTTACTCTCACCGGTCCCCTAAAGCTTACCCGTATGCTAACACTAACCCGTTCCCTAACACGTACGCTCACCCTAAACCGTTGTCGTACCCTAACCTGTAGCATAAACCATCCCCGTCCCCTAACACTGACCCTAACTCTAACCCTAACCCTAACCCTAACCCTAACCCTAACCCTTACCCGAAGCCTTACACTCACCCGTCCCCTAATCCTAACCTGTACGCTAACACTAACCCGTACCCTAAGACGTACGCTCACCCTAAACCGTTGTCGTACCATAACCTGTACCCTAAACCGTCCCCATCCCCGTCCCCGTCCCCTAACCCTAAACCTAACCCTAACCCTTACCCGAAGCCTTACCCTCACCCGTCCCCTAATCCTAACCCGTATGCTAACACTAACCCGTACCCTAACACGTACGCTCAACCTAAACTGTTGTCGTACACTAACCTGTACCCAAAAACGTCCCCGTCCCCGTCCCCTAACCCTAACCCTAACCCTTACCCGAAGCCTTACCCTCACCCGTCCCCTAATCCTAACCCGTACGCTAACACTAAAACGTACCCTAACACGTACGCTCACCCTAAACCGCTGTCGTACCCTAACCTGTACCCTAAACCGTCCCCGTCCCATAACTCTAACCCTAAACCTAACCCTAACCATAAACCTTACCCAAAGCCTTACCGTCACCCGTCCACTAATCCTAACCCGTACGCTGACAATAACCCGTACCCGAACACATACGCTCACCCTAAACCGTTGTCGTACCCAAATCTGTACCCTAAACCGTCCCCGTCCCCGTCCCCTAACCCTAACCCTAAACCTAACTCTAACCCTTACCCGAAGCCTTACTCTCACCCATCCCCTAATCCTAACCCGTACGCTAACACTAACCCGTACCCTAACACGTACGCTCACCCTAAACCGTTGTCGTACCCTAACCTGTACCCTAAACCGTCCCCGTCCCCTAACCCTAACCCTAACCCTAACCCTAATTCTTACCCAAAGCCTTACCCGCACCCGTCCCCTAATCCTAACCCGTATGGTAACAGTAACCCGTACCCTAACACGTACGCTCACACTAAACCGTTGTCGTACACTAACCTGTACCCTAAAACGACTCCGTCCCCTAACCCTAACCCTAACCCTAACCCTTACCCGAAGCCTTTCCCTCACCCGTACCCTAATCCTAACCCGTACGCTAACACTAAACCATACCCTAACACGTACGCTCACCCTAAACCGTTGTCGTACCCTAACCTGTACCATAAACCGTCCCCGTCCCCATCCCCGTCCCCTAACCCTAACCCTAACCCTTACCCGAAGCCTTACCCTCACCCGTACCCTAATCGTAACCCGTACGCTAACACTAACCCGTACCCTAACACATATGCTCACCCTAAACCGTTGTCGTACCCTAAACTGTACCCTAAACCGTCCTCGTCCCCTAACCCTAACACTAACCCTAACCCTAACCCTAACCCTTTCCCGAAGCCTTACCCTCCCCCGTCCCCTAATCCTAACCCGTACGCTAACACTAACCCGTACCCTAAAACGTACGCTCACCCTAAACCGTTGTCGTACCATAACCTGTACCCTAAACCGTCCCCATCCCCATCCCCTAACCCTAAACCTAACCCTAACCCTTACCCGAAGCCTTACCCTCACCCGTCCCCTAATCCTAAACCGTATGCTAACACTAACCCGTACCCTAACACGTACGCTCACCCTAAACCGTTGTCGTACACTAACCTGTACCCTAAAAGGTCCCCGTCCCCTAATCATAACCCTAACCCTAACCCTAACCCTTAGCCGAAGCCTTACCCTCACCCGTCCCTTAATCCTAACCCGTACGCCAACACTAAACCGTACCCTAACACGTACGCTCACCCTAAACCGTTGTCGTACCCTATCCTATACCCTAAACCGTCCCCGTCCCCGTTCCCTAACCCTAACGCTAACCCTAAACCTTACCCAAAGCCTTACCCTCACCCGTTCCCTAATCCTAACTCGTATGCTAATCCTAACCCATACCCTAACACGTACGCCCACCCTAAACCGTTGTCGTACCCTAACCTGTACCCTAAACCGTCCCCGTCCCCTAACCCTAACCCTAACCCAACCCTTACCCGAAGCCTTACCCTCAACCGTCCCCTAATCCTAACCCGTACGCTAACACTATACCTTACCCTAACACGTACGCTCACCCTAAACCTTTGTCGTACCCTAAACTGTACCCTAAACCGTCCCCGTCTCCGTCCCCTAAACCTAACACTAACCCTAACCCTGACCCTTACCCGAAGCACTACCCTCACCCATCCCCTAATCCTAACCCTTATGCTAACAATAACCCGTACCCTAACACGTACGCTCACCCTAAACTGTTGTCGTACCCTAACCTATACCCTAAAACCTCCCCGTCCCCGTCCCCTAACCCTAACCCTAACCCTTACCCGAAGCCTTACCCTCACCCGTCCCATAATCCTAACCCGTACGCTAACACTAACCCGTACCCTAACACGTACGCTCACCCTAAACCGCTGTCGTACCCTAACCTGTACCCTAAACCATCCCCATCCCCTAACTCTAACCCTAACCCTAACCCTAACCCTTACCCGAAGGCTTACACTCACCCGTCCCCTAATCCTAACCCGTACGCTAACACTAACCCGTACCCTAACACGTACGCTCACCCTAAACCATTGTCGTACCCTAACCTGTACCCTAAACCGTCCCTGTCCCCTAACCCTAACCCTAACCCTAACCATAACCCTAAATCTTACCCAAAGCCTTACCCTCACCCGTCCCCTAATCCTAACCCGTACGCTAACACTAACCCGTACCCTAACACATACAATCACCCTAAACCGCTGTCGTACCCTAACCTGTACCCTAAACCGTCCCCGTCACCTAACTCTAACCTTAATCCTAACCCTAACCCTAAACCTTACCCAAAGCCTTACCCACACCCGTCCCCTAATCGTAACTCGTACGCTAACACTAACCCGTACCCTAACACCTACTCTCACCCTAAACCGTTGTCGTACCCTAACCTGTACCCTAAACCGTCCCTGTCCCCGTCCCCGTCCCCTAACCCTAACCTTAACCCTAACCCTTACCCAAAGCCTTACCCTTACCCGTCCCCTAATCCTAACCCGTACGCTAACACTAACCCGTGCCCTAACACGTACGCTCACCCTAAACCGTTGTCGTACACTAACCTGTACCCTATACCGTCCCCGTCCCCGTCCCCTAACCCTAACCCTAACCCTAACCCTTACCCGAAGCCTTACCCTCACCCGTCCCCTAATCCTAACCCGTACGCAAACACTAACCCGTACCCTATCACGTAGGCTCAAACTAAACCGTTGTCGTACCCTAACCTGTACCCTAAACCATCCCCGTCCCCTAACACTAACCGTAACCTTAACCCTATCCCTAACCCTTACCCGAAGCCTTACCCTCACCCTTCCCCTAATCCTAACACGTACGCTAACACTAAACCGTACCCTATCATGTACGCTCACTCTAAACCATTGTCGTACACTAACCTGTACCCTAAACCGTCCCCGTCCCCTAACCCTAACCCTAACCCTAACCCTAACCCTTACCCGAAGCCTTACCCTCACCCGTCCCCTAATCCTAACCCGTACGTTAAGACTAAACTGTACCCTAACACGTACGCTCACCCTAAATCGTTGTCGTACACTAACCTGTACACTAAGCCGTCCCCGTCCCCTAACCCTAACCCTAACCCTAACCCTTACCCGAAGCCTTACCCTCACCCGTCCCCTAATCGTAACCCGTACGCTAACACTAACCCGTACCCTAACACGTACGCTCACCCTAAACCGTTGTCGTACACTAAACTGTACCCTAAACCGTCCCCGTTCCCTAACCCTAACCCTAACCCTAACCCTAAACCTAACCATTACCCGAAGCCTTACCCTCACCCGTCCCCTAATCCTAACCCGTACGCTAACACTAACCCGTACCCTAACACGTACGCTCACCCTAAACCGTTGTCGTACCATAACCTGTACCCTAAACCGTCCCCATCCCCTAACCCTAACCCTAACCCTAACCCTAACGCTTACCCGAAGCCTTAGCCTCACCCGTCCCCTAATCCTAACCCGTACGCTAACACTAACCCGTACCCTAACACGTACGCTCACCCTAAACCGTTGTCGTACGCTAACCTCTACCCTAAACCGTCCCCGTCCCCTAACCCTAACCCTAACACTAACCCTAACCCTAAACCTTACCCAAAGCCTTACCCTCACCCGTCCCCTAATCCTAACCCTTACGCTAACCCTAACCCATACCCTAACACGTACGCCCACCCTAAACCGTTGTCGTACCCTAACCTGTACCCTAAACCGTCCCCGTCCGCTAACCCTAACCCTAACCCTAACCCAACCCTTACCCGAAGCCTTACCCTCACCCGTCCCCTAATCCTAACCCGTACGCTAACACTAACCCATACCCTAACACATACGCTCACCCTAAACCGTTTTCGTACCCTAACCTGTACCCTAAACAGTCCCCGTCCCCTAACCCTAAACCTAACCCTAACCCTAACCCTAACCCTTACCCGAAGCCTTACCCTCACCCGTACCCTAACCCTAACCCTAACACTAACCCTTACCCGAAGCCTTACCCTCACCCATCCCCTAATCCTAACCCGTACGTTAACACTAACCCATACCCTAACATGTACCCTAACATCAAACCGTTGTCGTACACTAACCTGTACCCTAAACCGTCCCCGTCCCCGTCCCGTAACCCTAACCCTAACCCTAATCCTAACCCTTACTCGAAGCCTTACCCTCACCCGTACCCTAATCCTAATCCGTACGCAAACACTAACCCGTACCCTAACACGTACGCTCACCCTAAACCGATGTCGTACCCTAACCTGTACCCTAAACCGTCCCAGTCCCCTAACCCTAACCCTAACCCTAACCCTAATCCTTACCCGAAACCTTACCCTCACCTGTCCCCTAATCCTAACCCGTATGCTAACACTAACCCGTACCCTAACACGTACGCTCACCCTAAACCGCTGTCGTACCCTAACCTGTACCGTAAACCGTCCCCGTCCCCTAACCTTACCCTAACACTAACCCTAATCCTTACCCGAAGCCTTACACTCAACCGTCCCCTAATCCTAACCCGTACGCTAACACTAACCCGTACCCTAACACATAGGCTCACCCTAAACCGTTGTCGCACCCTAACCTGTACCCTAAACCGTCCCCGTCCCCTAACCCTAAACCTAACCCTAACACTTAACCGAAGCCTTGCCCTCACCCGTCCCCTAATCCTAAACCGTATGCTAACACTAAAACGTACCCTAACACGTACGCTCACCCTAAACCGTTGTCGTACCCTAACCTTTACCTAAACCGTCCCCGTCCCCTAACCCTAACCCTAACCCTTATCCGAAGCCTTACCCTTAACCGTCCCCTATTCGTAACCCGTACGCTAACACTAACCCGTACCCTAACATGTACGCTCACACTAAACTGTTGTCATACACTAACCTGTACCCTAAACCGTCCCCGTCCCCGTCCCCGTCCCCTAACCCTAACCCTAACCCTAACCCTAACCCTAACCCTCACCCATCCCCTAATCCTAACCCGTACTTTAACACTAACACATACCCTAACATGTACGCTCAACCCAAACCGTTGTCGTACACTAACCTGTACCCTAAACCGTACCCGTCCCCGTCCCCTAACCCTAACCCTAACCCAAACCCTAACCCTTACCCGAAGCCTTACCCTCACCCGTCCCCTAATCCTAACCCGTACGCTAACACTAACCCGTACCCTAACACGTACGCTCACCCTAAACCGCTGTCGTACCCTAACCTGTACCCTAAACCGTCCCCATCCCCTAACTCTAACCCTAACCCTAACCCTAAACCTTACCCAAAGGCTTACCCTCACCCGTCCCCTAATCCTAACCCGTACGCTAACACTAACACGTACCCTGACACGTACACTCACCCGAAACCGTTGTCGTACCCTAACCTGTACCCTAAACCGTCCCCGTCCCCGTCCCCTAAACCTAACCCTAACCCTAACACTAACCCTTACCCAAAGAATTACCCTCACCCATCCCCTAATGCTAACCCGTACGCTAACACTAACCCGTACCCTAACACGTACGCTCACCCTAAACCGTTGTCGTACCCTAAACTGTACCCTAAACCGTCCCCGACCCTTAACTCTAACCCTAAACCATCCCCGTCCCCGTCCCCTAACCCTAACCCTAACCCTAACCCTTACCCGAAGCCTTACCCTCACCCGTACCCTAATCCTAACCCGTACGCTAACACTAACACATACCCAAACACGTACGCTCACCCTAAACAGTTGTCGTACCCTAACCTGTACCCTATACCGTCCCCGTCCCCTAACCCTAACCCTAATCCTAACCCTAGCCCTAACACTAACCCTTACCCGAAGCCTTACCCTCACCCGTCACCTAATCCTAACCCGTACGCTAACACTAACCCGTATCCTAACACGTACGCTCACCCTAATCCGTTGTCGTACCATAACCTGTACCCTAAACCATCTCCGTCCCCTAACCCTAAACCTAACCCTAACCCTAACACTTACCCGAAGCCTTACCTTCACCCGTCCCCTAATTCTAACCCGTATATTAACACTAACCCATACCCTAACATGTACGCTCACCCTAAACCGTTGTCGTACCCTAACCTGTACACTAAACCGTCCCTGTCCCCGTCCCCTGACCCTAACCATAACCCTAACCCTAACCCTTACCCGAAGCCTTACACTCACCCATCCCCTAATCCTAACCCGTACGCTAACACTAACCCGTACCCTAACACGTACGCTCACCCTAAACCGATGTCGTACCCTAACCTGTACCCTAAACCGTCCCAGTCCCCTAACCCTAACCCTAACCCTAACCCTAAACCTTACCCGAAGCCTTACACTCACCCGTCCCCTATTCCTAACCCGTACGCTAACACTAACCCGTACCCTAACACGTACGCTCACCCTAAACCGCTGTCGTACCCTAACCTGTACCCTAAACCTTCCCCGTCACCTAACTCTAACCCTAACCCTAACCCTAACCCTAAACCTTACCCAAAGCCTTACACTCACCCGTCCCCTAATCCTAACCCGTACGCTAACACTAACCCGTACCCTAACACATACGCTCACCCTAAACCGTTGTCGTAACCTAACCTGTACCCTAAACCGTCCCCGTCCCCGTCCCCGTCCCCCAACCCAAACCCTAACCCTAACCCTTACCCAAAACCTTACCCTCACCCATCCCCTAATCCTAACCTGTACGCTAACAAAAACCCGTACCCTAACACGTACGCTCACCATAAACCGTTGTCGTACCCTAACCTGTACCCTAAACCGTCCCCGTCCCCTAACCCTAACCCTAACCCTAACCCTAACCCTTACCCGAAGCCTTACCCTCACCCGTCCCCTAATCCTAACCCGTACGCTAACACTAACCCGTACCCTAACACATACGCTCACCCTAAACTGTTGTCGTAACCTAACCTGTACCCTAAACCGTCCCCGTCCCCGTCCCCGTCCCCCAACCCAAACCCTAACCCTAACCCTTACCCAAAACCTTACCCTCACCCATCCCCTAATCCTAACCTGTACGCTAACAAAAACCCGTACCCTAACACGTACGCTCACCATAAACCGTTGTCGTACCCTAACCTGTACCCTAAACCGTCCCCGTCCCCTAACCGTAACCCTAACCCTAACCCTAACCCTAACCCTAACCCTAACCCTAACATTACCCGAAGCCTTACACTCACCCGTCACCTAATCCTAACCCGTATGCTAACACTAACCCGTACCCTAACACTTACGCTCACCCTAAACTGTTGTCGTACCTTAACCTGTAACCTAAAACGTACCCGTCCCCTAACCCTAACCCTAACCCTAATCCTTACCCGAAGCCTTACCCTCACCTGTCCCCTAATCCTAACCCGTATGCTAACACTAACCCATACCATAACACGTACGCTCACCCTAAACCGCTGTCGTACCCTAACCTGTACCGTAAACCGTCCCCGTCCCCTAACCTTACCCTAACACTAAACCTAATCCTTACCCGAAGCCTTACCCTCAACCGTCCCCTAATCCTATCCCGTACGCTAACACTAACCCGTACCCTAACACATAGGCTCACCCTAAACCGTTGTCGTACCCTAACCTGTACCCTAAACCGTCCCCGTCCCCTAACCCTAAACCTAACCCTAACCCTTACCCGAAGCCTTACCCTCACCCGTCCCCTAATCCTAACCCGTATGCTAACACTAAAACGTACGCTAACACGTACGCTCACCCTAAACCGTTGTCGTACCCTAACATTTACCTAAACCGTCCGCGTCCCCTAACCCTAACCCTAACCCTTATCCGAAGCCTTACCCTTAACCGTCCCCTATTCGTAACCCGTACGCTAACACTAACCCGTACCCTAACATGTACGCTCACACTAAACTGTTGTCGTACACTAACCTGTACCCTAAACCGTCCCCGTCCCCGTCCCCTAACCCTAACCCTAACCCTAACCCTTACCTGAAGCTTTACCCTCACCCTTCCCCTAATCCTAACCCGTACGCTAACACTAACCCGTACCCTAACATGTACGCTCACCCTAAACCGTTGTCGTACACTAACCTGTACCCTAAACCGTCCCCGTCCCCTATCTCTAACCCTAACCCTAACCCTAATCCTAAACCTTACCCGAAGCCTTACCCTCACCCGTCCCCTAATCCTAACCCGAACGCTAACACTAACCCGTACTCTAACACATACGCTCACCCTAAACCGTTGTCGTACCCTAACCTGTACCCTAAACCGTCCCCTTTCCCTATCCCTAACCCTAACCCTAACCCTAACCCTAACCCTAACCCTTACCCGAAGCCTTACCCTCACCCGTCCCTTAATCCTAACCCGTACGCTAGCACTAACCCATACCCTAACACGTACGCTAACCCTAAACCGTTGTCGTACCTTAACCTGTACCCTAAACCGTCCCCGTCCCCTAACCCTAACCCTAACCCTAACCCTAACCCTTACCCGAAGCCTTACCCTCACCCATCCCCTAATCCTAACCCGTACGCTAACACTAACCCATACCCTAACATGTACGCTCACCCCAAACCGTTGTCGTACACTAACCTGTACCCTAAACCGTACCAGTCCCCGTCCCCGAACCCTAACCCTAACCCAAACCCTAACCCTTACCCGAAGCCTTACCCTGACGCGTCCCCTAATACTAACCCGTACGCTAACACTAACCCTTACCCTACAACGTACGCTCACCCTAAACCGTTGTCGTACCCTAACCTGTTCCCTAAACCTTCCCCGTCCCCGTCCCCGTCCCCTAACCCTAACCCTAACCCTGACCCTTACCCGAAGCCTTACCCAAACCCGTCCCCTAATCCTAACCCGTACACTAACACTAACACGTACCCTAACACGTACGCTCACCCTAAACCATTGTCGTACCCTAACCTGTACCCTAAACTGTCCCCGTCCCCTAACCCTAACCCTAACCCTAAACCTAACCCTAACCCTAATCCTTACCCGAAGCCTTACACTCACCCGTCCCCTAATCCTAACCCGTATGCTAACACTAACCCGTACCCTAACACGTACGCTCACCCTAAACGGTTGTCCTACCCTAACCTGTACCCTAAACCGTCCCCGTCCCCTAACCCTATCCCTAACCCTAACCCTAACCCTTACCCGAAGCCTTACCCTCACCCATCCTCTAGTCCTAACCCGCACGCTAACACTAACGGGTACCCTAACACGTACGCTCACCCTAAACCGTTGTCGTACCCTAACCTGTACACTAAACCGTCCCCGTCCCCTAACCCTAACCCTAACCCTAACACTTACCCGAAGCCTTACCCTCACCCGTCCCCTAATCCTAACCCGTCCGCTAACACTAAACCATACCCTAACACGTACGCTCACCCTATACCGTTGTCGTACACTAACCTGTACCCTAAACCGTCCCCATCCCCATCCCCTAACCCTAGCCCTAACCATAACACTAACCCTTACCCGAAGCTTTACCCTCACCCGTCCCATAATCCTAAACCGTACGCTAACACTAACCCGTACCCTAACACGTACATTCACCCTAAACCGTTGCCGTACCCTAACCTGTAACCTAAACCGTCCCCGTCCCCGTCCCTTCACCCTAACACTAATCATTACACTAAGACTTACCCTCACCCGTCCCTTAATCCTAACCCGTACGCTAACACTAACCCGTACCGTAACACGTACGCTCACCCTAAACCATTGTCGTACCCTAACCTGTACACTAAACCGTCCCCGTCCCCGTCCCCTAACCCTAACCCTAACCCTAACCCTAATCCTAACCCTTACCCGAAGACTTACACTCACCCGTCACCTAATCCTAACCCGTACGCTAACACTAAGCCGTACCCTAACACGTACGCTCACCCTAAACCGTTGTCGTACCCTAGACTGTACCCTAAACGATCCCGGTCCCCTAACCCTAACCCTAACCCTAATACTAAACCTAACCCTTACCCGAAGCCTTACCCTCACCCATCCCCTATTCCTAACACGTACGCTAACACTAACACATACCCTAACACGTACGCTAACCGTAAACCGTTGTCGTACTCTTACCTGTACCCTAAACCATCCCCGTCCCCGTCCCCAAACCCTAACCCTAACCCTAAACCTTACCCAAAGCCTTACTCTCACCCGTCCCCGAATCCTAACCCGTACGCTAACACTTACCCGTACCCTAACACGTACGCTCAACCTAAACCATTGTCGTACCCTAACCTGTATCCTAAACCGTCCCCGTCCCCGTCCCCGTCCCCTAACCCTAACCCTAACCCTAACCCTTACCCGAAGCCTTACCCTCACCCGTCCCGTAATCCTAACCCGTACGCTAACACTAAACCATACCCTAACACGTACGCTCACCCTAAACCGTTGTCATACCCTAACCTGTACCCTAAACCGTCCCTGTCCCCTAACCCAAACCCTAAACCTAACCCTTACCCGAAGCCTTACCCTCACCCGTCCCCTAATCCTAACCCGTACGCTAACACTAACCCGTACCCTAACACGTACGCTCCCCCTAAACCGTTGTCGTACCCTATCCTGTACCCTAAACCGTCCCCGTCCCCGTCCCCTAACCCTAACCCTAACCCTAACCCTAAGCCTTACCCGAAGCCTTACCCTCACCCGTCCCCTAATCCTAACCCATAAACTAACACTAACACGTACCCTAACATGTACGCTCACCCTAAACCGTTGTCGTACCCTAACCTATACCCAAAACCGTCCCCGTCCCCGTCCCCTATCCCTAACCCTAACCGTAACCCTAAACCTTACCCGAAGCCTTACCCTCACCCGTCCCCTAATCCTAACCCGTACGCTAACACTAACCCGTACCCTAACACCTACGCTCACCCTAAACCTTTGTCGTACCCTAAACTGTACCCTAAGGCATCCTCGTCCCCTAAACCTAACCCTAACGCTAACCCTAAGCCTTACCCGAAGCCTTACCCTCACCCGTCCCCTAATCCTAACCCGTACGCTAACACTAACCCGTACCCTAACACGTACGCTCACCCTAAACCGTTGTCGTACCCTAAACTGTACCCTAAACCGTCCCCGTCACCGTCCCCTAACCCTAACCCTAACCCTAATCCTAACCCTTACCCGAAGCCTTACCCTCACCCGTCCCCTAATCCTAACCCGTACGCTAACACTAACCCGTACCCTAACACGTACGCTCACCCTAAACCGTTGTCATACGCTAACCTGTACTTTAAACTGTCCCCGTCCCCTAACCCTAACCCTAAACCTAACCCTAACCCTAACCCTTACCCGAAGACTTACCCACACCCGTCCCCTAATCCTAACCCGTACGCTAACACTAACCCGTACCCTAACACGTACGATCACCCTAAACCGTTATCGTACACTAACCTGTACCTTAAACCGTCCCCGTCCCCGTCCCCTAACCCTAACCCTAACCCTTATTCTAAGCCTTACCATCACCCGTCCCCTAAACCTAACACATTCGCTAACACTAACACGTACCCTAACACGTACGCTCACCCTAAACCGTTGTCGTACCCTACCCTGTACCCTAAACCGTCCCCGCCCCCATCCCCTAACCCTAACCCTAACCATAACCCTAACCCATACCCGAAGCCTTACCCTCACGCGTCCCCTAATCCTAACCCGTACGCTAACACTAACCCGTACACTAACACGTATGTTCACCCTAAACCGGTGCCGTACCCTAACCTGTACCCTAAACCGTCCCCGTCCCCGTCCTTTCACCCTAACCCTAACCCTAACCTTAACCCTTACCCGAAGGCTTACCCTCACCCGTCCCCTAATCCTAACCCGTACGCTAACACTAACCCGTACCCTAACACGTACGCTCACCCTAAACCGTTGTCGTACCCTAGACTGTACCCTAAACCATCCCGGTCCCCTAACCCTAACCCTAACCCTAATCCTAACCCTAACACTTACCCGAAGCCTTACCCTCACCCATCCCCTATTCCTAACACGTACGCTAACACTAACACATACCCTAACACGTACGCTCACCCTAAACCGTTGTCGTACCCTAACCTGTACCCTAAACCGTCCCCGTCCCCGTCCCCTAACCCTAACCCTAACCCTAAATCTTACCCAAAGCCTTACCCTCACCCGTCCCCGAATACTAACCCGTACGCTAACACTTACCCGTACCCTAACACGTACCCTCAACCTAAACCATTGTCGTACCCTAACCTGTATCCTAAAGCGTCCCCGTCCCCGTCCCCGTCCCCTAACACTAACCCTAACCCTAACCCTTACCCGAAGCCTTACCCTCACCCGTCCCGTAATCCTAACCCGTACGCTAACACTAACCCATACCCTAACCCGTACGCTCACCCTAAACCGTTGTCGTACCCTAACCTGTACCCTAAACCGTCCCCATACCTAACCCTAACCCTAACCCTAACCCTAATCCTAACCCTTACCCAAAGACTTATACTCTCCGGTCTCCTAATCCTAACCCGTACGCTAACATAAACCGTACCCTAACACGTACGCTCACCCTAAACCGTTGTCGTACCCTAACCTCTACCCTAAACCCTCCCCGTCCCCGCCCCCTAACCCTAACCCTAACCCTAACCCTAACCCTTACCCGAAGCCTTACCCTCACCCGTCCCCTAATCCTAACCCGTACGCTAACAGTAACCCATACCCTAACATGTACGCTCAACCTAAACCGATGTCGTACACTAACCTGTACCCTAAACCGTCCCCGTCCCCGTCCCCGTCCCCTAACCCTAACCCTAACCCTTACCCAAAACCTTACACTCACCCGTCCCCTAATCCTAACCCGTACACTAACACTAACCCGTACCCTAACACGTACGCTCACACTAAACCGTTGTCGTACACTAACCTGTACCCTAAACCGTCCCCGTCCCCTAACACTAACACTAACCCTAACCCTAAACCTTACCCGAAGCCTTACCCTCACCCGTCCCCTAATCCTAACCCGTACGCTAACACTAAACCATACCCTAACACGTACGCTACCCCTAAACAGTTGTCGTACACTATCCTGTACCCTAAACCGTCCCCGTCCCCGTCCCCGTCCCCTAACCCTAACCCTAACCCTAAGCCTTACCCGAAGCCTTACCCTCACCCGTCCCCTAATCCTAACCCGTAAACTAACACTAGCACGTACCCTAACATGTACGCTCACCCTAAACCGTTGTCGTACCCTATCCTGTACCCTAAACTGTCCCCGTCCCCTAACCCTAACCCTAACCCTAACCCTAACCCTAACCCTTACCCGAAGCCTTACCCTCACCCGTCCCCTAATCCTAACCGTACGCTAACACTAACACATACCCTAACACGTACGCTCACCATAAACCGTTGTCGTACCATAACCTGTACCCTAAACCGTCCCCGTCCCCCTCCCCGTCCCCTAACCCATCCCTAACCCTAACCCTTACACGAAGCCTTACCCTCACCCGTCCCCTAATTCTAAACCGTATGCTAACACTAACCCATACCCTAACACGTACGCTCACCCTAAACAGTTGTCGTACCGTAACCTGTACCCTAAAACGTCCCCGTCCCCTAACCCTAAACCTAACCCTAACCCTAACCCTTACCCGACGCCTTACCCTCACCCGTCCCCTAATCCTAAACCGTACGGTAACACTAGCCCGTACCCTAACACGTACGCTCACCGTAAACCGTTGTAGTACCCTAACCTGTACCCTAAACCGTCCCCGTCCCCGTCCCCTAACCCTAACCCTAACCCTAACCCTAACCCTTACCCAAAGCTTTACCCTCACCCGTCCCCTAATCCTACCCCGTACGCTAACAGTAATCAGTACCCTAACACGTATGCTCACCCTAAACCGTTGTTGTACTCTAAACTGTACCCTAAACTGTACCCGTCCCCTAACCCTAACCCTAACACTAAACCTAACCCTTATCCGAAGCCTTAACCTAACCCGTCCCATTATCCTAACCCGTACGCTAACACTAACCCGTACCCTAACATGTACGCTCACCCTAAACCATTGTCGTACCCTAACCTATACCCAAAATCGTCCCCGTTCCCTTCCCCTAACCCTAACCCTAACACTTACCCGAAGCCTTACCCTCACCCGTCCCCTAATCCTAACCCGTACGCTAACATTAACCCATACCCTAACACGTATGCTCACCCTAAACAGTTGTCGTACATTAAACTGTACCCTAAACCGTCCCCGTCCCCGTCCCCGAACCCTAACCCTAACCGTAACCCTAAACCTTACCCGAAGCCTTACCCTCACCCGTCCCCTAATCCTAACCTGTACGCTAACACTAACCCGTACCCTAATACCTACGCTCACCCTAAACCTTTGTCGTACCATAACCTGTACCCTAAACCGTCCCCGTCCCCGTCCCCTAACCCATCCCTAACCCTAACACTTACACGAAGCCTTACCCTCACCCGTCCCCTAATTCTAAACCGTATGCTAACACTAACCCATACCCTAACACGTACGCTCACCCTAAACAGTTGTCGTACCGTAACCTGTACCCTAAAACGTCCCCGTCCCCTAACCCTAACCCTAACCCTAACACTAACCCTTACCCGACGCCTTACCCTCACCCGTCCCCTAATCCTAAACCGTACGGTAACACTAGCCCGTACCCTAACACGTACGCTCACCGTAAACCGTTGTCGTACCCTAACCTGTACCCTAAACCGTCCCCGTCCCCGTCCCCTAACCCTAACCCTAACCCTCACCCTAACCCTTACCCAAAGCTTTACCCTCACCCGTCCCCTAATCCTACCCCATACGCTAACAGTAATCAGTACCCTAACACGTATGCTCACCCTAAACCGTTGTTGTACTCTAAACTGTACCCTAAACCGTCCCCGTCCCCGTCCCCTAACCCTAAACCTAACCCTAATCCTAACCCTTACCCGAAGACTTACCCACACCCGTCCCCTAATCCTAACCCGTACGCTAACACTAACCCGTACCCTAACACGTACGATCAACCTAAACCGTTATCGTACACTAACCTGTACCCTAAACCATCCCCGTCCCCGTCCCCTAACCCTAACCCTAACCCTAACCCTTATTCTAAGCCTTACCATCTCCCGTCCCCTAAACCTAACCCGTACGCTAACACTAACCCGTACCCTAACATGTACGCTCACCCTAAACCATTGTCGTACACTACCCTGTACCCTAAACCGTCCCCGCCCCCATCCCCTAACCCTAACCCTAACCATAACCCTAACCCATACCCGAAGCCTTACCCTCACGCGTCCCCTAATCCTAACCCGTACGCTAACACTAACCCGTACACTAACACGTATGTTCACCCTAAATCGGTGCCGTACCCTAACCTGTACCCTAAACCGTCCCCGTCCCCGTCCCTTCACCCTAAACCTAACCCTAACCCTAACCCTTACCCGAAGGCTTACCCTCACCCGTCCCCGAATCCTAACCCGTACGCTAACACTAACCCGTACACTAACACGTATGCTCACCCTAAACCGTTGTCGTACCCTACACTGTACCCTAAACCATCCCAGTCCCCTAACCCTAACCCTAACCCTAATCCTAACCCTAAAACTTACCCGAAGCCTTACCCTCACCCATCCCCTATTCCTAACACGTACGCTAACACTAACACATACCCTAACACGTAAGATCACCCTAAACCGTTGTCGTACCCTAACCTGTACCCTAAACCGTCCCCGTCCCCGTCCCCTAACCCTAACCCTAACCCTAACACTTACCCGAAGCCTTACCCTCACCCGTCCCGTAATCCTAACCCGTACCCTAACACTAACCCATACCCTAACACGTACGCTCACCCTAAACCGTTGTCGTACCCTAACCTGTACCCTAAACCGTCCCTGTCCCCTAACCCTAACCCTAACCCTTACCCGAAGCCTTACCCTCACCCGTCCCCTAATCCTAACCCGTACGCTAACACTAACCCGTACCCTAACACGTACGCTCACCCTAAACGGTTGTCGTACCCTGACCTATACCCTAAACCGTCCCCGTCCCCTAACCCTAACCCTAACCCGAACCCTAATCCTAAACCTTACCCGAAGCCTTACCCTCACCCGTCCCCAAATCCTAACCCGTACGCTAACACTAACCCGTACCCTAACACGTACGCTCACCCTAAACCGTTGTCATACCCTAACCTGTGCCCTAAACCATCCCCATCCCCTAACCCTAACCCTAACCCTAACCCTTACCCGAAGCCATACCCTCACCCGTCCCCTAATCCTAACCCGTACACTAACACTAACCCGTGCCATAACACGTACGCTCACCATAAACCGTTGTCGTACCCTAACCTGTACCCTAAACCGTCCCCGTCCCCTAACCCTAACCCTAATCCTAACCCTAACCCTAACACTTACCCGAAGCCTTACCCTCACCCGTCCCCTAATCCTAAACCTTACGCTAACACTAACCCATACCCTAACACGTACGCTCACCCAGAACCGTTGTCGTACCATAACCTTTACCCTAAACCGTCCCCGTCCCCGTCCCCTAACCCTAACCCTAAACCTAACCCTTACCCGAAGCCTTACCCTCACCCGTCCCCTAATCCTAACACGTGCGCAAACACTAACACGTACCCTAACACGTAGGCTCAAACTAAACCGTTGTCGTACCCTAACCTGTACCCTAAACCATCCCCGTCCCCTAACACTAACCCTAACCCTAAACCTAACCCTAACATTTACCCGAAGCCTTACCCTCACCCGTCCCCTAATCCTAATCCGTATGCTAACACTAACCCGTACCCTAACATGTACGCTCACTCTAAACCGTTGTCGTACACTAACCTGTACCCTAAACCGTTCCCGTCCCCTAACCCTAACCCTAACCCTAACCCTTACCCTTACCCGAAGCCTTACCCTCACCCGTCCCCTAATCCTAACCCGTACGTTAACACTAAACCGTACCCTAACACGTACGCTCACCCTAAACCGTTGTCGTACCCTAACCTATACCCTAAACCGTCCCGTCCCCGTCCCCTAACCCTAACCCTAACCCTAACCCTAACCCTTACCCAAAGCTTTACCCTCACCCGTCCCGTAATCCTACCCCGTACGCTAACAGTAATCAGTACCCTAACACGTATGCTCACCCTAAACCGTTGTTGTACTCTAAACTGTACCCTAAACTGTCCCCGTCCCCTAACCCTAACCCTAACCCTAAACCTAACCCTTATCCGAAGCCTTACCCTAACCCGTCCCATTATCCTAACCCGTACGCTAACACTAACCCGTACCCTAACATGTACGCTCACCCTAAACCATTGTCGTACCCTAACCTATACCCAAAACCGTCCCCGTTCCCTTCCCCTAACCCTAACCCTAACACTTACCCGAAGCCTTACCCTCACCCGTCCCCTATTCCTAACCCGTACGCTAACACTAACCCATAACCTAACACGTACGCTCACCCTAAACAGTTGTCGTACATTAAACTGTACCCTAAACCGTCCCCGTCCCCGTCCCCTAACCCTAACCCTAACCGTAACCCTAAACCTTACCCGAAGCCTTACCCTCACCCGTCCCCAAATCCTAACCCGTACGCTAACACTAACCCGTACCCTAACACCTATGCTCACCCTAAACCTTTGTCGTACCCTAACCTGTACCCTAAAGCATCCCCGTCCCCTAACCCTAACCCTAGCCCTAACCTTAAGCCTTACCCGAAGCCTTACCCTCACCCGTCCCCTAATCGTAACCCGTACGCTAACACTAACCCGTACCCTAACACGTACGCTCAACCTAAACCGTTGTCGTACCCTAAACTGTACCCTAAACCGTCCCCGTCTCCGTCCCCTAACCCTAAACCTAACCCTAATCCTAACCCTTACCCGAAGACTTACCCACACCCGTCCCCTAATCCTAACCCTTACGCTAACACTAAACCGTACCCTAACACGTACGATCACCCTAAACCGTTATCGTACACTAACCTGTACCCCAAACCGTCCCCGTCCCCGTCCCCTAACCCTAACCCTAACCCTTATTCTAAGCCTTACCATCACCCGTCCCCTAAACCTAACCCGTACGCTAACACTAATCCGTACCCTAACACGTACGCTCACCGTAAACCATTGTCGTACACTACCCTGTACCCTAAACCGTCCCCGCCCCCATCCCCTAACCCTAACCCTAACCATAACCCTAACCCATACCCGAAGCCTTACCCTCACGCGTCCCCTAATCCTAAACCGTACGCTAACACTAACCCGTACACTAACACGTATGTTCACCCTAAACCGGTGCCGTACCCTAACCTGTACCCTAAACCGTCCCCGTCCCCGTCCCTTCACCCTAACCCTAACCCTAACCCTAACCCTTACCCGAAGGCTTACCCTCACCCGTCCCCTAATCCTAACCCGTACGCTAACACTAACCCGTACACTAACACGTACATTCACCCTAAACCGTTGTCGTACCCTACACTGTACCCTAAACCATCCCGGTCCCCTAACCCTAACCCTAATCCTAACCCTAACCCTTACCCGAAGCCTTACCCTCACACATCCCCTATTCCTAACACGTACGCTAACACTAACACATACCCTAACACGTACGCTCACCCTAAACCGTTGTCGTACCCTAACCTGTACCCTAAACCGTCCCGGTCCCCGTCCCCTAACCCTAACCCTAACCCTAAACCTAACCCTTACCCGAAGCCTTACCCTAACCCATCCCCTAATTCTAACCCGTACGCTAACACTAACCCGTACCCTAACACGTACGCTCACCCTAAATCGTTGTTGTACACTAAACAGTACCCTAAACCGTCCCCGTCCCCGTCCCCGTCCCCTAACCCTAACCCTAACCCTAAACCTTACCCAAAGCCTTACCCTCACCCGTCCCCGAATCCTAAACCGTACGCTAACACTAACCCGTATCCTAACACGTACGCTCACCCTAAACCGTTGTCATACACTAACCTGTACCCTAAACCGTCCCTGTCCCCTAACCCTAACCCTAACCCTTACCCGAAGCCTTACCCTCACCCGTCCCCTAATCCTAAACCGTACGCCTAAACTAACCCATACCCTAACACGTACGCTCACCCTAAAAGGTTGTCGTACCCTGACCTGTACCCTAAACCGTCCCCGTCCCCTAACCCTAACCCTAACCCGAACCCTAACCCTAAACCTTACCCGAAACCTTACCCTCACCCGTCCCCTAATCCTAACCCGTACGCTAACACTAACCCGTACCCTAACACGTACGCTCACCCTAAACCGTTGTCATACCCTAACCTGTGCCCTAAACCATCCCCGTCCCCTAACCCTAACCCTAACCCTAACCCTTACCCGAAGCCATACCCTCACCCGTACCCTAATCCTAACCCGTACACTAACACTAACCCGTGCCCTAACACGTACGCTCACCATAAACCGTTGTCGTACACTAACCTGTACCCTAAACCGTCCCCGTCCCCTAACCCTAACCCTAACCCTAACCCTAAACCTAACACTTACCCGAAGCCTTACCCTCACCCGTCCCCTAATCCTAACCCGTACGCTAACACTAACCAATACCCTAACACGTACGCTCACCCAGAACCGTTGTCGTACCATAACCTTTACCCTAAACCGTCCCCGTCCCCGTCCCCTAACCCTAACCCTAAACCTAACCCTTACCCGAAGCCTTACCCTCACCCGTCCCCTAATCCTAACCCGTACGCTAACACTAACCCATACCCTAACACGTACGCTCACCCTAAACCGTTGTCGTACCATAACCTGTACCCTAAACCGTCCCCGTCCCTGTCCCCGTCCCCTAACCCAACACTAACCCTAACCCTTACACGAAGCCTTACCCTCACCCGTCCCCTAATCCTAAACCGTATGCTAACACTAACCAATACCCTAACACGTACGCTCACAGTAAACAGATGTCGTACCGTAACCTGTACCCTAAAACGTCCCCGGCCCCTAACCCTAACCCTAACCCTAACCCTATCCCTAACCCTTACCCGAAGCCTTACCCTCACCCGTCCCCTAATCCTAACCCGTACGGTAACACTAGCCGGTACCCTAACACGTACGCTCACCGTAAACCATTGTCGTACCCTAACCTGTACCATAAACCGTCCCCGTCCCCGTCCCCTAACCCTAACCATAACCCTAACCCTTACCCGAAGCCTTACCCTCACCTGTCCCCTAATCCTAACCCGTACGCTAACACTAACCCGTACCCTAACAGGTACGCTCACCCTAAACCGTTGTCATATCCTAACCTGTACTTTAAACTGTCCCCATCCCCTAACCCTAACCCTAAACCTAACCCTAACCCTAACCCTTACCCGAAGCCTTACCCACACCCGTCCCTTAATCCTAACCCGTACGCTAAAACTGACCCGTACCCTAACACGTACGCTCACCCTAAACAGTTATCGTACACTAAGATGTACCCTAAACCATCCCCGTCCCCGTCCCCTAAACCTAACCCTAACCCTAACCCTTACTCTAAGCCTTACCATCACCCGTCCCCTAAACCTAACACGTACGCTAACACTCACCCGTACCCTAACACGTACGCTCACCCTAAACCGTTGTCGTACCCTACCCTGTACCCTAAACCGTCCCCGTCCCCATCCCCTAACCCTAACCCTAACCATAACCCTAACCCATACCAGAAGCCTTACCCTCACGCCTCCCCTAATCCTAACCCGTACGCTAACACTAACCCGTACACTAACACATATGTTCACCCTAAACCGGTGCCGTACCCTAACCTGTAACCTAAACCGTCCCCGTCCCCGTCCCTTCACCCTAAACCTAACCCTAACCCTAACCCTTACCGGAAGCCTTACCCTCACCCGTCCCCTAATCCTAACCCGTACGCTAACACTAACCCGTACCCTAACACCGACGCTCACCCTAAACCGTTGTCGTACCCTAGACTGAACCCTAAACCGTCCCGGTCCCCTAACCCTAACCCTAACCCTAATCCTAACCCTAACCCTTACCCGAAGCCTTACCCTCACCCATCCGCTATTCCTAACACGTACGCTAACACTAACCCATACCCTAACACGTACGCTCACCCGAAAGCGTTGTCGTACACTAACCTGTACCCTAAACCGTCCCCGTCCCCGTCCCCTAACCCTAACCCTAACCCTAACCCTAACCCTTACCCGAAGCCTTACACTCACCCGTCCCCTAATCCTAACAAGTACACTAACACTAATCCGTATCCTAAAACGTACGCTCACCCTAAACCGTTGTCGTACCCTTACCTGTACCCTAAACCGTCCCCGTCCCCTAACCCTAACCCTAACCCTAACGCTAACCCTAACCCTTACCTGAAGCCTTACACTCACCCGTCGCCTAATCCTAAACCGTACGCTAACACTAACCCGTACCGTAACACGTACGCTCACCCTAATCCGTTGTCGTACCCTAAGCTGTACCCTAAACCGTCCCCGTCCCCGTCCCCGTCCCCTAACCCTAACCCTAACCCTTACCCGAAGCCTTACCCTCACCCGTCCCCTAATCCTAACCCGTACGCTAACACTAACCCGTACCCTAACACGTACGCTCACCCTAAACCGTTGTCGTACCCAAACCTGTAACCTAAATCGTCCCCGTCCCCGTCCCCGTCCCCGTCCCCTAACCCTAACCCTTACCCGAAGCGTTACCCTCATCCATCCCCTAATACTAACCCGTACGCTAACACTAACCCATACCCTAACAGGTATGCTCACCCTAAACAGTTGTCGTAACCTAACCTGTACCCTAAACCGTCCCCGTCCCCTAACCCTAAACCTAAACCTTACCCGAAGCCTTACCCTCACCCGTCCCCTAATCCTAACCCATACGCTAACACTAACCCATACCCTAACATGTACGCACACCCGAAAACGTTGTCGTACCCTAACATGTACCCTAAACCATCCCCGTCCCCTAACCCTAACCCTAACCCTACCCCTAAACTTAACCCTTACCCGAAGCCTTACCCTCACCCGTTCCCTAATCCTAACCCGTACGCTAACACTCACCCGTACCCTAAAACGTACGCTCAGCCTAAACCGTTGTCGTACCCTAACCTGAACCCTAAACCGTCCCCGTCCCCGTCCCCTATCCATAACCCTAACCCTAACGCTTACCCGAAGCTTTACCCTCACCCGTCCCCTAAACCTAAACCGTACGCTAACACTAACCTGTACCCTAACACGTACGCTCACACTAAACCGTTGTCGTACACTAACCTGTACCCTAAACCGTCCCCGTCCCCGTCCCCTAACCCTAACCCTAAACCTAACCCTTACCCGAAGCCTTATCCGCTCCCGTCCCCTAATCCTAACCCGTACGCTAACACTAACACGTACCCTAACAGGTACGCTCACCCTAAACCGTTGTCGTACCTGACCTGTACCCTAAACCGTCCCCGTCCCCTAACCCTAACCCTAACCCTAACCCTAACCCTAACCCTTACCTGAAGCCTTACCCTCACCCGTTCCCTAATCCTAACCCGTACGCTAACACTAACCCATACCCTAACACATACGTTCACCCTAAACCTTTGTCGTACCCTAACCTGTACCCTAAACCGTCCCCGTCCCTGTCCCCTAACCCTAACCCTAACCCTAACCCAACCCTTACCCGAAGCCTTACCCTCACCCGTCCCCTAATCCTAACCCGTACGCTAATCCTAACCCGTACCCTAACACGTACGCTCACACTAATCCGTTGTCGTACCCTAACCTGTACCCTAAACCGTCCCCGTCCCCGTCCCCGTCACCTAACCCTAACCCTAACCCTTACCCGAAGCCTTACCCTCTCCCGTCCCCTAATCCTAACCCGTACGCTAACACTAACCGGTACCCTAACACGTACGCTCACCCTAAACCGTTGTCGTACCCTAACCTGTACCCTAAACCGTCCCCGTCCCCGTCCCCTAAACCTAACCCTAACCCTAACCCTAACCCTTACCCGAAGCCTTACCCTCACCCGTCCCCTAATCCTAACAAGTACACTAACACTAAAACGTACCCTAACACGTACGCTCACCCTAAACTGTTGTCGTACCCTAACCTGTACCCTAAACCGTCCCCGTCCCCGTCCCCTAACCCTAACCCTAACCCTAACCCTTACACGAAGCCTTACCCTCATCCGTCCCCTAATCCTAACCCGTACGCTAACACTAAACCATACCCTAACACGTACGCTCACCCTAAACCGTTGTCGTAACCTAACCTGTACCCTAAACCGTACCCGTCCCCGTCCCCTAACCCAAACCCTAACCCTAGCCCTAACCCTTACCCGAAGCCTTACCCTCACCCGTCCCCTAATCCTAAGCCGTACGCTAAAACTAACCCATACCCTAACACGTACGCTCACCCAAAACCGTTGTCGTACACTAACCTGTACCCTAAACCATCCCCGTCCCCGTCCCCGTCCCCTAACCCTAACCCTAACCATATCCCTAATCCTTACCCGAAGCCTTACCCTCACCCGTCCCCTATTCCTAACCCGTACGCTAACACTAACCCATACCCTAACACGTGCGCTCACCCTAAACCGTTGTCGTACACTAAACTGTACCCTAAACCGTCCCCGTCCCCGTCCCCTAACCCTAACCCTAACCGTAACCCTAAACCTTACTCGAAGCCTTACCCTAACCCGTCCCCTAATCCTAACCCGTACGCTAACACTAACACATACCCTAACACCTACGCTCACCCTAAAATTTTGTCGTACCCTAACCTGTACCCTAAACCGTCCCCGTCCCCTTCTCCTAACCCTAACCCTAACCCTTACCCGAAGCCTTACCCTCACCCGTACCATATTCCTAACCCGTACGCTAACACTAACCCGTACCCTAACACGTACGCTCACCCTAAACCGTTATCGTACTCTTACCTGTATCCTAAACCGTCCCCGTCCCCGTCCCCTAACACTAACCCTAACCCTAACCCTAAACCTTACCCGAAGCCTTACCCTCACCCGTCCCCTAATCCTAACCCGTACGCTAACACTAACCCGTACCCTAACACGTATGCTCACCCTAAACCGTCCCCATCCCCGTCCCCTAACCGTAACCCTAACCCTAACCCCAACCCTTACCAAAATCCTTACCATCACCCGTCCCCTAATCCTAACCCGTACGGTAACACTAGCCGGTACCCTAACACGTACGCTCACCGTAAACCATTGTCGTACCCTAACCTGTACCCTAAACCGTCCCCGTCCCCGTCCCCTAACCCTAACCGTAACCCTAACCCTTACCCGAAGCCTTACCCTCACCCGTCCCCTAATCCTAACCCGTACGCTAACACTAACCCGTACCCTAACAGGTACGCTCACCCTAAACCGTTGTCATATCCTAACCTGTACTATAAACTGTCCCCATCCCCTAACCCTAACCCTAAACCTAACCCTAACCCTAACCCTTACCCGAAGCCTTACCCACACCCGTCCCTTAATCCTAACCCGTACGCTAAAACTGACCCGTACCCTAACACATACGCTCACCCTAAACAGTTATCGTACACTAAGATGTACCCTAAACGATCCCCGTCCCCGTCCCTTAAACCTAACCCTAACCCTAACCCTTACTCTAAGCCTTACCATCACCCGTCCCCTAAACCTAACACGTACGCTAACACTCACCCGTACCCTAACACGTACGCTCACCCTAAACCGTTGTCGTACCCTACCCTGTACCCTAAACCGTCCCCGTCCCCATCCCCTAACCCTAACCCTAACCATAACCCTAACCCATACCAGAAGCCTTACCCTCACGCCTCCCCTAATCCTAACCCGTACGCTAACACTAACCCGTACACTAACACGTATGTTCACCCTAAACCGGTGCCGTACCCTAACCTGTAACCTAAACCGTCCCCATCCCCGTCCCTTCACCCTAACCCTAACCCTAACCCTAACCCTTACCGGAAGCCTTACCCTCACCCGTCCCCTAATCCTAACCCGTACGCTAACACTAACCCGTACCCTAACACCGACGCTCACCCTAAACCGTTGTCGTACCCTAGACTGAACCCTAAACCGTCCCGGTCCCCTAACCCTAACCCTAACCCTAATCCTAACCCTAACCCTTACCCGAAGCCTTACCCTCACCCATCCGCTATTCCTAACACGTACGCTAACACTAACCCATACCCTAACACGTACGCTCACCCTAAAGCGTTGTCGTACACTAACCTGTACCGTAAACCGTCCCCGTCCCCGTCCCCTAACCCTAACCCTAACCCTAACCCTAACCCTTACCCGAAGCCTTACACTCACCCGTCCCCTAATCCTAACAAGTACACTAACACTAATCCGTATCCTAAAACGTACGCTCACCCTAAACCGTTGTCGTACCCTTACCTGTACCCTAAACCGTCCCCGTCCCCTAACCCTAACCCTAACCCTAACGCTAACCCTAACCCTTACCTGAAGCCTTACACTCACCCGTCGCCTAATCCTAAACCGTACGCTAACACTAACCCGTACCGTAACACGTACGCTCACCCTAATCCGTTGTCGTACCCTAAGCTGTACCCTAAACCGTCCCCGTCCCCGTCCCCGTCCCCTAACCCTAACCCTAACCCTTACCCGAAGCCTTACCCTCACCCGTCCCCTAATCCTAACCCGTACGCTAACACTAACCCGTACCCTAACACGTACGCTCACCCTAAACCGTTGTCGTACCCAAACCTGTAACCTAAATCGTCCCCGTCCCCGTCCCCGTCCCCGTCCCCTAACCCTAACCCTTACCCGAAGCGTTACCCTCATCCATCCCCTAATACTAACCCGTACGCTAACACTAACCCATACCCTAACAGGTATGCTCACCCTAAACAGTTGTCGTAACCTAACCTGTACCCTAAACCGTCCCCGTCCCCTAACCCTAAACCTAAACCTTACCCGAAGCCTTACCCTCACCCGTCCCCTAATCCTAACCCATACGCTAACACTAACCCATACCCTAACATGTACGCACACCCGAAAACGTTGTCGTACCCTAACATGTACCCTAAACCATCCCCGTCCCCTAACCCTAACCCTAACCCTACCCCTAAACTTAACCCTTACCCGAAGCCTTACCCTCACCCGTTCCCTAATCCTAACCCGTACGCTAACACTCACCCGTACCCTAAAACGTACGCTCAGCCTAAACCGTTGTCGTACCCTAATCTGAACCCTAAACCGTCCCCGTCCCCGTCCCCTATCCATAACCCTAACCCTAACGCTTACCCGAAGCTTTACCCTCACCCGTCCCCTAAACCTAAACCGTACGCTAACACTAACCTGTACCCTAACACGTACGCTCACACTAAACCGTTGTCGTACACTAACCTGTACCCTAAACCGTCCCTGTCCCCGTCCCCTAACCCTAACCCTAAACCTAACCCTTACCCGAAGCCTTATCCGCTCCCGTCCCCTAATCCTAACCCGTACGCTAACACTAACACGTACCCTAACAGGTACGCTCACCCTAAACCGTTGTCGTACCTGACCTGTACCCTAAACCGTCCCCGTCCCCTAACCCTAACCCTAACCCTAACCCTAACCCTAACCCTTACCTGAAGCCTTACCCTCACCCGTTCCCTAATCCTAACCCGTACGCTAACACTAACCCATACCCTAACACATACGTTCACCCTAAACCTTTGTCGTACCCTAACCTGTACCCTAAACCGTCCCCGTCCCCGTCCCCTAACCCTAACCCTAACCCTAACCCAACCCTTACCCGAAGCCTTACCCTCACCCGTCCCCTAATCCTAACCCGTACGCTAATCCTAACCCGTACCCTAACACGTACGCTCACACTAATCCGTTGTCGTACCCTAACCTGTACCCTAAACCGTCCCCGTCCCCGTCCCCGTCACCTAACCCTAACCCTAACCCTTACCCGAAGCCTTACCCTCTCCCGTCCCCTAATCCTAACCCGTACGCTAACACTAACCGGTACCCTAACACGTACGCTCACCCTAAACCGTTGTCGTACCCTAACCTGTACCCTAAACCGTCCCCGTCCCCGTCCCCTAAACCTAACCCTAACCCTAACCCTAACCCTTACCCGAAGCCTTACCCTCACCCGTCCCCTAATCCTAACAAGTACACTAACACTAAAACGTACCCTAACACGTACGCTCACCCTAAACTGTTGTCGTACCCTAACCTGTACCCTAAACCGTCCCCGTCCCCGTCCCCGTCCCCTAACCCTAACCCTAACCCTTACACGAAGCCTTACCCTCATCCGTCCCCTAATCCTAACCCGTACGCTAACACTAAACCATACCCTAACACGTACGCTCACCCTAAACCGTTGTCGTAACCTAACCTGTACCCTAAACCGTACCCGTCCCCGTCCCCTAACCCTAACCCTAACCCTAGCCCTAACCCTTACCCGAAGCCTTACCCTCACCCGTCCCCTAATCCTAAGCCGTACGCTAAAACTAACCCATACCCTAACACGTACGCTCACCCAAAACCGTTGTCGTACACTAACCTGTACCCTAAACCGTCCCCGTCCCCGTCCCCGTCCCCTAACCCTAACCCTAACCATATCCCTAATCCTTACCCGAAGCCTTACCCTCACCCGTCCCCTATTCCTAACCCGTACGCTAACACTAACCCATACCCTAACACGTGCGCTCACCCTAAACCGTTGTCGTACACTAAACTGTACCCTAAACCGTCCCCGTCCCCGTCCCCTAACCCTAACCCTAACCGTAACCCTAAACCTTACTCGAAGCCTTACCCTAACCCGTCCCCTAATCCTAACCCGTACGCTAACACTAACACATACCCTAACACCTACGCTCACCCTAAAATTTTGTCGTACCCTAACCTGTACCCTAAACCGTCCCCGTCCCCTTCTCCTAACCCTAACCCTAACCCTTACCCGAAGCCTTACCCTCACCCGTACCATATTCCTAACCCGTACGCTAACACTAACCCGTACCCTAACACGTACGCTCACCCTAAACCGTTATCGTACTCTTACCTGTATCCTAAACCGTCCCCGTCCCCGTCCCCTAACACTAACCCTAACCCTAACCCTAAACCTTACCCGAAGCCTTACCCTCACCCGTCCCCTAATCCTAACCCGTACGCTAACACTAACCCGTACCCTAACACGTATGCTCACCCTAAACCGTCCCCATCCCCGTCCCCTAACCGTAACCCTAACCCTAACCCCAACCCTTACCAAAATCCTTACCATCACCCGTCCCCTAATCCTAACCCGTACGGTAACACTAGCCGGTACCCTAACACGTACGCTCACCGTAAACCATTGTCGTACCCTAACCTGTACCCTAAACCGTCCCCGTCCCCGTCCCCTAACCCTAACCGTAACCCTAACCCTTACCCGAAGCCTTACCCTCACCCGTCCCCTAATCCTAACCCGTACGCTAACACTAACCCGTACCCTAACAGGTACGCTCACCCTAAACCGTTGTCATATCCTAACCTGTACTATAAACTGTCCCCATCCCCTAACCCTAACCCTAAACCTAACCCTAACCCTAACCCTTACCCGAAGCCTTACCCACACCCGTCCCTTAATCCTAACCCGTACGCTAAAACTGACCCGTACCCTAACACATACGCTCACCCTAAACAGTTATCGTACACTAAGATGTACCCTAAACCATCCCCGTCCCCGTCCCCTAAACCTAACCCTAACCCTAACCCTTACTCTAAGCCTTACCATCACCCGTCCCCTAAACCTAACACGTACGCTAACACTCACCCGTACCCTAACACGTACGCTCACCCTAAACCGTTGTCGTACCCTACCCTGTACCCTAAACCGTCCCCGTCCCCATCCCCTAACCCTAACCCTAACCATAACCCTAACCCATACCAGAAGCCTTACCCTCACGCCTCCCCTAATCCTAACCCGTACGCTAACACTAACCCGTACACTAACACGTATGTTCACCCTAAACCGGTGCCGTACCCTAACCTGTAACCTAAACCGTCCCCGTCCCCGTCCCTTCACCCTAACCCTAACCCTAACCCTAACCCTTACCGGAAGCCTTACCCTCACCCGTCCCCTAATCCTAACCCGTACGCTAACACTAACCCGTACCCTAACACCGACGCTCACCCTAAACGGTTGTCGTACCCTAGACTGAACCCTAAACCGTCCCGGTCCCCTAACCCTAACCCTAACCCTAATCCTAACCCTAACCCTTACCCGAAGCCTTACCCTCACCCATCCGCTATTCCTAACACGTACGCTAACACTAACCCATACCCTAACACGTACGCTCACCCTAAAGCGTTGTCGTACACTAACCTGTACCCTAAACCGTCCCCGTCCCCGTCCCCTAACCCTAACCCTAACCCTAACCCTAACCCTTACCCGAAGCCTTACACTCACCCGTCCCCTAATCCTAACAAGTACACTAACACTAATCCGTATCCTAAAACGTAGGCTCACCCTAAACCGTTGTCGTACCCTTACCTGTACCCTAAACCGTCCCCGTCCCCTAACCCTAACCCTAACCCTAACGCTAACCCTAACCCTTACCTGAAGCCTTACACTCACCCGTCGCCTAATCCTAAACCGTACGCTAACACTAACCCGTAACGTAACACGTACGCTCACCCTAATCCGTTGTCGTACCCTAAGCTGTACCCTAAACCGTCCCCGTCCCCGTCCCCGTCCCCTAACCCTAACCCTAACCCTTACCCGAAGCCTTACCCTCACCCGTCCCCTAATCCTAACCCGTACGCTAACACTAACCCGTACCCTAACACGTACGCTCACCCTAAACCGTTGTGGTACCCTAACCTGTACCCTAAACCGTCCCCGTCCCCGTCCCCTAACCCTAACCCTAACCCTAACCCTAAAACTTACCCGAAGCCTTACCCTCAACCGTCCCCTAATCCTAACCCGTACGCTAACACTAACCCGTACCCTAACACGTACGCTCACCCTAAACCGTTGTCGTACCCAAACCTGTAACCTAAATAGTCCCCGTCCCCGTCCCCGTCCCCGTCCCCTAACCCTAACCCTTACCCGAAGCGTTACCCTCATCCATCCCCTAATACTAACCCGTACGCTAACACTAACCCATACCCTAACAGGTATGCTCAACCTAAACAGTTGTCGTAACCTAACCTGTACCCTAAACCGTCCCCATCCCCGTCCCCTAACCCTAAACCTAAACCTTACCCGAAGCCTTACCCTCACCCGTCCCCTAATCCTAACCCATACGCTAACACTAACCCATACCCTAACATGTACGCACACCCGAAAACGTTGTCGTACCTTAACATGTACCCTAAACCATCCCCGTCCCCTAACCCTAACCCTAACCCTACCCCTAAACTTAACCCTTACCCAAAGCCTTACCCTCACCCGTTCCCTAATCCTAACCCGTACGCTAACACTCACCCGTACCCTAAAACGTACGCTCAGCCTAAACCGTTGTCGTACCCTAACCTGAACCCTAAACCGTCCCCGTCCCCGTCCCCTATCCATAACCCTAACCCTAACGCTTACCCGAAGCTTTACCCTCACCCGTCCCCTAAACCTAACCCGTACGCTAACACTAACCTGTACCCTAACACGTACGCTCACACTAAACCGTTGTCGTACACTAACCTGTACCCTAAACCGTCCCCGTCCCCGTCCCCTAACCCTAACCCTAAACCTAAGCCTTACCCGAAGCCTTATCCGCTCCCGTCCCCTAATCCTAACCCGTACGCTAACACTAACACGTACCCTAACACGTACGCTCACCCTAAACCGTTGTCGTACCTAACCTGTACACTAAACCGTCCCCGTCCCCTAACCCTAACCCTAACCCTAACCCTTGCCTGAAGCCTTACCCTCACCCGTTCCCTAATCCTAACCCGTACGCTAACACTAACCCATACCCTAACACATACGTTCACCCTAAACCTTTGTCGTACCCTAACCTGTACCCTAAACCGTCCCCGTCCCCGTCCCCTAACCCTAACCCTAACCCTAACCCAACCCTTACCCGAAGCCTTACCCTCACCCGTCCCCTAATCCTAACCCGTACGCTAACCGTAACCCGTACCCTAACACGTACGCTCACACTAATCCGTTGTCGTACCCTAACCTGTACCCTAAACCGTCCCCGTCCCCGTCCCCGTCACCTAACCCTAACCCTAACCCTTACCCGAAGCCTTACCCTCTCCCGTCCCCTAATCCTAACCCATACGCTAATACTAACCGGTACCCTAACACGTACGCTCACCCTAAACCGTTGTCTTACCCTAACCTGTACCCTAAACCGTCCCCGTCCCCGTCCCCTAAACCTAACCCTAACCCTAACCCTAACCCTTACCCGAAGCCTTACCCTCACCCGTCCCCTAATCCTAACAAGTACACTAACACTAAACCGTACCCTAACACGTACGCTCACCCTAAACTGTTGTCGTACCCTAACCTGTACCCTAAACCGTCCCCGTCCCCGTCCCCTAACCCTAACCCTAACCCTAACCCTTACACGAAGCCTTACCCTCATCCGTCCCCTAATCCTAACCCGTACGCTAACACTAACCCATACCCTAACACGTACGCTCACCCTAAACCGTTGTCGTAACCTAACCTGTACCCTAAACCGTACCCGTCCCCGTCCCCTAACCCTAACCCTAACCCTAGCCCTAACCCTTACCCGAAGCCTTACCCTCACCCGTCCCCTAATCCTAACCCGTACGCTAAAACTAACCCATACCCTAACACGTACGCTCACCCAAAACCGTTGTCGTACACTAACCTGTACCCTAAACCGTCCCCGTCCCCGGCCCCTAACCCTAACCCTAACCCTAACCATATCCCTAATCCTTACCCGAAGCCTTACCCTCACCCGTCCCCTATTCCTAACCCGTACGCTAACACTAACCCATACCCTAACACGTGCGCTCACCCTAAACCGTTGTCGTACACTAAACTGTACCCTAAACCGTCCCCGTCCCCGTCCCCTAACCCTAACCCTAACCCTAAGCCTTACCCGAAGCCTTACCCTCACCCGTCCCCTAATCCTAAACCGTAAACTAACACTAACCCGTACCTAACACGTACGCTCACCCTAAACCGTTGTCGTACCCTATCTTGTACCCTAAACTGTCACCGTCCACTAACCCTAACCCTAACCCTAACCGTAACCTAACCCTTACCCGAAGCCCTACCCTCACCCGTCCCGTAATCCTAACCCGTACGCTAACACTAACGCATACCCTAACACGTACGCTCACCCTAAACCGTTGTCGTACCATAACCTGTACCCTAAACCGTCCCCGTCCCCGTCCCCGTCCCCTAACCCAACACTAACCCTAACCCTTACACGAAGCCTTACCCTCACCCGTCCCCTAATCCTAAACCGTATGCTAACACTAACCCATACCCTAACACGTAGGCTCACAGTAAACAGATGTCGTACCGTAACCTGTACCCTAAAACGTCCCCGTCCCCAAACCCTAACCCTAACCCTAACCCTAACACTTACCCGAAGCCTTACCCTCACCCGTCCCCTAATCCTAACCCGTACGGTAACACTAGCCGGTACCCTAACACGTACGCTCACCGTAAACCGTTGTCGTACCCTAACCTGTACCCTAAACCGTCCCCGTCCCCGTCCCCTAACCCTAACCGTAACCCTAACCCTTACCCGAAGCCTTACCCTCACCCGTCCCCTAATCCTAACCCGTACGCTAACACTAACCCGTACCCTAACAGGTACGCTCACCCTAAACCGTTGTCATACCCTAACCTGTACTTTAAACTGTCCCCATCCCCTAACCCTAACCCTAAACTTAACCCTAACCCTAACCCTTACCCGAAGCCCTACCCACACCCGTCCCTTAATCCTAACCCGTACGCAAACACTGACCCGTACCCTAACACGTACGCTCACCCTAAACAGTTATCGTACACTAAGATGTACCCTAAACCGTCCCCGTCCCCTAAACATAACCCTAACCCTAACCCTTACTCTAAGCCTTACCATCACCCGTCCCCTAAACCTAACTCGTACGCTAACACTAACCCGTACCCTAACACGTACGCTCACCCTAAACCGTTGTCGTACCCTACCCTGTACCCTAAACCGTCCCCGTCCCCATCCCCTAACCCTAACCCTAACCATAACCCTAACCCATACCAGAAGCCTTACCCTCACGCCTCCCCTAATCCTAACCCGTACGCTAACACTAACCCGTACACTAACACGTATGTTCACCCTAAACTGGTGCCGTACCCTAACCTGTAACCTAAACCGTCCCCATCCCCGTCCCTTCACCCTAACCCTAACCCTAACCCTAACCCTTACCGGAAGCCTTACCCTCACCCGTCCCCTAATCCTAACCCGTACGCTAACACTAACCCGTACCCTAACACCGACGCTCACCCTAAACCGTTGTCGTACCCTAGACTGAACCCTAAACCGTCCCGGTCCCCTAACCCTAACCCTAACCCTAATCCTAACCCTAACCCTTACCCGAAGCCTTACCCTCACCCATCCGCTATTCCTAACACGTACGCTAACACTAACCCATACCCTAACACGTACGCTCACCCTAAAGCGTTGTCGTAAACTAACCTGTACCCTAAACCGTCCCCGTCCCAGTCCCCTAACCCTAACCCTAACCCTAACCCTAACCCTTACCCGAAGCCTTACACCCACCCGTCCCCTAATCCTAACAAGTACACTAACACTAATCCGTATCCTAAAACGTACGCTCACCCTAAACCGTTGTCGTACCCTTACCTGTACCCTAAACCGTCCCCGTCCCCTAACCCTAACCCTAACCCTAACGCTAACCCTAACCTTTACCTGAAGCCTTACACTCACCCGTCGCCTAATCCTAAACCGTACGCTAACACTAACCCGTACCGTAACACGTACACTCACCCTAATCCGTTGTCGTACCCTAAGCTGTACCCTAAACCGTCCCCGTCCCCGTCCCCGTCCCCTAACCCTAACCCTAACCCTTACCCGAAGCCTTACCCTCACCCGTCCCCTAACCCTAACCCGTACGCTAACACTAACCCGTACCCTAACACGTACGCTCACCCTAAACCGTTGTGGTACCCTAAACTGTACCCTAAACCGTCCCCGTCCCCGTCCCCTAACCCTAACCCTAACCCTAACCCTAAACCTTACCCGAAGCCTTACCCTCAACCGTCCCCTAATCCTAACCCGTACGCTAACACTAACCCGTACCCTAACACGTACGCTCACCCTAAACCGTTGTCGTACCCAAACCTGTAACCTAAATCGTCCCCGTCCCCGTCCCCGTCCCCTAACCCTAACCCTTACCCGAAGCGTTACCCTCATCCATCCCCTAATACTAACCCGTACGCTAACACTAACCCATACCCTAACAGGTATGCTCACCCTAAACAGTTGTCGTAACTTAACCTGTACCCTAAACCGTCCCCGTCCCCGTCCCCTAACCCTAAACCTAAACCTTACCCGAAGCCTTACCCTCACCCGTCCCCTAATCCTAACCCATACGCTAACACTAACCCATACCCTAACATGTACGCACACCCGAAAACGTTGTCGTACCCTAACATGTACCCTAAACCATCCCCGTCCCCTAACCCTAACCCTAACCCTACCCCTAAACTTAACCCTTACCCGAAGCCTTACCCTCACCCGTTCCCTAATCCTAACCCGTACGCTAACACTCACCCGTACCCTAAAACGTACGCTCAGCCTAAACCGTTGTCGTACCCTAACCTGAACCCTAAACCGTCCCCGTCCCCGTCCCCTATCCATAACCCTAACCCTAACACTTACCCGAAGCTTTACCCTCACCCGTCCCCTAAACCTAACCCGTACGATAACACTAACCTGTACCCTAACACGTACGCTCACACTAAACCGTTGTCGTACACTAACCTGTACCCTAAACCGTCCCCGTCCCCGTCCCCTAACCCTAACCCTAAACCTAACCCTTACCCGAAGCCTTATCCGCTCCCGTCCCCTAATCTTAACCCGTACGCTAACACTAACACGTACCCTAACACGTACGCACACCCTAAACCGTTGTCGTACCTAACCTGTACCCTAAACCGTCCCCGTCCCCTAACCCTAACCCTAACCCTAACCCTCACCCTAACCCTTACCTGAAGCCTTACCCTCACCCGTTCCCTAATCCTAACCCGTACGCTAACACTAACCCATACCCTAACACATACGCTCACCCTAAACCTTTGTCGTACCCTAACCTGTACCCTAAACTGTCCCCGTCCCCGTCCCCTAACCCTAACCCTAACCCTAACCCAACCCTTACCTGAAGCCTTACCCTCACCCGTCCCCTAATCCTAACCCGTACGCTAACCCTAACCCGTACCCTAACACGTACGCTCACACTAATCCGTTGTCGTACCCTAACCTGTACCCTAAACCGTCCCCGTCCCCGTCCCCGTCACCTAACCCTAACCCTGACCCTTACCCGAAGCCTTACCCTCTCCCGTCCCCTAATCCTAACCCGTACGCTAACACTAACCGGTACCCTAACACGTACGCTCACCCTAAACCGTTGTCGTACCCTAACCTGTACCCTAAACCGTCCCCGTCCCCATCCCCTAAACCTAACCCTAACCCTAACCCTAACCCTTACCCGAAGCCTTACCCTCACCCGTCCCCTAATCCTAACAAGTACACTAACACTAAACCGTACCCTAACACGTACGCTCACCCTAAACTGTTGTCGTACCCTAACCTGTACCCTAAACCGTCCCCGTCCCCGTCCCCTAACCCTAACCCTAACCCTAACCCTTACACGAAGCCTTACCCTCATTCGTCCCCTAATCCTAACCCGTACGCTAACACTAACCCATACCCTAACACGTACGCTCACCCTAAACCGTTGCCGTAACCTAACCTGTACCCTAAACCGTACCCGTCCCCGTCCCCTAACCCTAACCCTAACCCTAGTCCTAACCCTTACCCGAAGCCTTACCCTCACCCGTCCCCTAATCCTAACCCGTACGCTAAAACTAACCCATACCCTAACACGTACGCTCACCCAAAACCGTTGTCGTACACTAACCTGTACCCTAAACCGTCCCCGTCCCCGTCCCCGTCCCCTAACCCTAACCCTAACCATAACCCTAATACTTACCCGAAGCCTTACCCTCACCCGTCCCCTATTCCTAACCCGTACGCTAACACTAACCCATACCCTAACACGTACGCTCACCCTGAACCGTTGTCGTACACTAAACTGTACCCTAAACCGTCCCCGTCCCCGTCCCCTAACCCTAACCCTAACCGTAACCCTAAACCTTACTCGAAGCCTTACCCTCACCCGTCCCCTAATCCTAACCCGTACGCTAACACTAACCCATACCCTAAGACCTACGCTCACCCTAAAATTTTGTCGTACCCTAACCTGTACCCTAAACCGTCCCCGTCCCCTTCTCCTACCCTAACCCTAACCCTAACCCTTACCCGAAGCCTTACCCTCACCCGTCCCCTAATCCTAACCCGTACGCTAACACTAACCCGTACCCTAACACGTATGCTCACCCTAAACCGTTGTCGTACCCTAACCTGTACCCTAAACCGTCCCCGTCCCCTAACCCTAAACCTAACCCTAAGCCTAACGCTTACCCGAAGCCTTACCCTCACCCGTCCCCTAATCCTAACCCGTACGCTAACACTAACCCGTACCCTAACACGTACGCTCACCCTAAACCGTTGTCGTACCCTAACCTGTACACTACACCGTCCCCGTCCCCGTCCCCTAACCCTAACCCTAACCCTAATGCTTACCCGAAGCCTTACCCTCACCCGTACCATAAACCTAACCCGTACGCTAACACTAACCCGTACCCTAACACGTACGCTCACCCTAAACCGTTGTCGTACCCTAACCTGTACCCTAAACCGTCCCCGTCCCAGTCCCCTAACCCTAACCCTAACCCTAACTCTTACCCGAAACCTTACCCTCACCCTTCCCCTATTCCTAACATGTACGCTAACACTAAACCATACCCTAACACGTACGCTCACCCTAAAACATTGTCGTACACTAACCTGTACCCTAAACCGTCCCCGTCCCCTAACCCTAATCCTAACCCTAACCCTAACCCTAACCCTTACCCGAAGCCTTACCCTCACCCGTTCACTAATCCTAACCCGTACGCTAACACTAACCCATACCCTAACACGTACGCTCACCCTAAACCGTTGTCGTACCCTAACCTGTACCCTAAACCGTCCCCGTCCCCGTCCCCTAACCATAACCCTAACCCTAACCCAACCCTTACCCGAAGCCTTACACTCACCCGTCCCCTAATCCTAACCCGTACGCTAACACTAACCCGTACCCTAACACGTACGCTCACCCTAAACCGTTGTCATACCCTAACCTGTACCCTTAACCGTCCCCGTCCCCGTCCCCGTCCCCTAACCGTAACTCTAACCCTAACCCTTACTCGAAGCCTTACCCTCACCCGTCCCCTAATCCTAACCCGTACGCTAACACTAACCTGTACCCTAACACGTACGCTCACCCTAAACCGTTATCGTACTCTTACCTGTATCCTAAACCGTCCCCGTCCCCGTCCCCTAACACTAACCCTAACCCTAACCCTAAACCTTACCCGAAGCCTTACCCTCACCCGTCCCCTAATCCTAACCCGTACGCTAACACTAACCCGTACCCTAACACGTATGCTCACCCTAAACCGTCCCCGTCCCCGTCCCCTAACCGTAACCCTAACCCTAACCCCAACCCTTACCAATAGCCTTACCATCACCCGTCCCCTAATCCTAACCCGTACGCTAACACTAACCCGTACCCTAACACGTACGCTCACCCTAAACGGTTGTCGTACGCTAACCTGTACCATAAACCGTCCCCGTCCCCTAACCCTAACCCTAACCCTAACCCTTACCCAAAGCCTTACCCTCACCCGTCCCCTAAACCTAACCCGTACGCTAACACTAACCCGTACCCTAACACGTACGCTCACCCTAAAATGTTGTCGTACACTATCCTGTACCCTAAACCGTCCCCGTCCCCGTCCCCGTCCCCTAACCCTAACCCTAACCCTAAGCCTTTCCCGAAGCCTTACCCTCACCCGTCCCCTAATCCTAAACCGTAAACTAACACTAACCCGTACCTAACACGTACGCTCACCCTAAACCGTTGTCGTACCCTATCTTGTACCCTAAACTGTCCCCGTCCACTAACACTAACCCTAACCCTAACCGTAACCCTAACCCTTACCCGAAGCCCTACCCTCACCCGTCCCCTAATCCTAACCCGTACGCTAACACTAACCCATACCCTAACACGTACGCTCACCCTAAACCGTTGTCGTACCATAACCTGTACCCTAAACTGTCCCTGTCCCCGTCCCCTAACCCTAACCCTAACCCTAACCCTAAACCTTACCCGAAGCCTTACCCTCAACCGTCCCCTAATCCTAACCCGTACGCTAACACTAACCCGTACCCTAACACGTACGCTCACCCTAAACCGTTGTAGTACCCAAACCTGTAACCTAAATCGTCCCCATCCCCATCCCCGTCCCGTAACCCTAACCCTTACCCGAAGCGTTACCCTCATCCATCCCCTAATACTAACCCGTACGCTAACACTAACCCATACCCTAACAGGTATGCTCACCCTAAACAGTTGTCGTAACCTAACCTGTACCCTAAACCGTCCCCGTCCCCGTCCCCTAACCCTAAACCTAACCCGAAGCCTTACCCTCACCCGTCCCCTAATCCTAACCCATACGCTAACACTAACCCATACCCTAACATGTACGCACACCCGAAAACGTTGTCGTACCCTAACATGTACCCTAAACTGTCCCCGTCCCCTAACCCTAACCCTAACCCTAACCCTAACCCTAACCCTTACCCGAAGCCTTACCCTCACCCGTTCCCTAATCCTAACCCGTACGCTAACACTAACCCATACCCTAACACATACGCTCACCCTAAACCGTTTTCGTACCCTAACCTGTACCCTAAACCGTCCCCGTCCCCGTCCCCGTCACCTAAACCTAACCCTAACCCTAACACTTACCCAAAGCCTTACCCTCACCCGTCCCCTAATCCTAACCCGTACGCTAACACTAACCCGTACCATAACACGTACGCTCACACTAAACCATTGTCGTACCCTAACCTGTAACCTAAACCGTCCCTGTCCCCTAACCCTAACCCTAACACTTACCCAAAGCCTTACCCTCACCCGTCCCCTAATCCTAACCCGTACGCTAACACTAACCCGTACCCTAACACGTACGCTCACCCTAAACTGTTGTCGTACCCTAACCTGTACCCTAAACCGTCCCAGTGCCCGTCCCCGTCCCCTAACCCTAAACCTAACCCTAAGCCTTACCCAAAGCCTTACACTCACCCGTCACTTAATCCTAACCCGTACGCTAACACTAACCCGTACCCTAACACGTACTCTCACCCTAAACCGTTGTCATACCCTAACCTGTACCGTAAACCATCCCCGTCCCCTAACCCTAACCCTAACCCTAACCCTTACCCGAAGCCTTACCCTCACCCGTCCCCTAATCCTAACCCGTTCACTAACACTAACCCATACCCTAACACGTACGCTCACCCTAAACCGTTGTCGTACCCTAACCTGTACCCTAAACTGTCCCCGTCCCCTAACCCTAACCCTAACCCTAACCCTATCCCTAACCCTTACCCGAAGCCTTACCCTCACCCGTCCCCTAATCCTAACCCGTACGCTAACACTAACCCATACCCTAACACGTATGCTCACCCTAAACCGTTGTCGTACCCTAACCTGTACCCTAAACCGTCCCCGTCCCCATCCCCTAACCCAACCCTATCCCGAACCCTTACCCGAAGCCTTACCCTCACCCGTCCCCTAATCCTAAACCGTATGCTAACACTAACCCATACCCTAACACGTACGCTCACCCTAAACAGTTGTCGTACCGTAACCTGTACCCTAAAACGTCCCCGTCCCCGTCCCCTAACCCTAACCCTAACCCTAACCCTAACCCTTACCCGAAGCCTTACCCTCACCCGTCCCCAAATCCTAACCCGTATGGTAACACTAACCCGTAACCTAACACGTACGCTCACCGTAAACCGTTGTCGTACCATAACCTGTACCCTAAACCGTCCCCGTCCCCGTCCCCTAACCCTAACCCTAACCCTAACGCTAACCCTACCCCTTACCTGAAGCCTTACACTCACCCGTCGCCTAATCCTAAACCGTACGCTAACACTAACCCGTACCGTAACACGTACGCTCACCCTAATCCGTTGTCGTACCCTAAGCTGTACCCTAAACCGTCCCCGTCCCCGTCCCCGTCCCCTAACCCTAACCCTAAACCTTACCCGAAGCCTTACCCTCACCCGTCCCCTAATCCTAACCCGTACGCTAACACTAACCCGTACCCTAACACGTACGCTCACCCTAAACCGTTGTGGTACCCTAACCTGTACCCTAAACCGTCCCCGTCCCCGTCCCCTAACCCTAACCCTAACCCTAACCCTAAACCTTACCCGAAGCCTTACGCTCAACCGTCCCCTAATCCTAACCCGTACGCTAACACTAACCCGTACCCTAACACGTACGCTCACCCTAAACCGTTGTCGTACCCAAACCTGTAACCTAAATCGTCCCCATCCCCGTCCCCGTCCCCTAACCCTAACCCTTACCCGAAGCGTTACCCTCATCCATCCCCTAATACTAACCCGTACGCTAACACTAACCCATACCCTAACAGGTATGCTCACCCTAAACAGTTGTCGTATCCTAACCTGTACCCTAAACCGTCCCCGTCCCCGTCCCCTAACCCTAAACCTAAACCTTACCCGAAGCCTTACCCTCACCCGTCCCCTAATCCTAACCCATACGCTAACACTAACCCATACCCTAACATGTACGCACACCCGAAAACGTTGTCGTACCCTAACATGTACCCTAAACCATCCCCGTCCCCTAACCCTAACCCTAACCCTACCCCTAAACTTAACCCTTACCCGAAGCCTTACCCTCACCCGTTCCCTAATCCTAACCCGTACGCTAACACTCACCCGTACCCTAAAACGTACGCTCAGCCTAAACGGTTGTCGTACACTAACCTGAACCCTAAACCGTCCCCGTCCCCGTCCCCTATCCATAACCCTAACCCTAACGCTTACCCGAAGCTTTACCCTCACCCGTCCCCTAAACCTAACCCGTACGCTAACACTAACCTGTACCCTAACACGTACGCTCACACTAAACCGTTGTCGTACACTAACCTGTACCCTAAACCGTCCCCGTCCCCGTCCCCTAACCCTAACCCTAAACCTAACCCTTACCCGAAGCCTTATCCGCTCCCGTCCCCTAATCCTAACCCGTACGCTAACACTAACACGTACCCTAACACGTACGCTCACCCTAAACCGTTGTCGTACCTAACCTGTACCCTAAACCGTCCCCGTCCCCTAACCCTAACCCTAACCCTAACCCTAACCCTAACCCTTACCTGAAGCCTTACCCTCACCCGTTCCCTAATCCTAACCCGTACGCTAACACTAACCCACACCCTAACACATACGCTCACCCTAAACCTTTGTCGTACCCTAACCTGTACCCTAAACCGTCCCCGTCCCCGTCCCCTAACCCTAACCCTAACCCTAACCCAACCCTTACCCGAAGCCTTACCCTCACCCGTCCCCTAATCCTAACCCGTACGCTAACCCTAACCCGTACCCTAACACGTACGCTCACACTAATCTGTTGTCGTACCCTAACCTGTACCCTAAACCGTCCCCGTCCCCGTCCCCGTCACCTAACCCTAACCCTAACCCTTACCCGAAGCCTTACCCTCTCCCGTCCCCTAATCCTAACCCGTACGCTAACACTAACCGGTACCCTAACACGTACGCTCACCCTAAACCGTTGTCGTACCCTAACCTGTACCCTAAACCGTCCCCGTCCCCGTCCCCTAAACCTAACCCTAACCCTAACCCTAACCCTTACCCGAAGCCTTACCCTCACCCGTCCCCTAATCCTAACAAGTACACTAACACTAAACCGTACCCTAACACGTACGCTCACCCTAAACTGTTGTCGTACCCTAACCTGTACCCTAAACCGTCCCCGTCCCCGTCCCCTAACCCTAACCCTAACCCTAACCGTTACACGAAGCCTTACCCTCATCCGTCCCCTAATCCTAACCCGTACGCTAACACTAACCCATACCCTAACACGTACGCTCACCCTAAACCGTTGTCGTAACCTAACCTGTACCCTAAACCGTACCCGTCCCCGTCCCCTAACCCTAACCCTAACCCTAGTCCTAACCCTTACCCGAAGCCTTACCCTTACCCGTCCCCTAATCCTAACCCGTACGCTAAAACTAACCCATACCCTAACACGTACGCTCACCCAAAACCGTTGTCGTACACTAACCTGTACACTAAACCGTCCCCGTCCCCGTCCCCGTCCCCTAACCCTAACCCTAACCATAACCCTAATCCTTACCCGAAGCCTTACCCTCACCCATCCCCTATTCCTAACCCGTACGCTAACACTAACCCATACCCTAACACGTACGCTCACCCTAAACCGTTGTCGTACACTAAACTGTACCCTAAACCGTCCCCGTCCCCGTCCCCTAACCCTAACCATAAACGTAACCCTAAACCTTACTCGAAGCCTTACCCTCACCCGTCCCCTAATCCTAACCCGTACGCTAACACTAACCCATACCCTAACACCTACGCTCACCCTAAAATTTTGTCGTACCCTAACCTGTACCCTAAACCGTCCCCGTCCCCTTCCCCTAACCCTAACCCTAACCGTAACCCTTACCCGAAGCCTTACCCTCACCCGTCCCCTAATCCTAACCCGTACGCTAACACTAACCCGTACTCTAACACGTACGCTCACCCTAAACCGTTTTCGTAACCCAACCTGTACCCTAAACCGTCCCTGTCCCCGTCCCCTAACCCTAACCCTAACCCTAACCCTAACCCTTACCCGAAGCCTTATTACACCCGTCCCCTAATCCTAACCCGTACGCTAACACTAACCCGTACCCTAACACGTATGCTCACCCTAAACCGTTGTCGAACACTAACCTGTACCCTAAACCGTCCCCGTCCCCGACCCCTAACCCTAACCCTAACCCTAACCCTTACCCGAAGCCTTACCCTCACCCGTCCCCTAATCCTAACCCGTACGCTAACACTAACCCATACCCTAACACATACGCTAACCCTAAACTGTTGTCGTACCCTAACCTGTACCCTAAACCGTCCCCGTCCCCATCCCCTAACCCAACCCTATCCCGAACCCTTACCCGAAGCCTTACCCTCACCCGTCCCCTAATCCTAAACCGTATGCTAACACTAACCCATACCCTAACACGTACGCTCACCCTAAACAGTTGTCGTACCGTAACCTGTACCCTAAAATGTCCCCGTCCCCGTCCCCTAACCCTAACCCTAACCCTAACCCTAACCCTTACCCGAAGCCTTACCCTCACCCGTCCCCAAATCCTAACCCGTATGGTAACACTAACCCGTAACCTAACACGTACGCTCACCGTAAACCGTTGTCGTACCCTAACCTGTACCCTAAACCGTCCCCGTCCCCGTCCCCTATCCCTAACCCTAACCCTAACGCTTACGCAAAGCCTTACCCTCACCCGTCCCCTAATCCTAAAACGTACGCTAACAGTAATCAGTACCCTAACACGTACGCTCACCCTAAACCTTTGTCGTACCCTAACCTGTACCCTAAACCGTCCCCGTCCCCTAACCCTAACCCTAACCCTAAACCTAACCCTTATCCGAAGCCTTACCCTAACCCGTCCCTTAATCCTAACTCGTACGCTAACACTAACCCATACCCTAACATGTACGCTCACCCTAAACCATTGTCGTACAGTTACCTATACCCTAAACCGTCCCCGTCCCCGTCCCCTAACCCTAACCCTAACCCTAACCCTAACACTTACCCGAAGCCTTACCCTCACCCGTCCCCTAATCCTAACCCGTACGCTAACACTAACCCATACCCTAACACGTACGCTCATCCTAAAATGTTGTCGTACACTAAACTGTACCCTAAACCGTCCCCGTCCCCTAACCCTAAACCTAACCCTAACCCTAACCCTTACCCGAAGCCTTACCCTCACCGGTCCCCTAATCCTAACCCGTACGCTAACACTAACCCGTACCCGAACACGTACGCTCACTCTAAACCGTTGTCGTACCCTAACCTGTACACTAAACCGTCCCCGTCCCCGTCCCCTAACCCTAACCCTAACCCTAACGCTTACCCGAAGCCTTACCCTCACCCGTCCCATATACCTAACCCATACGCTAACACTAACCCGTACCCTAACACGTACGCTCACCCTAAACCGTTGTCGTATCCTAACCTGTACCCTAAACCTTCCCCGTCCCCGTCCCCTAACCCTAACCCTAACCCTAACCCTTACCCGAAGCCTTATCCTCACCCGTCCCCTAATCCTAACCCGTACGCTAACACTAACCCGAAGCCTAACACGTACGCTCAGCCTAAACAGTTGTCGTACCCTAACCTGTACCCTAAACCGTCCCCGTCCCCTAACCCTAACCCTAACACTAACCCTAAACCTTACCCGAAACCTTACCCTCACCCTTCCCCTATTCCTAACACGTACGCTAACACTAACCCATACCCTAACACGTACGCTCACCCTAAACCATTGTCGTACACTAACCTGTACCCTAAACCGTCCCCGTCCCCTAACCCTAACCCTAACCCTAACCCTAAAGCTTACCCAAAGCCTTACCCTCACCCGTTCCCTAATCCTAACCCGTACGCTAACACTAACCCATACCCTAACACCTACGCTCACCCTAAACCGTTGTCGCACCCTAACCTGTACCCTAAACTGTCCCCGTCCCTGTCCCCTAACCCTAACCCTAACCCTAACCCAACCCTTACCCGAAGCCTTACCCTCACCCGTCCCATAATCCTAACCCGTACGTTAACACTAACCCGTACCCTAACACGTACGCTCAACCTAAACCGTTGTCGTACCCTAACCTGTACCCTAAACCGTCCCCGTCCCCATCCCCGTCCCCGAACCATAACCCTAACCCTAACCCTTACCCGAAGCCTTATCCTCACCCGTCCCCTAATCCTAACCCGTACGCTAACACTAACCCATACCCTAACACCTACGCTCACCCTAAACCGTTGTCGTACACTAACCTGTACCCTAAACCGTCCCTGTCCCCTAACCCTAACCCTAAACCTAACCCTTACCCGAAGCCTTACCCTCACCCGTCCCGTAATCCTAACCCGTATGCTAACACTAACCCGTACCCTAACACATACGCTCTACCTAAACCGTTGTTGTACCTTAACCTGTACCCTAAACCGTCCCCGTCCCCGTCCCCTAACCCTAACCCTAACCCTAACCCTAACCCTTACCCGAAGCCTTACCCTCGCCCGTCCCCAAATCCTAACCCGTACGCTAACACTAACCCGTACGCTAACACGTACGCTCATCCTAAACCGTTGTCGTACCCTAAACTGTACCCTAAACCATCCCCGTCCCCTAACCCTAACCCTAACCCTTACCCGAAGCCTTACACTCACCCGTCCCCTAATCCTAACCCGTAGGCTAACACAAAACCGTACCCTAACACGTACGCTCACCCTAATCCGTTGTCGTACCCTAACCTGTACCCTAAACCGTCTCCGTCCCCGTCACCTAACCCAAACCCTAAACCTAACCCTAACCCTTACCCGAAGCCTTGCGCTCACCCGTCCCCTAATCCTAACCCGTAGGCTAACACTAATCCGTAACCTAACACGTACGCTCACACTAAACCGTTGTTGTACCCTAACCTGTACCCTAAACCGTCCCCGTCCCCTAACCCTAACCCTAACCCTAAACCTAACCCTTACCTGAACCCTTACCCTCACCCGTCCCCTAATCCTAACCCGTACTCTAACACTAACTTGTACCCTAACATGTACGCTCACCCTAAACTGTTGTCGTACCCTAAACTGTACCCTAAACCGTCCCCGTCCCCGTCCCCGTCCCCTAACCCTAACCCTAACACTAATCCTTACCCAAAGCCTTACCCTCACCCATCCCCTAATCCTAACCCGTAGGTTAACACTAACCCGTACCCTAACACGTACGCTCAACCTAAACCGTAGTCGTAAACTAACCTGTACCCTAAACCGTCCCCGTCCCCGTCCCCTAACCCTAACCTTAACCCTAACCCATACCCGAAGCCTTACCCTCACCCGTCCCCTAATCTTAAACCGTACGCTATCACTAACCCATACCCTAACACGTACGCTCACCAAAACCGTTGTCATACACTCAACTGTACCATAAACCGTCCCCGTCCCCGTCCCCTAACCCTAACCCTAACCCTAACCCTTACCCGAAGCCTTACCCTCACCCGTCCCCTAATCCTAACCCGTACGCTAACACTAACCCATACCCTAACACTTACGCTCACCCTAAACTGTTGTCGTACCCTAACCTGTACCCTAAACCGTCCCCGTCCCCTATCCCTAACCCTAACCCTAACCATAAACCTAACCCTTACCCGAAGCCTTACCCTCACTCGTCCCCTAATCCTAACCCGTACGCTAACACTAACCCGTACCCTAACACGTACGCTCACCCTAAACCGTTGTCGTACCCTAACCTGAACCCTAAACCGTCCCCGTCCCCTAAACCTAACCCTAACCCTAGCCCTAAACCTAACCCTTACCCGAAGCCTTACCCTCACCCGTCCCTTAATCCTAACCCTTACGCTAACACTAACCCGTACCCTAACACGTACGCTCACCCTAAACCGTTGTCGTACCCTAACGTGTACCCTAAACCATCCCCGTCCCCTAACCCTAACCCTAACCCTAATGCTAACCCTAAACCTAACCCTAACACTTACCCGAAACCTTATCCTAACCCGTCCCCTAATCCTAACATGTACGCTAACACTAACCCGTGCCCTAACACGTACGCTCACCCTAAACCGTTGTTGTACACTAACCTGTACCCTAAACCGTCCCCGTCCACGTCCCCTAACTCTAACCCTAACCCTAACCCTTACCCGAAGCCTTACCGTAACCCGTCCCCTAATCCTAACCCTTACGTTAACACTAACCCATTACCTAACACGTACGATCACCCTAAACTGCTGTCGTCCCCTAACCTGTGCCTTAAACCGTCCCCGTCCCCGTCCCCTAACCCTAACCGTAACCCTAAACCATACCCGAAGCCTTACCCTCACCCGTCCCTTAATCCTAACCCTTACGCTAACACTAACCCGTACCTTAACACCTACGCTCACCCAAAACCTTTGTCGTACCCTAACCTGTACCCTAAACCGTCCCCGTCCCCTAACCCTAACCCTAACCCTAACCCTAAACCTTACCCGAAGCCTTACCATCACCCGTCCCCAATCCTAACCCGTACGCTAACACTAACCCGTACCGTAACACGTACGTTCACCCTAAACCGTTGTCATACACTAACCTGTACTTTAAACCGTCCCCGTCCCCTAACCCTAACCCTAAACCTAAACCTAACCCTAACCCTTACCCGAAGCCTTACCCTCACCCGTCCCCTAATCCTAAACCTGACGCTAACACTAACCCGTACCCTAACACGTACGCTCACCCTAAACCGTTGTTGTACCCTAACCTGTACCGTAAACCGTCCCCGGCCCCGTCCCCTAACCCTAACCCTAACCCTTAACCGAAGCCTTACCATCACCAGTCCCCTAAACCTCACCCGTACGCTAACACTAACGCGTACACTAACACGTAGGCTCACCCTAAACCGTTGACGTACCCTAACCTGTACCCTGAACCGTCCCCGTCCCCGTCCCCTAACCCTAACCCTAACACTAACCCTAACCCATACCCGAAGCCTTACCCTCACGCGTCCCCTAATCCTAACCCGTACGCTAACACTAACCCGTACCCTAACACGTACGTTCAACCTAAACCGTTGCCGTACCTTAACCTGTACCCTAAACCGTCCCCGTCCCCTTCCCCTAACCCTAACCCTAACCGTAACCCTTACCCGAAGCCTTACCCTCACCCGTCCCCTAATCCTAACCCGTACGCTAACACTAACCCGTACTCTAACACGTACGCTCACCCTAAACCGTTTTCGTAACCCAACCTGTACCCTAAACCGTCCCTGTCCCCGTCCCCTAACCCTAACCCTAACCCTAACCGTAACCCTTACCCGAAGCCTTATTACACCCGTCCCCTAATCCTAACCCGTACGCTAACACTAACCCGTACCCTAACACGTATGCTCACCCTAAACCGTTGTCGAACCCTAACCTGTACCCTAAACCGTCCCCGTCCCCGACCCCTAACCCTAACCCTAACCCTAACCCTTACCCGAAGCCTTACCCTCACCCGTCCCCTAATCCTAACCCGTACGCTAACACTAACCCATACCCTAACACATACGCTCACCCTAAACTGTTGTCGTACCCTAACCTGTACCCTAAACCGTCCCCGTCCCTTATCCCTAACCCTAACCCTAACCATAAACCTAACCCTTACCCGAAGCCTTACCCTCACTCGTACCCTAATCCTAACCCGTACGCTAACACTAACCCGTACCCGAACACGTACGCTCACCCTAAACCGTTGTCGTACCCTAGCCTGTACCCTAAACCGTCCCAGTCCCCTAACCCTAACCCTAACACTAACCCTAACACTAACCCTTACCCGAAGCCTTACCCTCACCCATCCCCTATTCCTAACACGTACGCTAACACTAACCCGTACCCTAACACGTACGCTCACCCTAAACCGTTGTCGTACCCTAACCTGTACCCTAAACCGTCCCCGTCCCCGTCCCCTAACCCTAACCTTAGCACTAACCCTAACCCTTACCCGAAGACTTACCCTCACGCGTCCCCTAATCCTAACCCGTACGCTAACACTAACCCGTACTCTAACACGTACGTTCACCCTAAACCGTTGCCGTACCTTAACCTGTACCCTAAACCGTCCCCGTCCCCGTACCCTAACCCTAGCCCTAACCCTAATCCTTACCCGAAGCCTTACCCTCACCCGTCCCATAATCCTAACCCGTACGCTAACACTAACCCATATCCTAACACGTACGCTCACCCAAAACGTTGTCGTACCCTAACCTGTACCCTAAACCGTCCCCGTCCCCGTCCCTTCACCCTAACCCAAACCCTAACCCTAAACCTTACCCAAAGCCTTACCCTCACCCGTCCCCTAATCCTAACCCGTACGCTAACTCTAACCCATAGCCTAACACGTACGCTCACCCTAAAACGTTGTCGTACACTAAACTGTACCCTAAACCGTCCCCGTCCCCGTCCCCTAACCCTAACCCTAACCGTAACCCTAAATCTTACCCGAAGCCTTACCCTCACCCGTCCCCTAATCCTAACCCGTACGATAACACTAACCCGTACCCTAACACCTACGCTCACCCTAAAACTTTGTCGTACCCTAAACTGTACCCTAAACCATTCCCGTCCCCTAAACGTAACCCTAAACCTAACCATAACCCTAACCCTTACCCGAAGCCTTACCCACACCCGTCCCCCAATCCTAACCCGTACGCTAACACTAACCAGCACCCTAACACGTACGCTCACCCTAAACCATTGTCGTACCATAACCTGTACCCTAAACCGTCCTCGTCCCGTTCCCCTAACCCTAACCCTAACCCTAACCCTTACCCTAAGCCTTACCATCACACGTCCCCTAAACCTAACCCGTACGCTAACATTAACCCGTACCCTAACACGTACGCTCACCCTAAACAGTTGTCGTACACTAACCTGTACCCTAAACCGTCCCCGTCCCCATCCCCTAACCCTAACCCTAACACTAAACCTAACCCATACCCGAAGCCTTACCCTCACGCGTCCCCTAATCCTAACCCGTACGCTAACACTAACCCGTACCCTAACACGTACGTTCACCCTAAACCGTTGCCGTACCCTAACCTGTACCCTAAACCGTCCCCGTCCCTGTCCCTTCACCCTAACCCTAACCCTAACCCGAACCCTTACCCGAAGCCTTACCCTCACCCGTCCCCTAATCCTAACACGTACGCTAACACTAACCCGTACCCTAACACGTACGCTCACCCTAAACCGTTTTCGTACCCTAACCTGTACCCTAAACCGTCCCCGTCCCCGTCACCTAACCCTAACCCTAACCCTAACCCTAACACTTACCCAAAGCCTTAGCCTCACCCATCCCCTAATCCTAACCCGTACGCTAACAGTAACCCGTACCCTAACACGTACGCTGAAACTAAACCATTGTCGTACACTAACCTGAACCCTAAACCGTCCCCGTCCCCTAACCCTAACCCTAATTCTAACCCTAACCCTTTCCCGAAGCCTTACCCTCACCCGTCCCCTAATCCTAACCCGTACTCTAACATAACCCGTACCCTAACACGTACGCTCACCCTAAACTGTTGTCGTACCCTAACCTGTACCCTAAACCGTCCCCGTCCCCGTCCCCGTCCCCTAACCCTAACCCTAAGCCTTACCCGAAGCCTTACACTCACCCGTCCCTTAATCCTAAACGGTACGCTAACACTAACCCGTACCCTAACACGTACGCTCACCCTAAACCGTTGTTATACCCTAACCTGTACCCTAAACCGTACCCATCCCCTAAACCTAACCCTAACCCTAACACTTACCCGAAGCCTTACCCTCACCCGTCCCCTAATCCTAACCCGTACGCTAACACTAACCCGTACCCTAACACGTACGCTCACGCTAAACGGTTGTCGTACCCTGACCTGTACCCTAAACCGTCCCCGTCCCCTAACCCTAACCCTAACCCTAACCCTAACCCTAAACCTTACCCGAAGCCTTAACCTCACCCGTCCCCTAATCGTAACCCGTACGCTAACACTAACCCGTACCCTAACACGTACGCTCACCCTAAACCGTTGTCGTACCCTAACCTGTACCCTAAACCATCCCCGTCCCCTAACCCTAACCCTAACCCTAAACATTACCCTAAGACTTACCGTCACCCGTCCCCTAATCCTAACCTGTACACTAACACTAACCCGTACCCTAACACGTACGCTCACCCTAAACCGTTGTCATACCCTAACCTGTACCCTAAACTGTCCCCGTCCCCTAACCCTAACCCTAAACCTAACCCTTATCCGAAGCCTTACCCTAACCCGTCCCCTAATCCTAACCCGTACGCTAACACTAAACCGTACCCTAACATGTACGCTCACCCTAAACCATTGTCGTACACTAACCTATACCCTAAACTGTCCCCGTCCCCGTCCCCTAACCCTAACCCTAACCCTAACCCTAACCCTTACCCGAAGCCTTACCGTAACCCGTCCCCTAATCCTAAGCCTTACGTTAACACTAACCCATTACCTAACACGTACGATCACGCTAAACTGCTGTCGTCCCCTAACCTGTGCCTTAAACCGTCCCCGTCCCCGTCCCCGTCCCCTAACCCTAACCGTAACCCTAAACCATACCCGAAGCCTTACCCTCACCCATCCCCTAATCCTAACCCGTACGCTAACACTAACCCGTACCTTAACACCTACGGTCACCCAAAACCTTGGTCGTACCCTAACCTGTACCCTAAACCGTCCCCGTCCGCTAACCCTAACCCTAACCCTAACCCTAAAACTTACCCGAAGCCTTACCCTCACCCGTCCCCAATCCTAACCCGTACGCTAACATTAACCCGTACCGTAACACGTACGCTCACCCTAAACCGTTATCGTACCCTAAACTGTACTTTAAACCGTCCCAGTCCCCTAACCCTAACCCTAAACCTAACCCTAACACTAACCCTTACCCGAAGCCTTACCCTCACACGTCCCCTAATCCTAACGCTAACACTAACCCGTACCCTAACACGTACGCTCACCCTAAACTGTTGTCGTACCCTAACCTGTACCCTAAACCGTCCCCGTCCCCGTCCCCTAACCCTAACCCTAACCCTAACCCTTACCCTAAGCCTTACCATCACCCGTCCCCTAAACCTAACCAGTACGCTAACACTATCCCATATCCTAACACGTACGCTCACCCAAAATGTTGTCGTACCCTAACCTGTACCCTAAACCGTACCCGTCCCCATTCCCGTCCCCTAACCGTAACCCTAACCCTAACACTTACCCGAAGCCTTACACTCACCCGTCCCCTAATCCTAACCCATACGCTAACACTAACCCGTACCCTAACACGTACGCTCACCCTAAACTGTTTTCGTACCCTAACCTGTACCCTAAACTGTCCCCGTCCCCGTCCCCTAACCCTAACCCTAACCCTAACCCTAACCCTTACCCAAAGCCTTACCCTCACCCGTCCCCTAATCCTAACCCGTACGCTAACACTAACCCATAGCCTAACACGTACGCTCACCCTAAAACGTTGTCGTACACTAAACTGTACCCTAAACCGTCCCCGTCCCCGTCCCCTAACCCTAACCCTAACCGTAACCCTAAATCTTACCCGAAGCCTTACCCTCACCCGTCCCCTAATCCTAACCCGTACGAGAACACTAACCCGTACCCTAACACCTACGCTCACCCTAAACCTTTGTCGTACCCTAAACTGTACCCTAAACCATTCCCGTCCCCTAACCCTAACCCTAAACATAACCCTAACCCTAAACCTTACCCGAAGCCTTACCCACACCCGTCCCCTAATCCTAACCCGTACGCTAACACTAACCCGCACCCTAACATGTACGCTCACCCTAAACCGTTGTCGTACCCTAACCTGTACCCTAAACCGTCCTCGTCCCGGTCCCCTAACCCTAACCCTAACCCTAACACTTACCCTAAGCCTTACCATCACCCGTCCCCTAAACCTAACTCGTACGCTAACATTAACCCGTACCCTAACACGTACGCTCACCCTAAACCGTTGCCGTACCCTAACCTGTACGCTAAACCGTCCCCGTCCCCATCCCCTAACCCTAACCCTAACACTAAACCTAACCCATACCCGAAGCCTTACCCTCACGCGTCCCCTAATCCTAACCCGTACGCTAACACTAACTCGTACCCTAACACGTACGTTCACCCTAAACTGTTGTCGTACCCTAACCTGTACCCTAAACCGTCCCCGTCCCCGTCCCTTCACCCTAACCCTAACCATAACCCTAACCCTTACCCGAAGCCTTACCCTCACCCGTCCCCTAATCCTAACCCGTACGCTAACACTAACCCGTACCCGAACACGTACGCTCACCATAAACCGTTGTCGTACCCTAGCCTGTACCCTAAACCGTCCCAGTCCCCTAACCCTAACCCTAACACTAACCCTAACACTAACCCTTACCCGAAGCCTTACCCTCACCCATCCCCTATTCCTAACACGTGCGCTAACACTAACCCGTACCCTAACACGTACGCTCACCCTAAACCGTTGTCGTACACTAACCTGTACCCTAAGCCGTCCCCGTCCCCGTCCCCTAACCCTAACCCTTGCACTAACCCTAACACTTACCCAAAGACTTACCCTCACGCGTCCCCTAATCCTAACCCGTACGCTAACACTAACCCGTACCCTAACACGTACGTTCACCCTAAACCGTTGCCGTACCTTAACCTGTACCCTAAACCTTCCCCGTCCCCGTACCCTAACCCTAACCCTAACCCTAACCCTTACCCGAAGCCTTACCCTCACCCGTCCCATAATCCTAAACCGTACGCTAACACTAACCCATATCCTAACACGTACGCTCACCCAAAACGTTGTCGTACCCTAACCTGTACCCTAAACCGTCCCCGTCCCCGTCCCTTCACCCTAACCCTAACCCTAACCCTAACCCTTACCCAAAGCCTTACCCTCACCCGTCCCCTAATCCTAACCCGTACGCTAACACTAACCCATAGCATAACACGTACGCTCACCCTAAAACTTTGTCGTACACTAAACTGTACCCTAAACCGTCCCCGTCCCCGTCCCCTAACCCTAACCCTAACCGTAACCCTAAATCTTACCCGAAGCCTTACCCTCACCTGTCCCCTAATCCTAACCCGTACGATAACACTAACCCGTACCCTAACACCTACGCTCACCCTAAACCTTTGTCGTACCCTAAACTGTACCCTAAACCATTCCCGTCCCCTAACCCTAACCCTAAACCTAACCCTAACCCTTACCCGAAGCCTTACCCACACCCGTCCCCTAATCCTAACCCGTACGCTAACACTATCCCGCACCCTAACACGTACGCTCACCCTAAACCGTTGTCGTACCCTAACCTGTACCCTAAACCGTCCTCGTCCCGTTCCCCTAACCCTAACCCTAACCCTAACCCTTACCCTAAGCCTTACCATCACCCGTCCCCTAAACCTAACCCGTACGCTAACATTAACCCGTACCCTAACACGTACGCTCACCCTAAACCGTTGTCGTACCCTAAACTGTACCCTAAACCGTCCCCGTCTCCTAACCCTAACCCTAACACTAACCCTAACGCTAACCCTTACCCGAAGCCTTACCCTCACCCATCCCCTATTCCTAACACGTACGCTAACACTAACCCGTAACCTAACACGTACGCTCACCCTAAACCGTTGTCGTACCCTAACCTGTACCCTAAACCGTCCCCGTCCCCTAACCCTAACCCTAACCCTTACCCGAAGCCTTACACTCACCCGTCCCCTAATCCTAACCCGTAGGCTAACACAAAACCGTACCCTAACACGTACGCTCACCCTAATCCGTTGTCGTACCCTAACCTGTACCCTAAACCGTCTCCGTCCCCGTCACCTAACCCAAACCCTAAACCTAACCCTAACCCTTACCCGAAGCCTTGCGCTCACCCGTCCCCTAATCCTAACCCGTAGGCTAACACTAATCCGTAACCTAACACGTACGCTCACACTAAACCGTTGTTGTACCCTAACCTGTACCCTAAACCGTCCCCGTCCCCTAACCCTAACCCTAACCCTAAACCTAACCCTTACCTGAACCCTTACCCTCACCCGTCCCCTAATCCTAACCCGTACTCTAACACTAACTTGTACCCTAACATGTACGCTCACCCTAAACTGTTGTCGTACCCTAAACTGTACCCTAAACCATCCCCGTCCCCGTCCCCGTCCCCTAACCCTAACCCTAACACTAATCCTTACCCAAAGCCTTACCCTCACCCATCCCCTAATCCTAACCCGTAGGTTAACACTAACCCGTACCCTAACACGTACGCTCAACCTAAACCGTAGTCGTAAACTAACCTGTACCCTAAACCGTCCCCGTCCCCGTCCCCTAACCCTAACCTTAACCCTAACCCATACCCGAAGCCTTACCCTCACCCGTCCCCTAATCTTAAACCGTACGCTAACACTAACCCATACCCTAACACGTACGCTCACCAAAACCGTTGTCATACACTCAACTGTACCATAAACCGTCCCCGTCCCCGTCCCCTAACCCTAACCCTAACCCTAACCCTTACCCGAAGCCTTACCCTCACCCGTCCCCTAATCCTAACCCGTAGGCTAACACTAACCCATACCCTAACACTTACGCTCACCCTAAACTGTTGTCGTACCCTAACCTGTACCCTAAACCGTCCCCGTCCCCTATCCCTAACCCTAACCCTAACCATAAACCTAACCCTTACCCGAAGCCTTACCCTCACTCGTCCCCTAATCCTAACCCGTACGCTAACACTAACCCGTACCCTAACACGTACGCTCACCCTAAACCGTTGTCGTACCCTAACCTGAACCCTAAACCGTCCCCGTCCCCTAAACCTAACCCTAACCCTAGCCCTAAACCTAACCCTTACCCGAAGCCTTACCCTCACCCGTCCCTTAATCCTAACCCTTACGCTAACACTAACCCGTACCCTAACACGTACGCTCACCCTAAACCGTTGTCGTACCCTAACGTGTACCCTAAACCATCCCCGTCCCCTAACCCTAACCCTAACCCTAATGCTAACCCTAAACCTAACCCTAACACTTACCCGAAACCTTATCCTAACCCGTCCCCTAATCCTAACATGTACGCTAACACTAACCCGTGCCCTAACACGTACGCTCACCCTAAACCGTTGTTGTACACTAACCTGTACCCTAAACCGTCCCCGTCCACGTCCCCTAACTCTAACCCTAACCCTAACCCTTACCCGAAGCCTTACCGTAACCCGTCCCCTAATCCTAACCCTTACGTTAACACTAACCCATTACCTAACACGTATGATCACCCTAAACTGCTGTCGTCCCCTAACCTGTGCCTTAAACCGTCCCCGTCCCCGTCCCCTAACCCTAACCGTAACCCTAAACCATACCCGAAGCCTTACCCTCACCCGTCCCTTAATCCTAACCCTTACGCTAACACTAACCCGTACCTTAACACCTACGCTCACCCAAAACCTTTGTCGTACCCTAACCTGTACCCTAAACCGTCCCCGTCCCCTAACCCTAACCCTAACCCTAACCCTAAACCTTACCCGAAGCCTTACCATCACCCGTCCCCAATCCTAACCCGTACGCTAACACTAACCCGTACCGTAACACGTACGTTCACCCTAAACTGTTGTCATACACTAACCTGTACTTTAAACCGTCCCCGTCCCCTAACCCTAACCCTAAACCTAAACCTAACCCTAACCCTTACCCGAAGCCTTACCCTCACCCGTCCCCTAATCCTAAACCTGACGCTAACACTAACCCGTACCCTAACACGTACGCTCACCCTAAACCGTTGTTGTACCCTAACCTGTACCGTAAACCGTCCCCGGCCCCGTCCCCTAACCCTAACCCTAACCCTTAACCGAAGCCTTACCATCACCAGTCCCCTAAACCTCACCCGTACGCTAACACTAACGCGTACACTAACACGTAGGCTCACCCTAAACCGTTGACGTACCCTAACCTGTACCCTGAACCGTCCCCGTCCCCGTCCCCTAACCCTAACCCTAACACTAACCCTAACCCATACCCGAAGCCTTACCCTCACGCGTCCCCTAATCCTAACCCGTACCCTAACACGTACGTTCAACCTAAACCGTTGCCGTACCTTAACCTGTACCCTAAACCGTCCCCGTCCCCTTCCCCTAACCCTAACCCTAACCGTAACCCTTACCCGAAGCCTTACCCTCACCCGTCCCCTAATCCTAACCCGTACGCTAACACTAACCCGTACTCTAACACGTACGCTCACCCTAAACCGTTTTCGTAACCCAACCTGTACCCTAAACCGTCCCTGTCCCCGTCCCCTAACCCTAACCCTAACCCTAACCCTAACCCTTACCCGAAGCCTTATTACACCCGTCCCCTAATCCTAACCCGTACGCTAACACTAACCCGTACCCTAACACGTATGCTCACCCTAAACCGTTGTCGAACCCTAACCTGTACCCTAAACCGTCCCCGTCCCCGACCCCTAACCCTAACCCTAACCCTAACCCTTACCCGAAGCCTTACCCTCACCCGTCCCCTAATCCTAACCCGTACGCTAACACTAACCCATACCCTAACACATACGCTCACCCTAAACTGTTGTCGTACCCTAACCTGTACCCTAAACCGTCCCCGTCCCTTATCCCTAACCCTAACCCTAACCATAAACCTAACCCTTACCCGAAGCCTTACCCTCACTCGTCCCCTAATCCTAACCCGTACGCTAACACTAACCCGTACCCGAACACGTACGCTCACCCTAAACCGTTGTCGTACCCTAGCCTGTACCCTAAACCGTCCCAGTCCCCTAACCCTAACCCTAACACTAACCCTAACACTAACCCTTACCCGAAGCCTTACCCTCACCCATCCCCTATTCCTAACACGTACGCTAACACTAACCCGTACCCTAACACGTACGCTCACCCTAAACCGTTGTCGTACCCTAACCTGTACCCTAAACCGTCCCCGTCCCCGTCCCCTAACCCTAACCTTAGCACTAACCCTAACCCTTACCCGAAGACTTACCCTCACGCGTCCCCTAATCCTAACCCGTACGCTAACACTAACCCGTACTCTAACACGTACGTTCACCCTAAACCGTTGCCGTACCTTAACCTGTACCCTAAACCGTCCCCGTCCCCGTACCCTAACCCTAGCCCTAACCCTAATCCTTACCCGAAGCCTTACCCTCACCCGTCCCATAATCCTAACCCGTACGCTAACACTAACCCATATCCTAACACGTACGCTCACCCAAAACGTTGTCGTACCCTAACCTGTACCCTAAACCGTCCCCGTCCCCGTCCCTTCACCCTAACCCAAACCCTAACCCTAAACCTTACCCAAAGCCTTACCCTCACCCGTCCCCTAATCCTAACCCGTACGCTAACTCTAACCCATAGCCTAACACGTACGCTCACCCTAAAACGTTGTCGTACACTAAACTGTACCCTAAACCGTCCCCGTCCCCGTCCCCTAACCCTAACCCTAACCGTAACCCTAAATCTTACCCGAAGCCTTACCCTCACCCGTCCCCTAATCCTAACCCGTACGATAACACTAACCCGTACCCTAACACCTACGCTCACCCTAAAACTTTGTCGTACCCTAAACTGTACCCTAAACCATTCCCGTCCCCTAAACGTAACCCTAAACCTAACCATAACCCTAACCCTTACCCGAAGCCTTACCCACACCCGTCCCCCAATCCTAACCCGTACGCTAACACTAACCAGCACCCTAACACGTACGCTCACCCTAAACCATTGTCGTACCCTAACCTGTACCCTAAACCATCCCCGTCCCCTAACCCTAACCCTAACCCTAAACATTACCCTAAGACTTACCGTCACCCGTCCCCTAATCCTAACCTGTACACTAACACTAACCCGTACCCTAACACGTACGCTCACCCTAAACCGTTGTCATACCCTAACCTGTACCCTAAACTGTCCCCGTCCCCTAACCCTAACCCTAAACCTAACCCTTATCCGAAGCCTTACCCTAACCCGTCCCCTAATCCTAACCCGTACGCTAACACTAAACCGTACCCTAACATGTACGCTCACCCTAAACCATTGTCGTACACTAACCTATACCCTAAACTGTCCCCGTCCCCGTCCCCTAACCCTAACCCTAACCCTAACCCTAACCCTTACCCGAAGCCTTACCGTAACCCGTCCCCTAATCCTAACCCTTACGTTAACACTAACCCATTACCTAACACGTACGATCACGCTAAACCGCTGTCGTCCCCTAACCTGTGCCTTAAACCGTCCCCGTCCCCGTCCCCGTCCCCTAACCCTAACCGTAACCCTAAACCATACCCGAAGCCTTACCCTCACCCATCCCCTAATCCTAACCCGTACGCTAACACTAACCCGTACCTTAACACCTACGGTCACCCAAAACCTTGGTCGTACCCTAACCTGTACCCTAAACCGTCCCCGTCCGCTAACCCTAACCCTAACCCTAACCCTAAAACTTACCCGAAGCCTTACCCTCACCCGTCCCCAATCCTAACCCGTACGCTAACATTAACCCGTACCGTAACACGTACGCTCACCCTAAACCGTTATCGTACCCTAAACTGTACTTTAAACCGTCCCAGTCCCCTAACCCTAACCCTAAACCTAACCCTAACACTAACCCTTACCCGAAGCCTTACCCTCACACGTCCCCTAATCCTAACGCTAACACTAACCCGTACCCTAACACGTACGCTCACCCTAAACCGTTGTCGTACCCTAACCTGTACCCTAAACCGTCCCCGTCCCCGTCCCCTAACCCTAACCCTAACCCTAACCCTTACCCTAAGCCTTACCATCACCCGTCCCCTAAACCTAACCAGTACGCTAACACTATCCCATATCCTAACACGTACGCTCACCCAAAATGTTGTCGTACCCTAACCTGTACCCTAAACCGTACCCGTCCCCATTCCCGTCCCCTAACCGTAACCCTAACCCTAACACTTACCCGAAGCCTTAGCCTCACCCGTCCCCTAATCCTAACCCATACGCTAACACTAACCCGTACCCTAACACGTACGCTCACCCTAAACTGTTTTCGTACCCTAACCTGTACCCTAAACTGTCCCCGTCCCCGTCCCCTAACCCTAACCCTAACCCTAACCCTAACCCTTACCCAAAGCCTTACCCTCACCCGTCCCCTAATCCTAACCCGTACGCTAACACTAACCCATAGCCTAACACGTACGCTCACCCTAAAACGTTGTCGTACACTAAACTGTACCCTAAACCGTCCCCGTCCCCGTCCCCTAACCCTAACCCTAACCGTAACCCTAAATCTTACCCGAAGCCTTACCCTCAACCGTCCCCTAATCCTAACCCGTACGAGAACACTAACCCGTACCCTAACACCTACGCTCACCCTAAACCTTTGTCGTACCCTAAACTGTACCCTAAACCATTCCCGTCCCCTAACCCTAACCCTAAACATAACCCTAACCCTAAACCTTACCCGAAGCCTTACCCACACCCGTCCCCTAATCCTAACCCGTACGCTAACACTAACCCGCACCCTAACATGTACGCTCACCCTAAACCGTTGTCGTACCCTAACCTGTACCCTAAACCGTCCTCGTCCCGGTCCCCTAACCCTAACCCTAACCCTAACACTTACCCTAAGCCTTACCATCACCCGTCCCCTAAACCTAATACGTACGCTAACATTAACCCGTACCCTAACACGTACGCTCACCCTAAACCGTTGCCGTACCCTAACCTGTACGCTAAACCGTCCCCGTCCCCATCCCCTAACCCTAACCCTAACACTAAACCTAACCCATACCCGAAGCCTTACCCTCACGCGTCCCCTAATCCTAACCCGTACGCTAACACTAACCCGTACCCTAACACGTACGTTCACCCTAAACCGTTGCCGTACCTTAACCTGTACCCTAAACCTTCCCCGTCCCCGTACCCTAACCCTAACCCTAACCCTAACCCTTACCCGAAGCCTTACCCTCACCCGTCCCATAATCCTAAACCGTACGCTAACACTAACCCATATCCTAACACGTACGCTCACCCAAAACGTTGTCGTACCCTAACCTGTACCCTAAACCGTCCCCGTCCCCGTCCCTTCACCCTAACCCTAACCCTAACCCTAACCCTTACCCAAAGCCTTACCCTCACCCGTCCCCTAATCCTAACCCGTACGCTAACACTAACACATAGCATAACACGTACGCTCACCCTAAAACTTTGTCGTACACTAAACTGTACCCTAAACCGTCCCCGTCCCCGTCCCCTAACCCTAACCCTAACCGTAACCCTAAATCTTACCCGAAGCCTTACCCTCACCCGTCCCCTAATCCTAACCCGTACGATAACACTAACCCGTACCCTAACACCTACGCTCACCCTAAACCTTTGTCGTACCCTAAACTGTACCCTAAACCATTCCCGTCCCCTAACCCTAACCCTAAACCTAACCCTAACCCTTACCCGAAGCCTTACCCACACCCGTCCCCTAATCCTAACCCGTACGCTAACACTATCCCGCACCCTAACACGTACGCTCACCCTAAACCGTTGTCGTACCCTAACCTGTACCCTAAACCGTCCTCGTCCCGTTCCCCTAACCCTAACCCTAACCCTAACCCTTACCCTAAGCCTTACCATCACCCGTCCCCTAAACCTAACCCGTACGCTAACATTAACCCGTACCCTAACACGTACGCTCACCCTAAACCGTTGTCGTACCCTAAACTGTACCCTAAACCGTCACCGTCTCCTAACCCTAACCCTAACACTAACCCTAACGCTAACCCTTACCCGAAGCCTTACCCTCACCCATCCCCTATTCCTAACACGTACGCTAACACTAACCCGTAACCTAACACGTACGCTCACCCTAAACCGTTGTCGTACCCTAACCTGTACCCTAAACCGTCCCCGTCCCCTAACCCTAACCCTAACCCTAGCACTAACCCTAACCCTTACCCGAAGACTTACCCTCACGCGTCCCCTAATCCTAACCCGTACGCTAACACTAACCCGTACCCTAACACGTACATTCACCCTAAACCGTTGCCGTACCTTAACCTGTACCCTAAACCGTCCCCCTTCCCATACCCTAACCCTAACCCTAACCCCAACCCTTACCCGAAGCCTTACCCTCACCCGTCCCATAATCCTAACCTGTACGCTAACACTAACCCATATCCTAACACGTACGCTCACCCAAAACGTTGTCGTACCATAACCTGTACCCTAAACCGTCCCCATTCCCGTCCCTTCACCCTAACCCTAACCCTAACCCTAACCCTTACCCGAAGCATTACACTCAGCCGTCCCCTAATCCTAAACGGTAAGCTAACACTAACCAGTACCCTAACACGTACGCTCACCCTAAACCGTAATCGTACCCTTACCTGTATCCTAAACTGTCCCCGTCCCCGTCCCCTAACACTATCCCTAACCCTAACCCTAAACCTTACCCGAAGCCTTACCCTCACCCGTCCCCTAATCCTAACCCGTACGCTAACACTAACCCGTACCCTAACACGTACGCTCACCCTAATCCGTTGTCGTACCCTGACCTGTACCCTAAACCGTCCCCGTCACCGTCCCCTAACACTAACCCTAACCCTAACCCGTACCCGAAGCCTTACCCTCACCCGTCCCTTAATCCTAACCCTTACGCTAACACTAACCCGTACCTTAACACCTACGCTCACCCAAAACCTTTGTCGTACCCTAACCTGTACCCTAAACCGTCCCCGTCCCCTAACCCTAACCCTAACCCTAACCCTAAACCTTACCCGAAGCCTTACCATCACCCGTCCCCAATCCTAACCCGTACGCTAACACTAACCCGTACCGTAACACGTACGTTCACCCTAAACCGTTGTCATACACTAACCTGTACTTTAAACCGTCCCCGTCCCCTAACCCTAACCCTAAACCTAAACCTAACCCTAAACCTTACCCGAAGCCTTACCCTCACCCGTCCCCTAATCCTAAACCTGACGCTAACACTAACCCGTACCCTAAAACGTACGCTCACCCTAAACCGTTGTTGTACCCTAACCTGTACCGTAAACCGTCCCCGGCCCCGTCCCCTAACCCTAACCCTAACCCTTAACCGAAGCCTTACCATCACCAGTCCCCTAAACCTCACCCGTACGCTAACACTAACGCGTACACTAACACGTAGGCTCACCCTAAACCGTTGACGTACCCTAACCTGTACCCTGAACCGTCCCCGTCCCCGTCCCCTAACCCTAACCCTAACACTAACCCTAACCCATACCCGAAGCCTTACCCTCACGCGTCCCCTAATCCTAACCCGTACGCTAACACTAACCCGTACCCTAACACGTACGTTCAACCTAAACTGTTGCCGTACCTTAACCTGTACCCTAAACCGTCCCCGTCCCCTTCCCCTAACCCTAACCCTAACCGTAACCCTTACCCGAAGCCTTACCCTCACCCGTCCCCTAATCCTAACCCGTACGCTAACACTAACCCGTACTCTAACACGTACGCTCACCCTAAACCGTTTTCGTAACCCAAACTGTACCCTAAACCGTCCCTGTCCCCGTCCCCTAACCCTAACCCTAACCCTAACCCTAACCCTTACCCGAAGCCTTATTACACCCGTCCCCTAATCCTAACCCGTACGCTAACACTAACCCGTACCCTAACACGTATGCTCACCCTAAACCGTTGTCGAACCCTAACCTGTACCCTAAACCGTCCCCGTCCCCGACCCCTAACCCTAACCCTAACCCTAACCCTTACCCGAAGCCTTACCCTCACCCGTCCCCTAATCCTAACCCGTACGCTAACACTAACCCATACCCTAACACATACGCTCACCCTAAACTGTTGTCGTACCCTAACCTGTACCCTAAACCGTCCCCGTCCCTTATCCCTAACCCTAACCCTAACCATAAACCTAACCCTTACCCGAAGCCTTACCCTCACTCGTCCCCTAATCCTAACCCGTACGCTAACACTAACCCGTACCCGAACACGTACGCTCACCCTAAACCGTTGTCGTACCCTAGCCTGTACCCTAAACCGTCCCAGTCCCCTAACCCTAACCCTAACACTAACCCTAACACTAACCCTTACCCGAAGCCTTACCCTCACCCATCCCCTATTCCTAACACGTACGCTAACACTAACCCGTACCCTAACACGTACGCTCACCCTAAACCGTTGTCGTACCCTAACCTGTACCCTAAACCGTCCCCGTCCCCGTCCCCTAACCCTAACCTTAGCACTAACCCTAACCCTTACCCGAAGACTTACCCTCACGCGTCCCCTAATCCTAACCCGTACGCTAACACTAACCCGTACTCTAACACGTACGTTCACCCTAAACCGTTGCCGTACCTTAACCTGTACCCTAAACCGTCCCCGTCCCCGTACCCTAACCCTAGCCCTAACCCTAATCCTTACCCGAAGCCTTACCCTCACCCGTCCCATAATCCTAACCCGTACGCTAACACTAACCCATATCCTAACACGTACGCTCACCCAAAACGTTGTCGTACCCTAACCTGTACCCTAAACCGTCCCCGTCCCCGTCCCTTCACCCTAACCCAAACCCTAACCCTAAACCTTACCCAAAGCCTTACCCTCACCCGTCCCCTAATCCTAACCCGTACGCTAACTCTAACCCATAGCCTAACACGTACGCTCACCCTAAAACGTTGTCGTACACTAAACTGTACCCTAAACCGTCCCCGTCCCCGTCCCCTAACCCTAACCCTAACCGTAACCCTAAATCTTACCCGAAGCCTTACCCTCACCCGTCCCCTAATCCTAACCCGTACGATAACACTAACCCGTACCCTAACACCTACGCTCACCCTAAAACTTTGTCGTACCCTAAACTGTACCCTAAACCATTCCCGTCCCCTAAACGTAACCCTAAACCTAACCATAACCCTAACCCTTACCCGAAGCCTTACCCACACCCGTCCCCCAATCCTAACCCGTACGCTAACACTAACCAGCACCCTAACACGTACGCTCACCCTAAACCATTGTCGTACCATAACCTGTACCCTAAACCGTCCTCGTCCCGTTCCCCTAACCCTAACCCTAACCCTAACCCTTACCCTAAGCCTTACCATCACACGTCCCCTAAACCTAACCCGTACGCTAACATTAACCCGTACCCTAACACGTACGCTCACCCTAAACAGTTGTCGTACCCTAACCTGTACCCTAAACCGTCCCCGTCCCCATCCCCTAACCCTAACCCTAACACTAAACCTAACCCATACCCGAAGCCTTACCCTCACGCGTCCCCTAATCCTAACCCGTACGCTAACACTAACCCGTACCCTAACACGTACGTTCACCCTAAACCGTTGCCGTACCCTAACCTGTACCCTAAACCGTCCCCGTCCCTGTCCCTTCACCCTAACCCTAACCCTAACCCGAACCCTTACCCGAAGCCTTACCCTCACCCGTCCCCTAATCCTAACACGTACGCTAACACTAACCCGTACCCTAACACGTACGCTCACCCTAAACCGTTTTCGTACCCTAACCTGTACCCTAAACCGTCCCCGTCCCCGTCACCTAACCCTAACCCTAACCCTAACCCTAACACTTACCCAAAGCCTTAGCCTCACCCATCCCCTAATCCTAACCCGTACGCTAACAGTAACCCGTACCCTAACACGTACGCTGACACTAAACCATTGTCGTACACTAACCTGAACCCTAAACCGTCCCCGTCCCCTAACCCTAACCCTAATTCTAACCCTAACCCTTACCCGAAGCCTTACCCTCACCCGTCCCCTAATCCTAACCCGTACTCTAACACTAACCCGTACCCTAACACGTACGCTCACCCTAAACTGTTGTCGTACCCTAACCTGTACGCTAAACCGTCCCCGTCCCCGTCCCCGTCCCCTAACCCTAACCCTAAGCCTTACCCGAAGCCTTACACTCACCCGTCCCTTAATCCTAAACGGTACGCTAACACTAACCCGTACCCTAACACGTACGCTCACCCTAAACCGTTGTTATACCCTAACCTGTACCCTAAACCGTACCCATCCCCTAAACCTAACCCTAACCCTAACACTTACCCGAAGCCTTACCCTCACCCGTCCCCTAATCCTAACCCGTACGCTAACACTAACCCGTACCCTAACACGTACGCTCACGCTAAACGGTTGTCGTACCCTGACCTGTACCCTAAACCGTCCCCGTCCCCTAACCCTAACCCTAACCCTAACCCTAACCCTAAACCTTACCCGAAGCCTTAACCTCACCCGTCCCCTAATCGTAACCCGTACGCTAACACTAACCCGTACCCTAACACGTACGCTCACCCTAAACCATTGTCGTACCCTAACCTGTACCCTAAACCATCCCCGTCCCCTAACCCTAACCCTAACCCTAAACATTACCCTAAGACTTACCGTCACCCGTCCCCTAATCCTAACCTGTACACTAACACTAACCCGTACCCTAACACGTACGCTCACCCTAAACCGTTGTCATACCCTAACCTGTACCCTAAACTGTCCCCGTCCCCTAACCCTAACCCTAAACCTAACCCTTATCCGAAGCCTTACCCTAACCCGTCCCCTAATCCTAACCCGTACGCTAACACTAAACCGTACCCTAACATGTACGCTCACCCTAAACCATTGTCGTACACTAACCTATACCCTAAACTGTCCCCGTCCCCGTCCCCTAACCCTAACCCTAACCCTAACCCTAACCCTTACCCGAAGCCTTACCGTAACCCGTCCCCTAATCCTAACCCTTACGTTAACACTAACCCATTACCTAACACGTACGATCACGCTAAACCGCTGTCGTCCCCTAACCTGTGCCTTAAACCGTCCCCGTCCCCGTCCCCGTCCCCTAACCCTAACCGTAACCCTAAACCATACCCGAAGCCTTACCCTCACCCATCCCCTAATCCTAACCCGTACGCTAACACTAACCCGTACCTTAACACCTACGGTCACCCAAAACCTTGGTCGTACCCTAACCTGTACCCTAAACCGTCCCCGTCCGCTAACCCTAACCCTAACCCTAACCCTAAAACTTACCCGAAGCTTTACCCTCACCCGTCCCCAATCCTAACCCGTACGCTAACATTAACCCGTACCGTAACACGTACGCTCACCCTAAACCGTTATCGTACCCTAAACTGTACTTTAAACCGTCCCAGTCCCCTAACCCTAACCCTAAACCTAACCCTAACACTAACCCTTACCCGAAGCCTTACCCTCACACGTCCCCTAATCCTAAAGCTAACACTAACCCGTACCCTAACACGTACGCTCACCCTAAACCGTTGTCGTACCCTAACCTGTACCCTAAACCGTCCCCGTCCCCGTCCCCTAACCCTAACCCTAACCCTAACCCTTACCCTAAGCCTTACCATCACCCGTCCCCTAAACCTAACCCGTACACTAACACTAACTCGTACCCTAACACGTACGCTCACCCTAAACCGTTGTCGTACACTAACCTGTACCCTAAACCGTCCCCGTCCCCTAACCCTAACCCTAACCCTAACCGTTACCCAAAGCCTTACCCTCACCTGTCCCCTAATCCTAACCCGTACGCTAACACTAACCCGTACCCTAACACATACGCTCACCCTAAACCGTTATCGTACCCTAACCTGTATCCTAAACCGTCCCCGTACCCGTCCCGTAACCCTAAGCCTAACCCTAACCGTAAACCTTACCCGAAGCCTTACCCTCACCCGTCCCCTAATCCTAACCCGTACGCTAACACTAACCCGTACCCTAACACGTATGCTCACCCTAAACTGTTGTCGTACCCTAACCTGTACAATAAACCGTCCCCATCCCCTAACCCTAAACCTAACCCTTACCCTAACCCTTACCCGAAGCCTTACCCTCACCCGTCCCCTAATCCTAAACCGTACGCTAACACTAACCCGTACCCTAACACGTACGCTCACCCTAAACTGTTGTCGTAACCTAACCTGTACCCTAAACCGTCCCCGTCCCCGTCCCCGTCCCCTAACCCTAACCCTAATCCTAAGCCTTACCCGAAGCCTTACACTCACCCGTCCCTTAATCCTAAACGGTACGCTAACACTAACCCGTACCCTAACACGTACGCTCACCCTAAACCGTTGTTATACCCTAACCTGTACCCTAAACCGTCCCCGTCGCCTAAACCTAACCCTAACCCTAACCCTTACCCGAAGCCTTACCCTCACCCGTCCACTAATCCTAACCCGTACGCTAACACTAACCCGTACCCTAACACGTACGCTCACCCTAAACGGTTGTCGTACCCTGACCTGTACCCTAAACCATCCCCGTCCCCTAACCCTAACCCTAACCCTAACCCTAACCCTAAACCTTACCCGAAGCCTTAACCTCACCCGTCCCCTAATCGTAACCCGTACGCTAACACTCACCCGTACCCTAACACGTACGCTCACCCTAAACCGTTGTCATACCCTAACCTGTACCATAAACCATCCCCGTCCCCTAACCCTAACCCTAACCCTAACCATTTCCCGAAGCCTTACCCTCACCCGTCCCCTAATCCTAACACGTACGCTAACACTAACCCATACCCTAACACGTACGCTCACCCTAAACCGTTGTCGTACCCTAACCTGTACCCTAAACCTTCCCCGTCCCCTAACCCTAACCCTAACCCTAACCCTAAACCTAACCCTTACCCGAAGCCTTACCCTAACACATCCCCTTATCCTAACCCGTACGCGAACACTAACCCGTACCCTAACACGTACGCTCACCCTAAATCGTTGTCGTACACTAACCTGTACCGTAAACCGTCCCCGTCCCCGTCCCCTAACCCTAACCCTAACCCTAACCCTAAACCTTACCCGAAGCCTTACACTCACCCGTCCCCTAATCCTAACCCGTACACTAACACTAACCCGTACCCTAACACGTACGCTCACCCTAACCCGTTGTCGTACACTAACCTGTACCCTAAACCGTCCCCGTCCCCTAACCCTAATCCTAACCCTAACCCTAACCCTTACCCAAACCTTACCCTCACCTGTCCCCTAATCCTAACCCGTACCCTAAAACTAACCCGTACCCTAACACATACGCTCACCCTAAACCGTTATCGTATCCTAAACTGTATCCTAAACCGTCCCCGTACCCGTCCCCTAACACTAACCCTAACCCTAACCGTATACCTTACCCGAAGCCTTACCCTCACCCGTCCCCTAATCCTAACCCGTACGCTAACACTAACCCGTACCCTAACACGAATGCTCACCCTAAACCGTTGTCGTACCCTAACCTGTACCCTAAACCGTCCCCGTCCCCTAACCCTAAACCTAACCCTAACCCTAACCCTTACCCGAAGCCTTACACTCACCCGTCCCCTAATCCTAACCCGTACACTAAAACTAACCCGTACCCTAACACGTACGCTCACCCTAAACCGTTGTCGTACCCTAACCTGTACCCTAAACTGTCCCCGTCCCCTAACCCTAACCCTAACCCTAAACCTAACCCTTACCCGAAGCCTTACCCTCACCCGTCCCCTAATCCTAACCCGTATGCTAACACTAACCCATACCCTGACACGTACGCTCACCCTAAACAGTTGTCGTACCGTAACCTGTACCCTAAAACGTCCCCGTCCCCTAACCCTAACCCTAACCCTAACCCTAACCCTTACCGAAGCCTTACCCTCACCCGTCCCCTAATCCTAACCCATACGGTAACACTAACCTGTACCCTAACACGTACACTCACCGTAAACCGTTGTGGTACGCTAACCTGTACCCTAAACCGTCCCCGTCCCAGTCCCCTAACCCTAACCCTAACCCTAACCCTAACCCTTACCCAAAGCCTTACCCTCACCCATCCCCTAATCCTAACCCGTACGCTAACAGTAATCAGTACCCTAACACGTACGCTCACCCTAAACCGTTGTCGTACCCTAACCTGTACCCTAAACCGTCCCCGTCCCCTAACCCTAACCCTAACCCTAAACCATCCCCGTCCCCGTCCCCTAACCCTAACCCTAACCCTAACCCTAACACTTACCCGAAGCCTTACCCTCACCCGTCCCCTAATCCTAACCCGTACGCTAACCCTAAACCATACCCTAACACGTACGCTCACCCTAAAACGTTGTCGTAAACTAAGCTGTACCCTAAACCGTCCCCGTCCCCGTCCCCGTCCCCTAACCCTAACCCTAACCCTAAGCCTTAACCGAAGCCTTACACTCACCCGTCCCTTAATCCTAAATGGTACGCTAACACTAACCCGTACCCTAACACGTACGCTCACCCTAAACCGTTGTTATACCCTAACCTGTACCCTAAACCGTCCCCGTCCCCTAAACCTAACCCTAAACCTAACCCTTACCCGAAGCCTTACCCTCACCCGTCCCCTAATCCTAACCCGTACGCTAACACTAACCCGTACCCTAACACGTACGCTCACCCTAAACGGTTGTCGTACCCTTACCTGTACCCTAAACCGTCCCCGTCCCCTAACCCTAACCCTAACCCTAACCCTAACCCTAAACCTTACCCGAAGCCTTAACCTCACCCGTCCCCTAATCATAACCCGTACGCTAACACTCACCCGTACCCTAACACGTACGCTCACCCTAAACCGTTGTCATACCCTAACCTGTACCCTAAACCATCCCCGTCCCCTAACCCTAACCCTAACCCAAACCATTAGCCGAAGCCTTACCCTCACCCGTCCCCTAATCCTAACCCGTACACTAACACTAACCCGTACCCTAACACGTACGCTCACCCTAAACCGTTGTCATACCCTAACCTGTACCCTAAACTGTACCCGTCCCCTAACCCTAACCCTAACACTAACACTAACCCTTACCCGAAGCCTTACCCTCACCCGTCCCCTAACCCTAACCCGTACGCTAACACTGACCCATACCCTAACACGTACGCTCACCCTAAACCGTTGTCGTACCATATCCTGTACCCTTAACCGTCCCCGTCCCCGTCCCCTAACCCAACCCTAACCCTAACCCTTACCCGAAGCCTTACCCTCACCCGTCCCCTAATCCTAAACCGTATGCTAACACTAACCCATACCCTAACACGTACGCTCACCCTAAACAGTTGTCGTACCGTTACCTGTACCCTAAAACGTCCCCGTCCCCTAACCCTAACCCTAACCCTAACCTTAACCCTAACCCTTACCCGAAGCCTTAGCCTCACCCGTCCCCTAATCCTAACCCGTACGGTAACACTAACCCGTACCCTAACACGTACGCTCACCGTAAACCGTTGTCGTACCCTAACCTGTACCCTAAACCGTCCCCGTCCCCGTCCCCTAACCCTAACCCTAACCCTAACCCTAACCCTTACCCAAAGCCTTACCCTCACCCGTCCCCTAATCCTAACCCGTACGCTAACAGTAATCAGTACCCTAACACGTATGCTCAACCTAAACCGTTGTCGTACCCTAACCTGTACCCTAAACCGTCCCCGTCCCCTAACCCTAACCCTAACCCTAAGCCTAACCCTTACCCGAAGCCTTACCCTCACCCGTCCCCTAATCCTAACCCGTACGCTAACACTAACACATACCCTAACACATACGCTCACCCTAAAACGTTGTCGTACACTAAACTGTACCCTAAACCGTCCCCGTCCCCGTCCCCAAACCCTAACCCTAACCGTAACCCTAAATCTTACCCGAAGCCTTACGCTCACCCGTCCCCTAATCCTAACCCGTACGTTAACTCTAACCCGTACCCTACCACCTACGCACACCCTAAACCTTTGTCGTACCCTAACCTGTACCCTAAACCATCCCCGTCCCCTAACCCTAACCCTAACCCTAACCCTAACCCTAACCCTTACCCGAACCCTTACCCTCACCCGTCCCCTAATCCTAACCCGTACGCTAACACTAACCCGTACCCTAACACGTACGCTCACCCTAAACCGTTGTCATACCCTAACCTGTACCCTAAACCGTTCCCGTCCCCGTCCCCTAACCCTAACACTAACCCTAACCCTTACCCTAAGCCTTACCATCACCCGTCCCCTAAACCTAACCCTTACGCTAACACTAACCCGTACCGTAACACGTACGCTCACCCTAAACCGTTGTCGTTCCCGAAACTGTACACTAAACCGTCCCCGTCCCCATCCCCTAACCCTAACCCTTACACTAACCCTAACCCATACCCGAAGCCTTACCCTCACGCGTCCCGTAATCCTAACCCGTACGCTAACACTAACCCGTACCCTAACACGTACGTTCACGCTAAACCGTTGCCGTACCCTAACCTGTACCCTAAACCGTCCCCGTCCCCGTCCCTTCACCCTAACCCTAACCCTAACCCTAACCCTAACACTAACCCTAACACTAACCCTTACCCGAAGCCTTACCCTCACCCGTCCCTTAATCCTAACCCGTACGCTAACACTGACCCATACCCTAACACGTACGCTCACCCTAAACCGTTGTCGTACCATATCCTGTACCCTAAACCGTCCCCGTCCCCGTCCCCTAACCCAACCCTAACCCTAACCCTTACCCGAAGCCTTAGCCTCACCCGTCCCCTAATCCTAACCCGTACGGTAACACTAACCCGTACCCTAACACGTACGCTCACCGTAAACTGTTGTCGTACCCTAACCTGTACCCTAAACCGTCCCCGTCCCCGTCCCCTAACCCTAACCCTAACCCTAACCCTTACCCAAAGCCTTAGCCTCACCCGTCCCCTAATCCTAACCCGTACGCTAACAGTAATCAGTACCCTAACACGTATGCTCAACCAAAACCGTTGTCGTACCCTAACCTGTACCCTAAACCGTACCCATCCCCTAAACCTAACCCTAACCCTAACACTTACCCGAAGCCTTACCCTCACCCGTCCCCTAATCCTAACCCGTACGCTAACACTAACCCGTACCCTAACACGTACGCTCACGCTAAACGGTTGTCGTACCCTGACCTGTACCCTAAACCGTCCCCGTCCCCTAACCCTAACCCTAACCCTAACCCTAACCCTAAACCTTACCCGAAGCCTTAACCTCACCCGTCCCCTAATCGTAACCCGTACGCTAACACTAACCCGTACCCTAACACGTACGCTCACCCTAAACCATTGTCGTACCCTAACCTGTACCCTAAACCATCCCCGTCCCCTAACCCTAACCCTAACCCTAAACATTACCCTAAGACTTACCGTCACCCGTCCCCTAATCCTAACCTGTACACTAACACTAACCCGTACCCTAACACGTACGCTCACCCTAAACCGTTGTCATACCCTAACCTGTACCCTAAACTGTCCCCGTCCCCTAACCCTAACCCTAAACCTAACCCTTATCCGAAGCCTTACCCTAACCCGTCCCCTAATCCTAACCCGTACGCTAACACTAAACCGTACCCTAACATGTACGCTCACCCTAAACCATTGTCGTACACTAACCTATACCCTAAACTGTCCCCGTCCCCGTCCCCTAACCCTAACCCTAACCCTAACCCTAACCCTTACCCGAAGCCTTACCGTAACCCGTCCCCTAATCCTAACCCTTACGTTAACACTAACCCATTACCTAACACGTACGATCACGCTAAACCGCTGTCGTCCCCTAACCTGTGCCTTAAACCGTCCCCGTCCCCGTCCCCGTCCCCTAACCCTAACCGTAACCCTAAACCATACCCGAAGCCTTACCCTCACCCATCCCCTAATCCTAACCCGTACGCTAACACTAACCCGTACCTTAACACCTACGGTCACCCAAAACCTTGGTCGTACCCTAACCTGTACCCTAAACCGTCCCCGTCCGCTAACCCTAACCCTAACCCTAACCCTAAAACTTACCCGAAGCTTTACCCTCACCCGTCCCCAATCCTAACCCGTACGCTAACATTAACCCGTACCGTAACACGTACGCTCACCCTAAACCGTTATCGTACCCTAAACTGTACTTTAAACCGTCCCAGTCCCCTAACCCTAACCCTAAACCTAACCCTAACACTAACCCTTACCCGAAGCCTTACCCTCACACGTCCCCTAATCCTAAAGCTAACACTAACCCGTACCCTAACACGTACGCTCACCCTAAACCGTTGTCGTACCCTAACCTGTACCCTAAACCGTCCCCGTCCCCGTCCCCTAACCCTAACCCTAACCCTAACCCTTACCCTAAGCCTTACCATCACCCGTCCCCTAAACCTAACCCGTACACTAACACTAACTCGTACCCTAACACGTACGCTCACCCTAAACCGTTGTCGTACACTAACCTGTACCCTAAACCGTCCCCGTCCCCTAACCCTAACCCTAACCCTAACCGTTACCCAAAGCCTTACCCTCACCTGTCCCCTAATCCTAACCCGTACGCTAACACTAACCCGTACCCTAACACATACGCTCACCCTAAACCGTTATCGTACCCTAACCTGTATCCTAAACCGTCCCCGTACCCGTCCCGTAACCCTAAGCCTAACCCTAACCGTAAACCTTACCCGAAGCCTTACCCTCACCCGTCCCCTAATCCTAACCCGTACGCTAACACTAACCCGTACCCTAACACGTATGCTCACCCTAAACTGTTGTCGTACCCTAACCTGTACAATAAACCGTCCCCATCCCCTAACCCTAAACCTAACCCTTACCCTAACCCTTACCCGAAGCCTTACCCTCACCCGTCCCCTAATCCTAACCCGTACGCTAACACTAACCCGTACCCTAACACGTACGCTCACCCTAAACTGTTGTCGTAACCTAACCTGTACCCTAAACCGTCCCCGTCCCCGTCCCCGTCCCCTAACCCTAACCCTAATCCTAAGCCTTACCCGAAGCCTTACACTCACCCGTCCCTTAATCCTAAACGGTACGCTAACACTAACCCGTACCCTAACACGTACGCTCACCCTAAACCGTTGTTATACCCTAACCTGTACCCTAAACCGTCCCCGTCGCCTAAACCTAACCCTAACCCTAACCCTTACCCGAAGCCTTACCCTCACCCGTCCACTAATCCTAACCCGTACGCTAACACTAACCCGTACCCTAACACGTACGCTCACCCTAAACGGTTGTCGTACCCTGACCTGTACCCTAAACCATCCCCGTCCCCTAACCCTAACCCTAACCCTAACCCTAACCCTAAACCTTACCCGAAGCCTTAACCTCACCCGTCCCCTAATCGTAACCCGTACGCTAACACTCACCCGTACCCTAACACGTACGCTCACCCTAAACCGTTGTCATACCCTAACCTGTACCATAAACCATCCCCGTCCCCTAACCCTAACCCTAACCCTAACCATTTCCCGAAGCCTTACCCTCACCCGTCCCCTAATCCTAACACGTACGCTAACACTAACCCATACCCTAACACGTACGCTCACCCTAAACCGTTGTCGTACCCTAACCTGTACCCTAAACTGTACCCGTCCCCTAACCCTAACCCTAACACTAACACTAACCCTTACCCGAAGCCTTACCCTCACCCGTCCCCTAACCCTAACCCGTACGCTAACACTGACCCATACCCTAACACGTACGCTCACCCTAAACCGTTGTCGTACCATATCCTGTACCCTTAACCGTCCCCGTCCCCGTCCCCTAACCCAACCCTAACCCTAACCCTTACCCGAAGCCTTACCCTCACCCGTCCCCTAATCCTAAACCGTATGCTAACACTAACCCATACCCTAACACGTACGCTCACCCTAAACAGTTGTCGTACCGTTACCTGTACCCTAAAACGTCCCCGTCCCCTAACCCTAACCCTAACCCTAACCTTAACCCTAACCCTTACCCGAAGCCTTAGCCTCACCCGTCCCCTAATCCTAACCCGTACGGTAACACTAACCCGTACCCTAACACGTACGCTCACCGTAAACCGTTGTCGTACCCTAACCTGTACCCTAAACCGTCCCCGTCCCCGTCCCCTAACCCTAACCCTAACCCTAACCCTAACCCTTACCCAAAGCCTTACCCTCACCCGTCCCCTAATCCTAACCCGTACGCTAACAGTAATCAGTACCCTAACACGTATGCTCAACCTAAACCGTTGTCGTACCCTAACCTGTACCCTAAACCGTCCCCGTCCCCTAACCCTAACCCTAACCCTAAGCCTAACCCTTACCCGAAGCCTTACCCTCACCCGTCCCCTAATCCTAACCCGTACGCTAACACTAACACATACCCTAACACATACGCTCACCCTAAAACGTTGTCGTACACTAAACTGTACCCTAAACCGTCCCCGTCCCCGTCCCCAAACCCTAACCCTAACCGTAACCCTAAATCTTACCCGAAGCCTTACGCTCACCCGTCCCCTAATCCTAACCCGTACGTTAACTCTAACCCGTACCCTACCACCTACGCACACCCTAAACCTTTGTCGTACCCTAACCTGTACCCTAAACCATCCCCGTCCCCTAACCCTAACCCTAACCCTAACCCTAACCCTAACCCTTACCCGAACCCTTACCCTCACCCGTCCCCTAATCCTAACCCGTACGCTAACACTAACCCGTACCCTAACACGTACGCTCACCCTAAACCGTTGTCATACCCTAACCTGTACCCTAAACCGTTCCCGTCCCCGTCCCCTAACCCTAACACTAACCCTAACCCTTACCCTAAGCCTTACCATCACCCGTCCCCTAAACCTAACCCTTACGCTAACACTAACCCGTACCGTAACACGTACGCTCACCCTAAACCGTTGTCGTTCCCGAAACTGTACACTAAACCGTCCCCGTCCCCATCCCCTAACCCTAACCCTTACACTAACCCTAACCCATACCCGAAGCCTTACCCTCACGCGTCCCGTAATCCTAACCCGTACGCTAACACTAACCCGTACCCTAACACGTACGTTCACGCTAAACCGTTGCCGTACCCTAACCTGTACCCTAAACCGTCCCCGTCCCCGTCCCTTCACCCTAACCCTAACCCTAACCCTAACCCTAACACTAACCCTAACACTAACCCTTACCCGAAGCCTTACCCTCACCCGTCCCTTAATCCTAACCCGTACGCTAACACTGACCCATACCCTAACACGTACGCTCACCCTAAACCGTTGTCGTACCATATCCTGTACCCTAAACCGTCCCCGTCCCCGTCCCCTAACCCAACCCTAACCCTAACCCTTACCCGAAGCCTTAGCCTCACCCGTCCCCTAATCCTAACCCGTACGGTAACACTAACCCGTACCCTAACACGTCCGCTCACCGTAAACTGTTGTCGTACCCTAACCTGTACCCTAAACCGTCCCCGTCCCCGTCCCCTAACCCTAACCCTAACCCTAACCCTTACCCAAAGCCTTAGCCTCACCCGTCCCCTAATCCTAACCCGTACGCTAACAGTAATCAGTACCCTAACACGTATGCTCAACCAAAACCGTTGTCGTACCCTAACCTGTACCCTAAACCGTACCCATCCCCTAAACCTAACCCTAACCCTAACACTTACCCGAAGCCTTACCCTCACCCGTCCCCTAATCCTAACCCGTACGCTAACACTAACCCGTACCCTAACACGTACGCTCACGCTAAACGGTTGTCGTACCCTGACCTGTACCCTAAACCGTCCCCGTCCCCTAACCCTAACCCTAACCCTAACCCTAACCCTAAACCTTACCCGAAGCCTTAACCTCACCCGTCCCCTAATCGTAACCCGTACGCTAACACTAACCCGTACCCTAACACGTACGCTCACCCTAAACCATTGTCGTACCCTAACCTGTACCCTAAACCATCCCCGTCCCCTAACCCTAACCCTAACCCTAAACATTACCCTAAGACTTACCGTCACCCGTCCCCTAATCCTAACCTGTACACTAACACTAACCCGTACCCTAACACGTACGCTCACCCTAAACCGTTGTCATACCCTAACCTGTACCCTAAACTGTCCCCGTCCCCTAACCCTAATCCTAAACCTAACCCTTATCCGAAGCCTTACCCTAACCCGTCCCCTAATCCTAACCCGTACGCTAACACTAAACCGTACCCTAACATGTACGCTCACCCTAAACCATTGTCGTACACTAACCTATACCCTAAACTGTCCCCGTCCCCGTCCCCTAACCCTAACCCTAACCCTAACCCTAACCCTTACCCGAAGCCTTACCGTAACCCGTCCCCTAATCCTAACCCTTACGTTAACACTAACCCATTACCTAACACGTACGATCACGCTAAACCGCTGTCGTCCCCTAACCTGTGCCTTAAACCGTCCCCGTCCCCGTCCCCGTCCCCTAACCCTAACCGTAACCCTAAACCATACCCGAAGCCTTACCCTCACCCATCCCCTAATCCTAACCCGTACGCTAACACTAACCCGTACCTTAACACCTACGGTCACCCAAAACCTTGGTCGTACCCTAACCTGTACCCTAAACCGTCCCCGTCCGCTAACCCTAACCCTAACCCTAACCCTAAAACTTACCCGAAGCTTTACCCTCACCCGTCCCCAATCCTAACCCGTACGCTAACATTAACCCGTACCGTAACACGTACGCTCACCCTAAACCGTTATCGTACCCTAAACTGTACTTTAAACCGTCCCAGTCCCCTAACCCTAACCCTAAACCTAACCCTAACACTAACCCTTACCCGAAGCCTTACCCTCACACGTCCCCTAATCCTAAAGCTAACACTAACCCGTACCCTAACACGTACGCTCACCCTAAACCGTTGTCGTACCCTAACCTGTACCCTAAACCGTCCCCGTCCCCGTCCCCTAACCCTAACCCTAACCCTAACCCTTACCCTAAGCCTTACCATCACCCGTCCCCTAAACCTAACCCGTACACTAACACTAACTCGTACCCTAACACGTACGCTCACCCTAAACCGTTGTCGTACACTAACCTGTACCCTAAACCGTCCCCGTCCCCTAACCCTAACCCTAACCCTAACCGTTACCCAAAGCCTTACCCTCACCTGTCCCCTAATCCTAACCCGTACGCTAACACTAACCCGTACCCTAACACATACGCTCACCCTAAACCGTTATCGTACCCTAACCTGTATCCTAAACCGTCCCCGTACCCGTCCCGTAACCCTAAGCCTAACCCTAACCGTAAACCTTACCCGAAGCCTTACCCTCACCCGTCCCCTAATCCTAACCCGTACGCTAACACTAACCCGTACCCTAACACGTATGCTCACCCTAAACTGTTGTCGTACCCTAACCTGTACAATAAACCGTCCCCATCCCCTAACCCTAAACCTAACCCTTACCCTAACCCTTACCCGAAGCCTTACCCTCACCCGTCCCCTAATCCTAACCCGTACGCTAACACTAACCCGTACCCTAACACGTACGCTCACCCTAAACTGTTGTCGTAACCTAACCTGTACCCTAAACCGTCCCCGTCCCCGTCCCCGTCCCCTAACCCTAACCCTAATCCTAAGCCTTACCCGAAGCCTTACACTCACCCGTCCCTTAATCCTAAACGGTACGCTAACACTAACCCGTACCCTAACACGTACGCTCACCCTAAACCGTTGTTATACCCTAACCTGTACCCTAAACCGTCCCCATCGCCTAAACCTAACCCTAACCCTAACCCTTACCCGAAGCCTTACCCTCACCCGTCCACTAATCCTAACCCGTACGCTAACACTAACCCGTACCCTAACACGTACGCTCACCCTAAACGGTTGTCGTACCCTGACCTGTACCCTAAACCATCCCCGTCCCCTAACCCTAACCCTAACCCTAACCCTAACCCTAAACCTTACCCGAAGCCTTAACCTCACCCGTCCCCTAATCGTAACCCGTACGCTAACACTCACCCGTACCCTAACACGTACGCTCACCCTAAACCGTTGTCATACCCTAACCTGTACCATAAACCATCCCCGTCCCCTAACCCTAACCCTAACCCTAACCATTTCCCGAAGCCTTACCCTCACCCGTCCCCTAATCCTAACACGTACGCTAACACTAACCCATACCCTAACACGTACGCTCACCCTAAACCGTTGTCGTACCCTAACCTGTACCCTAAACCTTCCCCGTCCCCTAACCCTAACCCTAACCCTAACCCTAAACCTAACCCTTACCCGAAGCCTTACCCTAACACATCCCCTTATCCTAACCCGTACGCGAACACTAACCCGTACCCTAACACGTACGCTCACCCTAAATCGTTGTCGTACACTAACCTGTACCGTAAACCGTCCCCGTCCCCGTCCCCTAACCCTAACCCTAACCCTAACCCTAAACCTTACCCGAAGCCTTACACTCACCCGTCCCCTAATCCTAACCCGTACACTAACACTAACCCGTACCCTAACACGTACGCTCACCCTAACCCGTTGTCGTACACTAACCTGTACCCTAAACCGTCCCCGTCCCCTAACCCTAATCCTAACCCTAACCCTAACCCTTACCCAAACCTTACCCTCACCTGTCCCCTAATCCTAACCCGTACCCTAAAACTAACCCGTACCCTAACACATACGCTCACCCTAAACCGTTATCGTATCCTAAACTGTATCCTAAACCGTCCCCGTACCCGTCCCCTAACACTAACCCTAACCCTAACCGTATACCTTACCCGAAGCCTTACCCTCACCCGTCCCCTAATCCTAACCCGTACACTAACACTAACCCGTACCCTAACACGAATGCTCACCCTAAACCGTTGTCGTAGCCTAACCTGTACCCTAAACCGTCCCCGTCCCCTAACCCTAAACCTAACCCTAACCCTAACCCTTACCCGAAGCCTTACACTCACCCGTCCCCTAATCCTAACCCGTACACTAAAACTAACCCGTACCCTAACACGTACGCTCACCCTAAACCGTTGTCGTACCCTAACCTGTACCCTAAACTGTCCCCGTCCCCTAACCCTAACCCTAACCCTAAACCTAACCCTTACCCGAAGCCTTACCCTCACCCGTCCCCTAATCCTAACCCGTATGCTAACACTAACCCATACCCTGACACGTACGCTCACCCTAAACAGTTGTCGTACCGTAACCTGTACCCTAAAACGTCCCCGTCCCCTAACCCTAACCCTAACCCTAACCCTAACCCTTACCGAAGCCTTACCCTCACCCGTCCCCTAATCCTAACCCATACGGTAACACTAACCTGTACCCTAACACGTACACTCACCGTAAACCGTTGTGGTACGCTAACCTGTACCCTAAACCGTCCCCGTCCCAGTCCCCTAACCCTAACCCTAACCCTAACCCTAACCCTTACCCAAAGCCTTACCCTCACCCATCCCCTAATCCTAACCCGTACGCTAACAGTAATCAGTACCCTAACACGTACGCTCACCCTAAACCGTTGTCGTACCCTAACCTGTACCCTAAACCGTCCCCGTCCCCTAACCCTAACCCTAACCCTAAACCATCCCCGTCCCCGTCCCCTAACCCTAACCCTAACCCTAACCCTAACACTTACCCGAAGCCTTACCCTCACCCGTCCCCTAATCCTAACCCGTACGCTAACCCTAAACCATACCCTAACACGTACGCTCACCCTAAAACGTTGTCGTAAACTAAGCTGTACCCTAAACCGTCCCCGTCCCCGTCCCCGTCCCCTAACCCTAACCCTAACCCTAAGCCTTAACCGAAGCCTTACACTCACCCGTCCCTTAATCCTAAATGGTACGCTAACACTAACCCGTACCCTAACACGTACGCTCACCCTAAACCGTTGTTATACCCTAACCTGTACCCTAAACCGTCCCCGTCCCCTAAACCTAACCCTAAACCTAACCCTTACCCGAAGCCTTACCCTCACCCGTCCCCTAATCCTAACCCGTACGCTAACACTAACCCGTACCCTAACACGTACGCTCACCCTAAACGGTTGTCGTACCCTTACCTGTACCCTAAACCGTCCCCGTCCCCTAACCCTAACCCTAACCCTAACCCTAACCCTAAACCTTACCCGAAGCCTTAACCTCACCCGTCCCCTAATCATAACCCGTACGCTAACACTCACCCGTACCCTAACACGTACGCTCACCCTAAACCGTTGTCATACCCTAACCTGTACCCTAAACCATCCCCGTCCCCTAACCCTAACCCTAACACTAACACTAACCCTTACCCGAAGCCTTACCCTCACCCGTCCCCTAACCCTAACCCGTACGCTAACACTGACCCATACCCTAACACGTACGCTCACCCTAAACCGTTGTCGTACCATATCCTGTACCCTTAACCGTCCCCGTCCCCGTCCCCTAACCCAACCCTAACCCTAACCCTTACCCGAAGCCTTACCCTCACCCGTCCCCTAATCCTAAACCGTATGCTAACACTAACCCATACCCTAACACGTACGCTCACCCTAAACAGTTGTCGTACCGTTACCTGTACCCTAAAACGTCCCCGTCCCCTAACCCTAACCCTAACCCTAACCTTAACCCTAACCCTTACCCGAAGCCTTAGCCTCACCCGTCCCCTAATCCTAACCCGTACGGTAACACTAACCCGTACCCTAACACGTACGCTCACCGTAAACCGTTGTCGTACCCTAACCTGTACCCTAAACCGTCCCCGTCCCCGTCCCCTAACCCTAACCCTAACCCTAACCCTAACCCTTACCCAAAGCCTTACCCTCACCCGTCCCCTAATCCTAACCCGTACGCTAACAGTAATCAGTACCCTAACACGTATGCTCAACCTAAACCGTTGTCGTACCCTAACCTGTACCCTAAACCGTCCCCGTCCCCTAACCCTAACCCTAACCCTAAGCCTAACCCTTACCCGAAGCCTTACCCTCACCCGTCCCCTAATCCTAACCCGTACGCTAACACTAACACATACCCTAACACATACGCTCACCCTAAAACGTTGTCGTACACTAAACTGTACCCTAAACCGTCCCCGTCCCCGTCCCCAAACCCTAACCCTAACCGTAACCCTAAATCTTACCCGAAGCCTTACGCTCACCCGTCCCCTAATCCTAACCCGTACGTTAACTCTAACCCGTACCCTACCACCTACGCACACCCTAAACCTTTGTCGTACCCTAACCTGTACCCTAAACCATCCCCGTCCCCTAACCCTAACCCTAACCCTAACCCTAACCCTAACCCTTACCCGAACCCTTACCCTCACCCGTCCCCTAATCCTAACCCGTACGCTAACACTAACCCGTACCCTAACACGTACGCTCACCCTAAACCGTTGTCATACCCTAACCTGTACCCTAAACCGTTCCCGTCCCCGTCCCCTAACCCTAACACTAACCCTAACCCTTACCCTAAGCCTTACCATCACCCGTCCCCTAAACCTAACCCTTACGCTAACACTAACCCGTACCGTAACACGTACGCTCACCCTAAACCGTTGTCGTTCCCGAAACTGTACACTAAACCGTCCCCGTCCCCATCCCCTAACCCTAACCCTTACACTAACCCTAACCCATACCCGAAGCCTTACCCTCACGCGTCCCGTAATCCTAACCCGTACGCTAACACTAACCCGTACCCTAACACGTACGTTCACGCTAAACCGTTGCCGTACCCTAACCTGTACCCTAAACCGTCCCCGTCCCCGTCCCTTCACCCTAACCCTAACCCTAACCCTAACCCTAACACTAACCCTAACACTAACCCTTACCCAAAGCCTTACCCTCACCCATCCCCTAATCCTAACCCGTACGCTAACAGTAATCAGTACCCTAACACGTACGCTCACCCTAAACCGTTGTCGTACCCTAACCTGTACCCTAAACCGTCCCCGTCCCCTAACCCTAACCCTAACCCTAAACCATCCCCGTCCCCGTCCCCTAACCCTAACCCTAACCCTAACCCTAACACTTACCCGAAGCCTTACCCTCACCCGTCCCCTAATCCTAACCCGTACGCTAACCCTAAACCATACCCTAACACGTACGCTCACCCTAAAACGTTGTCGTAAACTAAGCTGTACCCTAAACCGTCCCCGTCCCCGTCCCCGTCCCCTAACCCTAACCCTAACCCTAAGCCTTAACCGAAGCCTTACACTCACCCGTCCCTTAATCCTAAATGGTACGCTAACACTAACCCGTACCCTAACACGTACGCTCACCCTAAACCGTTGTTATACCCTAACCTGTACCCTAAACCGTCCCCGTCCCCTAAACCTAACCCTAAACCTAACCCTTACCCGAAGCCTTACCCTCACCCGTCCCCTAATCCTAACCCGTACGCTAACACTAACCCGTACCCTAACACGTACGCTCACCCTAAACGGTTGTCGTACCCTTACCTGTACCCTAAACCGTCCCCGTCCCCTAACCCTAACCCTAACCCTAACCCTAACCCTAAACCTTACCCGAAGCCTTAACCTCACCCGTCCCCTAATCATAACCCGTACGCTAACACTCACCCGTACCCTAACACGTACGCTCACCCTAAACCGTTGTCATACCCTAACCTGTACCCTAAACCATCCCCGTCCCCTAACCCTAACCCTAACCCAAACCATTAGCCGAAGCCTTACCCTCACCCGTCCCCTAATCCTAACCCGTACACTAACACTAACCCGTACCCTAACACGTACGCTCACCCTAAACCGTTGTCATACCCTAACCTGTACCCTAAACTGTACCCGTCCCCTAACCCTAACCCTAACACTAACACTAACCCTTACCCGAAGCCTTACCCTCACCCGTCCCCTAACCCTAACCCGTACGCTAACACTGACCCATACCCTAACACGTACGCTCACCCTAAACCGTTGTCGTACCATATCCTGTACCCTTAACCGTCCCCGTCCCCGTCCCCTAACCCAACCCTAACCCTAACCCTTACCCGAAGCCTTACCCTCACCCGTCCCCTAATCCTAAACCGTATGCTAACACTAACCCATACCCTAACACGTACGCTCACCCTAAACAGTTGTCGTACCGTTACCTGTACCCTAAAACGTCCCCGTCCCCTAACCCTAACCCTAACCCTAACCTTAACCCTAACCCTTACCCGAAGCCTTAGCCTCACCCGTCCCCTAATCCTAACCCGTACGGTAACACTTACCCGTACCCTAACACGTACGCTCACCGTAAACCGTTGTCGTACCCTAACCTGTACCCTAAACCGTCCCCGTCCCCGTCCCCTAACCCTAACCCTAACCCTAACCCTAACCCTTACCCAAAGCCTTACCCTCACCCGTCCCCTAATCCTAACCCGTACGCTAACAGTAATCAGTACCCTAACACGTATGCTCAACCTAAACCGTTGTCGTACCCTAACCTGTACCCTAAACCGTCCCCGTCCCCTAACCCTAACCCTAACCCTAAGCCTAACCCTTACCCGAAGCCTTACCCTCACCCGTCCCCTAATCCTAACCCGTACGCTAACACTAACACATACCCTAACACATACGCTCACCCTAAAACGTTGTCGTACACTAAACTGTACCCTAAACCGTCCCCGTTCCCGTCCCCAAACCCTAACCCTAACCGTAACCCTAAATCTTACCCGAAGCCTTACGCTCACCCGTCCCCTAATCCTAACCCGTACGTTAACTCTAACCCGTACCCTACCACCTACGCACACCCTAAACCTTTGTCGTACCCTAACCTGTACCCTAAACCATCCCCGTCCCCTAACCCTAACCCTAACCCTAACCCTAACCCTAACCCTTACCCGAACCCTTACCCTCACCCGTCCCCTAATCCTAACCCGTACGCTAACACTAACCCGTACCCTAACACGTACGCTCACCCTAAACCGTTGTCATACCCTAACCTGTACCCTAAACCGTTCCCGTCCCCGTCCCCTAACCCTAACACTAACCCTAACCCTTACCCTAAGCCTTACCATCACCCGTCCCCTAAACCTAACCCTTACGCTAACACTAACCCGTACCGTAACACGTACGCTCACCCTAAACCGTTGTCGTTCCCGAAACTGTACACTAAACCGTCCCCGTCCCCATCCCCTAACCCTAACCCTTACACTAACCCTAACCCATACCCGAAGCCTTACCCTCACGCGTCCCGTAATCCTAACCCGTACGCTAACACTAACCCGTACCCTAACACGTACGTTCACGCTAAACCGTTGCCGTACCCTAACCTGTACCCTAAACCGTCCCCGTCCCCGTCCCTTCACCCTAACCCTAACCCTAACCCTAACCCTAACACTAACCCTAACACTAACCCTTACCCGAAGCCTTACCCTCACCCGTCCCTTAATCCTAACCCGTACGCTAACACTGACCCATACCCTAACACGTACGCTCACCCTAAACCGTTGTCGTACCATATCCTGTACCCTAAACCGTCCCCGTCCCCGTCCCCTAACCCAACCCTAACCCTAACCCTTACCCGAAGCCTTAGCCTCACCCGTCCCCTAATCCTAACCCGTACGGTAACACTAACCCGTACCCTAACACGTACGCTCACCGTAAACTGTTGTCGTACCCTAACCTGTACCCTAAACCGTCCCCGTCCCCGTCCCCTAACCCTAACCCTAACCCTAACCCTTACCCAAAGCCTTAGCCTCACCCGTCCCCTAATCCTAACCCGTACGCTAACAGTAATCAGTACCCTAACACGTATGCTCAACCAAAACCGTTGTCGTACCCTAACCTGTACCCTAAACCGTCCCCGTCCCCTAACCCTAACCCTAACCCTAAACCTAACCCTTATCCGAACCCTTACCCTAACCCGTCCCCTAATCCTAACCCGTACGCTAACACTAACCCGTACCCTAACATGTACGCTCACCCTAAACCATTGTCGTACACTAACCTATACCCTAAACCGTCCCCGTCCCCATCCCCTAACCCTAACCCTAACCCTAACCCTAACACTTACCCGAAGCCTTACCCTCACCCGTCTCCTAATCCTAACCCGTACGCTAACACTAACACATACCCTAACACATACGCTCACCGTAAAACGTTGTCGTACACTAAACTGTACCCTAAAACGTCCCCGTCCCCGTCCCCAAACCCTAACCCTAACCGTAACCCTAAATCTTACCCGAAGCCCTACGCTCACCCGTCCCCTAATCCTAACCCGTACGTTAACTCTAACCCGTACCCTACCACCTACGCTCACCCTAAACCTTTGTCGTACCCTAACCTGTACCCTAAACCATCCCCGTCCCCTAACCCTAACCCTAACCCTAACCCTAACCCTTACCCGAACCCTTACCCTCACCCGTCCCCTAATCCTAACCCGTACGCTAACACTAACCCGTACCCTAACACGTACGCTCACCCTAAACAGTTGTCATACCCTAACCTGTACCCTAAACCGTCCCCGTCCCCGTCCCCTAACCCTAACCCTAACCCTAACCCTTACCCTAAGCCTTACCATCACCCGTCCCCTAAACCTAACCCTTACGCTAACACTAACACGTACCGTAACACGTACGCTCACCCTAAACCGTTGTCGTTCCCTATCCTGTACACTAAACCGTCCCCGTCCCCATCCCCTAACCCTAAACCTTACACTAACCCTAACCCATACCCGAAGCCTTACCCTCACGCGTCCCCTAATCCTAACCCGTACGCTAACACTAACCCCTACCCTAACACGTACGCTCACCCTAAACCGTTGTCGTACCCTAACCTGTGCCCTAAACCGTCCACGTCCCCGTCGCCTAACCCTAAACCTAACCCTAAGCCTAACCCTTACCCGAAGCCTTACACTCACCCGTCCCCTAATCCTAACCCGTACGCTAACACTAACCCGTACCCTAACACGTACGCTCACCCTAAACCGTTGTCATACCCTAACCTGTACTTTAAACTGTCCCCGTCCCCTAACCCTAACCCTAAACCTAACCCTAACCCTAACTCTTACCCGAAGCCTTACCCACACCCGTCCCCTAATTCTAACCCGCACGCTAACACTAACCCGTACCCTAACACGTACGCTCACCCTAAACCGTTGTCATACCCTAACCTGTACCCTAAACCGTCCCCGTCCCCGTCCCCGTACCCTAACCCTAACCCTAACCCTTACCCAAAGCCGTACCATCACCCGTCCCCTAAACCTAACCCGTACGCTAACACTAACCCGTACCGTAACACGTACGCTCACCCTAAACCATTGCCGTACCCTAAACTGTACCCTAAACCGTCCCCGTCCCCGTCCCTTCACCCGAACCCTAAGCCTAACCCTAACCCTTACCCGAAGCCTTACCCTCACCCGTCCCCTAATCCTAATCCGTACACTAACACTAACCGGTACCCTAACACGTACGCTCACCCTAAACCGTTGTCGTACACTAGCCTGTACCCTAAACCGTCCCGGTCCCCTAACCCTAACCCTAACCCTAACCCTAACACTAACCCTTACCCGAAGCCTTACACTCACCCATCCCCTATTCCTAACACGTACGCTAACACTAACCCATACCCTAACACGTACGCTCACCCTAAACCGTTGTCGTACCCTAACCTGTACCCTAAACCGTCCCCTTCCCGGTCCCCTAACCCTAACCCTAACCCTAACCCTAACCCTTACCCGAAGCCTTACCCTCACCCGTCCCCTAATCCTAACCCGTACGCTAACACTAACCCGTACCCTAACACGTACGCTCACCCTAAACTGTTGTCGTAACCTAACCTGTACCCTAAACCGTCCCCGTCCCCTAACCCTAACCCTAACCCTAACCCTTACCCGAAGGCTTACCCTCACCCGTCCCCTAATCCTAACCCGTACACTAACACTAACCCGTACCCTAACACGTACGCTCACCCTAAACCGTTGTCGTACTATAACCTGTACCCTAAACCGTCCCCATCCCCTAACCCAACCCTAACCCTAACCCTTACCCGAAGCCTTACCCTCACCCGACCCCTAATCCTAAACCGTATGCTAACACTAACCCATACCCTAACACGTACCCTCACCCTAAACAGTTGTCGTACCGTAACCTGTACCCTAAAACGTCCCCGTCCCCTAACCCTAACCCTAACCCTAACCCTTACCGAAGCCTTACCCTCACCCGTCCCCTAATCCTAACCCATATGGTAACACTAACCCGTACCCTAACACGTACACTCACCGTAAACCGTTGTCGTACCCTAACCTGTACCCTAAACCGTCCCCGTCCCCGTCCCCTAACCCTAACCCTAACCCTAACCCTAACCCTTACCCAAAGCCTTACCCTCACCCATCCCCTAATCCTAACCCGTACGCTAACAGTAATCAGTACCCTAACACGTACGCTCACCCTAAACCGTTGTTGTACCCTAACCTGTACCCTAAACCGTCCCCGTCCCCTAACCCTAACCCTAACCCTAAACCTAACCCTTATCCTAAGCCTTACCATAACCCCTCCCCTTATCCTAACCCGTACGCTAACACTAACCCGTACCCTAACATGTACGTTCACCCTAAACCATTGTCGTACACTAACCTATACCCTAAACCGTCCCCGTCCCCGTCCCCTAACCCTAACCCTAAACCTAACCCTTATCCTAAGCCTTACCATAACCCCTCCCCTTATCCTAACCCGTACGCTAACAGTAACTCGTACCCTAACACGTACGCTCACACTAAACCATTGTCGTACACTAACCTGAACCCTAAACCGTCCCCGTCCCCTAACCCTAACCCTAACCCTAACCCTTACCCGAAGCCTTACCCTCACCCGTCCCCTAATCCTAACCCGTACTCTAACACTAACCCGTACCCTAACACGTACGCTCACCCTAAACTGTTGTCGTATCCTAACCAGTACCCTAAACCGTCCCCGTCCCCGTCCCCGTCACCTAACCCTAACCCTAAGCCTTACCCGAAGCCTTACACTCACCCGTCCCTTAATCCTAAACGGTACGCTACACTAACCCGTACCCTAACACGTACGCTCACCCTAAACCTTTGTTATACCCTAACATGTACCCTAAACAGTCCCCGTCCCCTAAACCTAACCCTAACCCTAACCCTTACCCGAAGCCTTACCCTCACCCGTCCCCTAATCCTAACCCGTACGCTAACACTAACCCGTACCCTAACACGTACGCTCACCCTACACGGTTGTCGTACCCTGACCTGAACCCTAAACCGTCCCCGTCCCCTAACCCTAACCCTAACCCTAACCCTAACCCTAAACCTTACCCGAAGCCTTAACCTCACCCGTCCCCTAATCGTAACCCGTACGCTATCACTAACCCGTACCCTAACACATACGCTCACCCTAAACCGTTGTCGTACCCTAACCTGTACCCTAAACCATCCCCGTCCCCTAATCCTAACCCTAACCCTAACCATTACCCTAAGACTTACACTCACCCGTCCCCTAATCCTAACCCGTACACTAACACTAACCCGTACCCTAACACGTACGCTCACCCTAAACCGTTGTCATACCCTAACCTGTACCCTAAACTGTCCCCGTCCCCTAACCCTAACCCTAAACCTAACCCTTACCCGAAGCCTTACCCTCACCCGTCCCCTAATCCTAACCCGTACGCTAACACTGACCCATACCCTAACACGTACGCTCACCCTAAACAGTTGTCGTACCATATCCTGTACCCTAAACCGTCCCCGTCCCCGTCCCCTAACCCAACCCTAACCCTAACCCTTACCCGAAGCCTTACCCTCACCCGTCCACTAATCCTAAACCGTATTCTAACACTAAACCATACCCAACACGTACGCTCACCCTAAACAGTTGTCGTACAGTTACCTGTACCCTAAAACGTCCCCGTCCCCTAACCCTAACCCTAACCCTAACCTTAACCCTAACCCTTACCCGAAGCCTTACCCTCACCCGTCCCCTAATCCTAACCCGTACGTTAACATTAACCCGTACCCTAACACGTACGCTCACTGTAAACCGTTGTCGTACCCTAACCTGTACCCTAAACCGTCCCCGTCCCCGTCCCCTAACCCTAACCCTAACCCTAACCCTTACCCAAAGCCTTACCCTCACCCGTCCCCTAATCCTAACCCGTACGCTAACAGTAATCAGTACCCTAACACGTACGCTCAACCTAAACCGTTGTCGTACCCTAACCTGTACCCTAAACCGTCCCCGTCCCCTAACCCTAACCCTAACCCTAAACCTAACCCTTATCCGAAGCCTTACCCTAACCCGTCCCCTAATCCTAACCCGTACGCTAACACTAACCCGTACCCTAACATGTATGCTCACCCTAAACCATTGTCGTACACTAACCTATACCCTAAACCGTCCCCGTCCCCGTCCCCTAACCCTAACCCTAACCCTAACCCTAACACTTACCCGAAGCCTTACCCTCACCCGTCCCCTAATCCTAACCCGTAAGCTAACACTAACACATACCCTAACACATACGCTGACCCTAAAACGTTGTCGTACACTAAACTGTACCCTAAACCGTCCCCGTCCCCGTCCCCTAACCCTAACCCTAACCGTAACACTAAATCTTACCCGAAGCCTTACCCTCACCCGTCCCCTAATCCTAACCCGTACGATAACACTAACCCGTACCCTAACACCTACGCTCACCCTAAACTTTTGTCGTACCCTAACCTGTACCCTAAACCATCCCCGTCCCCTAACCCTAACCCTAACCCTAACCCTTACCCGAAGCCTTACCCTCACCCGTCCCCTAATCCTAACCCGTACGCTAACACTAACCCGTACCCAAACTCGTACGCTCACCCTAAACCGTTGTCGTACCCTAACCTGTGCCCTAAACCGTCCCCGTCCCCGTCCCCTAACCCTAACCCTAACCCTAAGCCTAACCCTTACCCGAAGCCTTACACTCACCCGTCCCCTAATCCTAACCCGTACGCTAACACTAACCCGTACACTAACACATACGCTCACCCTAAAGCGTTGTCATACCCTAACCTGTACTTTAAACTGTCCCTGTCCCCTAACCCTAACGCTAAACCTAACCCTAACCCTAACTCTTACCCGAAGCCTTACCCACACCCGTCCTCTAATCCTAACCCGTACGCTAACACTAACCCGTACCCTAACACGTACGCTCACCCTAAACCGTTGTCATACCCTAACCTGTACCCTAAACCGTCCACGTCCCCGTCCCCTAACCCTAACCCTAACCCTAACCCTTACCCTAAGCCTTACCATCACCCGTCCCCTAAACCTAACCCGTACGCTAACACTAACCCGTACCGTAACACGTACGCTCACCCTAAACCGTTGTCGTTCCCTAACCTGTACACTAAAGTGTCCCCGTCCCCATCCCCTAACCCTAACCCTAACACTAACCCTAACCCATACCCGGAGCCTTACCCTCACGCGTCCCGTAATCCTAAACCGTACGCTAACACTAACCCGTACCCTAACACGTACGTTCACCCTAAACCGTTGCCGTACCCTAACCTGTACCCTAAACCGTCCCCGTCCCCGTCCCTTCACCCTAACCCTAACCCTAACCCTAACCCTTACCCGAAGCCTTACCCTCACCCGTCCCCTAATCCTAACCCGTACACTAACACTAACCCGTACACTAACACGTACGCTCACCCTAAACCGTTGTCGTACCCTAGCCTGTACCCTAAACCGTCCCGGTCCCCTAACCCTAACCCAAACCCTAACCCTAACACTAACCCTTACCCGAAGCCTTACACTCACCCATCCCCTATTCCTAACACGTACGCTAACACTAACCCATACCCTAACACGTACGCTCACCCTAAACCGTTGTCGTACACTAACCTGTACCCTAAACCGTCCCCGTCCCCGTCCCCTAACCCTAACCCTAACCCTAAACCTAACCCTTACCCGAAGCCTTACCCTAACCCATCCCCTTATCCTAACCCGTACGCGAACACTAACCCGTACCCAAACACGTACGCTCACCCTAAATCGTTGTCGTACACTAACCTGTACCGTAAACCGTCCCCGTCCCGTCCCCTAACCCTAACCCTAACCCTAAACCTTACCCGAAGCCTTACACTCACCCGTCCCCTAATCCTAACCCGTACACTAACACTAACCCGTACCCTAACACGTACGCTCACCCTAAACCGTTGTCGTACACTAACCTGTACCCTAAACCGTCCCCGTCCCCTAACCCTAATCCTAACCCTAACCCTAACCCTTACCCAAAGCCTTACCCTCACCTGTCCCCTAATCCTAACCCGTACGCTAACACTAACCCGTACTCTAACACATACGCTCACCCTAAACCGTTATCGTACCCTAACCTGTATCCTAAACCGTCCCCGTACCCGTCCCCTAACACTAACCCTAACCCTAACCGTAAACCTTACCCGAAGCCTTACCCTCACCCGTCCCCTAATCCTAACCCGTACGCTAACACTAACCCGTACCCTAACACGTACGCTCACCCTAAACGGTTGTCGTACCCTGACCTGTACCCTAAACCGTCCCCGTCCCCTAACCCTAACCCTAACCCTAACCCTAACCCTAAACCTTACCCGAAGCCTTAACCTCACCCGTCCCCTAATCGTAACCCGTACGCTAACACTAACCCGTACCCTAACACGTACGCTCACCCTAAATCGTTGTCGTACACTAACCTGTACCCTAAACCATCCCCGTCCCCTAACCCTAACCCTAACCCTACCATTACCCTAAGACTTACCCTCACCCGTCCCCTAATCCTAACCCGTACACTAACACTAACCCGTACCCTAACACGTACGCTCACCCTAAACCGTTGTCATACCCTAACCTGTACCCTAAACTGTCCCCGTCCCCTAACCCTAACCCTAAACCTAACCCTTACCCGAAGCCTTACCCTCACCCGTCCCCTAATCCTAACCCGTACGCTAACACTGACCCATACCCTAACACGTACACTCACCCTAAACCGTTGTCGTACCATATCCTGTACCCTAAACCGTCCCCGTCCCCGTCCCCTAACCCAACCCTAACCCTAACACTTACCCGAAGCCTTACCCTCACCCGTCCCCTAATCCTAAACCGTATGCTAACACTAACCCATACCCAACACGTACGCTCACCCTAAACAGTTGTCGTACCGTTACCTGTACCCTAAAACGTCCCCGTCCCCTAACCCTAACCCTAACCCTAACCCTAACACTAACCCTTACCCGAAGCCTTACACTCACCCATCCCCTATTCCTAACACGTACGCTAACACTAACCCATACCCGAACACATACGCTCACCCTAAACCGTTGTCGTGCCCTAACCTGTACCCTAAACCTTCCCCGTCAACGTCCCCTAACCCTAACCCTAACCCTAAACCTAACCCTTACCCGAAGCCTTACCCTAACCCATCCCCTTATCCTAAACCGTACGCGAACACTAACCTGTACCCTAAAACGTACGCTCACCTTAAATCATTGTCGTACACTAACCTGTACCGTAAACCGTCCCCGTCCCCGTCCCCTAACCCTAACCCTAACCCTAACCCTAAACCTTACCCGAAGCCTTACACTCACCCGTCCCATAATCCTAACTCGTACACTAACACTAACCCGTACCCTAACACGTACGCTCACCCTAAACCGTTGTCGTACACTAACCTGTACCCTAAACCGTCCCCTTCCCCTAACCCTAATCCTAACCCTAACCCTAACCCTAACCCTTACCCAAAGCCTTACCCTCACCTGTCCCCTAATCCTAACCCGTACGCTAACACTAACCCGTACTCTAACACATACGCTCACCCTAAACCGTTATCGTACCCTAACCTGTATCCTAAACCGTCCCCGTACCCGTCCCCTAACACTAACCCTAACCCTAACCGTAAACCTTACCCGAAGCCTTACCCTCACCCGTCCCCTAATCCTAACCCGTACGCTAACACTAACCCGTACCCTAACACGTACGCTCACACTAAACCGTTGTCGTACCCTAACCTGTACCCTAAACCGTCCCCGTCCCCTAACCCTAAACCTAACCCTAACCCTAACCCTTACCCGAAGCCTTACCCTCACCCGTCCCCTAATCCTAACCCGTACGCTAACACTAACCCGTACCCTAACACGTACGCTCACCCTAAACTGTTGTCGTAACCTAACCTGTACCCTAAACCGTCCCCGTCCCCTAACCCTAACCCTAACCCTAAACGTTACCCGAAGCCTTACCCTCACCCGTCCCCTAATCCTAACCCGTACACTAACACTAACCCGTACCCTAACACGTACGCTCACCCTAAACCGTTGTCGTACCCTAACCTGTACCCTAAACTGTCCCCGTCCCCTTCCCCTAACCCTAACCCTAAACCTAACCCTTACCCGAAGCCTTACCCTCACCCGTCCCCTAATCCTAAACCGTATGCTAACACTAACCCATACCCTAACACGTACGCTCACCCTAAACAGTTGTCTTACCATTACCTGTACCCTAAAACGTCCCCGTCCCCTAACCCTAACCCTAACCCTAACCTTAACCCTAACCCTTACCCGAAGCCTTAGCCTCACCCGTCCCCTAATCCTAACCCGTACGGTAACACTAACCCGTACCCTAACACGTACGCTCACCGTAAACCGTTGTCGTACCCTAACCTGTACCCTAAACCGTCCCCGTCCCCGTCCCCTAACCCTAACCCTAACCCTAACCCTTACCCAAAGCCTTACCCTCACCCGTCCCATAATCCTAACCCGTACGCTAACAGTAATCAGTACCCTAAGACGTATGCTCACCCTAAACCGTTGTCGTACCCTAACCTGTATCCTAAACCGTCCCCGTCCCCTAACCCTAAACCTAACCCTAAACCTAACCCTTATCCGAAGCCTTACCCTAACCCGTCCCCTAAACCTAACCCGTACGCTAACACTAACCCGTACCCTAACATGTACGCTCACCCTAAACCATTGTCGTACACTAACCTATACCCTAAACCGTCCCCGTCCCCATCCCCTAACCCTAACCCTAACCCTAACCCTAACACTTACCCGAAGCCTTACCCTCACCCGTCCCCTAATCCTAACCCGTACGCTAACACTAACACATACCCTAACACATACGCTCACCCTAAAACGTTGTCGTACACTAAACTGTACCCTAAACCGTCCCCGTCCCCGTCCCCAAACCCTAACCCTAACCGTAACCCTAAATCTTACCCAAAGCCTTACGCTCACCCGTCCCCTAATCCTAACCCGTACGTTAACACTAACCCGTACCCTACCAACTACGCTCACCCTAAACCTTTGTTGTACCCTAACCTGTACCCTAAACCATCCCCGTCCCCTAACCCTAACCCTAACCCTAACCCTAACCCTAACCCTTATCCGAAACCTTACCCTCACCCGTCCCCTAATCCTAACCCGTACGCTAACACTAACCCATACCCTAACACGTACGCTCACCCTAAACCGTTGTCATACCCTAACCTGTACCCTAAATCGTCCCTGTCCCCGTCCCCTAACCCTAACCCTAACCCTAACCCTTACCCTAAGCCTTACCATCACCCGTCCCCTAAACCTAACCCTTACGCTAACACTAACCCGTACCGTAACACGTACGCTCACCCTAAACCGTTGTCGTTCCCTAACCTGTACACTAAACCGTCCCCATCCCCATCCCCTAACCCTAACCCTAACACTAACCCTAACCCATACCCGAAGCCTTACCCTCACGCGTCCCGTAATCCTAAACCGTACGCTAACACTAACCCGTACCCTAACACGTACGTTCACCCTAAACCGTTGCCGTACCCTAACCTGTACCCTAAACCGTCCCCGTCCCCGTCCCTTCACCCTAACCCTAACCCTAACCCTAACCCTTACCCGAAGCCTTACCCTCACCCGTCCCCTAATCCTAACCCGTACACTAACACTAACCCGTACCCTAACACGTACGCTCACCCTAAACCATTGTCGTACCTTAGCCTGTACCCTAAACCGTACCGGTCCCCTAACCCTAACCCTAACCCTAACCCTAACACTAACCCTTACCCGAAGCCTTACCCTCACCCATCCCCTATTCCTAACACGTACGCTAACACTAACCCATACCCTAACACGTACGCTCACCCTAAACCGTTGTCGTACCCTAACCTGTACCCTAAACCGTCCCCGTCCCCGTCCCCTAACCCTAACCCTAACCCTAAACCTAACCCTTACCCGAAGCCTTACCCTAACCCATCCCCTTATCCTAACCCGTACGCGAACACTAACCCGTACCCTAACACGTACGCTCACCCTAAATCGTTGTCGTACACTAAACTGTACCATAAACCGTCCCCGTCCCCTAACCCTAACCCTAACCCTAACCCTAAACCTTACCCGAAGCCTTACACTCACCCGTCCCCTAATCCTAACCCGTACACTAACACTAACCCGTACCCTAACAAGTACGCTCACCCTAAACCGTTGTCGTACACTAACCTGTACCCTAAACCGTCCCCGTCCCCTAACCCTAATCCTAACCCTAAGCCTAACCCTAACCCTTACCCAAAGCCTTACCCTCACCTGTCCCCTAATCCTCACCCGTACGCTAACACTAACCCGTACCCTAACACATACGCTCACCCTAAACCGTTATCGTACCCTAACCTGTATCCTAAACCGTCCCCGTACCCGTCCACTAACACTAACCCTAACCCTAACCGTAAACCTTACCCGAAGCCTTACCCTCACCCGTCCCCTAATCCTAACCCGTACGCTAACACTAACCCGTACCCTAACACGTATGCTCACCCTAAACCGGGGTCGTACCCTAACCTGTACACTAAACCGTCCCCGTCCCCTAACCCTGAACCTAACCCTAACCCTAAACATTACCCGAAGCCTTACCCACACCCGTCCCCTAATCCTAACCCGTACGCTAACACTAACCCGTACCCTAACACGTACGCTCACCCTAAACTGTTGTCGTAACCTAACCTGTACCCTAAACCGTCCCCGTCCCCGTCCCCTAACCCTAACCCTAACCCTTACCCGAAGCCTTACCCTCACCCGTACCCTAATCCTAACACGTATGCTAACATTAACCCGTACCCTAACACGTACGCTCACCCTAAACGATTGTCGTACCCTGACCTGTACCCTAAACCGTCCCCGTCCCCTAACCCTAACCCTAACCCTAAACCTTACCCGAAGCCTTAACCTCACCCGTCCCCTAGTCGTAACCCGTACGCTAACACTCACCCGTACCCTAACACGTACGCTCACCCTAAACCGCTGTCATACCCTAACCTGTACCCTAAACCATCCCCGTCCCCTAACCCTAACCCTAACCTTAACCATTACCCGAAGCCTTACCCTCACCCGTCCCCTAATCCTAACCCGTACACTAACACTAACCCGTACCCTAACACGTAAGCTCACCCTAAACCGTTGTCATACCCTAACCTGTACCCTAAACTGTCCCCATCCCCTAACCCTAACCCTAACCCTAACCCTAACCCTAACCCGAAGCCTTACCCTCACCCGTCCCCTAATCCTAACCCGTACGCTAACACTGACCCATACCCTAACACGTACGCTCACCCTAAACCGTTGTCGTGCCATATCCTGTACCCTAAACCGTCCCCGTCCCCGTCCCCTAACCCAACCCTAACCCTAACCCTTACCCGAAGCCTTACCCTCACCCGTCCCCTAATCCTAAACCGTATGCTAACACTAACCCATACCCTAACATGTACGCTCACCCTAAACAGTTGTCGTACCGTTACCTGTACCCTAAAACGTCCCCGTCCCCTAACCCTAACCCTAACCCTAACCTTAACCCTAACCCTTACCCGAAGCCTTAGCCTCACCCGTCCCCTAATCCTAACCCGTACGGTAACACTAACCCGTACCCTAACACGTACGCTCACCGTAAAGCGTTGTCGTACCCTAACCTGTACCCTAAACCGTCCCCGTCCCTGTCCCCTAACCCTAACCCTAACCCTAACCCTTACCCGAAGCCTTACCCTCACCCGTCCCCTAATCCTAACCCTTACGCTAACACTAGCACGTACCCTAACACGTACGCTCACCCTAAACTGTTGTCGTAACCTAACCTGTACCCTAAACCGTACCCGTCCCCTAACCCTAACCCTAACCCTTACCCGAAGCCTTACCCTCTCCCGTCCCCTAATCCTAACCCGTACACTAACACTAACACGTACCCTAACACGTACGCTCACCCTAAACCGTTGTCGTACCCTAACCTGTATCCTAAACTGTCCCCGTCCCCTAACCCTAACCCTAACCCTAAACCTAACCCTTACCCGAAGCCTTACCCTCACCCGTCCCCTAATCCTAACCCGTACGCTAACACTGACCCATACCCTAACACGTACGCTCACCCTAAACCGTTGTCGTACCATAACCTGTACCCTAAACCGTCCCCGTCCCCTAACCCTAATCCTAACCCTAAACCTAACCCTTATCCGAAGCCTTACCCTAACCCGTCCCCTAATCCTAACCCGTACGCTAACACTAACCCGTACCCTAACATGTACGCTCACCCTAAACCATTGTCGTACACTAACCTATACCCTAAACCAACCCCGTCCCCGTCCCCTAACCCTAACCCTAATCCTAACACTTACCCGAAGCCTTACCCTCACCCGTCCCCTAATCCTAACTCGTACGCTAACACTAACCCATACCCTAACACGTACACTCACCCTAAAACGTTGTCGTACACTAAACTGTACCCTAAACCGTCCCCGTCCCCGTCCCCTAACCCTAACCCTAACCGTAACCCTACATCTTACCCGAAGCCTTACCCTCACCCGTCCCCTAATCCTAACCCGTACGCTAACACTAACACATACCCTAACACCTACGCTCACCCTAAACCTTTGTCGTACAATAACCTGTACACTAAACCATCCCCGTCCCCTAACCCTAACCCTAACCCTAACCCTAACCCTAACCCTTACCCGAAGCCTTACCCTCACCCGTGCCCTAATCCTAACCCGTACGCTAACACTGACCCGTACCCTAACACGTACGCTCACCCTAAACCGTTGTCGTACCCTAAGCTGTGCCCTAAACCGTCCCCGTCCCCGTCCCCTAACCCTAACCCTAACCCTAAGCCTAACCCTTACCCGACGCCTTACCCTCACCCGTCCCCTAATCCTAACCCGTACGCTAACACTAACGCGTACCCTAACACGTACGCTCACCCTAAACCGTTGTCATACCCTAACCTGTACTTTAAACTGTCCCCGTCCCCTAACCCTAACCCTAAACCTAACCCTAACCCTAACTCTTACCCGAAGCCTTACCCACACCGGTCCCCTAATCCTAACCCGTACGCTAACACTAACCCGTACCCTAACACGTACGCTCATCCTAAACCGTTGTCGTACCCTAACCTGTACCCTAAACCGTCCCCGTCCCCGTCCCCTAACCCTAACCCTAACCCTAACCCTTACCCTAAGCCTTACCATCACCCGTCCCCTAAACCTAACCCGTACGCTAACACTAACCCGTACCGTAACACGTACGCTCACCCTAAACCGTTGTCGTTCCCTAACCTGTACACAAAAACGTCCCCGTCCCCATCCCCTAACCCTAACCCTAACACTAACCCTAACCCATACCCGAAGCCTTACCCTCACGCGTCCCGTAATCCTAACCCGTACGCTAACACTAACCCGTACCCTAACACGTACGCTCACCCTAAACCGTTGTCGTACCCTAACCTGTACCCTAAACCGTCCCTGTCCCCTAACCCTAACCCTAACCCTAACCCTTACCCGAAGCCTTACACTCACCCGTCCCCTAATCCTAACCCGTACGCTAACACTAACCCGTACCCTAACACGTACGCTCACCCTAATCCGTTGTTGTACCCTAACCTGTACCCTAAACCGTCCCCGTCCCCGTCCCTTAACCCTAACCCTAACCCTCAACCTTACCCGATGCCTTACCCTCACCTGCCCCTAATCCTAACCCGTACACTAACACTAACCCATACCCTAACACTTACACTCACCCTAAACCGTTGTCGTACCCTAAACTGTATCCTAAACCGTCCCCGTCCCCGTTCCCTTACCCTAACCCTAACCCTAACCCTAACCCTTACCCGAAGCCTTACCCTCACCCGTCCCCTAATCCTAACCCGTACGCTAACATTAACCCATACCCTAACACTTACGCTCACCCTAAACTGTTGTCGTACCCTAACCTGTACCCTAAACCGTCCCCTTCCCCTATCCCTAACCCTAACTCTAACCCTAACCCTAACCCTTACCCGAAGCCTTACCCTCACTCGTCCCCTAATCCTAACCCGTACGCTAACACTAACCCGTACCCTAACATGTACGCTCACCCTAAACCGTTGTCGTACCCTAACCTGTACCCTAAACCGTCCCCGTCCCCTAACCCTAACCCTAACGCTAACGCTAACACTAAACCTAACCCAGCACTTACCCGAAGCCTTATCCTAACCCGTCCCCTAATCCTAAAACGTACGCTAACACTAACCCGTGCCCTAACACGTACGCTCACCCTAAACCTTTGTCGTACACTAACCTGTACCCTAAACCGTCCCCGTACCCGTCCCCTAACCCTAACCCTAACCCTAACCCTTACCCGAAGCCTTACCGTAACCCGTCCCCTAATCCTAACCCTTACGTTAACACTAACCCGTTACCTAACACGTACGATCACCCTAAAACGCTGTCGTCCCCTAACCTGTGCCTTAAACCGTACCGGTCCCCGTCCCCTAATCCTAACACTACCCCCAGCCCTAAACTTTACCCAAAGGCTTACCCTAACTCGTCCCCTAATCCTAACCCGTTCGATAACACTAACCCGTGCCCTAACATGTACGCTCACCCTAAACCGTTGACGGACACTAACCTGTACCTTAAACCGTCCCCGTCCCGTAACCCTAACCCTAACACTAACCCTAACCCTTACCCGAAGCCTTACCCTAGCACGACCCCTAATCCTAAATCGTATGCTAACACTAACCCGTACCCTAACACGTACGCTCACCCTAAACCATTGTCGTACCCTAAACTGTACCCTAAACCGTCCCCGTCCCCTAAACCTAACCCTAACCCTAACCCTAAACCTTACCCGAAGCGTTACCCTAGCCCGTCCCCAATCCTAAACCATACGCTAACACTAACCCGTGCCCTAACACGTACGCTCACCCTAAACTGTTGTCGTACCCTAACCTGTACCGTAAACCGTCCACAGCCCCTAACCCTAACCCTAACCTTAACCGTAACCCTCACCCGAAGCCTTACCCTAATCCGTCACCAATCCTAACCCTTACGCTATCACGTACGCTCACCCTAAACTGTTGTCGTACACTAACCTGTACCCTAAGCCGTCCCTATCGCCTTACTCTAACCCGAACCCTAACCCTATCCCTAACCCTTACCCGAAGCCTTACACTAACCCGTCCACTAATCCTAACCCGTACGCTAACACTAACCCGTACCCTAACACGTACACTCACCCTAAAACTTTGTCATACCTTAAACTGTACCCTAAACCGTCCCCGTCCCCTAATCCTAACCCTAAACCTAAAGCTAACCCGTCCCCTAATCCTAAACCGTACCCTAACACTAACCAGTGCCCTAACATGTACGCTCACCCTAAACCGTTTTCTTACCCTCACCTGTACCCTAAACCGTCCCCGTGCCCGTCCCCTTCACCTAACCCTAACCCTAACCCTAAACCTTACCCGAAGCCTTACCCTAATGCGTTCCCTACTCCTAAACTGTACGCTAACACTAACCCGTGCCCTAACAAGTACGCTCACCCTAAACCGTTGTCGTGCCCTAACCTGTACCGTAAACCATCTACATCCCCTACCCCTAACCCTAACCGTAACCCTAACACTCACCCGAAGCCTCAACCTAAGCCGTCACGAATCCTAACCCGTACGCTATCACGTACGCTCACCCTAAACTGTTGTCGTATACTAACCTGTACCCTAAGCCGTCCCCGTCCCCTAACCCTAAACCGAACCATAACCCTATCCCTAACACTTACCCGAAGCCTTAAACTGACCCGTCCACTAATCCTAAACCATACGCTAACACTAACCCGTACTCTAACACGTACACTCACCCTAAAACGTTGTCATACCCTAACCTGTACCCTAAACATTCCCCGTCCCCGTCCCCTAAACCTAACCCTAATCCTAACCCTCACCCGAAGCCTTACCCTAACCCGTCACCAATCCTAACCCGTACGCTATCACGTACGCTCACCCTAAACTGTTGTCATACACTAACCTGTACCCTAAATCGTCCCCGTCTCCTAACCCTAACCCTAACCCTAACCCTATCCCTAAACCTTACCCGAAGCCTTACCCTAACCCGTCCCCTAATCCTAACCCGTACGCTAACACTAACCCGTACACTAACACGTATGCTCACCCTAAACCGTTGTCGTACCCTAACCTGTACCCTAAACCGTCCTCGTCCCCTAAACCTAACCCTAACCCTAACCCTAAGCCTTACCCAAAGCCTTACCCTAAACCATTTCCTAATCCTAACCCGTACCCTAACACTAACCCGTACCCTAACACGTACGCTCACCCTAAACCGTTGTCGTACCCTAACCTGTACCCTAAACCGTCCCCGTCCGCTAACCCTAACCATAACCCTAACCCTAACCCGAAGCCTTACCCTAACCCGTGTGCTAATCCTAACCCGTACGCTACCACTAACCCATGCCCTAACACGTACGCTCACCCTAAACCGTTGTCTTACCCTAGCCTTTACCCTAAACCGTCCCGGTCCCCTAACCCTAACCCTAACCCTAACCCTAACACTAACCCTTACCCGAAGCCTTACACTCACCCGTCCCCTATTCCTAACACGTACGCTAACACTAACCCATACCCTAACACGTACGCTCACCCTAAACCGTTGTCGTACCCTAACCTGTACCCTAAACCGTCCCCGTCCCCGTCCCCTAACCCTAACCCTAACCCTAAACCTAACCCTTAACTGAAGCCTTACCCTAACCCATCCCCTTATCCTAAACCGTACGCGAACACTAAGCCGTACCCAAACACGTACGCTCACCCTAAATCGTTGTCGTACACTAACCTGTACCGTAAACCGTCCCCGTCCCCGTCCCCTAACCCTAACCCTAACCCTAACCCTAAACCTTACCAGAAGCCTTACACTCACCCGTCGCCTAATCCTAACCCGTACACTAACACTAACCCGTACCCTAACACGTACGCTCACCCTAAACCGTTGTCGTACACTAACCTGTACCCTAAACCGTCCCCGTCCCCTAACCCTAATCCTAACCCTAACCCTAACCCTTACCCAAAGCCTTACCCTCACCTGTCCCCTAATCCTAACCCGTACGCTAACACTAACCCGTACTCTAACACATACGCTCACCCTAAACCGTTATCGTACCCTAACCTGTATCCTAAACCGTCCCCGTACCCGTCCCCTAACACTAACCCTAACCCTAACCGTAAACCTTACCCGAAGCCTTACCCTCACCCGTCCCCTAATCCTAACCCGTACGCTAACACTAACCCGTACCCTAACTCGTATGCTCACCCTAAACCGTTGTCGTACCCTAACCTGTACAATAAACCATCCCCGTCCCCTAACCCTAAACCTAACCCTAACCCTAACCCTTACCCGAAGCCTTACCCTCACCCGTCCCCTAATCCTAACCCGTACGCTAACACTAACCTGTACCCTAACACGTACGCTCACCCTAAACTGTTGTCGTAACCTAACCTGTACCCTAAACCGTCCCCGTCCCCTAACCCTAACCCTAACCCTAACCCTTACCCGAAGGCTTACCCTCACCCGTCCCCTAATCCTAACCCGTACACTAACACTAACCCGTACCCTAACACGTACGCTCACCCTAAACCGTTGTCGTACTATAACCTGTACCCTAAACCGTCCCCGTCCCCGTCCCTTCACCCTAACCCTAACCCTAACCCTAACCCTTACCCGAAGCCTTACCCTCACCCGTCCCCTAATCCTAACCCGTACGCTAACACTAACCCGTACCCTAACACGTACGCTCACCCTAAACCGTTGTCGTACCGTAGCCTGTACCCTAAACCGTCCCGGTCCCCTAACCCTAACCCTAACCCTAACCCTAACACTAACCCTTACCCGAAGCCTTACACTCACCCATCCCCTATTCCTAACACGTACGCTAACACTAACCCATACCCTAATACGTACGCTCACCCTAAACCGTTGTCGTACCCTAACCTGTACCCTAAAACTTCCCCGTCCCCGTCCCCTAAACCTAACCCTAACCCTAAACCTAACCCTTACCCGAAGCCTTACCCTAACCCATCCCCTTATCCTAAACCGTACGCGAACACTAACCTGTACCCTAAAACGTACGCTCACCTTAAATCGTTGTCGTACACTAACCTGTACCGTAAACCGTCCCCGTCCCCGTCCACTAACCCTAACCCTAACCCTAACCCTAAACCTTACCCGAAGCCTTACACTCACCCGTCCCATAATCCTAACCCATACACTAACACTAACCCGTACCCAAACACGTACGCTCACCCTAAACCGTTGTCGTACACTAACCTGTACCCTAAACCGTCCCCGTCCCCTAACCCTAATCCTAACCCTAACCCTAACCCTAACCCTTACCCAAAGCCTTACCCTCACCTGTCCCCTAATCCTAAACCGTACGCTAACACTAACCCGTACTCTAACACATACGCTCACCCTAGACCGTTATCGTACCCTAACCTGTATCCTAAACCATCCCTGTACCCGTCCCCTAACACTAACCCTAACCCTAACCGTAAACCTTACCCGAAGCCTTACCCTCACCCGTCCCCTAATCCTAACCCGTACGCTAACACTAACCCGTACCCTAACACGTATGCTCACACTAAACCGTTGTCGTACCCTAACCTGTACCCTAAACCGTCCCCTAACCCTAAACCTAACCCTAACCCTAACCCTTACCCGAAGCCTTACCCTCACCCGTCCCCTAATCCTAACCCGTACGCTAACACTAACCCGTACCCTAACACGTACGCTCACCCTAAACTGTTGTCGTAACCTAACCTGTACCCTAAACCGTCCCCGTCCCCTAACCCTAACCCTAACCCTAACCGTTACCCGAAGCCTTACCCTCACCCGTCCCCTAATCCTAACCCGTACACTAACACTAACCCGTACCCTAACACGTACGCTCACCCTAAACCGTTGTCGTACCCTAACCTGTACCCTAAACTGTCCCCGTCCCCTAACCCTAACCCTAACCCTAAACCTAACCCTTACCCGAAGCCTTACCCTCACCCGTCCCCTAATCCTAACCCGTATGCTAACACTAACCCATACCCTAACACGTACGCTCACCCTAAACAGTTGTCGTACTGTAACCTGTACCCTAAAACGTCCCCGTCCCCTAACCCTAACCCTAACCCTACCCGTAGCCTTACCCTAACGCGTCCCCTAATCCTAACCCGTACGCTAACACTAACCCGTACCCTAATACGTACGTTCACCCTAAACCGTTGTCATACCCTAACCTGTACCCTAAACCTTCCCAGTCCCCTAACCCTAACCCTAACCTTAACCCTAACAGATATATGAAACCTTACCCTATCCCGTCCCCTAATCCTAACCCGTACGCTAACACTAACCCATAAACTAACACATACGCTCACCCTAAACCGTTGTCGTACCCTAACCTGTAACCTAAAACATCCCCGTCCCTGTCCCCTAACCCTAACCCTAACACTATCCCTTACCCGAAGACTTAACCTAACCCGTCCACTAATCCTTACCCGTACACAAACACTAACCCGTACACTAACACGTACGCTCACCTTAAAAGGTTGTCGTACACTAAACTTTACCCTAAACAGTCCCCATACCCTAACACTAACCCTAACCCTAACCCGAAACCTTACCCTAACCCGTCCCATAATCCTAACCCGTACGCTAACACTAACCGGCACCCTAACATGTACGCTCACCCTAAACCGTTGTCGTACCCTAACCTGTACCCTAAACCGTCCCCGTCCCCTAACCCTAACCCTAACCCTTACCCTAACACTTACCTGAATACTTACGACTAACCTGTCCCCTAATCCTAACCCGTACGCTAACACTAACCCGTACCCTAACACGTACTCTCAACTTAAACCGTTGTTGTACCCTAACCTTTACCCTAAACCGTCCCCGTACCCTACCCCTAACCGTAACCCTAACCCGAATCCTTACCCTAACCCATCCCCTAATCCTAACACGTACGCTAACACTAACTCATTCCCTAACATGTACGCTCACCCTAAACCGTTGTCGTACTTTAACCTGTACCCTAAACCGTCCCCGTCCCGTAACCCTAACCCTAACACTTACCTGAAGCCTTACACTAACCCGTACCCTAATCCTAACCCGTATGCTAACACTAACCCGTACCCTAACACATACGCTCAAACAAAAGCGTTGTCGTACCCTAACCTGAAACCTAAACCGTCCCCGTCCCCTGAGCCTAACCCTAACCCTAAACCTAACCCTTACCCGAAGCCTTACCCTAACCCGTCCCCTAATCCTAACCCGTACGCTAACACTAAATTGTACCCTAAAACGTACGCTCACCCTTAACCGTTCTCGTACCCTAACCTATACCCTAAACCATCCCCGTCCCCATCACCTAACACTAACCGTTACCCGAAGACTTACCCTATCCCGTCCCCTAATCCTAACCTGTGCACTAACACTAACACATACCCAAACATGTATGCTCACCCAAAACCGTTGTCGTACCCTAACGTGTACCCTAAACCGTCCCCGTCCCCTAACCCTAACCCTATCCCTAACCCTATCCCTTACCCGAAGCCTTACCCTAACACATCCCCTAATCCTACCCCGTACGCTAACACTAACCCGTACCCTAACACGTACGCTCAACCTAAACCGTTGTCGTACCCTAACCTGTACCCTAAACCGTCCCCGTCCCCTAACACTAACCCTAACCCTAACCCTAACACTAACCCTTACCCGAAGCCTTACCCTAAAGCGTCCCCTTATCCTAACCCGTACGCTAACACTAACCCGTACCCTAACACGTACGCTAACCCTAAATCGTTGTCGTACCCTATCCTGTACCCTAAACCGTCCCCTAACCCTAACCCTAACCCTAACCCTTATCCGAAGTCTTAACCTAACCCGTCCCCTAATCCTAACCCGTACTCTAACACTAACACGTACCCTAACACGTACGCGCAGCCTAAAATGTTGTCGTACCCTAACCTGTACCCTAAACCGTCCCCGTCCCGTAACCCTCACCCTAACCCTAACCCTTATCTGAAGTATTACCCAACCCGTCCCCTAATCCTAACCCGTACGCTAACAAGAACCCGTACCCTAACACGTACGCTCACCCTAAAACGTTGTCGTACCCTAAACTGTACCCTAAACCGTCCCCGTCCCGTAAACCTAACCCTAACCCTAACACTTACCCGAAGCCTTACCCTAACCTGTCCCCTAATCCTAACCCGTACGCTAACACTAACATGTACCCTAACAGGTACGCTCACCCTGAACACTTGTCGTACACTAAACTGTACCCTAAACCGTCCCCGTCCCTTAACCCTAAACCTAACCCTAACCCTAACCCTAACACTTACCCGAAGCCTTACCCTAATCCGTCCCCTAATCCTAACCCGTACACTAATACTAACACATACCCTAACACGTAGGCTCACCCTAAACCGTTGTCGTACCCTAAACTGTACCCTAAACCGTCCCCATCACTTAACCCTAACCCTAACCCTAACCCTAAACCTAACCCTTACCCGAAGCCTTACCCTAAACCGTCCTCTAATCCTAAACAGTACGCTAACACTAACCCGTAACCTAACACGTACGCTCACCCTAAACCGTTGTCGTACACTAACCTGTACCCTAAACCGTCCGCATCCCCTAACCCTAACCGTAACCCTAACCCTAACACTAACACTTACCCGAAGCCTTACCCTAACCCGTCTCCTAATCCTAACCCATACGCTAACACTAACCCGTACCCTAACATGTACGCTCAACCTAAACCGTTGTCGTACCGTAACCTGTACTCTAAACCGTCCCCATCCACTAACCCTAACCCTAAACCTAACCCTTATCCGAAGCCTTACACTAACGCGTCCCCTAATCCTAACCCATACGCTAAAACTAACCCGTACCTTAACCCGTACGCTCACCCTAAACCGTTGTCATACCCTAACCTGTACCCTAAACCTTCCCCGGCCCCTAAACCTAAACCTAACCCTAACACTTACCTGAAGGCTTACCCTAACACGTCCCCTAATCCTAACCAGTACGCTAACACTAAACCGTACCCTAACACGTACGCTCACCCTAAACCGTTGTCGTACCCTAACCTCTACCCTAAACCGTTCCCGTCCCCAAACCCTAACCCAAACCCTATCCCTAACACTAACCCTTACCCGAAGCCTTACCCTAACCCGTCCCCTAATCCTAACCTGTACGCTAACACTAAACCGTACCTTAACACGTACGCTCACCCTAAAACATTGTCGTACCCTAACCTGTACCCTAAACCTCCCCGTCCCCTAACCCTAACCCTTACGCAAAGACTTAACCTAACCCGTCCCCTAATCCTAACCCGTACGCTAACACTAACACGTACCCTAATACGTACGCTCACCATAAACCGTTGTCGTACACTAAACTGTACCCTAAACCGTCCCCGTCCCCTTACCCTAACCTTAACCCTAACCCTACCCGTATCCTTACCCTAACCCGTCCCCTAAACCTAACCCGTACGCTAACACTAACCCGTACCCTAACACGTACGCTCACCCTAAACCGTTGTCGTACCCTAACCTATACCCTAAACCGTCTCCATCCCCTAACCCTAACCCTAACCCTAACCCTTACCCGAACCCTTACCCTAACCCGTCCCCTCATCGTAACCGGTACAATAACACTAACCTGTACCCTAACCCGTACGCTCACCCTAAACTGTTGTCGTACCCTAACCTGTACCCTAAACCTTCCCCGTCCCCTAACCCTAACCCTAACCCTAACCTTAACCCTAACAGATATCTGAAGCCTTACCCTAACCCGTACCCTAATCCTAACCCGTACGCTAACACTAACCCATACCCTAACACATACGCTCACCCTAAACCATAGTCGTACCCTAACCTGTACCCTAAAGCGTCCCCGTCCCCTAACCCTAACCCTAACCCTAAACCTTACCCGAAGACTTAACCTAACCCGTCCACTAATCCTTACCCGTACGCAAACACTAACCCGTACACTAACACGTACGCTCCCCTGAAAAGGTTGTCGTACCCTAAACTTTACCCTAAACCGTCCCCCTACCCTAACACTAACCCTAACCCTAACCCGAAACCTTACCCTAACCCGTCCCCTAATCATTACCCATACGGTATCACTAACCCGTACCCTAACCCGTACTATCACCCTAAACCGTTGTCGTACCCTAACCTGTACCCTAAACCGTCCCCGTCCCGTAACCCTAACCCTAACACTTACCCGAGGCCTTACACTAACCCGTACCATAATCCTAACCCGTACGCTAACACTAACCCGTACCCTAACACACACGCTCAAACAAAAGCGTTGTCGTACCCTAACCTGACCCCTAAACCATCCCCGTCCCCGTAACCTAACACTAACCCTTACCCGAAGCCTTACCCTAACCCGTCCCCTAATCCTAACCCGTGCACTAACACTAACCAATACCGTAACATGTACGCTCACCCAAAACGGTTGTCGTACCCTAACCTGTACCCTAAACCGTCCCCGTCCCCTAACCCTAAGCCTAACCCTTTCCCGAAGCCTTACACTAACCCGTCCCCTAATCCTAACCCGTACGCTAACACTAACCTGTACCCTAACACGTACGCTCACCCTAAACCGTTGTCGTACCCTAACCTGTACCCTAAACCGTCCCCGTCCCCTAACCCTAACCCTATCCCTAACCCTATCCCTTACCCGAAGCCTTACCCTAACTCGTCCCCTAATCCTACCCCGTATGCTAACACTAACCCGTACCCTAATTCGTATGCTCAACCTAAACCGTTGTCGTACCCTAACCTGTACCCTAAACCGTCCCCGTCCCCTAACCCTAACCCTAAACCTATCCCTAACACTTACCCGACGCCTTACCCTAACCCGTCCCCTAATCCTAACCCGTACGCTAACACTAACCCGTATCCTAACACGTACGCTCACCCTAAACCGTTGTCGTACCCTAACCTGTACCGTATATCATCCCAGTCCCCTAAACCTAACCCTAACCCTAAACCTAACCCTAAACCTTACCCTAATCCGTCCCCTAATCCTAACCCGTACGCTAACACTAACATGTACACTAACACGTACGCTCACCCTAAACCGTTGTCGTACACAAACCTGTACCCTAAACCGTCCCCGTCCCCTAACCCTCACCCTAACCCTAACCCTTACCTGAAGTATTACCCAACCCGTTCCCTAATCCTAACCCGTACGCTAACAAGAACCCGTACCCTAACACGTACGCTCACCCTAAAACGTTGTCGTACCCTAAACTGTACCCTAAACCGTCCCCGTCCCGTAAACCTAACCCTAACCCTAACACTTACCCAAAGCCTTACCCTAACCTGTCCCCTAATCCTAACCCGTACGCTAACACTAACACGTACCCTAACAGGTACGCTCACCCTGAACACTTGTCGTACACTAAACTGTACCCTAAACCATCCCCGTCCCTTAACCCTAAACCTAACCCTAACCCTAACCCTAACACTTACCCGAAGCCTTACCCTAATCCGTCCCCTAATCCTAACCCGTACACTAATACTAACACATACCCTAACACGTAGGCTCACCCTAAACCGTTGTCGTACCCTAAACTGTACCCTAAACCGTCCCCATCACTTAACCCTAACCCTAACCCTAACCCTAAACCTAACCCTTACCCGAAGCCTTACTCTAAACCGTCCTCTAATCCTAAACAGTACGCTAACACTAACCCATAACCTAACACGTACGCTCACCCTAAACCGTTGTCGTACCCTAACCTGTACCCTAAACCGTCCCCCTCCCCTAACCCTAACCCTAACCCTAACCCTTATCCGAAGTCTTACCCTAACCTGTCCCCTAATCCTAACCCGTACTCTAACACTAACACGTACCCTAACACGTACGCGCAGCCTAAAATGTTGTCGTACCTAACCTGTACCCTAAACTGTCCCCGTCCCCTAACCATAATCCTAACCCTAACCCTTACCCGAAGACTTAACCTAACCCGTCCACTAATCCTAACACGTACGCAAACACTAACCCGTACACTAACATGTACGCTCACCTTATACCATTGTCGTACCCTAACGTTTACCCTAAACCGTCCCCGTCCCCTAACCCTAACCCTAAACCTAAACCAAAGCCTTACACTAACCCGTCCCCTAATCCTAACGCATACGCTAACACTAACCCATACCCTAACATGTACGCTCACCCTAAACCTTTGTCGTACCCTAACATGTACCCTAAACCGTCCCCGTCCCCTAACCCTAACCCTAACCCTAACACTTACCCGAAGCCTTACACTAACCCGTACCCTAATCCTAACCCGTACGCTAACACTAACACATACCCTAACACATACGCTCACACAAAAGCATTGTCGTACCCTAACCTGTACACAAAACCGTCCCCGTCCCCTAACCCTAACCCTAAACCTAAACCTGTCCCTAACCCTTATCCGACGCCTTACGCTAACCCGTCCCATAATCCTAATCTATACGCTGACACTAACCCTTACCCTAACACGTATGCTCACCCTAAACTGCTGTCGTACCCTAAACTGTACCCTAAACCGTCCCCATCCCCGTCCCCTAACCCTAACCCTAACCCTAACCCTAAACCTTAGCCGAAGCCTTATCCTAACCCATCCCCTAATCCTAACCCATACGCTAACACTAAACCATACCCTAACAAGTACGCTCACCCTAAACCGTTGTCGTACACTAACCTGTACCTTGAACCGTCCCCGACCCAGTCCCCGTCCCCGTCCCCTAGCCCTAACACTTACCCGAAGCCTTACCCTAAACCTTCCCCTAATCCTAACCCGTATACTACCACTAACCCATACCATAACACGTACGCTCAACCTAAGCCGTTGTCGTTCCCTAACCTGTACCCTAAACCGTCCCTGTCCCCTTCCCCTAACCCTAACCCTAACCCTAAACCTAACCCTTACCCGAAGCCTTACCCTAACCCGTCCACTAATCCTAACCCATACGCTAACACTAACCCGTACCCTAACATGTATGCTCACCCTAAACCGTTGTTGTACCCTAACATGTACTCTAAACGGTCCCCGTCCCCTAACCCTAACCCTAACCCTGACCCTTACCTGAAGCCTTAACCTAACCCGTCCCCTAATCCTAACCCGTATGCTAACACAAACCCGAACTCTAACACGTACGCTCAACATAAAATGTTGTCGTACCCTAACCTGTACCCTAAACCGTCCCCATTCCCTAAACCTAATCCTTACGTGAAGACTTAACCTAACCCGTCCCCTAATCCTAACCCGTATGCTAACTCTAACCCGTACACTAACACGTACGCTCACCTTAAACCGTTGTCGTACCCTAACCTGTAACCTAAATAGTCTCCGTCCCCTAACCCTAACCCTAACCCAAAGCCTTACCCTAACCCGTCCCCTAATCCTAACCCGTACGCTAACACTAAACCGTACCCTAACACGTACACTCACCCTAAACCGTTGTCGAACCCTAACCTGTACCCTAAACCTTCCCCGTCCCCTAACCCTAACCCTAACCCTTACCCGAAGACTTAACCTAACCCGTCCACTAATCCTAACCTGTACGCAAACGCTAACCCGTACACTAACACGTACGCTCACCTTAAACCGTTGTCGTACCCTAACCTTTAGCCTAAACCGTCCCCGTCCCCTAACCCTAACCCTAACCCGAAGCCTTACCCTAACCCGTCCCCTAATCCTAACCCGTAGGCTAATACTAACCCGTACCCTAACACGTACGCTCACCCTAAACCGTTGTCGTACCCTATCCTGTACCCTAAACCGTCCCTGTCCCCTAACCCTAACCCTAACACTAACCCTTACCCGAAGCCTTACCCTAAACTGTACCATAATCCTAACCCATACGCTAACACTAACATGTACCCTAACACATACTCTCACCCTAAAATGTTGTAGTACCCTAACCTGTACCCTAAACCGTCCCCGTCACCTAACCCTAACCCTAATCCTAACACTTACCAGAAGCCTTACACTAACCCGTCCCCTAATCCTAACCCGTACGCTAACACTAACCCATACCCTAACCCGTACGCTCACTCTAAACCGTTGTCGTATCCTAAACTGTACCCTAAACCTTCCCCGTCCCCTAACCCTAACCGTAACCCTTACCCTAACGCTTAGCGGAAGCCTTACACTAACCCGTCACCTAATCCTAACACGTACGCTAACACTAAACCGTACCCTAACACGTACGCTCACCCTAAACTGTTGTCGTACCCTAACCTGTACCCTAAACCATCCCCGTCCCCTAACCCTAACCCTATCCCTAAAACTAACCCTTACCCGAAGCCTTACCCTAACCTGTCCCCTAATCATAATGCGTACGCTAACACTAACCCGTACCCTAAGACCTACGCTCACCCTAAAACTTTGCCGTACCCTATCCTGTACCCTAAACCGTCCCCGTCCCTTAACCCTAACCCTAAACCTATCCCTAACCCTTACCCGACGCCTTACACTAACCCGTCCCCTAATCCTAACCCGTACGCTAACACTAACCCGTACCCTAACACGTACGCTCAACCTAAACCGTTGTTGTACCCTAAACTGTACCCGAAACCATGCCCATCCCTTAACCCTAACCCTAACCCTAAACCTAACCCGAAGCCTTACCCTAACCCGTCCCCTAATCCTAATCCGTACGCTAACACTAACCCGAACCCTAACACGTATGCTCACCCTACACCCTTGTCGTTTCCTAACCTGTCCCCTACACCATCCCCGTCCCCTAACGCTAAGCCTAACACTTACTCGAAGCCTTACGCTAACCCATTACCTAATCCTAAACCGTATGCTAACACTAACTCGTACCCTAACACATACGCTCTCCATAAACCGTTGTCGTACCCTAAACTGTACCCTAAACTGTCCCCGTCCCCTAAACCTAACCCTAACCCTAACACTTACCCGAAGCCTTACCCTAACCCCTCCCCTAATCCTAAGTCATACGCTAACACTAACGTGTACCCTAACACGTACGCACACCCTAAACCGTTGTCGTACCCTAACCTGTACCCTAAAACGTCCCCATCCCCTAACCCTAACACTAAACCTAAACCTAACCCTTACCCGAAGCCTTACCCTAACCCGTCCCCTAATCCTGACACGTACGCTAACACTAAAATATACCCTAACACCTACGCTCACCCTAAACCATTGTCGTACCCTAACCTGTACCCTAAATGGTCCCCGTCACCTAACCCTAAACCTAACGCTAACCCTAACACTTACCCGTAGCCTTAAACTAACCCGTCCCCTAATACTAACCCGTACGCTAACACTAACCCATACTCTAACACGTACGCTCACTCTAAACCGTTGTCGTAATCTAACCTGTACCCTAAACTGTCCCCGTCCCCTAACACTAACCCTAACCCTAACACTTACCTTACCCGAAGCCTTACCCTAACCCGTCCCGTAATCCTAACCCGAACGCTAACACTAAACCGTACCCTAACATGTATGCTCACCCTAAACCGTTGTCGTACCCTAACCTGTACTCTAAACCGTCCCCGTCCCCTAACCCTAACCCTAAAACTTACCTGAAGCCTTACCCTAACCCGTCCCCTAATCCCAACATGTACACTAACACTAACCCGTCCCCTAACCCGTACGCTCACCCTAAACCATTGTCGTACCCTAACCTGTACCGTAAACCTTCCCCATCCCCTAACCCTAACCCTAACCCTTACCTGAAGCCTTACCCTAACCCGTCCCCTAAAACTAACCCGTATGCTAACACTAAACCATACTCAAACACGTACGCTCACCCTAAAACGTTGTCGTACCCTAACCTGTACCCTAAACCGTCCCCGTCCCCTAACCGTAACCCTAAACCTAACCCTAACCCTTATCCGAAGACTTAACCTAACCCGTCCACTAATCCTAACCCGTATGCAAACACAAACCCGTACACTAACACGCACGCTCACTTTAAACCGTTGTCGTACCCTAACCTATACCCTAAACCGTCCCCGTCCCCTAACCCTAATCCTAAACCTAACCTGAAGCCTTACCCTAACCCGTCCCCTAATCCTAACCCGTAGGCTATCACTAACCCATACCCTAACACGTATGCTCACCCTAAACCGTTGTCGTCCCAGTCCCCGTCCCCTAACACTAACCCTAACCCTAACCCTTACCCGAAGACTTACCCTAACCCGTCCGCTAATCCGAACCCGTATACTATCACTAACACGTACCCTAACACCTACGCTCACCCTAAACTAGTGTCGTACCCTAACCTGTACCCTAAACCGTCCCCGTCCCCTAACTTTAACCCTAACCCTATCCCTTTCCCGAAGCCTTACCGTAACCCGTCCCCTAATCCTAAGCCGTACGCTAACACTAACCTGTACCATAACACATACGCTCAACCTAAACCGTTGTCGTACCCTAAACTGTACCCTAAACCGTCCCCATCCCCTAACACTAACCCTAACCCTAACCCTAACACTAACCCTTACCCGAAGCCTTACCCTAACCCGTCCCCTTATCCTAACCCGTACGCTAACACTAACCGGTACCCTAACACGTACGCTCACCCTAAACCATTGTTGTACCCTAACCTGTACCCTAAACGGTCCCCTAACCCTAACCATAACCCTAACACTTACCTGAAGCCTTACCGTAAACTTTCCCCTAATACTAACCCGAATGTTAACACTAACCCGAACCCTAACACGTACGTTCAGCCTAAACAGTTGTCGTACACTAGCCTGTATCCTAAACAGTCCCAGTTCCCTAACACTAACCCTAACCCTAAACCTAACACTAACCCTTCCCGAAGCCTTACCCTAAACCATCCCCTAATCCTAACCCGTACGCTAACACTAACCCTTACCCTAACACGTACGCTCACCCTAAACCGTGTTTGTACCCTAAACAGTACCCTAAATCATCCCCGTCCCCGTCCCCGTCCCCGTCCCCTAACCCTAACCCTAACCCTAATACTTACCCGAAGCCTTACCCTAACCCGTCCCCTAATGCTAACCCGTACGCTAACACTAACACATACCCTAACATGTACGCTCAACCTAAACCATTGTCGCACCCTAACCTGTACCCTAAACCGTCCCCGTCCCCGTCCCCTAACCCTAACCCTAATACTAACAATTACCCGAAGACTTAACCTAACCTGTCCCCTAATCCTAACGCGTACGCTAACACTAACGTGTACCCTAACACGTACGCTCACCCTAAACCGTTGTCGTACCCTAACATATACCCTAAACCGTCCCCGTCCCCTAACACTAACCCTAACCCTAACCCTTACCCGAAGCCTTAACCTAACCTGTCCCTAAATCCTAACACGTACGCTAACACTAAACCGTACCCTAACACGTACGCTCACCCTAAACATTTGTCGTACCCTAACCTGTACCCTAAACGGTCCCCGTCCCCTAACCCTAAACCTAAACCTAACCCTAATCCTTACCCGTAGCCTTACCCTAACGCGTGCCCTAATCCGAACCCGTACGCTAACACTAACGCGTACCCTAACACGTACGCTCACCCTAAACCGTTGTCATACTCTAACCTGTACCCTAAACCATCCCCGTCCCTGTCCCCAAACCCTAACCCTAACCCTAAAACTTACCCGAAGCCTTACCCTAACTCCTCCATTAATCCTAACCCGCATACTAACACTAACCCGTACCTTAACACGTACGCTCACCATAAACCGTTGTCGTACACTAACCTGTACCCTAAACGGTCCCCGTTCCCTAACCCTAACCCTAACCCTAACCCTTACCCGAAGCCTTACCCTAACCCGTCCCCTAATCCTAACCCGTACGCTAACACAAACCCGTACCCTAACACGTACGCTCACACAAAACCGTTGTCGTACCCTAAACTGTACCCTAACCCATCCCCGTCCCCTAACCCTAACCCTAACCTTTACCCTAAGCCTTACCCTAACCTGTCCCCTAATTCTAACCCGTACGCTAACACTAACGCGTACCCTAACACGTACGCTCACCGTAAACCGTTGTCGTACCCTAAACTGTACCCTAAACCGTCCCCGTCCCCTAACCCTAACCCTAACCCTAACCCTTACCCGAAGCCTTACCCTAACCCGTCCCCTAATCCTAACCCGTACGCTAACACTAACCCGTACCCTAACACGTACGCTCACCCTAAACCATTGTCGTATCCTAAACTGTACCCTAAACCTTCCCCGTCCCCTAAACCTAACCCTAACTCTAACCGTTACCCGAAGCCTTACTCTAACCCGTCCCCTAATCCTAACGTGTACGCTAACACTAACGTGTACCCTAACACGTACGCTCACCCTAAACCGTTGTCGTACCCTATCCTGTACCCTAAACCGTCCCCGTCCCCTAACCGTAACCCTAACCCTAACACTTACCTGAAGCCTTACCGTAAACTGTCCCCTAATCCTAACCCGTATGCTCACACTAACCCATACCCTAACACGTACGCTCACCCTAAACCGTTGTCGTACACTAGCCTGTACCCTAAACGGTCCCCGTTCCCTAACCCTAACCGTAACCCTAACCCTAACCCTTACCCGAAACCTTACCCTAAACCGTCCCCTAATCCTAACACGCACGCTAACACTAAACCTTACCCTAACACGTACGCTCACCCTAAACCATTGTCGTACCCTAACCTGTACCCTAAACTGTCCCCGTCCCCTAACCCTAAACCTAACCCTAACCCTAACCCTTACCCGAAGCCTTACCCTAACCCGTCCCCTAATCCTAACCCGTTCGCTAACACTAACCCGTACCCTAACATGTACGCTCACCCTAAACCATTGTCATGCCCTAACCTGTACCCTAAACGGTCCTCGTCCCCTAACCCTATCCCTAACCCTAACCCTTACCCGAAGCCTTACCCTAACCCATCCCCTAATCCTAACCCGTACGCTAACACTAAACCGTACCCTAACATGTACGCTCACCCTAAACCATTGTCGTACCCTAACCTGTACCCTAAACGTTCCCCGTCCCCTAACCCTAACCCTAACCCTAAACCATCCCCGTCCCCTAAACCTAACCCTAACCCTAACCGTAACCCTTACCCGAAGCCTTACCCTAACCCTTCACCTAATCCTAAACCTTATGCTAACACTAACACGTACCCTAACAGGTACGCTCACCCTGAACCGTTGTCGTACACTAAACTGTACCCTAAACGGTCCCCATCACTTAACCCTAACCCTAACCCTAACCCTAACCCTAATCCTAACTCTTACCCAAAGCCTTAGCCCAACCCGTCCCCTAATCCTAACGTGTACGCTGACACTAACGTGTACCCTAACAGGTACGCTCACCCTAAACCGTTGTCTTACTCTAACCTCTACCTTAAACCATCCCCGTCCCCTAACCCTAACCCTAACCCTTACCCAAAGCCTTACCCTAAACCGTCCCCTAATCCTAACACGCACGCTAACACCAAACCGTACCCTAACACGTACGCTCACCCTAAGCCATTGTCGTACCCTAACCTGTGCCCTAAACTGTCCCCATCCCCTAACCCTAAACCTAACCCTAACGCTAAACCTTACCCGTAGACTTACCCTAACCCGTCCCCTAATACTAACCGGTACGCTAACACTAACCCGTACCCTAACACGTATGCTCACCCTAAAATTTTTCGTACCCTAACCTGTACCCTAAACTGTCCCCATCCCTGTCCCCTAACCCTGAAGCTAACCCTAACCCTATCACTTACCCGAAGCCTTACCCTAACCCGTCCCCTAATCCTAACCCGTATCCTAACTCTAACCCGTACACTAACATGTACGCTCAACCTAAACCGTTGTCATGCCCTAACCTGTACCCTAAACTATCCCCGTCCCCTAACCCTAACCCTAACCCTTACCCGAAGCCTTACCCTAACCCGTCCCCTAATCCTAAACCGTACGCAAACACTAAGCCGTACCCTAACACGTATGTTCACCCTAAACCGTTGTCGTACCCTAACCTGTACCCTAAACCATCCCCGTTCCCGTCCCCTAAACCTAACCCTAACCCTAACCCTAACCCTTATCCGAAGCCTTACCCTAACGCGTCCACTAACCCTAACCCGTACGCTAACACTAACTCGTACCCTAACATGTACGCTCACCCTAAACGGTTGTCGTACCCTAACCTGTACCCTAAACCGGCCCCGTTCCCTAACCCTAACACTAAACCTAACCCTTACCCGAAGTCTTACCCTAACCCGTCCCCTAATCCTAATCCGTACACTAACACTAACACGTACCCTAACACGTATGCTCACCCTAAACCGTTGTCGTACACTAACCTGTACCCTAATCCGTCCCCGTTCCCGTCCCCTAACCCTAACCCTAGCCCTAACCCTAACCTTACCCGAAGCCTTACCCTAAACCGTCCCCTAATCCTAACCCGTATGCTAACACTAACCCGTATCCTAACACGTACGCTCAGCCTAAACCGTTGTCGTACACTAACCTGTACCATAAACCGTCCCCTTCCCCTAACCCTAACTCTAACCCTAACCCTAACCGTAACCCTTACCCGAAGCCTTACCCTAACCCTTCCCCTAATCCTAACCCGTATGCTAACACTAACACGTACCCTAACAAGTACGCTCACCATGAACCGTTGTCGTACACTAAACTGTACCCTAAACGAACCCCATGCCTTAACCCTAACCCTAACCCTAACCCTTACCCGAAGCCTTACCCTAACCCGTCCCCTAATCCTAACCTGTTCGCTAACACTAACCCATACCATAACATGTACGCTCAACCTAAACCGTTGTCGCACCCTAACCTGTACCCTAAACCGTCCCCGTCCCCGTCCCCTAACCCTAACCCTAGCCCTAATCCTAACCCTTACCCAAAGCCTTAGCCTAACCCGTCCCCTAATCCTAACGTGTACGCTAACACCAATGTGTACCCTAACACGTACGCTCACCCTAAACCGTTGTCTTACCCTAACTTCTACCTTAAACCATCCCCGTCCCCTAACCCTACCGCTAACCCTAACCCTTACCCGAAGCCTTACCCTAACCCGTCCCTTAATCCTAACACGCACGCTAACACTAAACCGTACCCTAACACGTACGCTCACCCTAAACCATTGTCGTACCCTAACCTGTACCCTAAACCATCCCCGTCCCCGTCCCCTTCCCCTAACCCTAACCCTAACCCTTTCCCGAAGCCTTACCTTAACCCATCCACTAATCCTAACCCGTACGCTAACACCAACTCGTACCCTAACACGTACGCTCACCCTAAACCGTTGTCGTACCCTAACCTGTACCCTAAACTGGCCCCGTCCCCTAACCCTAACCCTAAACCTAACCCTAACCCTTACCCGAAGCCTTACCCTAACCCGTCCCCTAATCCTAATCCGTACGCTAACACTATCCCATAACCTAACACGTACGCTCACCCTAAACCATTGTCCTACCCTAACCTGTACCCTAAACCATCTCCGTCCTCTAACCCTAACCCTTGCCAGAAGCCTTACCCTAACCCATCACCTAATACTAACCCGTACGCTAACACTAACTCCTACGCTAACAGTAACCCGTACACTAACACGTATGCTCACCCTAAACCGTTGTCGTACACAAACTTGTACCCTAAACCGTCCCTGTCCCCTAACCCTAACCCTAACACTTACCCGAAGCCTTACCCTAACCCGTCCCATAATCCTAACCCGTACGATAACACTAACCCGTACCCTAACACGTACGCTCACCCTAAACCGTTGTCGTTGCCTACCCTGTACCCCAAACCATCCCCGTCCCCTAACCCTAACACTAAACCTAACCCTAACACTTACCCGAAGCCTTACCCTAATACGTCCCTTAATCCTAAACCGTACGCTACCAATAACCAATACCCTAACACATACGCTCACCCTAAACCGTTGTCATACGCTAACCTCTACCCTAAACCGTCCCCATCACCTAACCTTAACCCATACACTAACACTTACCCGAAGCCTTACCCTAACCCGTCCACTAACCCTAACTGGTACGCTAACACTAACCCGTACCCTAACACGTACGCTCACCCTAAACCGTTGTCGTACGCTAACCTGTACCCTATACCGTCCCCTCCCCTCACCCTAACCCTAACCTTAACCATAAACCTTACCCGAAGCCTTACCCAAACACGTCCCCTAATCCTAACACGTACGCTCACCCTAAACCATTGTCATGCACTAACCTGTACCCTAAACCATCCCCGTCCCCTAACCCTAAACCTAACCCTTACCAGAAGCCTTACCCTAACCCTTCCCCTAATACTAACCCGTCCGCTAACACTAACTCATACGCTAACACTAACCTGTACCCTAACACGTACGCTCACCCTAAACCTTTGTCATACACTAACCTGTAACCTAAACCGTCCCCGTCCCCTAACCCTTACCCGAAACCTTACCCTAACCCGTACCCTAATCCTAACCTGTATGCTAACACTAACCCATACCCTAACACGTACACTCACCCTAAAACTTTGTCGTAACCTAACCTGTACCCTAAACCATCCTCGTCCGCTAACCCTAACCCTAACCACAACACTTACCCGAAGCCTTACCCTAACACATCCCCTAATCCTAACCCGTATGCTAACACTAAACTCTACCCTAACACGTACGCTCACCCTAAACCGTTGTCGTACCCTAACCTGTACCCTAAACAGTTCCCGTCCCCTAACCCTAAACCTAACCCTAACCCTTACCTGAAGCCTTACCCTAACCCGTCCCCTAATCCTAACCCATACGCTAACACTAACCCGTACCCTAACACATACACTCAAACTAAATATAATATATAATGTAAATATATATATATATATATAATAATATATTGTAATATATTCAGGAAAATACGCATACGCTCTTTTTGGCCAACCAAGAAAGCGTGTAAAGGAAATCTGCACCAAAATGAAGTCTCACTGCCCCCCGGTCAAAAGGGCCATGTGAAAAAAGTGTAAAATCCAGAAAGGCAGCACAGGCCATGGAGAACAGGGAGCCTTGTTATGCTGATGGGCGGGATGTAAATTGCCAACAGCCACTCTGGAGAAGTGTATAGTGTTTCCTGGAACAGCTAAAAAACAAAGCAACAGAGCCTACAGCACTTCCACTTATGGTCCTATAGCTCAGGGAAATTAAAATCAAAAACACACAGCCACCCCAAAGTTTCGGACGGCTCTGTTTACAAGAACCTCGTCTACGGTACAAGTTAAATATCCCAGAACGTGAAAAATCGATAAAGAAGTTGTGGTATGTACGTACAATGGAATATCACTCAGCAATGAAATTTATGTCATCAGGCCCGTCGCGGCATAATGAGTGGATTCAGGTACGATGATTCTAAGTGAAATAAGTCACACAGAAAATGAAACATCATAAGATATCACTAATACAAGGAATGTAAACTTGGCTACATATGAACTTAATTACAAAACAGAACAGGGTCTCAAATTTAGAAAACCAACTTATGCTTGCTTAAGGGGAAAGGTGAGTTGGGGTGCTGCATAAAACCAGAGATAGAAATTAGCACAGATACCTTTCCATAAGCCAAATATGTAATTGTCAAGACCTACCCCTTGCTCAACGAAATGGACTAAACACCCCATATTCAACGACTAGGAATACACCTGACTAGTAAGAATCTTCAAACCCATGGATTTATATGTCTCCGTAAGAGAATGAAGCGTGTGTACAGAGGCATGAATGCAGCAGAGAAACTCCGATAAACCCCATTATCAAAATGAATTACAAAAACAAAACACAAGGACAGTGAAATAGAGAGCAATTCTTAAATAATTCATTCAGGGCTTGTGATGCAACCTGAATTTACCACATCTACACCCAGAGCTGAGTGAGACATAAGGTTGGGCACTTTGGGCTGATAGCATTGGTGAGGTTCGATGAGCAAATGCAGACCCTTTGAAGTCATACTGCATGGTACCCATTCCATGGGTCCCATCTCTCCAGGTTTAACGAATTCTTCCTTCAGCTAAAACATGCATGGGAAACCCACAGTATGGTGCACCGAGGGACCGGCAAACGTTTTCAAATGCATCTCAGTTTTCGTCCCCTTTTACTCGGGTTCACCATTCCAGACCCTTTACTAACACTCTCCCCACTTGGAGAGTCAGTGCCTTTAACCTCCTGTTTGGCACAGTTTGCAATTTCTGCGCAAGATGAACAGGAATAGGGAGAACCAATGAGAGACTAGCTTTAGGTGTCTGCACGGGCAAATGTAGCGCTCATTTCCCACCAGGAAGAAGAATTAACCACAGGGTCAGCATGCCGTGCGGGAACCAGATTAGTGCCTGAAGCAATCCTGCGGGTTTGCGGCCAGCTCACAAGATAGCGAGTTGAAGAAAGGAGCTCAGGGGCACTGTAACTCACAAACCTGCAGAGTTATAAATGACAGCTATCGTCCAAAAATATATTGAAGGAAGGCTGCGAAGAGGACTTGTAAGTGGGGCAGAATTGCAGGATAACGATTTCAGGAGGTAGACGAAAATTGCATTTAAAGCATAGGAAAAAAGGCAGAACGTCAACAATGATGCTCTTGGCCAAAAAGGGCGTATGCGTTTTTTCCTGAATATATTCAGGAAAAAACGCATACGCCCTTTTTGGCCAACCAAGCAAGCATGTTAAAGAAATCTGCACTACAATGAAGTCTCACTACCCCCCGGTCTAAAGGGCCATATGAAAAAAGTGTAAAATCCAAAAAGGCAGCACAGGCCATGGAGAACAGGGAGCCTTGTTATGCTGATGGGCGGGATGTAAATTGCCAACAGCCACTCTGGAGAAGTGTATGGTGTTTCCTGGAACAGCTTAAAAACAAAGCAACGGAGCCTACGGCACTTCCACTTATGGTCCTTTAGCTTAGGGAAATTAAAATCAAAAACACACAGCCACCCCAAAGTTTCGGACAGCTCTGTTTACAAGAACCTCGTCTACGGTACAAGTTAAATATCCCAGAACGTGAAAAATGGATAAAGAAGTTGTGGTACGTACGTACAATGGAATATCACTCAGCAATGAAATCTATGTCATCAGGCCCGTCGCGGCATAATGAGTGGATTCAGGTACGATGATTCTAAGTGAAATAAGTCACACAGAAAATGAAACATCATAAGATATCACTAATACAAGGAATGTAAACTTGGCTACACATGAACTGAATTACAAAACAGAACAGGGTCTCAAATTTAGAAAACCAACTTATGCTTGCTTAAGGGGAAAGGTGAGTTGGGGTGCTGCATAAAATCAGAGATAGAAATTAGCACAGATACCTTTCCATAAGCCAAATATGTAATTGTCAAGACCTACCCCTTGCTCAACGAAATGGACTCAACACCCCATATTCAACGCCTGGGAATATACCTGACAAGTAAGAATCTTAAGACCACTGGATTTATATGTCTCCATAAGGAAATCAAGCGTGTGTACAGCGGCCTAAACGCAGCAGTGAAAATCCGATAAATCCCATTTTCAAAATAAATTTCAAAAACACAACACAATGACAGTGAAATAGAGAGCAATTCTTAAATAATTCATTCATGGCTTGTGATGCAACCTGGATTTATCACATCTACACCCAAAGCTGTTTGAGACATAAGGCTAGACACTTCGGGCTGATAGCATTGGTGAGGTTCGTTGAGCAAACGCAGACCCTTTGAAGTCATACTGCATGGTAGCCATTCCATGGGTCCCAACTCTCCAGGTTTAAGGGATTCTTCCTTCAGCTAAAACATGAATGGGAAACCCAGAGTATGGTCCACCGTGTGATGGGGAAACGTTTTCAAATGCATCTCAGGTTTCGTCCCCTGGTATTCGGGTTCACCGTTCCAGACGCTTTACTAACACTCTCCCCACTTGGAGAGTCAGTGCCTTTAACCTCCTGTTTGGCACAGTTTGGAATTTCTGCGCAAGATGCACAGGAATAGGGAGAACCAATGAGAGACTAGCTGTAGGTGTCTGCACGGGCAAATGGAACGCTCATTTCCCAGCAGGAAGAGGAATTAACCAAAGGCTCAGCGTGCCCTACCGGAACCAGATTAGGGCCTGAAGCAATCCTGCGGTTTTGCGGCCAGCTCACAAGAAAGCGAGTTGAAGAAAGGAGCTCAGGGGCACTGTAATTCACAAACCTGCAGAGTTATGAATGACAGCTATCGTCCAAAAATATATTGAAGTAAGTCTTCGAAGAGGACTAGAAAGCGGGGCAGAATTTCAGAAAAACGATTTCAGGGGGGAGACTGGAATTGCACTTAAAGCATAGGAAAAGAGGCAGAATGTCGACAATGATGCAGTTGGCCAAAAAGTGCATATGCGTTTTTTCCTGAATATATTCAGGAAAAAACGCATACGCCCTGTTTGGCTAACCAAGCAAGCATGTAAAGGAAATCTGCACTACAATGAAGCCTGACTGCCCCCCGGTCAATAGGGCCGTCTGAAAAAAGTGTAAAATCCAGAAAGGCAGGACAGGTCATGCAGAACAGGGAGCCTTGTTATGCTGATGGGCGGGATGTAAATTGCCAACAGCCACTCTGGAGAAGTGTATGGTGTTTCCTGAAACACGTAGGAAACAAAGCAACACAGCCTATGGCACTTCCACTTCTGGTCCTATAGCTTAGGGAAATTAAAATCAAAAACACACAGCCACCCCAAAGTTTGGGACGGCTCTGTTTACAAGAACCTCTTCTACGGTACAAGTTAAATATCCGAGAAAGCAAGAAATAGATAAAGAAGTTGTGGTACGTACGTACAATGCAATATCACTCAGCAAAGAGATCTACGTCATCAGGCCCGTAGCGGCATAATGAGTGCATTCAGGTACGACGATTCTATGAGAAATAAGTCACACAGAAAAAGAAACATCATAAGATATCACTAATACACGAAACGTAAACTTGGCTAAACATGAACTGAATTACAAAACAGAACAGGGTCTCAAATTTAGAAAACCAACTTATGCTTGCTTATGGGGAAAGGTGAGTTTGATTGCTGCATCAAACCAGAGATTGAAATTAGCACAGATACCGTTCCATAAGCCAAATATATAATAGACAAGACCTACTCCTTGCTCAACGAAATGGACTCAATACCCCATATTCAACGCCTGGGAATATACCTGACAAGTAAGAATCTTAAGACCCATGGATTTATATGTCTCCATAAGGAAATCAAGCGTGGGTACTGCGGCCTAAACGCAGCAGTGAAAATCCGATAAATCCCATTATCAAAATATATTTCAAAAACAAAACACAATGACAGTGAAATAGAGAGCAATTCTTAAATAATTCATTCAGGGCTTGTGATGCAACCTGGATTTACCACATCTACACCCAGAGCTGGGTGAGACATAAGGCTGGACACTTCGGGCTGATAGCATTGGTGAGGTTCGGTGAGCATACGCAGACCCTTTGAAGTCATACCGCATGGTAGCCATTCCATGTTTCCCAACTCTCCAGGTTTAAGGGATTCTTCCTTCAGCTATAACATGCATGGGAAACCCAGAGTATGGTCCAACGTGTGATTGGGAAACGTTTTCAAATGCATCTCAGGTTTCGTACCCTGGTACTCGGGTTCATCGTTCCAGACGCTTTACTAACACTCTCCCCCCTTGGAGAGTCAGTGCCTTTAACCTCCTGTTTGGCACAGTTTGCAATTTCTGCGCAAGATGAACAGGAATAGGGAGAACCAATGAGAGACTAGCTGTAGGTGTCTGCAGGGCAAATGGAACGCTCATTTCCCACCAGGAAGAGGAATTAACCAAAGGCTCACCGTGCCCTGCCTGAACCAGATTAGGGCCTGAAGCAATCCTGTGGTTTTGCGGCCAGCTCACAAGAAAGCGAGTTGAAGAAAGGAGCTCAGGGGCAATGTAATTCACAAACCTGCAGAGTTATGAATGACAGCTATCGTCCAAAAATGTATTGAAGTAAGTATTCGAAGAGGACTTGAAATCGGGGCACAATTTCAGGAAAACGATTTCAGGGGGTAGACTGGAATTGCACTTAAAGCATAGGAAAAGAGGCAGAATGTCGACAATGATGCACTTGGCCAGAAAGGGTGTATGCGTTTTTTCCTGAATATATTCAGGAAAAAATGCATACGCCCTTTTTGACCAACCAAGCAAGCGTGTAAAGGAAATCTGCACTACAATGAAGTCTCACTGCCCCCCGGTGAAAAGGGCCATCTGAAACAAGTGTAAAATCCAGAAAGGCAGGACAGGTCATGGAGAACAGGGAGCCTTGTTATGCTGATGGGCGGGATGTTAATTGCCAACAGCCACTCTGGAGAAGTGTATGGTGTTTCCTGAAACACGTAGGAAACAAAGCAACACAGCCTATGGCACTTCCACTTAGGGTCCTATAGCTTAGGGAAATTAAAATCAAAAACACACAGCCACCCCAAAGTTTGGGACGGCTCTCTTTACAAGAACCTCGTCTACGGTACAAGTTAAATATCCGAGAAAGCAAAAAATGGATAAAGAAGTTGTGGTACGTACGTACAATGGAATATCCCTCAGCAATGAGATCTACGTCATCAGGCCCGTAGAGGCATAATGAGTGGATTCAGGTACGACGATTCTACGAGAAATAAGTCACACAGAAAAAGAAACATCATAACATATCACTAATACACGGAACGTAAACTTGGCTACACATGAACTGAATTACAAAACAGAACAGGGTCTCAAATTTAGAAAACCAACTTATGCTTGCTTATGGGGAAAGGTGAGTTGGGGTGCTGCATAAAACCAGAGATTGAAATTAGCACAGATACCGTTCCATAAGCCAAATATGTAATAGACAAGACTTACTCCTTGCTCAACGAAATGGACTCAATACCCCATATTCAACGCCTGGGAATATACCTGACAAGTAAGAATCTTAAGACCCATGGATTTATATGTCTCCATAAGGAAATCAAGCGTGTGTACAGCGGCCTAAACGCAGCAGTGAAAATCCGATAAATCCCATTATCAAAATAAATTTCACAAACACAACACAATGACAGTGAAATAGAGAGCAATTCTTAAATAATTCATTCAGGGCTTGTGATGCAACCTGGATTTACCACATCTACACCGAAAGCTGGTTGAGACATAAGGCTGGACACTTCGGGCTGATAGCATTGGTGAGGTTCGTTGAGCAAAGGCAGACCCTTTGAAACCATACTGCATGGTAGCCATTCCTTGGGTCCCAATTCTCCAGGTTAAGGGATTCTTCCTTCAGCTAAAACATGCATGTGAAACCCAGAGTATGGTCCACCGTGTGATTGGGAAACGTTTTCAAATGCATCTCAGGTTTCGTCCCCTGGTACTCGGGTTCACCGTTCCAGACGCTTTACTAACACTCTCCCCACTTGGAGAGTCAGTGTCTTTAACCTCCTGTTTGGCACTGTTTGCAATTTCTGCAAAACATGAACAGGAATAGGGAGAACCAATGAGAGACTAGCTGTAGGTGTCTGCACGGAAAATGGAACGCTCATTTCCCACCAGGAAGAGGAATTAACCAAAGGCTCAGCATGCCCTGCCGGAACCAGATTAGGTCCTGAAGCAATCCTGCAGTTTTGCGGCCAGCTCACAAGATAGTGAGTTGAAGAATGGAGCCCAGGGGCACTGTAATTCACAAACCTGCAGAGTTATGAATGACAGCTATCGTCCAAAGATTTATTGAAGTAAGTCTTCGAACAGGACTTGAAAGTGGGGCAGAATTTCAGGAAAACGATTTCATTGGGTAGACTGGAATTGCACTTAAAGCATAGGAAAAGAGGCATAATGTCCACAATGATGCACTTGGCCAAAAAGGGCGTATGCGTTTTTTCCTGAATATATTCAGGAAAAAATGCATACGCCCTTTTTGGCCAACCAAGCAAGCGTGTAAAGGAAATCTGCACTACAATGAAGTCTCACTGCCCCGAGGTGAAAAGGGCCATCTGAAACAAGTGTAAAATCCAGAAAGGCAGGACAGGTCATGGAGAACAGGGAGCCTTGTTATGCTGATGGGCGAGATGTAAATTGCCAACAGCCATTCTGGAGAAGTGTATGGTGTTTCCTGAAACACGTAGGAAACAAAGCAACACAGCCTATGGCACTTCCACTTAGGGTCCTATAGCTTAGGGAAATTAAAATCAAAAACACACAGCCACCCCAAAGTTTGGGACGGCTCTGTTTACAAGAACCTCGTCTACGGTACAAGTTAAATATCCGAGAAAGCAACAAATGGATAAAGAAGTTGTGGTACGTACGTACAATGGAATATCACTCAGCAATGAAATCTACGTCATCAGGCCGGTAGCGGCATAATGAGTGGATTCAGGTACGACGATTCTACAAGAAATAAGTCCCACAGAAAAAGAAACATCATAAGATATCACTAATACACGGAACGTAAACTTGGCTACACATGTACTGAATTACAAAACAGAACAGCGTCTCAAATTTAGAAAACCAACTTATGCTTGCTTATGGGGAAAGGTGAGTTGGGGTGCTGCATAAAACCAGAGATTGAAATTAGCACAGATACCGTTCCATAAGCCAAATATATAATAGACAAGACCTACTCCTTGCTCAACGAAATGGACTCAACACCCCATATTCAACGCCTGGGAATATACCTGACAAGGAAGAATCTTAAGACCCATGGATTTATATGTCTCCATAAGGAAGTCAAGCGTGTGTACAGTGGCCTAAACGCAGCAGTGAAAATCCGATAAATCCCATTAACAAAATAAATTTCAAAAACAAAACACAATGACAGTGAAATAGAGAGCAATTCTTAGATAATGTATTCAGGGCTTGTGATGCCACCTGGATTTACCACATCTACACCCAGAGCTGGGTGAGACATAAGGCTGGACACTTCGGGCTGATAGCATTGGTGAGGTTCGGTGAGCAAAGGCAGACCCTTTCAAGTCATACTGCATGGTACCCATTCCAAGGGTCCCAACTCTCCAGGGTTAAGGGATTCTACCTTCAACTAAAACATGCATGGGAAACCCAGAGCATGGTCCACCGTGTGATTGGGAATCGTTTTCAAATGCATCTCAGGTTTCGACTCCTGGTACTCGGGTGCACCATTCCAGACGCTTTACTAACACTCTCCCCACTTGGAGAGTCAGTGCCTTTAACCTCCTGTTTGGCACAGTTTGCAATTTCTGCGCAAGATGAACAGGAATAGGGACAACCAATGAGCGACTAGCTGTATGTGTCTGCACGGGCAAATGGAACGCTCATTTCCCACCAGGAAGAGGGACTAACCAAAAGCTCAGCATGCCCTGCTGGAACCAGATTAGGGCCTGAAGCAATCCTGCGGTTTTGTGGCCAGCTCACAAGAAAGCGAGTTGAAGAAAGGAGCTCAGGGGCACTGTAATTCACAAACCTGCAGAGTTATGAATGACAGCTATCGTCCAAAATTATACTGAAGTAAGTCTTTGAAGAGGACTTGAAAGCGGGGCAGAATATCAGGAAAACGATTTCAGGGGGTAGACTGGAATTGCACTTAAAGCCTAGGAAAAGACGCAGAATGTCCACAATGATGCACTTGGCCAAAAAGTGCGTATGCGTTTTTTCCTGAATATATTCAGGAAAAAACGCATACGCACTTTTTGGCCAACCAAGCAAGCGTGTAAAGGAAATCTGCACTACAATGAAGTCTCACTGCCCCCCGGTCAAAAGGGCCATCTGAAAAAAGTGTAAAATCCAGAAAGGCAGGACAGGTCATGGAGAACAGAGAGCCTTGTTATGCTGATGGGCGGGATGTAAAATGCCAACAGCCACTCTGGATAAGTGTATGGTGTTTCCTGAAACATGTAGGAAACAAAGCAACACAGCCTATGACACTTCCACTTATGGTCCTATAGCTTAGGGAAATTAAAATCAAAAACACACAGCCACCCCAAAGTTTGGGACGGCTCTGTTTACAAGAACCTCGTCTACGGTAATAGTTAAATATCCGAGAAAGCAAAAAATGGATAAAGAAGTTGTGGTACGTACGTACAATGGAATATCACTCAGCAATGAGATCTACATCATCAGGCCCGTAGCAGCATAATGAGTGGATTCAGGTACGACGATTCTACGAGAAATAAGTCACACAGAAAAAGAAACATCATAAGATATCACTAATACACGGAACGTAAACTTTTCTACACATGAACTGAATTACAAAACAGAACAGGATCTCAAATTTAGAAAACCAACTTTTGCTTGCTTATGGGAAAAGGTGAGTTGGGGTGCTGCATCAAACCAGAGATTGAAATTAGCACAGATACCGTTCCATAAGCCAAATATATAATAGACAAGACCTACTCCTTGCTCAACGAAATGGACTCACACCCCATATTCAACGCCTGGGAATATACCTGACAAGTAAGAATCTTAAGACCCATGGATTTATATGTCTCCATAAGGAAATCAAGCCTGTGTACAGTGGCCTAAACGCAGCAGTGAAAATACGATAAATCCCATTATCAAAATATATTTCAAAAACAAAACACAATGACAGTGAAATAGAGAGCAATTCTTAAATAATTCATTCAGGGCTTGTGAATCAACCTGGATTTAACACATCTACACCCACAGCTCGGTGAGGCATAAGGCTGGACACTTCGGGCTGATAGCATTGGTGAGGTTCGGTGAGCAAACGCAGACCCTTTGAAGTCATACTGCATGGTACCCATTCCATGGGTCCCAACATTCCAGGTTTAAGAGATTCTTCCTTCAGCTAAAACATGCATGGGAAACCCAGAGTAATGTCCACCGTGTGATTGGGAAACGTTTTCAAATGCATCTCAGGTTTCGTCCCCTGGTACTCCGGTTCACCATTCCAGACGCTTTACAAACACTCTACCCACTGGGAGACTCAGTGCCTTTAACCTCCTGTTTGGCACAGTTTGCAAATTCTGCGCAAGATGAACAGGAATAGGGAGAACCAATGAGAGACTAGCTGTAGGTGTCTGCACGGGCAAATGGAACGCTCATTTCCCACCAGGAAGAGGGATTAACCAAAGGCTCAGCGTGCCCTGCCGGAACCAGATTAGGGCCTGAAGCAATCCTGCGGTTTTGCGGCCAGCTCACAAGAAAGCCAGTTGAAGAAAGGAGCTCAGGGGCACTGTAATTCACAAACCTGCAGAGTTATGAATGACAGCTATCGTCCAAAAATGTATTGAAGTAAGTCTTCGAAGAGGACTTGAAAGCGGGGCAGAATTTCAGGAAAACGATTTCAGGGGTTAGACTGGAATTGCACTTAAAGCATAGGAAAAGAGGCAGAATGTCGACAATGGTACACTTGGCCAAAAAGGGCGTATGCGTTTTTTCCAGAATATATTCAGGAAAAAACGCATACGCCCTTTTTGGACAACCAAGCAAGCGTGTAAAGGAAATGTGCACTACAATGATGTCTCACTACCCCCGGTCCAAACGGTCATCTGAAACAAGTGTAAAATCCAGAAAGGCAGGACAGGTCATGGAGAAGAGGGAGCCTTGTTATGCTGATGGGTGGGATGTAAATTGCCAACAGCCACTCTGGATAAGTGTATGGTGTTTCCTGAAACACGTAGGAAACAAAGCAACACAGCCTATGGCACTTCCACTTATGGTCCTATAGCTTAGGGAAATTAAAATCAAAAACACACAGCCACCCCAAAGTTTGGGACGGCTCTGTTTACAAGAACCTCGTCTACGGTAAAAGTTAAATATCCGAGAAAGCAAAAAATGGATAAAGAAGTTGTGGTACGTACGTACAATGGAATATCTCTCAGCAATGAAATCTATGTCATCAGGCCCGTAGCGGCATAATGAGTGGATTCAGGTACGACGATTCTACGAGAAATAAGTCACACAGGAAAAGAAAGATCATAAGATATCACGAATACACGGAACTTAAACTTGTCTACACATGAACTGAATTACAAAACAGAACAGGGTCTCAAATTTAGAAAACCAACTTATGCTTGCTTATGGGGAAAGGTGAGTTGGGGTGCTGCATCAAACCAGAGATTGAAATTAGCACAGATACCGTTCCATAAGCCAAATATATAATAGACAAGACCTACTCCTTGCTCAACGAAATGGACTCACACCCCATATTCAACGCCTGGGTATATACCTGACAAGTAAGAATCTTAAGACCCATGGATTTATATGTCTCCATAAGGAAATCAAGCGTGTGTACAGTGGCCTAAACGCAGCAGTGAAACTACGTTAAATCCCATTATCAAAATATATTTCAAAAACAAAACACAATGACAGTGAAATAGAGAGCAATTCTTAAATAATTCATTCAGGGCTTGTGAATCAACCTGGATTTACCACATCTACATCCACAGCTCAGTGAGACATAAGGCTGGACACTTCGGGCTGATAGCATTGGTGAGGTTCGGTGAGCAAACGCAGACCCTTTGAAGTCATACTACATGGTACCCATTCCATGGGTCCCAACACTCCAGGTTTAAGGGATTCTTCCTTCAGCTAAAACATGCATGGGAAACCCAGAGTAATGTCCACTGTGTGATTGGGAAACGTTTTCAAATGCATCTCAGGTTTCGTCCCCTGGTACTCGGGTTCACCGTTCCAGACGATTTACTAACACTCTACCCACTGGGAGACTCAGTGCCTTTAACCTCCTGTTTGGCACAGTTTGCAATTTCTGCGCAAGATGAACAGGAATAGGGAGAACAAATGAGAGACTAGCTGTAGGTGTCTGCACGGGCAAATGGAATGCTCACTTCCCACCAGGAAGAGGGATTAACCAAAGGCTCAGCGTGCCCTGCCGGAACCAGATTAGGGCCTGAAGCAATCCTGCGGTTTTGCGGCCAGCTCACAAGAAAGCCAGTTGAAGAAAGGAGCTCAGGGGCACTGTAATTCACAAACCTGCAGAGTTATGAATGACAGCTATCGTCCAAAAATGTATTGAAGTAAGTCTTCGAAGAGGACTTGAAAGCGGGGCAGGATTTCAGGAAAACGATTTCAGGGGGTAGACTGGAATTACACTTAAAGCATAGGAAAAGAGGCCGAATGTCCACAATGATGCACTTGGCCAAAAAGGGCGTATGCGTTTTTTCCTGAATATATTCAGGAAAAAACGCATACGCCCTTTTTGGCCAACCAAGCAAGCGTGTAAAGGAAATCTGCACTACAATGAAGTCTCTCTGCCCCCCGGTCAAAAGGGCCATCTGAAAAAAGTGTAAAATCCAGAAAGTCAGGACAGGTCATGGAGAACAGGGAGCCTTGTTATGCTGATGGGCGGGATGTAAATTGCCAACAGCCACTCTGGATAAGTGTATGGTGTTTCCTGAAACACGTAGGAAACAAAGCAACACAGCCTATGGCACTTCCACTTACGGTCCTATAGCTTAGGGAAATTAAATTCAAAAACACAAAGCCACCCCAAAGTTTGGGACGGCTCTGTTTACAAGAACCTCGTCTACGGTACAAGTTAAATATCCGAGAAAGCAAAAAATGGATAAAGAAGTTGTGGTATGTACGTACAATGGAATATCACTCAGCAATGAGATCCACGTCATCAGGCCCGTAGCGGCATAATGAGTGGATTCAGGTAGGATGATTCTACGAGAAATAAGTCACAGAGAAAAAGAAACATCATAAGATATCACTAATACATGGAACGTAAACTTGGCTACACATGAACTGAATTACTAAACAGAACAGGGTCTCAAATTTAGAAAACCAACTTATGCTTGCTTATGGGGAAAGGTGAGTTGGGGTGCTGCATCAAACCAGAGATTGAAATTAGCACAGATACCGTTCCATAAGCCAAATATATAATAGAGAAGACCTACTCCTTGCTCAACGAAATGGACTCAACACCCCATATTCAACACCTGGGAATATACCTGTCAAGTAAGAAACTTAAGACCCATTGATTTATATGTCTGCATAAGGAAGTCAAGCGTGTGTACAGTGGCCTAAACGCAGCAGTGAAAATCCAATAAATCCCATTAACAAAATAAATTTCAAAAACAAAACACAATGACAGTGAAATAGAGAGCAATTCTTAAAAAATTCATTCAGGGCTTGTGATGCAACCTGGATTTACCACATCTACACCCAAGCTGGTTGAGACATAATGCTGGACACATCGAGCTGATAGTATTGGTGAGGTTTGGTGAGCAAACGCAGACCCTTTGAAGTCATACTGCATGGTACCCATTCCATGGGTCCCAACTCTCCAGGTTTAAGGGATTCTTCCTTCAGCTAAAACATGCATGGGAAACCCAGAGTATGGTCCACCGTGTGATTAGGAAACGTTTTCAAATGCATCTCAGGTTTCGACCCCTGGTACTCGGGTTCACTGTTCCAGACGCTTTACTAACACTCTCCCCACTTGGAGAGTCAGTGCCTTTAACCTCCTGTTTGTCACAGTTTGCAATTTCTGCGCAATATTAACAGGAATAGGGACAACGAATGAGAGACTAGCTGTAGGTGTCTGCACGGGCAAATGGAACGCTCATTTCCCACCAGGAAGAGGGACTAACCAAAGGCTCAGCGTGCCCTGCCGGAACAAGATTAGGGCCTGAAGCAATCCTGCAGTTTTGCGGGCAACTCACAAGAAAGCGAGTTGAAGAAAGGAGCTCAGGGGCACTGTAATTCACAAACCTGCAGAGTTATGAATGACAGCTATCGTCCAAAATTATATTGAAGTAAGTCTTTGAAGAGGACTTGAAAGCGGGGCAGAATTTCAGGAAAACGATTTCAGGGGGTAGACTGGAATTGCACTTAAAGCATAGGAAAAGAGGCAGAATGTCCACAATGATGCACTTGGCCAAAAAGGGCGTATGCGTTTTTTCCTGAATATATTCAGGAAAAAACGCATAAGCCCTTTTTGGCCAACCAAGCAAGCGTGTAAAGGAAATCTGCACTACAATGAAGTCTCACTACCCCCGGTACAAACGGCCATCTGAAACAAGTGTAAAATCCAGAAAGGCAGGACAGGTCATGGAGAACAGGGAGCCTTGTTATGCTGATGGGCGGGATTTCAATTGCCAACAGCCACTCTGGAGAAGTGTATGGTGTTTCCTGAAACACGTAGGAAACAAAGCAACACAGCCTATGGCACTTCCACTTATGGTCTTATAGCTTAGGGAAATTAAAATCAAAAACACACAGCCACCCCAAAGTTTGGGACGGCTCTGTTTACAAGAACCTCGTCTACGGTACAAGTGAAATATCCGAGAAAGCAAAAAATGGATAAAGAAGTTGTCGTACGTACGTACAATGGAATATCACTCAGCAATGAGATCTACGTCATCAGGCCCGTAGCGGCATAATGAGTGAATTCAGGTACGATGGTTCGACGAGAAATAAGTCACAGAGAAAAAGAAACATCATAAGATATCACTAATACACGGAACGTAAACTTGGCTACACATGAACTGAATTACAAAACAGAACAGGGTCTCAAATTTAGAAAACCAACTTATGCTTGCTTATGGGGAAAGGTGAGTTCGGGTGCTGCGTCAAACCAGAGATTGAAATTAGCACAGATACCGTTCCATAACCCAAATATATAAGAGACAAGACCTACACCTTGCTCAACGAAATGGACTCAACACCCCATATTCAACGCCTGGAAATATACCTGACAAGTAAGAATCTAAAGACCCATGGATTTATATGTCTCCCTAAGGAAGTCAAGCGTGTGTACAGGGGCCTAAACGCAGCAGTGAAAATCCGATAAATCCCATTAACAAAATAAATTTCAAAAACAAAACACAATGACAGTGAAATAGAGAGCAATTCTTAAATAATTCATTCAGGGCTTGTGATGCAACCTGGATTTACCACATCTACACCCAGAGCTGGTTGAGACATAAGGCTGGACACATCGAGCTGATAGTATTGGTGAGGTTTGGTGAGCAAACGCAGACCCTTTGAAGTCATACTGCATGGTACCCATTCCATGGGTCCCAACTCTCCAGGTTTAAGGGATTCTTCCTTCAGCTAAAACATGCATGGGAAACCCAGAGTATGGTCCACCGTGTGATTGGGAAACGTTTTCAAATGCATCTCAGTTTTCGACCCCTGGTACTAGGGTTCACCGTTCCAGACGCTTTACTAACACTCTTCCCACTTGGAGAGTCAGTGTCTTTAACCTCCTGTTTGGCACAGTTTGCAATTTCGGCACAAGATGAACAGGAATAGCGAGAGCCAATGAGAGACTAGCTGTAGGTGTCTGCACGGGCAAATGGAACGCTCATTTACCAACAGGAAGAGGAATTAACCAAAGGCTCAGCGTGCCCTGCCGGAACAAGATTAGGGCCTGAAGCAATCCTGCGGTTTTGCGGCCAGCTCACAAGAAAGCGAGTTGAAGAAAGGAACTCAGGGGCACTGTAATTCACAAACCTGCAGAGTTATGAATGACAGCTATCGTCCAAAAATGTATTGAAGTAAGTTTTCGAAAAGGACTTGAAAGCGGGGCAGAATTTCAGGAAAACGAATTCAGGGGGTAGAGTGGAATTGCACTTAAAGCATAGGAAAAGAGGCAGAATGTCCACAATGATGCACTTGGCCAAAAAGTGCATATGCGTTTTTTCCTGAATATATTCAGGAAAAAACGTATACGCCCTTTTTGGCCAACCAAGCAAGCGTGTAAAGGAAATCTGCACTACAATGAAGTCTCACTGCCCCCCGGTCAAAAGGGCCATCTGAAAAAATTGTAAAATCCAGAAAGGCAGGACAGGTCATGGAGAACAGGGAGCCTTGTTATGCTGATGGGCGGGATGTAAATTGCCAACAGCCACTCTGGAGAAGTGTATGGTGTTTCCTGAAACACGTAGGAAACAAAGCAACACAGCCTATGGCACTTCCACTTACGGTCCTATAGCTTAGGGAAATTAAATTCAAAACCACACTGCCACCCCAAAGTTTGGGACGGCTCTGTTTACAAGAACCTCGTCTACGGTACAAGTTAAATATCCGAGAAAGCAAAAAATGGATAAAGAAGTTGTGGTACGTACGTACAATGGAATATCACTCAGCAATGAGATCCACGTCATCAGGCCCGTAGCGGCATAATGAGTGGATTCAGGTACGACGATTCTACGAGAAATAAGTCACACAGAAAAAGAAACATCATAAGATATCACTAATACACGGAACGTAAACTTGGCTACACATGAACTGAATTACAAAACAGAACAGGGTCTCAAATTTAGAAAACCAACTTATGCTTGCTTATGGGGAAAGGTGAGTTGGGGTGCTGCATAAAACCAGAGATTGAAATTAGCACAGATTCCGTTCCATAAGGCAAATATATAATAGACATGACCTACTCCTTGCTCAACGAAATGAACTCAACACCCCATATTCAACGCCTGGGAATATACCTGACAAGTAAGAATCTAAAGACCCATGGATTTATATGTCTCCATAAGGAAGTCAAGCGTGTGTACAGGGGCCTAAACGCAGCAGTGAAAATCCGATAAATCCCATTAACAAAATAAATTTCAAAAACAAAACACAATGACAGTGAAATAGAGAGCAATTCTTAAATAATTCATTCAGGGCTTGTGATGCAACCTGGATTTACCACATCTACACCCAGAGCTGGTTGAGACATAAGGCTGGACACATCGAGCTGATAGTATTGGTGAGGTTTGGTGAGCAAACGCAGACCCTTTGAAGTCATACTGCATGGTACCCATTCCATGGGTCCCAACTCTCCAGGTTTAAGGGATTCTTCCTTCAGCTAAAACATGCATGGGAAACCCAGAGTATGGTCCACCGTGTGATTGGGAAACGTTTTCAAATGCATCTCAGTTTTCGACCCCTGGTACTCGGGTTCACCGTTCCAGACGCTTTACTAACACTCTCCCCACTTGGAGAGTCAGGGTCTTTAACCTCCTGTTTGGCACAGTTTGCAATTTCGGCACAAGATGAACAGGAATAGCGAGAGCCAATGAGAGACTAGCTGTAGGTGTCTGCACGGGCAAATGGAACGCTCATTTCCCAACAAGGAGAGGAATTAACCAAAGGCTCAGCGTGCCCTGACGGAACAAGATTAGGGCCTGAGGCAATCCTGCGGTTTTGCGGCCAGCTCACAAGAAAGCGAGCTGAAGAAAGGAGCTCAGGGGCACTGTAATTCACAAACCTGCAGAGTTATGAATGACAGCTATCGTCCAAAAATGTATTGAAGTAAGTTTTCGAAGAGGACTTGAAAGCGGGGCAGAATTTCAGGAAAACGAATTCAGGGGGTAGAGTGGAATTGCACTTAAAGCATAGGAAAAGAGGCAGAATGTCCACAATGATGCACTTGGCCAAAAAGTGCATATGCGTTTTTCCTGAATATATTCAGGAAAAAATGCATACGCCCTTTTTGGCCGACCAAGCAAGCGTGTAAAGGAAATCTGCACTACAATGAAGTCTCTCTGCCCCGCGGTCAAAAGGGCCATCTGAAAAAAGTGTAAAATCCAGAAAGGCAGGACAGGTCATGGAGAACAGGGAGCCTTGTTATGCTGATGGGCGGGATGTAAATTGCCAACAGCCACTCTGGAGAAGTGTATGGTGTTTCCTGAAACACGTAGGAAACAAAGCAACACAGCCTATGGCACTTCCACTTACGGTCCTATAGCTTAGGGAAATTAAAATCAATAACAAACAGCCACCCCAAAGTTTGGGACGGCTCTGTTTACAAGAACCTCGTCTACGGTACAAGTTAAATATCCGAGAAAGCAAAAAATGGATAAAGAAGTTGTGGTACGTACGTACAATGGAATATCACTCAGCAATGAGATCTACGTCATCAGGCCCATAGCGGCATAATGAGTGGATTCAGGTACGACGATTCTATGAGAAATAAGTCGCACAGGAAAAGAAATATCAAAAGATATCACTAATACACGGAACGTAAACTTGGCTACACATGAACTGAATTACAAAACAGAACAGGGTCTCAAATTTAGAAAACCAACTTATGCTTGCTTATGGGGAAAGGTGAGTTGGGGTGCTGCATAAAACCAGAGATTGAAATTAGCACATATTCCGTTCCATAAGGCAAATATATAATAGACAAGACCTACTCCTTGCTCAACGAAATGAACTCAACACCTCATGTTCAACGCCTGGTAATATACCTGACAAGTAAGAAACTTAAGACCCGTGGATTTATATGTCTCCATAAGGATATCAAGCGTGTGTACAGCGGCCTCAACGCAGCAGTGAAAATCCGATGAATCCCATTATCAAAATATATTTCAAAAACAAAACACAATGACAGTGAAATAGAGAACAATTCTTAAATAATTCATTCAGGGCTTGTGATGCAACCTGGATTTACCACATCTACACCCAGAGCTGGGTGAGACATAAGGCTGGACACTTCGGGCTGATAGCATTGGTGAGGTTCGGTGAGCAAACGCAGACCCTTTGAAGTCATACTGCATGGTACCCATTCCATGGGTCCCAACTCTCCAGGTTTAAGGGATTCTTCCTTCAGCTAAAACATGCATGGGAAACCCAGAGTAATGTGCACCATGTGATTGGGAAACGTTTTCAAATGCGTCTCAGGTTTCGACCCCTGGTACTCGGGTTCACCGTTCCAGACGCTTTACTAACACTCTCCCCACTTGGAGAGTCAGTGCCTGTAACCTCCTGTTTGGCACAGTTTGCAATTTCTGCGCAATATTAACAGGAATAGGGACAACAAATGAGAGACTAGCTGTAGGTGTCTGCACGGGCAAATGGAACGCTCATTTCCCACCAGGAAAAGGGACTAACCAAAGGCTCAGCGTGCCCTGCCGGAACCAGATTAGGGCCTGAAGCAATCCTGCGGTTTTGCGGCCAGCTCACAAGAAAGCGAGTTGAAGAAAGGAGCTCAGGGGCACTGTAATTCACAAACCTGCAGAGTTATGAATGACAGCTATCTTCCAAAATTATATTGAAGTAAGTCTTTAAAGAGGACTTGAAAGCGGGGCAGAATTTCAGGAAAACGATTTCAGGGGGTAGACTGGATTTGCACTTAAAGCATAGGAAAAGAGGCAGAATGTCCACAATGATGCACTTGGCCAAAAAGGGCGTATGCGTTTTTACCTGAATATATTCAGGGAAAAACGCATACGCCCTTTTTGGCCAACCAAGCAAGCGTGTAAAGGAAATCTGCACTACAATGAAGTCTCTCTGCCCCCCGGTCAAAAGGGCCATCTGAAAAAAGTGTAAAATCCAGAAAGGCAGGACAGGTCATGGAGAACAGGGAGCCTTGTTATGCTGATGGGCGGGATTTAAATTGCCAACAGCCACTCTGGAGAAGTGTATGGTGTTTCCTGAAACACGTAGGAAACAAAGCAACACAGCCTATGGCACTTCCACTTATGGTCCTATAGCTTAGGGAAATTAAAATCAAAAACAAACAGCCACCCCAAAGTTTGGGACGGCTCTGTTTACAAGAACCTCGTCTACGGTACAAGTTAAATATCCGAGAAAGCAAAAAATGGATAAAGAAGTTGTGGTACGTACGTACAATTGAATATCACTCAGCAATGAGACCTACGTCATTAGGCCCGTAGCGGCATAATGAGTGGATTCAGGTACGACGATTCTACGAGAAATAAGTCACACAGGAAAAGAAATATCATAAGATATCACTAATACACGGAACGTAAACTTGGCTACACATGAACTGAATTACAAAACAGAACAGGGTCTCAAATTTAGAAAACAAACTTATGCTTGCTTATGGGGAAAGGTGAGTTGGGGTGCTGCATCAAACCAGAGATTGAAATTAGCACAGATACCGTTCCATAAGCCAAATATATAATAGAGAAGACCTACTCCTTGCTCAACGAAAGGGACTCAACACCCCATATTCAACTCCTGGGAATATATCTGACAAGTAAGAATCTTAAGACCCATGGATTTATATGTCTCCATAAGGAAATCAAGCGTGTGTACAGCGTCCTAAACGCAGCAGTGAAAATCCGATAAATCCCATTAACAAAATAAATTTCACAAACAAAACACAATGACAGTGAAATAGAGAGCAATTCCTAAATAATTCATTCAGGGCTTGTGATGCAACCTGGATTTACCACATCTACACCCAGAGCTGGGTGAGACATAAGGCTGGACACATCGGGCGGATAGCATTGGTGAGGTTGGGTGAGCAAACGCAGACCCTTTGAAGTCATACTGCATGGTAGCCATTCCATGGGTCCCAACTCTCCAGGTTTAAGGGATTCTTCCTTCAGCTAAAACATGCATGGGAAACCCAGAGTATGGTCCACCGTGTGATTGGGAAACGTTTTCAAATGCATCTCAGGTTTCGTCCCCTGGTACTCGGGTTCACCATTCCAGACGCTTTACTAACAATCTCCCCACTTGGAGAGAAATTGCCTTTAACCTCCTGTTTGCCACAGTTTGCAATTTCTGCGCAAGATGAACAGGAATAGGGAGAACCAATGAGAGACTAGCTGTAGGTGTCTGCACGGGCAAATGGAACGCTCATTTCCCACCAGGAAGAGAGATTAACCAAAGGCTCAGCGTGCCCTGCCGGAACCAGATTAGGGCCTGAAGTAATCCTGCGGTTTTGCGGCCAGCTCACAAGAAAACGAGTTGAAGAAAGGAGCTCAGAGGCACTGTAATTCACAAACCTGCAGAGTTATGAATGACAGCTATCGTCCAAAAATGTATTGAAGTAAGTCTTCGAAGAGGACTTGAAAGCGGGGCAGAATTTCAGGAAAACGATTTCAGGGGGTAGACTGGAATTGCACTTAAAGCATAGGAAAAGAGGCAGAATGTCCACAATGATGCACTTGGCCAAAAAGGGCGTATGCGTTTTTACCTGAATATATTCAGGGAAAAACGCATACGCCCTTTTTGGCCAACCAAGCAAGCGTGTAAAGGAAATCTGCACTACAATGAAGTCTCTCTGCCCCCCGGTCAAAAGGGCCATCTGAAAAAAGTGTAAAATCCAGAAAGGCAGGACAGGTCATGGAGAACAGGGAGCCTTGTTATGCTGATGGGCGGGATGTAAATTGCCAACAGCCACTCTGGAGAAGTGTATGGTGTTTCCTGAAACACGTAGGAAACAAAGCAACACAGCCTATGGCACTTCCACTTATGGTCCTATAGCTTAGGGAAATTAAAATCAAAAACAAACAGCCACCCCAAAGTTTGGGACGGCTCTGTTTACAAGAACCTCGTCTACGGTACAAGTTAAATATCCGAGAAAGCAAAACATGGATAAAGAAGTTGTGGTACGTACGTACAATGGAATATCACTCAGCAATGAGATCTACGTCATTAGGCCCGTAGCGGCATAATGAGTGGATTCAGGTACGATGATTCTACGAGAAATAAGTCACACAGGAAAAGAAATATCATAAGATATCACTAATACACGGAACGTAAACTTGGCTACACATGAACTGAATTACAAAACAGAACAGGGTCTCAAATTTAGAAAACCAACTTATGCTTGCTTATGGGGAAAGGTGAGTTGGGGTGCTTCATCAAACCAGAAATTGAAATTAGCACAGATACCGTTACATAAGCCAAATATATAATAGACAAGACCTACTCCTTGCTCAACGAAATGGACTCAACACCCCATATTCAACACCTGGGAATATACCTGACAAGTAAGAAACTTAAGACCCATGGATTTATATGTCTCCATAAGGAAGTCAAGCGTGTGTACAGTGGCCTAAACGCAGCAGTGAAAATCCAATAAATCCCATTAACAAAATAAATTTCAAAAACAAAACACAATGACAGTGAAATAGAGAGCAATTCTTAAATAATTCATTCAGGGCTTGTGATGCAACCTGGATTTACCACATCTACACCCAGAGCTAGTTGAGACATAAGGCTGGACACATCGGGCTGATAGCATTGGTGAGGATTGTTGAACAAACGCAGACCATTTGAAGTCATACTGCATGGTAGCCATTCCATGGGTCCCAACTCTCCAGGTTTAAGGGATTCTTCCTTCAGCTAAAACATGCATGGGAAACCAAGAGTATGGTCCACCGTGTGATTGGGAAACGTTTTCAAATGCATCTCAGGTTTCTTCCCCTGGTACTCGGGTTCACCGTTCCAGACGCTTTACTAACATTCTCCCCACTTGGAGAGTAATTGCCTTTAACCTCCTGTTTGGCACAGTTTGCAATTTCTGCGCAAGATGAACAGGAATAGGGAGAACCAATGAGAGACTAGCTGTAGGTGTCTGCACGGGCAAATGGAACGCTCATTTCCCACCAGGAAGAGAGATTAACCAAAGGCTCAGCGTGCCCTGCCGGAACCAGATTAGGGCCTGAAGCAATCCTGCGGTTTTGCGGCCAGCTCACAAGAAAACGAGTTGAAGAAAGGAGCTCAGGGGCACTGTAATTCACAAACCTGCAGAGTTATGAATGACAGCTATCGTCCAAAAATGTATTGAAGTAAATCTTCGAAGAGGACTTAAAGCGGGGCAGAATTTCAGGAAAACGATTTCAGGGGGTAGACTGGAATTGCACTTAAAGCATAGGAAAAGAGGCAGAATGTCCACAATGATGCCCTTGGCCAAAAAGGGCGTATGCGTTTTTTCCTGAATATATTCAGGAAAAAACGCATACGCACTTTTTGGCCAACCAAGCAAGCGTGTAAAGGAAATCTGCACTACAATGAAGTCTCACTGCCCCCCGGTCCAAACAGCCATCTGAAACAAGTGTAAAATCCAGAAAGGCAGGACAGGTCATGGAGAACAGGGAGCCTTGTTATGCTGATGGGCGGGATGTAAATTGCCAACAGCCACTCTGGAGAAATGTATGGTGTTTCCTGAAACACGTAGGAAACAAAGCAACACAGCCTATGGCACATCCACTTAGGGTCCTATAGCTTAGGGAAATTAAAATCAAAAACACACAGCCACCCCAAAGTTTGGGATGGCTCTGTTTACAAGAACCTCCTCTACGGTACAAGTTAAATATCCGAGAAAGCAAAAAATGGATAAAGAAGTTGTCGTACGTACGTACAATGGAATATCACTCAGCAATGAGATCTACGTCATCAGGCCCGTAGCGGCATAATGAGTGCATTCAGGTACGATGATTCGACGAGAAATAAGTCACAGAGAAAAAGAAACATCATAAGATATCACTAATACACGGAACGTAAACTTGGCTACACATGAACCGAATTACAAAACAGAACAGGGTCTCAAATTTAGAAAACCAACTTATGCTTGCTTATGGGGAAAGGTGAGTTCGGGTGCTGCGTCAAACCAGAGATTGAAATTAGCACAGATACCGTTCCATAAGCCAAATATATAAGATACAAGACCTACACCTTGCTCAACGAAATGGACTCAACACCCCATATTCAACGCCTGGTAATATACCTGACAAGTAAGAATCATAAGACCCATGGATTTATATGTCTCCATAAGGAAATCCAGCGTGTGTACAGCGGCCTAAACGCAGCAGTGAAAATCCGATAAATCCCATTAACAAAATAAATTTCAAAAACAAAACACAATGACAGTGAAATAGAGAGCAATTCTTAAATAATTCATTCAGGCCTTGTGATGCAACCTGGATTTACCACATCTACACCCAGAGCTGTTTGAGACATAAGGCTGGACACTTCGGGCTGATAGCCTTGGTGAGGTTCGGTGAGCAAAGGCACACCGTTTGAAATCATACTGCATGGTACCCATTCCATGGGTCCCAACTCTCCAGGTTTAAGGGATTCTTCCTTCAGCTAAAAAATGCATGGGAAACCCAGAGTATGGTCCACCGTGTGATTGGGAAACGTTTTCAAATGCATCTCAGGTTTCGTCCCCTGGTACTCCGGTGCACCGTTCCAGACGCTTTACTAACACTATCCCCATTTGGAGAGTCAGTGCCTTTAACCTCCTGTTTGGCACAGTTTGCAATTTCTGCGCAAGATGAACAGGAATAGGGAGAACCAATGAGAGACTAGCTGTAGGTGTCTGCACGGGCAAATGGAACGCTCATTTCCCACCAGGAAGAGGAATTAACCAAAGGCTCAGTGTGCCCTGCCGGAACCAGATTAGGGCCTGAAGCAATCCTGCGGTTTTGCGGCCAGCTCACAAGAAAGCGAGTTGAAGAAAGGAGCTCAGGGGCACTGTAATTCACAAACCTGCACAGTTATGAATGACAGCTATCATCCAAAAATGTATTGAAGTAAGTCTTCGAAGAGGACTTGAAAGCGGGGCAGAATTTCAGAAAAACGATTTCATGGGGTAGACTGGAATTGCAATTAAAGCATAGGAAAAGAGGCAGAATGTCGACAATGATGCACTTGGCCAAAAAGGGCGTATGCGTTTTTTCCTGAATATATTCAGGAAAAAACGTATACGCCCTTTATGGCCAACCAAGCAAGCGTGTAAAGGAAATCTGCACTACAATGAAGTCTCACTGCCTCCCGGTCAATAGGGCCATCTGAAACAAGTGTAAAATCCAGAAAGGCAGGACAGGTCATGGAGAACAGGGAGCCTTGTTATGCTGATGGGCGGGATGTAAATTGCCAACAGCCACTCTGGAGAAGTGTATGGTGTTTCCTGAAACACGTAGGAAACAAAGCAACACAGCCTATGGCACTTCCACTTAGGGTCCTATAGCTTAGGGAAATTAAAATCAAAAACACACAGCCACCCCAAAGTTTGGGACGGCTCTGTTTACAAGAACCTCGTCTACAGTACAAATAAAATATCCGAGAAAGCAAAAAATCGATAAAGAAGTTGTGGTACGTACGTATAATGGAATATCACTCAGCAATGAGATCTACGTCATCAGGCCCGTAGCGGCATAATGAGTGGATTCAGGTACGACGATTCTACGAGAAATAAGTCACACAGAAAAAGAAAGATCATAAGATATCACTAATACACGGAACGTAAACTTGGCTACACATGAACTGAATTAGAAAACAGAACAGGGTCTCAAATTTAGAAAACCAACTTATGCTTGCTTATGGGGAAAGGTGAGTTGCGGTGCTGCATAAAACCAGAGATTGAAATTAGCACAGATACCGTTCCATAAGCCAAATATATAATAGACAAGACCTACTCCTTGCTCAACGAAATGGACTCAACACCCCATATTCAACGCCTGCGAATATACCTGACAAGTAAGAAACTTAAGACCCATGGATTTATATGTCTCCATAAGGAAGTCAAGCATGTGTACAGTGGCCTAAACGCAGCAGTGAAAATCCGATAAATCCCATTAACAAAATAAATTTCAAAAACAAAACACAATGACAGTGAAATAGAGAGCAATTCTTAAATAATTCATTCAGGGCTTGTGATGCAACCTGGATTTACCACATCTACACCCAGAGCTGGTTGAGACATAAGGCTGGACACATCGGGCTGATAGCATTGGTGAGGTTTGGTGAGGAAACGCAGACCCTTTGAAGTCATACTGCATGGTACCCATTCCATGGGTCCCAACTCTCCAGGTTTAAGGGATTCTTCCTTCAGCTAAAACATGCATGGGAAACGCAGAGTATGGTCCAGCGTGTGATTGGGAAACGTTTTCAAATGCATCTCAGGTTTCGACCCCTGGTACTCGGGTGCACCGTTCCAGACGCTTTACTAACACTCTCCCCACTTGGAGAGTCAGTGCCTTTAACTTCCTGTTTGGCACAGTTTGCAATTTCTGCGCAAGATGAACAGGAATAGGGAGAACCAATGAGAGACTAGCTGTAGGTGTCTGCACGGGCAAATGGAACGCTCATTTCCCACCAGGAAGAGGAATTAACCAAAGGCTCAGTGTGCCCTGCCGGAACCAGATTAGGGCCTGAAGCAATCCTGCCGTTGTGCGGCCAGCTCACAAGAAAGCGAGTTGAAGAAAGGAGCTCAGGGGCACTGTAATTCACAAACCTGCAGAGTTATGAATGACAGCTATCGTCCAAAAATGTATTGAAGTAAGTCTTCGAAGAGGACTTGAAGGCGGGGCAGAATTTCAGGAAAACGATTTCAGGGGGTAGACTGGAATTGCCCTTAAAGCATAGGAAAAGAGGCAGAATGTCCACAATGATGCAGTTGGCCAAAAAGGGCGTATGTGTTTTTTCCTGAATAAATTCAGCAAAAAACTCATACGCCCCTTTTTGGCCAACCAAGGAAGCGTGTAAAGGAAATCTGCACTACAATGAAGTCTCACTGGCCCCCGGTCAAAAGGGCCATCTGAAAATGTGTAAAATCCAGAAAGGCAGGACAGGTCATGGAGAACAGGGGGCCTTGTTATGCTGATGGGTGGGATTTAAATTGCCAACAGCCACTCTGGAGAAGTGTATGGTGTTTCCTGAAACACGTAGGAAACAAAGCAACACAGCCTATGGCACTTCCACTTAGGGTCCTATAGCTTAGGGAAATTAAAATCAAAAACACACAGCCACCCCAAAGTTTGGGACGGCTCTGTTTACAAGAACCTCGTCTACGGTACAAGTTAAATATCAGAGAAAGCAAAAAATGGATAAAGAAGTTGTGGTACGTACGTACAATGGAATATCACTCAGCAATGAGATCTACGTCATCAGGGCCGTAGCGGCATAAGGAGTGGATTCAGGTATGACGATTCTACGAGAAATAAGTCACACAGAAAAAGAAAGATCATAAGATATCACTAATACACGGAACGTAAGCTTGGCTACACATGAACTGAATTACAAAACAGAACAGGGTATCAAATTTAGAAAACCAACTTATGCTTGCTTAGGGGAAAGGTGAGTTGGGGTGCTGCATCAAACCAGAGATTAAAATTAGCACAGATACCGTTCCATAAGCCAAATATATAAGAGACAAGACCTACACCTTGCTCAACGAAATGGACTCAACACCCCATATTCAACGCCTGGGAATATACCTGACAAGTAAGAATCATAAGACCCATGGATTTATATGTCTCCATAAGGAAATCAAGCGTGTGTACAGCGGGCTAAACGCAGCAGTGAAAATCCGATATATCCCATTATCAAAATAAATTTCAAAAACACAACACAATGACAGTGAAATAGAGAGCAATTCTTAAATAATTCATTCAGGGCTTGTGATGCAACCTGGATTTATCACATCTACACCCAAAGCTGGTTGCGACATAAGGCTGGACACTTCGGGCTGATAGCATTGGTGAGGTTCGTTGAGCAAACGCAGACCTTTGGAAGTCATACTGCATGGTAGCCATTCCATGGGTCCCAACTCTCCAGGTTTAAGGGATTCTTCCTTCAGCTAAAACATGTATGGGAAACCCAGAGTATGGTCCACCGTATGATTGGGAAACGTTTTCAAATGCATCTCAGGTTTCGTTACCTGGTACTCGGGTTCACCGTTCCAGACGCTTTATTAACACTCTCCCCACTTGGAGGGTCAATGCCTTTAACCTCCCGTTTGGCACAGTTTGGAATTTCTGCGCAAGATGAACAGGAATAGGGAGAACCAATGAGAGACTAGCTGTAGATGTCTGCACGGGCAAATGGAACGCTCATTTCCCACCAGGTAAGGGAATTAACCAAAGGCTCAGCGTGCCCTGCCAGAACCAGATTAGGGCCTGAAGCAATCGTGCGGTTTTGCGGCCAGCTCACAAGAAAGCGAGTTGAAGAAAGGAGCTCAGGGGCACTGTAATTCACAAACCTGCAGAGTTATGAATGACAGCTATCATCCAAAAATATATTGAAGTAAGTCTTCGAAGAGGACTTGAAAGCGGGGCAGAATTTCAGGAAAACGATTTCAGGGGGTAGACTGCAATTGCACTTAAAGCATAGGAAAAGAGGCAGAATGTCGACAATGATGCAGTTGGCCAAAAAGTGCATATGCGTTTTTTCTTGAATATATTCAGGAAAAAACGCATACGCCCTTTTTGGCCAACCAAGCAAGCATGTAAAGGAAATCTGCACTACAATGAAGTCTCACTGCCCCCCGGTCAAAAGGGCCATCTGAAAAATGTGTAAAATCCAGAAAGGCAGAACAGGTCATGGAGAACAGGGAGCCTTGTTGTGCTGATGGGCGGGATGTAAATGGCAAACAGCCACTCTGGAGAAGTGTATGGTGTTTCCTGAAACACGTAGGAAACAAAGCAACACAGCCTATGGCACTTCCACTTAGGGTCCTATAGCTTAGGGAAATTAAAATCAAAAACACACAGCCACCCCAAAGTTTGGGACGGCTCTGTTTACAAGAACCTCGTCTACGGTACAAGTTAAATATCCGAGAAAGCAAAAAATAGATAAAGAATTTGTGGTACGTACGTACAATGGAATATCACTTAGCAATGAGATCCACGTCATCAGGCCCGTAGCGGCATAATGAGTGGATTCAGGTACGACGATTCTACGAGAAATAAGTCACACAGAAAAAGAAACATCATAAGATATCACTAATACACGGAACGTAAACTTAGCTACACATGAACTGAATTACAAAACAGAACAGGGTCTCAAATTTAGAAAACCAACTTATGCTTGCTTATGGGGAAAGGTGAGTTGGGGTGCTGCATCAAACCAGAGATTGAAATTAGCACAGATACCGTTCCATAAGGCAAATATATAATAGACACAACCTACTCCTTGCTCAACGAAATGGACTCAACACCCCATATTCAACGCCTGGGAATATACCTGACAAGTAAGAAACTTAAGACCCATGGATTTATATGTCTCCATAAGGATATCAAGCGTGTGTACAGCGGCCTAAACATAGCAGTGAAAATCCGATAAATCCCATTATCAAAATATATTTCAAAAACAAAACACAATGACAGTGAAATAGAGAGCAATTTTTAAATAATTCATTCATGGCTTGTGATGCAACCTGGATTTACCACATCTACACCCAGAGCTGGGTGAGACATAAGCCTGGACACTTCGGGCTGATAGCATTGGTGAGGTTCGGTGAGCAAACTCAGACCCTTTGAAGTCATACTGCATGGTACCCATTCCATGGGTCCCAACTCTCCAGGTTTAAGGGATTCTTCCTTCAGCTAAAACATGCATGGGAAACCCGGAGTAACGTCCACCATGTGATTGGGAAACGTTTTCAAATGCGTCTCAGGTTTCGTCCCCTGGGACTCGGGTTCACCGTTCCAGACACTTTACTAACACTCTCCCCACTTGGAGAGTCAGTGCCTTTAACCTCCTGTTTGGCACAGTTTGCAATTTCTGCGGAATATGAACAGGAATAGGGACAACCAATGAGAGACTAGCTGTAGGTGTCTGCACCGGCAATTGGAACGCTCATTTCCCACCAGGAAGAGGGACTAACGAAAGGCTCAGCGTGCCCTGCCAGAACGGGATTAGGGCCTGAAGCAATCCTGCGGTTTTGCGGCCAGCTCACAAGAAAGCGAGTTGAAGAAAGGAGCTCAGGGGCACTGTAATTAACAAACCTGCAGAGTTATGAATGACAGCTATCTTCCAAAATTATATTGAAGTAAGTCTTTGAAGAGGACTTGAAAGCGGGGCAGAATTTCAGGAAAACGATTTCATGGGGTAGACTGGAATTGCACTTAAAGCATAGGAAAAGAGGCAGAATGTCCACAATTATGCACTTGGCCAAAAAGGGCGTATGCGTTTTTTCCTGAATATATTCAGGAAAAAACGCATACGCCCTTTTTGGCCAACCGAGCAAGCGTGTAAAGGAAATCTGCACTACAATGAAGTCTCACTGCCCCACGGTCAAAAGGGCCATCTGAAAAAAGTGTAAAATCCAGAAAGGCAGGACAGGTCATGGAGAACAGGGAGCTTTGTTATGCTGATGGGCGGGATGTAAATTGCCAACAGCCACTCTGGAGAAGTGTATGGTGTTTCCTGAAACACGTAGGAAACAAAGCAACACAGCCTATGGCACTTCCACTTATGGTCCTATAGCTTAGGGAAATTAAAATCAAAAACACACTGCCACCCCAAAGTTTGGGACGGCTCTGTTTACAAGAACCTGGTCTACGGTACAAGTTAAATATCCGAGAAAGCAAAAAATGGATAAAGAAGTCGTGGTACGTACGTACAATGGAATATCACTCAGCAATGAGATCTACGTCATCAGTCCCGTAGCGGCATAATGAGTGGATTCAGGTACGACGATTCTACGAGAAATAAGTCACACAGGAAAAGAAAGATCATAAGATATCACTAATACACGGAACGTAAACTTGGCTACACATGAACTGAATTACAAAACAGAACAGGGTCTCAAATTTAGAAAACCAACTTATGCTTGCTTATGGAGAATGGTGAGTTCGGGTGCTGCATCAAACCAGAGATTGAAATTAGCACAGATAGCGTTCCATAAGCCAAATATATAATAGACAAGACCTACTCCTTTCTCAACGAAATGGACTCAACACACCATATTCAATGCCTGGGAATATACCTGACAAGTAAGAATCTTAAGACCCATGGATTTATATGTCTCCATAAGGAAATCAACCGTGTGTACAGCGGCCTAAATGCAGCAGTGAAAATCCGATAAATCCCATTATCAAAATAAATTTCACAAACAAAACACAATGACAGTGAAATAAAGAGCAATTCTTAAATAATTCATTCAGGGCTTGTGATGCAACCTGGATTTACAACATCTACACCCAGAGCTGGGTGAGACATAAGGCAGGACACTTCGGGCTGATAGCATTGGTGAGGTTCGGTGAGCAAACGCAGACCCTTTGAAGTCATACTGCATGGTACCCATTCCATGGGTCCCAACTCTCCAGGTTTAAGGGATTCTTCCTTCAGCTAAAACATGCATGGGAAACCCAGAGTATGGTCCACCATGTGATTGGGAAACGTTTTCAAATGCATCTCAGGTTTCGTCCCCTGGTACTCGGGTTCACCGTTCCAGACGCTTTACTAACACTCTCCCCACTTGGAGAGTCAGTGCCTTTAACCTCCTGTTTGGCACAGTTTGCAATTTTTGCGCAAGATGAACAGGAATAGGGAGAACCAATGAGAGACTAGCTGTAGGTGTCTGAACGGGCAAATGGAACGCTCATTTCCCACCAGGAAGAGGGATTAACCAAAGGCTCTGCATGCCCTGCCGGAACCAGATTAGGGCCTGAAGCAATCCTGCGGTTTTGCGGCCAGCTCACAAGAAAGCGAGTTGAAGAAAGGAGCTCAGGGGCACTGTAATTCACAAACCTGCAGAGTTATGAATGACAGCTATCGTCCAAAAATATATTGAAATAAGTCTTCGAAGAAGACTTGAAAGTGGGGCAGAATTTCAGGAAAACGATTTCAGGGGGGAGACTGGAATTGCACTTAAAGCATAGGAATAGAGGCAGAATGTCCACAATGATGCACTTGGCCAAAAAGGGCGTATGCGTTTTTTCCTGAATATATTCAGGAAAAAACCCATACGCCCTTTTTGGCCAACCAAGCAAGCGTGTAAAGGAAATCTGCACTACAATGAAGTCTCACTGCCCCCCGGTCCAAACGGCCATCTGAAACAAGTGTAAAATCCAGAAAGGCAGGACAGGTCATGGAGAACAGGGAGCCTTGTTATGCTGATGGGCGGGATGTAAATTGGCAACAGCCACTCTGGAGAAGTGTATGGTGTTTCCTGAAACACGTAGGAAACAAAGCAACACAGCCTATGGCACTTCCACTTAGGGTCCTATAGCTTAGGGAAATTAAAATCAAAAACACACAGCCACCCCAAAGTTTGGGACAGCTCTGTTTACAAAAACCTCGTCTACGGTACAGGTTAAATATCCGAGAAAGCAAAAAATGGATAAAGAAGTTGTGGTACGTACGTACAATGGAATATCACTCAGCAATGAGCTCTACCTCATCAGGCCCGTAGCGGCATAATGAGTGGATTCAGGTATGACGATTCTACGAGAAATAAGTCACACAGAAAAAGAAACATCATAAGATATCACTAATACACGGAACGTAAACTTGGCTACACATGAACTGAATTACAAAACAGAACAGGGTCTCAAATTTAGAAAACCAACTTATGATTGCTTAGGGGAAAGGTGAGTTGGGGTGCTGCATCAAACCAGAGATCGAAATTAGCACAGATACCGTTCCATAAGCCAAATATATAATAGACAAGACCTACTCCTTGCTCAACGAAATGGATTCAACACCCCATATTCAACGCCTGGGAATATACCTGACAAGTAAGAATCTTAAGACAAATGGATATATATGTCTCCATAAGGAAATCAAGCGTGTGTACAGCAGCCTAAACGCAGCAGTGAAAATCCGATAAATCCCATTATCAAAATAAATTTCAAAAACAAAACACAATGACAGTGAAATAGAGAGCAATTCTAAAATAATTCATTCAGGGCTTGTGATGCAACCTGGATTTACCACATCTACACCCAGAGCTGGGTGAGACATAAGGCTGGACACTTCGGGCTGATAGCATTGGTGAGGTTCGGTTAGCAAACGCAGACCCTTTCAAGTCATACTGCATGGTACCCATTCCATGGGTCCCAACTCTCCAGGTTTAAGGGATTCTTCCTTCAGCTAAAACATGCATGGGAAACCCAGAGTATGGTCCACCGTGTGATTGGGAAACCTTTTCAAATGCATCTCAGGTTTCGCCCCTGGTACTCGGGTTCACCGTTCTAGACGCTTTACTAACACTCTCTCCACTAGGAGAGTAATTCCCTTTAACCTCCTGTTTGGCACAGTTTGCAATTTCTGCGCAAGATGAACAGGAATAGGGAGAACCAATGAGAGACTAGCTGTAGGTGTCTGCACGGGCAAATGGAATGCTCATTTCCCACCAGGAAGAGGGATTAACCAAAGGCTCAGCGTGCCCTGCCGGAACCAGATTAGGGCCTGAAGCAATCCTGCGGTTTTGCGGCCAGCTCACAAGAAAGCGAATTGAAGAAAGGAGCTCAGGGGCACTGTAATTCACAAACCTGCAGAGTTATGAATGACAGCTATCGTCCAAAAATGTATTGAAGTAAGTCTTCGAAGAGGACTTGAAAGCGGGGCAGAATTTCAGGAAAACGATGAAAGGGGGGAGACTGGAATTGCACTTAAAGCATAGGATAGGAGGCAGAATGTCGACAATGATGCACTTGGCCAAAAAGGGCGTATGCGTTTTTTCCTGAATATATTCAGGAAAAAACGCATACGCCCTTTTTGGCCAAACAAGCAAGCGTGTAAAGGAAATCTGCACTACAATGAAGTCTCACTGCCCCGCGGTCAAAAGGGCCATCTGAAAAAAGTGTAAAATCCAGAAAGGCAGGACAGGTCATGGAGAACAGGGAGCCTTGTTATGCTGATGGGCGGGATGTAAATTGCCAACAGCCACTCTGGAGAAGTGTATGGTGTTTCCTGAAACACGTAGGAAACAAAGCAACACAGCCTATGGCACTTCCACTTAGGGTCCTATAGCTTAGGGAAATTAAAATCAAAAACACACAGCCACCTCAAAGTTTGGGACGGCTCTGTTTACAAGAACCTCGTCTACGGTACAAGTTAAATATCCGAGAAAGCAAAAAATGGATAAAGAAGTTGTGGTACGTACGTACAATGGAATATCACTCAGCAATGAGATCCACGTCATCAAGCCCGTACCAGCATAATGAGTGGATTCAGGTACGACGATTCTACGAGAAATAAGTCACACAGAAAAAGAAACATCATAAGATATCACTAATACACGGAACGTAAACTTAGCTACACATGAACTGAATTACACAACAGAACAGGGTCTCAAATTTAGAAAACCAACTTATGCTTGCTTATGGGGAAAGGTGAGTTGGGGTGCTGCATCAAACCAGAGATTGAAATTAGCACAGATACCGTTCCATAAGGCAAATATATAATAGACACAACCTACTCCTTGCTCAACGAAATGGACTCAACACCCCATATTCAACGCCTGGGAATATACCTGACAAGTAAGAAACTTAAGACCCATGGATTTATATGTCTCCATAAGGATATCAAGCGTGTGTACAGCGGCCTAAACATAGCAGTGAAAATCCGATAAATCCCATTATCAAAATATATTTCAAAAACAAAACACAATGACAGTGAAATAGAGAGCAATTCTTAAATAATTCATTCAGGGCTTGTGATGCAACCTGGAGTTACCACATCTACACCCAGAGCTAGTTGAGACATAAGGCTGGACACATCGGGCTGATAGCATTGGTGAGGATTGTTGAACAAACGCAGACCATTTGAAGTCATACTGCATGGTAGCCATTCCATGGGTCCCAACTCTCCAGGTTTAAGGGATTCTTCCTTCAGCTAAAACATGCATGGGAAACCAAGAGTATGGTCCACCGTGTGATTGGGAAACGTTTTCAAATGCATCTCAGATTTCTTCCCCTGGTACTCGGGTTCACCGTTCCAGACGCTTTACTAACATTCTCCCCACTTGGAGAGTAATTGCCTTTAACCTCCTGTTTGGCACAGTTTGCAATTTCTGCGCAAGATGAACAGGAATAGGGAGAACCAATGAGAGACTAGCTGTAGGTGTCTGCACGGGCAAATGGAACGCTCATTTCCCACCAGGAAGAGAGATTAACCAAAGGCTCAGCGTGCCCTGCCGGAACCAGATTAGGGCCTGAAGCAATCCTGCGGTTTTGCGGCCAGCTCACAAGAAAACGAGTTGAAGAAAGGAGCTCAGGGGCACTGTAATTCACAAACCTGCAGAGTTATGAATGACAGCTATCGTCCAAAAATGTATTGAAGTAAATCTTCGAAGAGGACTTAAAGCGGGGCAGAATTTCAGGAAAACGATTTCAGGGGGTAGACTGGAATTGCACTTAAAGCATAGGAAAAGAGGCAGAATGTCCACAATGATGCCCTTGGCCAAAAAGGGCGTATGCGTTTTTTCCTGAATATATTCAGGAAAAAACGCATACGCACTTTTTGGCCAACCAAGCAAGCGTGTAAAGGAAATCTGCACTACAATGAAGTCTCACTGCCCCCCGGTCCAAACAGCCATCTGAAACAAGTGTAAAATCCAGAAAGGCAGGACAGGTCATGGAGAACAGGGAGCCTTGTTATGCTGATGGGCGGGATGTAAATTGCCAACAGCCACTCTGGAGAAATGTATGGTGTTTCCTGAAACACGTAGGAAACAAAGCAACACAGCCTATGGCACATCCACTTAGGGTCCTATAGCTTAGGGAAATTAAAATCAAAAACACACAGCCACCCCAAAGTTTGGGATGGCTCTGTTTACAAGAACCTCCTCTACGGTACAAGTTAAATATCCGAGAAAGCAAAAAATGGATAAAGAAGTTGTCGTACGTACGTACAATGGAATATCACTCAGCAATGAGATCTACGTCATCAGGCCCGTAGCGGCATAATGAGTGCATTCAGGTACGATGATTCGACGAGAAATAAGTCACAGAGAAAAAGAAACATCATAAGATATCACTAATACACGGAACGTAAACTTGGCTACACATGAACCGAATTACAAAACAGAACAGGGTCTCAAATTTAGAAAACCAACTTATGCTTGCTTATGGGGAAAGGTGAGTTCGGGTGCTGCGTCAAACCAGAGATTGAAATTAGCACAGATACCGTTCCATAAGCCAAATATATAAGATACAAGACCTACACCTTGCTCAACGAAATGGACTCAACACCCCATATTCAACGCCTGGTAATATACCTGACAAGTAAGAATCATAAGACCCATGGATTTATATGTCTCCATAAGGAAATCCAGCGTGTGTACAGCGGCCTAAACGCAGCAGTGAAAATCCGATAAATCCCATTAACAAAATAAATTTCAAAAACAAAACACAATGACAGTGAAATAGAGAGCAATTCTTAAATAATTCATTCAGGCCTTGTGATGCAACCTGGATTTACCACATCTACACCCAGAGCTGTTTGAGACATAAGGCTGGACACTTCGGGCTGATAGCCTTGGTGAGGTTCGGTGAGCAAAGGCACACCGTTTGAAATCATACTGCATGGTACCCATTCCATGGGTCCCAACTCTCCAGGTTTAAGGGATTCTTCCTTCAGCTAAAAAATGCATGGGAAACCCAGAGTATGGTCCACCGTGTGATTGGGAAACGTTTTCAAATGCATCTCAGGTTTCGTCCCCTGGTACTCCGGTGCACCGTTCCAGACGCTTTACTAACACTATCCCCATTTGGAGAGTCAGTGCCTTTAACCTCCTGTTTGGCACAGTTTGCAATTTCTGCACAAGATGAACAGGAATAGGGAGAACCAATGAGAGACTAGCTGTAGGTGTCTGCACGGGCAAATGGAACGCTCATTTCCCACCAGGAAGAGGAATTAACCAAAGGCTCAGTGTGCCCTGCCGGAACCAGATTAGGGCCTGAAGCAATCCTGCGGTTTTGCGGCCAGCTCACAAGAAAGCGAGTTGAAGAAAGGAGCTCAGGGGCACTGTAATTCACAAACCTGCACAGTTATGAATGACAGCTATCATCCAAAAATGTATTGAAGTAAGTCTTCGAAGAGGACTTGAAAGCGGGGCAGAATTTCAGAAAAACGATTTCATGGGGTAGACTGGAATTGCAATTAAAGCATAGGAAAAGAGGCAGAATGTCGACAATGATGCACTTGGCCAAAAAGGGCGTATGCGTTTTTTCCTGAATATATTCAGGAAAAAACGTATACGCCCTTTATGGCCAACCAAGCAAGCGTGTAAAGGAAATCTGCACTACAATGAAGTCTCACTGCCTCCCGGTCAATAGGGCCATCTGAAACAAGTGTAAAATCCAGAAAGGCAGGACAGGTCATGGAGAACAGGGAGCCTTGTTATGCTGATGGGCGGGATGTAAATTGCCAACAGCCACTCTGGAGAAGTGTATGGTGTTTCCTGAAACACGTAGGAAACAAAGCAACACAGCCTATGGCACTTCCACTTAGGGTCCTATAGCTTAGGGAAATTAAAATCAAAAACACACAGCCACCCCAAAGTTTGGGACGGCTCTGTTTACAAGAACCTCGTCTACAGTACAAATTAAATATCCGAGAAAGCAAAAAATCGATAAAGAAGTTGTGGTACGTACGTATAATGGAATATCACTCAGCAATGAGATCTACGTCATCAGGCCCGTAGCGGCATAATGAGTGGATTCAGGTACGACGATTCTACGAGAAATAAGTCACACAGAAAAAGAAAGATCATAAGATATCACTAATACACGGAACGTAAACTTGGCTACACATGAACTGAATTAGAAAACAGAACAGGGTCTCAAATTTAGAAAACCAACTTATGCTTGCTTATGGGGAAAGGTGAGTTGCGGTGCTGCATAAAACCAGAGATTGAAATTAGCACAGATACCGTTCCATAAGCCAAATATATAATAGACAAGACCTACTCCTTGCTCAACGAAATGGACTCAACACCCCATATTCAACGCCTGTGAATATACCTGACAAGTAAGAAACTTAAGACCCATGGATTTATATGTCTCCATAAGGAAGTCAAGCATGTGTACAGTGGCCTAAACGCAGCAGTGAAAATCCGATAAATCCCATTAACAAAATAAATTTCAAAAACAAAACACAATGACAGTGAAATAGAGAGCAATTCTTAAATAATTCATTCAGGGCTTGTGATGCAACCTGGATTTACCACATCTACACCCAGAGCTGGTTGAGACATAAGGCTGGACACATCGGGCTGATAGCATTGGTGAGGTTTGGTGAGGAAACGCAGACCCTTTGAAGTCATACTGCATGGTACCCATTCCATGGGTCCCAACTCTCCAGGTTTAAGGGATTCTTCCTTCAGCTAAAACATGCATGGGAAACGCAGAGTATGGTCCAGCGTGTGATTGGGAAACGTTTTCAAATGCATCTCAGGTTTCGACCCCTGGTACTCGGGTGCACCGTTCCAGACGCTTTACTAACACTCTCCCCACTTGGAGAGTCAGTGCCTTTAACTTCCTGTTTGGCACAGTTTGCAATTTCTGCGCAAGATGAACAGGAATAGGGAGAACCAATGAGAGACTAGCTGTAGGTGTCTGCACGGGCAAATGGAACGCTCATTTCCCACCAGGAAGAGGAATTAACCAAAGGCTCAGTGTGCCCTGCCGGAACCAGATTAGGGCCTGAAGCAATCCTGCCGTTGTGCGGCCAGCTCACAAGAAAGCGAGTTGAAGAAAGGAGCTCAGGGGCACTGTAATTCACAAACCTGCAGAGTTATGAATGACAGCTATCGTCCAAAAATGTATTGAAGTAAGTCTTCGAAGAGGACTTGAAGGCGGGGCAGAATTTCAGGAAAACGATTTCAGGGGGTAGACTGGAATTGCACTTAAAGCATAGGAAAAGAGGCAGAATGTCCACAATGATGCACTTGGCCAAAAAGGGCGTATGTGTTTTTTCCTGAATAAATTCAGCAAAAAACTCATACGCCCCTTTTTGGCCATCCAAGGAAGCGTGTAAAGGAAATCTGCACTACAATGAAGTCTCACTGGCCCCCGGTCAAAAGGGCCATCTGAAAATGTGTAAAATCCAGAAAGGCAGGACAGGTCATGGAGAACAGGGGGCCTTGTTATGCTGATGGGTGGGATTTAAATTGCCAACAGCCACTCTGGAGAAGTGTATGGTGTTTCCTGAAACACGTAGGAAACAAAGCAACACAGCCTATGGCACTTCCACTTAGGGTCCTATAGCTTAGGGAAATTAAAATCAAAAACACACAGCCACCCCAAAGTTTGGGACGGCTCTGTTTACAAGAACCTCGTCTACGGTACAAGTTAAATATCAGAGAAAGCAAAAAATGGATAAAGAAGTTGTGGTACGTACGTACAATGGAATATCACTCAGCAATGAGATCTACGTCATCAGGGCCGTAGCGGCATAAGGAGTGGATTCAGGTATGACGATTCTACGAGAAATAAGTCACACAGAAAAAGAAAGATCATAAGATATCACTAATACACGGAACGTAAACTTGGCTACACATGAACTGAATTAGAAAACAGAACAGGGTATCAAATTTAGAAAACCAACTTATGCTTGCTTAGGGGAAAGGTGAGTTGGGGTGCTGCATCAAACCAGAGATTGAAATTAGCACAGATACCGTTCCATAAGCCAAATATATAAGAGACAAGACCTACACCTTGCTCAACGAAATGGACTCAACACCCCATATTCAACGCCTGGGAATATACCTGACAAGTAAGAATCTTAAGACCCATGGATTTATATGTCTCCATAAGGAAATCAAGCGTGTGTACAGCGGGCTAAACGCAGCAGTGAAAATCCGATATATCCCATTATCAAAATAAATTTCAAAAACACAACACAATGACAGTGAAATAGAGAGCAATTCTTAAATAATTCATTCATGGCTTGTGATGCAACCTGGATTTATCACATCTACACCCAAAGCTGGTTGCGACATAAGGCTGGACACTTCGGGCTGATAGCATTGGTGAGGTTCGTTGAGCAAACGCAGACCTTTTGAAGTCATACTGCATGGTAGCCATTCCATGGGTCCCAACTCTCCAGGTTTAAGGGATTCTTCCTTCAGCTAAAACATGTATGGGAAACCCAGAGTATGGTCCACCGTATGATTGGGAAACGTTTTCAAATGCATCTCAGGTTTCGTTACCTGGTACTCGGGTTCACCGTTCCAGACGCTTTATTAACACTCTCCCCACTTGGAGGGTCAATGCTTTAACCTCCCGTTTGGCACAGTTTGGAATTTCTGCGCAAGATGAACAGGAATAGGGAGAACCAATGAGAGACTAGCTGTAGATGTCTGCACGGGCAAATGGAACGCTCATTTCCCACCAGGTAAGGGAATTAACCAAAGGCTCAGCGTGCCCTGCCAGAACCAGATTAGGGCCTGAAGCAATCGTGCGGTTTTGCGGCCAGCTCACAAGAAAGCGAGTTGAAGAAAGGAGCTCAGGGGCACTGTAATTCACAAACCTGCAGAGTTATGAATGACAGCTATCATCCAAAAATATATTGAAGTAAGTCTTCGAAGAGGACTTGAAAGCGGGGCAGAATTTCAGGAAAACGATTTCAGGGGGTAGACTGCAATTGCACTTAAAGCATAGGAAAAGAGGCAGAATGTCGACAATGATGCAGTTGGCCAAAAAGGGCGTATGCGTTTTTTCTTGAATATATTCAGGAAAAAACGCATACGCCCTTTTTGGCCAACCAAGCAAGCATGTAAAGGAAATCTGCACTACAATGAAGTCTCACTGCCCCCCGGTCAAAAGGGCCATCTGAAAAATGTGTAAAATCCAGAAAGGCAGAACAGGTCATGGAGAACAGGGAGCCTTGTTGTGCTGATGGGCGGGATGTAAATGGCAAACAGCCACTCTGGAGAAGTGTATGGTGTTTCCTGAAACACGTAGGAAACAAAGCAACACAGCCTATGGCACTTCCACTTAGGGTCCTATAGCTTAGGGAAATTAAAATCAAAAACACACAGCCACCCCAAAGTTTGGGACGGCTCTGTTTACAAGAACCTCTTCTACGGTACAAGTTAAATATCCGAGAAAGCAAAAAATAGATAAAGAAGTTGTGGTACGTACGTACAATGCAATATCACTCAGCAATGAGATCCACGTCATCAGGCACGTAGCGGCATAATGAGTGCATTCAGGTACGACGATTCTATGAGAAATAAGTCACACAGAAAAAGAAACATCATAAGATATCACTAATACACGAAACGTAAACTTGGCTACACATGAACTGAATTACAAAACAGAACAGGGTCTCAAATTTAGAAAACCAACTTATGATTGCTTAGGGGAAAGGTGAGTTGGGGTGCTGCATCAAACCAGAGATCGAAATTAGCACAGATACCGTTCCATAAGCCAAATATATAATAGACAAGACCTACTCCTTGCTCAACGAAATGGATTCAACACCCCACATTCAACGCCTGGGAATATACCTGACAAGTAAGAATCTTAAGACAAATGGATATATATGTCTCCATAAGGAAATCAAGCGTGTGTACAGCAGCCTAAACGCAGCAGTGAAAATCCGATAAATCCCATTATCAAAATAAATTTCAAAAACAAAACACAATGACAGTGAAATAGAGAGCAATTCTAAAATAATTCATTCAGGGCTTGTGATGCAACCTGGATTTACCACATCTACACCCAGAGCTGGGTGAGACATAAGGCTGGACACTTCGGGCTGATAGCATTGGTGAGGTTCGGTTAGCAAACGCAGACCCTTTCAAGTCATACTGCATGGTACCCATTCCATGGGTCCCAACTCTCCAGGTTTAAGGGATTCTTCCTTCACCTAAAACATGCATGGGAAACCCAGAGTATGGTCCACCGTGTGATTGGGAAACCTTTTCAAATGCATCTCAGGTTTCGCCCCTGGTACTCGGGTTCACCGTTCTAGACGCTTTACTAACACTCTCTCCACTAGGAGAGTAATTCCCTTTAACCTCCTGTTTGGCACAGTTTGCAATTTCTGCGCAAGATGAACAGGAATAGGGAGAACCAATGAGAGACTAGCTGTAGGTGTCTGCACGGGCAAATGGAATGCTCATTTCCCACCAGGAAGAGGGATTAACCAAAGGCTCAGCGTGCCCTGCCGGAACCAGATTAGGGCCTGAAGCAATCCTGCGGTTTTGCGGCCAGCTCACAAGAAAGCGAATTGAAGAAAGGAGCTCAGGGGCACTGTAATTCACAAACCTGCAGAGTTATGAATGACAGCTATCGTCCAAAAATGTATTGAAGTAAGTCTTCGAAGAGGACTTGAAAGCGGGGCAGAATTTCCGGAAAACGATGAAAGGGGGGAGACTGGAATTGCACTTAAAGCATAGGATAGGAGGCAGAATGTCGACAATGATGCACTTGGCCAAAAAGGGCGTATGCGTTTTTTCCTGAATATATTCAGGAAAAAACGCATACGCCCTTTTTGGCCAAACAAGCAAGCGTGTAAAGGAAATCTGCACTACAATGAAGTCTCACTGCCCCCCGGTCAAAAGGGCCATCTGAAAAAAGTGTAAAATCCAGAAAGGCAGGACAGGTCATGGAGAACAGGGAGCCTTGTTATGCTGATGGGCGGGATGTAAATTGCCAACAGCCACTCTGGAGAAGTGTATGGTGTTTCCTGAAACACGTAGGAAACAAAGCAACACAGCCTATGGCACTTCCACTTAGGGTCCTATAGCTTAGGGAAATTAAAATCAAAAACACACAGCCACCTCAAAGTTTGGGATGGCTCTGTTTACAAGAACCTCGTCTACGGTACAAGTTAAATATCCGAGAAAGCAAAAAATGGATAAAGAAGTTGTCGTACGTACGTACAATGGAATATCACTCAGCAATGAGATCCACGTCATCAAGCCCGTACCGGCATAATGAGTGGATTCAGGTACAACGATTCTACGAGAAATAAGTCACACAGAAAAAGAAACATCATAAGATATCACTAATACACGGAACGTAAACTTAGCTACACATGAACTGAATTACAAAACAGAACAGGGTCTCAAATTTAGAAAACCAACTTATGCTTGCTTATGGGGAAAGGTGAGTTGGGGTGCTGCATCAAACCAGAGATTGAAATTAGCACAGATACCGTTCCATAAGGCAAATATATAATAGACACAACCTACTCCTTGCTCAACGAAATGGACTCAACACCCCATATTCAACGCCTGGGAATATACCTGACAAGTAAGAAACTTAAGACCCATGGATTTATATGTCTCCATAAGGATATCAAGCGTGTGTACAGCGGCCTAAACATAGCAGTGAAAATCCGATAAATCCCATTATCAAAATATATTTCAAAAACAAAACACAATGACAGTGAAATAGAGAGCAATTTTTAAATAATTCATTCATGGCTTGTGATGCAACCTGGATTTACCACATCTACACCCAGAGCTGGGTGAGACATAAGCCTGGACACTTCGGGCTGATAGCATTGGTGAGGTTCGGTGAGCAAACTCAGACCCTTTGAAGTCATACTGCATGGTACCCATTCCATGGGTCCCAACTCTCCAGGTTTAAGGGATTCTTCCTTCAGCTAAAACATGCATGGGAAACCCGGAGTAACGTCCACCATGTGATTGGGAAACGTTTTCAAATGCGTCTCAGGTTTCGTCCCCTGGGACTCGGGTTCACCGTTCCAGACGCTTTACTAACACTCTCCCCACTTGGAGAGTCAGTGCCTTTAACCTCCTGTTTGGCACAGTTTGCAATTTCTGCGGAATATGAACAGGAATAGGGACAACCAATGAGAGACTAGCTGTAGGTGTCTGCACCGGCAATTGGAACGCTCATTTCCCACCAGGAAGAGGGACTAACGAAAGGCTCAGCGTGCCCTGCCAGAACGGGATTAGGGCCTGAAGCAATCCTGCGGTTTTGCGGCCAGCTCACAAGAAAGCGAGTTGAAGAAAGGAGCTCAGGGGCACTGTAATTAACAAACCTGCAGAGTTATGAATGACAGCTATCTTCCAAAATTATATTGAAGTAAGTCTTTGAAGAGGACTTGAAAGCGGGGCAGAATTTCAGGAAAACGATTTCATGGGGTAGACTGGAATTGCACTTAAAGCATAGGAAAAGAGGCAGAATGTCCACAATGATGCACTTGGCCAAAAAGGGCGCATGCGTTTTTTCCTGAATATATTCAGGAAAAAACGCATGCGCCCTTTTTGGCCAACCGAGCAAGCGTGTAAAGGAAATCTGCACTACAATGAAGTCTCACTGCCCCACGGTCAAAAGGGCCATCTGAAAAAAGTGTAAAATCCAGAAAGGCAGGACAGGTCATGGAGAACAGGGAGCTTTGTTATGCTGATGGGCGGGATGTAAATTGCCAACAGCCACTCTGGAGAAGTGTATGGTGTTTCCTGAAACACGTAGGAAACAAAGCAACACAGCCTATGGCACTTCCACTTATGGTCCTATAGCTTAGGGAAATTAAAATCAAAAACACACTGCCACCCCAAAGTTTGGGACGGCTCTGTTTACAAGAACCTGGTCTACGGTACAAGTTAAATATCCGAGAAAGCAAAAAATGGATAAAGAAGTCGTGGTACGTACGTACAATGGAATATCACTCAGCAATGAGATCTACGTCATCAGTCCCGTAGCGGCATAATGAGTGGATTCAGGTACGACGATTCTACGAGAAATAAGTCACACAGGAAAAGAAAGATCATAAGATATCACTAATACACGGAACGTAAACTTGGCTACACATGAACTGAATTACAAAACAGAACAGGGTCTCAAATTTAGAAAACCAACTTATGCTTGCTTATGGAGAATGGTGAGTTCGGGTGCTGCATCAAACCAGAGATTGAAATTAGCACAGATAGCGTTCCATAAGCCAAATATATAATAGACAAGACCTACTCCTTTCTCAACGAAATGGACTCAACACACCATATTCAACGCCTGGGAATATACCTGACAAGTAAGAATCTTAAGACCCATGGATTTATATGTCTCCATAAGGAAATCAACCGTGTGTACAGCGGCCTAAACGCAGCAGTGAAAATCCGATAAATCCCATTATCAAAATAAATTTCACAAACAAAACACAATGACAGTGAAATAAAGAGCAATTCTTAAATAATTCATTCAGGGCTTGTGATGCAACCTGGATTTACAATATCTACACCCAGAGCTGGGTGAGACATAAGGCAGGACACTTCGGGCTGATAGCATTGGTGAGGTTCGGTGAGCAAACGCAGACCCTTTGAAGTCATACTGCATGGTACCCATTCCATGGGTCCCAACTCTCCAGGTTTAAGGGATTCTTCCTTCAGCTAAAACATGCATGGGAAACCCAGAGTATGGTCCACCATGTGATTGGGAAACGTTTTCAAATGCATCTCAGGTTTCGTCCCCTGGTACTCGGGTTCACCGTTCCAGACGCTTTACTAACACTCTCCCCACTTGGAGAGTCAGTGCCTTTAACCTCCTGTTTGGCACAGTTTGCAATTTTTGCGCAAGATGAACAGGAATAGGGAGAACCAATGAGAGACTAGCTGTAGGTGTCTGAACGGGCAAATGGAACGCTCATTTCCCACCAGGAAGAGGGATTAACCAAAGGCTCTGCATGCCCTGCCGGAACCAGATTAGGGCCTGAAGCAATCCTGCGGTTTTGCGGCCAGCTCACAAGAAAGCGAGTTGAAGAAAGGAGCTCAGGGGCACTGTAATTCACAAACCTGCAGAGTTATGAATGACAGCTATCGTCCAAAAATATATTGAAATAAGTCTTCGAAGAAGACTTGAAAGTGGGGCAGAATTTCAGGAAAACGATTTCAGGGGGGAGACTGGAATTGCACTTAGAGCATAGGAATAGAGACAGAATGTCCACAATGATGCACTTGGCCAAAAAGGGCGTATGCGTTTTTTCCTGAATATATTCAGGAAAAAACCCATACGCCCTTTTTGGCCAACCAAGCAAGCGTGTAAAGGAAATCTGCACTACAATGAAGTCTCACTGCCCCCCGGTCCAAACGGCCATCTGAAACAAGTGTAAAATCCAGAAAGGCAGGACAGGTCATGGAGAACAGGGAGCCTTGTTATGCTGATGGGCGGGATGTAAATTGGCAACAGCCACTCTGGAGAAGTGTATGGTGTTTCCTGAAACACGTAGGAAACAAAGCAACACAGCCTATGGCACTTCCACTTAGGGTCCTATAGCTTAGTGAAATTAAAATCAAAAACACACAGCCACCCCAAAGTTTGGGACAGCTCTGTTTACAAAAACCTCGTCTACGGTACAGGTTAAATATCCGAGAAAGCAAAAAATGGATAAAGAAGTTGTGGTACGTACGTACAATGGAATATCACTCAGCAATGAGCTCTACCTCATCAGGCCCGTAGCGGCATAATGAGTGGATTCAGGTATGACGATTCTACGAGAAATAAGTCACACAGAAAAAGAAACATCATAAGATATCACTAATACACGGAACGTAAACTTGGCTACACATGAACTGAATTACAAAACAGAACAGGGTCTCAAATTTAGAAAACCAACTTATGATTGCTTAGGGGAAAGGTGAGTTGGGGTGCTGCATCAAACCAGAGATCGAAATTAGCACAGATACCGTTCCATAAGCCAAATATATAATAGACAAGACCTACTCCTTGCTCAACGAAATGGATTCAACACCCCATATTCAACGCCTGGGAATATACCTGACAAGTAAGAATCTTAAGACAAATGGATATATATGTCTCCATAAGGAAATCAAGCGTGTGTACAGCAGCCTAAACGCAGCAGTGAAAATCCGATAAATCCCATTATCAAAATAAATTTCAAAAACAAAACACAATGACAGTGAAATAGAGAGCAATTCTAAAATAATTCATTCAGGGCTTGTGATGCAACCTGGATTTACCACATCTACACCCAGAGCTGGGTGAGACATAAGGCTGGACACTTCGGGCTGATAGCATTGGTGAGGTTCGGTTAGCAAACGCAGACCCTTTCAAGTCATACTGCATGGTACCCATTCCATGGGTCCCAACTCTCCAGGTTTAAGGGATTCTTCCTTCACCTAAAACATGCATGGGAAACCCAGAGTATGGTCCACCGTGTGATTGGGAAACCTTTTCAAATGCATCTCAGGTTTCGCCCCTGGTACTCGGGTTCACCGTTCTAGACGCTTTACTAACACTCTCTCCACTAGGAGAGTAATTCCCTTTAACCTCCTGTTTGGCACAGTTTGCAATTTCTGCGCAAGATGAACAGGAATAGGGAGAACCAATGAGAGACTAGCTGTAGGTGTCTGCACGGGCAAATGGAATGCTCATTTCCCACCAGGAAGAGGGATTAACCAAAGGCTCAGCGTGCCCTGCCGGAACCAGATTAGGGCCTGAAGCAATCCTGCGGTTTTGCGGCCAGCTCACAAGAAAGCGAATTGAAGAAAGGAGCTCAGGGGCACTGTAATTCACAAACCTGCAGAGTTATGAATGACAGCTATCGTCCAAAAATGTATTGAAGTAAGTCTTCGAAGAGGACTTGAAAGCGGGGCAGAATTTCCGGAAAACGATGAAAGGGGGGAGACTGGAATTGCACTTAAAGCATAGGATAGGAGGCAGAATGTCGACAATGATGCACTTGGCCAAAAAGGGCGTATGCGTTTTTTCCTGAATATATTCAGGAAAAAACGCATACGCCCTTTTTGGCCAAACAAGCAAGCGTGTAAAGGAAATCTGCACTACAATGAAGTCTCACTGCCCCCCGGTCAAAAGGGCCATCTGAAAAAAGTGTAAAATCCAGAAAGGCAGGACAGGTCATGGAGAACAGGGAGCCTTGTTATGCTGATGGGCGGGATGTAAATTGCCAACAGCCACTCTGGAGAAGTGTATGGTGTTTCCTGAAACACGTAGGAAACAAAGCAACACAGCCTATGGCACTTCCACTTAGGGTCCTATAGCTTAGGGAAATTAAAATCAAAAACACACAGCCACCTCAAAGTTTGGGACGGCTCTGTTTACAAGAACCTCGTCTACGGTACAAGTTAAATATCCGAGAAAGCAAAAAATGGATAAAGAAGTTGTGGTACGTACGTACAATGGAATATCACTCAGCAATGAGATCCACGTCATCAAGCCCGTACCGGCATAATGAGTGGATTCAGGTACGACGATTCTACGAGAAATAAGTCACACAGAAAAAGAAACATCATAAGATATCACTAATACACGGAACGTAAACTTAGCTACACATGAACTGAATTACAAAACAGAACAGGGTCTCAAATTTAGAAAACCAACTTATGCTTGCTTATGGGGAAAGGTGAGTTGGGGTGCTGCATCAAACCAGAGATTGAAATTAGCACAGATACCGTTCCATAAGGCAAATATATAATAGACACAACCTACTCCTTGCTCAACGAAATGGACTCAACACCCCATATTCAACGCCTGGGAATATACCTGACAAGTAAGAAACTTAAGACCCATGGATTTATATGTCTCCATAAGGATATCAAGCGTGTGTACAGCGGCCTAAACATAGCAGTGAAAATCCGATAAATCCCATTATCAAAATATATTTCAAAAACAAAACACAATGACAGTGAAATAGAGAGCAATTCTTAAATAATTCATTCAGGGCTTGTGATGCAACCTGGAGTTACCACATCTACACCCAGAGCTAGTTGAGACATAAGGCTGGACACATCGGGCTGATAGCATTGGTGAGGATTGTTGAACAAACGCAGACCATTTGAAGTCATACTGCATGGTAGCCATTCCATGGGTCCCAACTCTCCAGGTTTAAGGGATTCTTCCTTCAGCTAAAACATGCATGGGAAACCAAGAGTATGGTCCACCGTGTGATTGGGAAACGTTTTCAAATGCATCTCAGGTTTCTTCCCCTGGTACTCGGGTTCACCGTTCCAGACGCTTTACTAACATTCTCCCCACTTGGAGAGTAATTGCCTTTAACCTCCTGTTTGGCACAGTTTGCAATTTCTCCGCAAGATGAACAGGAATAGGGAGAACCAATGAGAGACTAGCTGTAGGTGTCTGCACGGGCAAATGGAACGCTCATTTCCCACCAGGAAGAGAGATTAACCAAAGGCTCAGCGTGCCCTGCCGGAACCAGATTAGGGCCTGAAGCAATCCTGCGGTTTTGCGGCCAGCTCACAAGAAAACGAGTTGAAGAAAGGAGCTCAGGGGCACTGTAATTCACAAACCTGCAGAGTTATGAATGACAGCTATCGTCCAAAAATGTATTGAAGTAAATCTTCGAAGAGGACTTAAAGCGGGGCAGAATTTCAGGAAAACGATTTCAGGGGGTAGACTGGAATTGCACTTAAAGCATAGGAAAAGAGGCAGAATGTCCACAATGATGCCCTTGGCCAAAAAGGGCGTATGCGTTTTTTCCTGAATATATTCAGGAAAAAACGCATACGCACTTTTTGGCCAACCAAGCAAGCGTGTAAAGGAAATCTGCACTACAATGAAGTCTCACTGCCCCCCGGTCCAAACAGCCATCTGAAACAAGTGTAAAATCCAGAAAGGCAGGACAGGTCATGGAGAACAGGGAGCCTTGTTATGCTGATGGGCGGGATGTAAATTGCCAACAGCCACTCTGGAGAAATGTATGGTGTTTCCTGAAACACGTAGGAAACAAAGCAACACAGCCTATGGCACATCCACTTAGGGTCCTATAGCTTAGGGAAATTAAAATCAAAAACACACAGCCACCCCAAAGTTTGGGATGGCTCTGTTTACAAGAACCTCCTCTACGGTACAAGTTAAATATCCGAGAAAGCAAAAAATGGATAAAGAAGTTGTCGTACGTACGTACAATGGAATATCACTCAGCAATGAGATCTACGTCATCAGGCCCGTAGCGGCATAATGAGTGCATTCAGGTACGATGATTCGACGAGAAATAAGTCACAGAGAAAAAGAAACATCATAAGATATCACTAATACACGGAACGTAAACTTGGCTACACATGAACCGAATTACAAAACAGAACAGGGTCTCAAATTTAGAAAACCAACTTATGCTTGCTTATGGGGAAAGGTGAGTTCGGGTGCTGCGTCAAACCAGAGATTGAAATTAGCACAGATACCGTTCCATAAGCCAAATATATAAGATACAAGACCTACACCTTGCTCAACGAAATGGACTCAACACCCCATATTCAACGCCTGGTAATATACCTGACAAGTAAGAATCATAAGACCCATGGATTTATATGTCTCCATAAGGAAATCCAGCGTGTGTACAGCGGCCTAAACGCAGCAGTGAAAATCCGATAAATCCCATTAACAAAATAAATTTCAAAAACAAAACACAATGACAGTGAAATAGAGAGCAATTCTTAAATAATTCATTCAGGCCTTGTGATGCAACCTGGATTTACCACATCTACACCCAGAGCTGTTTGAGACATAAGGCTGGACACTTCGGGCTGATAGCCTTGGTGAGGTTCGGTGAGCAAAGGCACACCGTTTGAAATCATACTGCATGGTACCCATTCCATGGGTCCCAACTCTCCAGGTTTAAGGGATTCTTCCTTCAGCTAAAAAATGCATGGGAAACCCAGAGTATGGTCCACCGTGTGATTGGGAAACGTTTTCAAATGCATCTCAGGTTTCGTCCCCTGGTACTCCGGTGCACCGTTCCAGACGCTTTACTAACACTATCCCCATTTGGAGAGTCAGTGCCTTTAACCTCCTGTTTGGCACAGTTTGCAATTTCTGCGCAAGATGAACAGGAATAGGGAGAACCAATGAGAGACTAGCTGTAGGTGTCTGCACGGGCAAATGGAACGCTCATTTCCCACCAGGAAGAGGAATTAACCAAAGGCTCAGTGTGCCCTGCCGGAACCAGATTAGGGCCTGAAGCAATCCTGCGGTTTTGCGGCCAGCTCACAAGAAAGCGAGTTGAAGAAAGGAGCTCAGGGGCACTGTAATTCACAAACCTGCACAGTTATGAATGACAGCTATCATCCAAAAATGTATTGAAGTAAGTCTTCGAAGAGGACTTGAAAGCGGGGCAGAATTTCAGAAAAACGATTTCATGGGGTAGACTGGAATTGCAATTAAAGCATAGGAAAAGAGGCAGAATGTCGACAATGATGCACTTGGCCAAAAAGGGCGTATGCGTTTTTTCCTGAATATATTCAGGAAAAAACGTATACGCCCTTTATGGCCAACCAAGCAAGCGTGTAAAGGAAATCTGCACTACAATGAAGTCTCACTGCCTCCCGGTCAATAGGGCCATCTGAAACAAGTGTAAAATCCAGAAAGGCAGGACAGGTCATGGAGAACAGGGAGCCTTGTTATGCTGATGGGCGGGATGTAAATTGCCAACAGCCACTCTGGAGAAGTGTATGGTGTTTCCTGAAACACGTAGGAAACAAAGCAACACAGCCTATGGCACTTCCACTTAGGGTCCTATAGCATAGGGAAATTAAAATCAAAAACACACAGCCACCCCAAAGTTTGGGACGGCTCTGTTTACAAGAACCTCGTCTACAGTACAAATTAAATATCCGAGAAAGCAAAAAATCGATAAAGAAGTTGTGGTACGTACGTATAATGGAATATCACTCAGCAATGAGATCTACGTCATCAGGCCCGTAGCGGCATAATGAGTGGATTCAGGTACGACGATTCTACGAGAAATAAGTCACACAGAAAAAGAAAGATCATAAGATATCACTAATACACGGAACGTAAACTTGGCTACACATGAACTGAATTAGAAAACAGAACAGGGTCTCAAATTTAGAAAACCAACTTATGCTTGCTTATGGGGAAAGGTGAGTTGCGGTGCTGCATAAAACCAGAGATTGAAATTAGCACAGATACCGTTCCATAAGCCAAATATATAATAGACAAGACCTACTCCTTGCTCAACGAAATGGACTCAACACCCCATATTCAACGCCTGCGAATATACCTGACAAGTAAGAAACTTAAGACCCATGGATTTATATGTCTCCATAAGGAAGTCAAGCATGTGTACAGTGGCCTAAACGCAGCAGTGAAAATCCGATAAATCCCATTAACAAAATAAATTTCAAAAACAAAACACAATGACAGTGAAATAGAGAGCAATTCTTAAATAATTCATTCAGGGCTTGTGATGCAACCTGGATTTACCACATCTACACCCAGAGCTGGTTGAGACATAAGGCTGGACACATCGGGCTGATAGCATTGGTGAGGTTTGGTGAGGAAACGCAGACCCTTTGAAGTCATACTGCATGGTACCCATTCCATGGGTCCCAACTCTCCAGGTTTAAGGGATTCTTCCTTCAGCTAAAACATGCATGGGAAACGCAGAGTATGGTCCAGCGTGTGATTGGGAAACGTTTTCAAATGCATCTCAGGTTTCGACCCCTGGTACTCGGGTGCACCGTTCCAGACGCTTTACTAACACTCTCCCCACTTGGAGAGTCAGTGCCTTTAACTTCCTGTTTGGCACAGTTTGCAATTTCTGCGCAAGATGAACAGGAATAGGGAGAACCAATGAGAGACTAGCTGTAGGTGTCTGCACGGGCAAATGGAACGCTCATTTCCCACCAGGAAGAGGAATTAACCAAAGGCTCAGTGTGCCCTGCCGGAACCAGATTAGGGCCTGAAGCAATCCTGCCGTTGTGCGGCCAGCTCACAAGAAAGCGAGTTGAAGAAAGGAGCTCAGGGGCACTGTAATTCACAAACCTGCAGAGTTATGAATGACAGCTATCGTCCAAAAATGTATTGAAGTAAGTCTTCGAAGAGGACTTGGAGGCGGGGCAGAATTTCAGGAAAACGATTTCAGGGGGTAGACTGGAATTGCACTTAAAGCATAGGAAAAGAGGCAGAATGTCCACAATGATGCACTTGGCCAGAAAGGGCGTATGTGTTTTTTCCTGAATAAATTCAGCAAAAAACTCATACGCCCCTTTTTGGCCATCCAAGGAAGCGTGTAAAGGAAATCTGCACTACAATGAAGTCTCACTGGCCCCCGGTCAAAAGGGCCATCTGAAAATGTGTAAAATCCAGAAAGGCAGGACAGGTCATGGAGAACAGGGGGCCTTGTTATGCTGATGGGTGGGATTTAAATTGCCAACAGCCACTCTGGAGAAGTGTATGGTGTTTCCTGAAACACGTAGGAAACAAAGCAACACAGCCTATGGCACTTCCACTTAGGGTCCTATAGCTTAGGGAAATTAAAATCAAAAACACACAGCCACCCCAAAGTTTGGGACGGCTCTGTTTACAAGAACCTCGTCTACGGTACAAGTTAAATATCAGAGAAAGCAAAAAATGGATAAAGAAGTTGTGGTACGTACGTACAATGGAATATCACTCAGCAATGAGATCTACGTCATCAGGGCCGTAGCGGCATAAGGAGTGGATTCAGGTATGACGATTCTACGAGAAATAAGTCACACAGAAAAAGAAAGATCATAAGATATCACTAATACACGGAACGTAAACTTGGCTACACATGAACTGAATTAGAAAACAGAACAGGGTATCAAATTTAGAAAACCAACTTATGCTTGCTTAGGGGAAAGGTGAGTTGGGGTGCTGCATCAAACCAGAGATTGAAATTAGCACAGATACCGTTCCATAAGCCAAATATATAAGAGACAAGACCTACACCTTGCTCAACGAAATGGACTCAACACCCCATATTCAACGCCTGGGAATATACCTGACAAGTAAGAATCATAAGACCCATGGATTTATATGTCTCCATAAGGAAATCAAGCGTGTGTACAGCGGGCTAAACGCAGCAGTGAAAATCCGATATATCCCATTATCAAAATAAATTTCAAAAACACAACACAATGACAGTGAAATAGAGAGCAATTCTTAAATAATTCATTCATGGCTTGTGATGCAACCTGGATTTATCACATCTACACCCAAAGCTGGTTGCGACTTAAGGCTGGACACTTCGGGCTGATAGCATTGGTGAGGTTCGTTGAGCAAACGCAGACCTTTGGAAGTCATACTGCATGGTAGCCATTCCATGGGTCCCAACTCTCCAGGTTTAAGGGATTCTTCCTTCAGCTAAAACATGTATGGGAAACCCAGAGTATGGTCCACCGTGTGATTGGGAAACGTTTTCAAATGCATCTCAGGTTTCGTCCCCTGGTACTCGGGTTCACCGTTCCAGACGCTTTACTAACACTCTCCCCACTTGGAGGGTCAATGCCTTTAACCTCCCGTTTGGCACAGTTTGGAATTTCTGCGCAAGATGAACAGGAATAGGGAGAACCAATGAGAGACTAGCTGTAGATGTCTGCACGGGCAAATGGAACGCTCATTTCCCACCAGGTAAGGGAATTAACCAAAGGCTCAGCGTGCCCTGCCAGAACCAGATTAGGGCCTGAAGCAATCGTGCGGTTTTGCGGCCAGCTCACAAGAAAGCGAGTTGAAGAAAGGAGCTCAGGGGCACTGTAATTCACAAACCTGCAGAGTTATGAATGACAGCTATCATCCAAAAATATATTGAAGTAAGTCTTCGAAGAGGACTTGAAAGCGGGGCAGAATTTCAGGAAAACGATTTCAGGGGGTAGACTGCAATTGCACTTAAAGCATAGGAAAAGAGGCAGAATGTCGACAATGATGCAGTTGGCCAAAAAGTGCATATGCGTTTTTTCTTGAATATATTCAGGAAAAAACGCATACGCCCTTTTTGGCCAACCAAGCAAGCATGTAAAGGAAATCTGCACTACAATGAAGTCTCACTGCCCCCCGGTCAAAAGGGCCATCTGAAAAATGTGTAAAATCCAGAAAGGCAGAACAGGTCATGGAGAACAGGGAGCCTTGTTGTGCTGATGGGCGGGATGTAAATGGCAAACAGCCACTCTGGAGAAGTGTATGGTGTTTCCTGAAACACGTAGGAAACAAAGCAACACAGCCTATGGCACTTCCACTTAGGGTCCTATAGCTTAGGGAAATTAAAATCAAAAACACACAGCCACCCCAAAGTTTGGGACGGCTCTGTTTACAAGAACCTCTTCTACGGTACAAGTTAAATATCCGAGAAAGCAAAAAATAGATAAAGAAGTTGTGGTACGTACGTACAATGCAATATCACTCAGCAATGAGATCCACGTCATCAGGCCCGTAGCGGCATAATGAGTGCATTCAGGTACGACGATTCTATGAGAAATAAATCACACAGAAAAAGAAACATCATAAGATATCACTAATACACGAAACGTAAACTTGGCTACACATGAACTGAATTACAAAACAGAACAGGGTCTCAAATTTAGAAAACCAACTTATGATTGCTTCGGGGAAAGGTGAGTTGGGGTGCTGCATCAAACCAGAGATCGAAATTAGCACAGATACCGTTCCATAAGCCAAATATATAATAGACAAGACCTACTCCTTGCTCAACGAAATGGATTCAACACCCCATATTCAAGGCCTGGGAATATACCTGACAAGTAAGAATCTTAAGATAAATGGATTTTTATGTCTCCATAAGGAAATCAAGCGTGTGTACAGCAGCCTAAACGCAGCAGTGAAAATCCGATAAATCCCATTATCAAAATAAATTTCAAAAACAAAACACAATGACAGTGAAATAGAGAGCAATTCTAAAATAATTCATTCAGGGCTTGTGATGCAACCTGGATTTACCACATCTACACCCAGAGCTGGGTGAGACATAAGGCTGGACACTTCGGGCTGATAGCATTGTTGAGGTTCGGTTAGCAAACGCAGACCCTTTCAAGTCATACTGCATGGTACCCATTCCATGGGTCCCAACTCTCCAGGTTTAAGGGATTCTTCCTTCAGCTAAAACATGCATGGGAAACCCAGAGTATGGTCCAACGTGTGATTGGGAAACCTTTTCAAATGCATCTCAGGTTTCGCCCCTGGTACTCGGGTTCACCGTTCTAGATGCTTTACTATCACTCTCTCCACTAGGAGAGTAATTGCCTTTAACCTCCTGTTTGGCACAGTTTGCAATTTCTGCGCAAGATGAACAGGAATAGGGAGCACCAATGTGAGACTAGCTGTAGGTGTCTGCACGGGCAAATCGAACGCTCATTTCCCACCAGGAAGAGGGATTAACCAAAGGCTCAGCGTGCCCTGCCGGAACCAGATTAGGGCCTGAAGCAATCCTGCGGTTTTGCGGCCAGCTCACAAGAAAGCGAATTGAAGAAAGGAGCTCAGGGGCACTGTAATTCACAAACCTGCAGAGTTATGAATGACAGCTATCGTCCAAAAATGTATTGAAGTAAGTCTTCGAAGAGGACTTGAAAGCGGGGCAGAATTTCAGGAAAACGATGAAAGGGGGGAGACTGGAATTGCACTTAAAGCATAGGATAGGAGGCAGAATGTCGACAATGATGCACTTGGCCAAAAAGGGCGTATGCGTTTTTTCCTGAATATATTCAGGAAAAAACGCATACGCCCTTTTTGGCCAAACAAGCAAGCGTGTAAAGGAAATCTGCATTACAATGAAGTCTCACTGCCCCCCGGTCAAAAGGGCCATCTGAAAAAAGTGTAAAATCCAGAAAGGCAGGACAGGTCATGGAGAACAGGGAGCCTTGTTATGCTGATGGGCGGGATGTAAATTGCCAACAGCCACTCTGGAGAAGTGTATGGTGTTTCCTGAAACAAGTAGGAAACAAAGCAACACAGCCTATGGCACTTCCACTTAGGGTCCTATAGCTTAGGGAAATTAAAATCAAAAACACACAGCCACCCCAAAGTTTGGGACGGCTCTGTTTACAAGAACCTCGTCTACGGTACAAGTTAAATATCCGAGAAAGCAAAAAATGGATAAAGAAGTTGTGGTACGTACGTACAATGGAATATCACTCAGCAATGAGATCCACGTCATCAGGCCCGTACCGGCATAATAAGTGGATTCAGGTACGACGATTCTACGAGAAATAAGTCACACAGAAAAAGAAACATCATAAGATATCACTAATACACGGAACGTAAACTTAGCTACACATGAACTGAATTACAAAACAGAACAGGGTCTCAAATTTAGAAAACCAACTTATGCTTGCTTATGGGGAAAGGTGAGTTGGGGTGCTGCATCAAACCAGAGATTGAAATTAGCACAGATACCGTTCCATAAGGCAAATATATAATAGACACAACCTACTCCTTGCTCAACGAAATGGACTCAACACCCCATATTCAACGCCTGGGAATATACCTGACAAGTAAGAAACTTAAGACCCATGGATTTATATGTCTCCATAAGGATATCAAGCGTGTGTACAGCGGCCTAAACATAGCAGTGAAAATCCGATAAATCCCATTAACAAAATAAATTTCAAAAACAAAACACAATGACAGTGAAATAGAGAGCAATTCTTAAATAATTCATTCAGGGCTTGTGATGCAACCTGGATTTACCACATCTACACCCAGAGCTGGTTGAGACATAAGGCTGGACACATCGAGCTGATAGTATTGGTGAGGTTTGGTGAGCAAACGCAGACCCTTTGAAGTCATACTGCATGGTACCCATTCCATGGGTCCCAACTCTCCAGGTTTAAGGGATTCTTCCTTCAGCTAAAACATGCATGGGAAACGCAGAGTATGGTCCACCGTGTGATTGGGAAACGTTTTCAAATGCATCTCAGTTTTCGACCCCTGGTACTAGGGTTCACCGTTCCAGACGCTTTACTAACACTCTTCCCACTTGGAGAGTCAGTGTCTTTAACCTCCTGTTTGGCACAGTTTGCAATTTCGGCACAAGATGAACAGGAATAGCGAGAGCCAATGAGAGACTAGCTGTAGGTGTCTGCACGGGCAAATGGAACGCTCATTTACCAACAGGAAGAGGAATTAACCAAAGGCTCAGCGTGCCCTGCCGGAACAAGATTAGGGCCTGAGGCAATCCTGCGGTTTTGCGGCCAGCTCACAAGAAAGCGAGTTGAAGAAAGGAACTCAGGGGCACTGTAATTCACAAACCTGCAGAGTTATGAATGACAGCTATCGTCCAAAAATGTATTGAAGTAAGTTTTCGAAAAGGACTTGAAAGCGGGGCAGAATTTCAGGAAAACGAATTCAGGGGGTAGAGTGGAATTGCACTTAAAGCATAGGAAAAGAGGCAGAATGTCCACAATGATGCACTTGGCCAAAAAGTGCATATGCGTTTTTTCCTGAATATATTCAGGAAAAAACGTATACGCCCTTTTTGGCCAACCAAGCAAGCGTGTAAAGGAAATCTGCACTACAATGAAGTCTCACTGCCCCCCGGTCAAAAGGGCCATCTGAAAAAATTGTAAAATCCAGAAAGGCAGGACAGGTCATGGAGAACAGGGAGCCTTGTTATGCTGATGGGCGGGATGTAAATTGCCAACAGCCACTCTGGAGAAGTGTATGGTGTTTCCTGAAACACGTAGGAAACAAAGCAACACAGCCTATGGCACTTCCACTTACGGTCCTATAGCTTAGGGAAATTAAATTCAAAACCACACTGCCACCCCAAAGTTTGGGACGGCTCTGTTTACAAGAACCTCGTCTACGGTACAAGTTAAATATCCGAGAAAGCAAAAAATGGATAAAGAAGTTGTGGTACGTACGTACAATGGAATATCACTCAGCAATGAGATCCACGTCATCAGGCCCGTAGCGGCATAATGAGTGGATTCAGGTACGACGATTCTACGAGAAATAAGTCACACAGAAAAAGAAACATCATAAGATATCACTAATACACGGAACGTAAACTTGGCTACACATGAACTGAATTACAAAACAGAACAGGGTCTCAAATTTAGAAAACCAACTTATGCTTGCTTATGGGGAAAGGTGAGTTGGGGTGCTGCATAAAACCAGAGATTGAAATTAGCACAGATTCCGTTCCATAAGGCAAATATATAATAGACATGACCTACTCCTTGCTCAACGAAATGAACTCAACACCCCATATTCAACGCCTGGGAATATACCTGACAAGTAAGAATCTAAAGACCCATGGATTTATATGTCTCCATAAGGAAGTCAAGCGTGTGTACAGGGGCCTAAACGCAGCAGTGAAAATCCGATAAATCCCATTAACAAAATAAATTTCAAAAACAAAACACAATGACAGTGAAATAGAGAGCAATTCTTAAATAATTCATTCAGGGCTTGTGATGCAACCTGGATTTACCACATCTACACCCAGAGCTGGTTGAGACATAAGGCTGGACACATCGAGCTGATAGTATTGGTGAGGTTTGGTGAGCAAACGCAGACCCTTTGAAGTCATACTGCATGGTACCCATTCCATGGGTCCCAACTCTCCAGGTTTAAGGGATTCTTCCTTCAGCTAAAACATGCATGGGAAACCCAGAGTATGGTCCACCGTGTGATTGGGAAACGTTTTCAAATGCATCTCAGTTTTCGACCCCTGGTACTCGGGTTCACCGTTCCAGACGCTTTACTAACACTCTCCCCACTTGGAGAGTCAGTGTCTTTAACCTCCTGTTTGGCACAGTTTGCAATTTCGGCACAAGATGAACAGGAATAGCGAGAGCCAATGAGAGACTAGCTGTAGGTGTCTGCACGGGCAAATGGAACGCTCATTTCCCAACAAGGAGAGGAATTAACCAAAGGCTCAGCGTGCCCTGACGGAACAAGATTAGGGCCTGAGGCAATCCTGCGGTTTTGCGGCCAGCTCACAAGAAAGCGAGCTGAAGAAAGGAGCTCAGGGGCACTGTAATTCACAAACCTGCAGAGTTATGAATGACAGCTATCGTCCAAAAATGTATTGAAGTAAGTTTTCGAAGAGGACTTGAAAGCGGGGCAGAATTTCAGGAAAACGAATTCAGGGGGTAGAGTGGAATTGCACTTAAAGCATAGGAAAAGAGGCAGAATGTCCACAATGATGCACTTGGCCAAAAAGTGCATATGCGTTTTTCCTGAATATATTCAGGAAAAAATGCATACGCCCTTTTTGGCCGACCAAGCAAGCGTGTAAAGGAAATCTGCACTACAATGAAGTCTCTCTGCCCCCCGGTCAAAAGGGCCATCTGAAAAAAGTGTAAAATCCAGAAAGGCAGGACAGGTCATGGAGAACAGGGAGCCTTGTTATGCTGATGGGCGGGATGTAAATTGCCAACAGCCACTCTGGAGAAGTGTATGGTGTTTCCTGAAACACGTAGGAAACAAAGCAACACAGCCTATGGCACTTCCACTTACGGTCCTATAGCTTAGGGAAATTAAAATCAATAACAAACAGCCACCCCAAAGTTTGGGACGGCTCTGTTTACAAGAACCTCGTCTACGGTACAAGTTAAATATCCGAGAAAGCAAAAAATGGATAAAGAAGTTGTGGTACGTACGTACAATGGAATATCACTCAGCAATGAGATCTACGTCATCAGGCCCATAGCGGCATAATGAGTGGATTCAGGTACGACGATTCTATGAGAAATAAGTCGCACAGGAAAAGAAATATCAAAAGATATCACTAATACACGGAACGTAAACTTGGCTACACATGAACTGAATTACAAAACAGAACAGGGTCTCAAATTTAGAAAACCAACTTATGCTTGCTTATGGGGAAAGGTGAGTTGGGGTGCTGCATAAAACCAGAGATTGAAATTAGCACATATTCCGTTCCATAAGGCAAATATATAATAGACAAGACCTACTCCTTGCTCAACGAAATGAACTCAACACCTCATATTCAACGCCTGGTAATATACCTGACAAGTAAGAAACTTAAGACCCATGGATTTATATGTCTCCATAAGGATATCAAGCGTGTGTACAGCGGCCTCAACGCAGCAGTGAAAATCCGATGAATCCCATTATCAAAATATATTTCAAAAACAAAACACAATGACAGTGAAATAGAGAACAATTCTTAAATAATTCATTCAGGGCTTGTGATGCAACCTGGATTTACCACATCTACACCCAGAGCTGGGTGAGACATAAGGCTGGACACTTCGGGCTGATAGCATTGGTGAGGTTCGGTGAGCAAACGCAGACCCTTTGAAGTCATACTGCATGGTACCCATTCCATGGGTCCCAACTCTCCAGGTTTAAGGGATTCTTCCTTCAGCTAAAACATGCATGGGAAACCCAGAGTAATGTGCACCATGTGATTGGGAAACGTTTTCAAATGCGTCTCAGGTTTCGACCCCTGGTACTCGGGTTCACCGTTCCAGACGCTTTACTAACACTCTCCCCACTTGGAGAGTCAGTGCCTGTAACCTCCTGTTTGGCACAGTTTGCAATTTCTGCGCAATATTAACAGGAATAGGGACAACAAATGAGAGACTAGCTGTAGGTGTCTGCACGGGCAAATGGAACGCTCATTTCCCACCAGGAAAAGGGACTAACCAAAGGCTCAGCGTGCCCTGCCGGAACCAGATTAGGGCCTGAAGCAATCCTGCGGTTTTGCGGCCAGCTCACAAGAAAGCGAGTTGAAGAAAGGAGCTCAGGGGCACTGTAATTCACAAACCTGCAGAGTTATGAATGACAGCTATCTTCCAAAATTATATTGAAGTAAGTCTTTAAAGAGGACTTGAAAGCGGGGCAGAATTTCAGGAAAACGATTTCAGGGGGTAGACTGGAATTGCACTTAAAGCATAGGAAAAGAGGCAGAATGTCCACAATGATGCACTTGGCCAAAAAGGGCGTATGCGTTTTTACCTGAATATATTCAGGGAAAAACGCATACGCCCTTTTTGGCCAACCAAGCAAGCGTGTAAAGGAAATCTGCACTACAATGAAGTCTCTCTGCCCCCCGGTCAAAAGGGCCATCTGAAAAAAGTGTAAAATCCAGAAAGGCAGGACAGGTCATGGAGAACAGGGAGCCTTGTTATGCTGATGGGCGGGATTTAAATTGCCAACAGCCACTCTGGAGAAGTGTATGGTGTTTCCTGAAACACGTAGGAAACAAAGCAACACAGCCTATGGCACTTCCACTTATGGTCCTATAGCTTAGGGAAATTAAAATCAAAAACAAACAGCCACCCCAAAGTTTGGGACGGCTCTGTTTACAAGAACCTCGTCTACGGTACAAGTTAAATATCCGAGAAAGCAAAAAATGGATAAAGAAGTTGTGGTACGTACGTACAATTGAATATCACTCAGCAATGAGACCTACGTCATTAGGCCCGTAGCGGCATAATGAGTGGATTCAGGTACGACGATTCTACGAGAAATAAGTCACACAGGAAAAGAAATATCATAAGATATCACTAATACACGGAACGTAAACTTGGCTACACATGAACTGAATTACAAAACAGAACAGGGTCTCAAATTTAGAAAACAAACTTATGCTTGCTTATGGGGAAAGGTGAGTTGGGGTGCTGCATCAAACCAGAGATTGAAATTAGCACAGATACCGTTCCATAAGCCAAATATATAATAGAGAAGACCTACTCCTTGCTCAACGAAAGGGACTCAACACCCCATATTCAACTCCTGGGAATATATCTGACAAGTAAGAATCTTAAGACCCATGGATTTATATGTCTCCATAAGGAAATCAAGCGTGTGTACAGCGTCCTAAACGCAGCAGTGAAAATCCGATAAATCCCATTAACAAAATAAATTTCACAAACAAAACACAATGACAGTGAAATAGAGAGCAATTCCTAAATAATTCATTCAGGGCTTGTGATGCAACCTGGATTTACCACATCTACACCCAGAGCTGGGTGAGACATAAGGCTGGACACATCGGGCGGATAGCATTGGTGAGGTTGGGTGAGCAAACGCAGACCCTTTGAAGTCATACTGCATGGTAGCCATTCCATGGGTCCCAACTCTCCAGGTTTAAGGGATTCTTCCTTCAGCTAAAACATGCATGGGAAACCCAGAGTATGGTCCACCGTGTGATTGGGAAACGTTTTCAAATGCATCTCAGGTTTCGTCCCCTGGTACTCGGGTTCACCATTCCAGACGCTTTACTAACAATCTCCCCACTTGGAGAGAAATTGCCTTTAACCTCCTGTTTGCCACAGTTTGCAATTTCTGCGCAAGATGAACAGGAATAGGGAGAACCAATGAGAGACTAGCTGTAGGTGTCTGCACGGGCAAATGGAACGCTCATTTCCCACCAGGAAGAGAGATTAACCAAAGGCTCAGCGTGCCCTGCCGGAACCAGATTAGGGCCTGAAGTAATCCTGCGGTTTTGCGGCCAGCTCACAAGAAAACGAGTTGAAGAAAGGAGCTCAGGGGCACTGTAATTCACAAACCTGCAGAGTTATGAATGACAGCTATCGTCCAAAAATGTATTGAAGTAAGTCTTCGAAGAGGACTTGAAAGCGGGGCAGAATTTCAGGAAAACGATTTCAGGTGGTAGACTGGAATTGCACTTAAAGCATAGGAAAAGAGGCAGAATGTCCACAATGATGCACTTGGCCAAAAAGGGCGTATGCGTTTTTACCTGAATATATTCAGGGAAAAACGCATACGCCCTTTTTGGCCAACCAAGCAAGCGTGTAAAGGAAATCTGCACTACAATGAAGTCTCTCTGCCCCCCGGTCAAAAGGGCCATCTGAAAAAAGTGTAAAATCCAGAAAGGCAGGACAGGTCATGGAGAACAGGGAGCCTTGTTATGCTGATGGGCGGGATGTAAATTGCCAACAGCCACTCTGGAGAAGTGTATGGTGTTTCCTGAAACACGTAGGAAACAAAGCAACACAGCCTATGGCACTTCCACTTATGGTCCTATAGCTTAGGGAAATTAAAATCAAAAACAAACAGCCACCCCAAAGTTTGGGACGGCTCTGTTTACAAGAACCTCGTCTACGGTACAAGTTAAATATCCGAGAAAGCAAAACATGGATAAAGAAGTCGTGGTACGTACGTACAATGGAATATCACTCAGCAATGAGATCTACGTCATTAGGCCCGTAGCGGCATAATGAGTGGATTCAGGTACGATGATTCTACGAGAAATAAGTCACACAGGAAAAGAAATATCATAAGATATCACTAATACACGGAACGTAAACTTGGCTACACATGAACTGAATTACAAAACAGAACAGGGTCTCAAATTTAGAAAACCAACTTATGCTTGCTTATGGGGAAAGGTGAGTTGGGGTGCTTCATCAAACCAGAAATTGAAATTAGCACAGATACCGTTACATAAGCCAAATATATAATAGACAAGACCTACTCCTTGCTCAACGAAATGGACTCAACACCCCATATTCAACACCTGGGAATATACCTGACAAGTAAGAAACTTAAGACCCATGGATTTATATGTCTCCATAAGGAAGTCAAGCGTGTGTACAGTGGCCTAAACGCAGCAGTGAAAATCCAATAAATCCCATTAACAAAATAAATTTCAAAAACAAAACACAATGACAGTGAAATAGAGAGCAATTCTTAAATAATTCATTCAGGGCTTGTGATGCAACCTGGATTTACCACATCTACACCCAGAGCTAGTTGAGACATAAGGCTGGACACATCGGGCTGATAGCATTGGTGAGGATTGTTGAACAAACGCAGACCATTTGAAGTCATACTGCATGGTAGCCATTCCATGGGTCCCAACTCTCCAGGTTTAAGGGATTCTTCCTTCAGCTAAAACATGCATGGGAAACCAAGAGTATGGTCCACCGTGTGATTGGGAAACGTTTTCAAATGCATCTCAGGTTTCTTCCCCTGGTACTCGGGTTCACCGTTCCAGACGCTTTACTAACATTCTCCCCACTTGGAGAGTAATTGCCTTTAACCTCCTGTTTGGCACAGTTTGCAATTTCTGCGCAAGATGAACAGGAATAGGGAGAACCAATGAGAGACTAGCTGTAGGTGTCTGCACGGGCAAATGGAACGCTCATTTCCCACCAGGAAGAGAGATTAACCAAAGGCTCAGCGTGCCCTGCCGGAACCAGATTAGGGCCTGAAGCAATCCTGCGGTTTTGCGGCCAGCTCACAAGAAAACGAGTTGAAGAAAGGAGCTCAGGGGCACTGTAATTCACAAACCTGCAGAGTTATGAATGACAGCTATCGTCCAAAAATGTATTGAAGTAAATCTTCGAAGAGGACTTAAAGCGGGGCAGAATTTCAGGAAAACGATTTCAGGGGGTAGACTGGAATTGCACTTAAAGCATAGGAAAAGAGGCAGAATGTCCACAATGATGCCCTTGGCCAAAAAGGGCGTATGCGTTTTTTCCTGAATATATTCAGGAAAAAACGCATACGCACTTTTTGGCCAACCAAGCAAGCGTGTAAAGGAAATCTGCACTACAATGAAGTCTCACTGCCCCCCGGTCCAAACAGCCATCTGAAACAAGTGTAAAATCCAGAAAGGCAGGACAGGTCATGGAGAACAGGGAGCCTTGTTATGCTGATGGGCGGGATGTAAATTGCCAACAGCCACTCTGGAGAAATGTATGGTGTTTCCTGAAACACGTAGGAAACAAAGCAACACAGCCTATGGCACATCCACTTAGGGTCCTATAGCTTAGGGAAATTAAAATCAAAAACACACAGCCACCCCAAAGTTTGGGATGGCTCTGTTTACAAGAACCTCCTCTACGGTACAAGTTAAATATCCGAGAAAGCAAAAAATGGATAAAGAAGTTGTCGTACGTACGTACAATGGAATATCACTCAGCAATGAGATCTACGTCATCAGGCCCGTAGCGGCATAATGAGTGCATTCAGGTACGATGATTCGACGAGAAATAAGTCACAGAGAAAAAGAAACATCATAAGATATCACTAATACACGGAACGTAAACTTGGCTACACATGAACCGAATTACAAAACAGAACAGGGTCTCAAATTTAGAAAACCAACTTATGCTTGCTTATGGGGAAAGGTGAGTTCGGGTGCTGCGTCAAACCAGAGATTGAAATTAGCACAGATACCGTTCCATAAGCCAAATATATAAGATACAAGACCTACACCTTGCTCAACGAAATGGACTCAACACCCCATATTCAACGCCTGGTAATATACCTGACAAGTAAGAATCATAAGACCCATGGATTTATATGTCTCCATAAGGAAATCCAGCGTGTGTACAGCGGCCTAAACGCAGCAGTGAAAATCCGATAAATCCCATTAACAAAATAAATTTCAAAAACAAAACACAATGACAGTGAAATAGAGAGCAATTCTTAAATAATTCATTCAGGCCTTGTGATGCAACCTGGATTTACCACATCTACACCCAGAGCTGTTTGAGACATAAGGCTGGACACTTCGGGCTGATAGCCTTGGTGAGGTTCGGTGAGCAAAGGCACACCGTTTGAAATCATACTGCATGGTACCCATTCCATGGGTCCCAACTCTCCAGGTTTAAGGGATTCTTCCTTCAGCTAAAAAAAGCATGGGAAACCCAGAGTATGGTCCACCGTGTGATTGGGAAACGTTTTCAAATGCATCTCAGGTTTCGTCCCCTGGTACTCCGGTGCACCGTTCCAGACGCTTTACTAACACTATCCCCATTTGGAGAGTCAGTGCCTTTAACCTCCTGTTTGGCACAGTTTGCAATTTCTGCGCAAGATGAACAGGAATAGGGAGAACCAATGAGAGACTAGCTGTAGGTGTCTGCACGGGCAAATGGAACGCTCATTTCCCACCAGGAAGAGGAATTAACCAAAGGCTCAGTGTGCCCTGCCGGAACAAGATTAGGGCCTGAAGCAATCCTGCGGTTTTGCGGCCAGCTCACAAGAAAGCGAGTTGAAGAAAGGAGCTCAGGGGCACTGTAATTCACAAACCTGCACAGTTATGAATGACAGCTATCATCCAAAAATGTATTGAAGTAAGTCTTCGAAGAGGACTTGAAAGCGGGGCAGAATTTCAGAAAAACGATTTCATGGGGTAGACTGGAATTGCAATTAAAGCATAGGAAAAGAGGCAGAATGTCGACAATGATGCACTTGGCCAAAAAGGGCGTATGCGTTTTTTCCTGAATATATTCAGGAAAAAACGTATACGCCCTTTATGGCCAACCAAGCAAGCGTGTAAAGGAAATCTGCACTACAATGAAGTCTCACTGCCTCCCGGTCAATAGGGCCATCTGAAACAAGTGTAAAATCCAGAAAGGCAGGACAGGTCATGGAGAACAGGGAGCCTTGTTATGCTGATGGGCGGGATGTAAATTGCCAACAGCCACTCTGGAGAAGTGTATGGTGTTTCCTGAAACACGTAGGAAACAAAGCAACACAGCCTATGGCACTTCCACTTAGGGTCCTATAGCTTAGGGAAATTAAAATCAAAAACACACAGCCACCCCAAAGTTTGGGACGGCTCTGTTTACAAGAACCTCGTCTACAGTACAAATAAAATATCCGAGAAAGCAAAAAATCGATAAAGAAGTTGTGGTACGTACGTATAATGGAATATCACTCAGCAATGAGATCTACGTCATCAGGCCCGTAGCGGCATAATGAGTGGATTCAGGTACGACGATTCTACGAGAAATAAGTCACACAGAAAAAGAAAGATCATAAGATATCACTAATACACGGAACGTAAACTTGGCTACACATGAACTGAATTAGAAAACAGAACAGGGTCTCAAATTTAGAAAACCAACTTATGCTTGCTTATGGGGAAAGGTGAGTTGCGGTGCTGCATAAAACCAGAGATTGAAATTAGCACAGATACCGTTCCATAAGCCAAATATATAATAGACAAGACCTACTCCTTGCTCAACGAAATGGACTCAACACCCCATATTCAACGCCTGCGAATATACCTGACAAGTAAGAAACTTAAGACCCATGGATTTATATGTCTCCATAAGGAAGTCAAGCATGTGTACAGTGGCCTAAACGCAGCAGTGAAAATCCGATAAATCCCATTAACAAAATAAATTTCAAAAACAAAACACAATGACAGTGAAATAGAGAGCAATTCTTAAATAATTCATTCAGGGCTTGTGATGCAACCTGGATTTACCACATCTACACCCAGAGCTGGTTGAGACATAAGGCTGGACACATCGGGCTGATAGCATTGGTGAGGTTTGGTGAGGAAACGCAGACCCTTTGAAGTCATACTGCATGGTACCCATTCCATGGGTCCCAACTCTCCAGGTTTAAGGGATTCTTCCTTCAGCTAAAACATGCATGGGAAACGCAGAGTATGGTCCAGCGTGTGATTGGGAAACGTTTTCAAATGCATCTCAGGTTTCGACCCCTGGTACTCAGGTGCACCGTTCCAGACGCTTTACTAACACTCTCCCCACTTGGAGAGTCAGTGCCTTTAACTTCCTGTTTGGCACAGTTTGCAATTTCTGCGCAAGATGAACAGGAATAGGGAGAACCAATGAGAGACTAGCTGTAGGTGTCTGCACGGGCAAATGGAACGCTCATTTCCCACCAGGAAGAGGAATTAACCAAAGGCTCAGTATGCCCTGCCGGAACCAGATTAGGGCCTGAAGCAATCCTGCCGTTGTGCGGCCAGCTCACAAGAAAGCGAGTTGAAGAAAGGAGCTCAGGGGCACTGTAATTCACAAACCTGCAGAGTTATGAATGACAGCTATCGTCCAAAAATGTATTGAAGTAAGTCTTCGAAGAGGACTTGAAGGCGGGGCAGAATTTCAGGAAAACGATTTCAGGGGGTAGACTGGAATTGCCCTTAAAGCATAGGAAAAGAGGCAGAATGTCCACAATGATGCACTTGGCCAAAAAGGGCGTATGTGTTTTTTCCTGAATAAATTCAGCAAAAAACTCATACGCCCCTTTTTGGCCAACCAAGGAAGCGTGTAAAGGAAATCTGCACTACAATGAAGTCTCACTGGCCCCCGGTCAAAAGGGCCATCTGAAAATGTGTAAAATCCAGAAAGGCAGGACAGGTCATGGAGAACAGGGGGCCTTGTTATGCTGATGGGTGGGATTTAAATTGCCAACAGCCACTCTGGAGAAGTGTATGGTGTTTCCTGAAACACGTAGGAAACAAAGCAACACAGCCTATGGCACTTCCACTTAGGGTCCTATAGCTTAGGGAAATTAAAATCAAAAACACACAGCCACCCCAAAGTTTGGGACGGCTCTGTTTACAAGAACCTCGTCTACGGTACAAGTTAAATATCAGAGAAAGCAAAAAATGGATAAAGAAGTTGTGGTACGTACGTACAATGGAATATCACTCAGCAATGAGATCTACGTCATCAGGGCCGTAGCGGCATAAGGAGTGGATTCAGGTATGACGATTCTACGAGAAATAAGTCACACAGAAAAAGAAAGATCATAAGATATCACTAATACACGGAACGTAAGCTTGGCTACACATGAACTGAATTACAAAACAGAACAGGGTATCAAATTTAGAAAACCAACTTATGCTTGCTTAGGGGAAAGGTGAGTTGGGGTGCTGCATCAAACCAGAGATTAAAATTAGCACAGATACCGTTCCATAAGCCAAATATATAAGAGACAAGACCTACACCTTGCTCAACGAAATGGACTCAACACCCCATATTCAACGCCTGGGAATATACCTGACAAGTAAGAATCATAAGACCCATGGATTTATATGTCTCCATAAGGAAATCAAGCGTGTGTACAGCGGGCTAAACGCAGCAGTGAAAATCCGATATATCCCATTATCAAAATAAATTTCAAAAACACAACACAATGACAGTGAAATAGAGAGCAATTCTTAAATAATTCATTCAGGGCTTGTGATGCAACCTGGATTTATCACATCTACACCCAAAGCTGGTTGCGACATAAGGCTGGACACTTCGGGCTGATAGCATTGGTGAGGTTCGTTGAGCAAACGCAGACCTTTGGAAGTCATACTGCATGGTAGCCATTCCATGGGTCCCAACTCTCCAGGTTTAAGGGATTCTTCCTTCAGCTAAAACATGTATGGGAAACCCAGAGTATGGTCCACCGTATGATTGGGAAACGTTTTCAAATGCATCTCAGGTTTCGTTACCTGGTACTCGGGTTCACCGTTCCAGACGCTTTATTAACACTCTCCCCACTTGGAGGGTCAATGCCTTTAACCTCCCGTTTGGCACAGTTTGGAATTTCTGCGCAAGATGAACAGGAATAGGGAGAACCAATGAGAGACTAGCTGTAGATGTCTGCACGGGCAAATGGAACGCTCATTTCCCACCAGGTAAGGGAATTAACCAAAGGCTCAGCGTGCCCTGCCAGAACCAGATTAGGGCCTGAAGCAATCGTGCGGTTTTGCGGCCAGCTCACAAGAAAGCGAGTTGAAGAAAGGAGCTCAGGGGCACTGTAATTCACAAACCTGCAGAGTTATGAATGACAGCTATCATCCAAAAATATATTGAAGTAAGTCTTCGAAGAGGACTTGAAAGCGGGGCAGAATTTCAGGAAAACGATTTCAGGGGGTAGACTGCAATTGCACTTAAAGCATAGGAAAAGAGGCAGAATGTCGACAATGATGCAGTTGGCCAAAAAGTGCATATGCGTTTTTTCTTGAATATATTCAGGAAAAAACGCATACGCCCTTTTTGGCCAACCAAGCAAGCATGTAAAGGAAATCTGCACTACAATGAAGTCTCACTGCCCCCCGGTCAAAAGGGCCATCTGAAAAATGTGTAAAATCCAGAAAGGCAGAACAGGTCATGGAGAACAGGGAGCCTTGTTGTGCTGATGGGCGGGATGTAAATGGCAAACAGCCACTCTGGAGAAGTGTATGGTGTTTCCTGAAACACGTAGGAAACAAAGCAACACAGCCTATGGCACTTCCACTTAGGGTCCTATAGCTTAGGGAAATTAAAATCAAAAACACACAGCCACCCCAAAGTTTGGGACGGCTCTGTTTACAAGAACCTCTTCTACGGTACAAGTTAAATATCCGAGAAAGCAAAAAATAGATAAAGAAGTTGTGGTACGTACGTACAATGGAATATCACTTAGCAATGAGATCCACGTCATCAGGCCCATAGCGGCATAATGAGTGCATTCAGGTACGACGATTCTATGAGAAATAAGTCACACAGAAAAAGAAACATCATAAGATATCACTAATACACGAAACGTAAACTTGGCTACACATGAACTGAATTACAAAACAGAACAGGGTCTCAAATTTAGAAAACCAACTTATGATTGCTTAGGGGAAAGGTGAGTTGGGGTGCTGCATCAAACCAGAGATCGAAATTAGCACAGATACCGTTCCATAAGCCAAATATATAATAGACAAGACCTACTCCTTGCTCAACGAAATGGATTCAATACCCCATATTCAAGGCCTGGGAATATACCTGACAAGTAAGAATCTTAAGATAAATGGATTTTTATGTCTCCATAAGGAAATCAAGCGTGTGTACAGCAGCCTAAACGCAGCAGTGAAAATCCGATAAATCCCATTATCAAAATAAATTTCAAAAACAAAACACAATGACAGTGAAATAGAGAGCAATTCTAAAATAATTCATTCAGGGCTTGTGATGCAACCTGGATTTACCACATCTACACCCAGAGCTGGGTGAGACATAAGGCTGGACACTTCGGGCTGATAGCATTGTTGAGGTTCGGTTAGCAAACGCAGACCCTTTCAAGTCATACTGCATGGTACCCATTCCATGGGTCCCAACTCTCCAGGTTTAAGGGATTCTTCCTTCAGCTAAAACATGCATGGGAAACCCAGAGTATGGTCCAACGTGTGATTGGGAAACCTTTTCAAATGCATCTCAGGTTTCGCCCCTGGTACTCGGGTTCACCGTTCTAGATGCTTTACTATCACTCTCTCCACTAGGAGAGTAATTGCCTTTAACTTCCTGTTTGGCACAGTTTGCAATTTCTGCGCAAGATGAACAGGAATAGGGAGCACCAATGTGAGACTAGCTGTAGGTGTCTGCACGGGCAAATCGAACGCTCATTTCCCACCAGGAAGAGGGATTAACCAAAGGCTCAGCGTGCCCTGCCGGAACCAGATTAGGGCCTGAAGCAATCCTGCGGTTTTGCGGCCAGCTCACAAGAAAGCTAATTGAAGAAAGGAGCTCAGGGGCACTGTAATTCACAAACCTGCAGAGTTATGAATGACAGCTATCGTCCAAAAATGTATTGAAGTAAGTCTTCGAAGAGGACTTGAAAGCGGGGCAGAATTTCAGGAAAACGATGAAAGGGGGGAGACTGAAATTGCACTTAAAGCATAGGATAGGAGGCAGAATGTCGACAATGATGCACTTGGCCAAAAAGGGCGTATGCGTTTTTTCCTGAATATATTCAGGAAAAAACGCATACGCCCTTTTTGGCCAAACAAGCAAGCGTGTAAAGGAAATCTGCATTACAATGAAGTCTCACTGCCCCCCGGTCAAAAGGGCCATCTGAAAAAAGTGTAAAATCCAGAAAGGCAGGACAGGTCATGGAGAACAGGGAGCCTTGTTATGCTGATGGGCGGGATGTAAATTGCCAACAGCCACTCTGGAGAAGTGTATGGTGTTTCCTGAAACAAGTAGGAAACAAAGCAACACAGCCTATGGCACTTCCACTTAGGGTCCTATAGCTTAGGGAAATTAAAATCAAAAACACACAGCCACCCCAAAGTTTGGGACGGCTCTGTTTACAAGAACCTCGTCTACGGTACAAGTTAAATATCCGAGAAAGCAAAAAATGGATAAAGAAGTTGTGGTACGTACGTACAATGGAATATCACTCAGCAATGAGATCCACGTCATCAGGCCCGTACCGGCATAATAAGTGGATTCAGGTACGACGATTCTACGAGAAATAAGTCACACAGAAAAAGAAACATCATAAGATATCACTAATACACGGAACGTAAACTTAGCTACACATGAACTGAATTACAAAACAGAACAGGGTCTCAAATTTAGAAAACCAACTTATGCTTGCTTATGGGGAAAGGTGAGTTGGGGTGCTGCATCAAACCAGAGATTGAAATTAGCACAGATACCGTTCCATAAGGCAAATATATAATAGACACAACCTACTCCTTGCTCAACGAAATGGACTCAACACCCCATATTCAACGCCTGGGAATATACCTGACAAGTAAGAAACTTAAGACCCATGGATTTATATGTCTCCATAAGGATATCAAGCGTGTGTACAGCGGCCTAAACATAGCAGTGAAAATCCGATAAATCCCATTATCAAAATATATTTCAAAAACAAAACACAATGACAGTGAAATAGAGAGCAATTTTTAAATAATTCATTCATGGCTTGTGATGCAACCTGGATTTACCACATCTACACCCAGAGCTGGGTGAGACATAAGCCTGGACACTTCGGGCTGATAGCATTGGTGAGGTTCGGTGAGCAAACTCAGACCCTTTGAAGTCATACTGCATGGTACCCATTCCATGGGTCCCAACTCTCCAGGTTTAAGGGATTCTTCCTTCAGCTAAAACATGCATGGGAAACCCGGAGTAACGTCCACCATGTGATTGGGAAACGTTTTCAAATGCGTCTCAGGTTTCGTCCCCTGGGACTCGGGTTCACCGTTCCAGACACTTTACTAACACTCTCCCCACTTGGAGAGTCAGTGCCTTTAACCTCCTGTTTGGCACAGTTTGCAATTTCTGCGGAATATGAACAGGAATAGGGACAACCAATGAGAGACTAGCTGTAGGTGTCTGCACCGGCAATTGGAACGCTCATTTCCCACCAGGAAGAGGGACTAACGAAAGGCTCAGCGTGCCCTGCCAGAACGGGATTAGGGCCTGAAGCAATCCTGCGGTTTTGCGGCCAGCTCACAAGAAAGCGAGTTGAAGAAAGGAGCTCAGGGGCACTGTAATTAACAAACCTGCAGAGTTATGAATGACAGCTATCTTCCAAAATTATATTGAAGTAAGTCTTTGAAGAGGACTTGAAAGCGGGGCAGAATTTCAGGAAAACGATTTCATGGGGTAGACTGGAATTGCACTTAAAGCATAGGAAAAGAGGCAGAATGTCCACAATGATGCACTTGGCCAAAAAGGGCGTATGCGTTTTTTCCTGAATATATTCAGGAAAAAACGCATACGCCCTTTTTGGCCAACCGAGCAAGCGTGTAAAGGAAATCTGCACTACAATGAAGTCTCACTGCCCCACGGTCAAAAGGGCCATCTGAAAAAAGTGTAAAATCCAGAAAGGCAGGACAGGTCATGGAGAACAGGGAGCTTTGTTATGCTGATGGGCGGGATGTAAATTGCCAACAGCCACTCTGGAGAAGTGTATGGTGTTTCCTGAAACACGTAGGAAACAAAGCAACACAGCCTATGGCACTTCCACTTATGGTCCTATAGCTTAGGGAAATTAAAATCAAAAACACACTGCCACCCCAAAGTTTGGGACGGCTCTGTTTACAAGAACCTGGTCTACGGTACAAGTTAAATATCCGAGAAAGCAAAAAATGGATAAAGAAGTCGTGGTACGTACGTACAATGGAATATCACTCAGCAATGAGATCTACGTCATCAGTCCCGTAGCGGCATAATGAGTGGATTCAGGTACGACGATTCTACGAGAAATAAGTCACACAGGAAAAGAAAGATCATAAGATATCACTAATACACGGAACGTAAACTTGGCTACACATGAACTGAATTACAAAACAGAACAGGGTCTCAAATTTAGAAAACCAACTTATGCTTGCTTATGGAGAATGGTGAGTTCGGGTGCTGCATCAAACCAGAGATTGAAATTAGCACAGATAGCGTTCCATAAGCCAAATATATAATAGACAAGACCTACTCCTTTCTCAACGAAATGGACTCAACACACCATATTCAATGCCTGGGAATATACCTGACAAGTAAGAATCTTAAGACCCATGGATTTATATGTCTCCATAAGGAAATCAACCGTGTGTACAGCGGCCTAAACGCAGCAGTGAAAATCCGATAAATCCCATTATCAAAATAAATTTCACAAACAAAACACAATGACAGTGAAATAAAGAGCAATTCTTAAATAATTCATTCAGGGCTTGTGATGCAACCTGGATTTACAACATCTACACCCAGAGCTGGGTGAGACATAAGGCAGGACACTTCGGGCTGATAGCATTGGTGAGGTTCGGTGAGCAAACGCAGACCCTTTGAAGTCATACTGCATGGTACCCATTCCATGGGTCCCAACTCTCCAGGTTTAAGGGATTCTTCCTTCAGCTAAAACATGCATGGGAAACCCAGAGTATGGTCCACCATGTGATTGGGAAACGTTTTCAAATGCATCTCAGGTTTCGTCCCCTGGTACTCGGGTTCACCGTTCCAGACGCTTTACTAACACTCTCCCCACTTGGAGAGTCAGTGCCTTTAACCTCCTGTTTGGCACAGTTTGCAATTTTTGCGCAAGATGAACAGGAATAGGGAGAACCAATGAGAGACTAGCTGTAGGTGTCTGAACGGGCAAATGGAACGCTCATTTCCCACCAGGAAGAGGGATTAACCAAAGGCTCTGCATGCCCTGCCGGAACCAGATTAGGGCCTGAAGCAATCCTGCGGTTTTGCGGCCAGCTCACAAGAAAGCGAGTTGAAGAAAGGAGCTCAGGGGCACTGTAATTCACAAACCTGCAGAGTTATGAATGACAGCTATCGTCCAAAAATATATTGAAATAAGTCTTCGAAGAAGACTTGAAAGTGGGGCAGAATTTCAGGAAAACGATTTCAGGGGGGAGACTGGAATTGCACTTAAAGCATAGGAATAGAGGCAGAATGTCCACAATGATGCACTTGGCCAAAAAGGGCGTATGCGTTTTTTCCTGAATATATTCAGGAAAAAACCCATACGCCCTTTTTGGCCAACCAAGCAAGCGTGTAAAGGAAATCTGCACTACAATGAAGTCTCACTGCCCCCCGGTCCAAACGGCCATCTGAAACAAGTGTAAAATCCAGAAAGGCAGGACAGGTCATGGAGAACAGGGAGCCTTGTTATGCTGATGGGCGGGATGTAAATTGGCAACAGCCACTCTGGAGAAGTGTATGGTGTTTCCTGAAACACGTAGGAAACAAAGCAACACAGCCTATGGCACTTCCACTTAGGGTCCTATAGCTTAGTGAAATTAAAATCAAAAACACACAGCCACCCCAAAGTTTGGGACAGCTCTGTTTACAAAAACCTCGTCTACGGTACAGGTTAAATATCCGAGAAAGCAAAAAATGGATAAAGAAGTTGTGGTACGTACGTACAATGGAATATCACTCAGCAATGAGCTCTACCTCATCAGGCCCGTAGCGGCATAATGAGTGGATTCAGGTATGACGATTCTACGAGAAATAAGTCACACAGAAAAAGAAACATCATAAGATATCACTAATACACGGAACGTAAACTTGGCTACACATGAACTGAATTACAAAACAGAACAGGGTCTCAAATTTAGAAAACCAACTTATGATTGCTTAGGGGAAAGGTGAGTTGGGGTGCTGCATCAAACCAGAGATCGAAATTAGCACAGATACCGTTCCATAAGCCAAATATATAATAGACAAGACCTACTCCTTGCTCAACGAAATGGATTCAACACCCCATATTCAACGCCTGGGAATATACCTGACAAGTAAGAATCTTAAGACAAATGGATATATATGTCTCCATAAGGAAATCAAGCGTGTGTACAGCAGCCTAAACGCAGCAGTGAAAATCCGATAAATCCCATTATCAAAATAAATTTCAAAAACAAAACACAATGACAGTGAAATAGAGAGCAATTCTAAAATAATTCATTCAGGGCTTGTGATGCAACCTGGATTTACCACATCTACACCCAGAGCTGGGTGAGACATAAGCCTGGACACTTCGGGCTGATAGCATTGGTGAGGTTCGGTTAGCAAACGCAGACCCTTTCAAGTCATACTGCATGGTACCCATTCCATGGGTCCCAACTCTCCAGGTTTAAGGGATTCTTCCTTCAGCTAAAACATGCATGGGAAACCCAGAGTATGGTCCACCGTGTGATTGGGAAACCTTTTCAAATGCATCTCAGGTTTCGCCCCTGGTACTCGGGTTCACCGTTCTAGACGCTTTACTAACACTCTCTCCACTAGGAGAGTAATTCCCTTTAACCTCCTGTTTGGCACAGTTTGCAATTTCTGCGCAAGATGAACAGGAATAGGGAGAACCAATGAGAGACTAGCTGTAGGTGTCTGCACGGGCAAATGGAATGCTCATTTCCCACCAGGAAGAGGGATTAACCAAAGGCTCAGCGTGCCCTGCCGGAACCAGATTAGGGCCTGAAGCAATCCTGCGGTTTTGCGGCCAGCTCACAAGAAAGCGAATTGAAGAAAGGAGCTCAGGGGCACTGTAATTCACAAACCTGCAGAGTTATGAATGACAGCTATCGTCCAAAAATGTATTGAAGTAAGTCTTCGAAGAGGACTTGAAAGCGGGGCAGAATTTCAGGAAAACGATGAAAGGGGGGAGACTGGAATTGCACTTAAAGCATAGGATAGGAGGCAGAATGTCGACAATGATGCACTTGGCCAAAAAGGGCGTATGCGTTTTTTCCTGAATATATTCAGGAAAAAACGCATACGCCCTTTTTGGCCAAACAAGCAAGCGTGTAAAGGAAATCTGCACTACAATGAAGTCTCACTGCCCCCCGGTCAAAAGGGCCATCTGAAAAAAGTGTAAAATCCAGAAAGGCAGGACAGGTCATGGAGAACAGGGAGCCTTGTTATGCTGATGGGCGGGATGTAAATTGCCAACAGCCACTCTGGAGAAGTGTATGGTGTTTCCTGAAACACGTAGGAAACAAAGCAACACAGCCTATGGCACTTCCACTTAGGGTCCTATAGCTTAGGGAAATTAAAATCAAAAACACACAGCCACCTCAAAGTTTGGGACGGCTCTGTTTACAAGAACCTCGTCTACGGTACAAGTTAAATATCCGAGAAAGCAAAAAATGGATAAAGAAGTTGTGGTACGTACGTACAATGGAATATCACTCAGCAATGAGATCCACGTCATCAAGCCCGTACCGGCATAATGAGTGGATTCAGGTACGACGATTCTACGAGAAATAAGTCACACAGAAAAAGAAACATCATAAGATATCACTAATACACGGAACGTAAACTTAGCTACACATGAACTGAATTACAAAACAGAACAGGGTCTCAAATTTAGAAAACCAACTTATGCTTGCTTATGGGGAAAGGTGAGTTGGGGTGCTGCATCAAACCAGAGATTGAAATTAGCACAGATACCGTTCCATAAGGCAAATATATAATAGACACAACCTACTCCTTGCTCAACGAAATGGACTCAACACCCCATATTCAACGCCTGGGAATATACCTGACAAGTAAGAAACTTAAGACCCATGGATTTATATGTCTCCATAAGGATATCAAGCGTGTGTACAGCGGCCTAAACATAGCAGTGAAAATCCGATAAATCCCATTATCAAAATATATTTCAAAAACAAAACACAATGACAGTGAAATAGAGAGCAATTCTTAAATAATTCATTCAGGGCTTGTGATGCAACCTGGAGTTACCACATCTACACCCAGAGCTAGTTGAGACATAAGGCTGGACACATCGGGCTGATAGCATTGGTGAGGATTGTTGAACAAACGCAGACCATTTGAAGTCATACTGCATGGTAGCCATTCCATGGGTCCCAACTCTCCAGGTTTAAGGGATTCTTCCTTCAGCTAAAACATGCATGGGAAACCAAGAGTATGGTCCACCGTGTGATTGGGAAACGTTTTCAAATGCATCTCAGGTTTCTTCCCCTGGTACTCGGGTTCACCGTTCCAGACGCTTTACTAACATTCTCCCCACTTGGAGAGTAATTGCCTTTAACCTCCTGTTTGGCACAGTTTGCAATTTCTGCGCAAGATGAACAGGAATAGGGAGAACCAATGAGAGACTAGCTGTAGGTGTCTGCACGGGCAAATGGAACGCTCATTTCCCACCAGGAAGAGAGATTAACCAAAGGCTCAGCGTGCCCTGCCGGAACCAGATTAGGGCCTGAAGCAATCCTGCGGTTTTGCGGCCAGCTCACAAGAAAACGAGTTGAAGAAAGGAGCTCAGGGGCACTGTAATTCACAAACCTGCAGAGTTATGAATGACAGCTATCGTCCAAAAATGTATTGAAGTAAATCTTCGAAGAGGACTTAAAGCGGGGCAGAATTTCAGGAAAACGATTTCAGGGGGTAGACTGGAATTGCACTTAAAGCATAGGAAAAGAGGCAGAATGTCCACAATGATGCCCTTGGCCAAAAAGGGCGTATGCGTTTTTTCCTGAATATATTCAGGAAAAAACGCATACGCACTTTTTGGCCAACCAAGCAAGCGTGTAAAGGAAATCTGCACTACAATGAAGTCTCACTGCCCCCCGGTCCAAACAGCCATCTGAAACAAGTGTAAAATCCAGAAAGGCAGGACAGGTCATGGAGAACAGGGAGCCTTGTTATGCTGATGGGCGGGATGTAAATTGCCAACAGCCACTCTGGAGAAATGTATGGTGTTTCCTGAAACACGTAGGAAACAAAGCAACACAGCCTATGGCACATCCACTTAGGGTCCTATAGCTTAGGGAAATTAAAATCAAAAACACACAGCCACCCCAAAGTTTGGGATGGCTCTGTTTACAAGAACCTCCTCTACGGTACAAGTTAAATATCCGAGAAAGCAAAAAATGGATAAAGAAGTTGTCGTACGTACGTACAATGGAATATCACTCAGCAATGAGATCTACGTCATCAGGCCCGTAGCGGCATAATGAGTGCATTCAGGTACGATGATTCGACGAGAAATAAGTCACAGAGAAAAAGAAACATCATAAGATATCACTAATACACGGAACGTAAATTTGGCTACACATGAACCGAATTACAAAACAGAACAGGGTCTCAAATTTAGAAAACCAACTTATGCTTGCTTATGGGGAAAGGTGAGTTCGGGTGCTGCGTCAAACCAGAGATTGAAATTAGCACAGATACCGTTCCATAAGCCAAATATATAAGATACAAGACCTACACCTTGCTCAACGAAATGGACTCAACACCCCATATTCAACGCCTGGTAATATACCTGACAAGTAAGAATCATAAGACCCATGGATTTATATGTCTCCATAAGGAAATCCAGCGTGTGTACAGCGGCCTAAACGCAGCAGTGAAAATCCGATAAATCCCATTAACAAAATAAATTTCAAAAACAAAACACAATGACAGTGAAATAGAGAGCAATTCTTAAATAATTCATTCAGGCCTTGTGATGCAACCTGGATTTACCACATCTACACCCAGAGCTGTTTGAGACATAAGGCTGGACACTTCGGGCTGATAGCCTTGGTGAGGTTCGGTGAGCAAAGGCACACCGTTTGAAATCATACTGCATGGTACCCATTCCATGGGTCCCAACTCTCCAGGTTTAAGGGATTCTTCCTTCAGCTAAAAAATGCATGGGAAACCCAGAGTATGGTCCACCGTGTGATTGGGAAACGTTTTCAAATGCATCTCAGGTTTCGTCCCCTGGTACTCCGGTGCACCGTTCCAGACGCTTTACTAACACTATCCCCATTTGGAGAGTCAGTGCCTTTAACCTCCTGTTTGGCACAGTTTGCAATTTCTGCGCAAGATGAACAGGAATAGGGAGAACCAATGAGAGACTAGCTGTAGGTGTCTGCACGGGCAAATGGAACGCTCATTTCCCACCAGGAAGAGGAATTAACCAAAGGCTCAGTGTGCCCTGCCGGAACCAGATTAGGGCCTGAAGCAATCCTGCGGTTTTGCGGCCAGCTCACAAGAAAGCGAGTTGAAGAAAGGAGCTCAGGGGCACTGTAATTCACAAACCTGCACAGTTATGAATGACAGCTATCATCCAAAAATGTATTGAAGTAAGTCTTCGAAGAGGACTTGAAAGCGGGGCAGAATTTCAGAAAAACGATTTCATGGGGTAGACTGGAATTGCAATTAAAGCATAGGAAAAGAGGCAGAATGTCGACAATGATGCACTTGGCCAAAAAGGGCGTATGCGTTTTTTCCTGAATATATTCAGGAAAAAACGTATACGCCCTTTATGGCCAACCAAGCAAGCGTGTAAAGGAAATCTGCACTACAATGAAGTCTCACTGCCTCCCGGTCAATAGGGCCATCTGAAACAAGTGTAAAATCCAGAAAGGCAGGACAGGTCATGGAGAACAGGGAGCCTTGTTATGCTGATGGGCGGGATGTAAATTGCCAACAGCCACTCTGGAGAAGTGTATGGTGTTTCCTGAAACACGTAGGAAACAAAGCAACACAGCCTATGGCACTTCCACTTAGGGTCCTATAGCTTAGGGAAATTAAAATCAAAAACACACAGCCACCCCAAAGTTTGGGACGGCTCTGTTTACAAGAACCTCGTCTACAGTACAAATTAAATATCCGAGAAAGCAAAAAATCGATAAAGAAGTTGTGGTACGTACGTATAATGGAATATCACTCAGCAATGAGATCTACGTCATCAGGCCCGTAGCGGCATAATGAGTGGATTCAGGTACGACGATTCTACGAGAAATAAGTCACACAGAAAAAGAAAGATCATAAGATATCACTAATACACGGAACGTAAACTTGGCTACACATGAACTGAATTAGAAAACAGAACAGGGTCTCAAATTTAGAAAACCAACTTATGCTTGCTTATGGGGAAAGGTGAGTTGCGGTGCTGCATAAAACCAGAGATTGAAATTAGCACAGATACCGTTCCATAAGCCAAATATATAATAGACAAGACCTACTCCTTGCTCAACGAAATGGACTCAACACCCCATATTCAACGCCTGTGAATATACCTGACAAGTAAGAAACTTAAGACCCATGGATTTATATGTCTCCATAAGGAAGTCAAGCATGTGTACAGTGGCCTAAACGCAGCAGTGAAAATCCGATAAATCCCATTAACAAAATAAATTTCAAAAACAAAACACAATGACAGTGAAATAGAGAGCAATTCTTAAATAATTCATTCAGGGCTTGTGATGCAACCTGGATTTACCACATCTACACCCAGAGCTGGTTGAGACATAAGGCTGGACACATCGGGCTGATAGCATTGGTGAGGTTTGGTGAGGAAACGCAGACCCTTTGAAGTCATACTGCATGGTACCCATTCCATGGGTCCCAACTCTCCAGGTTTAAGGGATTCTTCCTTCAGCTAAAACATGCATGGGAAACGCAGAGTATGGTCCAGCGTGTGATTGGGAAACGTTTTCAAATGCATCTCAGGTTTCGACCCCTGGTACTCGGGTGCACCGTTCCAGACGCTTTACTAACACTCTCCCCACTTGGAGAGTCAGTGCCTTTAACTTCCTGTTTGGCACAGTTTGCAATTTCTGCGCAAGATGAACAGGAATAGGGAGAACCAATGAGAGACTAGCTGTAGGTGTCTGCACGGGCAAATGGAACGCTCATTTCCCACCAGGAAGAGGAATTAACCAAAGGCTCAGTGTGCCCTGCCGGAACGAGATTAGGGCCTGAAGCAATCCTGCCGTTGTGCGGCCAGCTCACAAGAAAGCGAGTTGAAGAAAGGAGCTCAGGGGCACTGTAATTCACAAACCTGCAGAGTTATGAATGACAGCTATCGTCCAAAAATGTATTGAAGTAAGTCTTCGAAGAGGACTTGAAGGCGGGGCAGAATTTCAGGAAAACGATTTCAGGGGGTAGACTGGAATTGCACTTAAAGCATAGGAATAGAGGCAGAATGTCCACAATGATGCACTTGGCCAAAAAGGGCGTATGTGTTTTTTCCTGAATAAATTCAGCAAAAAACTCATACGCCCCTTTTTGGCCATCCAAGGAAGCGTGTAAAGGAAATCTGCACTACAATGAAGTCTCACTGGCCCCCGGTCAAAAGGGCCATCTGAAAATGTGTAAAATCCAGAAAGGCAGGACAGGTCATGGAGAACAGGGGGCCTTGTTATGCTGATGGGTGGGATTTAAATTGCCAACAGCCACTCTGGAGAAGTGTATGGTGTTTCCTGAAACACGTAGGAAACAAAGCAACACAGCCTATGGCACTTCCACTTAGGGTCCTATAGCTTAGGGAAATTAAAATCAAAAACACACAGCCACCCCAAAGTTTGGGACGGCTCTGTTTACAAGAACCTCGTCTACGGTACAAGTTAAATATCAGAGAAAGCAAAAAATGGATAAAGAAGTTGTGGTACGTACGTACAATGGAATATCACTCAGCAATGAGATCTACGTCATCAGGGCCGTAGCGGCATAAGGAGTGGATTCAGGTATGACGATTCTACGAGAAATAAGTCACACAGAAAAAGAAAGATCATAAGATATCACTAATACACGGAACGTAAACTTGGCTACACATGAACTGAATTAGAAAACAGAACAGGGTATCAAATTTAGAAAACCAACTTATGCTTGCTTAGGGGAAAGGTGAGTTGGGGTGCTGCATCAAACCAGAGATTGAAATTAGCACAGATACCGTTCCATAAGCCAAATATATAAGAGACAAGACCTACACCTTGCTCAACGAAATGGACTCAACACCCCATATTCAACGCCTGGGAATATACCTGACAAGTAAGAATCTTAAGACCCATGGATTTATATGTCTCCATAAGGAAATCAAGCGTGTGTACAGCGGGCTAAACGCAGCAGTGAAAATCCGATATATCCCATTATCAAAATAAATTTCAAAAACACAACACAATGACAGTGAAATAGAGAGCAATTCTTAAATAATTCATTCATGGCTTGTGATGCAACCTGGATTTATCACATCTACACCCAAAGCTGGTTGCGACATAAGGCTGGACACTTCGGGCTGATAGCATTGGTGAGGTTCGTTGAGCAAACGCAGACCTTTTGAAGTCATACTGCATGGTAGCCATTCCATGGGTCCCAACTCTCCAGGTTTAAGGGATTCTTCCTTCAGCTAAAACATGTATGGGAAACCCAGAGTATGGTCCACCGTATGATTGGGAAACGTTTTCAAATGCATCTCAGGTTTCGTTACCTGGTACTCGGGTTCACCGTTTCAGACGCTTTATTAACACTCTCCCCACTTGGAGGGTCAATGCCTTTAACCTCCCGTTTGGCACAGTTTGGAATTTCTGCGCAAGATGAACAGGAATAGGGAGAACCAATGAGAGACTAGCTGTAGATGTCTGCACGGGCAAATGGAACGCTCATTTCCCACCAGGTAAGGGAATTAACCAAAGGCTCAGCGTGCCCTGCCAGAACCAGATTAGGGCCTGAAGCAATCGTGCGGTTTTGCGGCCAGCTCACAAGAAAGCGAGTTGAAGAAAGGAGCTCAGGGGCACTGTAATTCACAAACCTGCAGAGTTATGAATGACAGCTATCATCCAAAAATATATTGAAGTAAGTCTTCGAAGAGGACTTGAAAGCGGGGCAGAATTTCAGGAAAACGATTTCAGGGGGTAGACTGCAATTGCACTTAAAGCATAGGAAAAGAGGCAGAATGTCGACAATGATGCAGTTGGCCAAAAAGGGCGTATGCGTTTTTTCTTGAATATATTCAGGAAAAAACGCATACGCCCTTTTTGGCCAACCAAGCAAGCATGTAAAGGAAATCTGCACTACAATGAAGTCTCACTGCCCCCCGGTCAAAAGGGCCATCTGAAAAATGTGTAAAATCCAGAAAGGCAGAACAGGTCATGGAGAACAGGGAGCCTTGTTGTGCTGATGGGCGGGATGTAAATGGCAAACAGCCACTCTGGAGAAGTGTATGGTGTTTCCTGAAACACGTAGGAAACAAAGCAACACAGCCTATGGCACTTCCACTTAGGGTCCTATAGCTTAGGGAAATTAAAATCAAAAACACACAGCCACCCCAAAGTTTGGGACGGCTCTGTTTACAAGAACCTCTTCTACGGTACAAGTTAAATATCCGAGAAAGCAAAAAATAGATAAAGAAGTTGTGGTACGTACGTACAATGCAATATCACTCAGCAATGAGATCCACGTCATCAGGCACGTAGCGGCATAATGAGTGCATTCAGGTACGACGATTCTATGAGAAATAAGTCACACAGAAAAAGAAACATCATAAGATATCACTAATACACGAAACGTAAACTTGGCTACACATGAACTGAATTACAAAACAGAACAGGGTCTCAAATTTAGAAAACCAACTTATGATTGCTTAGGGGAAAGGTGAGTTGGGGTGCTGCATCAAACCAGAGATCGAAATTAGCACAGATACCGTTCCATAAGCCAAATATATAATAGACAAGACCTACTCCTTGCTCAACGAAATGGATTCAACACCCCATATTCAACGCCTGGGAATATACCTGACAAGTAAGAATCTTAAGACAAATGGATATATATGTCTCCATAAGGAAATCAAGCGTGTGTACAGCAGCCTAAACGCAGCAGTGAAAATCCGATAAATCCCATTATCAAAATAAATTTCAAAAACAAAACACAATGACAGTGAAATAGAGAGCAATTCTAAAATAATTCATTCAGGGCTTGTGATGCAACCTGGATTTACCACATCTACACCCAGAGCTGGGTGAGACATAAGGCTGGACACTTCGGGCTGATAGCATTGGTGAGGTTCGGTTAGCAAACGCAGACCCTTTCAAGTCATACTGCATGGTACCCATTCCATGGGTCCCAACTCTCCAGGTTTAAGGGATTCTTCCTTCAGCTAAAACATGCATGGGAAACCCAGAGTATGGTCCACCGTGTGATTGGGAAACCTTTTCAAATGCATCTCAGGTTTCGCCCCTGGTACTCGGGTTCACCGTTCTAGACGCTTTACTAACACTCTCTCCACTAGGAGAGTAATTCCCTTTAACCTCCTGTTTGGCACAGTTTGCAATTTCTGCGCAAGATGAACAGGAATAGGGAGAACCAATGAGAGACTAGCTGTAGGTGTCTGCACGGGCAAATGGAATGCTCATTTCCCACCAGGAAGAGGGATTAACCAAAGGCTCAGCGTGCCCTGCCGGAACCAGATTAGGGCCTGAAGCAATCCTGCGGTTTTGCGGCCAGCTCACAAGAAAGCGAATTGAAGAAAGGAGCTCAGGGGCACTGTAATTCACAAACCTGCAGAGTTATGAATGACAGCTATCGTCCAAAAATGTATTGAAGTAAGTCTTCGAAGAGGACTTGAAAGCGGGGCAGAATTTCAGGAAAACGATGAAAGGGGGGAGACTGGAATTGCACTTAAAGCATAGGATAGGAGGCAGAATGTCGACAATGATGCACTTGGCCAAAAAGGGCGTATGCGTTTTTTCCTGAATATATTCAGGAAAAAACGCATACGCCCTTTTTGGCCAAACAAGCAAGCGTGTAAAGGAAATCTGCACTACAATGAAGTCTCACTGCCCCCCGGTCAAAAGGGCCATCTGAAAAAAGTGTAAAATCCAGAAAGGCAGGACAGGTCATGGAGAACAGGGAGCCTTGTTATGCTGATGGGCGGGATGTAAATTGCCAACAGCCACTCTGGAGAAGTGTATGGTGTTTCCTGAAACACGTAGGAAACAAAGCAACACAGCCTATGGCACTTCCACTTAGGGTCCTATAGCTTAGGGAAATTAAAATCAAAAACACACAGCCACCTCAAAGTTTGGGATGGCTCTGTTTACAAGAACCTCGTCTACGGTACAAGTTAAATATCCGAGAAAGCAAAAAATGGATAAAGAAGTTGTGGTACGTACGTACAATGGAATATCACTCAGCAATGAGATCCACGTCATCAAGCCCGTACCGGCATAATGAGTGGATTCAGGTACGACGATTCTACGAGAAATAAGTCACACAGAAAAAGAAACATCATAAGATATCACTAATACACGGAACGTAAACTTAGCTACACATGAACTGAATTACAAAACAGAACAGGGTCTCAAATTTAGAAAACCAACTTATGCTTGCTTATGGGGAAAGGTGAGTTGGGGTGCTGCATCAAACCAGAGATTGAAATTAGCACAGATACCGTTCCATAAGGCAAATATATAATAGACACAACCTACTCCTTGCTCAACGAAATGGACTCAACACCCCATATTCAACGCCTGGGAATATACCTGACAAGTAAGAAACTTAAGACCCATGGATTTATATGTCTCCATAAGGATATCAAGCGTGTGTACAGCGGCCTAAACATAGCAGTGAAAATCCGATAAATCCCATTATCAAAATATATTTCAAAAACAAAACACAATGACAGTGAAATAGAGAGCAATTTTTAAATAATTCATTCATGGCTTGTGATGCAACCTGGATTTACCACATCTACACCCAGAGCTGGGTGAGACATAAGCCTGGACACTTTGGGCTGATAGCATTGGTGAGGTTCGGTGAGCAAACTCAGACCCTTTGAAGTCATACTGCATGGTACCCATTCCATGGGTCCCAACTCTCCAGGTTTAAGGGATTCTTCCTTCAGCTAAAACATGCATGGGAAACCCGGAGTAACGTCCACCATGTGATTGGGAAACGTTTTCAAATGCGTCTCAGGTTTCGTCCCCTGGGACTCGGGTTCACCGTTCCAGACGCTTTACTAACACTCTCCCCACTTGGAGAGTCAGTGCCTTTAACCTCCTGTTTGGCACAGTTTGCAATTTCTGCGGAATATGAACAGGAATAGGGACAACCAATGAGAGACTAGCTGTAGGTGTCTGCACCGGCAATTGGAACGCTCATTTCCCACCAGGAAGAGGGACTAACGAAAGGCTCAGCGTGCCCTGCCAGAACGGGATTAGGGCCTGAAGCAATCCTGCGGTTTTGCGGCCAGCTCACAAGAAAGCGAGTTGAAGAAAGGAGCTCAGGGGCACTGTAATTAACAAACCTGCAGAGTTATGAATGACAGCTATCTTCCAAAATTATATTGAAGTAAGTCTTTGAAGAGGACTTGAAAGCGGGGCAGAATTTCAGGAAAACGATTTCATGGGGTAGACTGGAATTGCACTTAAAGCATAGGAAAAGAGGCAGAATGTCCACAATGATGCACTTGGCCAAAAAGGGCGCATGCGTTTTTTCCTGAATATATTCAGGAAAAAACGCATGCGCCCTTTTTGGCCAACCGAGCAAGCGTGTAAAGGAAATCTGCACTACAATGAAGTCTCACTGCCCCACGGTCAAAAGGGCCATCTGAAAAAAGTGTAAAATCCAGAAAGGCAGGACAGGTCATGGAGAACAGGGAGCTTTGTTATGCTGATGGGCGGGATGTAAATTGCCAACAGCCACTCTGGAGAAGTGTATGGTGTTTCCTGAAACACGTAGGAAACAAAGCAACACAGCCTATGGCACTTCCACTTATGGTCCTATAGCTTAGGGAAATTAAAATCAAAAACACACTGCCACCCCAAAGTTTGGGACGGCTCTGTTTACAAGAACCTGGTCTACGGTACAAGTTAAATATCCGAGAAAGCAAAAAATGGATAAAGAAGTCGTGGTACGTACGTACAATGGAATATCACTCAGCAATGAGATCTACGTCATCAGTCCCGTAGCGGCATAATGAGTGGATTCAGGTACGACGATTCTACGAGAAATAAGTCACACAGGAAAAGAAAGATCATAAGATATCACTAATACACGGAACGTAAACTTGGCTACACATGAACTGAATTACAAAACAGAACAGGGTCTCAAATTTAGAAAACCAACTTATGCTTGCTTATGGAGAATGGTGAGTTCGGGTGCTGCATCAAACCAGAGATTGAAATTAGCACAGATAGCGTTCCATAAGCCAAATATATAATAGACAAGACCTACTCCTTTCTCAACGAAATGGACTCAACACACCATATTCAACGCCTGGGAATATACCTGACAAGTAAGAATCTTAAGACCCATGGATTTATATGTCTCCATAAGGAAATCAACCGTGTGTACAGCGGCCTAAACGCAGCAGTGAAAATCCGATAAATCCCATTATCAAAATAAATTTCACAAACAAAACACAATGACAGTGAAATAAAGAGCAATTCTTAAATAATTCATTCAGGGCTTGTGATGCAACCTGGATTTACAATATCTACACCCAGAGCTGGGTGAGACATAAGGCAGGACACTTCGGGCTGATAGCATTGGTGAGGTTCGGTGAGCAAACGCAGACCCTTTGAAGTCATACTGCATGGTACCCATTCCATGGGTCCCAACTCTCCAGGTTTAAGGGATTCTTCCTTCAGCTAAAACATGCATGGGAAACCCAGAGTATGGTCCACCATGTGATTGGGAAACGTTTTCAAATGCATCTCAGGTTTCGTCCCCTGGTACTCGGGTTCACCGTTCCAGACGCTTTACTAACACTCTCCCCACTTGGAGAGTCAGTGCCTTTAACCTCCTGTTTGGCACAGTTTGCAATTTTTGCGCAAGATGAACAGGAATAGGGAGAACCAATGAGAGACTAGCTGTAGGTGTCTGAACGGGCAAATGGAACGCTCATTTCCCACCAGGAAGAGGGATTAACCAAAGGCTCTGCATGCCCTGCCGGAACCAGATTAGGGCCTGAAGCAATCCTGCGGTTTTGCGGCCAGCTCACAAGAAAGCGAGTTGAAGAAAGGAGCTCAGGGGCACTGTAATTCACAAACCTGCAGAGTTATGAATGACAGCTATCGTCCAAAAATATATTGAAATAAGTCTTCGAAGAAGACTTGAAAGTGGGGCAGAATTTCAGGAAAACGATTTCAGGGGGGAGACTGGAATTGCACTTAGAGCATAGGAATAGAGACAGAATGTCCACAATGATGCACTTGGCCAAAAAGGGCGTATGCGTTTTTTCCTGAATATATTCAGGAAAAAACCCATACGCCCTTTTTGGCCAACCAAGCAAGCGTGTAAAGGAAATCTGCACTACAATGAAGTCTCACTGCCCCCCGGTCCAAACGGCCATCTGAAACAAGTGTAAAATCCAGAAAGGCAGGACAGGTCATGGAGAACAGGGAGCCTTGTTATGCTGATGGGCGGGATGTAAATTGGCAACAGCCACTCTGGAGAAGTGTATGGTGTTTCCTGAAACACGTAGGAAACAAAGCAACACAGCCTATGGCACTTCCACTTAGGGTCCTATAGCTTAGTGAAATTAAAATCAAAAACACACAGCCACCCCAAAGTTTGGGACAGCTCTGTTTACAAAAACCTCGTCTACGGTACAGGTTAAATATCCGAGAAAGCAAAAAATGGATAAAGAAGTTGTGGCACGTACGTACAATGGAATATCACTCAGCAATGAGCTCTACCTCATCAGGCCCGTAGCGGCATAATGAGTGGATTCAGGTATGACGATTCTACGAGAAATAAGTCACACAGAAAAAGAAACATCATAAGATATCACTAATACACGGAACGTAAACTTGGCTACACATGAACTGAATTACAAAACAGAACAGGGTCTCAAATTTAGAAAACCAACTTATGATTGCTTAGGGGAAAGGTGAGTTGGGGTGCTGCATCAAACCAGAGATCGAAATTAGCACAGATACCGTTCCATAAGCCAAATATATAATAGACAAGACCTACTCCTTGCTCAACGAAATGGATTCAACACCCCATATTCAACGCCTGGGAATATACCTGACAAGTAAGAATCTTAAGACAAATGGATATATATGTCTCCATAAGGAAATCAAGCGTGTGTACAGCAGCCTAAACGCAGCAGTGAAAATCCGATAAATCCCATTATCAAAATAAATTTCAAAAACAAAACACAATGACAGTGAAATAGAGAGCAATTCTAAAATAATTCATTCAGGGCTTGTGATGCAACCTGGATTTACCACATCTACACCCAGAGCTGGGTGAGACATAAGGCTGGACACTTCGGGCTGATAGCATTGGTGAGGTTCGGTTAGCAAACGCAGACCCTTTCAAGTCATACTGCATGGTACCCATTCCATGGCTCCCAACTCTCCAGGTTTAAGGGATTCTTCCTTCAGCTAAAACATGCATGGGAAACCCAGAGTATGGTCCACCGTGTGATTGGGAAACCTTTTCAAATGCATCTCAGGTTTCGCCCCTGGTACTCGGGTTCACCGTTCTAGACGCTTTACTAACACTCTCTCCACTAGGAGAGTAATTCCCTTTAACCTCCTGTTTGGCACAGTTTGCAATTTCTGCGCAAGATGAACAGGAATAGGGAGAACCAATGAGAGACTAGCTGTAGGTGTCTGCACGGGCAAATGGAATGCTCATTTCCCACCAGGAAGAGGGATTAACCAAAGGCTCAGCGTGCCCTGCCGGAACCAGATTAGGGCCTGAAGCAATCCTGCGGTTTTGCGGCCAGCTCACAAGAAAGCGAATTGAAGAAAGGAGCTCAGGGGCACTGTAATTCACAAACCTGCAGAGTTATGAATGACAGCTATCGTCCAAAAATGTATTGAAGTAAGTCTTCGAAGAGGACTTGAAAGCGGGGCAGAATTTCAGGAAAACGATGAAAGGGGGGAGACTGGAATTGCACTTAAAGCATAGGATAGGAGGCAGAATGTCGACAATGATGCACTTGGCCAAAAAGGGCGTATGCGTTTTTTCCTGAATATATTCAGGAAAAAACGCATACGCCCTTTTTGGCCAAACAAGCAAGCGTGTAAAGGAAATCTGCACTACAATGAAGTCTCACTGCCCCACGGTCAAAAGGGCCATCTGAAAAAAGTGTAAAATCCAGAAAGGCAGGACAGGTCATGGAGAACAGGGAGCCTTGTTATGCTGATGGGCGGGATGTAAATTGCCAACAGCCACTCTGGAGAAGTGTATGGTGTTTCCTGAAACACGTAGGAAACAAAGCAACACAGCCTATGGCACTTCCACTTAGGGTCCTATAGCTTAGGGAAATTAAAATCAAAAACACACAGCCACCTCAAAGTTTGGGACGGCTCTGTTTACAAGAACCTCGTCTACGGTACAAGTTAAATATCCGAGAAAGCAAAAAATGGATAAAGAAGTTGTGGTACGTACGTACAATGGAATATCACTCAGCAATGAGATCCACGTCATCAAGCCCGTACCGGCATAATGAGTGGATTCAGGTACGACGATTCTACGAGAAATAAGTCACACAGAAAAAGAAACATCATAAGATATCACTAATACACGGAACGTAAACTTAGCTACACATGAACTGAATTACAAAACAGAACAGGGTCTCAAATTTAGAAAACCAACTTATGCTTGCTTATGGGGAAAGGTGAGTTGGGGTGCTGCATCAAACCAGAGATTGAAATTAGCACAGATACCGTTCCATAAGGCAAATATATAATAGACACAACCTACTCCTTGCTCAACGAAATGGACTCAACACCCCATATTCAACGCCTGGGAATATACCTGACAAGTAAGAAACTTAAGACCCATGGATTTATATGTCTCCATAAGGATATCAAGCGTGTGTACAGCGGCCTAAACATAGCAGTGAAAATCCGATAAATCCCATTATCAAAATATATTTCAAAAACAAAACACAATGACAGTGAAATAGAGAGCAATTCTTAAATAATTCATTCAGGGCTTGTGATGCAACCTGGAGTTACCACATCTACACCCAGAGCTAGTTGAGACATAAGGCTGGACACATCGGGCTGATAGCATTGGTGAGGATTGTTGAACAAACGCAGACCATTTGAAGTCATACTGCATGGTAGCCATTCCATGGGTCCCAACTCTCCAGGTTTAAGGGATTCTTCCTTCAGCTAAAACATGCATGGGAAACCAAGAGTATGGTCCACCGTGTGATTGGGAAACGTTTTCAAATGCATCTCAGGTTTCTTCCCCTGGTACTCGGGTTCACCGTTCCAGACGCTTTACTAACATTCTCCCCACTTGGAGAGTAATTGCCTTTAACCTCCTGTTTGGCACAGTTTGCAATTTCTGCGCAAGATGAACAGGAATAGGGAGAACCAATGAGAGACTAGCTGTAGGTGTCTGCACGGGCAAATGGAACGCTCATTTCCCACCAGGAAGAGAGATTAACCAAAGGCTCAGCGTGCCCTGCCGGAACCAGATTAGGGCCTGAAGCAATCCTGCGGTTTTGCGGCCAGCTCACAAGAAAACGAGTTGAAGAAAGGAGCTCAGGGGCACTGTAATTCACAAACCTGCAGAGTTATGAATGACAGCTATCGTCCAAAAATGTATTGAAGTAAATCTTCGAAGAGGACTTAAAGCGGGGCAGAATTTCAGGAAAACGATTTCAGGGGGTAGACTGAAATTGCACTTAAAGCATAGGAAAAGAGGCAGAATGTCCACAATGATGCCCTTGGCCAAAAAGGGCGTATGCGTTTTTTCCTGAATATATTCAGGAAAAAACGCATACGCACTTTTTGGCCAACCAAGCAAGCGTGTAAAGGAAATCTGCACTACAATGAAGTCTCACTGCCCCCCGGTCCAAACAGCCATCTGAAACAAGTGTAAAATCCAGAAAGGCAGGACAGGTCATGGAGAACAGGGAGCCTTGTTATGCTGATGGGCGGGATGTAAATTGCCAACAGCCACTCTGGAGAAATGTATGGTGTTTCCTGAAACACGTAGGAAACAAAGCAACACAGCCTATGGCACATCCACTTAGGGTCCTATAGCTTAGGGAAATTAAAATCAAAAACACACAGCCACCCCAAAGTTTGGGATGGCTCTGTTTACAAGAACCTCCTCTACGGTACAAGTTAAATATCCGAGAAAGCAAAAAATGGATAAAGAAGTTGTCGTACGTACGTACAATGGAATATCACTCAGCAATGAGATCTACGTCATCAGGCCCGTAGCGGCATAATGAGTGCATTCAGGTACGATGATTTGACGAGAAATAAGTCACAGAGAAAAAGAAACATCATAAGATATCACTAATACACGGAACGTAAACTTGGCTACACATGAACCGAATTACAAAACAGAACAGGGTCTCAAATTTAGAAAACCAACTTATGCTTGCTTATGGGGAAAGTTGAGTTGCGGTGCTGCATAAAACCAGAGATTGAAATTAGCACAGATACCGTTCCATAAGCCAAATATATAATAGACAAGACCTACTCCTTGCTCAACGAAATGGACTCAACACCCCATATTCAACGCCTGCGAATATACCTGACAAGTAAGAAACTTAAGACCCATGGATTTATATGTCTCCATAAGGAAGTCAAGCATGTGTACAGTGGCCTAAACGCAGCAGTGAAAATCCGATAAATCCCATTAACAAAATAAATTTCAAAAACAAAACACAATGACAGTGAAATAGAGAGCAATTCTTAAATAATTCATTCAGGGCTTGTGATGCAACCTGGATTTACCACATCTACACCCAGAGCTGGTTGAGACATAAGGCTGGACACATCGGGCTGATAGCATTGGTGAGGTTTGGTGAGGAAACGCAGACCCTTTGAAGTCATACTGCATGGTACCCATTCCATGGGTCCCAACTCTCCAGGTTTAAGGGATTCTTCCTTCAGCTAAAACATGCATGGGAAACGCAGAGTATGGTCCAGCGTGTGATTGGGAAACGTTTTCAAATGCATCTCAGGTTTCGACCCCTGGTACTCGGGTGCACCGTTCCAGACGCTTTACTAACACTCTCCCCACTTGGAGAGTCAGTGCCTTTAACTTCCTGTTTGGCACAGTTTGCAATTTCTGCGCAAGATGAACAGGAATAGGGAGAACCAATGAGAGACTAGCTGTAGGTGTCTGCACGGGCAAATGGAACGCTCATTTCCCACCAGGAAGAGGAATTAACCAAAGGCTCAGTGTGCCCTGCCGGAACCAGATTAGGGCCTGAAGCAATCCTGCCGTTGTGCGGCCAGCTCACAAGAAAGCGAGTTGAAGAAAGGAGCTCAGGGGCACTGTAATTCACAAACCTGCAGAGTTATGAATGACAGCTATCGTCCAAAAATGTATTGAAGTAAGTCTTCGAAGAGGACTTGAAGGCGGGGCAGAATTTCAGGAAAACGATTTCAGGGGGTAGACTGGAATTGCACTTAAAGCATAGGAAAAGAGGCAGAATGTCCACAATGATGCACTTGGCCAAAAAGGGCGTATGTGTTTTTTCCTGAATAAATTCAGCAAAAAACTCATACGCCCCTTTTTGGCCATCCAAGGAAGCGTGTAAAGGAAATCTGCACTACAATGAAGTCTCACTGGCCCCCGGTCAAAAGGGCCATCTGAAAATGTGTAAAATCCAGAAAGGCAGGACAGGTCATGGAGAACAGGGGGCCTTGTTATGCTGATGGGTGGGATTTAAATTGCCAACAGCCACTCTGGAGAAGTGTATGGTGTTTCCTGAAACACGTAGGAAACAAAGCAACACAGCCTATGGCACTTCCACTTAGGGTCCTATAGCTTAGGGAAATTAAAATCAAAAACACACAGCCACCTCAAAGTTTGGGACGGCTCTGTTTACAAGAACCTTGTCTACGGTACAAGTTAAATATCAGAGAAAGCAAAAAATGGATAAAGAAGTTGTGGTACGTACGTACAATGGAATATCACTCAGCAATGAGATCTACGTCATCAGGGCCGTAGCGGCATAAGGAGTGGATTCAGGTATGACGATTCTACGAGAAATAAGTCACACAGAAAAAGAAAGATCATAAGATATCACTAATACACGGAACGTAAACTTGGCTACACATGAACTGAATTACAAAACAGAACAGGGTATCAAATTTAGAAAACCAACTTATGCTTGCTTAGGGGAAAGGTGAGTTGGGGTGCTGCATCAAACCAGAGATTGAAATTAGCACAGATACCGTTCCATAAGCCAAATATATAAGAGACAAGACCTACACCTTGCTCAACGAAATGGACTCAACACCCCATATTCAACGCCTGGGAATATACCTGACAAGTAAGAATCATAAGACCCATGGATTTATATGTCTCCATAAGGAAATCAAGCGTGTGTACAGCGGGCTAAACGCAGCAGTGAAAATCCGATATATCCCATTATCAAAATAAATTTCAAAAACACAACACAATGACAGTGAAATAGAGAGCAATTCTTAAATAATTCATTCATGGCTTGTGATGCAACCTGGATTTATCACATCTACACCCAAAGCTGGTTGCGACATAAGGCTGGACACTTCGGGCTGATAGCATTGGTGAGGTTCGTTGAGCAAACGCAGACCTTTTGAAGTCATACTGCATGGTAGCCATTCCATGGGTCCCAACTCTCCAGGTTTAAGGGATTCTTCCTTCAGCTAAAACATGTATGGGAAACCCAGAGTATGGTCCACCGTATGATTGGGAAACGTTTTCAAATGCATCTCAGGTTTCGTTACCTGGTACTCGGGTTCACCGTTCCAGACGCTTTATTAACACTCTCCCCACTTGGAGGGTCAATGCCTTTAACCTCCCGTTTGGCACAGTTTGGAATTTCTGCGCAAGATGAACAGGAATAGGGAGAACCAATGAGAGACTAGCTTTAGATGTCTGCACGGGCAAATGGAACGCTCATTTCCCACCAGGTAAGGGAATTAACCAAAGGCTCAGCGTGCCCTGCCAGAACCAGATTAGGGCCTGAAGCAATCGTGCGGTTTTGCGGCCAGCTCACAAGAAAGCGAGTTGAAGAAAGGAGCTCAGGGGCACTGTAATTCACAAACCTGCAGAGTTATGAATGACAGCTATCATCCAAAAATATATTGAAGTAAGTCTTCGAAGAGGACTTGAAAGCGGGGCAGAATTTCAGGAAAACGGTTTCAGGGGGTAGACTGCAATTGCACTTAAAGCATAGGAAAAGAGGTAGAATGTCGACAATGATGCAGTTGGCCAAAAAGTGCATATGCGTTTTTTCTTGAATATATTCAGGAAAAAACGCATACGCCCTTTTTGGCCAACCAAGCAAGCATGTAAAGGAAATCTGCACTACAATGAAGTCTCACTGCCCCCCGGTCAAAAGGGCCATCTGAAAAATGTGTAAAATCCAGAAAGGCAGAACAGGTCATGGAGAACAGGGAGCCTTGTTGTGCTGATGGGCGGGATGTAAATGGCAAACAGCCACTCTGGAGAAGTGTATGGTGTTTCCTGAAACACGTAGGAAACAAAGCAACACAGCCTATGGCACTTCCACTTAGGGTCCTATAGCTTAGGGAAATTAAAATCAAAAACACACAGCCACCCCAAAGTTTGGGACGGCTCTGTTTACAAGAACCTCTTCTACGGTACAAGTTAAATATCCGAGAAAGCAAAAAATAGATAAAGAAGTTGTGGTACGTACGTACAATGCAATATCACTCAGCAATGAGATCCACGTCATCAGGCCCGTAGCGGCATAATGAGTGCATTCAGGTACGACGATTCTATGAGAAATAAGTCACACAGAAAAAGAAACATCATAAGATATCACTAATACACGAAACGTAAACTTGGCTACACATGAACTGAATTACAAAACAGAACAGGGTCTCAAATTTAGAAAACCAACTTATGATTGCTTAGGGGAAAGGTGAGTTGGGGTGCTGCATCAAACCAGAGATCGAAATTAGCACAGATACCGTTCCATAAGCCAAATATATAATAGACAAGACCTACCCCTTGCTCAACGAAATGGATTCAACACCCCATATTCAAGGCCTGGGAATATACCTGACAAGTAAGAATCTTAAGATAAATGGATTTTTATGTCTCCATAAGGAAATCAAGCGTGTGTACAGCAGCCTAAACGCAGCAGTGAAAATCCGATAAATCCCATTATCAAAATAAATTTCAAAAACAAAACACAATGACAGTGAAATAGAGAGCAATTCTAAAATAATTCATTCAGGGCTTGTGATGCAACCTGGATTTACCACATCTACACCCAGAGCTGGGTGAGACATAAGGCTGGACACTTCGGGCTGATAGCATTGTTGAGGTTCGGTTAGCAAACGCAGACCCTTTCAAGTCATACTGCATGGTACCCATTCCATGGGTCCCAACTCTCCAGGTTTAAGGGATTCTTCCTTCAGCTAAAACATGCATGGGAAACCCAGAGTATGGTCCAACGTGTGATTGGGAAACCTTTTCAAATGCATCTCAGGTTTCGCCCCTGGTACTCGGGTTCACCGTTCTAGATGCTTTACTATCACTCTCTCCACTAGGAGAGTAATTGCCTTTAACCTCCTGTTTGGCACAGTTTGCAATTTCTGCGCAAGATGAACAGGAATAGGGAGCACCAATGTGAGACTAGCTGTAGGTGTCTGCACGGGCAAATCGAACGCTCATTTCCCACCAGGAAGAGGGATTAACCAAAGGCTCAGCGTGCCCTGCCGGAACCAGATTAGGGCCTGAAGCAATCCTGCGGTTTTGCGGCCAGCTCACAAGAAAGCTAATTGAAGAAAGGAGCTCAGGGGCACTGTAATTCACAAACCTGCAGAGTTATGAATGACAGCTATTGTCCAAAAATGTATTGAAGTAAGTCTTCGAAGAGGACTTGAAAGCGGGGCAGAATTTCAGGAAAACGATGAAAGGGGGGAGACTGGAATTGCACTTAAAGCATAGGATAGGAGGCAGAATGTCGACAATGATGCACTTGGCCAAAAAGGGCGTATGCGTTTTTTCCTGAATATATTCAGGAAAAAACGCATACGCCCTTTTTGGCCAAACAAGCAAGCGTGTAAAGGAAATCTGCATTACAATGAAGTCTCACTGCCCCCCGGTCAAAAGGGCCATCTGTAAAAAGTGTAAAATCCAGAAAGGCAGGACAGGTCATGGAGAACAGGGAGCCTTGTTATGCTGATGGGCGGGATGTAAATTGCCAACAGCCACTCTGGAGAAGTGTATGGTGTTTCCTGAAACAAGTAGGAAACAAAGCAACACAGCCTATGGCACTTCCACTTAGGGTCCTATAGCTTAGGGAAATTAAAATCAAAAACACACAGCCACCCCAAAGTTTGGGACGGCTCTGTTTACAAGAACCTCGTCTACGGTACAAGTTAAATATCCGAGAAAGCAAAAAATGGATAAAGAAGTTGTGGTACGTACGTACAATGGAATATCACTCAGCAATGAGATCCACGTCATCAGGCCCGTACCGGCATAATAAGTGGATTCAGGTACGACGATTCTACGAGAAATAAGTCACACAGAAAAAGAAACATCATAAGATATCACTAATACACGGAACGTAAACTTAGCTACACATGAACTGAATTACAAAACAGAACAGGGTCTCAAATTTAGAAAACCAACTTATGCTTGCTTATGGGGAAAGGTGAGTTGGGGTGCTGCATCAAACCAGAGATTGAAATTAGCACAGATACCGTTCCATAAGGCAAATATATAATAGACACAACCTACTCCTTGCTCAACGAAATGGACTCAACACCCCATATTCAACGCCTGGGAATATACCTGACAAGTAAGAAACTTAAGACCCATGGATTTATATGTCTCCATAAGGATATCAAGCGTGTGTACAGCGGCCTAAACATAGCAGTGAAAATCCGATAAATCCCATTATCAAAATATATTTCAAAAACAAAACACAATGACAGTGAAATAGCAATTTTTAAATAATTCATTCATGGCTTGTGATGCAACCTGGATTTACCACATCTACACCCAGAGCTGGGTGAGACATAAGCCTGGACACTTCGGGCTGATAGCATTGGTGAGGTTCGGTGAGCAAACTCAGACCCTTTGAAGTCATACTGCATGGTACCCATTCCATGGGTCCCAACTCTCCAGGTTTAAGGGATTCTTCCTTCAGCTAAAACATGCATGGGAAACCCGGAGTAACGTCCACCATGTGATTGGGAAACGTTTTCAAATGTGTCTCAGGTTTCGTCCCCTGGGACTCGGGTTCACCGTTCCAGACGCTTTACTAACACTCTCCCCACTTGGAGAGTCAGTGCCTTTAACCTCCTGTTTGGCACAGTTTGCAATTTCTGCGGAATATGAACAGGAATAGGGACAACCAATGAGAGACTAGCTGTAGGTGTCTGCACCGGCAATTGGAACGCTCATTTCCCACCAGGAAGAGGGACTAACGAAAGGCTCAGCGTGCCCTGCCAGAACGGGATTAGGGCCTGAAGCAATCCTGCGGTTTTGCGGCCAGCTCACAAGAAAGCGAGTTGAAGAAAGGAGCTCAGGGGCACTGTAATTAACAAACCTGCAGAGTTATGAATGACAGCTATCTTCCAAAATTATATTGAAGTAAGTCTTTGAAGAGGACTTGAAAGCGGGGCAGAATTTCAGGAAAACGATTTCATGGGGTAGACTGGAATTGCACTTAAAGCATAGGAAAAGAGGCAGAATGTCCACAATGATGCACTTGGCCAAAAAGGGCGTATGCGTTTTTTCCTGAATATATTCAGGAAAAAACGCATACGCCCTTTTTGGCCAACCGAGCAAGCGTGTAAAGGAAATCTGCACTACAATGAAGTCTCACTGCCCCACGGTCAAAAGGGCCATCTGAAAAAAGTGTAAAATCCAGAAAGGCAGGACAGGTCATGGAGAACAGGGAGCTTTGTTATGCTGATGGGCGGGATGTAAATTGCCAACAGCCACTCTGGAGAAGTGTATGGTGTTTCCTGAAACACGTAGGAAACAAAGCAACACAGCCTATGGCACTTCCACTTAGGGTCCTATAGCTTAGGGAAATTAAAATCAAAAACACACTGCCACCCCAAAGTTTGGGACGGCTCTGTTTACAAGAACCTGGTCTACGGTACAAGTTAAATATCCGAGAAAGCAAAAAATGGATAAAGAAGTCGTGGTACGTACGTACAATGGAATATCACTCAGCAATGAGATCTACGTCATCAGTCCCGTAGCGGCATAATGAGTGGATTCAGGTACGACGATTCTACGAGAAATAAGTCACACAGCAAAAGAAAGATCATAAGATATCACTAATACACGGAACGTAAACTTGGCTACACATGAACTGAATTACAAAACAGAACAGGGTCTCAAATTTAGAAAACCAACTTATGCTTGCTTATGGAGAATGGTGAGTTCGGGTGCTGCATCAAACCAGAGATTGAAATTAGCACAGATAGCGTTCCATAAGCCAAATATATAATAGACAAGACCTACTCCTTTCTCAACGAAATGGACTCAACACACCATATTCAACACCTGGGAATATACCTGACAAGTAAGAATCTTAAGACCCATGGATTTATATGTCTCCATAAGGAAATCAACCGTGTGTACAGCGGCCTAAACGCAGCAGTGAAAATCCGATAAATCCCATTATCAAAATAAATTTCACAAACAAAACACAATGACAGTGAAATAAAGAGCAATTCTTAAATAATTCATTCAGGGCTTGTGATGCAACCTGGATTTACAACATCTACACCCAGAGCTGGGTGAGACATAAGGCAGGACACTTCGGGCTGATAGCATTGGTGAGGTTCGGTGAGCAAACGCAGACCCTTTGAAGTCATACTGCATGGTACCCATTCCATGGGTCCCAACTCTCCAGGTTTAAGGGATTCTTCCTTCAGCTAAAACATGCATGGGAAACCCAGAGTATGGTCCACCATGTGATTGGGAAACGTTTTCAAATGCATCTCAGGTTTCGTCCCCTGGTACTCGGGTTCACCGTTCCAGACGCTTTACTAACACTCTCCCCACTTGGAGAGTCAGTGCCTTTAACCTCCTGTTTGGCACAGTTTGCAATTTTTGCGCAAGATGAACAGGAATAGGGAGAACCAATGAGAGACTAGCTGTAGGTGTCTGAACGGGCAAATGGAACGCTCATTTCCCACCAGGAAGAGGGATTAACCAAAGGCTCTGCATGCCCTGCCGGAACCAGATTAGGGCCTGAAGCAATCCTGCGGTTTTGCGGCCAGCTCACAAGAAAGCGAGTTGAAGAAAGGAGCTCAGGGGCACTGTAATTCACAAACCTGCAGAGTTATGAATGACAGCTATCGTCCAAAAATATATTGAAATAAGTCTTCGAAGAAGACTTGAAAGTGGGGCAGAATTTCAGGAAAACGATTTCAGGGGGGAGACTGGAATTGCACTTAAAGCATAGGAATAGAGGCAGAATGTCCACAATGATGCACTTGGCCAAAAAGGGCGTATGCGTTTTTTCCTGAATATATTCAGGAAAAAACCCATACGCCCTTTTTGGCCAACCAAGCAAGCGTGTAAAGGAAATCTGCACTACAATGAAGTCTCACTGCCCCCCGGTCCAAACGGCCATCTGAAACAAGTGTAAAATCCAGAAAGGCAGGACAGGTCATGGAGAACAGGGAGCCTTGTTATGCTGATGGGCGGGATGTAAATTGGCAACAGCCACTCTGGAGAAGTGTATGGTGTTTCCTGAAACACGTAGGAAACAAAGCAACACAGCCTATGGCACTTCCACTTAGGGTCCTATAGCTTAGTGAAATTAAAATCAAAAACACACAGCCACCCCAAAGTTTGGGACAGCTCTGTTTACAAAAACCTCGTCTACGGTACAGGTTAAATATCCGAGAAAGCAAAAAATGGATAAAGAAGTTGTGGTACGTACGTACAATGGAATATCACTCAGCAATGAGCTCTACCTCATCAGGCCCGTAGCGGCATAATGAGTGGATTCAGGTATGACGATTCTACGAGAAATAAGTCACACAGAAAAAGAAACATCATAAGATATCACTAATACACGGAACGTAAACTTGGCTACACATGAACTGAATTACAAAACAGAACAGGGTCTCAAATTTAGAAAACCAACTTATGATTGCTTAGGGGAAAGGTGAGTTGGGGTGCTGCATCAAACCAGAGATCGAAATTAGCACAGATACCGTTCCATAAGCCAAATATATAATAGACAAGACCTACTCCTTGCTCAACGAAATGGATTCAACACCCCATATTCAACGCCTGGGAATATACCTGACAAGTAAGAATCTTAAGACAAATGGATATATATGTCTCCATAAGGAAATCAAGCGTGTGTACAGCAGCCTAAACGCAGCAGTGAAAATCCGATAAATCCCATTATCAAAATAAATTTCAAAAACAAAACACAATGACAGTGAAATAGAGAGCAATTCTAAAATAATTCATTCAGGGCTTGTGATGCAACCTGGATTTACCACATCTACACCCAGAGCTGGGTGAGACATAAGGCTGGACACTTCGGGCTGATAGCATTGGTGAGGTTCGGTTAGCAAACGCAGACCCTTTCAAGTCATACTGCATGGTACCCATTCCATGGGTCCCAACTCTCCAGGTTTAAGGGATTCTTCCTTCAGCTAAAACATGCATGGGAAACCCAGAGTATGGTCCACCGTGTGATTGGGAAACCTTTTCAAATGCATCTCAGGTTTCGCCCCTGGTACTCGGGTTCACCGTTCTAGACGCTTTACTAACACTCTCTCCACTAGGAGAGTAATTCCCTTTAACCTCCTGTTTGGCACAGTTTGCAATTTCTGCGCAAGATGAACAGGAATAGGGAGAACCAATGAGAGACTAGCTGTAGGTGTCTGCACGGGCAAATGGAATGCTCATTTCCCACCAGGAAGAGGGATTAACCAAAGGCTCAGCGTGCCCTGCCGGAACCAGATTAGGGCCTGAAGCAATCCTGCGGTTTTGCGGCCAGCTCACAAGAAAGCGAATTGAAGAAAGGAGCTCAGGGGCACTGTAATTCACAAACCTGCAGAGTTATGAATGACAGCTATCGTCCAAAAATGTATTGAAGTAAGTCTTCGAAGAGGACTTGAAAGCGGGGCAGAATTTCAGGAAAACGATGAAAGGGGGGAGACTGGAATTGCACTTAAAGCATAGGATAGGAGGCAGAATGTCGACAATGATGCACTTGGCCAAAAAGGGCGTATGCGTTTTTTCCTGAATATATTCAGGAAAAAACGCATACGCCCTTTTTGGCCAAACAAGCAAGCGTGTAAAGGAAATCTGCACTACAATGAAGTCTCACTGCCCCCCGGTCAAAAGGGCCATCTGAAAAAAGTGTAAAATCCAGAAAGGCAGGACAGGTCATGGAGAACAGGGAGCCTTGTTATGCTGATGGGCGGGATGTAAATTGCCAACAGCCACTCTGGAGAAGTGTATGGTGTTTCCTGAAACACGTAGGAAACAAAGCAACACAGCCTATGGCACTTCCACTTAGGGTCCTATAGCTTAGGGAAATTAAAATCAAAAACACACAGCCACCTCAAAGTTTGGGACGGCTCTGTTTACAAGAACCTCGTCTACGGTACAAGTTAAATATCCGAGAAAGCAAAAAATGGATAAAGAAGTTGTGGTACGTACGTACAATGGAATATCACTCAGCAATGAGATCCACGTCATCAAGCCCGTACCGGCATAATGAGTGGATTCAGGTACGACGATTCTACAAGAAATAAGTCACACAGAAAAAGAAACATCATAAGATATCACTAATACACGGAACGTAAACTTAGCTACACATGAACTGAATTACAAAACAGAACAGGGTCTCAAATTTAGAAAACCAACTTATGCTTGCTTATGGGGAAAGGTGAGTTGGGGTGCTGCATCAAACCAGAGATTGAAATTAGCACAGATACCGTTCCATAAGGCAAATATATAATAGACACAACCTACTCCTTGCTCAACGAAATGGACTCAACACCCCATATTCAACGCCTGGGAATATACCTGACAAGTAAGAAACTTAAGACCCATGGATTTATATGTCTCCATAAGGATATCAAGCGTGTGTACAGCGGCCTAAACATAGCAGTGAAAATCCGATAAATCCCATTATCAAAATATATTTCAAAAACAAAACACAATGACAGTGAAATAGAGAGCAATTCTTAAATAATTCATTCAGGGCTTGTGATGCAACCTGGAGTTACCACATCTACACCTAGAGCTGGGTGAGACATAAGGCTGGACACTTCGGGCGGATACCATTGGTGAGGTTCAGTGAGCAAATGCAGACCCTTTGAAGTCATACTGCATGGTACACATTCCATGGGTCCCAACTCTCCAGGTTTAAGGGATTCTTCCTTCAGCTAAAACATGCATGGGAATCCCAGAGTATGGTCCACCGTGTGACCGGGAAACGTTTTTAAATGCGTCTCAGTTTTCGTCCCCTGGTACTCGGGTTCACCATTCCAGACGCTTTACTTACACTGTCCCTACCTGGAGAGTCAGTGCCTTTAACCTCCTGTTTGGCACAGTTTGCAATTTCTGCGGAAGATGAACAGGAATAGGGAGAACCCATGAGAGACTAGCTTTAGGTGTCTGGACGGGCAAATTTAACGCTCATTACCAACCAGGAAGAGGAATTAGCCAAAGGCTCAGCATGCCGTGCCGGAACCAGATTAGGGCCTGAAGCAATCCTGCGGTTTTGCGGCCAGCTCACAAGAAAGCGAGTTGAAGAAAGGAGCTCAGGGGCACTGTAATTCACAAACCTGCAGAGTTATAAATGACAGCAATCATCCAAAAATATATTGAAGTAAGGCTACAAAGAGGACTTGAATGTGGGGCAGAATTCCAGGACTACGATTTCAGGAGGTAGACAGGAAATCCTCTGAAAGTATAGGAAAAGAGTCAGAATCTCGACAATGATGCACTTGGTCAAAAAGGGCATATGCGTTTTTCCAGGGCCCTCATTAAAGAGGGTAGGAGGCTCCCAGTATGCTTCAGTGGCCAACAGAAGACCCACGTCACCAAGGCGACGTGAGCCAGCCATGCAGGAGTGACCTCACATCAGAGGGCCCACCTCACAGAAGGGTAAGGAACCCAGGAAGGATCAGACCCTCACCAGAGTGCCCACAACAGCAAGGGGCTGGGAACCAGGCAGGAGTGTCCTCACACCCGTGGGACCACATCATCGAAAGTTGAGGTACCCAGCACATGTGGCCTCAAACCAGAGGACCCACATCACCATGGGTCTCGGAGCAAGGCAGGCAGGATTATCCTCCCAACACATGGCCCATTGTATAAAAAAGGTGAGGAATCCAGCCGTTGGAACATCCCAGCAGGCGGCCCAGATCACCAAGGCTATGGGATCCAGGCAGTGATGAACTCACAACAGAAGGCCCTCATCGTGATACTGTAAGCAACCCAGCCGTTGTGACCTCAGAGCACAAGGCCCACATCCCCATGGGGAAGGGAACCAAGCAGGAGTGTCATTGCACCAGTGGGCACACATCAGAAAATGTGGGGAGCCCAGCAGTTAGGGCCAGACGCCAGAGGGCCTTCATCACTGAGGAGAGGAGGCTCCCAGCAAGCTCCAACTGTTACCAGAGGGCTGACATCGCCAATGCAGTGTGTGCCAGCCAGGCAGGAGTGACCTCAGAGCAGAGGGCCAACCACACAAAAGTGTGAGGAACCCAAAGAGGATCAGACTCTCACCAGAGGGCCCACATCACCAAGGGAATGGAAACCAGGCAGGAGTGTCCTCACACCAGTGGGGCCACATCACCGAAATGTGATGGACCCAGCACACGTGGCCTCAAACTAGAGGACACACATCACCAAGGGGCTGGGAGTGAGGCAGGCAGGAGGAGCCTCAAAACAGAGGGCCCATAGAATAAAAAAGGTGAGGAATCCCGCAGTTGGAACCTCCCAGCAGGCGGCCAGGAGCAGCGAGGATATGGGATCCAGACCTGACTGAACACAAAACAGAGGGCCCTCATCATGAAACTGTGAGCAACCCAGCCGTTGGGACCTCAGAGCAGAAGGCCCACATTCCCATGTGGTTGGGAACCTGGCAGGAGTGTACTCGCACCACAGGGCGCACATTAGAGAATTTTGGGAGCCCAGAAGTTAGGGCCTGACGCCAGAGGGCCCTCATCACCGAGGAGAGGAAGCTCCCAGCAGGCTCCAACTGCCACAAGAGGGCCGACGTTGCCAAGGTGGGGTGTGCCAGCCAGGCAGGAGTGATCTCACAGCAGAGGGTCCACCTCACAGAAGGGTGAGGAACCCAGCCAGGATCAGACTCTCACCAGAGGGCCCACATCACCAAGGGGATAGGAACCAGGCAGGAGTGTCCTCACACCAGTGGGGCCACATAATCGAAAGGTGAGGGACCCAGCACACGTAGCCTCAAACCAGAGGACACACATCGCCAAGGGGCTGGGAGTCAGGCAGGCAGGAGGAGTCTCAAAACAGAGGGCCCATAGAAGAAAAAAGGTGAGGAATCCTGCAGTTGGAACCTCCCCGCAGGCAGCCAGGAGCAGCGAGGCTATTGGATCCAGGGCGGAGTGAACTCACACCAGAGGACCCTCATCATGAAACTGAGCAACCCACCGTTGGGACCTCAGAGCAGAAGACCCACATTCCCATGGGGTTGGGAACCTGGCAGGAGTGTAGTCGCACCACAGGGCGCACATCAGAAAATTTTGGGAGCCCAGGAGTTAGGGTCTGACGCCAGAGGGCCCTCATTACCGAGGGGTGGAGACCCCCAGCAGGCACCAACTCCCAACTGAGGGCCCACGTCGCCAAGGTGATGTGTGCCAGCCAGGCAGGAGTGACCTCACAGCAGAGGGTCTACCTCACAGAAGGGTGAGGAAACCAGCCAGGATAAGACTCTCACCAGAGAGCCCACATCACCAAGGGGATCGGAAAAAGGCAGCAGTGTCCTCACACCAGTGTGGCCACATTATAGAAAGGTGAGGAACCCAGCACATGTGGCCTAAACCAGAGGACCCACATTTCCAAGATGCTCCGAGTGAGGCAAGCAGGAGTAGCCTAACAACACAGGGCCCACAGAATAAAAAATGTGAGGAATCCAGCAGTTTGAACCTCCCAGCAGGTGGCCCAGAGCATGGAGTCTATGGGATCCAGGCCACAGTGAACTCACAGCAGAGGGCCCACATCATGAAACTGTGAGCAACCCAGCCGGTGGAACCTCAGAGCAGAAGACCCACATCCCCATGGGGATAGGAACCTCGCAGGAGTGTCCTCGCACAACTTAACACGTATCAGAAAATGTGGGAACCCAGCAGTTAGGGCCTGACGCCAGAGGGCCCTCATCACCGAGGAGAGGAGGCTACCAGCAGGCTCCAAATGCCACCAGAGGGCCGACGTCACCAAGGCAATGGGAGCAAGCCAGGCAGGAGTTACCTCACAGCAGAGGGCCCACCTCACAGAAGTGTGAGGAACCCAACCAGGATCAGACTCTAACCAGAGGGCCCACATCACCAAGGGGATGGAAACCAGGCAGGAGTGTCCTCACACCAGTGGGGCCACATCAGCCAAAGGTGAGGAACACAGCACATGTGGCCTCAAATAAGGGGACACACATCACGAAAGGGCTGGGAGTGAGGCATGCAGGAGGAGACTCACAACAGAGGGCCCATAGAATAAAAAGGTGAGGAACCCCGCCGTTGGAAGCTCCAAGCAGGTGGCCCAGAGCACCGAGGCTATGGGATCCATGCCGGAGTGAACTCACAGCAGAGGGCCCACATTCTGACACTGTGAGCAACCCAGCCGTTGGGACCTCAGAGCAGAAAGCCAACATCCCCATGGGGATGGGACCCTGGCAGGAGTGTACTCGCACGACAGGGCGCACATCAGAAAATTTTGGGAGCCCATGAGTTAGGGCCTGACGCCAGAGGGCCCTCATTACCGAGGGGAGGAGACTCTCAGCAGGCACCAACTCCCAACTGAGGGCCCACATCGCCAAGGTGACGTGTGCCAGCCAGGCAGGAGTGACCTCACAGCAGAGGGTCTACCTCACAGAAGGGTGAGGAATCCAGCCAGGATCAGGCTCTCACCAGAGGGCCCCCATCACCAAGTGGATGGGAACCAGGCAGGAGTGTCCTCACACCAGTGGGGCCACATCAATAAAGGTGAGGAAACCGGCACATGTGGCCTCAAACCAGAGGACCTACATCACAAAGGGGCTGGGAGTGAGTCAGGAAGGAGGAGCATGAAAACACAGAACCCAAAGAATAGAAAAGGTAAGGAATTCAGCAGTAGGAACCTCCCAGCAGGCGGCTCAGAGCACAGAGTCTATGGGATCTAGGCCTGAGTGAACTAACACCAGAGAGCCAACATCATGAAACGGTGAACAACACAGGTGTTGGGACCTTAGAGCAGAAGGCCCACATGCCCATGGGGATGGGAACCTGGCAGGAGTGCCCTCGCACCACTTAGGACGTATCAGAAAATGTGGGAACCCAGCAGTTAGGGCCTGATGCCAGAGAGCCTCATCACCGAGGGGAGGAGGCTCCCAGCAGGCTCCAACTGCCACCAGAGGTCTGACGTCGCCAAGGCGGGATGTGCTAGCCAGGCAGGAGTGACCTCAGAGAAGAGGGCCCACCTCACAGAAGTGTGAGGAACCCAACCAGGATCAGACTCTCGCCGGAGGGACCACATCACCAAGGGGATGGGAAGCAGGCAGGAGTGTCCTCACACCAGTGGGGCCACATCATCAAAAGATGAGGAACCCATCACATGTGGCCTCAAACCAGAGGACACACATCACCAAGGGGCTGGGAGTGAGGCAGGTGTCTGGAGGGGCACATTTAACTCTAATTTCCCACCAGGAAGAGGAATTAACCAAAGGATCAGAGTGCCGTGCCACACCCTGATTACGGCCTGAAGCAAACCTGCGGTTTTGTGGCCAGCTTTCAAGGAAGCGAGTTAAGAAAGGAAATCACGGGCACTGTAATTCACAAACCTGCAGAGTTATAAATGACAGCTATTGGCAAAAATATATTGAAGTAAGTCTGCAAAGAGGACTTGAAAACGAGGCAAAATTGAGGAATCATATTTCAGGAGGTAGAATGGAATTGCATTTAAAACATGTGAAAAGTGGCAGATCTTTGACAGTGATGCACTTGGATGAACAGTGCGTATACATTTTTTCCTGAATATATTCAGGAAATAACGCATATGCCCTTTTTGGCCAACCAAGCACTCGAGCAATGGAAATCCGTACTACAATGAAGTCTCATTTCCCATTCGTCAAAAGGGCCATCTGAAAAAAGTGTAAAAAGCAGAAACACAGGACAGGCCATGGAGAACAGGGAGCCTTGTTATGCTGATGGGCGGGATGTAAATTGCCAACAGACACTCTGGAGATGTTTATGGTGTATCCTGAAACATCTGAAAAACAAAGCTACAGAGACTAGGGCACTTCCACTTTTGGCCCTATAGCTTAGGAAAATTAAAATCAACAAGACACAGCCAACACAAAATTTAGGGCTGCTGTGTTTACAAGAACCTCGAGTCCAGTACAAATTAAATATTCCAGAAAGAAAAAAATGGATAAAGGAGTTGTGCTACTTATGTACAACGGAATATCACTCAGCAATGAAATCAATGTCATCAGGCCTGTAGCAGCAAATTGAGTGGATTTAAGTATGATGATTCTAAGAGAAATAGGTCACACAGAGAAAGATAATTATCATAAGATATCACTAATAGAGGGAGTGTAAACTTGGCTACACATAAACTGAATTACAAAACCGAACAGTCTCAAATTTAGATAAAAACTTATGCTTGCTTAAGGGGAAAGTTGAGTTGGGGTGCTGTATAAAACCAGAGATTGAAATTAGCACACATACCATTCCATAAGCCAAATATGTAATAGACAAGACCTACTCTTTGCTCAACGAAATAGACTCATCCATGGTGTATCACCTCACACCTGTTAGAATGGGCATCATCAGAAAATCTACAAACAACAAATGCTGGAAAGGGTGTGGAGATAAGGAACCCTCTTCCACTATTGTTGGGAATGTAAATTGATACAGTCACTGTGGAGAACATTATGGAGTTTCTTATAAAACTAAGAATAGAATTACCATATGATACAGCAATCCCACTACTGGGCATATACCCAGACAAAACCATAAATCAAAAAGAGACATTCACCGCAATGTTCATTGCATCACTATTTACAATATCCAGGTAATGGAAGCAACCTAAATGCCCACAGACAGACGAATGCATAAAGATGTGGTACAAATATAAAATGGAATATTACTAAGCCATAAAAAGGAATGAAATTGGGTCATTTGTAGAGACGTTGATGGATCTAGAGACTGTCATACAGAGTGAAGTAAGTCAGAAAGAGAAAAACAAATCTTGTGTATTAATGCATATATGTGGAACCTAGAAAAATTATACAGATGAACCGTTTTGCAAGGCAGAAATAGAGCAACAGATGTAGACAACAAACGTATGGACACCAAGGGGGGAAAGCTGTTGGGGGGTGGTGGTGGGAGGATTGAGAGATTGGGATTGGCATGTATACATTTATATGTATAAAATAGATAACCAAAAAGAACCTGCTGTATAAAAAAATAAAATAAAATTCAAAATTACAAAAAGTAAAACAGAAAAAATATTCTTCCCTTCACATACATGTATTTATACGAATAAATTATTTCCATGCTTATATCTGTAAATACAAAAAAGAGGAATAAAATCTACCTTGAACCAAAAATGAAAAAAAGAAAAAAAAAACAGAACCCACCAGTTACACAGAGGAAAACCGTATCAGGGCACTTGCTCCAGTTGTAAACAATTCTGTAGTTGGCCAGTGGTGGGGAATCATCTCCCATTCAGCCAGCAGGCCCCACGCAACAAGCGTCCTCATTGCAAAGCTGGGGGACCGTGCCAAGGCATCTGTGAGTAAATGTGGGCCGAGCCCCAGGCCAGCTGCTGCTGAAATGTTCCCACCCTTCCCAGGTAAAACACCTGAATATGTACAAGGACTTGAAAGCCTAGAGGAAGGGCCATGGAGCCACATGAGCGACAGCATGCCAGCCGATTTGGTGCCTGCAGGCCAGCCAGGATGGTCCTGGCCCTGGGAACTATTCTGGAAGCTTTCCATTTCCCTGCCTGAGATACCCCTGCTGTCCGGGCCCCCACTGCTTTCTTCCTCACTCACCTCTGCCCAGGGAGAAATTCCAGAGGCAGGTATGGGTGACACATCCTCTTCTTTAGCAGGTGGCATCTTGGTAACTGCTGCAGAAAGTCCAGCAGAGCCCCACTCACACTGGGCCACCCACAAAGCCGTGGCCTCTCACTCCCTCCCACCAGTCCAGCCCCGAGACTGCTGACAGGGCAGAGAAAATGGCGTCAGGCACAGCTGCAGGGGCTCTTGCTGCCTGGAGTGGTGTTTATATTGATCTCAAACAGGCACACCTGGGGAGGGCTGGCCGGCACGGTCAGGCTTCCCAGGCCAGCCAATAATCACCCCTCAGGCGCTCACAGTTGCAGAAACTGGAACTTGCTGAATCGGCCAGGTCCAAGGAACAGGTGTGGGCTCCTGAGAGTCAGGATAAACAAGGGGTTGCAGCTCTGGCTTGTTTTCTAATTATATTATCTGGCCCATGAGTGGGAGACAACTTCAAGAAAACCCTCTCCTAATGAGAGGAACCCAGGAGTCAGGGAGAGGAGGGGTGGGTGGTGGGTGGAGACAGAGGCCTGGTGCCCCGGGTGCAGTGGAAGTCTCTGGAAGACCAGGTGGAGGGAGGCCACACAGAGTGATGCCCAGGGTCACAGACCTGTTGGAGATGCTGTTTCTTAGTTCAAGTCCTGCTCTGAGGTGCTCTGTGTCAGATCTGAGTGACAGGTGAGCTGGAAGTGCTCTGCAATGAGGGCGATGTGCACGGTACCTGTGTGCCCAGCCCTGCCAGGGTAACTGCAAGGGTAGCTCTGTATCCTGGGAGGGGCCTGACCATGAGAGCCCCATGGGCTGCAGGGGAACCTGCCCAGGGAACCCCATATCCTGGGAGGGGCCTGAACAGGAGAGCACCGTGGGCTGCGGTGGGGGTGGGGTACCTGCCCAGGTGAGCTCCATATCCTGGGATTGGCCTGACCTCGAGAGCCCCATGGGCTGCTGGAGTCCTGGTAAAGGATGTCAGGACAGTCAGTGAAGCCACCGAGGATATACTTCCAGTAGTTCCTAAATCCTACACCCTGCTGGTCATTCTACCAACCACCGGGACATGGTATTCTGTATTAGTCTTCAATGATGCCTTCTTTTGTATTCTATTAGTCCCAGAGTCACAAGAAATTTTGGCTTGTGAGTGGCAGGACTCAACATACAACTAAAACAATACTTCTGGGCCGTGTTGCCCCAAGGGTTCAAAAATTCCCACACCATCTTTGGGGAAAGCTCAGTTAAAGACCTAAAAGTTCTACCTCTGGAAAAGGAAACACTCCTTCAATATGCAGACGACATTCTGATCGCCAGCCCTACTAAGGAGACCTCTGAACTACCAAGCCAATAAAGGATAGAAGTTGTCCAAGAAAAAGCTCAAATATCACAGACTACGGTGACCTGCCTGGGCTTCATTCTCACAGAAGGTCGGAGAAGCCCATCTCAGGAAAGGGAAGAAACAATTTACAGCCTTACCCATTTCTAAACCTAGAAGACAGCTTAGGGGTTCCTGGGGAGGCCAGGGTTGGTGCTTCTGGATCCCTAACTACAGTCTACTAGCTGGGCCTCTATATGAAACACTGAAAGGAAAAGATGATGATCCTTTTGAATAGAATCCAGAAGTGGCCTTTCAAGAATGGAAAGAGCAGTCAATTCAGACCCTTGCCCTGGAACTCCCTAATTTAGCTAAACCCTTTGACCTTTACATTCCTGGTGAATGGTGAATCGCTATTGGAGTATTAGTGCAAAAACTGGGACCACTTGAAATGGAACAATGCAAGAATGCCATTCCGGTAGGATAAACTACGGTCACCAATGGGCTTGGCCCACCGCCACATCTGGCCAAGATACTGGCGGTATCTGAAAACCTGGAAATCAGCAGCACAAAAGGCCACCTCCCTCCTAAGGGAAAAGGACCCCACGTGGTGATCCTAAGCCCCAACCATGCCCTGAAGTTGCAGGGTTTGCTCCGTGGGCACACTGACCTCGAGTGAGGAGGCCCTCCAACTCCAACCTCCAGAGAGATAACCGGGGTAAAGGGGCACCATGACGACTCATGTGACCATCACTTGACCTGGAGTTTCTCTCATAAAACAACAAGAGTGTGTCCCAAAAGAGTAGACTACTGCTTGCAGGACTTACTGCACCCAGAGCGGACCTAATAATCTTGGCGGGGGAAGCGTATATCACGCTGTCACCATAGAAGAGCCTACAGACACTGTGATGATGGTGGCCAATAAGACCGGCTGGACTCCTGTTTACTTCAAAAGGCTGTTGACTCAGTGGCCATCATGGTCCTTCATCACCACTGACCCTGGACTGTCTGGGAGTTGAGCAGGCAGGGTCCTGACACCTGGTGCTCTTTTTACGTTAATTCAGGGGCCTAATTGAAGAAAGTGCAGACTACTGGTCAGAGCATCTAGGCTGGCAGAAAGGGTCAGCCTAAGGTGGCCGAACAAATGCAGGGCGGGGTGAAACTGGACCTCACAGCGTCACTGCACATCTCCTTCCTGGACCCTTAAAGGTCATTAGAATCTATAACGCTTCCAATACTGGTGCTCAGGTGGACGAGCGGGGAGGCAGGAGGCCTGGGGACAATCAACGTCACCTGGAGGCTGCTGGGGAGAAGTTCTGACCCTCGCCCACCGGTATGAGGGCTCCTAACTCAGCACTCAGCAGTTACAGAAGAAGGGTCTGCACCCTCAGCACTCTAAGAATGAGGAAGGGGAAAAAAGGCAGAAGAGGGGTTTTTCCCAGGCAAAGCCCCTTAAAAATCCCTGGGAGATAAAAATAGAATCTGGGCAATAAAATAAAGTCTAACCTTTTTTATCCTTTGTGCTTTGTCTAATTTCACGTGCTCCTAGGGTCCCGCATACAGAGGTTCAACAGCCGGCACTTCAGACCAGATTTCCTAGTGCGGAATGGCTGGGTCGACACCTCAGCTCCTGGGACACAGTGCACACTCCGCGATATAGAGCCTGAGCTGCAGCCAACCGGGCCCTCGAGAGCTCCGCCCCCTCCCTCCCACTGACTCTGACAGGATCTCTACACAGCAGCCCAGCCCACAGCCCACGGGGTAGCACATGCTCTCACCTCTCCATTCTCTGATCAAAATATAAAGTTTCCTTTGCTTCTGAACCAAACTCAGTCTCAATCTGTTGGCTCCAATGACACTGGGCAGGGGGACACTTGTTGGGGTCCACTCTGGAGGATCAGTAACAGAAATTGAGAACATTGTAACTTCAATGAACAGATGTTTGAGCCAAACTGTAATTAACATAGAACAGTGTATAAGGCTCGGGTAAAATAAGATGTTTCTAACACTCCCATTTGATATTTCCATCACTTTATTATAAGCAAGTTCAGTGAAAAGGTTTGTCTTATTTGTCAGGTCAATATTAGAGAAACGAAGTGATTTCTTTCCAAGGATGTACATCTAAAAATCTTGGTTAAAGCTTCAATCTTGTTTTAAATGCTTTTCCATTGAAAATGATACCTCTCTTTCAGTTCCCCCAATTCTGAGAAGTATAAAATCTTATAATTTATTATTACCAAAGGGGAAAGGTGGGAGGAGGGATAAATTAACAGTTTGGGATTAACACATACACACTGCTATGTATAAAATCGATCATCAACAAGGAACTACTGTATAGCCCCGGGAACTACACTCAATATTTTACAATAACCTATAAGGGGAAATAATCTGAAAAAGAATAGATATTTTTATTGACATCATCTATTAATGACAGTTAAAATGGAACCTAAGGGAAGCCGGTGGTGAGTGCTTCTGACCCTGAAGACTTCAATCATCTAAAGTTTGGACTCTGCCTACTTCCCAAGGCCCTTAATGAACATATGTGTAGCCGTAGCTTAAAAAATTCCCCAGTTTGGGTTGTGGAGAGACACTGATTTTGTAAAAGCCCTGGTGTTCTCCTCACATGAATGGGACACTTCCTACAGCTAAAACATGCCTGTCACACCCAGAGGATGGTATACCGTCTGATCGGGAAGAGTTTGGAAAAGGCATCTCATCTCCTCATCTCCTGGTGCTCGGGTTCACCCCTCCAGCGTCTTTACGAACAGTCTCCCCACTTGGAGATGTCAGCACTGTCAACATCCTGTTGCAGACAGTTTGGAATTTGTCCAGAGGATGAAGCAGAAGGAGGAGGAACAATGAGAGACAAGTCCTAGGTGTTCGGACAGGCACATGTCACTCTTATTTCCAATCAGGAAGACGAATTGACCAAAGGCTAGGGTTGCCCATGGAAACAGAATAGGGCTTGAGGAAATTCCGCTGCTTTGTGGCCAGTTCCCATAAACACAAGTTGAAAAATGGAATGCAGGGACACTAAAATTCACGAAACTGCAGAGTTGAAAATATCTATCACTGAAAAATGTCTTGAGGAAAGTCAGAGGAAAGGACTTGTAAGCAACGGAGAATGGCAGGAAAGGGATTGGAAGAGGTAGAAAGGACTCGCCATTAAGCACAAGAAAAGGGGCTGAACATTGCCAACATTGCAATTGGTCAAAAAGGGTGTATGCGTCTTTTTCTGTATGTATTCAAGAAAAGGGCATACACTTTTTTAGCCAACCAAACAGGTGGGCACTGGAAATCAATACTACAAAACATATCACTTCGCATCAGTCAGAAGAGCCTTCCTCATAAAGTGTAAACACCAGAAATGCAGGACAGGGCAAGGAGAAAAGGGAGCCCTCTGAGGCTTATACTGGAAATGTATATTGCCAACGGTCACTCTGGAGAAGTGTATTGTGTTTACTAAAGCATCTAAAAAATGAGCTACAGAGCACAGGGCACTTGCACTCATGGACGTATATCTTGGGAAAAACAAAAATCGAGAGGACACAGGCACCCCAATATTTACCGCCTCTATGTTTAAAAGATCCTTGACTAGGATATAATTTATAAGTCTCTGGAGGGAAAAAATGGATAGAGATGTGGCACTTATGTAGAGTGGAATATTACTCAGCCTGGAAATCAATGAAATATGGCCAGTTGTAACAACCACAGAGGAGTTACGTATGATCATTTGAAGTCACATAATTCAAAAAGAAAAAGACACACGATATTACTAATACATGGAATGTAAACGTGGCTACAAATGAACTGAATTACAAAACAGAACGGGGTCTCAAATTTAGAAAACCAACATATGCTTGCTTAAGGATAAAGGAGAGTTGGGGTGCTGCATAAAACCAGAGATAGAAATTAGCACAGATACCTTTCCATAAGCCAAATATGTAATAGTCAAGACCTACCAGTTGCTCAACGAAATGGACTAAACACCCCATATTCAACGCCTAGGAATACACCTGACTAGTAAGAATCTTCAAACCCATGGATTTATATGTCTCTGTAAGAGAATCAAGCGTGTGTATAGATTTATGAACGCAGCAGAGAAAATCCGATAAATCCAATTATCAAAATGAATTACAAAAACAAAACAAAATGACAGTGAAATAGAGAGCTATTCTTAAATAATTCATTCAGAGCTTGTGATGCAACCTGGATTAACCACATCTGCACCAAGAGCTGAGTGAGACATAAGGTTGGACACTTCGGGCGGATAGCACTGGTGAGGTACGATGAGCAAATGCAGACCCTTTGAAGTCATACTGCATGGTACCCATTCCATGGGTCCAAACTCTCCAGGTTTAAGAGATTCTTCCTTCAGCTAAAACATGCATGGGAAACACAAAGTATGGTACACCGTGTGACTGGGAAGCGTTTTCAAATGCATCTCAGTTTTCGTCCCCTTTTACACGGGTTCACCATTCCAGACCCTTTACTAACACTCTCTTCACTTGGAGAGTCAGTGCCTTTAACCTCCTGTTTGGCACAGTTTGGAAATTCTGCGGAAGGTGAACAGGAATAGGGAGAACCAATTAGAGACTAGCTGTACGTGTCTGCACGTGCAAATTTAATGCTCATTTCCCACCAGGAAGAGGAATTAACCAAAGGCTCAGCATGACGTGCCGGAACCAGATTAGGGCCTGAAGCAATCATGTGGGTTTGCGGCCAGCTCACAAGAAAGCGAGTTGAAGAAAGGAGCTCAGGGGCACTGTAATTCACAAACCTGCAGAGTTATGAATGACAGCTATCGTCCAAAAATGTATTGAAGTAATTCTTCGAAGAGGACTTGAAAGTGGGGCAGAATTTCAGGAAAACGATTTCAGGGGGGAGACTGGAATTGCACTTAAAGCATAGGAAAAGAGGCAGAATGTCGAAAATGATGCACTTGGTCAAAAAGGGCGTATGCGTTTTTTCCTGAATATATTCAGGAAAAAACGCATATGCACTTTTTGGCCAACCAAGCAAGCGTGTAAAGGAAATCTGCACTAAAATGAAGTCTCACTGCCCTCCGGTCCAAAGGGCAATCTGAATAACGTGTAAAATCCAGAAAGGCAGGACAGGTCATGGAGAACAGGGAGCCTTGTTATGCTGATGGGCGGGATGTAAATTGCCAACAGCCACTCTGGAGAAGTGTATGGTGTTTCCTGAAACACGTAGGAAACAATGCAACACAGCCTATGGCACTTCCACTTAGGGTCCTATAGCTTAGGGAAATTAAAATCAAAAACACACAGCCACCCCAAAGTTTGGGACGGCTCTGTTCACAAGAACCTCGTCTACGGTACAAGTAAAATATCCGAGAAAGCAAAAAATGGATAAAGAAGTTGTGGTATGTACGTACAATGGAATATCACTCAGCAATGAGATCTACGTCATCAGGCCCGTAGCGGCATAATGAGTGGATTCAGGTATGACGATACTACGAGACATAAGTCAAACAGGAAAAGAAACATCATAAGATATCACTACTACACGGAACGTAAACTTGGCTACACATGAACTGAATTACAAAACAGAACAGGGCCTCAAATTTAGAAAACCAACTTATGCTTGCTTATGGGGAAAGGTGAGTTGGGGTGCTGCATAAAACCAGAGATTGAAATTAGCACAGATACCGTTCCATAAGCCAAATATATAATAGACAAGACCTACTCCTTGCTCAACGAAATGGACTCAACACCCCATATTCAACGCCTGGGAATATACCTGACAAGTAAGAATCTTAAGACCCATGGATTTATATGTCTCCATAAGGAAATCAAGCGTGTGTACAGCAGCCTAAACGCAGCAGTGAAAATCCGATAAATCCCATTATCAAAATAAATTTCACAAACAAAACACAATGACAGTGAAATAGAGAGCAATTCTTAAATAATTGATTCAGGGCTTGTGATGCAACCTGTATTTACCACATCTACACCCAGAGCTGGGTGAGACATAAGGCTGGACACTTCGGGCTGATAGCATTGGTGAGGTTCGGTGAGCAAACGCAGACCCTTTGAAGTCATACTGCATGGTACCCATTCCATGGGTCCCAACTCTCCAGGTTTAAGGGATTCTTACTTCAGCTAAAACATGCATGGGAAACCCAGAGTATGGTCCACCATGTGATTGGGAAACGTTTTCAAATGCATCTCAGGTTTCGTCCCCTGGTACTCGGGTTCACCGTTCCAGACGCTTTACTAACACTCTCCCCACTTGGAGAGTCAGTGCCTTTAACCTCCTGTTTGGCACAGTTTGCAATTTTTGCGCAAGATGTACAGGAATAGGGAGAACCAATGAGAGACTAGCTGTAGGTGTCTGCACGGGCAAATGGAACGCTCATTTCCCATCAGGAAGAGGGATTAACCAAAGGCTCTGCATGCCCTGCCCGAACCAGATTAGGGCCTGAAGCAATCCTGCGGTTTTGCGGCCAGCTCACAAGAAAGCGAGTTGAAGAAAGGAGCTCAGGGGCACTGTAATTCACAAACCTGCAGAGTTATGAATGACAGCTATCGTCCAAAAATATATTGAAATAAGTCTTCGAAGAGGACTTGAAAGTGGGGCAGAATTTCAGGAAAACGATTTCAGGGGGGAGACTGGAATTGCACTTAAAGCATAGGAAAAGAGGCAGAATGTCGACAATGATGCACTTGGCCAAAAAGGGCGTATGCGTTTTTTCCTGAATATATTCAGGAAAAAACCCATACGCCCTTTTTGGCCAACCAAGCAAGTGTGTAAAGGAAATCTGCACTACAATGAAGTCTCACTGCCCCCCGGTCCAATGGGCCATCTGAAACAAGTGTAAAATCCAGAAAGGCAGGACAGATCATGGAGAACAGTGAGCCTTGTCATGCTGATGGGCCGGATGTAACTTGCCAACAGCCACTCTGGAGAAGTGTATGGTGTTTCCTGAAACACGTAGGAAACAAAGCAACACAGCCTATGGCACTTCCACTTAGGGTCCTATAGCTTAGGGAAAATAAAATCAAAAACACACAGCCACCCCAAAGTTTGGGACGGCTCTGTTTACAAGAACCTCGTCTACGGTACAAGTTAAATATCCGAGAAAGCAGAAAATGGATAAAGAAGTTGTGGTACGTATGTACAATGGAATATCATTCAGCAATGAGATCTACGTCATCAGGCCCGTAGTGGCATAATGAGTGGATTCAGGTACGACGATTCTACGAGAAATAAGTCACACAAAAAAGAAACATCATAAGATATCACTAATACACGGAACGTAAACTTGGCTACACATGAACTGAATTACAAAACAGAACAGGGTCTCAAATTTAGAAAAGCAAGTTATGCTTGCTTATGGGGAAAGGTGAGTTGGGGTGCTGCATCAAACCAGAGATTGAAATTAGCACAGATACCGTTCCATAAGCCAAATATATTATAGACAAGACCTACTCCTTGCTCAACGAAATGGAATCAACACCCCATATTCAACGCCTGGGAATACACCTGACAAGTAAGAATCTTAATACCCATGAATTTATATATCTCCATAAGGAAATCAAGCATGTGTACATCGGCCTAAACGCAGCAGTGAAAATCCGTTAAATCCCATTATCAAAATAAATTTCACAAACACAACACAATGACAGTGAAATAGAGAGCAATTCTTAAATAATTCATTCAGGGCTTGTGATGCAACCTGGATTTACCACATCTACACCCAGAACTGGGTGAGACATACGGCTGGACACTTCTGGCTGATAGCATTGGTGAGGTTCGGTGAACAAACGCAGACCCTTTGAAGTCATACAGCATGGTACCCATTCCATGGGTCCCAACTCTCAAGGTTTAAGGGATTCTTCCGTCAGCTATAACATGCATGGGAAACCCAGAGTATGGTCCACCATGTGATTGGGAAACGTTTTCAAATGCATCTCAGGTTTCGTCCCCTGGTACTCGGGTTCACCGTTCCAGACGCTTTACTAACACTCTCCCCACTTGGAGAGTCAGTGCCTTTAACCTCCTGTTTGGCACAGTTTGCAATTTCTGCGCAAGATGAACAGGAATAGGGAGAACCAATGAGAGACTAGCTGTAGGTGTCTGCACGGGCAAACGGAACGTTCATTTCCCACCAGGAAGATGAATTAACCAAAGTCTCAGCGTGCCCTGCGGGAACCAGATTAGGGCCTGAAGCAATCCTGCGGTTTTGCGGCCAGCTCACAAGAAAGCGAGCTGAAGAAAGGAGCTCAGGGGCACTGTAATTCACAAACCTGCAGAGTTATGAATGACAGCTATCGTCCACAAATATATTGAATTAAGTCTTCGAAGAGGACATGAATGCGGGGCAGAATTTCAGGAAAACGATTTCAGGGGGTAGACTGGAATTGCACTTAAAGCATAGGAAAAGAGGCAGAATGTAGACAATGATGCACTTGGCCAAAAAGGGCGTATGCGTTTTTTCCTGAATATATTCAGGAAAAAACGCATACGCCCTTTTTGGCCAACCAAGCAAGCGTGTAAAGGAAATATGCACTACAATGAAGTCTCACTGCCCCCGGTCAAAAGGGCCATCTGAAAAAAGTGTAAAATCCAGAAAGGCAGGACAGGTCATGGAGAACAGGGAGCCTTGTTATGCTGATGGGCGGGATGTAAATTGCCAACAGTCAATCTGGAGAAGTGTATGGTGTTTCCTGAAACACGTAGGAAACAAAGCAACACAGCCTATGGCACTTCCACTTAGGGTCCTATAGCTTAGGGAAATTAAAATAAAAAACACACAGCCACCCCAATGTTTGGGACGGCTGTATTTAAAAGAACCTCGTCTACGGCACGAGTTCAATATCCGAGAAAGCAAAAAATGAATAAATAATTTGTGATACGTACGTACAATGGAATATCACTCAGCAATGAGATCTACGTCATCAGCCCCGTAGCGGCATAATGAGTGGATTCAGGTACGACGATTCTATGAAAAATAAGTCACACAGAAATAGAAACATCATAAGATATCACTAATACACGGAACGTAAACTTGGCTACACATGAACTGAATTACAAAACAGAACAGGGTCTCAAATTTAGAAAACCAACTTATGCTTGCTCATGGGGAAACGTGAGTTGGGGTGCTGCATCAAACCAGAGATTGAAATTAGCACAGATACCATTCCATAAGCCAAATATATAATAGACAAGACCTACTCCTTGCTCAACGAAATGGACTCAACACCCCATATTCAACGACTGGGAATATACCTGACAAGTAAGAATCTTAAGACCCATGGATTTATATGTCTCCATAAGGAAGTCAAGCATGTGTACAGTGGCCTAAACGCAGCAGTGAAAATCCGATAAATCCCATTATCAAAATAAATTTCAAAAACACAACACAATGACAGTGAAATAGAGAGCAATTCTTAAATAATTCAATAAGGGCTTTTGATGCAACCTGGATTTACCACATCTACACCCAGAGCTGGGTGAGACATAAGGCTGGACACTTCGGGCTGATAGCATTGGTGAGGTTCGGTGAGCAAACGCAGACCCTTTGAAGTCATACTGCATGGTAGCCATTCCATGGATTCCAACTCTCCAGGTTTAAGGGATTCTTCCTTCAGCTAAAACATGCATGGGAAACCCAGAGTATGGTCCACCATGTGATTGGGAAACGTTTTCAAATGCATCTCAGGTTTCGTCCCCTGGTACTCGGGTTCACCGTTCCAGACGCTTTACTAACACTCTCCCAACTTGGAGAGTCAGTGCCTTTAACCTCCTGTTTGTCACAGTTTGCAATTTCTGCGCAAGATGAACAGGAATAGGGAGAACCAATGAGAGACTAGCTGTAGGTGTCTGCACGGGCAAAAGGAACGCTCATTTCCCACCAGGAAGAGGAATTATCCAAAGGCTCAGCGTGCGCTGCCGGAATCAGATGGGGGCCTGAGGCAATCCTGCGGTTTTGCGGCCAGCTCACAAGAAAGCGAGTTGAAGAAAGGAGCTCAGGGGCACTGTAATTCACAAACCTGCAGAGTTATGAATGACAGCTATCGTCCAAAAATGTATTGAAGTAAGTCTTCGAAGAGGTCTTGAAAGCGGGGCAGACTTTCAGGAAAATGATTTCAGGGGGTAGACTGGAATTGCACTTAAAGCATAGGAAAAGAGGCAGAATGTCGACAATGATGCACTTGGCCAAAAAGTGCGTATGTGTTTTTCCTGAATATATTCAGGAAAAAACGCATACGCCCTTTTTGGCAAACCAAGCAAGCGTGTAAAGGAAATCTGCACTACAATGAAGTCTCACTGCCCCCGGTCAAAATGGCCATCTGAAAAAAGTGTAAAATCCAGAAAGGCAGGACAGGTCTTGGAGAACAGGGAGCCTTGTTATGCTGATGGGCGGGATGTAAATTGCCAACGGCCACTCTGGAGAAGTGTATGGTGTTTGCTGAAACACGTAGGAAACAAAGCAACACAACCTATGGCACTTCCACTTACGGTCCTATAGCTTAGGGAAATTAAAATAAAAAACACACAGCCATCCCAAAGTTTGGGACGGCTTTGTTTACAAGAACCTTGTCTACGGTACAAGTTAAATATCCGAGAAAGCAAAAAATGAATAAATAATTTGTGATACGTACATACAATGGAATATCACTCAGCAATGAGATCTACGTCATCAGCCCCGTAGCGGCATCATGAGTGGATTCGGGTACGACGATTCTACGAGAAATAAGTCACACAGAAAAACAAACATCATAAGATATCACTAATACACGGAACGTAAACTTGTCTACACATGAAATGAATTACAAAACAGAAAAGGGCCTCAAATTTAGAAAACCAACTTATGCTTGCTTATGGGGAAAGGTGAGTTGAGGTGCTGCATAAAACCAGAGATTGAAATTAGCACAGATACCGTTCCATAAGCCAAATATATAATAGACAAGATCTACTCCTTGCTCAACGAAATGGACTCAACACCTCATATTCAACGCCTGGGAATATACCTGACAAGTAAGAATCTTAAGACCCATGGATTTATATGTCTCCATAAGGAAGTCAAGCGTGTGTACAGGGGCCTAAACGCAGCAGTGAAAATCCGATAAATCCCATTATCAAAATAAATTTCACAAACAAAACACAATGACAGTGAAATAGAGAGCAATTCTTAAATAATTCATTCAGGGCTTGTGATGCAACCTGGATTTACCACATCTACACCCAGAGCTGGGTGAGACATAAGCCTGGACACTTCGGGCTGATAGCATTGGTGAGGTTCGGTGAGCAAACGCAGACCCTTTGAAGTCATACTGCATGGTACCCATTCCATGGGTCCCAACTCTCCAAGTTTAAGGGATTCTTCCTTCAGCTAAAACATACATGGGAAACCGAGAGTATGGTCCACCGTGTGATTGGGAAACGTTTTCAAATTCATCTCAGGTTTCGTCCCCTGGTGCTCGAGTTCACTGTTCCAGACGCTTTACTAACACTCTCCCCACTTGGAGAGTCAGTGTCTTTAACCTCCTGTTTGGCACAGTTTGCAATTTCTGCGCAAGATGAACAGGAATAAGGAGAAACAATGATAGACCAACTGTAGGTGTCTGCACGTGAAAATGGAACGCTCATTTCCTACCAGGAAGAGGAATTAACCAAATGCTCAGCATGCCCTGCCAGAACCAGATGAGGGCCTGAAGCAATCCTGCGGTTTTGCGGCCAGCTCACAAGAAAGCGAGTCAAAGAAATGAGCTCAGGGGCACTGAAATTCACAAACTTGCAGAGTTATGAATGACAGCTGTCGTCCAAACATGTATTGAAGTAAGTATTCAAAGAGGACTTGAAAGTGGGGCAGAATTTCAGGAAAACGATTTCAGGGGGTAGACTGGAATTGCACTTAAAGCCTACGAAAAAAGGCAGAATGTCGACAATGATGCACTTGGCCAAAAAGGGTGTATGCGTTTTTTCCTGAATATATTCAGGAAAACACCCATACGCCCTTTTTGGCCAAACAAGCAAGCCTGTAAAGGAAATCTGCACTACAATGAAGTCTCACTGCCCCCTGGTCAAAAGGGCCATCTGAAAAAAGTGTAATATCCAGAAAGGCAGGACAGGTCATGGAGAACAGGGAGCCTTGTTATGCTGATGGGCGGGATGTAAATTGCCAACAGCCACTCTGGAGAAGTGTATGGTGTTTCCTGAAACACGTAGGAAACAAAGCAACACAGCCTATGGCACTTCCACTTATGGTCCTATAGCTTAGGGAAATTAAAATAAAAAACTCACAGCCACCCCAAAGTTTGGGACGGCTCTGTTTACAAGAACCTCGTCTACGGTACAAGTTAAATATCCGAGAAAGCATAAAATGGATAAAGAAGTTGTGGTACGTACGTACAATGGAATATCATTCAGCAATGAGATCTACGTCATCAGGCCCGTAGCAGCATAATGAGTGGATTCAGGTACGACGATTCTACGAGAAATAAGTCACACAGAAAAAGAAACATCATAAGTTATCACTAATACACGGAACGTAAACTTGTCTACACATTAACTGAATTACAAAACAGAACAGGGTCTCAAATTTAGAAAACCATCTTATGCTTGCTTATGGGGAAAGGTGAGTTGGGGTGCTGCATCAAACCAGAGATTGAAATTAGCACAGATACCGTTCCATAAGCCAAATATATAATAGACAAGACCTACTCGTTGCTCAACGAAATGGACTCAACACCCCATATTCAACTCCTGGGAATATACCTGACAAGAAAGAATCTTAAGACCCATGGATTTATATGTCTCCATAAGGAAATCAAGCGTGTGTACAGCGGCCTAAACGCAGCAGTGAAAATCCGATAAATCCCATTATCAAAATAAATTTCACAAACAACACACAATGACAGTGAAAGAGAGCAATTCTTAAATAATTCATTCAGGGCTTGTGATGCAACCTGGATTTACCACATCTACACCCAGAACTGGGTGAGACATAAGCCTGGACACTTCGGGCTGAGAGCATTGGTGAGGTTCGGTGAGCAAACCCAGACCCTTTGAAGTCATACTGCATGGTACCCATTCCATGGGTCCCAACTCTCCAGGTTTAAGGGATTCTTCCTTCAGCTAAAACATGCATGGGAAACCCAGAGTATGGTCCACCGTGTGATTGGGAAACGTTTTCAAATGCATCTCAGGTTTCGTCCCCTGGTACTCGGGTTCACCGTTCCAGACGCTTTACTAACACTCTCCCCACTTGGAGAGTAATTGCCTTTAACCTCCTGTTTGCAACAGTTTGCAAATTCTGCGCAAGATGAACAGGAATAGGGAGAACCAATGAGAGACTAGCTGTAGGTGTCTGCACGGGCAAATGGAAAGCTCATTTCCCACCAGGAAGAGGGATTAACCAAAGGCTCAGCGTGCCCTGCCGGAACCAGATTAGGGCCTGAAGCAATCCTGCGGTTTTGCGGCCAGCTCACAATAAAGCGAGTTGAAGAAAGGAGCTCAGGGGCACTGTAATTCACAAACCTGCAGAGTTATGAATGACAGCTATCGTCCAAAAATGTATGGAAGTAAGTCTTCGAAGAGGACTTGAAAGCGGGGCAGAATTTCAGGAAAACGATTTCAGGGGGTAGACAGGAATTGCACTTAAAGCATAGGAAAAGAGGCAGAATGTCGACAATGGTGCACTTGGCCAAAAAGGGCGTATGCGTTTTTTCCTGAATATATTCAGGAAAAAACGCATACGCCCTTTTTGGCCAACCAAGCAAGCGTGTAAAGAAATCTGCACTACAATGATGTCTCACTACCCCCCGGTCAAAAGGACCATCTGAAAAAAATGTAAAATCCAGAAAGGCAGGACAGGTCATGGAGAACAGGGAGCCTTGTTATGCTGATGGGCGGGATGTAAGTTGCCAACAGCCACTCTGGAGAAGTGTATGGTGTTTCCTGAAACACGTAGGAAACAAAGCAACACAGCCTATGGCACATCCACTTATGGTCCTATAGCTTAGGGAAATTAAAATAAAAAACTCACAGCCACCCCAAAGTTTAGGACGGCTCTGTTTACAAGAACCTCGTCTACGGTACAAGTTAAATATCCGAGAAAGCAAAAAATGGATAAAGAAGTTGTGGTACGTACGTACAATGGAATATTACTCATCAATGAGATCTACGTCATCAGGCCCGTAGCAGCATAATAAGTGGATTCAGGTACGACGATTCTACTAGAAATAAGTCACACAGAAAAAGAAACATCATAAGTTAACACTAATACACGGAACGTAAACTTGTCTACACATGAACTGAATTACAAAACAGAACAGGGTCTCAAATTTAGAAAACCAACTTATGCTTGCTTATGGGGAAAGGTGAGTTGGGGTGCTGCATCAAACCAGAGATTGAAATTAGCACAGATACCGTTCCATAAGCCAAATATATAATAGACAAGACCTACTCCTTGCTCAACGAAATGGAATCAACACCCCATATTCAACTCCTGGGAATATACCTGACAAGAAAGAATCTTAAGACCCATGGATTTATATGTCTCCATAAGGAAATCAAGCGTGTGTACAGCGGCCTAAATGCAGCAGTGAAAATCCGATAAATCCCATTATCAAAATAAATTTCACAAACAAAACACAATGACAGTGAAATAGAGAGCAATTCTTAAATAATTCATTCAGGGCTTGTGATGCAACCTGGATTTACCACAGCTACACCCAGAGATGGATGAGACATAAGACTGGACACTTCAGGCTGATAGCATTGGTGAGGTTCGGTGAGCAAACGCAGACCCTTTGAAGACATACTGCATGGTACCCATTCCATGGGTCCCAACTCTCCAGGTTTAAGGGATTCTTCCTTCAGCTAAAACATGCATGGGAATCCCAGAGTAATGTCCACCATGTGATTGGGAAACGTTTTCAAATGCATCTCAGGTTTCGACCCCTGGTACTCGGGTTCACCGTTCCAGAGGCTTTACTAACACTCTCCCCACTTGGAGAGTCAGTGCCTTTAACCTCCTGTTTGGCACAGTTTGCAATTTCTGCGCAATATGAACAGGAATAGGGACAACCAATGAGAGACTAGCTGTAGGTGTCTGCACGGGGAAATGGAATGCTCATTTCCCACCAGGAAGAGGGACTAACCAAAGGCTCAGCGTGCCCTGCCGGATCCAGATTAGGGCCTGAAGCAATCCTGCGGTTTTGCGGCCAGCTCACAAGAAAGCGAGTTCAAGAAAGGAGCTCAGGGGCACTGTAATTCACAAACCTGCAGAGTTATGAATGACAGCTATCGTCCAAAATTATATTGAAGTAAGTCTTTGAAGAGGACTTGAAAGCGGGGCAGAATCTCAGGAAAACGATTTCAGGGGGTAGAATGGAATTGCACTTAAAGCATAGGAAAAGAGGCCGAATGTCCACAATGATGTACTTGGCCAAAAAGGGCGTATGCGTTTTTTCCTGAATATATTCAGGAAAAACCACATACGCCCTTTTTGGCCAACCAAGCAAGCGTGTAAAGAAATCTGCACTACAATGAAGTCTCTCTGCCCCCCGGTCAAAAGGGCCATCTGAAAAAAATGTAAAATCCAGAAAGGCAGGACAGGTCATGGAGAACAGGGAGCCTTGTTATGCTGATGGGCGGGATTTAAATTGCCAACAGCCACTCTGGAGAAGTGTATGGTGTTTCCTGAAACACGTAGGAAACAAAGCAACACAGCCTATGGCACTTCCACTTATGGTCCTATAGCTTAGGGAAATTAAAATCAAAAACACACAGCCACCCCAAAGTTTGGGACGGCTCTGTTTACAAGAACCTCGTCTACGGTACAAGTTAAATATCCGAGAAAGCAAAAAATGGATAAAGAAGTTGTGGTACGTACGTACAATGGAATATCACTCAGCAATGAGATCTACGTCATGAGGCGCGTAGCGGCATAATGAGTGGATTCAGGTACGACGATTCTACGAGAAATAAGTCACACAGGAAAAGAAATATCATAAGATATCACTAATAAACGGAACGTAAACTTGGCTACACATGAACTGAATTACAAAACAGAACAGGGTCTCAAATTTAGAAAACCAACTTTTGCTTGCTTATGGGGAAAGGTGAGTTGGGGTGCTGCATAAAACCACAGATTGAAATTAGCACAGATACCGTTCCATAAGCCAAATATATAATAGACAAGACCTACTCCTTGCTCAACGAAATGTACTCAACACCCTATATTCAACTCCTGGGAATATACCTGACAAGTAAGAAACTTAAGACACATGGATTTATATGTCTCCATAAGGAAGTCAAGCATGTGTACAGCGGCCTAAACGCAGCAGTGAAAATCCGATAAATCCCATTAACAAAATAAATTTCAAAAACAAAACACAATGACAGTGAAATAGAGAGCAATTCTTAAATAATTCATTCAGGGCTTGTGATGCAACCTGGATTTACCACATCTACACCCAGAGCTAGTTGAGACATAAGGCTGGACACATCGGGCTGATAGCATTGGTGAGGTTTGGTGAACAAACGCATACCCTTTGAAGTCATACTGCATGGTACCCATTCCATGGGTCCCAACTCTCCAGGTTTAAGGGATTCTTACTTCAGCTAAAACATGCATGGGAAACCCAGAGTATGGTCCACCGTGTGATTGGGAAACGTTTTCAAATGCATCTCAGGTTTCGTCCCCTGGTACTCGTGTTCACATTTCCAGACGCTTTACTAAAACTCTACCCACTTGGAGAGTCAGTGCCTTTAACCTCCTGTTTGGCACAGTTTGCAATTTCTGCGCAAGATGAACAGGAATAGGGACAACCAATGAGAGACTAGCTGTAGGTGGCTGCACGGGAAAATGGAACGCTCATTTCCCACCAGGAAGAGGAATTAACCAAAGGCTCAGCATGCCCTGCCCGAACCAGATTAGGGCCTGAAGCAATACAGCGATTTTTCGACCAGCTCACAAGAAAGCGAGTTGAAGAAAGGAGCTCAGGGGCACTGTAATTCACAAACCTGCAGAGTTATGAATGACAGCTATCGTCCAAAAATGTACTGAAGTAAGTCTTCGAAGAGGACTTGAAAGCGGGGCAGAATTTCAAGAAAACGATTTCAGGGGGTAGACTGGAATTGCACTTAAAGCATAGGAAAAGAGGCAGAATGTCGACAATGGTGCACTTGGCCAATAAGGGCGTATGCGTTTTTTCCTGAATATATTCAGGAAGAAACGCAAACGCCCTTGTTGGCCAACCAAGCAAGCGTGTAAAGGAAATCTGCACTACAATGATGTCTCACAGCCCCCCTGTCCAAAAGGCCATCGGAAACAAGTGTAAAATACAGAAAGGCAGGACAGGTCATGGAGAACAGGGAGCCTTGTTATGCTGATGGGCGGGATGTAAATTGCCAACAGCCACTCTGGAGAAGTGTATGGTGTTTCCTGAAACACGTAGGAAACAAAGCAACACAGCCTATGGCACTTCCACTTATGGTCCTATAGCTTAGGGAAATTAAAATCAAAAACACACAGCCACCTCAAAGTTTGGGACAGCTCTGTTTACAAGAACCTCGTCTACGGTACAAGTTAAATATCCGAGAAAGCAAATAATGGATAAAGAATTTCTGGTACGTACGTAGAATGGAATATCACTCAGCAATTAGATCTACGTCATCAGGCCCGTAGCGGCATAATGAGTGGATTCAGGTACGACGATTCTACGAGAAATAAGTCACACAGGAAAAGAAAGATCATAAGATATCACTAATACACGGAACGTAAACTTGTCTACACATGAACTGAATTACAAAACAGAACAGGGTCTCAAATTTAGAAAACCAACTTTTGCTTGCTTATGGGGAAAGGTGAGTTGGGGTGCTGCATAAAACCAGAGATTGAAATTAGCACAGATACCGTTCCATAAGCCAAATATATAATCGACAAGACCTACTCCTTGCTCAACGAAATGGACTCAACACCCCATATTCAACGCCTGGGAATATACCTGACAAGTAAGAATCTTAAGACCCATGGATTTATATGTCTCCATAAGGAAGTCAAGCCTGTGTACAGTGGCCTAAACGCAGCAGTGAAAATCCGATAAATCCCATTAACAAAATAAATTTCAAAAACAAAACACAATGACAGTGAAATAGAGAGCAATTCTTAAATAATTCATTCAGGCCTTGTGATGCAACCTGGATTTACCACATCTACACCCAGAACTGGTTGAGACATAAGGCAGGACACTTCGGGCTGATAGCATTGGTGATGTTCCGTGAGCAAAGGCAGACCCTTTGAAGTCATACTGCATGGTACCCATTCCATGGGTCCCAACTCTCCAGGTTTAAGGGATTCTTCCTTCAGCTAAAACATGCATGGGAAACCCAGAGTATGGTCCACCGTGTGTTTGGGAAACGTTTTCATATGCATCTCAGGTTTCGTCCCCTGGTACTCGGGTGCACCGTTCCAGACGCTTTACTAACACTATCCCCACTTAGAGAGTCAGTGCCTTTACCCTCCTGTTTGTCACAGTTTGCAATTTCTCGCAAGATGAACAGGAATAGGGAGAACCAATGAGAGACTAGCTGTAGGTGTCTGCACGGGCAAATGGAACCCTCATTTCCCACCAGGAAGACGAATTAACCAAAGGCTCAGCGTGCCCTGCCGGAACCAGATTAGGGCCTGAAGCAATCCTGCGGTTTTGCGGCCAGCTCACAAGAAAGCGAGTTGAAGAAAGGAGCTCAGGGGCACTGTAATTCACAAACCTGCAGAGTTATGAATGACAGCTATCGTCCAAAATTATATTGAAGTAAGTCTTTGAAGAGGACTTGAAAGCGTGGCAGAATTTCAGGAAAACGATTTCAGGGGGTAGACTGGAATTGCACTTTAAGCATAGGAAAAGAGGCAGAATATCCACAATGATGCACTTGGCCAAAAAGGGCGTATGCGTTTTTAAATGAATATATTCAGGGAAAAACGCATACGCCCTTTTTGGCCAACCAAGCAAGCGTGTAAAGGAAATCTGCACTAAAATGAAGTCTCTCTGCCCCCCGGTCAAAACGGCCATCTGAAAAAAGTGTAAAATCCAGAAAGGCAGGACAGGTCATGGAGAACAGGGAGCCTTGTTATGCTGATGTGCGGGATTTAAATTGCCAACAGCCACTCTGGAGAAGTGTATGGTGTTTCCTGAAACACGTAGGAAACAAAGCAACACAGCCTATGGCACTTCCACTTATGGTCCTATAGCTTAGGGAAATTAAAATCAAAAACAAACAGCCACCCCAAAGTTTGGGACGGCTCTGTTTACAAGAACCTCGTCTACGGTACAAGTTAAATATCCGAGAAAGCAAAAAATGGATAAAGAATTTGTGGTACGTACGTACAATGGAATATCACTCAGCAATGAGATCTACGTCATCAGGCCCGTAGCGGCATAATGAGTGGATACAGGTACGACGATTCTACGAGAAATAAGTCACACAGGAAAAGAAATATCATAAGATATCACTAATACACGGAACGTAAACTTGGCTACACATGAACTGAATTACAAAACAGAACAGGGTTTCAAATTTAGAAAACCAACTTATGCTTGCTTATGGGGAAAGGTGAGTTGGGGTGCTGCATCAAACCAGAGATTGAAATTAGCACAGATACCGTTCCATAAGCCAAATATATAATAGACAAGACCTACTCCTTGCTCAACGAAATGGACTCAACACCCCATATTCAACACCTGGGATTATACCTGACAAGTAAGAATCTTAAGACCCATGGATTTATATGTCTCCATAAGGAAGTCAAGCGTGTGTACAGTGGCCTAAACGCAGCAGTGAAAATCCAATAAATCCCATTAACAAAATAAATTTCAAAAACAAAACACAATGACAGTGAAATAGAGAACAATTCTTAAATAATTCATTCAGGGCTTCTGATGAAACCTGGATTTACCACATCTACACCCAGAGCTAGTTGAGACATAAGGCTGGACACATCGGGCTGATAGCATTGGTGAGGTTTGTTGAACAAACGCAGACCCTTTGAAGTCATAATGCATGGTACCCATTCCATGGGTCCCAAATCTCCAGGTTTAAGGGATTCTTCCTTCAGCTAAAACATGCATGGGAGACCCAGAGTAATGACCACCATGTGATTGGGAAACGTTTTCAAATGCGTCTCAGGTTTCGACTCCTGGTACTCGGGTTCACCGTTCCAGATGCTTTACTAACACTCTCCCAACTTGGAGAGTCAGTGCCTTTAACTTCCTGTTTGGCACAGTTTGCAATTTCTGCGCAATATTAACAGGAATAGGGACAACCAATGAGAGACTAGCTGTAGGTGTCTGCACGGGCAAATGGAACGCTCATTTCCCACCAGGAAGAGGGACTAACCAAAGGCTCAGCGTGCCCTGTCGGAACCAGATTAGGGCCGGAAGCAATCCAGCGGTTTTTCGACCAGCTCACAAGAAAGCGAGTTGAAGAAAGGAGCTCAGGGGCACTGTAATTCACAAACCTGCAGAGTTATGAATGACAGCTATCGTCCAAAAATGTATTGAAGTAAGTCTTCGAAGAGGACTTGAAAGCGGGGCAGAATTTCAGGAAAACGATTTCAGGGGGTAGACTGGAATTGCACTTAAAGCATAGGAAAAGAGGCAGAATGTCCACAATGATGCACTTGGCCAAAAAGGGCGTGCGCGTTTTTTCCTGAATATATTCAGGAAAAAACGCATACGCCCTTTTTGGCCAACCAAGCAAGCGTGTAAAGAAATCTGCACTACAATGAAGTCTCACTACCCCCGGTCCAAACGGCCATCTGAAACAAGTGTAAAATCCAGAAAGGCAGGACAGGTCATGGAGAACAGGGAGCCTTGTTATGCTGATGGGCGGGATTTAAATTGCCAACAGCCACTCTGGAGAAGTGTATGGTGTTTCCTGAAACACGTAGGAAACAAAGCAACACAGCCTATGGCACTTCCACTTATGGTCCTATAGCTTAGGGAAATTAAAATCAAAAACACACAGCCACCCCAAAGTTTCGGACGGCTCTGTTTACAAGAACCTCGTCTACGGTACAAGTTAAATATCCGAGAAAGCAAAAAACGGATAAAGATGTTGTGGTACGTACGTACAATGGAATATCACTCAGCAATGAGATCTACGTCATCAGGCCCGTAGCGGCATAAGGAGTGGATTCAGGTATGACGATACTACGAGACATAAGTCACACAGGAAAAGAAACCTCATAAGATATCACTACTACACGGAACGTAAACTTGGCTACACATGAACTGAATTACAAAACAGAACAGGGTCTCAAATTTAGAAAACCAACTTATGCTTGCTTATGGGGAAAGGTGAGTTGGGGTGCTGCATCAAACCAGAAATTGAAATTAGCACAGATACCGTTCCATAAGCCAAATATATAATAGACAAGACGTACTCCTTGCTCAACGAAATGGACTCAACACCCCATATTCAACACCTGGGTATATACCTGAGAAGTAAGAAACTTAAGACCCATGGGTTTATATGTCTCCATAAGGAAGTCAAGCGTGTGTACAGCGGCCTAAAGGCAGCAGTGAAAATCCGATAAATCCCATTATCAAAATAAATTTCAAGAACGCAACACAATGACAGTGAAATAGAGAGCAATTCTTAAAAAATTCATTCAGGGTTTGTGATGCAACCTGGATTTACCACATCTACACCCAGAACTGGGTGAGACATAAGGCTGGACACTTCGGGCTGATAACATTGGTGAGGTTCGGTGAGCAAAGGCAGACCCTTTGAAGTCAAACTGCATGGTACCCATTCCATGGGTCCCAACTCTCCAGGTTTAAGGGATTCTTACTTCAGCTAAAACATGCATGGGAAACCCAGAGTATGGTCCACCGTGTGATTGGGAAACGTTTTCAAATGCATCTCAGGTTTTGTCCCCTGGTACTCGGGTTCACCATTCCACACGCTTTACTCACACTCTCCCCACTTGGAGATTCAGTGCCTTTAACCTCCCATTTGGCACAGTTTGCAATTTCTGCGCAAGATGATCTGGAATAGGGAGAACCAATGAGAGACTAGCTGTAGGTGTCTGCACGGGCAAATGGAACGCTCATTTCCCAGCATGAAGAGGGATTAAGCAAAGGCTCAGCGTGCCCTGCCGGAACCAGATTAGGGCCTGAAACAACCCTGCGGTTTTGTGGCCAGCTCACAAGAAAGCGAGTTGAAGAAAGGAGCTCAGGGGCACTGTAATTCACAAACCTGCAGAGTTATGAATGACAGCTATCGTCGAAAAATGTATTGAAGTAAGTCTTCGAAGAGGACTTGAAAGCGGGGCAGGATTTCAGGAAAACGATTTCAGGGGGTAGACTGGAATTCCACTTAAAGCATAGGAAAAGAGGCAGAATGTCGACAATGATGCACGTGGCCAACAAGGGCGTATGCGTTTTTTCCTGAATATATTCAGGAAAAAACGCATACGCTCTTTTTGGCCAACGAAGCAAGCTTGTAAAGGAAATCTGCACTACAATAAAGTCTCACTGCCCCGCGGTCAAACGGGCCATCTGAAAAATGTGTAAAATCCAGAAAGGCAGGACAGGTCATGGAGAACAGGGAGCCTTGTTATGCTGATGGGCGGGATGTAAATTGCCAACAGCCACTCTGGAGAAGTGTATGGTGTTTCCTGAAACACGTAGGAAACAAAGCAACACAGCCTATGGCACTTCCACTTATGGTCCTATAGCTTAGGGAAATTAAAATCAAAAACACACAGCCACTCCTAATTTTGGGATGGCTCTGTTTACAAGAACCTCGTCTATGGTACAAGTTAAATATCTGAGAAAGCAAAATATGGATAAAGAAGTTGTGGTACGTACGTACAATGGAATATCACTCACCGATGAGATCTACGTCATCAGGCCTGTAGCGGCATAATGAGTGGATTCAGGTACGACGATTCTACGAGCAATAAGTCACACAGAAAAAGAAACATCATAAGATATCACTAATACACGGAACATAAACTTGGCTACACATGAACTGAATTACAAAACAGAACAGGGTCTCAAATTTAGAAAACCAACTTATGCTTGCTTATGGGGAAAGGTGAGTTGGGGTGCTGCATCAAACCAGAGATTGAAAATAGCACAGATACCGTTCCATAAGCCAAATATATAATAGACAAGACCTACTCCTTGCTCAACGAAAAGGACTCAACACCCCATATTCAATGTCTGGGAATATCCCTGACCAGTAAGAATCTTAAGACCCATGGATTTATATGTCTCCATAAGGAAATCCAGCGTGTGTACAGCGGCCTAAACGCAGCAGTGAAAATCTGATAAATCCCATTAACAAAATAAATTTCAAAAACAAAACACAATGACAGTGAAATAGAGAGCAATTCTTAAATTATTCATTCAGGGCTTGTGATGAAACCTGGATTTACCACATCTACACCCAGAGCTAGTTGAGACATAAGGCTGGACACATCGGGCTGATAGCATTGGTGAGGTTCGGTGAACAAACGCAGACCCTTTGAAGTCATACTGCATGGTACCCATTCCATGGATCCCAACTCTCCAGGTTTAAGGGATTCTTCCTTCAGCTAAAACATGAATGGGAAACCCAGAGTATGGTCCACCGTGTGATTGGGAAACGTTTTCAAATGCATCTCAGGTTTCGTGCCGTGGTACTTGGGTTCACCGTTCCAGACGCTTTACTAACACTCTCCCCACTTGGAGAGTCAGTGCCTTTAACCTCCTGTTTGGCACAGTTTGCAATTTCTGCGCAAGATGAACAGGAATAGGGAGAACCAATGAGAAACTAGCTGTAGGTGTCTGCACGTGCAAATGGAACGCTCATTTCCCACCAGGAAGAGGGATTAACCAAAGGCTCAGCGTGCCCTGCCGGAACCAGATTAGGGCCTGAAGCAATCCTGCGTTTTTGCGGCCAGCTCACAAGAAAGCGAGTTGAAGAAAGGAGCTCAGGGGCACTGTAATTCACAAACCTGCAGAGTTATGAATGACAGCTATCGTCCAAAAATGTATTGAAGTAAGTCTTCGAAGAGGACTTGAAATCGTGTCAGAATTTCAGGAAAACGATTTCAGGGGGTAGACAGGAATTGCACTTAAAGCATAGGAAAAGAGGCAGAATGTCCACAATGATGCCCTTGGCCAAAAAGGGCGTATGCGTTTTTTCCTGAATATATTCAGGAAAAAACGCATACGCACTTTTTGGCCAACCAAGCAAGCGTGTAAAGGAAATCTGCACTACAATGAAGTCTCACTGCCCCCCGGTCCAAACGGCCATCTGAAACAAGTGTAAAATCCAGAAAGGCAGGACAGGTCATGGAGAACAGGGAGCCTTGTTATGCTGATGGGCGGGTTGTAAATTGCCAACAGCCACTCTGGAGAAATGTATGCTGTTTCCTGAAACACGTAGGAAACAAAGCAACACAGCCTATGGCACATCCAATTAGGGTCCTATAGCTTAGGGAAATTAAAATCAAAAACACACAGCCACTCCAAAGTTTGGGACGGCTCTGTTTACAAGAACCTCCTCTACGGTACAAGTTAAATATCCGAGAAAGCAAAAAATGGGTAAAGAAGTTGTCGTACGTACGTACAATGGAATATCACTCAGCAATGAGATCTACGTCATCAGGCCCGTAGCGGCATAATGAGTGCATTCAGGTACGATGATTCGACGAGAAATAAGTCACAGAGAAAAAGAAACATCATAAGATATCACTAATACACGGAACGTAAACTTGGCTACACATGAACTGAATTACAAAACAGAACAGGGTCTCAAATTTAGAAAACCAACTTTTGCTTGCTTATGGGGAAAGGTGAGTTGGGGTGCTGCATCAAACCAGAGATTGAAATTAGCACAGATACCGTTCCATAAGCCAAATATATAATAGACAAGACCTACTCCTTGCTCAACGAAATGGACTCAACACCCCATATTCAACGCCTGGGAAGATACCTGACAAGGAAGAATCTTAAAACCCATGGATTTATATGTCTCCATAAGGAAATCAAGAGTGTGTACAGCGGCCTAAATGCAGCAGTGAAAATCCGATAAATCCCATTATCAAAATGAATTTCAAAAACAAAACACAATGACAGTGAAATAGAGAGCAATTCTTAAATAATTCATTCAGGGCTTGTGATGCAACCTGGATTTACCACATCTACACCCAGAGCTGGGTGAGACATAAGGCTGGACATTTCGGGCTGATACCATTGGTGAGGTTCGGTGAGCAAACGCAGACCCTTTGAAGTCATACTGCATGGTACCCATTCCATGGGTCCCAACTCTCCAGGTTTAAGGGATTCTTCCTTCAGATAAAACATGCATGGGAAACCCAGAGTATGGTCCACCGTGTGATTGGGAAATGTTTTCAATTGCATCTCAGTTTTCGAACCCTGGTACTCGGGTTCACCATTCCAGACGCTTTACTAACACTCTCCCCACTTGGAGAGTCAGTGCCTTTAACCTCCTGTTTGGCACAGTTTGCAATTTCTGCCCAAGATGAACTGGAATAGGGAGAACCAATGAGAGACTAGCTGTACGTGTCTGCACGGGCAAATGGAACGCTCATTTCCCACCAGGAAGAGGAATTAACCAAAGGCTCAGCGTGCCCTCCCGGAAACAGATTAGGGCCTGAAGCAATCCTGCGGTTTTGCGGCCAGCTCACAAGAAAGCGAGGTGAAGAAAGGAGCTCAGGGGCACTGTAATTCACAAACCTGCAAAGTTATGAATGACAGCCATCGTCCAAAAATGTATTGAAGTAAGTCTTCGAAGAGGACTTGAAAGGGGGGCAGAATTTCAGGAAAACGATTTCAGGGGGTAGACTGGAATTGCACTTAAAGCATAGGAAAAGAGGCAGAATGTCGACAATGATGCACTTGGCCAAAAAGGGCGTATGCGTTTTTTCCTGAATATATTCAGGAAAAAACGCATACGCCCTTTTTGGCCAACCAAGTATGCGTGTAAATGAAATCTGCACTACAATGAAGTCTCACTGCCCCCCGGTCAAAATGGCCATCTGAAAAAAGTGTAAAATCCAGAAAGGCAGAACAGGTCATGGAGAACAGGGAGCCTTGTTATGCTGATGGGCGGGATGTAAATTGCCAACAGCCACTCTGGAGAAGTGTATGGTGTTTCCTCAAACACCTAAAAAACTAAGCAACGGAGCCTACGGCACTTCAACTTATGGTTCTATAGCTTAGGGAAATTAAAATCAAAAAGACACAGCCACCCATCAATTTTGGATGGCTCTGCTTACAAGAACCTCGTCTGCGGTACAAGTTAAATATCCGAGAAAGCGAAAAATGGATAAAGAAGTTGTGGTACGTACGTACAATGGAATATCACTCAGCAATGAAATCTGTCATGAGGCGCATTGCGGCATAGTGAGTTTATTCAGGTACGATGATTCTAAGTTAACTAAGTCACACAGAAAAAGAAACACCATAAGATATCTCAAATACACGGACTGTAAACATGGCTGCACATGAACTCAATTACAAAACAGAAAAGGGTCTCAAATTTAGAAAACCAACTTATGCTTGCTTAAGGGGAAAGGTGAGTTGTGGCGCTGCATAAAACCAGAGATTGAAATTAGCACAGATACCTTTCCATAAGCAAATATGTAATAGTCAGGACCTACTCCTTGCATCACGAAATGGACTCAACACCGCATATTCAATGCCTAGGAATATACCTGACTAGTAAGAATCTTAAAACCCATGGATTTATATGTCTCCATAAGAGAATCAAGCATGTGTACAGTGGCAAAAATGCAGCAGTGAAAATCCGATAAATCCCATTATCAAAATAAATTACAAACACAAAACTCAATGACAATGAAATAGAGAGCAATTCTTAAATAATTCATTCAGGGCTTGTGATGCAACCTGGATTTACCACATCTACACCCAGAGCTGAGTGAGACATAAGGCTGGACACTTCGGGCTGATAGCATTGGTGACGTTCGGTTAGGAAAGGCAACCCTTTGAAGTCATACTGCATGGTACCCATTCCATGGGTCCCAACTCTCCAGGTTTAAGGGATTCTTCCTTCAGGAAAAACATGCATGGGAAACCCAGAATATGGTCCACCGTGTGACTGGGAAACCTTTTTAAATGCATCTCAGTTTTCGTCCCGTCGTACTCGGTTTAACCATTCCAGACGCTTTACTAACACTCTCTCCACTTGCAGAGTCTGTGCCTTTAACCTCCTGTTTGGCACAGTTTGGAATTTCTGCGCAAGATGAACAGGAATAGGGAGAACCAATGAGAGATTAGCCGTAGGTGTCTGCACGAGCAAATTTAACGCTCATTTCGCACCAGGAGGAGGAATTAGCCAAAGGCTCAGCATGCCATGCCGGAACCAGTTTAGGGCCTGAAGCAATCCTGCGGTTTTGCGGCCAGCTCACAAGAAAGCGAGTTGAAGAAAGGAGCTCAGGGGCACTGTAATTCACAAACCTGCAGAGTTATAAATGACAGCTATTGTCCAAAAATATATTGAAGTAAGGCTGCAAAGAGGACTTGATCGCGGGGCAGAATTCCAGGAATACGATTTCAGGAGGTAGATGGGAAGTCCTCTGAAAGTATAGGAGAAGAGGCAGAACCTCGACAATGATGCACTTGTTCAAAAAGGGCATATGCGTTTCTTTCAGGGCCCTCATTAAAGAGGGTAGGAGGCTCCCAGCATGCTTCAGTGGCCAATAGAGGGCCTACGTCGCCAAGGCAACGTGAGCCATCCAGGCAGGAGTGACCTCACATCAGAGGGCCCACCTCACAGAAGGGTAAGGAACCCAGTCAGGATCAGACTCTCACCAGAGTGCCCACATAAGCAAGGGGCTGGGAACCAGGCACGAGTGTCCTCACGCCCGTGGGGCCACATCATCGAAAGTTGAGGTACCCAGCACATGTGGCCTCAAACCAGAGGACCCACATCACCATGGGTCTCGGAGCGAGGCAGGCAGGATTAACCTCAAAACACATGGCCCATTGTATAAAAAAGGTGAGGAATCCAGCAGTTGGAACGTCCCAGCAGGCGGCCCAGATCACCGAGGCTATGGGATCCAGGCAGTGATGAACTCACAACAGAGGGCCCTCATCGTGATACTGTAAGCAACCCAGCCGTTGTGACCTCAGAGCACAAGGCCCACATTCCCATGGGGAAGGGAACCAAGCAGGAGTGTCATCGCACCAGTGGGCACACATCAGAAAATGTGGAGAGCCCTGCAGTTAGGGCTGGACGCCAGAGGGCCCTCATCACTGAGGAGAGGAGGCTCCCAGCAAGCTCCAACTGCTACCAGAGGGCCGACGTCGCCAATGCGGGGTGTGCCAGCCAGGCAGGAGTGACCTCAGAGCAGAGGGCCAACAACACAAAAGTGTGAGGAACCCAAAGAGGATCAGACTCTCACCACAGGGCCCACATCACCAAGGGAATGGAAACCAGGCAGGAGTGTCCTCACACCAGTGGGGCCACATCACCGAAATGTGACGGACCCAGCACACGTGGCCTCAAACTACAGGACACACATCACCAAGGGGCTGGGAGTGAGGCAGGCAGGAGGAGTCTCAAAACAGAGGGCCCATAGAAGGAAAAAGTTGAGGAATCCCGCAGTTGGAAGCTCCCCGCAGGTGGCCAGGAGCAGCGAGGCTATGGGATCCATGCCGGAGTGAACTCACACCAGAGGGCCCTCATCATGAAACTGAGCAACATAACATTGGGACCTCAGAGCAGAAAGCCCACATTCCCATGGGGTTGGGAACCTGGCAGGAGTGTACTCGCACCACAGGGCACACATCAGAAAATTTTGGGAGCCCAGCAGTTAGGGTCTGACACCAGAGGGCCCTCATTACCGAGGGGAGGAGACTCCCAGCAGGCACCAACTCCCAACTGAGGGCCCATGTCGCCAAGGTGACGTGTGTCAGCCAGGCAGGAGTGACCTCACAGCAGAGGGCCTACCTCACAAAGGGTGAGGAGCCCAGCCAGGATAAGACTCTCACCAGAGGGCCCACATCACCAAAGGGATTGGAACAAGGCCGGAGTGTCCTCACACCAGTGTGCCCACATTATAGAAAGGTGAGGAACCCAGCACATGTGGCCTAAACCAGAGGACCCACATTTCCAAGGTGCTCCGAGTGAGGCAGGCAGGAGTAGCCTAACAACACAGGGCCCACAGAATAAAAAATGTGAGGAATCCAGCAGTTGGAACCTCCCAGCAGGTGGCCCAGAGCACGGAGTCTATGGGATCCAGGCCACAGTGATCTCACAGCAGAGGGCCCACATCATGAAACTGTGAGCAACCCAGCCAGTGGGACCTCAGAGCAGAAGGCCCACATCCCCATGGGGATGGGAACCTCGCAGGAGTGTCCTCGCACAACTTAGCACGTATCAGAAAATGTGGGAACCCAGGAGTTATGGCCTGACGCCAGAGGGCCCACATCACGGAGGAGAGGAGGCTACCAGCAGGCTCCAAATGCCACCAGAGGGCCGACGTCACCAAGGCAACGGGAGCAAGCCAGGCAGGAGTTACCTCACAGCAGAGGGCCCACCTCACAGAAGTGTGAGGAACCCAAAGAGGATCAGACTCTAACCAGAGCGCGCACATCACCAAGGGGATGGAAACCAGGCAGGAGTGTCCTCACACCAGTGGGGCCACATCAGCGAAAGGTGAGGAACACAGCACATGTGGCCTCAAACAAGGGGACACACATCACGAAAGGGCTGGGAGTGAGGCATGCAGGAGGAGACTCACAACAGAGGGCCCATAGAATAAAAAAGGTGAGGAACCCCGCAGTTGGAAGCTCCAAACAGGTGGCCCAGAGCACCGAGGCTATGGGATCTATGCCGGAGTGAACTCACAGCAGAGGGCCCACATTCTGACACTGTGAGCAGCCCAGCCGTTGGGACCTCAGAGCAGAAAGCCCACATGCCCATGGGGATGGGACCCTGGCTAGAGTGTACTCGCCTGACAGGGCGCACATCAGAAAATTTTGGGAGCCCATGAGTTAGGGCCTGACGCCATAGGGCCCCCATCACCGAGGGGAGGAGACTCCCAGCAGGCACCAACTCCCAACTGAGGGCCCACATCGACAAGGTGACGTGTGCCAGCCAGGCAGGCGTGACCTCACAGCAGAGTGCCCACCTCACAGAAGTGGGAGGAACCCAGCCAGGATCAGACTCTCACCAGAGGGCCCACATCACCAAGGGGATCAGAACAAGGCAGGAGTGTCCTCACACCAGTGGGGCCACATCATTGAAAGGTGAGGAACCCAGCACACGTGGCCTCAAACCAGAGGACACACATCACCCAGGGGCTGGGAGTGAGGCAGGCAGGAGGAGTCTCAAAACAGAGGGCCCATAGAAGGAAAAAGGTGAGGAATCCCACAGTTAGAACCTCCCCGCAGGTGGCCAGAAGCAGGGAGGCTATGGGATCCATGCGGGAGTGAACTCACACCAGAGGGCCCTCATCATGAAACTGAGCAACGTACCATTGGGACCTCAGAGCAGAAGGCCCACATTCCCATGGGGTTGGGAACCGGGCAGGAGTGTACTCGCACCACAGGGCGCACATCAGAGAATTTTGGGAGCCCAGGAGTTAGGGTCTGACGCCAGAGGGCCCTCATTACCGAGGGGAGGAGACTCCCGGCAGGTACCAACTCCCAACTGAGGGCCCACATCGCCAAGGTGACATGTGCCAGCCAGGCAGGAGTGACCTCACAGCAGAGAGCCCACCTCACAGAAGGGTGAGGAACCCAGCCAGGATCAGACTCTCAACAGAGGGCCCACATCATCAAGGGGATAGGAAGCAGGCAGGAGTGTCCTCACACCAGTAGGGCCACATCAGCCAAAGGTGAGGAACCCAGCACATGTGGCCTCCAACCAGAGGACACACATCACCAAGGGGCTAGGAGTGAGGCAGGTGTCTGGAGGGGTACATTTAACTCTAATTTCCCACCAGGAAGTGGAATGAACCAAAGTCTCAGAGTGCCGTGCCGGACCCTGATTACGGCCTGAAGCAAACCTGCGGCTCTGTGGCCAGTTTTCAAGGAAACGAGTTAAGAAAGGAAATCACGGTCACTGTAATTCACAAACCTGCAGAGTTATAAATGACAGCTATTGGCAAAAATATATTGAAGTAATTCTGCAAAGAGGACTTGAAAACGAGGCAGAATTGCAGGAATCATATTTCAGGGGGTAGATTGGAATTGCATTTAAAGCATGTGAAAAGCGGCAGATCTTTGACAGTGATGCACTTGGACAAAAGTGCGTAAACATTGTTTCCTGAATATATTCAGGAAAAAACACATATGCCCTTTTTGGCCAACCAAGCACTCTAGCAATGGAAATCCGCACTACAATGAAGTCTCATTTCCCATTCGTCAAAAGGGTCATCTGAAAAAAGTGTAAAAACCAGAAACACAGGACAGGCCATGGAGAACAGGGAGCCTTGTTATGCTGATGGGCGGGATGTAAATTGCCAACAGACACTCTGGAGATGTTTATGGTGTATCCTGAAACATCTGAAAAACAAAGCTACAGACCCTAGGGCACTTCCACTTTCGGCCCTATAGCTTAGGAAAATTAAAATCAACAAGACACAGCCAACACAAAATTTTGAGCTGCTGTGTTTACAAGAACCTTGAGTCCAGTACAAATTAAATATCCCAGAAAGAAAAAAAATGGATAAAGGAGTTGTGCTACTTACGTACAACGGAATATCACTCAGCAATGAAATCAATGTCATCAGGCCTGTAGCAGCAAATTGAGTGGATTTAAGTATGATGATTCTAAGAGAAATACGTCACACAGAGAAAGATAATTATCATAAGATATCACTAATAGAGAGAGTGTAAACTTGGCTACACATAAACTGAATTCCAAAACCGAACAGAGTCTCACATTTAGATAAAAACTTATGCTTGCTTAAGGGGAAAGTTGAGTTGCGGTGCTGTATAAAACCAGAGATTGAAATTAGCACACATACCGTTCCATAAGCCAAATATGTAATAGACAAGACCTACTCTTTGCTCAACGAAATAGACTCATCCATGGTGTATCACCTCACACCTGTTAGAATGGGCATCATCAGAAAATCTACAAACAACAAATGCTGGAAAGGGTGTGGAGATAAGGAACCCTCTTCCACTATTGTTGGGAATGAAAATTGATACAGTCACTGTGGAGAACATTATGGAGTTTCTTATAAAACTAAGAATAGAATTACCATATGATACAGCCATCCCACTACTGGGCATATACCCAGACAAAACCATAAATCGAAAAGAGACATTCACCGCAATGTTCATTGCATCACTATTTACAATATCCAGGTAATGGAAGCAACCTAAATGCCCACAGACAGACGAATGCATAAAGATGTGGTACATATATAAAATGGAATATTACTAAGCCATAAAAAGGAATGAAATTGGGTCATTTGTAGAGACGTTGATGGATCTAGAGACTGTCATACAGAGTGAAGTAAGTTAGAAATAGAAAAACAAATCTTGTCTATTAATGCATATATGTGGAACCTAGAAAAATTGTACAGATGAACCGTTTTGCAAGGCAGAAATAGAGCAACAGATGTAGACAACAAACGTATGGACACCAAGGGGGGAAAGCTGTTGGGGGGTGGTGGTGGGAGGAGTTGAGAGATTGGGATTGGTATGTATACATTTATATGTATAAAATAGATAACCAAAAAGAACCTGCTGTATAAAAAATAAAATAAAATTCAAATTACAAAAAGTAAAACAGAAAAAATATTCTTCCCTTCACATACATGTATTTATATGAATAACTTATTTCCATGCTTATATCTGTAAATACAAAAAAGAGGAATAAAATCTACCTTGAACCAAAAACGAAAAAAAGAAAAAAAAACAGAACCCACCAGTTACACAGAGGAAAACCATATCAGGGCACTTGCTCCAGTTGTAAACAATTCTGAAGTTGGTCAGTGGTGGGGAATCATCTCCCATTCAGCCAGCAGGCCCCACGCAACAAGCGTCCTCATTGCAAAGCTGGGGGACCGTGCCGAGGCATCTGTGAGTAAACGTGGGCTGAGCCCCAGGCCAGCTGCTGCTGAAATGTTCCCACCCTTCCCAGGTAAAACACCTGAATATGTACAAGGGCTTGAAAGCCTAGAGGAAGGGCCATGGAGCCACATGAGCGACAGCATGCCAGCCGACTTGGTGCCTGCAGGCCAGCCAGGTTGGTCCTGGCCCTGGGTGCTCTTCTGGAAGCTTTCCATTTCCCTGTCTGAGATACCCCTGCTGTCCCGGCCCCCACTGCTTTCTTCCTCACTCACCTCTGCCCAGGGAGAAATTCCAGCGACAGGTATGGGTGACACATCCTCTTCTTTAGCAGGTGGCATCTTGGCAACTGCTGCAGAAAGTCCAGCAGAGCCCCACTCACACTGGGCCACCCACAAAGCCGTGGCCTCTCACTCCCTCCCACCAGTCCAGTCCCGAGACTGCTGACAGGGCAGAGAAAATGGCGTCAGGCACAGCTGCAGGGGCTCTTGCTGCCTGGAGCGGTGTTTATATTGATCTGAACCCAGGCACACCTGGGGAGTTCTGGCCGGCACGGTCGGGCTTCTCAGGCCAGCCAATAATCACCCCTCAGGGGCTCACAGTTGCAGAAACTGGAACTTGCTGAATCGGCCAGGTCCAAGGAACAGGTGTGGGCTCCTGAGAGTCAGGATAGACAGGGGGCTGCAGCTCTGGCTTGTTTCCTAATTATATTATCTGGCCCATGAGTGGGAGACAACTTCAAGAAAACCCTCTCCTAATGAGAGGAACCCAGGAGTCAGGGAGAGGAGGGGTGGCTGGTGGTTGGAGACAGAGGCCTGGTGCCCCGGGTGCAGTGGAAGTCTCTGGAAGACCAGGTGGAGGGAGGCCACACAGAGTGATGCCCAGGGTCACAGACCCGTCGGAGCTGCTGTTTGTTAGTTCAAGTCCTGCTCTGAGGTGCTCTGTGTCAGATCTGAGTGACAGGTGAGCTGGGAGTGCTCTGCAATGAGGGCGATATGCACGGTTCCTGTGATCCCAGCCCTGTATTGGTACCTGCAAGGGTAGCTCTGTATCCTGGGAGGGGCCTGACCACGAGAGCCCCATGGGCTGCAGGGGAACCTGCCCGGGGAACCTGCCCAGGGAACCCCATATCCTGGGAGGGGCCTGAACACGAGAGCCCCGTGGGCTGGAGTGGGGGTGGGGTACCTGACCAGGTGAGCTCCATATCCTGGGATTGGCCTGACCTCGAGAGCCCCATGGGCTGCTGGAGTCCTGGTAAAGGATGTCAGGACAGTCAGTGAAGCCACCGAGGATATACCTCCAGTAGTTCCTAAATCCTACATCCTGCTGGTCATTCTACCAACCACCAGGACATGGTATTCTGTATTAGTCTTCAATGATGCGTTCTTTTGTATTCTATTAGTCCCAGAGTCACAAGAAATTTTGGCTTGTGTGTGGCAGGACTCAACATACAACTAAAACAATACTTCCGGGCCGTGTTGCCCCAAGGGTTCAAAAATTCCCACACCATTTTTGGGGAAAGCTCAGCTAAAGACCTAAAAGTTCTACCTCTGGAAAAGGAAACACTCCTTCAATATGCAGACGACATTCTGATCGCTAGCCCTACTAATTAGACCTCTGAACTACAAAGCCAATAAAGGATACAAGTTGTCCAAAAAAGGCTCAAATATCACAGACTACAGTGACCTGCCTGTGCTTCATTCTCACAGAAGGTCGGAGAAGCCCATCCCAGGAAAGGGAAGAAACAATTTATAGCCTTACCCATTTCTAAAACTAGAAGACAGCTTAGGGGTTCCTGGGGAGGCCAGGGTTTGCTGCTTCTGGATCCCTAACTACAGTCTACTACCTGGGCCTCTATATGAAACACTGAAAGGAAAAGATGATGATCCTTTTGAATAGAATGCAGAAGTGGCCTTTCAAGAATGGAAAGAGCAGTCAATTCAGACCCTTGCCCTGGAACTCCCTAATTTAGCTAAACCCTTTGACCTTTACATTCCTGGTGAATGGTGAATCGCCATTGGAGTATTAGTACAAAACCTGGGACCACTTGAAATGGAACAATGCAAGAATGCGATCCAGGTAGGATAAACTACGGTCACGAAGGGGCTTGGCCCACCGCCACATCTGGCCAAGATACTGGCAGTATCTGAAAACCTGGAAATCAGCAGCCCAAAAGGCCACCTCCCTCCTAAGGGAAAAGGACCCCACGTGGTGATCCTAAACCCAAACCATGCCCTGAAGTTGCAGGGTTGGCTCCGTGGGCACACTGACCTTGAGTGAGGAGGCCCTCCAACTCCAACCTCCATAGAGATAACCGGGGCAAAGGGGCACCATGATGACTCAGGTGAAGGTGTCTGCATGGGCAAATGGAACGCTCATTTCCCACCAGGAAGAGGAATTAACCAAAGGCTCAGCGTGCCCTCCCGGAAACAGATTAGGGCCTGAAGCAATCCTGCGGTTTTGCAGCCAGCTCACAAGAAAGCGAGTTGAAGAAAGGAGCTCAGGGGCACTGTAATTCACAAACCTGCAAAGTTATGAATGACAGCCATTGTCCAAAAATGTATTGAAGTAAGTCTTCGAAGAGGACTTGAAAGCGGGGCAGAATTTCAGGAAAACGATTTCAGGGGGTAGACTGGAATTGCACTTAACGCATAGGAAAGGAGGCAGTATGTCGACAATGATGCACTTGGCCAAAAAGGGCGTATGCGTTTTTTCCTGAATATATTCAGGAAAAAACGCATACGCCCTTTTTGGCCAACCAAGCAAGCGTGTAAAGGAAATCTGCACTGCAATGAAGTCTCACTGCCCCCCGGTCAAAAGGGCCATCTGACAAAAGTGTAAAATCCAGAAAGGCAGGACAGGTCATGGAGAACAGGAAGCCTTGTTATGCTGATGGGCGGGATGTAAACTGCCAACAGCCACTCTGTAAAAGCAAATGGTGTTTGCTGAAACACGTAGGAAACAAAGCAACACAGCCTATGGCACTTCCACTTATGGTCCTATAGCTTAGGGAAATTAAAATCAAAATCACACAGCCACCCCAATGTTTGGGACGGCTCTGTTTACAAGAACCTCGTCAACGGTACAAGTTAAATATCCGAGAAAGCAAAAAATGGATAAAGAAGTTGTGGTACGCATGTACAATGGAATATCACTCAGCAATGAAATCTACGTCATCAGGCCCGTAGCGGCATAATGAGTGGATTCAGGTACGATGATTCTACGAGAAATAAGTCACACAGAAAAAGAAACATCATAAGATATCACTAATACACGGAATGTAAACTTGGCTACACATGAACTGAATTACAAAATAGAACAGGGTCTCAAATTTACAAAACCAACTTATGCTTGCTTAAGGGGAAAGTTGAGTTGGGGTGCTGCATAAAACCAGAGATTGAAATTAGCACAGATACCGTTCCATTAGCCAAATATATAATAGACAATACCTACTCCTTGCTCAACGAAATGAACTCAACACCCCATTTTCAACGCCTGGGAAGATACCTGACAAGTAAGAATCTTAAAACCCATGGATTTATATGTCTCCATAAGGAAATCAAGCGTGTGTACAGCGGCCGAAACGCAGCAGTGAAAATCCGATAAATCCCATTATCAAAATAAATTTAAAGAAAAAAACAATGACAGTGAAATAGGGAGCAATTCTTAAATAATTCATTCAGGGCTTGTGATGCTACGTGGATTTACCACATCTACACCCAGAGCTGGGTGAGACATAAGGCTGGACACTTCAGGCTGATAGCATTGGTGAGGTTCGGTGAGCAAACGCAGACCCTTTGAAGTCACACTGCATGGAACCCATTCCATGGGTCCCAACTCTCCAGGTTTAAGGGATTCTTCCTTCAGCTAAAACATGCATGGGAAACCCAGAGTATGGTCCACCGTGTGATTGGGAAACGTTGTCAAATGCATCTCAGTCTTCGAACCCTGGTACTCGGGTTCACCATTCCAGACGCTTTACTAACACTCTCCCCACTTGGAGAGTCAGTGCCTTTAACCTCCTGTTTGGCACAGTTTGCAATTTCTGCCCAAGAGAACTGGAATAGGGAGAACCAATGAGAGACTAGCTGTAGGTGTCTGCACGGGCAAATGGAACGCTCATTTCCCACCAGGAAGAGGAATTAACCAAAGGCTCAGCATGCCCTCCCGGAAACAGATTAGGGCCTGAAGCAATCCTGCGGTTTTGCGGCCAGCTCACAGAAAGTGAGTTGAAGAAAGGAGCTCAGGGGCACTGTAATTCACAAACCTGCAAAGTTATGAATGACAGCCATCGTCCAAAAATGTCTTGAAGTAAGTCTTCGAAGAGGACTTGAAAGGGGGGCAGAATTTCAGGAAAACGATTTCAGGGGGTAGACTGGAATTGCACTTAAAGCATAGGAAAAGAGGCAGTATGTCGACAATGATGCACTTGGCCAAAAAGGGCGTATGCGTTTTTTCCTGAATATATTCAGGCAAAAACGCATACGCCCTTTTTGGCCAACCAAGCAAGCGTGTAAATGAAATCTGCACTACAATGAAGTCTCACTGCCCCCCGGTCAAAAGGGCCATCTGAAAAAAGTGTAAAATCCAGAAAGGCAGGACAGGTCATGGAGAACAGGGAGCCTTGTTATGCTGATGGGCGGGATGTAAATTGCCAACAGCCACTCTGGAAAAGCAAATGGTGTTTGCTGAAACACGTAGGAAAAAAAGCAACACAGCCTATATCACTTCCACTTATGGTCCTATAGCTTAGGGAAATTAAAATCAAAAACACACAGCCACCCCAATGTTGGGGATGGCTCTGTTTAAAAGAACCTCATCTACGGTACAAGTTAAATATCGGAAAAAGCAAAAAATGGATAAAGAAGAAGTGGTACGCACATACAATGGAATATCACTCAGCAATGAAATCTACGTCATCAGGTCCATAGCGGCATAATGAGTGCATTCAGGAACGATGATTCTACGAGAAATAAGTCACACAGAAAAAGAAATATCATAAGATATCACTAATACACGGAATGTAAACTTGGCTACACATGAACTGAATTACAAAACAGAACAGGGTCTCAATTTGAGAAAACCAACTTATGCTTGCTTAAGGGGAAAGGTGAGTTGGGGTGCTGCATAAAACCAGAGATTGAAATTAGCACAGATACCGTTCCATAAGCCAAATATATAATAGACAAGACCTACTCCTTTCTCAACGAAATGGACTGAACACCACATATTCAATGCCTGGGAAGATACCTGACAAGTAAGATTCTTAAAACCCATGGATTTATATGTCTCCATAAGGATATCAAGCGTGTGTACAGCGGCCTCAATGCAGCAGTGAAAATCGGATAAATCCCATTATCAAAATAAATTTCAAAAACAAAACACAATGACAGTGAAATAGAGAGCAATTCTTAAATAATTCATTCAGGTCTTGTGATGCAACCTGGATTTACCACATCTACACCCAGAGCTGGGTGAGACATAAGGCAGGACACTTCCGGCTGATAGCATTGGTGAGGTTCGGTGAGCAAACGCAGACCCTTTGAAGTCACACTGCATGGTACCCATTCCATGGGTCCCAACTCTCCAGGTTTAAGGGATTCTTCCTTCAGCTAAAACATGCATGTGAAACCCAGAGTATGGTCCACCGTGTGATTGGGAAACGTTTTCTAATGCATCTCAGTTTTCATCCCCTGGTATTCGGGTTCACCATTCCAGACGCTTTACTAACACTCTCCCCACTTGGAGAGTCAGTGCCTTTAAACTCCTGTTTGGCACAGTTTGCAATTTCTGCGCAAGATGAACAGGAATAGGGGGAACCAATGAGAGACTAGCTGGAGGTGTCTGCACGGGCAAATGGAACGCTCATTTCCCACCAGGAAGAGGAATTAACCAAAGGCTCAGCGTGCCCTGCTGGAAACTGATTAGGGCCTGAAGCAATCCTGTGGTTATGCGGCCAGCTCACAAGAAAGCGTGTTGAAGAAAGGAGCTCAGGGGCACTGTAATTCACAAACCTGCAGAGTTATGAAGGACAGCTATCATCCAAAAATGTATTGAAGTAAGTCTTCGAAGAGGAGTTGAAAACGGGGCAGAATTTCAGGAAAACGATTTCAGGGGGTAGACTGGAATTGCACTTAAAGCATAGGAAAAGAGGCAGAATGTCGACAATGATGCACTTGGCCAAAAAGGGCGTATGCGTTTTTTCCTGAATATATTCAGGCAAAAACGCATACGCCCTTTTTGGCCAACCAAGCAAGCGTGTAAATGAAATCTGCACTACAATGAAGTCTCACTGCCCCCGGTCAAAAGGGCCATCTGAAAAAACTGTAAAATCCAGGAAGGCAGGACAGGTCATGGAGAACAGGGCGACTTGTTATGCTGATGGGTGGCATGTAAATTGCCAACAGCCACTCTGGAGAAATGTATGGTGTATCCTGAAACATGTAGGAAAAAAAGCAACACAGCCTATCGCACTTCCACTTGTGGTCCTATAGCTTTGAGAAATTAAAATCAAAAACAAACAGCCACCCCAAAGTTTGTGACGGCTCTGTTTACAAGAACCTCGTCTATGGTACAAGTTAAATATCTGAGAAAGCAAAAAATGGATAAAGAAGTTGTGGTACGTACGTACAATGGAATAACACTCAGCAATTATATCTACGTCATCAGGCCCGTAGCGGCATAATGAGTGGATACAGGTACGATGATACTATGAGAAATAAGTCACACAGAAAAAGAAACATCATAAGATATCAATAATACACGGAATATAAACATGGCTACACATGAACTGAATTACAAAACAGAACAGGGTCTCAAATTGAGAAAACCAACTTATGCTTGCTTATGGTGAAAGGTGAGTTGGGGTGCTGCATAAAACCAGAAATTGAAATTAGCACAGATACCGTTCCGTAAGCCAAATATATAATAGACAAGTCCTACTCCTTGCTCAACGAAATGGACTCAACACCCAATATTCAACGCCTGGGAAAATACCTGACAAGTAGGAATCTTAAAACCCATGGATTTATATGTCTCCATAAGGAAATCAAGCGTGTGTACAGCGGCCTCAACGCAGCAGTGAAAATCCGATAAATCCCATTATCAAAATAAATTTCAAAAAAAAACCACAATGACAGTGAAATAGAGAGCAATTCTTAAATAATTCATTCAGGGCTTGCGATGCAACGTGGATTTACCACATCTACGCAAAGAGCTGGGTGAGACATAAGGCTGGACACTTTGGGCTGATAGCATTGGTGAGGTTCGGTGAGCAAACGCAGACCCTTTGAAGTCATACTGCATGGTACCCATTCCATGGGTCCCAACTCTCCAGGTTTAAGGGATTCTTCCTTCAGCTAAAACATGCATGGGAAACCCAGAGTATGGTCCACCGTGTGATTGGGAAACGTTTTCAAATGCATCTCAGTTTTCATCCCCTGGTACTCGGGTTCACCATTCCAGACGCTTTACTAACACTCTCCCCACTTGGAGAGTCAGTGCCTTTAACCTCCTGTGTGGCACAGTTTGCAATTTCTGCGCAAGATGAACAGGAATAGGGAGAACCAATGAGGGTCTAGCTGTAGGTGTCTGCACGGGCAAATGGAACGCTCATTTCCCACCAGGAAGAGGAATTAACCAATGGTTCAGCGTGCCCTGCCGGAAACAGTTTAGGGCCTGAAGCAATACTGCGGTTTGGCGGCCAGCTCACAAGAAAGCGAGTTGAAGAAAGGACATCAGGGGCACTGTAATTCACAAACCTGCAGAGTTATGAATGACAGCTATCGTCCAAAAATGTATTGAAGTAAGTCTTCGAAGAGGACTTGAAAGCGGGGCAGAATTTCAGGAAAACGATTTCAGGGGGTAGACTGGAATTGCACTTAAAGCATAGGAAAAGAGGCAGTATGTCGACAATGATGCACTTGGCCAAAAAGGGCGTATGCGTTTTTTCCTGAATATATTCAGGAAAAAACGCATACGCACTTTTTGGCCAACCAAGCAAGCGTGTAAAGGAAATCTGCACTACAATGAAGTCTCACTGCCCCCCGGTCAAAAGGGCCATCTGAAAAAAGTGTAAAACCTAGAAAGGCAGGACAGGTCATGGAGAACAGGGAGCCTTGTTATGCTGATGGGCGGGATGTAAATGGCCAACAGCCACTCTGGAAAAGCAAATGGTGTTTGCTGAAACACGTAGGAAACAAAGCAACACAGCCTATGGCACTTCCACTTATGGTCCTATAGTTTAGGGAAATTAAAATCAAAAACACACAGCCACCCCAATGTTGGGGATGGCTCTGTTTACAAGAACCTCGTCTACGGTACAAGTAAAATATCGGAAAAAGCAAAAAATGGATAAAGAAGAAGTGGTACGCACGTACAATGGAATATCACTCAGCAATGAAATCTACGTCATCAGGTCCGTAGCGGAATAATGAGTGCATTCAGGTACGATGATTCTACGAGAAATAAGTCACACAGAAAAAGAAACATCATAAGATATCACTAATACACGGAATGTAAACTTGGCTACACATGAACTGAATTACAAAACAGAACAGGGTCTCAAATTGAGAAAACCAACTTACGGTTGCTTATGGGGAAAGGTGAGTTGGGGTGCTGCAGAAAACCAGAGATTGAAATTAGCACAGATACCATTCCATAAGCCAAATATATAATAGACAAGACCTACTCCTTGCTCAACGAAATGGACTCAACACCCCATATTCAACGCCTGGGAAGATACCTGACAAGTAAGAATCTTAAAACCCATGGATTTATATGTCTCCATAAGGAAATCAAGCGATGTACAGCGGCCTCGACGCAGCAGTGAAAATCCGAAAAATCCCATTATCAAAATAAATTTCAAAAACAAAACACAATGACAGTGAAATAGAGAGCAATTCTTAAATAATTCATTCAGGGCTTGCGATGCAACCTGGATTTACCACATCTACACCCAGAGCTGGGTGAGACATAAGGCAGGACACTTACGGCTGATAGCATTGTTGAGGTTCGGTGAGCAAACGCAGACCCTTTGAAGTCATACTGCATGGTACCCATTCCATCGGTCACAACTCTCCAGGTTTAAGGGATTCTTCCTTCAGCTAAAACATGCATGGGAAACACAGAGTATGGTCCACCGTGTGATTGGGAAACATTTTCAAATGCATCTCAGTTTTCGAACCCTGGTACTCGGGTTCACCATTCCAGACGCTTTACTAACACTCTCCCCACTTGGAGAGTCAGTGCCTTTAACCTCCTGTTTGGCACAGTTTGCAATTTCTGCGCAAGATGAACAGGAATAGGGAGAACCAATGAGAGACTACCTGTAGATGTCTGCATGGGCAAATGGAACGCTCATTTCCCACCAGGAAGAGGAATTAAACAAAGGCTCAGCGTGCCCTGCCGGAAACAGATTACTACCTGAAGCAATCCTGCGGTTTTGCGGCCAGCTCACAAGAAAGCGAGTTGAAGAAAGGAGCTCAGGGGCACTGTAATTCACAAACCTGCAGAGTTATGAATGACAGCTATCGTCCAAAAATGTACTGAAGTAAGTCTTCGAAGAGGACTTGAAAGCAGGGCAGAATTTCAGGAAAACGATTTCAGGGGTAGACTGTAATTGCACTTAAAGCATAGGAAAAGAGGCAGAATGTCGACAATGATGCACTTGGCCAAAAAGGGCGTATGCGTCTTTTCCTGAATATATTCAGGAAAAAACGCATACGCCCTTTTTGGCCAACCAAGCAAGCGTGTAAAGGAAATCTGCACTACAATGAAGTCTCACTGCCCCCCGGTCAAAAGCGCCATCTGAGAAAAGTGTAAAATCCAGAAAGGCAGGACAGGTCATGGAGAACAGGGAGCCTTGTTATGCTGATGGGCGGGATGTAAATTGCCAACAGCCACTCTGGAGAAGTGTATGGTGTTTCCTGAAACACATAGGAAACAAAGCAACACAGCCGGTGGCACTTCCACTTATGGTCCTATAGCTCAGGGAAATTAAAATCAAGAACACACAGCCACCCCAATGTTTGGGATGGATCTGTTTACAAGAACCTCATCTACGGTACAATTTAAATATCCGAGAAAGCAAAAAATGGATAAAGAAGTTGTGGTACGCACGTACAATGGAATATCACTCAGCAATGAAATCTACGTCATCAGGCCCGTAGCGGCATAATGAGTGGATTCAGGTACGATGATTCTACGAGAAATAAGTCACACAGAAAAGGAAACATCATAAGATATCCCTGATACACGGAATTTAAACTTGGCTACACATGAACTGAATTACAAAACAGAACAGGGTCTCAAATTTAGAAAACCAACTAATGCTTGCTTAGGGGAAAGGTGAGTTGGGGTGCTGCATAAAACCAGAGATTGAAATTAGCACAGATACCTTTCCATAAGTCAAATATATAATAGACAAGACCTACACCTTGCTCAACGAAATGGACTCAACGCCCCATATTCAACGCCTGGGAAGATACCTGACAAGTAAGAATCTTAAAACCCATGGATTTATATGTCTCCATAAGGAAATCAAGCGTGTGTACAGGGGCCTAAACGCAGCACTGAACGTCCAATAAATCCCATTATCAAAATAAATTTCTAAAACAAAACACAATGACAGTGAAATAGAGAGCAATTCTTAAATAATTCATTCAGGGCTTGTGATGCAACCTGGATTTACAACATCTACACCCAGAGCTGGGTGAGATATAAGGCTGGACACTTTGGGCTGATAGCATTGGTGAGGTTCGGTGAGCAAACGCAGACCCTTTGAAGTCATACTGCATGGTACCCATTCCATGGCTCCCAACTCTCCAGGTTTAAGAGAGTCTTACTTCAGCTAAAACATGCATGGGAAACCCAGAGTATAGTCCACTGTGTGATTGGGAAACGTTTTCAAATGCATCTCAGTTTTCATCCCCTTGTACTCGGGTTCACCATTCCAGACGCTTTACTAATACTCTCCCCACTTGGAGAGTCAGTGCCTTTATCCTCCTGTTTGGCACAGTTTGCAATTTCTGCGCAAGATGAACAGGAATAGGGAGAACCAATGAGGGACTAGACATAGTTGTCTGCACGGGCAAATGAAACGCTCATTTCCCACCAGGAAGAGGAATTAACTAAAGGCTCAGTGTGCCCTGCCGGAAACAGATTAGGGCCTGAAGCAATCCTGCGGTTTGGCGGCCAGCTCACATGAAAGCGAGTTGAAGAAAGGACATCAGGGACACTGTATTTCACAAACCTGCAGAGTTATGAATGACAGCTATCGTCCAAAAATGTACTGAAGTAAGTCTTCGAAGAGGACTGGAAAGCGGGGCAGAATTTCAGAAAAACGATTTCAGGGGGTAGACTGGAATTGCACTTAAAGCATAGGATAAGAGGTAGAATGTCGACAATGATGCACTTGGCCAAAATGGGCATATGCGTTTTTTCCTGAATATATTTAGGAAAACAGGCGTACGCCCTTTTTGGCCAACCAAGCAAGCATGTTAAGGAAATCTGCACTACACTGAAGTCTCTCTGCCCCCTGGTCAAAAGGGCCATCTGAAAAAAGTGTAAAATCCAGAAAAGCAGCACAGGCCATGGAGAAGAGGGAGCCTTGTTATGCTGATGGGTGGGATGTAAATTGCCAACAGCCACTCTTTAGAAGTGTATGTTGTTTCCTCAAACACCTAAAAAACAAAGCAACGGAGCCTACGGCATTTCCACTTATGGTCCTCTAGCTTAGGGAAATTAAAATCAAAAACACACAGCCACCCCAAAATTTTGGACGGCTCTGTTTACAAGAACCTCGTCTACGGTACAAGTTAAATATCCTAGAATGTGAAAAATGGATAAAGAATTTGTGGTACGTACGTACAATGGAATATCACTCACCAATGAAATCAATGTCATCAGGCCCGTCGCGGCATAATGAGTGGATTCAGGTACGATGATTCTAAGTGAAATAAGTCACACAGAAAATGAAACATCATAAGATATCAGTAATACACGGAATGTAAACTTGGCTACACATGAACTAAATTAAAAAACAGAACAGGGTCTCAAATTTAGAAAACCAACTTATGCTTGCTTAAGGGGAAAGGTGAGTTGGGGTGCTGCATAAAACCAGAGATAGAAATTAGCACAGATACCTTTCCATAAGCCAAATATGTAATAATCAAGACATACTCCTTGCTCAACGAAATGGACTCAACACTCCATATTCAAAGCCTAAGAATACACCTGACTAGTAAGGATCTTCAAACCCATGGATTTATATGTCTCCATAAGAGACTCAAATGTGTGTACAGCGGCATGAATGCAGCAGAGAAAATCCGATAAATCCCATTATCAAAATGAATTACAAAAACAAACACAATGACAGTGAAATAGAGAGCAATTCTTAAATAATTCTTTCAGGGCTTGTGCTGCAACCTGGATTTACCACATCTATACCAAGAGCTGAGTGAGACATAAGGTTGGACAATTCGGGCTGATAGCATTGTTGAGGTTCGATGAGCCAATGCAGACCCTTTGAAGTCATACTGCATGGTACCCATTCCATGGGCCCCAACTCTTCAGGTTTAAGGGATTCTTCCTTCAGCTAAACGTGCATGGGAAACCCACAGTATGGTGCACCGTGTGACCGGAAAACGTCTTCAAATGCATCTCAGTTTTCGTCCCCTTTTACTCGGGTTAACCATTCCAGACCCTTTACTAACACTCTCCCCACTAGGAGAGTCAGTGCCTTTAACCTCCTGCTTGGCACAGTTTGCAATTTCTGCGCAAGATGAACAAAAATAGGGAGAACCAATGAGAGACTAGCTCTAGGTGTCTGCACGTTCAAATATAACGCTCATTTCCCACCAGGAAGAGGAATTTACCAAAGGATCAGCGTGCTGTCCTGGAACCAGATTAGGGCCTGAAGCAATCCTGCGGGTTAGCGGCCAGCTCACAAGAAAGCAAGTAGAAGAAAGGAGCTCAGGCACACTGTCATTCACAAACTTGCAGAGTTATAAATGACAGCTATGGTCCAAAAATATATTGAAGTAAGTCTACGTAGAGGACTTGAAAGCGGGGCAGAATTGCAGGAAAACATTTTCAGGGGCAGACTGGAATTGCATTTAAAGAATAGGGAAAGAGACAGAAAGTCGACAATGATGCACTTGGTCAAAAAGGTCGTATGCGTTTTTTCCTGAATATATTCAGGAAAAAACGCATACGCGCATTTTGGCCAACCAAGCAAGCGTGTAAAGAAATCTGCACTACAATGAAGCCTCACTGCTCCCCTGTCAAAAGGGACATCTGAAAATAGTGAAAAATCCAGAATCGCAGGACAGGCCATGGAGAACAGGGAGCCTTGTTATGCTGATGGGCGGGATGTAAATTGCCAACAGCCACTCTGGAGAAGTGTATGGTGTTTCCTCAAACACCTAAAAAACTAAGCAACGGAGCCTATGGCACTTCAACTTATGGTTCTATAGCTTAGGGAAATTAAAATCAAAAAGACACAGCCACCCATCAATTTTGGATGGCTCTGCTTACAAGAACCTCGTCTGCGGTACAAGTTAAATATCCGAGAAAGCGAAAAATGGATAAAGAAGTTGTGGTACGTACGTACAATGGAATATCACTCAGCAATGAAATCTGTCATGAGGCGCATTGCGGCATAGTGAGTTTATTCAGGTACGATGATTCTAAGTTAACTAAGTCACACAGAAAAAGAAACACCATAAGATATCTCAAATACACGGACTGTAAACATGGCTGCACATGAACTCAATTACAAAAACAGAAAAGGGTCTCAAATTTAGAAAACCAACTTATGCTTGCTTAAGGGGAAAGGTGAGTTGTGGCGCTGCATAAAACCAGAGATTGAAATTAGCACAGATACCTTTCCATAAGCAAATATGTAATAGTCAGGACCTACTCCTTGCTCCACGAAATGGACTCAACACCGCATATTCAATGCCTAGGAATATACCTGACTAGTAAGAATCTTAAAACCCATGGATTTATATGTCTCCATAAGAGAATCAAGCATGTGTACAGTGGCAAAAATGCAGCAGTGAAAATCCGATAAATCCCATTATCAAAATAAATTACAAACACAAAACTCAATGACAATGAAATAGAGAGCAATTCTTAAATAATTCATTCAGGGCTTGTGATGCAACCTGGATTTACCACATCTACACCCAGAGCTGAGTGAGACATAAGGCTGGACACTTCGGGCTGATAGCATTGGTGACGTTCGGTTAGGAAAGGCAACCCTTTGAAGTCATACTGCATGGTACCCATTCCATGGGTCCCAACTCTCCAGGTTTAAGGGATTCTTCCTTCAGGAAAAACATGCATGGGAAACCCAGAATATGGTCCACCGTGTGACTGGGAAACCTTTTTAAATGCATCTCAGTTTTCGTCCCGTCGTACTCGGTTTAACCATTCCAGACGCTTTACTAACACTCTCTCCACTTGCAGAGTCTGTGCCTTTAACCTCCTGTTTGGCACAGTTTGGAATTTCTGCGCAAGATGAACAGGAATAGGGAGAACCAATGAGAGATTAGCCGTAGGTGTCTGCACGAGCAAATTTAACGCTCATTTCGCACCAGGAGGAGGAATTAGCCAAAGGCTCAGCATGCCATGCCGGAACCAGTTTAGGGCCTGAAGCAATCCTGCGGTTTTGCGGCCAGCTCACAAGAAAGCGAGTTGAAGAAAGGAGCTCAGGGGCACTGTAATTCACAAACCTGCAGAGTTATAAATGACAGCTATTGTCCAAAAATATATTGAAGTAAGGCTGCAAAGAGGACTTGATCGCGGGGCAGAATTCCAGGAATACGATTTCAGGAGGTAGATGGGAAGTCCTCTGAAAGTATAGGAGAAGAGGCAGAACCTCGACAATGATGCACTTGTTCAAAAAGGGCATATGCGTTTCTTTCAGGGCCCTCATTAAAGAGGGTAGGAGGCTCCCAGCATGCTTCAGTGGCCAATAGAGGGCCTACGTCGCCAAGGCAACGTGAGCCATCCAGGCAGGAGTGACCTCACATCAGAGGGCCCACCTCACAGAAGGGTAAGGAACCCAGTCAGGATCAGACTCTCACCAGAGTGCCCACATAAGCAAGGGGCTGGGAACCAGGCACGAGTGTCCTCACGCCCGTGGGGCCACATCATCGAAAGTTGAGGTACCCAGCACATGTGGCCTCAAACCAGAGGACCCACATCACCATGGGTCTCGGAGCGAGGCAGGCAGGATTAACCTCAAAACACATGGCCCATTGTATAAAAAAGGTGAGGAATCCAGCAGTTGGAACGTCCCAGCAGGCGGCCCAGATCACCGAGGCTATGGGATCCAGGCAGTGATGAACTCACAACAGAGGGCCCTCATCGTGATACTGTAAGCAACCCAGCCGTTGTGACCTCAGAGCACAAGGCCCACATTCCCATGGGGAAGGGAACCAAGCAGGAGTGTCATCGCACCAGTGGGCACACATCAGAAAATGTGGAGAGCCCTGCAGTTAGGGCTGGACGCCAGAGGGCCCTCATCACTGAGGAGAGGAGGCTCCCAGCAAGCTCCAACTGCTACCAGAGGGCCGACGTCGCCAATGCGGGGTGTGCCAGCCAGGCAGGAGTGACCTCAGAGCAGAGGGCCAACAACACAAAAGTGTGAGGAACCCAAAGAGGATCAGACTCTCACCACAGGGCCCACATCACCAAGGGAATGGAAACCAGGCAGGAGTGTCCTCACACCAGTGGGGCCACATCACCGAAATGTGACGGACCCAGCACACGTGGCCTCAAACTACAGGACACACATCACCAAGGGGCTGGGAGTGAGGCAGGCAGGAGGAGTCTCAAAACAGAGGGCCCATAGAAGGAAAAAGTTGAGGAATCCCGCAGTTGGAAGCTCCCCGCAGGTGGCCAGGAGCAGCGAGGCTATGGGATCCATGCCGGAGTGAACTCACACCAGAGGGCCCTCATCATGAAACTGAGCAACGTAACATTGGGACCTCAGAGCAGAAAGCCCACATTCCCATGGGGTTGGGAACCTGGCAGGAGTGTACTCGCACCACAGGGCACACATCAGAAAATTTTGGGAGCCCAGCAGTTAGGGTCTGACACCAGAGGGCCCTCATTACCGAGGGGAGGAGACTCCCAGCAGGCACCAACTCCCAACTGAGGGCCCATGTCGCCAAGGTGACGTGTGTCAGCCAGGCAGGAGTGACCTCACAGCAGAGGGCCTACCTCACAAAGGGTGAGGAACGCAGCCAGGATAAGACTCTCACCAGAGGGCCCACATCACCAAAGGGATCGGAACAAGGCAGGAGTGTCCTCACACCAGTGTGCCCACATTATAGAAAGGTGAGGAACCCAGCACATGTGGCCTAAACCAGAGGACCCACATTTCCAAGGTGCTCCGAGTGAGGCAGGCAGGAGTAGCCTAACAACACAGGGCCCACAGAATAAAAAATGTGAGGAATCCAGCAGTTGGAACCTCCCAGCAGGTGGCCCAGAGCACGGAGTCTATGGGATCCAGGCCACAGTGATCTCACAGCAGAGGGCCCACATCATGAAACTGTGAGCAACCCAGCCAGTGGGACCTCAGAGCAGAAGGCCCACATCCCCATGGGGATGGGAACCTCGCAGGAGTGTCCTCGCACAACTTAGCACGTATCAGAAAATGTGGGAACCCAGGAGTTATGGCCTGACGCCAGAGGGCCCACATCACGGAGGAGAGGAGGCTACCAGCAGGCTCCAAATGCCACCAGAGGGCCGACGTCACCAAGGCAACGGGAACAAGCCAGGCAGGAGTTACCTCACAGCAGAGGGCCCACCTCACAGAAGTGTGAGGAACCCAAAGAGGATCAGACTCTAACCAGAGCGCGCACATCACCAAGGGGATGGAAACCAGGCAGGAGTGTCCTCACACCAGTGGGGCCACATCAGCGAAAGGTGAGGAACACAGCACATGTGGCCTCAAACAAGGGGACACACATCACGAAAGGGCTGGGAGTGAGGCGTGCAGGAGGAGACTCACAACAGAGGGCCCATAGAATAAAAAAGGTGAGGAACCCCCCAGTTGGAAGCTCCAAACAGCTGGCCCAGAGCACCGAGGCTATGGGATCTATGCCGGAGTGAACTCACAGCAGAGGGCCCACATTCTGACACTGTGAGCAGCCCAGCCGTTGGGACCTCAGAGCAGAAAGCCCACATGCCCATGGGGATGGGACCCTGGCTAGAGTGTACTCGCCTGACAGGGCGCACATCAGAAAATTTTGGGAGCCCATGAGTTAGGGCCTGACGCCATAGGGCCCCCATCACCGAGGGGAGGAGACTCCCAGCAGGCACCAACTCCCAACTGAGGGCCCACATCGCCAAGGTGACGTGTGCCAGCCAGGCAGGAGTGACCTCACAGCAGAGGGCCCACCTCACAGAAGTGGGAGGAACCCAGCCAGGATCAGACTCTCACCAGAGGGCCCACATCACCAAGGGGATCAGAACAAGGCAGGAGTGTCCTCACACCAGTGGGGCCACATCATTGAAAGGTGAGGAACCCAGCACACGTGGCCTCAAACCAGAGGACACACATCACCCAGGGGCTGGGAGTGAGGCAGGCAGGAGGAGTCTCAAAACAGAGGGCCCATAGAAGGAAAAAGGTGAGGAATCCCACAGTTGGAACCTCCCCGCAGGTGGCCAGAAGCAGGGAGGCTATGCGATCCATGCGGGAGTGAACTCACACCAGAGGGCCCTCATCATGAAACTGAGCAACGTACCATTGGGACCTCAGAGCAGAAGGCCCACATTCCCATGGGGTTGGGAACCGGGCAGGAGTGTACTCGCACCACAGGGCGCACATCAGAGAATTTTGGGAGCCCAGGAGTTAGGGTCTGACGCCAGAGGGCCCTCATTACTGAGGGGAGGAGACTCCCGGCAGGTACCAACTCCCAACTGAGGGCCCACATCGCCAAGGTGACATGTGCCAGCCAGGCAGGAGTGACCTCACAGCAGAGGGCCCACCTCACAGAAGGGTGAGGAACCCAGCCAGGATCAGACTCTCACCAGAGGGCCCACATCATCAAGGGGATAGGAAGCAGGCAGGAGTGTCCTCACACCAGTGGGGCCACACCATCGAAAGGCGAGGGACCCAGCACACGTGGCCTCAAACCAGAGGAAACACATCACCAAGGGGCTGGGAGAGAGGCAGGCAGGAGGAGTCTCAAAACAGAGGGCCCATAGAAGAAAAAAGGTGAGGAATCCCGCAGTTGGAACATTCCAGCAGGTGGCCAGGAGCAGAGAGGCCATGGGATCCAGGCCGGAGAGAACTCACAGCAGAGGGCCCTCATCATGAAACTCAGCAACCCATGGTTGGGACCTCAGAGCAGAAGGCCCACATTCCCATGGGGTTGGGAACCTGGCAGGAGTGTACTCGAACAACAGGGCGCATATCAGAAAATATTGGGAGCCCAGGGGTTAGGGTCTGACGCCAGAGGGCCCTCATTACCGAGGGGAGGAGACACCCAGCAGGCACCAAATCCCACCAGAGGGCCGACGTCGCCAAGGCGGGGTGTGCCAGCCAGGCAGGAGTGACCTCAGAGAAGAGGGCCCACCTCACAGAAGTGTGAGGAACCCAACCAGGATCAGACTCTCACCGGAGGGCCCACATCACCAAGGGGATGGGAACCAGGCAGGAGTGTCCTCACACCAGTAGGGCCACATCAGCCAAAGGTGAGGAACCCAGCACATGTGGCCTCCAACCAGAGGACACACATCACCAAGGGGCTAGGAGTGAGGCAGGTGTCTGGAGGGGTACATTTAACTCTAATTTCCCACCAGGAAGTGGAATGAACCAAAGTCTCAGAGTGCCGTGCCGGACCCTGATTACGGCCTGAAGCAAACCTGTGGCTCTGTGGCCAGTTTTCAAGGAAACGAGTTAAGAAAGGAAATCACGGTCACTGTAATTCACAAACCTGCAGAGTTATAAATGACAGCTATTGGCAAAAATATATTGAAGTAATTCTGCAAAGAGGACTTGAAAACGAGGCAGAATTGCAGGAATCATATTTCAGGGGGTAGATTGGAATTGCATTTAAAGCATGTGAAAAGCGGCAGATCTTTGACAGTGATGCACTTAGACAAAAGTGCGTAAACATTGTTTCCTGAATATATTCAGGAAAAAACACATATGCCCTTTTTGGCCAACCAAGCACTCTAGCAATGGAAATCCGCACTACAATGAAGTCTCATTTCCCATTCGTCAAAAGGGCCATCTGAAAAAAGTGTAAAAACCAGAAACACAGGACAGGCCATGGAGAACAGGGAGCCTTGTTATGCTGATGGGCGGGATGTAAATTGCCAACAGACACTCTGGAGATGTTTATGGTGTATCCTGAAACATCTGAAAAACAAAGCTACAGACCCTAGGGCACTTCCACTTTCGGCCCTATAGCTTAGGAAAATTAAAATCAACAAGACACAGCCAACACAAAATTTTGAGCTGCTGTGTTTACAAGAACCTTGAGTCCAGTACAAATTAAATATCCCAGAAAGAAAAAAAATGGATAAAGGAGTTGTGCTACTTACGTACAACGGAATATCACTCAGCAATGAAATCAATGTCATCAGGCCTGTAGCAGCAAATTGAGTGGATTTAAGTATGATGATTCTAAGAGAAATACGTCACACAGAGAAAGATAATTATCATAAGATATCACTAATAGAGAGAGTGTAAACTTGGCTACACATAAACTGAATTCCAAAACCGAACAGAGTCTCACATTTAGATAAAAACTTATGCTTGCTTAAGGGGAAAGTTGAGTTGCGGTGCTGTATAAAACCAGAGATTGAAATTAGCACACATACCATTCCATAAGCCAAATATGTAATAGACAAGACCTACTCTTTGCTCAACGAAATAGACTCATCCATGGTGTATCACCTCACACCTGTTAGAATGGGCATCATCAGAAAATCTACAAACAACAAATGCTGGAAAGGGTGTGGAGATAAGGAACCCTCTTCCACTATTGTTGGGAATGAAAATTGATACAGTCACTGTGGAGAACATTATGGAGTTTCTTATAAAACTAAGAATAGAATTACCATATGATACAGCCATCCCACTACTGGGCATATACCCAGACAAAACCATAAATCGAAAAGAGACATTCACCGCAATGTTCATTGCATCACTATTTACAATATCCAGGTAATGGAAGCAACCTAAATGCCCACAGACAGACGAATGCATAAAGATGTGGTACATATATAAAATGGAATATTACTAAGCCATAAAAAGGAATGAAATTGGGTCATTTGTAGAGACGTTGATGGATCTAGAGACTGTCATACAGAGTGAAGTAAGTTAGAAATAGAAAAACAAATCTTGTCTATTAATGCATATATGTGGAACCTAGAAAAATTGTACAGATGAACCGTTTTGCAAGGCAGAAATAGAGCAACAGATGTAGACAACAAACGTATGGACACCAAGGGGGGAAAGCTGTTGGGGGGTGGTGGTGGGAGGAGTTGAGAGATTGGGATTGGTATGTATACATTTATATGTATAAAATAGATAACCAAAAAGAACCTGCTGTATAAAAAATAAAATAAAATTCAAAATTAAAAAAAATAAAATTAAAAAAAGTAAAACAGAAAAAATATTCTGCCCTTCACATACATGTATTTATATGAATAAATTATTTCCATGCATATATCTGTAAATACAGAAAAGAGGAATAAATTCTACCTTGAACCAAAAACGAAAAAAAGAAAAAGAAAAACAGAACCCACCAGTTACACAGAGGAAATCCCTATCAGGGCAATTGCTCCAGTTGTAAACAATTCTGAAGTTGGTCAGTGGTGGGGAATCATCTCCCATTCAGCCAGCAGGCCCCACGCAACAAGCGTCCTCATTGCAAAGCTGGGGGACCGTGCCGAGGCATCTGTGAGTAAACGTGGGCCGAGCCCCAGGCCAGCTGCTGCTGAAATGTTCCCACCCTTCCCAGGTAAAACACCTGAATATGTACAAGGACTTGAAAGCCTAGAGGAAGGGCCATGGAGCCACACGAGCGACAGCATGCCGGCCGACTTGATGCCTGTAGGCCAGCCAGGATGGCCCTGGCCCTGGGTGCTCTTCTGGAAGCTTTCCATTTCCCTGCCTGAGATACCCCTCCTGTCCCGGCCCCCACTGCTTTCTTCCTTCCTCACCTCTGCCCAGGGAGGAATTCCAGCGGCAGGTATGGGTGACACATCCTCTTCTTTAGCAGGTGGCATCTTGGCAACTGCTGCAGAAAGTCCAGCAGAGCCCCACTCACACTGAGCCACCCACAAAGCCGTGGCCTCTCACTCCCTCCCACCAACCCAGCCCCGAGACTGTTGACAGGGCAGAGAAAATGGCGTCAGGCACAGCTGCAGGGGCTCTTGCTGCCTGGAGTGGTGTTTATATCGATCTCAACCCAGGCGCACCTGGGGAGATCTGGCCGGCACGGTCAGGCTGCCCAGGTCAGCCTATCATCACCCCTCAGGGTCTCACAGTTACAGAAAATGGAACTTGCTGAATCGGCCAGGTCCAAGGAACAGGTGTGGGCTCTTGAGAGTCAGGATAGACAAGGGGCTGTAGCTCTGGCTTGTTTTCTAATCATTTTATCTGGCCCATGAGTGGGAGACAACTTCAAGAAAACCCTCTCCTAATGAGAGGAACCCAGGAGTCAGGGAGAGGAGGGGTGGGTGGTGGGTTTAGACAGAGGCCTGGTGCCCCGGGTGCAGTGGAAGCCTCTGGAAGACCAGGTGGAGGGAGGCCGCACAGAGTGATCCCCAAGGTCACAGACCTTTTGGAGCTGCTGTTTGTTAGTTCAAGTACTGCTCTGAGGTGCTCTGTGTCAGATCTGAGTGACAGGTGAGCTGGGAGTGCTTTGCAATGTGCACTATGTGCACGGTTCCTGTTTGCCCAGACTTGCCACGGTACCTGCAAGGGTAGCTCTGTATCCTGGGAGGGGCCTGACCACGAGAACCCCATGGGCTGCAGGGTACCTGCCCAGGGAACACCATATCCTGGGAGGGGCCTGACCACGAGGGCCCTGTGTCCTGGGGTGGGGGTGGGGTACCTGCCTGGGTAAGCTCCATATCCTGGGATTGGCCTGACCTTGAGAGCCCCATGGGCTGCAGCAGTCAAGGTAACGGATGTCAGGAGAGTCAGTGAAGCCACCGAGGATATACCTCCAGTAGTTCCTAAATCCTATACCCTGCTGGTCATTCTACCAACAACCAGGACTTGGTATTCTGTATTAGTCTTCAATGATGCCTTCTTTTACACTTTTTTCACATGGCCCGTTTGACCGGGGGGCAGTGAGGCTTCATTGTAGTGCAGATTTCCTTTACACGCTTGCTTGGTTGGCCAAAAAGTGCATATGTGTTTTTTCCTGAATATAGTCAGGAAAAAACCCATATGCACTTTTTGGCCAAGTGCATCATTGTCGACATTCTGCCTCTTTTCCTATGCTTTAAGTGCAATTCCAGTCTACCCGCTGAAATCGTTTTCCTGAAATTCTGCACCGCTTTAAAGCCCTCTTCACAGACTTACTTGAATATATTTTTGGACGATAGCTATCATTCATAACTCTGCAGGTTTGTGGACTACAGTCCACTTGAGCTCTTTTCTTCAACACGCTTTCTTGTGAGCTGACCGCAAAACTGCAGGATTGCTTCAGGCCCTAATCTGTTTCTGGCAGGGCATGCTGAGCCTTTGGTTAATTCCTCTTCCTGGTGGGAAATGAGCGTTCCATTTGCCCGTGCAGACACCTACAGCTAGTCTCTCATTGGTTCTCCCTATTCCTATTCATCTTGCGCAGAAATTGCAAACTGTGCCAAACAGGAGGTTAAAGGCACAGACTCTCCAAGAGGGGAGAGTGTTGGTAAAGCGTCTGGAATGGCGAACCCGAGTACCAGGGGACGAAAACTGCGATGCATTTGAAAACGTTTCCCAATGACATGGTGGACCGTACTCTGCGTTTCCCATGCATGTTTTAGCTGAAGGAAGAATCCCTTAAACCTGGAGAGTTGAGACCCATGGAATGGGTACCATGCAGTATGTCTTCAAAGGGTCTGCATTTGCTCACCGAACCTCACCAATGCCATCAGCCCGAAGAGTCCAGCCTTATGTCTCACCCTAACCCTTACTCGAAGCCTTGCCCTAATCCGTCCCGTAATCCTAACCCATACGCAAACACTAACCCGTATCCTAACACGTACGCTCATCCTAAACAGTTGTCGTACCCTAACCTGTACCCTAAACCGTCCCTATCCCCTAACCCTAACAAACCATAACCCTAACACTTACCCAAAGCCTTACCCTAAACCGTCCCCTAATCCTAACCCGTACGTTAACACTAACTCATACCCTAACATGTACGCTCACCCTAAACCATTGTCGTACCCTAACCTGTACCCTAAACTGTCCCCGTCCCCTAAACATAACACTAACCCTAACCCTAAACCTAACCCTTACCCGAAGCCTTACCGTAACCCGTCCCCTAAAACTAACCTGGGCGCTAACACTAACCCATACCCTAACACGTACACTCACCCTAAACCGTTGGCGAACCCTAACCTGTACCCTAAACTGTCCCCATCCCTGTCCTCTAACACTAACCCTAACCCTTACCCGAAGCGTCACCCTAATCCGTCCCATAATCCTAAACCGTACGCTAAAACTAACCCGTGCCCTACCACATACGCTCACCTGAAAACGTTGTCGTACCCTAACCTGTACCCTAAACCGTCACCGTCCCCTAATCCTAACCCTAACCCTTACCCAAAGCCTTACCCTAACCGTCGCCTAATCCTAACCCGTACGCTAACACTAACTGTACCCTAACACATATGCTGACCCTAAACCGTTGTCGTACCCTAACCTGTACCCTAAACAATCCCCGTCCCCTAACCCTAACCCTAACCCTAACCCTAACCATTAAGCGAAGCCTTACCCTAACCCGTCCCTAATCCTAACCCGTACGCTAACACTAACACGTACCCTAACACATACGCTCACACTAAACCCTTGTTGTACCCTAACCTGTACCCTAAACCGTCCCCGTACCTTACCCTAACCCTAACCCTAAACCTTACCTGAAGCCTTGCCCTAACCTGTCCCCTAATCCTAACATGGACGCTAACACTAACCCGTACCCTAACATGTACGCTCACCCTAAACCGTTGTCGTACCCTAACCTGTACCCTAAACCGTCACCGTCCCCTAACCCTAACCCTAACCCTAACACTTACACGAAGCCTTACACTAACCCGTCCCCTAATCCTAACCCGTGCGCTAACAATAACCCGTACCCTAACACGTACACTCACGCTAAACCGTTGTCTTACCCTAACCTCTACCCTAAACCGTCACTGTCCCCTAACACTAACCCTAATCCTAACCCTTAACCGAAGCCTTACCCTAACCTGTCCCCTTATCCTAACCAGTACACTAACACTAACCCGTAACCTAACACGTACGCTCACCCTAAACCGTTGTCGTACCCTAACCTGTACCCTAAACCGTCCCCGTCCCCTAACCCTAAACCTAACCTTAACGCTAATCCTAAACCTTACCCGAAGCCTTACCCTAAACCGTTCCCTAATCCTAACCCGTATGCTAAAACTAACCCGTACCCCAACACGTACGCTCACACTAAACCGTTGTTGTACCCTAACCTGTATCCTAAACCGTCCCTGTCACCGTCCCCTAACACTAACCCTAACCCTAACCCTAACCCTTAGCCGAAGCCTTACCCTAACCCGTCCCCTAATCCTAACCCGTAGGCTAACACTAACCCGTACCCTAACACGTACGCTCACCCTAAACCGTTGTTGTACACTAACCTGTACCCTAAACCGTCCCCGTCACCTAACACTAACCCTAACCCTAACCCTAACCCTAACCCTTACCTGAAGCCTTACCCTAAACCGTTCCCTAATCCTAACCCGTACGCTAACACTAACCCGTGCCCTAACATGTACAGTCATCCTAAACCGTTGTCGTACGCTAACCTGTATCCTGAACCGTCCCCGTCCCCGTCCCCTAACCCTAACCCTAAACCTAACCCTAACCCTTACCCGAAACCTTACTCTAAACTGTCCCATAATCCTAACCCGTACGCTAACACTAATCCATACCGTAACACGTATGCTCACCCTAAACCGTTGTCGTACCCTAACCTGTACCCTAAACCGTCCCCATCCCCAAACCCTAACCCTAAACCTAACCCTAACCCTAAACCTTACCTTAAGCCTTACGCTAACCCGTCCCCTAATCCGAACACGTACGCTAACCATAACCCGTACCCTAACACGTACGCTCACACTAAACCGTTGTCGTACCCTAACCTGTACCCTAAACCGTCCCCGTCCCCTAACCCTAACCCTAAACCTAAGCCTAACCCTTAACCGAAGCCTTACCCTAACCCGTCCCCTAATCCGAACCCGTATGCTAACACTAACCCGTACTCTAATACGTACACTCACCCTAAACCGTTTTCGTATGCTAACCTGTACCCTAAACCGTCCCCGTCCCCGTCCCCTAACCCTAACGCTAACCCTAACACTAACCCTTACCCGAAGCCTTACACTAACCCGTCCCCTAATCCTAAGCCGTACGCTAACACTAAAACGTGCGCTACCACGTACGCTCACCATAAACTGTTGTCGTACACTAAAGTGTACCCTAAACCGTCCTCTTCCCCGTTCCCTAAACCTAAACCTAACCCTAACAATGACCCTTACCTGAAGCCTTACCCTAACCCATCCCATAATCCTAACCCGTACGCTAACACTAACCCGTACCCAAACACGTACGCTCACCCTAAACCGTTGTCGTACCCTAACCTGTACCCTAAACCGTCCCCGTCCCCTAACCCTAACCCTAACCCTAACCCCAACCCGAAAACTTATCCGAAGCCTTACCCTAACCCATCCCTTATTCCTAACCCGTACGCTAACACTAACCCGTACCCTAACACTAACCCGTACCCTAACACGTACGCTCAACCTAAACCGTTGTGTACCATAACCTGTACCCTAAACCATCCCCGTACACTACCCCTAACCCTAATCTAAACCTAGCCCTTACTCGAAGCCTTACCCTAATCCGTCCCCTAATCCTAACCCATACGCTAACACTAAATGATACCCTAACACGTACGCTCACCCTAAACCGTTGTTGTACCCTAAACTGTACCCTAAACCGTTCCCGTCCCCGTCCCCCAACCGTAAACCTAACCCTAAACCTAATCCTTACCCGAAGCCTTACCCTAACCCGTCCCATAATCCTAACCGTACGCTAACACTAACCCGTACCCTAACACGTACGCTCACCCTAAACAGTTGTCGTACCCTAACCTGTACCCTAAACCGTCCCCGTCACCTAACCCGAACCCTAACCCTAGCCCTAACTCTAACCCTTACCCGAAGCCTTACACTAACCCGTCCCCTAATCCTAACCCATACGCTAACACTAAACTGTACCCAAACACGTACGCTCAACCTAAACCGTTGTCGTACCCTAACCTGTACCATAAAGCGTCTCCGTCCCCTAACCCTAACCATAACCCTAACCCTAACACTTACTCGAAGCCTTATCCTAACCTGTCCCCTAATCCGAACCCGTACGCTAACACTAACCCGTACCCTAACACGTACGCTCACCCTAAACCGTTGTGTAACCTAACCTGTACCCTAAACCGTCCCCGTCCCCTAACCCTAACCCTAACCTTAATCCTAACCCTTACCCGAAGCCTTACCACAACCCGTCCCCTAATCCTAACCCGTACGCTAATACTAACACGTACCCTAACACGTACGCTCACTCTAAACCGTTGTCGTACCCTAACCTGTACCCTAAAGCATCTCCGTCCCCGTCCCCTAACCCTAATCCTAACCCTAAACCTTACCCAAAGCAGTACCCTAACCCGTCCCCTAATCCTAACCCGTACGGTAACACTAACCCGTAGCCTAACACGTACGCTCAACGTAAACCGTTGTGTACCCTAACCTGTACATTAAACCATCCCCGTACACTAACCCTAACGCTAACCCTAAACCTAACGCTTACCGGAAGCCTTACCCTAACCCGTCCCCTAATCCTAAACCGTACGCTAACACTAAACCGTACCCTAACACGTACGCACACCCTAAACCGTTGTTGTACCCAAACGTGTACCCTAAACCGTTCCCGTCCCGTCCCCTAACCCTAAACCTAACCCTAAACCTAACCCTTACCCGAAGCCTTACCCTAACCCGTCACCTAATCCTAACCCGTAGGCTAACACTAACCCGTACCCTAACACGTACGCTCACCCTAAACCGTTGTCGAACCATAATCTGTACCCTAAACCGTCCCCCTCACCTAACCCTAACCCTAACCCTAACCCTAATTCTAACCCTTACCCGAAGCCTTACACTAAACCGTCACCTAATCCTAACCTGTACGCAAACACTAAACCGTACCCTAACACGTACGCTCACCCGAAACATTTGTCGTACACTAACCTGTACCCTAAACCGTCTCCGTCCCCCTCACCCTAACCCTAACCCTAACCCTAACCCTTACCCGAAGCCTTACCCTAAACCGTCCCCTAATCCGAACCCGTATGCTAACACTAACCCGTGCCCTAACACGTACACTCAACCTGAACAGTTGTCGTACCCTAAACTGTACCCTAAACCGTCCCCATTCCGTAACCCTAACCCTAACCCTAAACCTAACCATAAAACTTACCCAAAGCCTTACACTAACCCGTTCCCTAATCCAAATCCATACGCTAACACTAACCCGTACCCTAATACATGCGCTCACACTAAACCGTTGTCGTACCCTAAACTGTACCCTAAAAAGTCACTGTCCCCTAATTCTAACCCTAACGCTAACCCTAACACTTACCCGAAGCCTTACACTAACCCGTCCCCTAATCCTAACCCGTACGCTAACACTAACCCATACCCTAACATGTACGCTCACCCTAATCCATTGTCGTACCCTAACCTGTACCCTAAACCGTCCCCGTCCCCTAACCCTAACACTAAACCTAATCATTACCCGAAGCCTTACCCTAACCTGTCCCCTAATCCTAACCCGTACGCTAACGCTAACCAGTACCCTAACACGTACCCTCACTCTAAACCGTTGTCGTACCCTAACCTGTACCCTAAAACGTCCCCATCCCCTAACCCTAACCCTAACCCTTACCCGAAGCCTTCCCCTAACCCGTCCCCTAATCCTAACCCGTACGCTAACACTAACCCATACCCTAACACGTATGCTCACCCTAAACCGTTGTCGTACCCTAACCTCTACCCTAAACCGTCCCCGTCCCCTAACCCTAACCCTAAACCTAACCCTAAACCTAACCCTTACCCGAAGCCTTACCCTAACCCGTCCCCTAATCCTAACCTGTACGCTAACACTAACCCGTACACTAACAAGTACACTCACCCTAAAACGTTGTCATACCCTAATCTGTACCCTAAACCGTCCCCTAACCCTAACCCTAAACCTAACCCTTACCCGAAGCCTTACCCTAACCCGTCCTCTAATTCTAAACCGTACGCTAACAGTAAACCGTGCCCTAACACGTACGCTCACCCTAAACCGTTGTCGTACCCTAACCTCTACCCTAAACCGTCCCCGTCCCCTAAACCTAACCCTAACCCCAACCCTAACCCTTAACCGGAGCCTTACACTAACCCGTCCCGTAATACTCAGCCGTACGCTAACTCTAACCCATACCCTAACACGTACGCTCACCCTAAACCGTTGTCGTACCCTAACCTGTATCCTAAACCATCCCCGTCCCCTAACCCTATCCCTAACACTAACCCTAACCCTTACCCGAATCCTTACCCTAACACGTCCCCTAATCTAAACTGTACGCTAACACTAACCCGTACCCTAACACGTACGCTCACCCTAACCATTGTCGTACCCTAACCTGTACCCTAAATCGTGCCCATCCCCTAACCCTTACCCGAAGCCTAACCCTAACTGTAAACCTTACCCGAAGCCTTACACTAACCCGTCACCTAAAACTAACCGTATGCTAACACTAATCCGTGCCCTAACACGTACGCTCACCCTAAAGCGTTGTCGTGTACTAACCTGTACCCTAAACCATCCCCGTCCCCTAACACTAGCCCTAAACCTAACCCTAACACTAACCCTAAACCTTACCCGAAGCCTTACCCTAACCCGTCCCCTAATCCTAACCCGTACCCTAACACTAACCCGTACCCTAACACGTACGCTCACCCAAAACCGTTGTCGTACCCTAACCTGTACCCTAAACCGTCCCTGTCCCCTGACCCTAACCCTAACCCTAACCCTTACCTGAAGCCTTACACTAACCCGTCCCCTGAACGTAACCTGTACGCTAACACTAACCAGTACCCTAACACGTATGCTCACCCTAAACCTTTGTCGTACATTAACCTGTACCCTAAATCGTCCTTGTCCCCTAACCCTAACCCTAACCCTAACCCTAACCCTTACCCTAAGCCTTACCCTAACTCGTCCCCTAACCCTAACCCGTACGCTAACACTAACCCCTACCCTAACACGTACGCTCACCCTAAACCGGTTTCGAGCCTAACCTGTACCCCAAACCGTCCCTGTCCCCTAAACCTAACCCTAACCCTAACCCTAATCCTAACCCTTACCGGAAACCTTACCCTAAACCGTTCCCTAATACTAACCCGTATGCTAACACTAACCCGTACCATAACACCTATGCTCACCCTAAACCGTTGTCGTAACCTAACCTGTACCCTAAACCGTCCCTGTCCCCGTCCCCTAACACTAACCCTAACCTTAACCCTAACACTTACCCGAAGCTTTACCCTAACCCGTCACCTAATCCTAACCCGTACGCTAACACTAAACTGTACCCTAACCCGTACGCTCACCCTAAAACGTTGTTTTACCCTAACCTGTACCCTAAACCATCCCCGTCACCTAAGCCTAACCCGAATCCTAACCCTAACCCTAACCCTTACCCAAAGCCTTACCCTAACCCGTCCCCTAATCCTAACGTGTACGCTAACACTAACCCGTACCCTAACACGTACGCTCACCCTAAACCGTTGTCATACGCTAACCTGTACCCTAAAACTTCCCCGTCCCCTAACCCTAACCTTAACCATAACCCGAACCCTAACGCTTACCAGAAGCCTTACCCTAACCCGTCCCTAATCCTAACCCGTACGCTAACACTAACCCGTACCCTAACACATACGCTCAACCTAAACCTTTGTCGTACCCTAACCTGTACCCTAAACAATCCCTGTCCCCTAACCATAACCCTAACCCTACCTCTAAACCTAAACCTTACCCGAAGCCTTACCCTAACCCGTCCCCTAATCCTAACCCGTTAGCTAACACTAACTTGTACACTGACATGTACGCTCACCCTAAACCGCTGTCGTACCCTAACCTGTACCCTAAACTATCCCGGTCGCCTAACCCTAAACCTAACCCTAACCCTAACCCTAACCCTTACCCGAAGCCTTACCCTAACACGTCCCATAATCGTATCCCGTACGCTAACACTAACCCGTGCCCTAACACACACTCTCACACTAAACCGTTGTTGTAACCTAACCTGTACCCTAAACTGTCCCCTTCCCCTAATCCCTAACCCTAACCCTAATCCTAACCCTTACCCGAAGCCTTACCCTAACCTGCCCCCTAATCCTAACCCGTACGCTAACTCTAACCCGTACCGTAACACGTACGCTCACGCTAAATCGTTGTCATACACTAACCTGTACCCTAAACCGTCCGCGTCCCCGTCCTCTAAACCTAACCCTAACCCTAACCCTAACCCTTACCCGAAGCCTTACCCTAAACCGTCCCCTAATCCTAACCCATACGCTAACACTAACCCGTACCCTAACACTTACGCTCACCCTAAACCGTTGTTGTGCACTAACCTGTACCGTACACCGTCCTTTTCCCCGAACCCTAACCCTAACCCTAACCCTAACACTAACGCTTACCCGAAGCCTTACCCTAACCCGTCCCCTAATCCGAACCCGTAAGCTAACAATAATCCGTACACTAACACGTACGCTCACCCTAAATCTTTGTCGTACCCTAATCTGTACCCTAAACCGTCCACATCCCCTAACCCTAACCCTAAACCTAACCCTAACTCTAAACCTTACCTGAAGCCTTACCCTAAACCGTCCCCTAAACCGAACCCGTACCCTAACAATAACCCGTACACTAACACGTACGCTCACCCTAAACGGTTGTCGTACCCTAACCTGTACCCTAAACCGTCCCCGTCCCCGTCCCCTAACCCTAACCATAAGCCTAACCCTTACCCGAAGCCTTACCCTAACCCATCCCCTAATCCGAACCGTACGCTAACACTAACCCGTACCCTAACCGTACACTCACCCTAAACAGTTGTCGTACGCTAACCTGTATTCTAAACTGTCCCCGTCCCCGTCCCCTTACCCTAAACCTAACCCTAACACTAACCCTTACCCGAAGCCTTACCCTAAACCGTTCCATAATCCTAACCCGTACGCTAACACTAAACCATGCGCTACCACGTAGGCTCAGCCTAAACTGTTGTCATACACTAACCTGTACCCTAAACCGTCCCCGTCCCCGTCCCCGTCCCCTAACCCTAACCCTAACCCTTACCCAAAGCCTTACCCTAACCCGTCCCCTAATCATAAACCGTAGGCTAACACTAACCCGTACCCTAACACGCACACTCACCCTAAACCGTTTGCGTACACTAACCTGTACCCTAAACCGTCCCCGTCCCCTAAACCTAACCCTAACCCTAACCCAAACCCTTATCCAAAGCCTTACCCTAAACGGTCCCCTAATCCTAAACCGTACGCTAACACTAACAAGTACCCAAACACGTACGCTCACCATAAACCGTTGTCGTACCCTAACCTGTACCCTAAACTCTCCCCGTCCCCGTCCCCTAAACTTAACCCTAACCCTAACCCTTACCCAAAGCCTTACACTAACCCCTCCCCTAATCCTAACCCGTACGCTAACACTAAACCATACCCTAACACGTACACTCACCCTAAATCGTTGTTGTACCCTAACCTGTACCCTAAACCGTCCCCGTCCCCGTCCCCTAACCCTAAACCTAACCGTAAACTTAACCCTTACCCGAAGCCTTACCCTAACACGTCCCCTAATCATAACCCGTACGCTAACACTAACCCGTACCCTAACACGTATGCTCACCCGAAACCGTTGTCGTAACCTAACCTGTACCCTAAACCATCCCCGTCCCCTAACCCTAAGCCTAAACCTAACCCTAACCCTAACCCTTACCCGAAGCCTTACCCTAACCCGTCATCTAATCCTAACCCGTACGCTAACACTAACCCGTACCCTAACACGTACGCTCACCCTAAACCGTTATCTTACCCTATCCTGTACACTAAACTGTCCCCATCCCCTAACCCTAACCCTAACCCTCACCCTAACCCTTACCCAAAGCCTTACGCTAACCCGTCCCCTAATCCTAACCTGTACGCTAACACTAACCCGTACCCTAATACATGCGCTCACCCTAAACCGTTGTCATACCCTAAACTGTACCCTAAACAGTCCCCGTGCCCTAACCCTAACCCTAACCCTAACCCAAACACTTACCCGAAGCCTTACCCTAACCCGTCCCCTAATGCTAATCCGTACGCTAACACTAACCCCTACCCTAACACATATGCTCACCCTAAACCGTTGTCGTACGCTTACATGTACACTAAACCGTCCCCGTCCCCTAACCCTAACCCTAACCATGACCCTAACCATTACCCGAAGCCTTACCCTAAACCGTCCCCTAATACTAACCCGTACGCTAACGCTAACCAGTACCCTAACACGTACCCTCACTCTAAACCGTTGTCGTACCCTAACCTGTACCCTAAAACGTCCCCATCCCCTAACCCTAACCCTAACCCTTACCCGAAGCCTTCCCCTAACCCGTCCCCTAATCCTAACCCGTACGCTAACACTAACCCATACCCTAACACGTATGCTCACCCTAAACCGTTGTCGTACCCTAACCTCTACCCTAAACCGTCCCCGTCCCCTAACCCTAACCCTAAACCTAACCCTAAACCTAACCCTTACCCGAAGCCTTACCCTAACCCGTCCCCTAATCCTAACCTGTACGCTAACACTAACCCGTACACTAACAAGTACACTCACCCTAAAACGTTGTCATACCCTAATCTGTACCCTAAACCGTCCCCTAACCCTAACCCTAAACCTAACCCTTACCCGAAGCCTTACCCTAACCCGTCCTCTAATTCTAAACCGTACGCTAACAGTAAACCGTGCCCTAACACGTACGCTCACCCTAAACCGTTGTCGTACCCTAACCTCTACCCTAAACCGTCCCCGTCCCCTAAACCTAACCCTAACCCTAACCCTAACCCTTAACCGGAGCCTTACACTAACCCGTCCCGTAATACTCAGCCGTACGCTAACTCTAACCCATACCCTAACACGTACGCTCACCCTAAACCGTTGTCGTACCCTAACCTGTATCCTAAACCATCCCCGTCCCCTAACCCTATCCCTAACACTAACCCTAACCCTTACCCGAATCCTTACCCTAACACGTCCCCTAATCTAAACTGTACGCTAACACTAACCCGTACCCTAACACGTACGCTCACCCTAACCATTGTCGTACCCTAACCTGTACCCTAAATCGTGCCCATCCCCTAACCCTTACCCGAAGCCTAACCCTAACTGTAAACCTTACCCGAAGCCTTACACTAACCCGTCACCTAAAACTAACCGTATGCTAACACTAATCCGTGCCCTAACACGTACGCTCACCCTAAAGCGTTGTCGTGTACTAACCTGTACCCTAAACCATCCCCGTCCCCTAACACTAGCCCTAAACCTAACCCTAACACTAACCCTAAACCTTACCCGAAGCCTTACCCTAACCCGTCCCCTAATCCTAACCCGTACCCTAACACTAACCCGTACCCTAACACGTACGCTCACCCAAAACCGTTGTCGTACCCTAACCTGTACCCTAAACCGTCCCTGTCCCCTGACCCTAACCCTAACCCTAACCCTTACCTGAAGCCTTACACTAACCCGTCCCCTGAACGTAACCTGTACGCTAACACTAACCAGTACCCTAACACGTATGCTCACCCTAAACCTTTGTCGTACATTAACCTGTACCCTAAATCGTCCTTGTCCCCTAACCCTAACCCTAACCCTAACCCTAACCCTTACCCTAAGCCTTACCCTAACTCGTCCCCTAACCCTAACCCGTACGCTAACACTAACCCCTACCCTAACACGTACGCTCACCCTAAACCGGTTTCGAGCCTAACCTGTACCCCAAACCGTCCCTGTCCCCTAAACCTAACCCTAACCCTAACCCTAATCCTAACCCTTACCGGAAACCTTACCCTAAACCGTTCCCTAATACTAACCCGTATGCTAACACTAACCCGTACCATAACACCTATGCTCACCCTAAACCGTTGTCGTAACCTAACCTGTACCCTAAACCGTCCCTGTCCCCGTCCCCTAACACTAACCCTAACCTTAACCCTAACACTTACCCGAAGCTTTACCCTAACCCGTCACCTAATCCTAACCCGTACGCTAACACTAAACTGTACCCTAACCCGTACGCTCACCCTAAAACGTTGTTTTACCCTAACCTGTACCCTAAACCATCCCCGTCACCTAAGCCTAACCCGAATCCTAACCCTAACCCTAACCCTTACCCAAAGCCTTACCCTAACCCGTCCCCTAATCCTAACGTGTACGCTAACACTAACCCGTACCCTAACACGTACGCTCACCCTAAACCGTTGTCATACGCTAACCTGTACCCTAAAACTTCCCCGTCCCCTAACCCTAACCTTAACCATAACCCGAACCCTAACGCTTACCAGAAGCCTTACCCTAACCCGTCCCTAATCCTAACCCGTACGCTAACACTAACCCGTACCCTAACACATACGCTCAACCTAAACCTTTGTCGTACCCTAACCTGTACCCTAAACAATCCCTGTCCCCTAACCATAACCCTAACCCTACCTCTAAACCTAAACCTTACCCGAAGCCTTACCCTAACCCGTCCCCTAATCCTAACCCGTTAGCTAACACTAACTTGTACACTGACATGTACGCTCACCCTAAACCGCTGTCGTACCCTAACCTGTACCCTAAACTATCCCGGTCGCCTAACCCTAAACCTAACCCTAACCCTAACCCTAACCCTTACCCGAAGCCTTACCCTAACACGTCCCATAATCGTATCCCGTACGCTAACACTAACCCGTGCCCTAACACACACTCTCACACTAAACCGTTGTTGTAACCTAACCTGTACCCTAAACTGTCCCCTTCCCCTAATCCCTAACCCTAACCCTAATCCTAACCCTTACCCGAAGCCTTACCCTAACCTGCCCCCTAATCCTAACCCGTACGCTAACTCTAACCCGTACCGTAACACGTACGCTCACGCTAAATCGTTGTCATACACTAACCTGTACCCTAAACCGTCCGCGTCCCCGTCCTCTAAACCTAACCCTAACCCTAACCCTAACCCTTACCCGAAGCCTTACCCTAAACCGTCCCCTAATCCTAACCCATACGCTAACACTAACCCGTACCCTAACACTTACGCTCACCCTAAACCGTTGTTGTGCACTAACCTGTACCGTACACCGTCCTTTTCCCCGAACCCTAACCCTAACCCTAACCCTAACACTAACGCTTACCCGAAGCCTTACCCTAACCCGTCCCCTAATCCGAACCCGTAAGCTAACAATAATCCGTACACTAACACGTACGCTCACCCTAAATCTTTGTCGTACCCTAATCTGTACCCTAAACCGTCCACATCCCCTAACCCTAACCCTAAACCTAACCCTAACTCTAAACCTTACCTGAAGCCTTACCCTAAACCGTCCCCTAAACCGAACCCGTACCCTAACAATAACCCGTACACTAACACGTACGCTCACCCTAAACGGTTGTCGTACCCTAACCTGTACCCTAAACCGTCCCCGTCCCCGTCCCCTAACCCTAACCATAAGCCTAACCCTTACCCGAAGCCTTACCCTAACCCATCCCCTAATCCGAACCGTACGCTAACACTAACCCGTACCCTAACCGTACACTCACCCTAAACAGTTGTCGTACGCTAACCTGTATTCTAAACTGTCCCCGTCCCCGTCCCCTTACCCTAAACCTAACCCTAACACTAACCCTTACCCGAAGCCTTACCCTAAACCGTTCCATAATCCTAACCCGTACGCTAACACTAAACCATGCGCTACCACGTAGGCTCAGCCTAAACTGTTGTCATACACTAACCTGTACCCTAAACCGTCCCCGTCCCCGTCCCCGTCCCCTAACCCTAACCCTAACCCTTACCCAAAGCCTTACCCTAACCCGTCCCCTAATCATAAACCGTAGGCTAACACTAACCCGTACCCTAACACGCACACTCACCCTAAACCGTTTGCGTACACTAACCTGTACCCTAAACCGTCCCCGTCCCCTAAACCTAACCCTAACCCTAACCCAAACCCTTATCCAAAGCCTTACCCTAAACGGTCCCCTAATCCTAAACCGTACGCTAACACTAACAAGTACCCAAACACGTACGCTCACCATAAACCGTTGTCGTACCCTAACCTGTACCCTAAACTCTCCCCGTCCCCGTCCCCTAAACTTAACCCTAACCCTAACCCTTACCCAAAGCCTTACACTAACCCCTCCCCTAATCCTAACCCGTACGCTAACACTAAACCATACCCTAACACGTACACTCACCCTAAATCGTTGTTGTACCCTAACCTGTACCCTAAACCGTCCCCGTCCCCGTCCCCTAACCCTAAACCTAACCGTAAACTTAACCCTTACCCGAAGCCTTACCCTAACACGTCCCCTAATCATAACCCGTACGCTAACACTAACCCGTACCCTAACACGTATGCTCACCCGAAACCGTTGTCGTAACCTAACCTGTACCCTAAACCATCCCCGTCCCCTAACCCTAAGCCTAAACCTAACCCTAACCCTAACCCTTACCCGAAGCCTTACCCTAACCCGTCATCTAATCCTAACCCGTACGCTAACACTAACCCGTACCCTAACACGTACGCTCACCCTAAACCGTTATCTTACCCTATCCTGTACACTAAACTGTCCCCATCCCCTAACCCTAACCCTAACCCTCACCCTAACCCTTACCCAAAGCCTTACGCTAACCCGTCCCCTAATCCTAACCTGTACGCTAACACTAACCCGTACCCTAATACATGCGCTCACCCTAAACCGTTGTCATACCCTAAACTGTACCCTAAACAGTCCCCGTGCCCTAACCCTAACCCTAACCCTAACCCAAACACTTACCCGAAGCCTTACCCTAACCCGTCCCCTAATGCTAATCCGTACGCTAACACTAACCCCTACCCTAACACATATGCTCACCCTAAACCGTTGTCGTACGCTTACATGTACACTAAACCGTCCCTGTCCCCTAACCCTAACCCTAACCATGACCCTAACCATTACCCGAAGCCTTACCCTAAACCGTCCCCTAATACTAACCCGTACGCTAACGCTAACCAGTACCCTAACACGTACCCTCACTCTAAACCGTTGTCGTACCCTAACCTGTACCCTAAAACGTCCCCATCCCCTAACCCTAACCCTAACCCTTACCCGAAGCCTTCCCCTAACCCGTCCCCTAATCCTAACCCGTACGCTAACACTAACCCATACCCTAACACGTATGCTCACCCTAAACCGTTGTCGTACCCTAACCTCTACCCTAAACCGTCCCCGTCCCCTAACCCTAACCCTAAACCTAACCCTAAACCTAACCCTTACCCGAAGCCTTACCCTAACCCGTCCCCTAATCCTAACCTGTACGCTAACACTAACCCGTACACTAACAAGTACACTCACCCTAAAACGTTGTCATACCCTAATCTGTACCCTAAACCGTCCCCTAACCCTAACCCTAAACCTAACCCTTACCCGAAGCCTTACCCTAACCCGTCCTCTAATTCTAAACCGTACGCTAACAGTAAACCGTGCCCTAACACGTACGCTCACCCTAAACCGTTGTCGTACCCTAACCTCTACCCTAAACCGTCCCCGTCCCCTAAACCTAACCCTAACCCTAACCCTAACCCTTAACCGGAGCCTTACACTAACCCGTCCCGTAATACTCAGCCGTACGCTAACTCTAACCCATACCCTAACACGTACGCTCACCCTAAACCGTTGTCGTACCCTAACCTGTATCCTAAACCATCCCCGTCCCCTAACCCTATCCCTAACACTAACCCTAACCCTTACCCGAATCCTTACCCTAACACGTCCCCTAATCTAAACTGTACGCTAACACTAACCCGTACCCTAACACGTACGCTCACCCTAACCATTGTCGTACCCTAACCTGTACCCTAAATCGTGCCCATCCCCTAACCCTTACCCGAAGCCTAACCCTAACTGTAAACCTTACCCGAAGCCTTACACTAACCCGTCACCTAAAACTAACCGTATGCTAACACTAATCCGTGCCCTAACACGTACGCTCACCCTAAAGCGTTGTCGTGCACTAACCTGTACCCTAAACCATCCCCGTCCCCTAACACTAGCCCTAAACCTAACCCTAACACTAACCCTAAACCTTACCCGAAGCCTTACCCTAACCCGTCCCCTAATCCTAACCCGTACCCTAACACTAACCCGTACCCTAACACGTACGCTCACCCAAAACCGTTGTCGTACCCTAACCTGTACCCTAAACCGTCCCTGTCCCCTGACCCTAACCCTAACCCTAACCCTTACCTGAAGCCTTACACTAACCCGTCCCCTGAACGTAACCTGTACGCTAACACTAACCAGTACCCTAACACGTATGCTCACCCTAAACCTTTGTCGTACATTAACCTGTACCCTAAATCGTCCTTGTCCCCTAACCCTAACCCTAACCCTAACCCTAACCCTTACCCTAAGCCTTACCCTAACTCGTCCCCTAACCCTAACCCGTACGCTAACACTAACCCCTACCCTAACACGTACGCTCACCCTAAACCGGTTTCGAGCCTAACCTGTACCCCAAACCGTCCCTGTCCCCTAAACCTAACCCTAACCCTAACCCTAATCCTAACCCTTACCGGAAACCTTACCCTAAACCGTTCCCTAATACTAACCCGTATGCTAACACTAACCCGTACCATAACACCTATGCTCACCCTAAACCGTTGTCGTAACCTAACCTGTACCCTAAACCGTCCCTGTCCCCGTCCCCTAACACTAACCCTAACCTTAACCCTAACACTTACCCGAAGCTTTACCCTAACCCGTCACCTAATCCTAACCCGTACGCTAACACTAAACTGTACCCTAACCCGTACGCTCACCCTAAAACGTTGTTTTACCCTAACCTGTACCCTAAACCATCCCCGTCACCTAAGCCTAACCCGAATCCTAACCCTAACCCTAACCCTTACCCAAAGCCTTACCCTAACCCGTCCCCTAATCCTAACGTGTACGCTAACACTAACCCGTACCCTAACACGTACGCTCACCCTAAACCGTTGTCATACGCTAACCTGTACCCTAAAACTTCCCCGTCCCCTAACCCTAACCTTAACCATAACCCGAACCCTAACGCTTACCAGAAGCCTTACCCTAACCCGTCCCTAATCCTAACCCGTACGCTAACACTAACCCGTACCCTAACACATACGCTCAACCTAAACCTTTGTCGTACCCTAACCTGTACCCTAAACAATCCCTGTCCCCTAACCATAACCCTAACCCTACCTCTAAACCTAAACCTTACCCGAAGCCTTACCCTAACCCGTCCCCTAATCCTAACCCGTTAGCTAACACTAACTTGTACACTGACATGTACGCTCACCCTAAACCGCTGTCGTACCCTAACCTGTACCCTAAACTATCCCGGTCGCCTAACCCTAAACCTAACCCTAACACTAACCCTAACCCTTACCCGAAGCCTTACCCTAACACGTCCCATAATCGTATCCCGTACGCTAACACTAACCCGTGCCCTAACACATACTCTCACACTAAACCGTTGTTGTAACCTAACCTGTACCCTAAACTGTCCCCTTCCCCTAATCCCTAACCCTAACCCTAATCCTAACCCTTACCCGAAGCCTTACCCTAACCTGCCCCCTAATCCTAACCCGTACGCTAACTCTAACCCGTACCGTAACACGTACGCTCACGCTAAATCGTTGTCATACACTAACCTGTACCCTAAACCGTCCGCGTCCCCGTCCTCTAAACCTAACCCTAACCCTAACCCTAACCCTTACCCGAAGCCTTACCCTAAACCGTCCCCTAATCCTAACCCATACGCTAACACTAACCCGTACCCTAACACTTACGCTCACCCTAAACCGTTGTTGTGCACTAACCTGTACCGTACACCGTCCTTTTCCCCGAACCCTAACCCTAACCCTAACCCTAACACTAACGCTTACCCGAAGCCTTACCCTAACCCGTCCCCTAATCCGAACCCGTAAGCTAACAATAATCCGTACACTAACACGTACGCTCACCCTAAATCTTTGTCGTACCCTAATCTGTACCCTAAACCGTCCACATCCCCTAACCCTAACCCTAAACCTAACCCTAACTCTAAACCTTACCTGAAGCCTTACCCTAAACCGTCCCCTAAACCGAACCCGTACCCTAACAATAACCCGTACACTAACACGTACGCTCACCCTAAACGGTTGTCGTACCCTAACCTGTACCCTAAACCGTCCCCGTCCCCGTCCCCTAACCCTAACCATAAGCCTAACCCTTACCCGAAGCCTTACCCTAACCCATCCCCTAATCCGAACCGTACGCTAACACTAACCCGTACCCTAACCGTACACTCACCCTAAACAGTTGTCGTACGCTAACCTGTATTCTAAACTGTCCCCGTCCCCGTCCCCTTACCCTAAACCTAACCCTAACACTAACCCTTACCCGAAGCCTTACCCTAAACCGTTCCATAATCCTAACCCGTACGCTAACACTAAACCATGCGCTACCACGTAGGCTCAGCCTAAACTGTTGTCATACACTAACCTGTACCCTAAACCGTCCCCGTCCCCGTCCCCGTCCCCTAACCCTAACCCTAACCCTTACCCAAAGCCTTACACTAACCCGTCCCCTAATCATAAACCGTAGGCTAACACTAACCCGTACCCTAACACGCACACTCACCCTAAACCGTTTGCGTACACTAACCTGTACCCTAAACCGTCCCCGTCCCCTAAACCTAACCCTAACCCTAACCCAAACCCTTATCCAAAGCCTTACCCTAAACGGTCCCCTAATCCTAAACCGTACGCTAACACTAACAAGTACCCAAACACGTACGCTCACCATAAACCGTTGTCGTACCCTAACCTGTACCCTAAACTCTCCCCGTCCCCGTCCCCTAACCCTAACCCTAATCCTTACCCGAAGCCTTACACTAACCCGTCCCCTAATCCTAACCCATACGCTAACTCTAACCCGTATCCTAACACGTACGCTCACCCTAAACCATTCTCATACACTAACCTGTACCCTAAACCATCCCCGTCAACTAACCTTAACCCTAACCCTTACCCGAAGCCTTACCATAACCCGTCCTCTAATCCTAACCCCTACGCTAACAGTAAACTGTGCCCTAAAATGTACGCTCAACCTAAACCATTGTCCTACCCTAACTTGTACCCTAAACCGTCCCCGTCCCCTAACCCTAACCCTAAACCTAGCCCTAAACCTAAACCTTACCCCGAGCCTTACCCTAACCCGACCCTTAATCCTAACCCGTACGCTAACACTAACCCATACCCTAACACGCACGCTCACCCTAAATCTTTGTCGTACCCTAACATGTACCCTAAACCGTCCCCGTCCCCTAACCCTAACCCTATCCCTAACCCTAACACTTACCCGAAGCATTACACTAACCCGTCCCCTAATCCTAATCCGTACGCTAACACTAACCCGTGTCCTAACACGTACCCTCACCCTAAACGGTTGTTGTACCCTAACCTGTACCCTAAACCGTCACCGTCCCCTAGCCGTAACCCTAACCCTAACCCTTACGCGAAGCCTTACCCTAACCCGTCCCCAATCCTAACCTGTACACTAACACTAACAAGTACCATAACACATACGCTCACCCTAAACTGTTGTCGTACACTAACCTGTAACCTAAACCATCCCCGTCCCCTAACCCTAACCCTAACCCTAACCCTAACCCTAACCCTTACCCGAAGCCTTACCCTAATCTGTCCCCTAATCCTAACCCGTATGCTAACACTAACCCTTGCCCTAACACGTACACTCACCCTAAACCATTGTCGTACCCTAACCTGTACCCTGAACCGTCCCTGTACCCTAACCCTAACCCTAACTCTAACCCTAACCCTAACCCTAACACTTACCCGAAGCCTTACCCTAACCCGTCCCATAATCCTAACCCGTACGCTAACACTAACCCGTTCCCTAACACGTACGCTCACCCTAAACCGTTGACGTACCCTAACCTGTACCCTAAACCGTCCCTGTCCCCTAACCCTAACCCTAACCCTAACCCTTACCAGAAGCCTTACCCTAACCCGTCCCGTAATCCTAACCCGTACGCTAACACTAACCCGTACCCTAACACGTACGCTCACCCTAAAACCTTGTCGTACCCTAACCTGTACCCTAAATTGTCCCTGTCCCCTAAAGCTAACCCTAACCCTATCCTTAAACCTTACCCGAAGCCTTACCCTAACCGTTCCCCTAAACCTAACCCGCACGCTAACACTAACCCGTGCCCTAACACGTACGCTCACCCGAAACATTTGTCGTACACTAAGCTGTACCCTAAACCGTCCCCATTACCTAACACTAACCCGAACCCTAACCATAACCCTAAACCTTACCCGAAGCCTTACCCTAACCCGTCCCCTAATCCTAACCGTACGCTAACACTAACCCGTGCCCTAACACGTACGCTCACCCTAAAGCGTTGTCGTACCCTAACCTGTACCCTAAACCGTTCCTGTCCCTGTTCCCTAACCCTAACCCTAACCCAAACCCTAACCCTTACCCAAAGCCTTACACTAACCCATCCCAAAATCCTAAACGCTACGCTAACACTAACCCGTGCCCTAACACGTACGCTCACCCTAAACCGTTGTCGTACATTAACCTGTACCCTAAATCGTCCCTGTCCCCTAACACTAACCCTAACCCTAATCCTTACCCGAAGCCTTACCCTAACTCGTCCCCTAATTCTAACCCGTATGCTAACACTAACCTGTATCCTAACACATACGCTCACCCTAAAACTTTGTCGTACACTAAGCTGTACCCTAAATTGTCCCCGTCCCCTAACCCTAAACCTAACCCTTACACAAAGCCTTACCCTAACCCGTCCCCTAATCCTAACCCGTACGCTAACACTAACCCGTAACCCAACCCGTATGCTCAACCTAAACCGTTCTCGTACACTAACCTGTACCCTAAACCGTCCCGTCCCGGTCCCCTAACCCTAGCCCTTACCCGAAACCTTACCCTAACATGTCGCCTATTCCTAACCCGTACGCTAACACTATCCCGTACCCTTACACGTACGCTCACCTTAAAACGTTGTCGTACACTAACCTGTAACCTAAACCGTCTCCGTCCCCTAACCCTAACCCTAACCCTTACCCGGAGCCTTACCCTAACCTGTCCCCTAATCCTAACCCGTACGCTAACACTAACCCTTGCCCTAACACGTACGCTCACCCTAAACCGTTGTCGTACCCTAAACCGTCCCTCTACCCTAACCCTAACCCTAACCCTTATCCTAACCCTAAAGCTTACCCGAAGCCTTAACCTAACCCGTCCCCTAATCCTAACCCGTATGCTAACACTAACCCGTCCCCTAACACGTAATCTCACCCTAAACCGTTGTCGTACCCTAACCTATACCCTAAACCGTCCCCGTCCCCGTCCCCTATCCCTAACCCTAAGCCTAACCCTGAAGCTTACCCGAAGCCTTACCCTAACCCGTCCCCTAATTCTAACCCGTACGGTAACACTAACCCGTACCCTAACACGTACGCTCACCCTAAACGGTTGTCGTACCCTAACCTGTACCCTAAACCGTGTCCATCCCCTAAACCTAACCCTAACCCTAACCCTAACCTTAACCTTTACCCGAAGCCTTACCCTAACCCGTCCCCTAATCCTAACCCGTACACTAACACTAACACGTACCCTAACACTTACGGTCACCCTGAACCATTGTCGTACCCTAAACTGTACCCTAAACCGTCCCCGTCCCCTAACCCTAACCCTAACCCTAACCCTAACCCTAACCCTTACCCGAAGCCTTATCCTAACCCGTCCCCTAATCCTAAACTGTACGCTGACACTAACACGTACCCTAACACGTACGATCACCCTAAACCGTTGTCGTAACCTAACCTGTACCCTAAACCGTCCCCGTCCCCGTCACCTAACCATAACGCTAAGCCTAACCCTGAAGCTTACCCGAAGCCTTACCCTAACCCGTCCCCAATCCTAACCCGTACTGTAACACTAACCCGTACCCTAACACGTACACTCACCCTAAACCGTTGTCGTACACTAAACTGTACCCTAAACCGTGTCCGTCCCCTAAACCTAACACTAAACCTAAACCTAACCCTAACCCTTACCCGAAGCCTTACCCTAACCCGTCCCCTAAACATAACCCGTACGCGAACACTAACACGTACCCTAACACGTACGGTCACCCTGAACCGTTGTCGTACACTAAACTGTACCCTAAACCGTCCCCGTCCCTTAACCCTAACCCTAACCCTAACCCTAACCAAAACCCTAATCCTTACCCGAAGCCTTACCATAACCCGTCCCCTAATCCTAACCCATACATTAACACTAAACCGTAACCTAACACCTACGCTCACCCTAAACCGTTGTCGTACACTAACCTGTACCCTAAACCGTCCCTGTCCCCTACACCTAACCATAACCCTAACCCTAACACTAACCCTTACCCGAAGCCTTACCCTAACCCGTCCCCTAATCCTAAGCCGTACGCTAACACTAACCCGTACACTAACACGTATGATCACCCTAAACCGTTGTCGTACCCTTACTTGTAACCTAAACCGTCCCCGTCCCCTAACCCTAACCCTAACCCTAACCCTAACACTTACCCAAAGCCTTACCCTAACACATCAACTAAACCTAAATCGTACGCTAACACTAACCCATGCCCTAACACGTACGCTCACCCTAAACCGTTGTCGTACACTAACCTGTACCCTAAACTGTCCCTGTCCCCTAACCCTAACCCTAAGCCTAACCCTAACCATTACGCAAAGCCTTACCCTAACCCGTCCCCCAATCCTAACCCGTACGCTAACACTAACACGTACCCTAACACTTACGGTCACCCTGAACCATTGTCGTACCCTAAACTGTACCCTAAACCGTCCCCGTCCCTTAACCCTAACCCGAACCCTAACCCTAATCCTTACCCGAAGCCTTACCATAACCCGTCCCCTAATCCTAAACTGTACGCTAACACTAAACCGTAACCTATCACGTACGCTCACACTAAACTGTTGTTGTACCCTAACCTGTACCCTAAACCGTCCCTGGCCCCTAACCCTAACTCTAACACTAACCCTTACCCGAAGCCTAACACTAACCCGTCCCCTAATCCTAAGCCGTGCGCTAACAATAACCCATAACCCAACATGTACGCTCAAACTAAACCGTTGTCGTACCCTAAACTGTCCCCATCCCCTAACCCTAACCCTAACCCTAACCCTAACCCTTACCCGAAGCCTTACCCTAACCCGTCCCCTAATCCTAACCCGTATGCTAACACTAACCCGTACCCTAACACGTACGCTCACCCTAAAACGTTGTTGTACCCAAACTTTTGCCCTAAACCGTCCCCGTCCCCGTCCCCTAACCCTAACGCTAACCCTTACCCAAAGCCTTACCCTAACACGTCCCCTAATCCTAACCCGTACGCTAACACTAAACCGTACCTTAACACGTACGCTCACTCTAAACAGTTGTCGTACCCTAACCTGTACCCTAAACCGTCCCCGTCCCCTAACCCTAACCCTAACCCTAACCCTTACCCAAAGCCTTACCGTAATCTGTCCCCTAATCCTAACCCATATGCTAACACTAAGCCGTACCCTAACACGTATGCTCACCCTAAACCATTGTCGTACCCTAACCTGTACCCTAAACCATCCCCGTGCCCTAACCCTAACCCTATCCCTAACCCTAACCCTAACCCTAACCCTTACTCGAAGCCTTCCCATAACCCGTCCCCTAATGCTAACCCGTACGTTAACACTAAACCTTACCCTAACACGTACGCACACTCTAAACTGTTGTCATATCCTATCCTGTACCCTAAACCTTCCCCGTGCCCGTCCCCTAACCCTAACCCTAACCCTTACCCGAAGCGTTACCCTAACCTGTCCCCTAATCCTAACCCGAACGCTAACACTAACCCATGCCCTAACACATACGCTCACCCTAAAGCGTTGTCGTTCCCTAACCTGTACCCTAAACCGTCCCCGTCCCCTAACCCTAACACTAACCCTAATACTAACCCTTACCCGAAGCCTTCCGTTAACCCGCCCCCTAATCCTAACCCGTACGCTAACCCTAACCCGTACCCTAACACGTACGCTCACACTAAACCGTTGTCGTACCCTAAACTGTACCCTGAACCGTCCCCATCCCCAAACCCTAACCCTAACCCTTACCCGAAGCCTTACACTAACCTGTCCCCTAATCCTAACCCGTACGCTAACACTAACCCGTACCCTAACACATAGGCTCATTCTAAACCGTTCTCGTACACTAACCTGTACCCTAAACCGTCCCCATCCCCTAACCCTAACCCTAAACCTAACCCTTACCCGGAGCCTTACCCGAAGCCTTACCCTAACCCATCACCTAATCGGAACCCGTACGCTAACACTAACCAATACCCTATCACGTACGCTCACCCTAAACCGTTGTTGTACCCTAACCTGTACCCTAAACCCTCCCCATCCCCTAACCCTAACCCTAAACCTAAACCTAAACCTAACCCTTACCCGAAGCTTATCCTAACCCGTCCACTAATCCTAACCCGTTCGCTAACACTAACACATACCCTACCACGTACGCTCACCCTAAAGCATTGTTGTACCCTAACGTGTACCCTAAACCGTTCCCGTGCCCTAACCCTAACCCTAACCCTAACCCAAACCCTAACCCTTACCCGGAGCCTTACCCTAACCCGTCCCCTAATCCTAACCCGTACGCTAACACTAACCTGTGCCCTAACACGTACGCTCAACCTAAACCATTGTCGTACACTAACCTGTACCCTAAACCGTCCCCTAACCCTAACCCTAACCCTAACACTTACCCGAATCCTTACCCTAACCCGTCCTCTAATCCTAACCTGTACGCTAACAGTAAACTGTGCCCTAACATGTACCCTCACCCTAAACCGTTGTCCTACCCTAACCTGTACCCTAAACCGTCCCCGTCCGTAACCGTAACCCTAACACATACCCGAAGCCTTACACTAACCCGTGTCCTAATCCTAACCCGTACGTTAACACTAACCCGTAACCTAACATGTACGCTCACCCTAAACCGTTGTCGTACCCCAACCTGTACCCTAAACCGTCCCCGTCCCCTAACCCTAAACCTAACCCTAAACCAAAACCTAAACTTTACCCGAAGCTTTACCCTAACCCATCCCATAATCCTATCCCGTACGCTAACCCTAACCCGTACCCTACCACGTACGCTCACCCTAAACCGTTGTCGTACCCTAACCTGTACCCTAAACCGTCCCCGTCCCCTAACAGTAACCCTAAACCTAACCCTAACCCTAACCCTTAACCGAAGCCTTACCCTAACCCGTCCCTTAATCCTAACCCGTACGCTAACACTAAACCGAGTCCTAACACGTACGCTCACCCTAAAACTTTGTCGTACCCTAACCTGTACCCTAAACCGTCCCCATCCCATAACCCTTACCCTAACCCTAACAATTACCCGAATCCTTAACCTAACCCGTCCTCTAATCCTAACACGTACGCTAACAGTAAACCGTGCCCTAAAACATACGCTCACCCTAAACCGTTGTCGTACCCTAACCTGTACCCTAAACCGTCCCCGTTCCCTAACCCTAACCCTAACCATAACCCTTACCCGAAGCCTTACCCTAACCCGTCCCCTGATCCTCTCACGTACGCTAACACTAACCCATACCCTATCACGTACGCTCACCCTAAACATTTGTCGTACACTAACCTGTACCCTAAACCGTCCCCATACCTTAACCCTAACCGTAACCCTAACCCTAACCCTAACCCTAACGCTTACCCGAAGCCTTACCCTAACCCGTCCCCTAATACTAACCAGTACGCTAACACTAACCCGTACCCTAACACGTACGCTCACCCTAAACAGTTGACGTACCGTAACCTGTACCCTAAACCTTCCCCGTCCCCTAACCCTAACCCTAACCCTAACCCTTACCAGAAGCCTTACCTTAACCCGTCCCCAATCCTAACCCGTACGCTAACACTAACAAGTACCCTAACACATACGCTCACCCTAAACTGTTGTCGTACACTAACCTGTAACCTAAACCTTCCCCGTCCCCTAACCCTAACTCTAAGCCTAACCCTAACCCTAACCCTTACCCGAAGCCTTACCCTAATCTGTCCCATAATCCTAACCCGTATGCTAACACTAACCCTTGCCCTAACACGTACACTCACCCTAAACCATTGTCGTACCCTAACCTGTACCCTGAACCGTCCCTGTACCCTAACCTTAACCCTAACTCTAACCCTAACCCTAACCCTAACACTTACCCGAAGCCTTACCCTAACCCGTCCCATAATCCTAACCCGTACGCTAACACTAACCCGTACCCTAACACGTACGCTCACCCTAAACCGTTGACGTACCCTAATCTGTACCCTAAACCGTCCCTGTCCCCTAACCCTAACCCTAACCCTAACCCTTACCAGAAGCCTTACCCTAACCCGTCCCGTAATCCTAACCCGTACGCTAACAGTAACCCGTACCCTAACACGTACGCTCACCCTAAAACCTTGTCGTACCCTAACCTGTACCCTAAATCGTCCCTGTCCCCTAACCCTAACCCTAACCCTAACCTTAAACCTTACCCGACGCCTTACCCTAACCCGTCCCATAATCCTAACCCGTACGCTAACACTAACCCGTACCCTAACATGTACGCTCACCCTAAACTGTTATCGTAACCTAACCTGTACCCTAAACCGTCCCTGTCCCCGACCCTTAACCCTAACCCTTACTTGACGCCTTACCCTAACCCGTCCCCAAATCCTAACCCGTACGCTAACACTAACCCGTACCCTAACACGCACGCTCACCCTAAACCGTTGTCGTACCGTAACATGTACCCTAAACCGTCCCCGTCCCCTAACCCTAACCCTAACCCTAAACCTAAACCTAACCCTTACCCGAAACCTTACCATAACCCGTCCTCTAATCCTAACCCGTACGCTAACAGTAAACTGTGCCCTAACATGTACGCTGAACCTAAACCATTGTCCTACCCTAACCTGTACCCTAAACCGTCCCACTCCCCTAACCCTAACCCTAACCCTAACCCTAACCCTTACACCAAGCCTTACCCTAACCCGTGCCCTAATCCTAACCCGTACGCTAACACTAACCCATACCCTAACACGTACGCTCACCCTAAACCGCTGTCGTACACTAACCTGTACCCTAAACCGTCCCCGTACCCGTCCCCGTCCCCGTCCCCTAACCCTAAACCTAACCCTTACCCGAAGCCTTACCCTAACCCGTCCCCTAATCCTAACCCGTACGCTAACACTAACCCGTGCCCTAACACGTACGCTCACCCTAAAGTGTGGTTGTACCCTAACCAGTACACTAAACCGTCCCCGTCCCCGTTTCCTAACCCTAACCCTAACCCAAACCCTAAGCCTTACCCGAAGCCTTACCCTAACCCGTCTCATAATCCTAACCGATACGTTAAAACTAACCCATGCCCTAACACATACGCTCACCCTAAACCGTTGTCATACCCTAACCTGTACCCTAAACCGTCCCCGTCCCCTAACCCTAACCCTAATCCTTACCCGAAGCCTTACACTAACCCGTCCCCTAATCCTAACCCATACGCTAACTCTAACCCGTATCCTAACACGTACGCTCACCCTAAACCATTCTCATACACTAACCTGTACCCTAAACCATCCCCGTCAACTAACCTTAACCCTAACCCTTACCCGAAGCCTTACCATAACCCGTCCTCTAATCCTAACCCGTACGCTAACACTAAACTGTGCCCTAAAATGTACACTCAACCTAAACCATTGTCCTACCCTAACTTGTACCCTAAACCGTCCCCGTCCCCTAACCCTAACCCTAAACCTAGCCCTAAACCTAAACCTTACCGCAAGCCTTACCCTAACCCGACCCTTAATCCTAACCCGTACGCTAACACTAACCCATACCCTAACACGCACGCTCACCCTAAATCTTTGTCGTACCCTAACATGTACCCTAAACCGTCCCCGTCCCCTAACCCTAACCCTAACCCTAACCCTAACACTTACCCGAAGCATTACACTAACCCGTCCCGTAATCCTAATCCGTACGCTAACACTAACTCGTGTCCTAACACGTACCCTCACCCTAAACCGTTGTCGTACCCTAACCTGTACCCTAAACCGTCACCGTCCCCTAGCCCTAACCCTAACCCTAACCCTTACGTGAAGCCTTACCCTAACCCGTCCCCAATCCTAACCCGTACGCTAACACTAACAAGTACCCTAACACATACGCTCACCCTAAAATGTTGTCGTACACTAACCTGTAACCTAAACCGTCCCCGTCCCCTAACCCTAACCCTAACCCTAACCCTAACCCTAACCCTTACCCGAAGCCTTACCCTAATCTGTCCCCTAATCCTAACCCGTATGCTAACACTAACCCTTGCCCTAACACGTACACTCACCCTAAACCATTGTCGTACCCTAACCTGTACCCTGAACCGTCCCTGTACCCTAACCCTAACCCTAACTCTAACCCTAACCCTAACCCTAACACTTACCCGAAGCCTTACCCTAACCCGTCCCATAATCCTAACCCGTACGCTAACACTAACCCGTACCCTAACACGTACGCTCACCCTTAATCGTTTTCGTACCCTAACCTGTACCCTAAACCATCCCCGTCCCCTAACCCTAACCCTAACACTATCCCTAACCCTTACCCGAAGCCTTACCCTAACTCGGCCCCCAATTCTAAACCATACGCTAACACTAACCCGTACCCTAACACGTACGGTCACCCTAAAACTTTGTCGTACCCTAACCTGTACCCTAAGTCGTCCCCTTCCCCTAAGCCTAACCCTAACCCTAATACTTACCCGAAGCCTTACCCTAAACCGTCCCCTAATCCTAACCCGTACGCTAACACTAACCGGTGCCCTAAAACGAATGCTCACCCTAAACCGCTGTCGTACAATAACCTGTACCCTAAACCGTCCCCGTCCCCGTCCCCTAACCCTAACCCTAAACCTAACCCTTACCCGAAGCCTTACCCTAACCCGTCCCCTAATCCTAACCCGTACGCTAACACTAACCCGTGCCCTAACAGGTACGCTCACCCTAAAGCGTGGTCGTACCCTAACCTGTACACTAAACCGTCCCCGTCCCCGTTCCCTAACCCTAACCCTATCCCAAACCCTACCCCTTACCCGAAGCCTTACCCTAACCCGTCCCATAATCCTAAATAATACGCTAAAACTACCCCATGCCCTAACACATACGCTCACCCTAAACCGTTGTCGTACCCTAACCTGTACCCTAAACCGTCTCCGTCCCCGTCCCCTAAACTTAACCCTAAACCTCACCCTTACCCGTAGCCTTACCCTAACCCGTCCCCTATTCCTAACCTATACGCTAACTCTAACCCGTACCCTAAAATGTACGCTCACCCTAAAGAGTTGTCGTACACTAACCTCTACCCAAAACCTTCCCCGTCCCCGTCCCCTAACCCTAACCCTAACCCTAACCCTTACCCGAAGCCTTACCCTAACAAGTCCCCAATCCTAACCCGTACGCTAACACTAACACATACCCTAACACGTACGCTCACCCTAAACCGTTGTCGTACCCTAACCTATACCCTAAACAGTCCCCGTACCCTAACCCTAACCCTAACCCTAACCCTTACCCGAAGCCTTACCCTAACCCATCCCCTAATCCTAACCTGTACGCTAACACTAAACCTTACCCTACCACGTACGCACACTCTAAACTGTTGTCATATCCTATCCTGTACGCTAAAACTTTCCCGTGCCCGTCCCCTAACCCTAACCCTAACCCTTACCCGAAGCCTTACCCTAACCTGTCCCCTAATCCTAACCCGTACGCTAACACTAACCCTTACCCTAACACGTACGCACACCCTAAACTGTTGTCAAATCCTATCCTGTACCCTAAACCTTCCCCGTTCCTGTCCCCTAACCCTAACCCTAACCCTTACCCGAAGCCTTACCCTAACCTGTCCCCTAATCCTAACCCGTACGCTAACACTAACCCGTGCCCTAACACATACGCTCACCCTAAAGCGTTGTCGTACACTAACCTGTACCCTAAACCGTCCCCGTCCCCTAACCCTAACACTAACCCTAATACTAACCCTTACCCGAAGCCTTCCGTTAAACCGCCCCCTAATCCTAACCCGTACGCTAACCCTAACCCGTACCCTAACACGTACGCTCACCCTAAACCGTTGTCGTACCCTAAACTGTACCCTGAACCGTCCCCATCCCCAAACCCTAACCCTAACCCTTACCCGAAGCCTTACACTAACCTGTCCCCTAATCCTAACCCGTACGCTAACACTAACCCGTACCCTAACACATAGGCTCATTCTAAACCGTTCTCGTACACTAACCTGTACCCTAAACCATCCCCATCCCCTAACCCTAACCCTAACCCTTACCCGGAGCCTTATCCTAACCCGTCCTCTAATCCTAAACCGTACGCTAACACTAACCCGTACCCTAACATGTTCGCTCACCGTAAACCGTTATCTTAACCTAAGCTGTACCCTAAACAGTCCCCGTCGCCTAAACATAACCGTAACCCTAACCCTAACACTTACCCGAATCCTTACCCTAACCCATCCTCTAATCCTAACCTGTACGCTAACAGTAAACTGTGCCCTAACATGTACCCTCACCCTAAACCGTTGTCCTACCCTAACCTCTACCCTAAACCGTCCCCGTCCCTAACCGTAACCCTAACACATACCCGAAGCCTTACCCTAACCCGTGTCCTAATCCTAACCCGTACGTTAACACTAACCCGTACCCTAACACGTACGCTCACCCTAAACCGTTGTCGTACCCCAACCTGTACCCTAAACCGTCCCTGTCCCCTAACCCTAACCCTAACCCTAAACCAAAACCTAACCTTTACCCGAAGTTTTACCCTAACCCATCCCATAATCCTATCCCGTACGCTAACCCTAACCCGTACCCTACCACGTACGCTCACCCTAAACCGTTGTCGTACCCTAACCTGTACCCTAAACCGTCCCCGTCCCCTAACAGTAACCCTAAACCTAACCCTAACCCTAACCCTTACCCGAAGCCTTACCCTAAACCGTCCCTTAATCCTAACCCGTACGCTAACACTAAACCGAGTCCTAACACGTACGCTCACCCTAAAACTTTGTCGTACCCTAACCTGTACCCTAAACCGTCCCCATCTCGTAACCCTTACCCTAACCCTAACAATTACCCGAATCCTTAACCTAACCCGTCCTCTAATCCTAACACGTACGCTCACAGTAAACCGTGCCCTAACACATACGCTCACCCTAAACCGTTGTCGTACCCTAACCTGTACCCTAAACCGTCCCCGTTCCCTAACCCTAACCCTAACCATAACCCTTACCCGAAGCCTTACCCTAATCCGTCCCCTGATCCTATCACGTACGCTAACACTAACCCATACCCTATCACGTACGCTCACCCTAAACATTTGTCGTACACTAACTTGTAGCCTAAACCGTCCCCGTCCCTTAACCCTAACCGTAACCCTAACCCTAACCCTAACCCTAACGCTTACCCGAAGCCTTACCCTAACGCGTCCCCTAATACTAACCAGTACGCTAACACTAACCTGTACCCTAACACGTACGCTCACCCTAAATCGTTGACGTACCCTAACCTGTACCCTAAACCGTCCCCGTCCCCTAACCCTAACCCTAAACCTAGCCCTAAACCTAAACCTTACCCCAAGCCTTACCCTAACCCGACCCCTAATCCTAACCCGTACGCTAACACTAACCAGTACCCTAACACGTATGCTCACCCTAAATCGATTTCGTACCCTAACCTGTACCCTAAACCATCCCCGTCCCCTAACCCTAACCCTAACCCTAACCCTAACACTTACCCGAAGCATTACACTAACCCGTCCCCTAATCCTAATCCGTACGCTAACACTAACCCGTGTCCTAACACGTACCCTCACCCTAAACCGTTTTCGTACCCTAACCTGTACCCTAAACCGTCACCGTCCCCTAGCCCTAACCCTAACCCTAACCCTTACGCGAAGCCTTACCCTAATCTGTCCCCTAATCCTAACCCGTATGCTAACACTAACCCTTGCCCTAACACGTACACTCACCCTAAACCATTGTCGTACCCTAACCTGTACCCTGAACCGTCCCTGTACCCTAACCCTAACCCTAACTCTAACCCTAACCCTAACCCTAACACTTACCCGAAGCCTTACCCTAACCCGTCCCATAATCCTAACCCGTACGCTAACACTAACCAGTACCCTAACACGTATGCTCACCCTAAATCGATTTCGTACCCTAACCTGTACCCTAAACCATCCCCGTCCCCTAACCCTAACCCTAACACTATCCCTAACCCTTACCCGAAGCCTTACCCTAACTCGGCCCCCAATTCTAAACCATAAGCTAACACTAACCCGTACCCTAACACGTACGCTAACCCTAAAATTTTGTCGTACCCTAACCTGTACCCTAAGTCGTCCCCTTCCCCTAAGCCTAACCCTAACCCTAATACTTACCCGAAGCCTTACCCTAAACCGTCCCCTAATCCTAACCCTTACGCTAACACTAACCCGTGCCCTAAAACGAATGCTCACCCTAAACCGCTGTCGTACACTAACCTGTACCCTAAACCGTCCCCGTCCCCGTCCCCTAACCCTAACCCTAAACCTAACCCTTACCCGAAGCCTTACCCTAACCCGTCCCCTAATCCTAACCCGTACGCTAACACTAACCCGTGCCCTAACAGGTACGCTCACCCTAAAGCGTGGTCGTACCCTAACCTGTACACTAAACCGTCCCCATCCCCGTTCCCTAACCCTAACCCTATCCCAAACCCTACCCCTTACCCAAAGCCTTACCCTAACCCGTCCCATAATCCTAAATAATACGCTAAAACTACCCCATGTCCTAACACATACGCTCACCCTAAACCGTTGTCGTACCCTGACCTATACACTAAACCGTCCCTGTAGCCTAACCCTAACCCTAACCCTAACCCTAACCCTTACCCGAAGCCTTACCCTAACCCGTCCCATAATCCTACTCCGTACGCTAACACTAACCCGTACCCTAACACGTACGCTCACCCTAAACCGTTGTCGTACCATAACCTGTACCCTAAACCGTCCCTGTCCCCGTCCCCTAAACATAACCCTAAACCTCACCCTTACCCGTAGCCTTCCCCTAACCCGTCCCCTATTCCTAACCTATACGCTAACTCTAACCCGTACCCTAACATGTACGCTCACCCTAAAGAGTTGTCGTACACTAACCTCTACCCTAAACCGTCCCCGTCCCCGTCCCCTAACCCTAACCCTAACCCTAACCCTTACCCGAAGCCTTACCCTAACAAGTCCCCAATCCTAACCCGTACGCTAACACTAACACATACCCTAACACGTACGCTCACCCTAAAACCTTGTCGTACCCTAACCTGTACCCTAAATCGTCCCTGTCCCCTAACCCTAACCCTAACCCTAACCTTAAACCTTACCCGACGCCTTACCCTAACCCGTCCCATAATCCTAACCCGTACGCTAACACTAACCCGTACCCTAACATGTACGCTCACCCTAAACTGTTATCGTACCCTAACCTGTACCCTAAACCGTCCCTGTCCCCGACCATTAACCCTAACCCTAACCCTAACCCTAACCCTTACTTGACGCCTTACCCTAACCCGTCCCCAAATCCTAACCCGTATGCTAACACTAACCCGTACCCTAACACGCACGCTCACCCTAAACCGTTGTCGTACACTAACATGTACCCTAAACCGTCCCCGTCCCCTAACCCTAACCCTAACCCTAAACCTAAACCTAACCCTTACCCGAAGCCTTACCATAACCCGTCCTCTAATCCTAACCCGTACGCTAACAGTAAACTGTGCCCTAACATGTACGCTGAATCTAAACCAATGTCCTACCCTAACCTGTACCCTAAACCATCCCACTCCCCTAACCCTAACCCTAACCCTAACCCTTACACCAAGCCTTACCCTAACCCGTGCCCTAATCCTAACCCGTACGCTAACACTAACCCATACCCTAACACGTACGCTCACCCTAAACCGCTGTCGTACACTAACCTGTACCCTAAACTGTCCCCGTCCCCGTCCCCGTCCACTAACCCTAATCCTAAACCTAACCCTTACCCGAAGCCTTACCCTAACCCGTCCCCTAATCCTAAACCATACGCTAACACTAACCCGTGCCCTAACACGTACGCTCACCCTAAAGTGTGGTTGTACCCTAACCAGTACACTAAACCGTCCCCGTCCCCGTTCCCTAACCCTAACCCTAACCCAAACCCTAAGCCTTACCCGAAGCCTTACCCTAACCCGTCTCATAATCCTAACCGATACGCTAAAACTAACCCATGCCCTAACACATACGCTCAACCTAAACCGTTGTCATACCCTAACCTGTACCCTAAACCGTCCCCGTCCCCTAAACCTAACCCTAATCCTTATGCGAAGCCTTACACTAACCCGTCCCCTAATCCTAACCCATACGCTAACTCTAACCCGTATCCTAACACGTACGCTCACCCTAAACCATTCTCATACACTAACCTGTACCCTAAACCATCCCCTTCAACTAACCTTAACCCTAACCCTTACCCGAAGCCTTACCATAACCCGTCCTCTAATCCTAACCTGTACGGTAAGAGTAAACTGTGCCCTAAAATGTACACTCAACCTAAACCATTGTCCTACCCTAACTTGTACCCTAAACCGTCCCCGTCCCCTAACCCTAACCCTAAACCTAGCCCTAAACCTAAACCTTACGCCAAGCCTTAACCTAACCCGACCCTTAATCCTAACCCGTACGCTAACACTAACCCATACCCTAAAAAGCACGCTCACCCTAAATCTTTGTCGTACCCTAACATGTACCCTAAACTGTCCCCGTCCCCTAACCCTAACCCTAACCCTAACCCTAACACTTACCCGAAGCATTACACTAACCCGTCACCTAATCCTAATCCGTACGCTAACACTAACCCGTGTCCTAACACGTACCCTCACCCTAAACCGTTGTCGTACCCTAACATGTACCCTAAACCGTCACCGTCCCCTAGCCCTAACCCTAACCCTAACCCTTATGCGAAGCCTTACCCTAACCCGTCCCCAATCCTAACCCGTACGCTAACACTAACAAGTACCCTAACACATACGCTCACCCTAAACTGTTGTCGTACACTAACCTGTAACCTAAACCGTCCCCGTCCCCTAACCCTAACCCTAACCCTAACCCTAACCCTAACCCTTACCCGAAGCCTTACCCTAATCTGTCCCCTAATCCTAACCCGTATGCTAACACTAACCCTTGCCCTAACACGTACACTCACCCTAAACCATTGTCGTACCCTAACCTGTACCCTGAACCGTCCCTGTACCCTAACCCTAACCCTAACTCTAACCCTAACCCTAACCCTAACACTTACCCGAAGCCTTACCCTAACCCGTCCCATAATCCTAACCCGTACGCTAACACTAACCCGTACCCTAACACGTACGCTCACCCTAAACCGTTGACGTACCCTAACCTGTACCTTAAACCGTCCCCGTCCCCTAACCCTAACCCTAACCCTAACCCTTACCAGAAGCCTTACCCTAACCCGTCCCGTAATCCTAACCCGTACGCTAACACTAACCCGTACCCTAACACGTACGCTCACCCTAAAACCTTGTCGTACCCTAACCTGTACCCTAAATCGTCCCTGTCCCCTAACCCTAACCCTAACCCTAACCTTAAACCTTACCCGAAGCCTTACCCTAACCGGTCCCCTAAACCTAACCCGCACGCTAACACTAACCCGTGCCCTAACACGTACGCTCACCCGAAACATTTGTCGTACACTAAGCTGTACCCTAAACCGTCCCCATTACCTAACACTAACCCGAACCCTAACCATAACCCTAAACCTTACCCGAAGCCTTACCCTAACCCGTCCCCTAATCCTAACCGTACGCTAACACTAACCCGTGCCCTAACACGTACGCTCACCCTAAAGCGTTGTCGTACCCTAACCTGTACCCTAAACCGTTCCTGTCCCTGTTCCCTAACCCTAACCCTAACCCAAACCCTAACCCTTACCCGAAGCCTTACACTAACCCATCCCAAAATCCTAAACGCTACGCTAACACTAACCCGTGCCCTAACACGTACGCTCACCCTAAACCGTTGTCGTACATTAACCTGTACCCTAAATCGTCCCTGTCCCCTAACACTAACCCTAACCCTAATCCTTACCCGAAGCCTTACCCTAACTCGTCCCCTAATTCTAACCCGTATGCTAACACTAACCTGTATCCTAACACATACGCTCACCCTAAAACTTTGTCGTACACTAAGCTGTACCCTAAATTGTCCCCGTCCCCTAACCCTAAACCTAACCCTTACACAAAGCCTTACCCTAACCCGTCCCCTAATCCTAACCCGTACGCTAACCCTAACCCGTAACCCAACCCGTATGCTCAACCTAAACCGTTCTCGTACACTAACCTGTACCCTAAACCGTCCCGTCCCCGTCCCCTAACCCTAGCCCTTACCCGAAACCTTACCCTAACATGTCCCCTATTCCTAACCCGTACGCTAACACTATCCCGTACCCTTACACGTACGCTCACCTTAAAACGTTGTCGTACACTAACCTGTAACCTAAACCGTCTCCGTCCCCTAACCCTAACCCTAAACCTAGCCCTAAACCTAAACCTTACCCCAAGCCTTACCCTAACCCGACCCTTAATCCTAACCCGTACGCTAACACTAACACATACCCTAACACGCACGCTCACCCTAAATCTTTGTCGTACCCTAACATGTACCCTAAACCGTCCCCGTCCCATAACCCTAACCCTAACCCTAACCCTAACACTTACCCGAAGCATTACACTAACCTGTCCCCTAATCCTAATCCGTACGCTAACACTAACCCGTGTCCTAACACATACCCTCACCCTAAACCGTTGTCGTACCCTAACCTGTACCCTAAACCGTCACCGTCCCCTAGCCCTAACCCTAACCCTAACCCTTACGCGAAGCCTTACCCTAACCCGTCCCCAATCCTAACCCGTACGCTAACACTAACAAGTACCCTAACACATACGCTCACCCTAAACTGTTGTCGTACACTAACCTGTAACCTAAACCGTCCCCGTCCCCTAACCCTAACCCTAACCCTAACCCTAACCCTAACCCTAACCCTAACCCTTACCCGAAGCCTTACCCTAATCTGTCCCCTAATCCTAACCCGTATGCTAACACTAACCCTTGCCCTAACACGTACACTCACCCTAAACCATTGTCGTACCCTAACCTTTACCCTGAACCGTCCCTGTACCCTAACCCTAACCCTAACTCTAACCCTAACCCTAACCCTAACACTTACCCGAAGCCTTACCCTAACCCGTCCCATAATCCTAACCCGTACGCTAACACTAACCCGTACCCTAACACGTACGCTCACCCTAAATCGTTTTCGTACCCTAACCTGTACCCTAAACCATCCCCGTCCCCTAACCCTAACCCTAACACTATCCCTAACCCTTACCCGAAGCCTTACCCTAACTCGGCCCCCAATTCTAAACCATACGCTAACACTAACCCGTACCCTAACACGTACGCTCACCCTAAAACTTTGTCGTACCCTAACCTGTACCCTAAGTCGTCCCCTTCCCCTAACCCTAACCCTAAACCTAACCCTTACCCGAAGCCTTACCCTAACCCGTCCCCTAATCCTAACCCGTACGCTAACACTAACCCGTGCCCTAACAGGTACGCTCACCCTAAAGCGTGGTCGTACCCTAACCTGTACACTAAACCGTCCCCGTCCCCGTTCCCTAACCCTAACCCTATCCCAAACCCTACCCCTTACCCGAAGCCTTACCCTAACCCGTCCCATAATCCTAAATAATACGCTAAAACTACCCCAGGCCCTAACACATACGCTCACCCTAAACCGTTGTCGTACCCTAACCTGTACCCTAAACCGTCCCTGTAGCCTAACCCTAACCCTAACCCTAACCCTAACCCTTACCCGAAGCCTTACCCTAAACCGTCCCCTAATCCTAACCCGTACGCTAACACTAACCCGTACCCTAACACGTACGCTCACCCTAAACCGTTGTCGTACCATAACCTGTACCTAAACCATCCCCGTCCCCGTCCCCTAAACTTAACCCTAAACCTCACCCTTACCCGTAGCCTTACCCTAACCCGTCCCCTATTCCTAACCTATACGCTAACTCTAACCCGTACCCTAACATGTACGCTCACCCTAAAGAGTTGTCGTACACTAACCTCTACCCTAAACCGTCCCCGTCCCCGTCCCCTAACCCTAACCCTAACCCTAACCCTTACCCGAAGCCTTACCCTAACAAGTCACCAATCCTAACCCGTACGCTAACACTAACACATACCCTAACACGTACGCTCACCCTAAACCGTTGTCGTACCCTAGCCTATACCCTAAACAGTCCCCGTACCCTAACCCTAACCCTAACCCTAACCCTTACCCGAAGCCTTACCCTAACCCGTCCCCTAATCCTAACCCGTACGCTAACACTAAACCTTACCCTAACACGTACGCACACTCTAAACTGTTGTCATATCCTATCCTGTACCCTAAACCTTCCCCGTGCCCGTCCCCTAACCCTAACCCTAACCCTTACCCGAAGCGTTACCCTAACCTGTCCCCTAATCCTAACCCGAACGCTAACACTAACCCATGCCCTAACACATACGCTCACCCTAAAGCGTTGTCGTTCCCTAACCTGTACCCTAAACCGTCCCCGTCCCCTAACCCTAACACTAACCCTAAAACTAACCCTTACCCGAAGCCTTCCGTTAACCCGCCCCCTAATCCTAACCCGTACGCTAACCCTAACCCGTACCCTAACACGTACGCTCACACTAAACCGTTGTCGTACCCTAAACTGTACCCTGAACCGTCCCCATCCCCAAACCCTAACCCTAACCCTTACCCGAAGCCTTACACTAACCTGTCCCCTAATCCTAACCCGTACGCTAACACTAACCCGTACCCTAACACATAGGCTCACTCTAAACCGTTCTCGTACACTAACCTGTACCCTAAACCGTCCCCATCCCCTAACCCTAACCCTAACCCTTACCCGGAGCCTTACCCTAACCTGTCCTCTAATCCTAAACCGTACGCTAACACTAACCCGTACCCTAACATGTTCGCTCACCCTAAACCGTTATCTTAACCTAAGCTGTACCCTAAACAGTCGCCGTCACCTAAACATAACCGTAACCCTAACCCTAACACTAACACTTACCCGAAGGCTTACCCTAACCCGTCCCCTAATCCTAAACCGTACGCTAACACTAACCCGTACCCTAACACGTACGCTCACCCTAAACCGTTGTCGTAGCCTAACCTGTACCCTAAACCCTCCCCATGCCCTAACACTTACCCTAAACCTAACCCTAACCCTAACCCTTACCCGAAGCCTTACCCTAACCCATCACCTAATCGGAACCCGTACGCTAACACTAACCAATACCCTATCACGTACGCTCACCCTAAACCGTTGTTGTACCCTAACCTGTACCCTAAACCCTCCCCATCCCCTAACCCTAACCCTAAACCTAACCCTAAACCTAACCCTTACCCGAAGCTTATCCTAACCCGTCCCCTAATCCTAACCCGTTCGCTAACACTAACACATACCCTACCACGTACGCTCACCCTAAAGCATTGTTGTACCCTAACGTGTACCCTAAACCGTTCCCGTGCCCTAACCCTAACCCTAACCCTAACCCAAACCCTAACCCTTACCCGGAGCCTTACCCTAACCCGTCCCCTAATCCTAACCCGTACGCTAACACTAACCTGTGCCCTAACACGTACGCTCAACCTAAACCATTGTCGTACACTAACCTGTACCCTAAACCGTCCCCTAACCCTAACCCTAACCCTAACACTTACCCGAATCCTTACCCTAACCCGTCCTCTAATCCTAACCTGTACGCTAACAGTAAACTGTGCCCTAACATGTACCCTCACCCTAAACCGTTGTCCTACCCTAACCTGTACCCTAAACCGTCCCCGTCCCTAACCGTAACCCTAACACATACCCGAAGCCTTACACTAACCCGTGTCCTAATCCTAACCCGTACGTTAACACTAACCCGTAACCTAACATGTACGCTCACCCTAAACCGTTGTCGTACCCCAACCTGTACCCTAAACCGTCCCCGTCCCCTAACCCTAACCCTAACCCTAAACCAAAACCTAAACTTTACCCGAAGCTTTACCCTAACCCATCCCATAATCCTATCCCGTACGCTAACCCTAACCCGTACCCTACCACGTACGCTCACCCTAAACCGTTGTCGTACCCTAACCTGTACCCTAAACCGTCCCCGTCCCCTAACAGTAACCCTAAACCTAACCCTAACCCTAACCCTTAACCGAAGCCTTACCCTAACCCGTCCCTTAATCCTAACCCGTACGCTAACACTAAACCGAGTCCTAACACGTACGCTCACCCTAAAACTTTGTCGTACCCTAACCTGTACCCTAAACCGTCCCCATCCCGTAACCCTTACCCTAACCCTAACAATTACCCGAATCCTTAACCTAACCCGTCCTCTAATCCTAACACGTACGCTAACAGTAAACCGTGCCCTAACACATACGCTCACCCTAAACCGTTGTCGTACCCTAACCTGTACCCTAAACCGTCCCCGTTCCCTAACCCTAACCCTAACCATAACCCTTACCCGAAGCCTTACCCTAACCCGTCCCCTGAACCTCTCACGTACGCTAACACTAACCCATACCCTATCACGTACGCTCACCCTAAACATTTGTCGTACACTAACCTGTACCCTAAACCGTCCCCATACCTTAACCCTAACCGTAACCCTAACCCTAACCTTAACCCTAACGCTTACCCGAAGCCTTACCCTAACCCGTCCCCTAATACTAACCAGTACGCTAACACTAACCCGTACCCTAACACGTACGCTCACCCTAAACCGTTGACGTACCCTAACCTGTACCCTAAACCTTCCCCGTCCCCTAACCCTAACCCTAACCCTAACCCTTACCAGAAGCCTTACCTTAACCCGTCCCCAATCCTAACCCGTACGCTAACACTAACAAGTACCCTAACACATACGCTCACCCTAAACTGTTGTCGTACACTAACCTGTAACCTAAACCGTCCCCGTCCCCTAACCCTAACTCTAAGCCTAACCCTAACCCTAACCCTTACCCGAAGCCTTACCCTAATCTGTCCCCTAATCCTAACCCGTATGCTAACACTAACCCTTGCCCTAACACGTACACTCACCCTAAACCATTGTCGTACCCTAACCTGTACCCTGAACCGTCCCTGTACCCTAACCTTAACCCTAACTCTAACCCTAACCCTAACCCTAACACTTACCCGAAGCCTTACCCTAACCCGTCCCATAATCCTAACCCGTACGCTAACACTAACCCGTACCCTAACACGTACGCTCACCCTAAACCGTTGACGTACCCTAACCTGTACCCTAAACCGTCCCCGTCCCCTAACCCTAACCCTAACCCTAACCCTTACCAGAAGCCTTACCCTAACCCGTCCCGTAATCCTAACCCGTACGCTAACAGTAACCCGTACCCTAACACGTACGCTCACCCTAAAACCTTGTCGTACCCTAACCTGTACCCTAAATCGTCCCTGTCCCCTAACCCTAACCCTAACCCTAACCTTAAACCTTACCCGACGCCTTACCCTAACCCGTCCCATAATCCTAACCCGTACGCTAACACTAACCCGTACCCTAACATGTACGCTCACCCTAAACTGTTATCGTACCCTAACCTGTACCCTAAACCGTCCCTGTCCCCGACCCTTAACCCTAACCCTTACTTGACGCCTTACCCTAACCCGTCCCCAAATCCTAACCCGTACGCTAACACTAACCCGTACCCTAACACGCACGCTCACCCTAAACCGTTGTCGTACCGTAACATGTACCCTAAACCGTCCCCGTCCCCTAACCCTAACCCTAACCCTAAACCTAAACCTAACCCTTACCCGAAGCCTTACCATAACCCGTCCTCTAATCCTAACCCGTACGCTAACAGTAAACTGTGCCCTAACATGTACGCTGAACCTAAACCATTGTCCTACCCTAACCTGTACCCTAAACCGTCCCACTCCCCTAACCCTAACCCTAACCCTAACCCTAACCCTTACACCAAGCCTTACCCTAACCCGTGCCCTAATCCTAACCCGTACGCTAACACTAACCCATACCCTAACACGTACGCTCACCCTAAACCGCTGTCGTACACTAACCTGTACCCTAAACCGTCCCCGTCCCCGTCCCCGTCCCCGTCCCCTAACCCTAAACCTAACCCTTACCCGAAGCCTTACCCTAACCCGTCCCCTAATCCTAACCCGTACGCTAACACTAACCCGTGCCCTAACACGTACGCTCACCCTAAAGTGTGGTTGTACCCTAACCAGTACACTAAACCGTCCCCGTCCCCGTTTCCTAACCCTAACCCTAACCCAAACCCTAAGCCTTACCCGAAGCCTTACCCTAACCCGTCTCATAATCCTAACCGATACGCTAAAACTAACCCATGCCCTAACACATACGCTCACCCTAAACCGTTGTCATACCCTAACCTGTACCCTAAACCGTCCCCGTCCCCTAACCCTAACCCTAATCCTTACCCGAAGCCTTACACTAACCCGTCCCCTAATCCTAACCCATACGCTAACTCTAACCCGTATCCTAACACGTACGCTCACCCTAAACCATTCTCATACACTAACCTGTACCCTAAACCATCCCCGTCAACTAACCTTAACCCTAACCCTTACCCGAAGCCTTACCATAACCCGTCCTCTAATCCTAACCCGTACGCTAACAGTAAACTGTGCCCTAAAATGTACACTCAACCTAAACCATTGTCCTACCCTAACTTGTAACCTAAACCTTCCCCGTCCCCTAACCCTAACCCTAAACCTAGCCCTAAACCTAAACCTTACCCCAAGCCTTACCCTAACCCGACCCTTAATCCTAACCCGTACGCTAACACTAACCCATACCCTAACACGCACGCTCACCCTAAATCTTTGTCGTACCCTAACATGTACCCTAAACCGTCCCCGTCCCCTAACCCTAACCCTAACCCTAACCCTAACACTTACCCGAAGCATTACACTAACCCGTCCCGTAATCCTAATCCGTACGCTAACACTAACTCGTGTCCTAACACGTACCCTCACCCTAAACCGTTGTCGTACCCTAACCTGTACCCTAAACCGTCACCGTCCCCTAGCCCTAACCCTAACCCTAACCCTTACGTGAAGCCTTACCCTAACCCGTCCCCAATCCTAACCCGTACGCTAACACTAACAAGTACCCTAACACATACGCTCACCCTAAACTGTTGTCGTACACTAACCTGTAACCTAAACCGTCCCCGTCCCCTAACCCTAACTCTAAGCCTAACCCTAACCCTAACCCTTACCCGAAGCCTTACCCTAATCTGTCCCCTAATCCTAACCCGTATGCTAACACTAACCCTTGCCCTAACACGTACACTCACCCTAAACCATTGTCGTACCCTAACCTGTACCCTGAACCGTCCCTGTACCCTAACCTTAACCCTAACTCTAACCCTAACCCTAACCCTAACACTTACCCGAAGCCTTACCCTAACCCGTCCCATAATCCTAACCCGTACGCTAACACTACCCCGTACCCTAACACGTACGCTCACCCTAAAACGTTGACGTACCCTAACCTGTACCCTAAACCGTCCCCGTCCCCTAACCCTAACCCTAACCCTAACCCTTACCAGAAGCCTTACCCTAACCCGTCCCGTAATCCTAACCCGTACGCTAACAGTAACCCGTACCCTAACACGTACGCTCACCCTTAATCGTTTTCGTACCCTAACCTGTACCCTAAACCATCCCCGTCCCCTAACCCTAACCCTAACACTATCCCTAACCCTTACCCGAAGCCTTACCCTAACTCGGCCCCCAATTCTAAACCATACGCTAACACTAACCCGTACCCTAACACGTACGGTCACCCTAAAACTTTGTCGTACCCTAACCTGTACCCTAAGTCCTCCCCTTCCCCTAAGCCTAACCCTAACCCTAATACTTACCCGAAGCCTTACCCTAAACCGTCCCCTAATCCTAACCCGTACGCTAACACTAACCGGTGCCCTAAAACGAATGCTCACCCTAAACCGCTGTCGTACAATAACCTGTACCCTAAACCGTCCCCGTCCCCTAACCCTAACCCTAAACCTAACCCTTACCCGAAGCCTTACCCTAACCCGTCCCCTAATCCTAACCCGTACGCTAACACTAACCCGTGCCCTAACAGGTACGCTCACCCTAAAGCGTGGTCGTACCCTAACCTGTACACTAAACCGTCCCCGTCCCCGTTCCCTAACCCTAACCATATCCCAAACCCTACCCCTTACCCGAAGCCTTACCCTAACCCGTCCCATAATCCTAAATAATACGCTAAAACTACCCCATGCCCTAACACATACGCTCACCCTAAACCGTTGTTGTACCCTAACCTGTACCCTAAACCGTCCCTGTAGCCTAACCCTAACCCTAACCCTAACCCTAACCCTTACCCGAAGCCTTACCCTAACCCGTCCCATAATCCTACTCCGTACGCTAACACTAACCCGTACCCTAACACGTACGCTCACCCTAAACCGTTGTCGTACCATAACCTGTACCCTAAACCATCCCCGTCCCCGTCCCCTAAACTTAACCCTAAACCTCACCCTTACCCGTAGCCTTACCCTAACTCGTCCCCTATTCCTAACCTATACGCTAACTCTAACCCGTACCCTAACATGTACGCTCACCCTAAAGAGTTGTTGTACACTAACCTCTACCCTAAATCTTCCCCGTGCCCGTCCCCTAACCCTAACCCTAACCCTTACCCGAAGCCTTACCCTAACCTGTCCCCTAATCCTAACCCGTACGCTAACACTAACCCGTGCCCTAACACATACGCTCACCCTAAAGCGTTGTCGTACACTAACCTGTACCCTAAACCGTCCCCGTCCCCTAACCCTAACACTAACCCTAATACTAACCCTTACCCGAAGCCTTCCGTTAACCCGCCCCCTAATCCTAACCCGTACGCTAACCCTAACCCGTACCCTAACACGTACGCTCACACTAAACCGTTGTCGTACCCTAAACTGTACCCTGAACCGTCCCCATCCCCAAACCCTAACCCTAACCCTTACCCGAAGCCTTACACTAACCTGTCCCCTAATCCTAACCCGTACGCTAACACTAACCCGTACCCTAACACATAGGCTCACTCTAAACCGTTCTCGTACACTAACCTGTACCCTAAACCGTCCCCATCCCCTAACCCTGACCCTAACCCTTACCCGGAGCCTTATCCTAACCCGTCCTCTAATCCTAAACCGTACGCTAACACTAACCCGTACCCTAACATGTTCGCTCACCGTAAACCGTTATCTTAACCTAAGCTGTACCCTAAACAGTCCCCGTCGCCTAAACATAACCGTAACCCTAACCCTAACACTTACCCGAATCCTTACCCTAACCCGTCCTCTAATCCTAACCTGTACGCTAACAGTAAACTGTGCCCTAACATGTACCCTCACCCTAAACCGTTGTCCTACCCTAACCTGTACCCTAAACCGTCCCCGTCCCTAACCGTAACCCTAACACATACCCGAAGCCTTACCCTAACCCGTGTCCTAATCCTAACCCGTACGTTAACACTAACCCGTACCCTAACACGTACGCTCACCCTAAACCGTTGTCGTACCCCAACCTGTACCCTAAACCGTCCCTGTCCCCTAACCCTAACCCTAACCCTAAACCAAAACCTAACCTTTACCCGAAGTTTTACCCTAACCCATCCCATAATCCTATCCCGTACGCTAACCCTAACCCATACCCTACCACGTACGCTCACCCTAAACCGTTGTCGTACCCTAACCTGTACCCTAAACCGTCCCCGTCCCCTAACAGTAACCCTAAACCTAACCCTAACCCTAACCCTTACCCGAAGCCTTACCCTAACCCGTCCCTTAATCCTAACCCGTACGCTAACACTAAACCGAGTCCTAACACGTACGCTCACCCTAAAACTTTGTCGTACCCTAACCTGTACCCTAAACCGTCCCCATCTCGTAACTCTTACCCTAACCCTAACAATTACCCGAATCCTTAACCTAACCCGTCCTCTAATCCTAACACGTACGCTCACAGTAAACCGTGCCCTAACACATACGCTCACCCTAAACCGTTGTCGTACCCTAACCTGTACCCTAAACCGTCCCCGTTCCCTAACCCTAACCCTAACCATAACCCTTACCCGAAGCCTTACCCTAACCCGTCCCCTGATCCTATCACGTACGCTAACACTAACCCATACCCTATCACGTACGCTCACCCTAAACATTTGTCATACACTAACCTGTACCCTAAACCGTCCCCGTCCCTTAACCCTAACCGTAACCCTAACCCTAACCCTAACCCTAACGCTTACCCGAAGCCTTACCCTAACGCGTCCCCTAATACTAACCAGTACGCTAACACTAACCTGTACCCTAACACGTACGCTCACCCTAAATCGTTGACGTACCCTAACCTGTACCCTAAACCGTCCCCGTCCCCTAACCCTAACCCTAAACCTAGCCCTAAACCTAAACCTTACCCCAAGCCTTACCCTAACCCGACCCTTAATCCTAACCCGTACGCTTACACTAACCCATACCCTAACACGCACGCTCACCCTAAATCTTTGTCGTACCCTAACATGTACCCTAAACCGTCCCCGTCCCCTAACCCTAACCCTAACCCTAACCCTAACACTTACCCGAAGCATTACACTAACCCGTCCCCTAATCCTAATCCGTACGCTAACACTAACCCGTGTCCTAACACGTACCCTCACCCTAAACCGTTTTCGTACCCTAACCTGTACCCTAAACCGTCACCGTCCCCTAGCCCTAACCCTAACCCTAACCCTTACGCGAAGCCTTACCCTAACCCGTCCCCAATCCTAACCCGTACGCTAACACTAACAAGTACCCTAACACATACGCTCACCCTAAACTGTTGTCGTACACTAACCTGTAACCTAATCCGTCCCCGTCCCCTAACCCTAACCCTAACCCTAACCCTAACCCTTACCCGAAGCCTTACCCTAATCTGTCCCCTAATCCTAACCCGTATGCTAACACTAACCCTTGCCCTAACACGTACACTCACCCTAAACCATTGTCGTACCCTAACCTGTACCCTGAACCGTCCCTGTACCCTAACCCTAACCCTAACTCTAACCCTAACCCTAACCCTAACACTTACCCGAAGCCTTACCCTAACCCGTCCCATAATCCTAACCCGTACGCTAACACTAACCAGTACCCTAACACGTATGCTCACCCTAAATCGATTTCGTACCCTAACCTGTACCCTAAACCATCCCCGTCCCCTAACCCTAACCCTAACACTATCCCTAACCCTTACCCGAAGCCTTACCTTAACTCGGCCCCCAATTCTAAACCATAATCTAACACTAACCCGTACCCTAACACGTACGCTAACCCTAAAATTTTGTCGTACCCTAACCTGTACCCTAAGTCGTCCCCTTCCCCTAAGCCTAACCCTAACCCTAATACTTACCCGAAGCCTTACCCTAAACCGTCCCCTAATCCTAACCCTTACGCTAACACTAACCCGTGCCCTAAAATGAATGCTCACCCTAAACCGCTGTCGTACACTAACCTGTACCCTAAACCGTCCCCGTCCCCGTCCCCTAACCCTAACCCTAAACCTAACCCTTACCCGAAGCCTTACCCTAACCCGTCCCCTAATCCTAACCCGTACGCTAACACTAACCCGTGCCCTAACAGGTACGCTCACCCTAAAGCGTGGTCGTACCCTAACCTGTACACTAAACCGTCCCCATCCCTGTTCCCTAACCCTAACCCTATCCCAAACCCTACCCCTTACCCAAAGCCTTACCCTAACCCGTCCCATAATCCTAAATAATACGCTAAAACTACCCCATGTCCTAACACATACGCTCACCCTAAACCGTTGTCGTACCCTGACCTATACACTAAACCGTCCCTGTAGCCTAACCCTAACCCTAACCCTAACCCTAACCCTTACCCGAAGCCTTACCCTAACCCGTCCCATAATCCTACTCCGTACGCTAACACTAACCCGTACCCTAACACGTACGCTCACCCTAAACCGTTGTCGTACCGTAACCTGTACCCTAAACCGTCCCCGTCCCCGTCCCCTAAACATAACCCTAAACCTCACCCTTACCCGTAGCCTTCCCCTAACCCGTCCCCTATTCCTAACCTATACGCTAACTCTAACCCGTACCCTAACATGTACGCTCACCCTAAAGAGTTGTCGTACACTAACCTCTACCCTAAACCGTCCCCGTCCCCGTCCCCTAACCCTAACCCTAACCCTAACCCTTACCCGAAGCCTTACCCTAACAAGTCCCCAATCCTAATCCGTACGCTAACACTAACACATACCCTAACACGTACGCTCACCCTAAACCGTTGTCGTACCCTAACCTATACCCTAAACAGTCCCCGTACCCTAACCCTAACCCTAACCCAAACCCTTACCCGAAGCCTTACCCTAACCCGTCCCCTAATCCTAACCCGTACGCTAACACTAAACCTTACCCTAACACGTACGCACACTCTAAACTGTTGTCATATCCTATCCTGTACCCTAAACCTTCCCCGTGCCCGTCCCCTAACCCTAACCCTTACCCGAAGCCTTACCCTAACCTGTCCCCTAATCCTAACCCGTACGCTAACACTAAACCTTACCCTAACACGTACGCACACTCTAAACTGTTGTCATATCCTATCCTGTACCCTAAACCTTCCCCGTGCCCGTCCCCTAACCCTAACCCTTACCCGAAGCCTTACCCTAACCCGTCCCGTAATCCTAACCCGTACGCTAACACTAACCCGTACCCTAACATATACGCTCACCCTAAAACCTTGTCGTACCCTAACCTGTACCCTAAATCGTCCCTGTCCCCTAACCCTAACCCTAACCCTAACCTTAAACCTTACCCGACGCCTTACCCTAACCCGTCCCATAATCCTAACCCGTACGCTAACACTAACCCGTACCCTAACATGTACGCTCACCCTAAAACCTTGTCGTACCCTAACCTGTACCCTAAATCGTCCCTGTCCCCTAACCCTAACCCTAACCCTAACCTTAAACCTTACCCGACGCCTTACCCTAACCCGTCCCATAATCCTAACCCGTACGCTAACACTAACCCGTACCCTAACATGTACGCTCACCCTAAACTGTTATCGTACCCTAACCTGTACCCTAAACCGTCCCTGTCCCCGACCATTAACCCTAACCCTAACCCTAACCCTAACCCTTACTTGACGCCTTACACTAACCCGTCCCCAAATCCTAACCCGTACGCTAACACTAACCCGTACCCTAACACGCACGCTCACCCTAAACCGTTGTCGTACACTAACATGTACCCTAAACCGTCCCCGTCCCCTAACCCTAACCCTAACCCTAAACCTAAACCTAACCCTTACCCGAAGCCTTACCATAACCCGTCCTCTAATCCTCACCCGTACGCTAACAGTAAACTGTGCCCTAACATGTACGCTGAATCTAAACCAATGTCCTACCCTAACCTGTACCCTAAACCATCCCACTCCCCTAACCCTAACCCTAACCCTAACCCTAACCCTTACACCAAGCCTTACCCTAACCCGTGCCCTAATCCTAACCCGTACGCTAACACTAACCCATACCCTAACACGTACGCTCACCCTAAACCGCTGTCGTACACTAAACTGTACCCTAAACCGTCCCCGTCCCCGTCCCCGTCCACTAACCCTAATCCTAAACCTAACCCTTACCCGAAGCCTTACCCTAACCCGTCCCCTAATCCTAAACCATACGCTAACACTAACCCGTGCCCTAACACGTACGCTCACCCTAAAGTGTGGTTGTACCCTAACCAGTACACTAAACCGTCCCCGTCCCCGTTCCCTAACCCTAACCCTAACCCAAACCCTAAGCCTTACCCGAAGCCTTACCCTAACCCGTCTCATAATCCTAACCGATACGCTAAAACTAACCCATGCCCTAACACATACGCTCACCCTAAACCGTTGTCATACCCTAACCTGTACCCTAAACCGTCCCCGTCCCCTAAACCTAACCCTAATCCTTATGCGAAGCCTTACACTAACCCGTCCCCTAATCCTAACCCATACGCTAACTCTAACCCGTATCCTAACACGTACGCTCACCCTAAACCATTCTCATACACTAACCTGTACCCTAAACCATCCCCTTCAACTAACCTTAACCCTAACCCTTACCCGAAGCCTTACCATAACCCGTCCTCTAATCCTAACCTGTACGGTAACAGTAAACTGTGCCCTAAAATGTACACTCAACCTAAACCATTGTCCTACCCTAACTTGTACCCTAAACCGTCCCCGTCCCCTAACCCTAACCCTAAACCTAGCCCTAAACCTAAACCTTACCCCAAGCCTTAACCTAACCCGACCCTTAATCCTAACCCGTACGCTAACACTAACCCATACCCTAACACGCACGCTCACCCTAAATCTTTGTCGTACCCTAACATGTACCCTAAACCGTCCCCGTCCCCTAACCCTAACCCTAACCCTAACCCTAACACTTACCCGAAGCATTACACTAACCCGTCCCCTAATCCTAATCCGTACGCTAACACTAACCCGTGTCCTAACACGTACCCTCACCCTAAACCGTTTTCGTACCCTAACCTGTACCCTAAACCGTCACCGTCCCCTAGCCCTAACCCTAACCCTAACCCTTACGCGAAGCCTTACCCTAACCCGTCCCCAATCCTAACCCGTACGCTAACACTAACAAGTACCCTAACACATACGCTCACCCTAAACTGTTGTCGTACACTAACCTGTAACCTAATCCGTCCCCGTCCCCTAACCCTAACCCTAACCCTAACCCTAACCCTTACCCGAAGCCTTACCCTAATCTGTCCCCTAATCCTAACCCGTATGCTAACACTAACCCTTGCCCTAACACGTACACTCACCCTAAACCATTGTCGTACCCTAACCTGTACCCTGAACCGTCCCTGTACCCTAACCCTAACCCTAACTCTAACCCTAACCCTAACCCTAACACTTACCCGAAGCCTTACCCTAACCCGTCCCATAATCCTAACCCGTACGCTAACACTAACCCGTACCCTAACACGTACGCTCACCCTAAACCGTTGACGTACCCTAACCTGTACCTTAAACCGTCCCCGTCCCCTAACCCTAACCCTAACCCTAACCCTTACCAGAAGCCTTACCCTAACCCGTCCCGTAATCCTAACCCGTACGCTAACACTAACCCGTACCCTAACACGTACGCTCACCCTAAAACCTTGTCGTACCCTAACCTGTACCCTAAATCGTCCCTGTCCCCTAACCCTAACCTTAAACCTTACCCGAAGCCTTACCCTAATCGGTCCCCTAAACCTAACCCGCACGCTAACACTAACCCGTGCCCTAACACGTACGCTCACCCGAAACATTTGTCGTACACTAAGCTGTACCCTAAACCGTCCCCATTACCTAACACTAACCCGAACCCTAACCATAACCCTAAACCTTACCCGAAGCCTTACCCTAACCCGTCCCCTAATCCTAACCGTACGCTAACACTAACCCGTGCCCTAACACGTACGCTCACCCTAAAGCGTTGTCGTACCCTAACCTGTACCCTAAACCGTTCCTGTCCCTGTTCCCTAACCCTAACCCTAACCCAAACCCTAACCCTTACCCAAAGCCTTACACTAACCCATCCCAAAATCCTAAACGCTACGCTAACACTAACCCGTGCCCTAACACGTACGCTCACCCTAAACCGTTGTCGTACATTAACCTGTACCCTAAATCGTCCCTGTCCCCTAACACTAACCCTAACCCTAATCCTTACCCGAAGCCTTACCCTAATTCGTCCCCTAATTCTAACCCGTATGCTAACACTAACCTGTATCCTAACACATACGCTCACCCTAAAACTTTGTCGTACACTAAGCTGTACCCTAAATTGTCCCCGTCCCCTAACCCTAAACCTAACCCTTACACAAAGCCTTACCCTAACCCGTCCCCTAATCCTAACCCGTACGCTAACACTAACCCGTAACCCAACCCGTATGCTCAACCTAAACCGTTCTCGTACACTAACCTGTACCCTAAACCGTCCCGTCCCCGTCCCCTAATCCTAGCCCTTACCCGAAACCTTACCCTAACATGTCCCCTATTCCTAACCCGTACGCTAACACTATCCCGTACCCTTACACGTACGCTCACCTTAAAACGTTGTCGTACACTAACCTGTAACCTAAAACGTCTCCGTCCCCTAACCCTAACCCTAACCCTTACCCGGAGCCTTACCCTAACCTGTCCCCTAATCCTAACCCGTACGCTAACACTAACCCTTGCCCTAACACGTACGCTCACCCTAAACCGTTGTCGTACCCTAAACCGTCCCTCTACCCTAACCCTAACCCTAACCCTTATCCTAACCCTAAAGCTTACCCGAAGCCTTAACCTAACCCGTCCCCTAATCCTAACCCGTATGCTAACACTAACCCGTCCCCTAACACGTAATCTCACCCTAAACCGTTGTCGTACCCTAACCTATACCCTAAACCGTCACCGTCCCCGTCCCCTATCCCTAACCCTAAGCCTAACCCTGAAGCTTACCCGAAGCCTTACCCTAACCCGTCCCCTAATTCTAACCCGTACGGTAACACTAACCCGTACCCTAACACGTACCCTCACCCTAAACGGTTGTCGTACCCTAACCTGTACCCTAAACCGTGTCCATCCCCTAAACCTAACCCTAACCCTAACCCTAACCTTAACCCTTACCCGAAGCCTTACCCTAACCCGTCCCCTAATCCTAACCCGTACACTAACACTAACACGTACCCTAACACTTACGGTCACCCTGAACCATTGTCGTACCCTAAACTGTACCCTAAACCGTCCCCGTCCCCTAACCCTAACCCTAACCCTAACCCTAACCCTAACCCTTACCCGAAGCCTTATCCTAACCCGTCCCCTAATCCTAAACTGTACGCTGACACTAACACGTACCCTAACACGTACGATCACCCTAAACCGTTGTCGTAACCTAACCTGTACCCTAAACCGTCCCCGTCCCCGTCACCTAACCATAACGCTAAGCCTAACCCTGAAGCTTACCCGAAGCCTTACCCTAACCCGTCCCCAATCCTAACCCGTACTGTAACACTAACCCGTACCCTAACACGTACACTCACCCTAAACCGTTGTCGTACACTAAACTGTACCCTAAACCGTGTCCGTCCCCTAAACCTAACACTAAACCTAAACCTAACCCTAACCCTTACCCGAAGCCTTACCCTAACCCGTCCCCTAAACATAACCCGTACGCGAACACTAACACGTACCCTAACACGTACGGTCACCCTGAACCGTTGTCGTACACTAAACTGTACCCTAAACCGTCCCCGTCCCTTAACCCTAACCCTAACCCTAACCCTAACCAAAACCCTAATCCTTACCCGAAGCCTTATCATAACCCGTCCCCTAATCCTAACCCATACATTAACACTAAACCGTAACCTAACACCTACGCTCACCCTAAACCGTTGTCGTACACTAACCTGTACCCTAAACCGTCCCTGTCCCCTACACCTAACCATAACCCTAACCCTAACACTAACCCTTACCCGAAGCCTTACCCTAACCCGTCCCCCAATCCTAACCCGTACGCTAACACTAACACGTACCCTAACACTTACGGTCACCCTGAACCATTGTCGTACCCTAAACTGTTCCCTAAACCGTCCCCGTCCCTTAACCCTAACCCTAACCCTAACCCGAACCCTAAGCCTAATCCTTACCCGAAGCCTTACCATAACCCGTCCCCTAATCCTAACCTGTACGCTAACACTAAACCGTAACCTATCACGTACGCTCACACTAAACTGTTGTCGTACCCTAACCTGTACCCTAAACCGTCCCTGGCCCCTAACCCTAACTCTAACACTAACCCTTACCCGAAGCCTAACACTAACCCGTCCCCTAATCCTAAGCCGTGCGCTAACAATAACCCATAACCCAACATGTACGCTCAAACTAAACCGTTGTCGTACCCTAAACTGTCCCCATCCCCTAACCCTAACCCTAACCCTAACCCTAACCCTTACCCGAAGCCTTACCCTAACCCGTCCCCTAATCCTAACCCGTATGCTAACACTAACCCGTACCCTAACACGTACGCTCACCCTAAAACGTTGTTGTACCCAAACTTTTGCCCTAAACCGTCCCCGTCCCCGTCCCCTAACCCTAACGCTAACCCTTACCCAAAGCCTTACCCTAACACGTCCCCTAATCCTAACCCGTACGCTAACACTAAACCGTACCTTAACACGTACGCTCACTCTAAACAGTTGTCGTACCCTAACCTGTACCCTAAACCGTCCCCGTCCCCTAACCCTAACCCTAACCCTAACCCTAACCCTTACACAAAGCCTTACCGTAACCTGTCCCCTAATCCTAACCCATATGCTAACACTAAGCCGTACCCTAACACGTATGCTCACCCTAAACCATTGTCGTACCCTAACCTGTACCCTAAACCATCCCCGTGCCCTAACCCTAACCCTATCCCTAACCCTAACCCTAACCCTAACCCTTACTCGAAGCCTTCCCATAACCCGTCCCCTAATGCTAACCCGTACGTTAACACTAACCCGTAACCTAACACGTACGCTCACCCTAAACCGTTGTCGTACCCTAGCCTGTAACCTAAACCGTCCCTGTCCCCTAGCCCTAACAGTAAACCTAACCCTAACACTAACCCTTACCCGAAGCCTTTCCCTAACCCGTACCCTAATCCTAACCCGTACGCTAACACTAACTTGTACCCTAAAACGTACGCTCACCCTAAACCGTTGTTGTACCCTAACCTGTACCCTAAACCGTCCCCGTCCCCTAACCATAACCCTAACCCTAAACCTTACCCGAAGCCTTACACTAACCCGTCCCCTAATCCTAAACCGTACGTTGACACTAACACGTAGCCTAACACGTACGCTCACCCTAAACCGTTTTCGTACACTAACCTGTACCCTAAACCGTGTCCGTCCCCTATACCTAACCCTAACCCTAACCCTAAACCTAACCCTTACACGAAGCCTTACCCTTACCCGTCCCCTAATCCTAACCCGTACGCTAACAATAACACGTACCCTAAAACGTACGGTCACCCTGAACCATTGTCGTACCCTAAACTGTACCCTAAACCGTACCCGTCCCTTAACCCTAACCCTAACCCTAACCCTAACCCTAACCCTAATTCTTTCCTGAAGCCTTAACATAACCCGTCCCCTAAACCTAACCCGTACACTAACATTAAATTGTAACCTAACACGTACGCTCACACTAAACCGTTGTCGTACTCTAACCTGTACACTAAACCCTCCCTGTCCCCTAACCCTAACCGTAACCCTAACCCTATCACTAACCCTTACCCAAAGCCTAACACTAACCCGTCCCCTAATCCTAAGCCGTGTGCTAACAGTAACCCATACCCCAACATGTACGCTCAACCTAAACCGTTGTCGTACCCTAAACTGTCCCCATCCCCTAACCCTAACCCTAACCCTAACCCCAACCCTAACCCTTACCCGAAGCCTTACCCTAACCCGTCCCCTAATCCTAACCGGTACGCTAACACTAACCCGTACCCTAACACGTACACTCACCCTAAAACTTTGTCGTACCCTAAACTGTACCCTAAACCGTCCCCGTCCCCTAACCCTAACCCTAACCCTTACCCGAAGCCTTACCCTAACCCGTCCCCTAATGCTAACCCGTACGCTAACACTAACCCGTACCCTAACACGTACGCTCACCCTAAACCGTAGTTGTACCCTTACCTGTACCCTAAACCATCCCCATCCCCTAACCCTAACCCTAACCCTTACCGGAAGCCTTAACCTAACCCGTCCCCTAATCCTAACCCGTACGCTAACACTAAACAGTACCCTAACACGTACGCTCACCCTAAACCGTGGACGTACCCTAACCTGTACCTTAAACCGTCCCCATCCCCTAACCCTAACCCGAACCCTAACACTAACCCTTACCCGAATACTTAACCTAACCTGTCCCCTACTCCTAACCCGTACGCTAACACTAACCCGTACCCTAACACGTACGCTCACCCTAAACCACTGTCATACCCTAACCTGTACCCTAAACAGTCCCCGTCCCCTAACCCTAACCCTAACCCTAACTCTTACCTGAAGCCTTACACTAACCCGTACCCTAATCCTAACCCGTACGCTATCACTAAACCGTACCCTGAGACGTACGCTCACCCTAAAAGGTTGTCGTACTCTAACCTGTACCCTACACCGTCCCCTAACCCTAACCCTAACCCTTACCCGAAGCCTTACCCTAACCCGTCCCCTAATCCTAAACCGTACGCTAACACTAACCCGTGCCCTAACACATACGCTCACCCTAAAGCGTTGTCGTACCCTAACCTGTACCCTAAACCGTCCCCGTCCCCGTCCCCTAACCCTAACCCTAACCCTAACCGTAACACTTACCCGAAGCCTTACCCTAACACGTCCCCTAATCCTAACCCGTATGCTAACACTAACCCGTACCCTAACACGTACGCTCACCCTAAACCATTGTCCTACCCTAACCTGTACCCTAAACCGTCCCCGTCCCCGTCCCCTAAACCTAACACTAACCCTAACCCTAACCATTCCCCAAAGCCTTACCCTAACCGTCCCCTAATCCTAAACCGTACGCTCACACTAACCCGTGCCCTAACACGTACGCTCACCCTGAACTGTTGTCGTACCCTAACCTGTACCCTAAACCGTCCCCGTCCCCTAAACCTAACCCTAACCTCACCCTAATCCTATCCCTTACCCAAAGCCTTACCCTAACCCGTCCCCTAATCCTAACCCGTACACTAACACTAACCCGTGCCCTAAAACATACACTCAACCTAAACCGTTGTCGTACCCTAACCTGTACCCTAAACCGTCCCCGTGCCCTAACCCTAACCCTAACCCTAACCCTAACCCTAAACCTTACCCAAAGCCTTACACTAAACCGTCCCCTAATCCTAAACCGTACACTGACACTAACACGTAGCCTAACACGTACGCTCACCCTAAACCGTTGTCGTACTCTAACCTGTACCCTAAATCGTGTCCCTCCCCTAAACCTAACCCTAACCCTAACCCTAAATCTAACCCTTACCCGAAGCCTTACCCTAACCCGTCCCCTAATCCTAACCCGTACGCTAACAATAACACATACCCTAAAACGTACGGTCACCCTGAACCATTGTCGTACCCTAAACTGTACCCTAAACCTTCCCCGTCCCTTAACCCTAACCCTAACCCTAACCCTAACCCTAATCCTTTCCCGAAGCCTTAACATAACCCGTCCCCTAATCCTAACCCGTACGCAAATATTAAATCGTAACCTAACACGTACGCTCACACTAAACCGTTGTCGTACCCTAACCTGTACCCAAACCATCCCCGTCCCCGTCCCCTAACCCTAACCCTAACCCTTACCCGAAGCCTTATCCTAACCCGTACCCTAATCATAACCTGTAGGCTAACACTAACCCGTACCCTAAAACGCACACTCACCCTAAACCGTTTCCGTACACTAACCTGTACCCTAAACCGTCCCCGTCCACTAAACCTAACCCTAACCCTAACCCTAACCCTTACCCGAAGCCTTACCCTAACACTTCCCCTAATCCTAACCCGTACGCTAACACTAACCCGTACCCTAACACGTATGCTCAACCTAAACGGTTGTTGTACCTTAACCTGTACCCTAAACCGTCCCCGTCCCCTAAACCTAACCCTAACCCTAACCCAAACCCTTACCCAAAGCCTTACCCTAAACGGTCCCCTAATCCTAACCCGTACGCTAACACTAACAAGTTCCCAAACACGTACGCTCACCATAAACCGTTGTCGTACCCTAACCTGTACCCTAAACTCTCCCCGTCCCCATCCCCTAAGCTTAACCCTAACCCTAACCCTTACCCAAAGCCTTACACTAACCCCTCCCCTAATCCTAACCCGTACGCTAACACTAAACCATACCCTAACACGTTCACTCACCCTAAATCGTTGTTGTACCCTAACCTGAACCCTAAACCGTCCCCGTCCCCATCCCCTAACCCTAAACCTAACCGTAAACTTAACCCTTACCCGAAGCCTTACCCTAACACGTCCCCTAATCATAACCCGTACGCTAACACTAACCCGTACCCTACCACGTACGCTCACCCGAAAACGTTGTCGTAACCTAACCTGTACCCTAAACCGTCCCTGTCTCCTAACCCTAACAGTAAACCTAACCCTAACACTAACCCTTACCCGAAGCCTTTCCCTAACCCGTACCCTAATCCTAACCCGTACGCTAACACTAACTTGTACCCTAAAACGTACGCTCACCCTAAACCGTTGTTGTACCCTAACCTGTACCCTAAACGGTCCCCGTCCCCTAACCATAACCCTAACCCTAAACTTATCCCTAACCCTTACCCGACGCCTTACCCTACTCCTAACCTGTACGCTAACACTAACCCATACCCTAATATGTACGCTCACCCTAAACAGTTGTCGTACACTAAACTGTACCCTAAACCGTCCCCGTCCCCTAACCCTAACCCTAACCCTAACCCTAACCCTAAACCTTACCCGAAGCCTTACCCTAACGCATCCCCTACTCCTAACCCATACGCTAACACTAAACCATACCCTAACACGTACACTCACCCTAAATCGTTGTTGTACCCTAACCTGAACCCTAAACCGTCCCCGTCCCCGTCCCCTAACCCTAAACCTAACCGTAAACTTAACCCTTACCCAAAGCCTTACCCTAACACGTCCCCTAATCATAACCCGTACGCTAACACTAAACCGTACCCTACCACGTACGCTCACCCGAAACCGTTGTCGTAACCTAACCTGTACCCTAAATCATCCCCGTCCCCTAACCCTAAGCCTAAACGTAACCCTAACCCTAAACCTTACCCGAAGCCTTACCCTAACCCGTCCCCTAATCCTAACCCGTACGCTAACACTAACCCATACCCTAACACGTACGCTCACCCTAAACCGTTTTCGTACCCTAACCTGTACCCTAAACCGTCCCCGTCCCCTAACCCTAACCCTAACCCTAACCCTAAACTTAACCCTTACCCGAAGCCCTACCCTAAACCGTCCCCTAATCTTAAACTGTACGCTAACTCTAACCCGTACCCTAACACGTACGCTCACGCTAAACCGTTGTCGTACCCTAACGTGTACCCTAATCCGTCCCCGTTCCCGTCACCTAACCCTAATCCTAAACCTTACCCGTAGCCTTACCCCAACCCGTCCCCTAATCCTAACCCGTACGCTAACACTAACACGTACCCTAATATGTACGCTCACCCTAAAACTTTGCCGTACCCTAACCTGTACCCTAAACCGTCCCGGTCCCCTAACCATAACCCTAACCCTAACCCTAACCCTAAACCTTACCCAAAGCCTTACACTAACCCGTCCCCTAATCCTAACCCATACGCTAACACTAACCCGTACCCTAACACGTACGCTCACCCTAAACCGTTGTCGTAGCCTAACCTGTACCCTAAACCGTCTCCGTCACCTAACCCTAACCCTAACCCTAACACTTACCCGAAACCTTGCCCTAACTCGTCCCTAATCCTAAGCTGTAGGCTAAAACTAACCCTTACCCTAACACGTACGCGCACACTAAACTGTGGTCGTACGCTAACCTGTACACTAAACCGTCCCCGTCCCCTAACCCTAACCCTAACCCTAACCCTAGCCCTTACCTGAAGCATTACCCTAACCCGTCCCCTAATCCGAACCCGTACGCTAACACTAACCCGTACCCTAACACGTACACTCACCTTAAACAGTTGTCGTACCCTAAACTGTACCCTAATACATCCCCGTCCCCGTCCCCTAACCCTAACCTTAACCCTAACCCTAACCCTTACCCGAAGCCTTACCCTAACCCGTCATCTAATCCCAACCCGTACACTAACACTAACCCGTACCCTAACACGTACGCTCACCCTAAACCGTTATCTTACCCTAACCTGTACCCTAAACTGTCCCCGTCCCCTAACCCTAACCCTAACCCTCACCCTAACCCTTACCCAAAGCCTTACGCTAACCCGTCCCCTAATCCTAATCTGTACGCTAACACTAACCCGTACCCTAACATGTACGCTCACCCTAAACGGTTGTCGTACCCTAAACTGTACCCTAAACCGTCCCTGTCCCTGACCATTAACCCTAACCCTAACCCTAACCCTAACCCTAACACTAACCCTAACCTTTACCCGGAGCCTTACCCTAACCTGTCCCCTAATCCTAACCCGTACGCTAACACTAACCCTTGCCCTAACACGTACGCTCACCCTAAACCGTTGTCGTACACCAACCTGTACCCTAAACCGTCCCTCTACCCTAACCCTAACCCTAACCCGTATCCTAACCCTAAAGCTTACCCGAAGCCTTACCCTAACCCGTCCCATAATCCTAACCCGTACGCTAACACTAACCCGTACCCTAACATGTACGCTCACCCTAAACGGATGTCGAACCCTAAACTGTACCCTAAACCGTCCCTGTCCCTGACCATTAACCCTAACCCTAACCCTAACCCTAACCCTTACCCGACGCCTTACCCTAACCCGTCCCATAATCCTAACCCGTACGCTAACACTAACCCGTACCCTAACATGTACGCTCACCCTAAACTGTTGTCGTACACTAACCTGTAGCCTAAACCGTCCCTGTCCCCGACCCTTAACCCTAACCCTAACCCTAACCCTAACCCTTACCTGACGCCTTACACTAACCCGTCCCCAAATCCTAAACCGTACGCTAACACTAACCCGTACCCTAACACGCACGCTCACCCTAAACCGTTGTCGTACCCTAACATGTACCCTAAACCGTCCCCGTCCCCTAAACCTAACCCTAACCCTAAACCTAAACCTAACCCTTATCCGAAGCCTTAACATAACCCGTCCCCTAAACCTAACCCGTACACTAACATTAAATTGTAACCTAACACGTACGCTCACACTAAACCGTTGTCGTACTCTAACCTGTACACTAAACCCTCCCTGTCCCCTAACCCTAACCGTAACCCTAACCCTATCACTAACCCTTACCCGAAGCCTAACACTAACCCGTCCCCTAATCCTAAGCCGTGTGCTAACAGTAACCCATACCCCAACATGTACGCTCAACCTAAACCGTTGTCGTACCCTAAACTGTCCCCATCCCCTAACCCTAACCCTAACCCTAACCCCAACCCTAACCCTTACCCGAAGCCTTACCCTAACCCGTCCCCTAATCCTAACCCGTACGCTAACAATAACACATACCCTAAAACGTACGCTCACCCTAAACCGTAGTTGTACCCTTACTTGTACCCTAAACCATCCCCGTCCCCTAACCCTAACCCTAACCTTTACCGGAAGCCTTAACCTAACCCGTCCCCTAATCCTAACCCGTACGCTAACACTAACCCGTACCCTAACACGTACGCTCACCCTAAAACTTTGTCGTACCCTAACCTGTACCCTAAACCGTCCCCGTCCCCTAACCCTAACCCTAACCCTTACCCGAAGCCTTACCCTAACCCGTCCCCTAATGCTAACCCATACGCTAACACTAACCCGTACCCTAACACGTACGCTCACCCTAAACCGTAGTTGTACCCTTACTTGTACCCTAAACCATCCCCGTCCCCTAACCCTAACCCTAACCTTTACCGGAAGCCTTAACCTAACCCGTCCCCTAATCCTAACCCGTACGCTAACACTAAACAGTACCCTAACACGTACGCTCACCCTAAACCGTGGACGTACCCTAACCTGTATCTTAAACCGTCCCCATCCCCTAACCCTAACCCGAACCCTAACACTAACCCTTACCCGAATACTTAACCTAACCTGTCCCCTACTCCTAACCCGTACGCTAACACTAACCCGTACCCTAACACGTACGCTCACCCTAAACCACTGTCATACCCTAACCTGTACCCTAAACAGTCCCCGTCCCCTAACCCTAACCCTAACTCTTACCTGAAGCCTTACACTAACCCGTACCCTAATCCTAACCCGTACGCTATCACTAAACCGTACCCTGAGACGTACGCTCACCCTAAAAGGTTGTCGTACTCTAACCTGTACCCTACACCGTCCCCTAACCCTAACCCTAACCCTTACCCGAAGCCTTACCCTAACCCGTCCCCTAATCCTAAACCGTACGCTAACACTAACCCGTGCCCTAACACATACGCTCACCCTAAAGCGTTGTCGTACCCTAACCTGTACCCTAAACCGTCCCCGTCCCCGTCCCATAACCCTAACCCTAACCCTAACCGTAACACTTACCCGAAGCCTTACCCTAACACGTCTCCTAATCCTAACCCGTATGCTAACACTAACCCGTACCCTAACACGTACGCTCACCCTAAACCATTGTCCTACCCTAACCTGTACCCTAAACCGTCCCCGTCCCCGTCCCCTAAACCTAACACTAACCCTAACCCTAACCATTCCCCAAAGCCTTACCCTAACCGTCCCCTAATCCTAAACCGTACGCTCACACTAACCCGTGCCCTAACACGTACGCTCACCCTGAACTGTTGTCGTACCCTAACCTGTACCCTAAACCGTCCCCGTCCCCTAAACCTAACCCTAACCTCACCCTAATCCTATCCCTTACCCAAAGCCTTACCCTAACCCGTCCCCTAATCCTAACCCGTACACTAACACTAACCCGTGCCCTAAAACATACGCTCAACCTAAACCGTTGTCGTACCCTAACCTGTACCCTAAACCGTCCCCGTGCCCTAACCCTAACCCTAACCCTAACCCTAACCCTAAACCTTACCCGAAGCCTTACACTAAACCGTCCCCTAATCCTAAACCGTACACTGACACTAACACGTAGCCTAACACGTACGCTCACCCTAAACCGTTGTCGTACTCTAACCTGTACCCTAAATCGTGTCCCTCCCCTAAACCTAACCCTAACCCTAACCCTAAATCTAACCCTTACCCGAAGCCTTACCCTAACCCGTCCCCTAATCCTAACCCGTACGCTAACAATAACACATACCCTAAAACGTACGGTCACCCTGAACCATTGTCGTACCCTAAACTGTACCCTAAACCTTCCCCGTCCCTTAACCCTAACCCTAACCCTAACCCTAACCCTAATCCTTTCCCGAAGCCTTAACATAACCCGTCCCCTAATCCTAACCCGTACGCAAATATTAAATCGTAACCTAACACGTACGCTCACACTAAACCGTTGTCGTACCCTAACCTGTACCCAAACCATCCCCGTCCCCGTCCCCTAACCCTAACCCTAACCCTTACCCGAAGCCTTATCCTAACCCGTACCCTAATCATAACCTGTAGGCTAACACTAACCCGTACCCTAAAACGCACACTCACCCTAAACCGTTTCCGTACACTAACCTGTACCCTAAACCGTCCCCGTCCACTAAACCTAACCCTAACCCTAACCCTAACCCTTACCCGAAGCCTTACCCTAACACTTCCCCTAATCCTAACCCGTACGCTAACACTAACCCGTACCCTAACACGTATGCTCAACCTAAACGGTTGTTGTACCTTAACCTGTACCCTAAACCGTCCCCGTCCCCTAAACCTAACCCTAACCCTAACCCAAACCCTTACCCAAAGCCTTACCCTAAACGGTCCCCTAATCCTAACCCGTATGCTAACACTAACAAGTTCCCAAACACGTACGCTCACCATAAACCGTTGTCGTACCCTAACCTGTACCCTAAACTCTCCCCGTCCCCATCCCCTAAGCTTAACCCTAACCCTAACCCTTACCCAAAGCCTTACACTAACCCCTCCCCTAATCCTAACCCGTACGCTAACACTAAACCATACCCTAACACATACACTCACCCTAAATCGTTGTTGTACCCTAACCTGAACCCTAAACCGTCCCCGTCCCCGTCCCCTAACCCTAAACCTAACCGTAAACTTAACCCTTACCCGAAGCCTTACCCTAACACGTCCCCTAATCATAACCCGTACGCTAACACTAACCCGTACCCTACCACGTACGCTCACCCGAAAACGTTGTCGTAACCTAACCTGTACCCTAAACCGTCCCTGTCTCCTAACCCTAACAGTAAACCTAACCCTAACACTAACCCTTACCCGAAGCCTTTCCCTAACCCGTACCCTAATCCTAACCCGTATGCTAACACTAACTTGTACCCTAAAACGTACGCTCACCCTAAACCGTTGTTGTACCCTAACCTGTACCCTAAACGGTCCCCGTCCCCTAACCATAACCCTAACCCTAAACTTATCCCTAACCCTTACCCGACGCCTTACCCTACTCCTAACCTGTACGCTAACACTAACCCATACCCTAATATGTACGCTCACCCTAAACAGTTGTCGTACACTAAACTGTACCCTAAACCGTCCCCGTCCCCTAACCCTAACCCTAACCCTAACCCTAACCCTAAACCTTACCCGAAGCCTTACCCTAACGCATCCCCTACTCCTAACCCATACGCTAACACTAAACCATACCCTAACACGTACACTCACCCTAAATCGTTGTTGTACCCTAACCTGAACCCTAAACCGTCCCCGTCCCCGTCCCCTAACCCTAAACCTAACCGTAAACTTAACCCTTACCCAAAGCCTTACCCTAACACGTCCCCTAATCATAACCCGTACGCTAACACTAAACCGTACCCTACCACGTACGCTCACCCGAAACCGTTGTCGTAACCTAACCTGTACCCTAAATCATCCCCGTCCCCTAACCCTAAGCCTAAACGTAACCCTAACCCTAAACCTTACCCGAAGCCTTACCCTAACCCGTCCCCTAATCCTAACCCGTACGCTAACACTAACCCATACCCTAACACGTACGCTCACCCTAAACCGTTTTCGTACCCTAACCTGTACCCTAAACCGTCCCCGTCCCCTAACCCTAACCCTAACCCTAACCCTAAACTTAACCCTTACCCGAAGCCCTACCCTAAACCGTCCCCTAATCTTAAACTGTACGCTAACTCTAACCCGTACCCTAACACGTACGCTCACGCTAAACCGTTGTCGTACCCTAACGTGTACCCTAATCCGTCCCCGTTCCCGTCACCTAACCCTAATCCTAAACCTTACCCGTAGCCTTACCCCAACCCGTCCCCTAATCCTAACCCGTACGCTAACACTAACACGTACCCTAATATGTACGCTCACCCTAAAACTTTGCCGTACCCTAACCTGTACCCTAAACCGTCCCGGTCCCCTAACCATAACCCTAACCCTAACCCTAACCCTAAACCTTACCCAAAGCCTTACACTAACCCGTCCCCTAATCCTAACCCATACGCTAACACTAACCCGTACCCTAACACGTACGCTCACCCTAAACCGTTGTCGTAGCCTAACCTGTACCCTAAACCGTCTCCGTCACCTAACCCTAACCCTAACCCTAACACTTACCCGAAACCTTGCCCTAACTCGTCCCTAATCCTAAGCCGTAGGCTAAAACTAACCCTTACCCTAACACGTACGCGCACACTAAACTGTGGTCGTACGCTAACCTGTACACTAAACCGTCCCCGTCCCCTAACCCTAACCCTAACCCTAACCCTAGCCCTTACCTGAAGCATTACCCTAACCCGTCCCCTAATCCGAACCCGTACGCTAACACTAACCCGTACCGTAACACGTACACTCACCTTAAACAGTTGTCGTACCCTAAACTGTACCCTAATACATCCCCGTCCCCGTCCCCTAACCCTAACCTTAACCCTAACCCTAACCCTTACCCGAAGCCTTACCCTAACCCGTCATCTAATCCCAACCCGTACACTAACACTAACCCGTACCCTAACACGTACGCTCACCCTAAACCGTTATCTTACCCTAACCTGTACCCTAAACTGTCCCCGTCCCCTAACCCTAACCCTCACCCTAACCCTTACCCAAAGCCTTACGCTAACCCGTCCCCTAATCCTAATCTGTACGCTAACACTAACCCGTACCCTAATACGTGCGCTCACCCTAAACCGTTGTCATACCCTAACCTGTAGCCTAAACCGTCCCGTCCCCGTCCCCTAACCCTAGCCCTTACCCGAAACCTTACCCTAACATGTCCCCTATTCCTAACCCGTACGCTAACACTATCCCGTACCCTTACACGTACGCTCACCTTAAAACGTTGTCATACACTAACCTGTAACATAAACCGTCTCCGTCCCCTAACCCTAACCCTAACCCTAAAACTAACCCTAACCCTTACCCGGAGCCTTACCCTAACCTGTCCCCTAATCCTAACCCGTACGCTAACACTAACCCTTGCCCTAACACGTACGCTCACCCTAAACCGTTGTCGTACCCTAACCTGTACCCTAAACCGTCCCTCTACCCTAACCCTAACCCTAACCCTTATCCTAACCCTAAAGCTTACCCGAAGCCTTACCCTAACCCGTCCCATAATCCTAACCCGTACGCTAACACTAACCCGTACCCTAATATGTACGCTCACCCTAAACGGTTGTCGTACCCTAAACTGTACCCTAAACCGTCCCTGTCCCTGACCATTAACCCTAACCCTAACCCTAACCCTAACCCTAACACTAACCCTAACCTTTACCCGGAGCCTTACCCTAACCTGTCCCCTAATCCTAACCCGTACGCTAACACTAACCCTTGCCCTAACACGTACGCTCACCCTAAACCGTTGTCGTACACCAACCTGTACCCTAAACCGTCCCTCTACCCTAACCCTAACCCTAACCCGTATCCTAACCCTAAAGCTTACCCGAAGCCTTACCCTAACCCGTCCCATAATCCTAACCCGTACGCTAACACTAACCCGTACCCTAACATGTACGCTCACCCTAAACGGATGTCGAACCCTAAACTGTACCCTAAACCGTCCCTGTCCCTGACCATTAACCCTAACCCTAACCCTAACCCTAACCCTTACCCGACGCCTTACCCTAACCCGTCCCATAATCCTAACCCGTACGCTAACACTAACCCGTACCCTAACATGTACGCTCACCCTAAACTGTTGTCGTACACTAACCTGTAGCCTAAACCGTCCCTGTCCCCGACCCTTAACCCTAACCCTAACCCTAACCCTAACCCTTACCTGACGCCTTACACTAACCCGTCCCCAAATCCTAAACCGTACGCTAACACTAACCCGTACCCTAACACGCACGCTCACCCTAAACCGTTGTCGTACCCTAACATGTAACCTAAACCGTCCCCGTCTAATAACCCTAACCCTAACCCTAACCCTAATCCTAACCCTAGCTTTTACCCGAAGCCTTACCCTAACCGGTCCCCTAATCCGAACCCGTATGCTAACACTAACCCGTACCCTAACACGTACGCTCAACCTAAACTTTTGTCGTGCCCTAACCTGTACCCTAAACCGTCCCCATCCCCTAACCCTAACCCTAACCCTAACCCTAACCCTTACCCGAAGCCTTACCCTAACCCGTCCCCTAATCCTAAACTGTACGCTGACACTAACACGTACCCTAACACGTACGATCACCCTAAACCGTTGTCGTAACCTAACCTGTACCCTAAACCGTCCCCGTCCCCGTCCCCTAACCATAACGCTAAGCCTAACCCTGAAGCTTACCCGAAGCCTTACCCTAACCCGTCCCCAATCCTAACCCGTACTGTAACACTAACCCGTACCCTAACACGTACACTCACCCTAAACCGTTGTCGTACCCTAACCTGTACCCTGAACCGTGTCCGTCCCCTAAACCTAACACTAAACCTAAACCTAACCCTAACCCTTACCCGAAGCCTTACCCTAACCCGTCCCCTAAACATAACCCGTACGAAAACACTAACACGTACCCTAACACGTACGGTCACCCTGAACCGTTGTCGTACACTAAACTGTACCCTAAACCGTCCCCGTCCCTTAACCCTAACCCTAACCCTAACCAAAACCCTAATCCTTACCCGAAGCCTTACCATAACACGTCCCCTAATCCTAACCCATACATTAACACTAAACCGTAACCTAACACGTACGCTCAACCTAAACCGTTGTCGTACACTAACCTGTACCCTAAACCGTCCCTGTCCCCTACCCCTAACCATAACCCTAACCCTAACACTAACCCTTACCCGAATCCTTACCCTAACCCGTACCCTAATCCTAACCCGTACGCTAACACTAACCCGTACACTAACACGTATGCTCACCGTAAACCGTTGTCGTACCCTAACTTGTAACCTAAACCGTCCCCGTCCCCTAACCCTAACCCTAACCCTAACCCTAACACTTACCCAAAGCCTTACCCTAACACGTCAACTAAACCTAAATCGTACGCTAACACTAACCCATGCCCTAACACGTACGCTCACCCTAAACCGTTGTCGTACACTAACCTGTACACTAAACTGTCCCTGTCCCCTAACCCTAACCCTAACCCTAACCATTACGCAAAGCTTTACCCTAACCCGTCCCCCAATCCTAAACCATACGCTAACACTAACCCGTACCCTAACATGTACGCTCACCCTAAACTGTTCTCGTACCCTAAACTGTTCCCTAAACCATCCTCGTCCCCTAACCCTAACCCTAACCCTAACCCTAACCCTAGCTTTTACCCGAAGCCTTACACTAACCGGTCCCCTAACCCTAGCCCGTACGCTAACACTAACCAGTACCCTAACATGTACGCTCACCCTTAACCATTGTCGTACCCTAACCTATACCCTAAACCGTCCCCGTCCCCTAACCTAACCCTAACCCTAACCCTTACGTGAAGCCTTACACTAACCTGTCCCCTAATCCTAAACCGTACGCTGACACTAACGCGTACCCTAACACGGACGCTCACCCTGAAACATTGTCGTACACTAAACTGTACCCTAATCCGTCCCCGTCCCCGTCCCCGTCCCCTAACCCTAACCCTAACCCAAACCCTAACACTAACCCTTACCCAAAGCCTTACCCTAATCGGTCCCCTAATTCTAACCCGTATGCTAACACTAACCCGTACCCTAACACGTACTCTCACCCTAAACCGTTGTCGTACCCTAACCTATACCCTAAACCGTCCCCGTCCCCGTCCCCTATCCCTAACCCTAACCCTAAACCTGAAGCTTACCCGAAGCCTTACCCTAACCCGTCCCCTAATTCTAACCCGTACGGTAACACTAACCCATACCCTAACACGTACGCTCACCCTAAACGGTTGTCGTACCCTAAACCGTGTCCGTCCCCTAAACCTAACCCTAACCCTAACCCTAACCTTAACCCTTACCCGAAGCCTTACCGAACCCGTCCCCTAATCCTAACCCGTACGCTAACACTAACACGTACCCTAACACTTACGGTCACCCTGAACCATTGTCGTATCCTAAACTGTACCCTAAACTGTCCCCGTCCCTTAACCCTAACCCTAACCCTAACCCTAACCCTAACCCTAATCCTTACCCGAAGCCTTACCATAACCCGTAACCTAATCCTAACCCGTACGCTAACACTAAACCGTAACCTAACACGTACGCTCACACTAAACCGTTGTCGTACCCTAACCTGTACCCTAAACCGTCCCCGTTCCCTAACCCTAACCCTAACCATAACCCTTACCCGAAGCCTTACCCTAACCCGTCCCCTGATCCTATCACGTACGCTAACACTAACCCATACCCTATCACGTACGCTCACCCTAAACATTTGTCATACACTAACCTGTACCCTAAACCGTCCCCGTCCCTTAACCCTAACCGTAACCCTAACCCTAACCCTAACCCTAACGCTTACCCGAAGCCTTACCCTAACGCGTCCCCTAATACTAACCAGTACGCTAACACTAACCTGTACCCTAACACGTACGCTCACCCTAAATCGTTGACGTACCCTAACCTGTACCCTAAACCGTCCCCGTCCCCTAACCCTAACCCTAAACCTAGCCCTAAACCTAAACCTTACCCCAAGCCTTACCCTAACCCGACCCTTAATCCTAACCCGTACGCTTACACTAACCCATACCCTAACACGCACGCTCACCCTAAATCTTTGTCGTACCCTAACATGTACCCTAAACCGTCCCCGTCCCCTAACCCTAACCCTAACCCTAACCCTAACACTTACCCGAAGCATTACACTAACCCGTCCCCTAATCCTAATCCGTACGCTAACACTAACCCGTGTCCTAACACGTACCCTCACCCTAAACCGTTTTCGTACCCTAACCTGTACCCTAAACCGTCACCGTCCCCTAGCCCTAACCCTAACCCTAACCCTTACGCGAAGCCTTACCCTAACCCGTCCCCAATCCTAACCCGTACGCTAACACTAACAAGTACCCTAACACATACGCTCACCCTAAACTGTTGTCGTACACTAACCTGTAACCTAATCCGTCCCCGTCCCCTAACCCTAACCCTAACCCTAACCCTAACCCTTACCCGAAGCCTTACCCTAATCTGTCCCCTAATCCTAACCCGTATGCTAACACTAACCCTTGCCCTAACACGTACACTCACCCTAAACCATTGTCGTACCCTAACCTGTACCCTGAACCGTCCCTGTACCCTAACCCTAACCCTAACTCTAACCCTAACCCTAACCCTAACACTTACCCGAAGCCTTACCCTAACCCGTCCCATAATCCTAACCCGTACGCTAACACTAACCAGTACCCTAACACGTATGCTCACCCTAAATCGATTTCGTACCCTAACCTGTACCCTAAACCATCCCCGTCCCCTAACCCTAACCCTAACACTATCCCTAACCCTTACCCGAAGCCTTACCTTAACTCGGCCCCCAATTCTAAACCATAATCTAACACTAACCCGTACCCTAACACGTACGCTAACCCTAAAATTTTGTCGTACCCTAACCTGTACCCTAAGTCGTCCCCTTCCCCTAAGCCTAACCCTAACCCTAATACTTACCCGAAGCCTTACCCTAAACCGTCCCCTAATCCTAACCCTTACGCTAACACTAACCCGTGCCCTAAAATGAATGCTCACCCTAAACCGCTGTCGTACACTAACCTGTACCCTAAACCGTCCCCGTCCCCGTCCCCTAACCCTAACCCTAAACCTAACCCTTACCCGAAGCCTTACCCTAACCCGTCCCCTAATCCTAACCCGTACGCTAACACTAACCCGTGCCCTAACAGGTACGCTCACCCTAAAGCGTGGTCGTACCCTAACCTGTACACTAAACCGTCCCCATCCCTGTTCCCTAACCCTAACCCTATCCCAAACCCTACCCCTTACCCAAAGCCTTACCCTAACCCGTCCCATAATCCTAAATAATACGCTAAAACTACCCCATGTCCTAACACATACGCTCACCCTAAACCGTTGTCGTACCCTGACCTATACACTAAACCGTCCCTGTAGCCTAACCCTAACCCTAACCCTAACCCTAACCCTTACCCGAAGCCTTACCCTAACCCGTCCCATAATCCTACTCCGTACGCTAACACTAACCCGTACCCTAACACGTACGCTCACCCTAAACCGTTGTCGTACCGTAACCTGTACCCTAAACCGTCCCCGTCCCCGTCCCCTAAACATAACCCTAAACCTCACCCTTACCCGTAGCCTTCCCCTAACCCGTCCCCTATTCCTAACCTATACGCTAACTCTAACCCGTACCCTAACATGTACGCTCACCCTAAAGAGTTGTCGTACACTAACCTCTACCCTAAACCGTCCCCGTCCCCGTCCCCTAACCCTAACCCTAACCCTAACCCTTACCCGAAGCCTTACCCTAACAAGTCCCCAATCCTAATCCGTACGCTAACACTAACACATACCCTAACACGTACGCTCACCCTAAACCGTTGTCGTACCCTAACCTATACCCTAAACAGTCCCCGTACCCTAACCCTAACCCTAACCCAAACCCTTACCCGAAGCCTTACCCTAACCCGTCCCCTAATCCTAACCCGTACGCTAACACTAAACCTTACCCTAACACGTACGCACACTCTAAACTGTTGTCATATCCTATCCTGTACCCTAAACCTTCCCCGTGCCCGTCCCCTAACCCTAACCCTTACCCGAAGCCTTACCCTAACCTGTCCCCTAATCCTAACCCGTACGCTAACACTAAACCTTACCCTAACACGTACGCACACTCTAAACTGTTGTCATATCCTATCCTGTACCCTAAACCTTCCCCGTGCCCGTCCCCTAACCCTAACCCTTACCCGAAGCCTTACCCTAACCCGTCCCGTAATCCTAACCCGTACGCTAACACTAACCCGTACCCTAACATATACGCTCACCCTAAAACCTTGTCGTACCCTAACCTGTACCCTAAATCGTCCCTGTCCCCTAACCCTAACCCTAACCCTAACCTTAAACCTTACCCGACGCCTTACCCTAACCCGTCCCATAATCCTAACCCGTACGCTAACACTAACCCGTACCCTAACATGTACGCTCACCCTAAAACCTTGTCGTACCCTAACCTGTACCCTAAATCGTCCCTGTCCCCTAACCCTAACCCTAACCCTAACCTTAAACCTTACCCGACGCCTTACCCTAACCCGTCCCATAATCCTAACCCGTACGCTAACACTAACCCGTACCCTAACATGTACGCTCACCCTAAACTGTTATCGTACCCTAACCTGTACCCTAAACCGTCCCTGTCCCCGACCATTAACCCTAACCCTAACCCTAACCCTAACCCTTACTTGACGCCTTACACTAACCCGTCCCCAAATCCTAACCCGTACGCTAACACTAACCCGTACCCTAACACGCACGCTCACCCTAAACCGTTGTCGTACACTAACATGTACCCTAAACCGTCCCCGTCCCCTAACCCTAACCCTAACCCTAAACCTAAACCTAACCCTTACCCGAAGCCTTACCATAACCCGTCCTCTAATCCTCACCCGTACGCTAACAGTAAACTGTGCCCTAACATGTACGCTGAATCTAAACCAATGTCCTACCCTAACCTGTACCCTAAACCATCCCACTCCCCTAACCCTAACCCTAACCCTAACCCTAACCCTTACACCAAGCCTTACCCTAACCCGTGCCCTAATCCTAACCCGTACGCTAACACTAACCCATACCCTAACACGTACGCTCACCCTAAACCGCTGTCGTACACTAAACTGTACCCTAAACCGTCCCCGTCCCCGTCCCCGTCCACTAACCCTAATCCTAAACCTAACCCTTACCCGAAGCCTTACCCTAACCCGTCCCCTAATCCTAAACCATACGCTAACACTAACCCGTGCCCTAACACGTACGCTCACCCTAAAGTGTGGTTGTACCCTAACCAGTACACTAAACCGTCCCCGTCCCCGTTCCCTAACCCTAACCCTAACCCAAACCCTAAGCCTTACCCGAAGCCTTACCCTAACCCGTCTCATAATCCTAACCGATACGCTAAAACTAACCCATGCCCTAACACATACGCTCACCCTAAACCGTTGTCATACCCTAACCTGTACCCTAAACCGTCCCCGTCCCCTAAACCTAACCCTAATCCTTATGCGAAGCCTTACACTAACCCGTCCCCTAATCCTAACCCATACGCTAACTCTAACCCGTATCCTAACACGTACGCTCACCCTAAACCATTCTCATACACTAACCTGTACCCTAAACCATCCCCTTCAACTAACCTTAACCCTAACCCTTACCCGAAGCCTTACCATAACCCGTCCTCTAATCCTAACCTGTACGGTAACAGTAAACTGTGCCCTAAAATGTACACTCAACCTAAACCATTGTCCTACCCTAACTTGTACCCTAAACCGTCCCCGTCCCCTAACCCTAACCCTAAACCTAGCCCTAAACCTAAACCTTACCCCAAGCCTTAACCTAACCCGACCCTTAATCCTAACCCGTACGCTAACACTAACCCATACCCTAACACGCACGCTCACCCTAAATCTTTGTCGTACCCTAACATGTACCCTAAACCGTCCCCGTCCCCTAACCCTAACCCTAACCCTAACCCTAACACTTACCCGAAGCATTACACTAACCCGTCCCCTAATCCTAATCCGTACGCTAACACTAACCCGTGTCCTAACACGTACCCTCACCCTAAACCGTTTTCGTACCCTAACCTGTACCCTAAACCGTCACCGTCCCCTAGCCCTAACCCTAACCCTAACCCTTACGCGAAGCCTTACCCTAACCCGTCCCCAATCCTAACCCGTACGCTAACACTAACAAGTACCCTAACACATACGCTCACCCTAAACTGTTGTCGTACACTAACCTGTAACCTAATCCGTCCCCGTCCCCTAACCCTAACCCTAACCCTAACCCTAACCCTTACCCGAAGCCTTACCCTAATCTGTCCCCTAATCCTAACCCGTATGCTAACACTAACCCTTGCCCTAACACGTACACTCACCCTAAACCATTGTCGTACCCTAACCTGTACCCTGAACCGTCCCTGTACCCTAACCCTAACCCTAACTCTAACCCTAACCCTAACCCTAACACTTACCCGAAGCCTTACCCTAACCCGTCCCATAATCCTAACCCGTACGCTAACACTAACCCGTACCCTAACACGTACGCTCACCCTAAACCGTTGACGTACCCTAACCTGTACCTTAAACCGTCCCCGTCCCCTAACCCTAACCCTAACCCTAACCCTTACCAGAAGCCTTACCCTAACCCGTCCCGTAATCCTAACCCGTACGCTAACACTAACCCGTACCCTAACACGTACGCTCACCCTAAAACCTTGTCGTACCCTAACCTGTACCCTAAATCGTCCCTGTCCCCTAACCCTAACCTTAAACCTTACCCGAAGCCTTACCCTAATCGGTCCCCTAAACCTAACCCGCACGCTAACACTAACCCGTGCCCTAACACGTACGCTCACCCGAAACATTTGTCGTACACTAAGCTGTACCCTAAACCGTCCCCATTACCTAACACTAACCCGAACCCTAACCATAACCCTAAACCTTACCCGAAGCCTTACCCTAACCCGTCCCCTAATCCTAACCGTACGCTAACACTAACCCGTGCCCTAACACGTACGCTCACCCTAAAGCGTTGTCGTACCCTAACCTGTACCCTAAACCGTTCCTGTCCCTGTTCCCTAACCCTAACCCTAACCCAAACCCTAACCCTTACCCAAAGCCTTACACTAACCCATCCCAAAATCCTAAACGCTACGCTAACACTAACCCGTGCCCTAACACGTACGCTCACCCTAAACCGTTGTCGTACATTAACCTGTACCCTAAATCGTCCCTGTCCCCTAACACTAACCCTAACCCTAATCCTTACCCGAAGCCTTACCCTAATTCGTCCCCTAATTCTAACCCGTATGCTAACACTAACCTGTATCCTAACACATACGCTCACCCTAAAACTTTGTCGTACACTAAGCTGTACCCTAAATTGTCCCCGTCCCCTAACCCTAAACCTAACCCTTACACAAAGCCTTACCCTAACCCGTCCCCTAATCCTAACCCGTACGCTAACACTAACCCGTAACCCAACCCGTATGCTCAACCTAAACCGTTCTCGTACACTAACCTGTACCCTAAACCGTCCCGTCCCCGTCCCCTAATCCTAGCCCTTACCCGAAACCTTACCCTAACATGTCCCCTATTCCTAACCCGTACGCTAACACTATCCCGTACCCTTACACGTACGCTCACCTTAAAACGTTGTCGTACACTAACCTGTAACCTAAAACGTCTCCGTCCCCTAACCCTAACCCTAACCCTTACCCGGAGCCTTACCCTAACCTGTCCCCTAATCCTAACCCGTACGCTAACACTAACCCTTGCCCTAACACGTACGCTCACCCTAAACCGTTGTCGTACCCTAAACCGTCCCTCTACCCTAACCCTAACCCTAACCCTTATCCTAACCCTAAAGCTTACCCGAAGCCTTAACCTAACCCGTCCCCTAATCCTAACCCGTATGCTAACACTAACCCGTCCCCTAACACGTAATCTCACCCTAAACCGTTGTCGTACCCTAACCTATACCCTAAACCGTCACCGTCCCCGTCCCCTATCCCTAACCCTAAGCCTAACCCTGAAGCTTACCCGAAGCCTTACCCTAACCCGTCCCCTAATTCTAACCCGTACGGTAACACTAACCCGTACCCTAACACGTACCCTCACCCTAAACGGTTGTCGTACCCTAACCTGTACCCTAAACCGTGTCCATCCCCTAAACCTAACCCTAACCCTAACCCTAACCTTAACCCTTACCCGAAGCCTTACCCTAACCCGTCCCCTAATCCTAACCCGTACACTAACACTAACACGTACCCTAACACTTACGGTCACCCTGAACCATTGTCGTACCCTAAACTGTACCCTAAACCGTCCCCGTCCCCTAACCCTAACCCTAACCCTAACCCTAACCCTAACCCTTACCCGAAGCCTTATCCTAACCCGTCCCCTAATCCTAAACTGTACGCTGACACTAACACGTACCCTAACACGTACGATCACCCTAAACCGTTGTCGTAACCTAACCTGTACCCTAAACCGTCCCCGTCCCCGTCACCTAACCATAACGCTAAGCCTAACCCTGAAGCTTACCCGAAGCCTTACCCTAACCCGTCCCCAATCCTAACCCGTACTGTAACACTAACCCGTACCCTAACACGTACACTCACCCTAAACCGTTGTCGTACACTAAACTGTACCCTAAACCGTGTCCGTCCCCTAAACCTAACACTAAACCTAAACCTAACCCTAACCCTTACCCGAAGCCTTACCCTAACCCGTCCCCTAAACATAACCCGTACGCGAACACTAACACGTACCCTAACACGTACGGTCACCCTGAACCGTTGTCGTACACTAAACTGTACCCTAAACCGTCCCCGTCCCTTAACCCTAACCCTAACCCTAACCCTAACCAAAACCCTAATCCTTACCCGAAGCCTTATCATAACCCGTCCCCTAATCCTAACCCATACATTAACACTAAACCGTAACCTAACACCTACGCTCACCCTAAACCGTTGTCGTACACTAACCTGTACCCTAAACCGTCCCTGTCCCCTACACCTAACCATAACCCTAACCCTAACACTAACCCTTACCCGAAGCCTTACCCTAACCCGTCCCCCAATCCTAACCCGTACGCTAACACTAACACGTACCCTAACACTTACGGTCACCCTGAACCATTGTCGTACCCTAAACTGTTCCCTAAACCGTCCCCGTCCCTTAACCCTAACCCTAACCCTAACCCGAACCCTAAGCCTAATCCTTACCCGAAGCCTTACCATAACCCGTCCCCTAATCCTAACCTGTACGCTAACACTAAACCGTAACCTATCACGTACGCTCACACTAAACTGTTGTCGTACCCTAACCTGTACCCTAAACCGTCCCTGGCCCCTAACCCTAACTCTAACACTAACCCTTACCCGAAGCCTAACACTAACCCGTCCCCTAATCCTAAGCCGTGCGCTAACAATAACCCATAACCCAACATGTACGCTCAAACTAAACCGTTGTCGTACCCTAAACTGTCCCCATCCCCTAACCCTAACCCTAACCCTAACCCTAACCCTTACCCGAAGCCTTACCCTAACCCGTCCCCTAATCCTAACCCGTATGCTAACACTAACCCGTACCCTAACACGTACGCTCACCCTAAAACGTTGTTGTACCCAAACTTTTGCCCTAAACCGTCCCCGTCCCCGTCCCCTAACCCTAACGCTAACCCTTACCCAAAGCCTTACCCTAACACGTCCCCTAATCCTAACCCGTACGCTAACACTAAACCGTACCTTAACACGTACGCTCACTCTAAACAGTTGTCGTACCCTAACCTGTACCCTAAACCGTCCCCGTCCCCTAACCCTAACCCTAACCCTAACCCTAACCCTTACACAAAGCCTTACCGTAACCTGTCCCCTAATCCTAACCCATATGCTAACACTAAGCCGTACCCTAACACGTATGCTCACCCTAAACCATTGTCGTACCCTAACCTGTACCCTAAACCATCCCCGTGCCCTAACCCTAACCCTATCCCTAACCCTAACCCTAACCCTAACCCTTACTCGAAGCCTTCCCATAACCCGTCCCCTAATGCTAACCCGTACGTTAACACTAACCCGTAACCTAACACGTACGCTCACCCTAAACCGTTGTCGTACCCTAGCCTGTAACCTAAACCGTCCCTGTCCCCTAGCCCTAACAGTAAACCTAACCCTAACACTAACCCTTACCCGAAGCCTTTCCCTAACCCGTACCCTAATCCTAACCCGTACGCTAACACTAACTTGTACCCTAAAACGTACGCTCACCCTAAACCGTTGTTGTACCCTAACCTGTACCCTAAACCGTCCCCGTCCCCTAACCATAACCCTAACCCTAAACCTTACCCGAAGCCTTACACTAACCCGTCCCCTAATCCTAAACCGTACGTTGACACTAACACGTAGCCTAACACGTACGCTCACCCTAAACCGTTTTCGTACACTAACCTGTACCCTAAACCGTGTCCGTCCCCTATACCTAACCCTAACCCTAACCCTAAACCTAACCCTTACACGAAGCCTTACCCTTACCCGTCCCCTAATCCTAACCCGTACGCTAACAATAACACGTACCCTAAAACGTACGGTCACCCTGAACCATTGTCGTACCCTAAACTGTACCCTAAACCGTACCCGTCCCTTAACCCTAACCCTAACCCTAACCCTAACCCTAACCCTAATTCTTTCCTGAAGCCTTAACATAACCCGTCCCCTAAACCTAACCCGTACACTAACATTAAATTGTAACCTAACACGTACGCTCACACTAAACCGTTGTCGTACTCTAACCTGTACACTAAACCCTCCCTGTCCCCTAACCCTAACCGTAACCCTAACCCTATCACTAACCCTTACCCAAAGCCTAACACTAACCCGTCCCCTAATCCTAAGCCGTGTGCTAACAGTAACCCATACCCCAACATGTACGCTCAACCTAAACCGTTGTCGTACCCTAAACTGTCCCCATCCCCTAACCCTAACCCTAACCCTAACCCCAACCCTAACCCTTACCCGAAGCCTTACCCTAACCCGTCCCCTAATCCTAACCGGTACGCTAACACTAACCCGTACCCTAACACGTACACTCACCCTAAAACTTTGTCGTACCCTAAACTGTACCCTAAACCGTCCCCGTCCCCTAACCCTAACCCTAACCCTTACCCGAAGCCTTACCCTAACCCGTCCCCTAATGCTAACCCGTACGCTAACACTAACCCGTACCCTAACACGTACGCTCACCCTAAACCGTAGTTGTACCCTTACCTGTACCCTAAACCATCCCCATCCCCTAACCCTAACCCTAACCCTTACCGGAAGCCTTAACCTAACCCGTCCCCTAATCCTAACCCGTACGCTAACACTAAACAGTACCCTAACACGTACGCTCACCCTAAACCGTGGACGTACCCTAACCTGTACCTTAAACCGTCCCCATCCCCTAACCCTAACCCGAACCCTAACACTAACCCTTACCCGAATACTTAACCTAACCTGTCCCCTACTCCTAACCCGTACGCTAACACTAACCCGTACCCTAACACGTACGCTCACCCTAAACCACTGTCATACCCTAACCTGTACCCTAAACAGTCCCCGTCCCCTAACCCTAACCCTAACCCTAACTCTTACCTGAAGCCTTACACTAACCCGTACCCTAATCCTAACCCGTACGCTATCACTAAACCGTACCCTGAGACGTACGCTCACCCTAAAAGGTTGTCGTACTCTAACCTGTACCCTACACCGTCCCCTAACCCTAACCCTAACCCTTACCCGAAGCCTTACCCTAACCCGTCCCCTAATCCTAAACCGTACGCTAACACTAACCCGTGCCCTAACACATACGCTCACCCTAAAGCGTTGTCGTACCCTAACCTGTACCCTAAACCGTCCCCGTCCCCGTCCCCTAACCCTAACCCTAACCCTAACCGTAACACTTACCCGAAGCCTTACCCTAACACGTCCCCTAATCCTAACCCGTATGCTAACACTAACCCGTACCCTAACACGTACGCTCACCCTAAACCATTGTCCTACCCTAACCTGTACCCTAAACCGTCCCCGTCCCCGTCCCCTAAACCTAACACTAACCCTAACCCTAACCATTCCCCAAAGCCTTACCCTAACCGTCCCCTAATCCTAAACCGTACGCTCACACTAACCCGTGCCCTAACACGTACGCTCACCCTGAACTGTTGTCGTACCCTAACCTGTACCCTAAACCGTCCCCGTCCCCTAAACCTAACCCTAACCTCACCCTAATCCTATCCCTTACCCAAAGCCTTACCCTAACCCGTCCCCTAATCCTAACCCGTACACTAACACTAACCCGTGCCCTAAAACATACACTCAACCTAAACCGTTGTCGTACCCTAACCTGTACCCTAAACCGTCCCCGTGCCCTAACCCTAACCCTAACCCTAACCCTAACCCTAAACCTTACCCAAAGCCTTACACTAAACCGTCCCCTAATCCTAAACCGTACACTGACACTAACACGTAGCCTAACACGTACGCTCACCCTAAACCGTTGTCGTACTCTAACCTGTACCCTAAATCGTGTCCCTCCCCTAAACCTAACCCTAACCCTAACCCTAAATCTAACCCTTACCCGAAGCCTTACCCTAACCCGTCCCCTAATCCTAACCCGTACGCTAACAATAACACATACCCTAAAACGTACGGTCACCCTGAACCATTGTCGTACCCTAAACTGTACCCTAAACCTTCCCCGTCCCTTAACCCTAACCCTAACCCTAACCCTAACCCTAATCCTTTCCCGAAGCCTTAACATAACCCGTCCCCTAATCCTAACCCGTACGCAAATATTAAATCGTAACCTAACACGTACGCTCACACTAAACCGTTGTCGTACCCTAACCTGTACCCAAACCATCCCCGTCCCCGTCCCCTAACCCTAACCCTAACCCTTACCCGAAGCCTTATCCTAACCCGTACCCTAATCATAACCTGTAGGCTAACACTAACCCGTACCCTAAAACGCACACTCACCCTAAACCGTTTCCGTACACTAACCTGTACCCTAAACCGTCCCCGTCCACTAAACCTAACCCTAACCCTAACCCTAACCCTTACCCGAAGCCTTACCCTAACACTTCCCCTAATCCTAACCCGTACGCTAACACTAACCCGTACCCTAACACGTATGCTCAACCTAAACGGTTGTTGTACCTTAACCTGTACCCTAAACCGTCCCCGTCCCCTAAACCTAACCCTAACCCTAACCCAAACCCTTACCCAAAGCCTTACCCTAAACGGTCCCCTAATCCTAACCCGTACGCTAACACTAACAAGTTCCCAAACACGTACGCTCACCATAAACCGTTGTCGTACCCTAACCTGTACCCTAAACTCTCCCCGTCCCCATCCCCTAAGCTTAACCCTAACCCTAACCCTTACCCAAAGCCTTACACTAACCCCTCCCCTAATCCTAACCCGTACGCTAACACTAAACCATACCCTAACACGTTCACTCACCCTAAATCGTTGTTGTACCCTAACCTGAACCCTAAACCGTCCCCGTCCCCATCCCCTAACCCTAAACCTAACCGTAAACTTAACCCTTACCCGAAGCCTTACCCTAACACGTCCCCTAATCATAACCCGTACGCTAACACTAACCCGTACCCTACCACGTACGCTCACCCGAAAACGTTGTCGTAACCTAACCTGTACCCTAAACCGTCCCTGTCTCCTAACCCTAACAGTAAACCTAACCCTAACACTAACCCTTACCCGAAGCCTTTCCCTAACCCGTACCCTAATCCTAACCCGTACGCTAACACTAACTTGTACCCTAAAACGTACGCTCACCCTAAACCGTTGTTGTACCCTAACCTGTACCCTAAACGGTCCCCGTCCCCTAACCATAACCCTAACCCTAAACTTATCCCTAACCCTTACCCGACGCCTTACCCTACTCCTAACCTGTACGCTAACACTAACCCATACCCTAATATGTACGCTCACCCTAAACAGTTGTCGTACACTAAACTGTACCCTAAACCGTCCCCGTCCCCTAACCCTAACCCTAACCCTAACCCTAACCCTAAACCTTACCCGAAGCCTTACCCTAACGCATCCCCTACTCCTAACCCATACGCTAACACTAAACCATACCCTAACACGTACACTCACCCTAAATCGTTGTTGTACCCTAACCTGAACCCTAAACCGTCCCCGTCCCCGTCCCCTAACCCTAAACCTAACCGTAAACTTAACCCTTACCCAAAGCCTTACCCTAACACGTCCCCTAATCATAACCCGTACGCTAACACTAAACCGTACCCTACCACGTACGCTCACCCGAAACCGTTGTCGTAACCTAACCTGTACCCTAAATCATCCCCGTCCCCTAACCCTAAGCCTAAACGTAACCCTAACCCTAAACCTTACCCGAAGCCTTACCCTAACCCGTCCCCTAATCCTAACCCGTACGCTAACACTAACCCATACCCTAACACGTACGCTCACCCTAAACCGTTTTCGTACCCTAACCTGTACCCTAAACCGTCCCCGTCCCCTAACCCTAACCCTAACCCTAACCCTAAACTTAACCCTTACCCGAAGCCCTACCCTAAACCGTCCCCTAATCTTAAACTGTACGCTAACTCTAACCCGTACCCTAACACGTACGCTCACGCTAAACCGTTGTCGTACCCTAACGTGTACCCTAATCCGTCCCCGTTCCCGTCACCTAACCCTAATCCTAAACCTTACCCGTAGCCTTACCCCAACCCGTCCCCTAATCCTAACCCGTACGCTAACACTAACACGTACCCTAATATGTACGCTCACCCTAAAACTTTGCCGTACCCTAACCTGTACCCTAAACCGTCCCGGTCCCCTAACCATAACCCTAACCCTAACCCTAACCCTAAACCTTACCCAAAGCCTTACACTAACCCGTCCCCTAATCCTAACCCATACGCTAACACTAACCCGTACCCTAACACGTACGCTCACCCTAAACCGTTGTCGTAGCCTAACCTGTACCCTAAACCGTCTCCGTCACCTAACCCTAACCCTAACCCTAACACTTACCCGAAACCTTGCCCTAACTCGTCCCTAATCCTAAGCTGTAGGCTAAAACTAACCCTTACCCTAACACGTACGCGCACACTAAACTGTGGTCGTACGCTAACCTGTACACTAAACCGTCCCCGTCCCCTAACCCTAACCCTAACCCTAACCCTAGCCCTTACCTGAAGCATTACCCTAACCCGTCCCCTAATCCGAACCCGTACGCTAACACTAACCCGTACCCTAACACGTACACTCACCTTAAACAGTTGTCGTACCCTAAACTGTACCCTAATACATCCCCGTCCCCGTCCCCTAACCCTAACCTTAACCCTAACCCTAACCCTTACCCGAAGCCTTACCCTAACCCGTCATCTAATCCCAACCCGTACACTAACACTAACCCGTACCCTAACACGTACGCTCACCCTAAACCGTTATCTTACCCTAACCTGTACCCTAAACTGTCCCCGTCCCCTAACCCTAACCCTAACCCTCACCCTAACCCTTACCCAAAGCCTTACGCTAACCCGTCCCCTAATCCTAATCTGTACGCTAACACTAACCCGTACCCTAACATGTACGCTCACCCTAAACGGTTGTCGTACCCTAAACTGTACCCTAAACCGTCCCTGTCCCTGACCATTAACCCTAACCCTAACCCTAACCCTAACCCTAACACTAACCCTAACCTTTACCCGGAGCCTTACCCTAACCTGTCCCCTAATCCTAACCCGTACGCTAACACTAACCCTTGCCCTAACACGTACGCTCACCCTAAACCGTTGTCGTACACCAACCTGTACCCTAAACCGTCCCTCTACCCTAACCCTAACCCTAACCCGTATCCTAACCCTAAAGCTTACCCGAAGCCTTACCCTAACCCGTCCCATAATCCTAACCCGTACGCTAACACTAACCCGTACCCTAACATGTACGCTCACCCTAAACGGATGTCGAACCCTAAACTGTACCCTAAACCGTCCCTGTCCCTGACCATTAACCCTAACCCTAACCCTAACCCTAACCCTTACCCGACGCCTTACCCTAACCCGTCCCATAATCCTAACCCGTACGCTAACACTAACCCGTACCCTAACATGTACGCTCACCCTAAACTGTTGTCGTACACTAACCTGTAGCCTAAACCGTCCCTGTCCCCGACCCTTAACCCTAACCCTAACCCTAACCCTAACCCTTACCTGACGCCTTACACTAACCCGTCCCCAAATCCTAAACCGTACGCTAACACTAACCCGTACCCTAACACGCACGCTCACCCTAAACCGTTGTCGTACCCTAACATGTACCCTAAACCGTCCCCGTCCCCTAAACCTAACCCTAACCCTAAACCTAAACCTAACCCTTATCCGAAGCCTTAACATAACCCGTCCCCTAAACCTAACCCGTACACTAACATTAAATTGTAACCTAACACGTACGCTCACACTAAACCGTTGTCGTACTCTAACCTGTACACTAAACCCTCCCTGTCCCCTAACCCTAACCGTAACCCTAACCCTATCACTAACCCTTACCCGAAGCCTAACACTAACCCGTCCCCTAATCCTAAGCCGTGTGCTAACAGTAACCCATACCCCAACATGTACGCTCAACCTAAACCGTTGTCGTACCCTAAACTGTCCCCATCCCCTAACCCTAACCCTAACCCTAACCCCAACCCTAACCCTTACCCGAAGCCTTACCCTAACCCGTCCCCTAATCCTAACCCGTACGCTAACAATAACACATACCCTAAAACGTACGCTCACCCTAAACCGTAGTTGTACCCTTACTTGTACCCTAAACCATCCCCGTCCCCTAACCCTAACCCTAACCTTTACCGGAAGCCTTAACCTAACCCGTCCCCTAATCCTAACCCGTACGCTAACACTAACCCGTACCCTAACACGTACGCTCACCCTAAAACTTTGTCGTACCCTAACCTGTACCCTAAACCGTCCCCGTCCCCTAACCCTAACCCTAACCCTTACCCGAAGCCTTACCCTAACCCGTCCCCTAATGCTAACCCATACGCTAACACTAACCCGTACCCTAACACGTACGCTCACCCTAAACCGTAGTTGTACCCTTACTTGTACCCTAAACCATCCCCGTCCCCTAACCCTAACCCTAACCTTTACCGGAAGCCTTAACCTAACCCGTCCCCTAATCCTAACCCGTACGCTAACACTAAACAGTACCCTAACACGTACGCTCACCCTAAACCGTGGACGTACCCTAACCTGTATCTTAAACCGTCCCCATCCCCTAACCCTAACCCGAACCCTAACACTAACCCTTACCCGAATACTTAACCTAACCTGTCCCCTACTCCTAACCCGTACGCTAACACTAACCCGTACCCTAACACGTACGCTCACCCTAAACCACTGTCATACCCTAACCTGTACCCTAAACAGTCCCCGTCCCCTAACCCTAACCCTAACTCTTACCTGAAGCCTTACACTAACCCGTACCCTAATCCTAACCCGTACGCTATCACTAAACCGTACCCTGAGACGTACGCTCACCCTAAAAGGTTGTCGTACTCTAACCTGTACCCTACACCGTCCCCTAACCCTAACCCTAACCCTTACCCGAAGCCTTACCCTAACCCGTCCCCTAATCCTAAACCGTACGCTAACACTAACCCGTGCCCTAACACATACGCTCACCCTAAAGCGTTGTCGTACCCTAACCTGTACCCTAAACCGTCCCCGTCCCCGTCCCATAACCCTAACCCTAACCCTAACCGTAACACTTACCCGAAGCCTTACCCTAACACGTCTCCTAATCCTAACCCGTATGCTAACACTAACCCGTACCCTAACACGTACGCTCACCCTAAACCATTGTCCTACCCTAACCTGTACCCTAAACCGTCCCCGTCCCCGTCCCCTAAACCTAACACTAACCCTAACCCTAACCATTCCCCAAAGCCTTACCCTAACCGTCCCCTAATCCTAAACCGTACGCTCACACTAACCCGTGCCCTAACACGTACGCTCACCCTGAACTGTTGTCGTACCCTAACCTGTACCCTAAACCGTCCCCGTCCCCTAAACCTAACCCTAACCTCACCCTAATCCTATCCCTTACCCAAAGCCTTACCCTAACCCGTCCCCTAATCCTAACCCGTACACTAACACTAACCCGTGCCCTAAAACATACGCTCAACCTAAACCGTTGTCGTACCCTAACCTGTACCCTAAACCGTCCCCGTGCCCTAACCCTAACCCTAACCCTAACCCTAACCCTAAACCTTACCCGAAGCCTTACACTAAACCGTCCCCTAATCCTAAACCGTACACTGACACTAACACGTAGCCTAACACGTACGCTCACCCTAAACCGTTGTCGTACTCTAACCTGTACCCTAAATCGTGTCCCTCCCCTAAACCTAACCCTAACCCTAACCCTAAATCTAACCCTTACCCGAAGCCTTACCCTAACCCGTCCCCTAATCCTAACCCGTACGCTAACAATAACACATACCCTAAAACGTACGGTCACCCTGAACCATTGTCGTACCCTAAACTGTACCCTAAACCTTCCCCGTCCCTCAACCCTAACCCTAACCCTAACCCTAACCCTAATCCTTTCCCGAAGCCTTAACATAACCCGTCCCCTAATCCTAACCCGTACGCAAATATTAAATCGTAACCTAACACGTACGCTCACACTAAACCGTTGTCGTACCCTAACCTGTACCCAAACCATCCCCGTCCCCGTCCCCTAACCCTAACCCTAACCCTTACCCGAAGCCTTATCCTAACCCGTACCCTAATCATAACCTGTAGGCTAACACTAACCCGTACCCTAAAACGCACACTCACCCTAAACCGTTTCCGTACACTAACCTGTACCCTAAACCGTCCCCGTCCACTAAACCTAACCCTAACCCTAACCCTAACCCTTACCCGAAGCCTTACCCTAACACTTCCCCTAATCCTAACCCGTACGCTAACACTAACCCGTACCCTAACACGTATGCTCAACCTAAACGGTTGTTGTACCTTAACCTGTACCCTACACCGTCCCCGTCCCCTAAACCTAACCCTAACCCTAACCCAAACCCTTACCCAAAGCCTTACCCTAAACGGTCCCCTAATCCTAACCCGTATGCTAACACTAACAAGTTCCCAAACACGTACGCTCACCATAAACCGTTGTCGTACCCTAACCTGTACCCTAAACTCTCCCCGTCCCCATCCCCTAAGCTTAACCCTAACCCTAACCCTTACCCAAAGCCTTACACTAACCCCTCCCCTAATCCTAACCCGTACGCTAACACTAAACCATACCCTAACACATACACTCACCCTAAATCGTTGTTGTACCCTAACCTGAACCCTAAACCGTCCCCGTCCCCGTCCCCTAACCCTAAACCTAACCGTAAACTTAACCCTTACCCGAAGCCTTACCCTAACACGTCCCCTAATCATAACCCGTACGCTAACACTAACCCGTACCCTACCACGTACGCTCACCCGAAAACGTTGTCGTAACCTAACCTGTACCCTAAACCGTCCCTGTCTCCTAACCCTAACAGTAAACCTAACCCTAACACTAACCCTTACCCGAAGCCTTTCCCTAACCCGTACCCTAATCCTAACCCGTATGCTAACACTAACTTGTACCCTAAAACGTACGCTCACCCTAAACCGTTGTTGTACCCTAACCTGTACCCTAAACGGTCCCCGTCCCCTAACCATAACCCTAACCCTAAACTTATCCCTAACCCTTACCCGACGCCTTACCCTACTCCTAACCTGTACGCTAACACTAACCCATACCCTAATATGTACGCTCACCCTAAACAGTTGTCGTACACTAAACTGTACCCTAAACCGTCCCCGTCCCCTAACCCTAACCCTAACCCTAACCCTAACCCTAAACCTTACCCGAAGCCTTACCCTAACGCATCCCCTACTCCTAACCCATACGCTAACACTAAACCATACCCTAACACGTACACTCACCCTAAATCGTTGTTGTACCCTAACCTGAACCCTAAACCGTCCCCGTCCCCGTCCCCTAACCCTAAACCTAACCGTAAACTTAACCCTTACCCAAAGCCTTACCCTAACACGTCCCCTAATCATAACCCGTACGCTAACACTAAACCGTACCCTACCACGTACGCTCACCCGAAACCGTTGTCGTAACCTAACCTGTACCCTAAATCATCCCCGTCCCCTAACCCTAAGCCTAAACGTAACCCTAACCCTAAACCTTACCCGAAGCCTTACCCTAACCCGTCCCCTAATCCTAACCCGTACGCTAACACTAACCCATACCCTAACACGTACGCTCACCCTAAACCGTTTTCGTACCCTAACCTGTACCCTAAACCGTCCCCGTCCCCTAACCCTAACCCTAACCCTAACCCTAAACTTAACCCTTACCCGAAGCCCTACCCTAAACCGTCCCCTAATCTTAAACTGTACGCTAACTCTAACCCGTACCCTAACACGTACGCTCACGCTAAACCGTTGTCGTACCCTAACGTGTACCCTAATCCGTCCCCGTTCCCGTCACCTAACCCTAATCCTAAACCTTACCCGTAGCCTTACCCCAACCCGTCCCCTAATCCTAACCCGTACGCTAACACTAACACGTACCCTAATATGTACGCTCACCCTAAAACTTTGCCGTACCCTAACCTGTACCCTAAACCGTCCCGGTCCCCTAACCATAACCCTAACCCTAACCCTAACCCTAAACCTTACCCAAAGCCTTACACTAACCCGTCCCCTAATCCTAACCCATACGCTAACACTAACCCGTACCCTAACACGTACGCTCACCCTAAACCGTTGTCGTAGCCTAACCTGTACCCTAAACCGTCTCCGTCACCTAACCCTAACCCTAACCCTAACACTTACCCGAAACCTTGCCCTAACTCGTCCCTAATCCTAAGCCGTAGGCTAAAACTAACCCTTACCCTAACACGTACGCGCACACTAAACTGTGGTCGTACGCTAACCTGTACACTAAACCGTCCCCGTCCCCTAACCCTAACCCTAACCCTAACCCTAGCCCTTACCTGAAGCATTACCCTAACCCGTCCCCTAATCCGAACCCGTACGCTAACACTAACCCGTACCGTAACACGTACACTCACCTTAAACAGTTGTCGTACCCTAAACTGTACCCTAATACATCCCCGTCCCCGTCCCCTAACCCTAACCTTAACCCTAACCCTAACCCTTACCCGAAGCCTTACCCTAACCCGTCATCTAATCCCAACCCGTACACTAACACTAACCCGTACCCTAACACGTACGCTCACCCTAAACCGTTATCTTACCCTAACCTGTACCCTAAACTGTCCCCGTCCCCTAACCCTAACCCTCACCCTAACCCTTACCCAAAGCCTTACGCTAACCCGTCCCCTAATCCTAATCTGTACGCTAACACTAACCCGTACCCTAATACGTGCGCTCACCCTAAACCGTTGTCATACCCTAACCTGTAGCCTAAACCGTCCCGTCCCCGTCCCCTAACCCTAGCCCTTACCCGAAACCTTACCCTAACATGTCCCCTATTCCTAACCCGTACGCTAACACTATCCCGTACCCTTACACGTACGCTCACCTTAAAACGTTGTCATACACTAACCTGTAACATAAACCGTCTCCGTCCCCTAACCCTAACCCTAACCCTAAAACTAACCCTAACCCTTACCCGGAGCCTTACCCTAACCTGTCCCCTAATCCTAACCCGTACGCTAACACTAACCCTTGCCCTAACACGTACGCTCACCCTAAACCGTTGTCGTACCCTAACCTGTACCCTAAACCGTCCCTCTACCCTAACCCTAACCCTAACCCTTATCCTAACCCTAAAGCTTACCCGAAGCCTTACCCTAACCCGTCCCATAATCCTAACCCGTACGCTAACACTAACCCGTACCCTAATATGTACGCTCACCCTAAACGGTTGTCGTACCCTAAACTGTACCCTAAACCGTCCCTGTCCCTGACCATTAACCCTAACCCTAACCCTAACCCTAACCCTAACACTAACCCTAACCTTTACCCGGAGCCTTACCCTAACCTGTCCCCTAATCCTAACCCGTACGCTAACACTAACCCTTGCCCTAACACGTACGCTCACCCTAAACCGTTGTCGTACACCAACCTGTACCCTAAACCGTCCCTCTACCCTAACCCTAACCCTAACCCGTATCCTAACCCTAAAGCTTACCCGAAGCCTTACCCTAACCCGTCCCATAATCCTAACCCGTACGCTAACACTAACCCGTACCCTAACATGTACGCTCACCCTAAACGGATGTCGAACCCTAAACTGTACCCTAAACCGTCCCTGTCCCTGACCATTAACCCTAACCCTAACCCTAACCCTAACCCTTACCCGACGCCTTACCCTAACCCGTCCCATAATCCTAACCCGTACGCTAACACTAACCCGTACCCTAACATGTACGCTCACCCTAAACTGTTGTCGTACACTAACCTGTAGCCTAAACCGTCCCTGTCCCCGACCCTTAACCCTAACCCTAACCCTAACCCTAACCCTTACCTGACGCCTTACACTAACCCGTCCCCAAATCCTAAACCGTACGCTAACACTAACCCGTACCCTAACACGCACGCTCACCCTAAACCGTTGTCGTACCCTAACATGTAACCTAAACCGTCCCCGTCTAATAACCCTAACCCTAACCCTAACCCTAATCCTAACCCTAGCTTTTACCCGAAGCCTTACCCTAACCGGTCCCCTAATCCGAACCCGTATGCTAACACTAACCCGTACCCTAACACGTACGCTCAACCTAAACTTTTGTCGTGCCCTAACCTGTACCCTAAACCGTCCCCATCCCCTAACCCTAACCCTAACCCTAACCCTAACCCTTACCCGAAGCCTTACCCTAACCCGTCCCCTAATCCTAAACTGTACGCTGACACTAACACGTACCCTAACACGTACGATCACCCTAAACCGTTGTCGTAACCTAACCTGTACCCTAAACCGTCCCCGTCCCCGTCCCCTAACCATAACGCTAAGCCTAACCCTGAAGCTTACCCGAAGCCTTACCCTAACCCGTCCCCAATCCTAACCCGTACTGTAACACTAACCCGTACCCTAACACGTACACTCACCCTAAACCGTTGTCGTACCCTAACCTGTACCCTGAACCGTGTCCGTCCCCTAAACCTAACACTAAACCTAAACCTAACCCTAACCCTTACCCGAAGCCTTACCCTAACCCGTCCCCTAAACATAACCCGTACGAAAACACTAACACGTACCCTAACACGTACGGTCACCCTGAACCGTTGTCGTACACTAAACTGTACCCTAAACCGTCCCCGTCCCTTAACCCTAACCCTAACCCTAACCAAAACCCTAATCCTTACCCGAAGCCTTACCATAACACGTCCCCTAATCCTAACCCATACATTAACACTAAACCGTAACCTAACACGTACGCTCAACCTAAACCGTTGTCGTACACTAACCTGTACCCTAAACCGTCCCTGTCCCCTACCCCTAACCATAACCCTAACCCTAACACTAACCCTTACCCGAATCCTTACCCTAACCCGTACCCTAATCCTAACCCGTACGCTAACACTAACCCGTACACTAACACGTATGCTCACCGTAAACCGTTGTCGTACCCTAACTTGTAACCTAAACCGTCCCCGTCCCCTAACCCTAACCCTAACCCTAACCCTAACACTTACCCAAAGCCTTACCCTAACACGTCAACTAAACCTAAATCGTACGCTAACACTAACCCATGCCCTAACACGTACGCTCACCCTAAACCGTTGTCGTACACTAACCTGTACACTAAACTGTCCCTGTCCCCTAACCCTAACCCTAACCCTAACCATTACGCAAAGCTTTACCCTAACCCGTCCCCCAATCCTAAACCATACGCTAACACTAACCCGTACCCTAACATGTACGCTCACCCTAAACTGTTCTCGTACCCTAAACTGTTCCCTAAACCATCCTCGTCCCCTAACCCTAACCCTAACCCTAACCCTAACCCTAGCTTTTACCCGAAGCCTTACACTAACCGGTCCCCTAACCCTAGCCCGTACGCTAACACTAACCAGTACCCTAACATGTACGCTCACCCTTAACCATTGTCGTACCCTAACCTATACCCTAAACCGTCCCCGTCCCCTAACCTAACCCTAACCCTAACCCTTACGTGAAGCCTTACACTAACCTGTCCCCTAATCCTAAACCGTACGCTGACACTAACGCGTACCCTAACACGGACGCTCACCCTGAAACATTGTCGTACACTAAACTGTACCCTAATCCGTCCCCGTCCCCGTCCCCGTCCCCTAACCCTAACCCTAACCCAAACCCTAACACTAACCCTTACCCAAAGCCTTACCCTAATCGGTCCCCTAATTCTAACCCGTATGCTAACACTAACCCGTACCCTAACACGTACTCTCACCCTAAACCGTTGTCGTACCCTAACCTATACCCTAAACCGTCCCCGTCCCCGTCCCCTATCCCTAACCCTAACCCTAAACCTGAAGCTTACCCGAAGCCTTACCCTAACCCGTCCCCTAATTCTAACCCGTACGGTAACACTAACCCATACCCTAACACGTACGCTCACCCTAAACGGTTGTCGTACCCTAAACCGTGTCCGTCCCCTAAACCTAACCCTAACCCTAACCCTAACCTTAACCCTTACCCGAAGCCTTACCGAACCCGTCCCCTAATCCTAACCCGTACGCTAACACTAACACGTACCCTAACACTTACGGTCACCCTGAACCATTGTCGTATCCTAAACTGTACCCTAAACTGTCCCCGTCCCTTAACCCTAACCCTAACCCTAACCCTAACCCTAACCCTAATCCTTACCCGAAGCCTTACCATAACCCGTAACCTAATCCTAACCCGTACGCTAACACTAAACCGTAACCTAACACGTACGCTCACACTAAACCGTTGTCGTACCCTAACCTGTACCCTAAACCGTCCCTGGCCCCTAACCCTAACCCTAACACTAACCCTTACCCGAAGCCTAACACTAACCCGTCCCCTAATCCTAAGCCGTGCGCTAACAATAACCCATACCCCAACATGTACGCTCAACTTAAACCGTTGTCGTACCCTAAACTGTCCCCATCCCCTAACCCTAACCCTAACCCTAACCCTAACACTTACCCGAAGCCTTACCCTAACCTGTCCCCTAATCCTAACCCGTATGCTAACACTAACCCGTACCCTAACACGTACGCTCACCCTAAAACGTTGTTGTACCCTAACCTTTGCCCTAAACCGTCCCCGTCCCCTAACCCTAACGCTAACCCTTACCCAAAGCCTTACCCTAACACGTCCCCTAATCCTAACCCGTACACTAACACTAAACCGTACCCTAACACGTACGCTCACTCTAAACCGTTGTCGTACCCTAACCTGTACCCTAAACCGTCCCCGTCCCCTAACCCTAACCCTAACCCTAACCCTTACCCGAAGCCTTACCATAACCTGTCCCCTAATCCTAAACCATACGCTAACACTAAGCCGTACCCTAACACGTATGCTCACCCTAAACAATTGTCGTACCCTAAACTGTACCCTCAACCATCCCCGTGCCCTAACCCTAACCCTAACCCTAACCCTAACCCTAAACCTTACCCGAAGCCTTACACTAACCCGTCCCCTAATCCTAAACCGTACGCTGACACTAACACGTAGCCTAACACGTACGCTCACCCTAAACCGTTTTCGTACACTAACCTGTACCCTAAACCGTGTCCGTCCCCTATACCTAACCCTAACCCTAACCCTAAACCTAACCCTTACCCGAAGCCTTACCCTTACCCGTCCCCTAATCCTAACCCGTACGCTAACAATAACACGTACCCTAAAACGTACGGTCACCCTGAACCATTGTCGTACCCTAAACTGTACCCTAAACCGTCCCCGTCCCTTAACCCTAACCCTAACCCTAACCCTAACCCTAAACCTTACCCGAAGCCTTAACATAACCCGTCCCCTAATCCTAACCCGTACACTAACATTAAATTGTAACCTAACACGTACGCTCACACTAAACCGTTGTCGTACCCTAACCTGTACCCTAATCCGTCCCCGTCCCCTAACCCTAACCGTAACCCTAACCCTATCACTAACGCTTACCCGAAGCCTAACACTAACCCGTCCCCTAATCCTAAGCCGTGCACTAACAGTAACCCATACCCCAACATGTTCGCTCAACCTAAACCGTTGTCGTGCCCTAAACTGTCCCCAACCCCTAACCCTAACCCCAACCCTAACCCTTACCCGAAGCCTTACCCTAACCCGTCCCCTAATCCTAACCCGTACGCTAACACTAACCCGTACCCTAACACGTACGCTCACCCTAAAACGTTGTCGTACACTAACCTGTACCCTAAACCGTCCCCGTCCCCTAACCCTAACCCTAAACCTTACCCGAAGCCTTACCCTAACCCGTCCCCTAATCCTAACCCGTACGCTAACACTAACCCGTACCCTAACACGTACGCTCACCCTAAAACGTTGTCGTACACTAACCTGTACCCTAAACCGTCCCCGTGCCCTAACCCTAACCCTAAGCCTAACCCTACCACTAAACCTTACCCGAAGCCTTACACTAAACCGTCCCCTAATCCTAAACCATACGCTGACACTAACACATAGCCTAACACGTACGCTCACCCTAAACCGTTGTTGTACCCTAAACTGTACCGTAAACCGTGTCCATCCCCTAACTCTAACCCTAACCCTAACCCTAACCCTAACCCTAAACCTAACCCTTACCCGAAGCCTTACCCTAACCCGTCCCCTAATCCTAACCCGTACGCTAACACTTACCCGTACCCTAACACGTACGCTCACCCTAAACTGTTGTCGTACCCTAACCTGTTCTCTAAAGCTTCCCCATCCCCTAACCCTAAACCTAACCCTAACACTTACCCTTACCCTAACCTTTACCCGAAGCCTTACACTATCCCGTCCCCAATCCGAACCCGTAGGCTAACACTAACCCGTGCCCTAAAACGTACGCTCACCTAAACCGTTGTCGTACCCTAACCTGTACCCTAAAACGTCCCCTAACTGTAACCCTAACCCTAACCCTAACCCTTACCCGAAACATTACCCTAACCCGTCCCCTAATCCGAATCCGTACGCTAACACTAACCCATACCCTAACACGCACGCTCATCTAAACCGTTGTCGTACCCTAACATGTACCCTAAACCGTCCCGGTCTAATAACCCTAACCCTAACCCTAACCCTAGCTTTTACCCGAAGCCTTACCCTAACCGGTCCCCTAATCCGAACCCGTATGCTAACACTAACCCGTACCCTAACACGTACGCTCAACCTAAACTTTTGTCGTGCCCTAACCTGTACCCTAAACCGTCCCCATCCCCTAACCCTAACCCTAACCCTAACCCTAACCCTAACCCTTACCCGAAGCCTTACCCTAACCCGTCCCCTAATCCTAAACTGTACGCTGACACTAACACGTACCCTAACACGTACGATCACCCTAAACCGTTGTCGTAACCTAACCTGTACCCTAAACCGTCCCCGTCCCCGTCCCCTAACCATAACGCTAAGCCTAACCCTGAAGCTTACCCGAAGCCTTACCCTAACCCGTCCCCAATCCTAACCCGTACTGTAACACTAACCCGTACCCTAACACGTACACTCACCCTAAACCGTTGTCGTACCCTAACCTGTACCCTGAACCGTGTCCGTCCCCTAAACCTAACACTAAACCTAAACCTAACCCTAACCCTTACCCGAAGCCTTACCCTAACCCGTCCCCTAAACATGACCCGTACGAAAACACTAACACGTACCCTAACACGTACGGTCACCCTGAACCGTTGTCGTACACTAAACTGTACCCTAAACCGTCCCCGTCCCTTAACCCTAACCCTAACCCTAACCAAAACCCTAATCCTTACCCGAAGCCTTACCATAACCCGTCCCCTAATCCTAACCCATACATTAACACTAAACCGTAACCTAACACGTACGCTCAACCTAAACCGTTGTCGTACACTAATCTGTACCCTAAACCGTCCCTGTCCCCTACCCCTAACCATAACCCTAACGCTAACACTAACCCTTACCCGAAGCCTTACCCTAACCCGTACCCTAATCCTAACCCGTACGCTAACACTAACCCGTACACTAACACGTACGCTCACCGTAAACCGTTGTCGTACCCTAACTTGTAACCTAAACCGTCCCCGTCCCCTAACCCTAACCCTAACCCTAACCCTAACACTTACCCAAAGCCTTACCCTAACACGTCAACTAAACCTAAATCGTACGCTAACACTAACCCATGCCCTAACACGTACGCTCACCCTAAACCGTTGTCGTACACTAACCTGTACACTAAACTGTCCCTGTCCCCTAACCCTAACCCTAACCCTAACCCTAACCATTACGCAAAGCTTTACCCTAACCCGTCCCCCAATCCTAAACCATACGCTAACACTAACCCGTACCCTAACATGTACGCTCACCGTAAACCGTTCTCGTACACTAAACTGTTCCCTAAACCATCCTCGTCCCCTAACCCTAACCCTAACCCTAACCCTAACCCTAGCTTTTACCCGAAGCCTTACACTAACCGGTCCCCTAACCCTAACCCGTACGCTAACACTTAACAGTAACCTAACATGTACGCTCACCCTTAACCATTGTCGTACCCTAACCTATACCCTAAACCGTCCCCGTCCCCTAACCTAACCCTAACCCTAACCCTTACGTGAAGCCTTACCCTAACCTGTCCCCTAATCCTAAACCGTACGCTGACACTAACGCGTACCCTAACACGGACGCTCACCTTAAAACATTTTCGTACACTAAACTGTACCCTAATCCGTCTCCGTCCCCGTCCCCGTCCCATAACCCTAACCCTAACCCAAACCCTAACACTAACCCTTACCCAAAGCCTTACACTAATCGGTCCCCTAATTCTAACCCGTATGCTAACACTAACCCGTACCCTAACACGTACTCTCACCCTAAACCGTTGTCGTACCCTAACCTATACCCTAAACCGTCCCCGTCCCCGTCCCCTATCCCTAACCCTAACCCTAAACCTGAAGCTTACCCGAAGCCTTACCCTAACCCGTCCCCTAATTCTAACCCGTACGGTAACACTAACCCATACCCTAACACGTACCCTCACCCTAAACGGTTGTCGTACCCTAACCTGTACCCTAAACCGTGTCCGTCCCCTAAACCTAACCCTAACCCTAACCCTAACCTTAACCCTTACCCGAAGCCTTACCCTAACCCGTCCCCTAATCCTAACCCGTACGCTAACACTAACACGTACCCTAACACTTACGGTCACACTGAACCATTGTCGTACCCTAAACTGTACCCTAAACCGTCCCCGTCCCTTAACCCTAACCCTAACCCTAACCCTAACCCTAACCCTAATCCTTACCCGAAGCCTTACCATAACCCTTCCCCTAATCCTAACCCGTACGCTAACACTAAACCGTAACCTAACACGTACGCTCACACTAAACCTTTGTCGTACCCTAACCTGTACCCTAAACCGTCCATGGCCCCTAACCCTAACCCTAACACTAACCCTTACCCGAAGCCTAACACTAACCCGTCCCCTAATCCTGAGCCGTGCGCTAACAATAACCCATACCCCAACATGTACGCTCAACCTAAACCGTTGTCGTAACCTAAACTGTCCCCATCCCCTAACCCTAACCCTAACCCTAAACCTAACACTTACCCGAAGCCTTACCCTAACCCGTCCCCTAATCCTAACCCGTATGCTAACACTAACCCGTACCCTAACACGTACGCTCACCCTAAAACGTTGTTGTACCCTAACCTTTGCCCTAAACCGTCCCCGTCCCCATCCCCTAACACTAACGCTAACCCTTACCCAAAGCCTTACCCTAACACGTCCCCTAATCCTAACCCGTACGCTAACACTAAACCGTACCCTAACACGTACGCTCACTCTAAACCGTTGTCGTACCCTAACCTGTACCCTAAACCGTCCCCGTCCCCTGACCCTAACCCTAACCCTAACCCTTACCCGAAGCCTTACCATAACCTGTCCCCTAATCCTAAACCATATGCTAACTCTAAGCCGTACCCTAACACGTATGCTCACCCTAAACAATTGTCATACCCTAAACTGTACCCTCAACCATCCCCGTGGCCTAACCCTAACCCTAACCCTAACCCTAACCCTAAACCTTACCCGAAGCCTTACACTAACCCGTCCCCTAATCCTAAACCGTACGCTGACACTAACACGTAGCCTAACATGTACGCTCACCCTAAACCGTTTTCGTACACTAACCTGTACCCTAAACCGTGTCCGTCCCCTATACCTAACCCTAACCCTAACCCTAAACCTAACCCTTACCCGAAGCCTTACCCTTACCCGTCCCCTAATCCTAACCCGTACGCTAACAATAACACGTACCCTAAAACGTACTGTCACCCTGAACCATTGTCGTACCCTAAACTGTACCCTAAACCGTCCCCGACCCTTAACCCTAACCCTAACCCTAACCCTAACCCTAATCCTTACCCGAAGCCTTAACATAACCTGTCCCCTAATCCTAACCCGTACACTAACATTAAATTGTAACCTAACACGTACGCTCACACTAAACCGTTGTCGTACCCTAACCTGTACCCTAAACCGTCCCCGTCCCCTAACCCTAACCGTAACCCTAACCCTATCACTAACGCTTACCCGAAGCCTAACACTAACCCGTCCCCTAATCCTAAGCCGTGCACTAACAGTAACCCATACCCCAACATGTACGCTCAACCTAAACCGTTGTCGTACCCTAAAATGTCCCCATCCCCTAACCCTAACCCTAACCCTAACCCCAACCCTAACCCTTACCCGAAGCCTTACCCTAACCCGTCCCCTAATCCTAACCCGTACGCTAACACTAACCCGTACCCTAACACGTACGCTCACCCTAAAACGTTGTCGTACACTAACCTGTACCCTAAACCGTCCCCGTCCCCTAACCCTAACCCTAAACCTTACCTGAAGCCTTACCCTAACCCGTCCCCTAATGCTAACCTGTACGCTAACACTAACCCTTACTCTAACACGTTCGCTCACCCTAAACCGTGGACGTACCCTAACCTGTACCTTAAACCGTCCCCGTCCCCTAACCCTAACCCGAACCCTAACACTAACCCTTACCCGAATACTTAACCTAACCTGTCCCCTACTCCTAACCCGTACGCTAACACTAACCCGTACCCTAACACGTACGCTCACCTTAAACCACTGTCATACCCTAACCTGTACCCTAAACAGTCCCCGTCCCCTAACCCTAACCCTAAACCTAACCCTTACCTGAAGACTTACACTAAACCGTACCCTAATCCTAACCCGTACGCTATCACTAAACCATACCCTGAGACGTACGCTCACCCTAAAAGGTTGTCGTACTCTAACCTGTACCCTACACCGTCCCCTAACCCTAACCCTAACCCTTACCCGAAGCCTTACCCTAACCCGTCCCCTAATCCTAAACCGTACGCTAACACTAACCCGTGCCCTAACACATACGCTCACCCTAAAGCGTTGTCGTACCCTAAGCTGTACCCTAAACCGTCCCTGTCCCCGTCCCCTAACCCTAAACCTAACCCTAACCATAACACTTACCCGAAGCCTTACCCTAACACGTCCCCTAATCCTAACCCGTATGCTAACACTAACCCGTACCCTAACACGTATGCTCACCCTAAACCATTGTCTTAACCTAAACTGTACCCTAAACCGTCCCCGTCCCCGTCCCCTAAACCTAACCCTAACCCTAACCCTAACCATTCCCCGAAGCCTTACCCTAACCGTCCCCTAATCCTAACCCGTACGCTCACACTAACCCGTGCCCTAACACGTACGCTCACCCTGAACCGTTGTCGTACCCTAACCTGTACCCTAAACCGTCCCCATCCCCTAAACCTAACCCTAACCTCACCCTAATCCTAACCCTTACCCAAAGCCTTACCCTAACCCGTCCCCTAATCCTAACCCGTACACTAACACTAACCCATGCCCTAAAACATACGCTCAACCTAAACCGTTGTCGTACCCTAACCTGTACCCTAAACCGTCCCCGTGCCCTAACCCTAACCCTAACCCTAACCCTAACCCTAAATCTAACCCTTACCCGAAGCCTTACCCTAACCCGTCCCCTAATCCTAACCCGTACGCTAACAATAACACATACCCTAAAACGTACGGTCACCCTGAACCATTGTCGTACCCTAAACTCTACCCTAAACCTTCCCCGTCCCTTAACCCTAACCCTAACCCTAACCCTAATCCTTTCCCGAAGCCTTAACATAACCCGTCTCCTAATCCTAACCCGTACGCTAATATTAAATCGTAACCTAACACGTACGCTCACACTAAACCGTTGTCGTACCCTAACCTGTACCCTAAACCGTCCCTGTCCCCTAACCCTAACCGTAACCCTAACCCTAACACTAACCCTTACCCGGAGCCTAACACTAAACCGTCCCCTAATCCTAACTCGTACACTAACACTAAACCGTGCCCTAAAACATACGCTCAACCTAAACCGTTGTCGTACACTAACCTGTACCCTAAACCATCCCCGTGCCCTAACCCTAACCCTAAGCCTAACCCTACCACTAAACCTTACCCGAAGCCTTACACTAAACCGTCCCCTAATCCTAAACCATACGCTGACACTAACACATAGCCTAACACGTACGCTCACCCTAAACCGTTGTCATACCCTAAACTGTACCGTAAACCGTGTCCATCCCCTAACCCTAACCCTAACCCTAACCCTAACCCTAACCCTTACCCGAAGCCTTGCCCTAACCCGTCCCCTAATCCTAACCCGTACGCTAACACTAACCCGTACCTTAACACGTACGCTCACCCTAAACTGTTGTCGTACCCTAACCTGTTCTCTAAATCTTCCCCATCCCCTAACCCTAAACCTAACCCTAACACTTACCCTTACCCTAACCTTTACCCGAAGCCTTACACTATCCCGTCCCCAATCCGAACCCGTAGGCTAACACTAACCCGTGCCCTAAAACGTACGCTCACCTAAACCGTTGTCGTACCCTAACCTGTACCCTAAAACGTCCCCTAACTGTAACCCTAACCCTAACCCTAACCCTTACCCGAAACATTACCCTAACCCGTCCCCTAATCCGATTCAGTACGCTAACACTAACCCGTACCCTAACACGTACACCCACCCTAAAACGTTGTCGTCCCCTAACCTGTACCCTAAACCATCCCCGTCCCCTACCCTAACCCTAACACTAACCCTAACCCTAACCCTTACCCAAAGCCTTACCCTAACATGTCACCTAATCCTAACCCGTACGCTAACACTAACCCGTGCCCTAACACGTACGGTCACCCTAAACCTTTGTCGTACCCTAACCTATACCCTAAACCGTCCCTGTCCCCATCCCCTAACCCTAAACCTAAACCTAACACTAACCCTTACCCAAGGCCTTACCCTAACCCATCCCCTAATCCTAACCCGTATGCTAACACTAACCCATACCCTAACACGTACACTCACCCTAAACCGTTGTCCTACCCTAACCTGTACCGTAAACCGTCCCCGTCCCCTAACCGTAACACTAACCCTAAACCTTACCCTTACCCAAAGCCTTACCCTAACCCATCACCTAATCCTAACCCGTACGCTAACACTAACACGTGCCCTAACACGTACGCTCACCCTAAACCGTTGTTGTACCCTAACCTGAACCCTAAACCGCCCCATCCCCTAACCCTAACCCTAAACCTAACCCTAATCCTAACCCTTACCCGAAGCCTTACCCTAACCCGTCCCATAATCATAACCCGTACGCTAACACTAACCCGTACCCTAACACGTACGCTCACCCTAAAACGTTGTCGTACACTAACCTGTACCCTAAACCGTCCCCGTCCCCTAACCCTAACCCTAAACCTTACCTGAAGCCTTACCCTAACCCGTCCCCTAATGCTAACCCGTACGCTAACACTAATCCTTACTCTAACACGTTCGCTCACCCTAAACCGTGGACGTACCCTAACCTGTACCTTAAACCGTCCCCGTCCCCTAACCCTAACCCGAACCCTAACACTAACCCTTACCCGAATACTTAACCTAACCTGTCCCATACTCCTAACCCGTACGCTAACACTAACCCGTACCCTAACACGTACGCTCACCTTAAACCACTGTCATACCCTAACCTGTACCCTAAACAGTCCCCGTCCCCTAACCCTAACCCTAAACCTAACCCTTACCTGAAGCCTTACACTAAACCGTACCCTAATCCTAACCCGTACGCTATCACTAAACCATACCCTGAGACGTACGCTCACCCTAAAAGGTTGTCGTACTCTAACCTGTACCCTACACCGTCCCCTAACCCTAACCCTAACCCTTACCCGAAGCCTTACCCTAACCCGTCCCCTAATCCTAAACCATACGCTAACACTAACCCGTGCCCTAACACATACGCTCACCCTAAAGCGTTGTCGTACCCTAACCTGTACCCTAAACCGTCCCTGTCCCCGTCCCCTAACCCTAAACCTAACCCTAACCGTAACACTTACCCGAAGCCTTACCCTAACACGTCCCCTAATCCTAACCCGTATGCTAACACTAACCCGTACCCTAACACGTACGCTCACCCTAAACCATTGTCCTAACCTAACCTGTACCCTAAACCGTCCCCGTCCCCGTCCCCTAAACCTAACCCTAACCCTAACCCTAACCATTCCCCGAAGCCTTACCCTAACCGTCCCCTAATCCTAACCCGTACGCTCACACTAACCCGTGCCCTAACACGTACGCTCACCCTGAACCGTTGTCGTACCCTAACCTGTACCCTAAACCGTCCCCATCCCCTAAACCTAACCCTAACCTCACCCTAATCCTAACCCTTACCCAAAGCCTTACCCTAACCCGTCCCCTAATCCTAACCCGTACACTAACAGTAACCCGTGCCCTAAAACATACGCTCAACCTAAACCGTTGTCGTACCCTAACCTGTACCCTAAACCGTCCCCGTGCCCTAACCCTAACCCTAACCCTAACCCTAACCCTAAATCTAACCCTTACCCGAAGCCTTACCCTAACCCGTCCCCTAATCCTAACCCGTACGCTAACAATAACACATACCCTAAAACGTACGGTCACCCTGAACCATTGTCGTACCCTAAAATCTACCCTAAACCTTCCCCGTCCCTTAACCCTAACCCTAACCCTAACCCTAACCCTAATCCTTTCCCGAAGCCTTAACATAACCCGTCTCCTAATCCTAACCCGTACGCTAATATTAAATCGTAAACTAACACGTACGCTCACACTAAACCGTTGTCGTACCCTAACCTGTACCCTAAACCGTCCCTGTCCCCTAACCCTAACCGTAACCCTAACCCTAACACTAACCCTTACCCGGAGCCTAACACTAAACCGTCCCCTAATCCTAACTCGTACACTAACACTAAACCGTGCCCTAAAACATACGCTCAACCTAAACCGTTGTCGTACACTAACCTGTACCCTAAACCGTCCCCGTGCCCTAACCCTAACCCTAAGCCTAACCCTACCACTAAACCTTACCCGAAGCCTTACACTAAACCGTCCCCTAATCCTAAACCATACGCTGACACTAACACATAGCCTAACACGTACGCTCACCCTAAACCGTTGTCGTACACTAAACTGTACCGTAAACCGTGTCCATCCCCTAACCCTAACCCTAACCCTAACCCTAACCCTTACCCGAAGCCTTACCCTAACCCGTCCCCTAATCCTAACCCGTACGCTAACACTAACCCGTACCCTAACACGTACGCTCACCCTAAACTGTTGTCGTACCCTAACCTGTTCTCTAAATCTTCCCCATCCCCTAACCCTAAACCTAACCCTAACACTTACCCTTACCCTAACCTTTACCCGAAGCCTTACACTATCCCGTCCCCAATCCGAACCCGTAGGCTAACACTAACCCGTGCCCTAAAACGTACGCTCACCTAAACCGTTGTCGTACCCTAACCTGTACCCTAAAACGTCCCCTAACTGTAACCCTAACCCTAACCCTAACCCTTACCCGAAACATTACCCTAACCCGTCCCCTAATCCGATTCAGTACGCTAACACTAACCCGTACCCTAACACGTACACCCACCCTAAAACGTTGTCGTCCCCTAACCTGTACCCTAAACCATCCCCGTCCCCTACCCTAACCCTAACACTAACCCTAACCCTAACCCTTACCCAAAGCCTTACCCTAACATGTCACCTAATCCTAACCCGTACGCTAACACTAACCCGTGCCCTAACACGTACGGTCACCCTAAACCTTTGTCGTACCCTAACCTATACCCTAAACCGTCCCTGTCCCCATCCCCTAACCCTAAACCTAAACCTAACACTAACCCTTACCCAAGGCCTTACCCTAACCCATCCCCTAATCCTAACCCGTATGCTAACACTAACCCGTACCCTAACACGTACACTCACCCTAAACCGTTGTCCTACCCTAACCTGTACCGTAAACCGTCCCCGTCCCCTAACCGTAACACTAACCCTAAACCTTACCCTTACCCAAAGCCTTACCCTAACCCATCACCTAATCCTAACCCATACGCTAACACTAACACGTGCCCTAACACGTACGCTCACCCTAAACCGTTGTTGTACCCTAACCTGTACCCTAAACCGCCCCATCCCCTAACCCTAACCCTAAACCTAACCCTAATCCTAACCCTTACCCGAAGCCTTACCCTAACCCGTCCCATAATCATAACCCGTACGCTAACACTAACCCGTGCCCTAACACGTAGGCTCACCATAAATCATTGTCGTACCCTAACCTGTACCCTAAACCATCCCCATCCCCGTCCCCGTCTCCTAACCCTAACCCTAACCCTAACACTAACCCTTACCCGAAGCCTTACCCTAATCTGTCCCCTAATCATAACCCGTATGCTAACACTAACCCTTGCCCTAACACGTACACTCACCCTAAACCATTGTCGTACCCTAACCTGTACCCTGAACCGTCCCTGTAACCTAACCCTAACCCTAACTCTAACCCTAACCCTAACCCTAACACTTACCCGAAGCCTTACCCTAACCCGTCCCATAATCCTAACCCGTACGCTAACACTAACCCGTACCCTAACACGTACGCTCACCCTAAACCGTTGACGTACCCTAACCTGTACCCTAAACCGTCCCTGTCCCCTAACCCTAACCCTAACCCTAACCCTTACCAGAAGCCTTACCCTAACCCGTCCCGTAATCCTAACCCGTACGCTAACACTAACCCGTACCCTAACACGTACGCTCACCCTAAAACCTTGTCGTACCCTAACCTGTACCCTAAATCGTCCCTGTCCCCTAACCCTAACCCTAATCTTAAACCTTACCCGAAGCCTTACCCTAAACGGTTCCCTAAACCTAACCCGCACGCTAACACTAACCCGTGCCCTAACACGTACGCTCACCCGAAACATTTGTCGTACACTAAGCTGTACCCTAAACCGTCCCCATTACCTAACACTAACCCGAACCCTAACCATAACCCTAAACCTTACCCGAAGCCTTACCCTAACCCGTCCCCTAATCCTAACCGTACGCTAACACTAATCCGTGCCCTAACACGTACGCTCACCCTAAAACGTTGTCGTACACTAACCTGTACCCTAAACCGTTCCTGTCCCTGTACCCTAACCCTAACCCTAACCCAAACCCTAACCCTTACCCGAAGCCTTACACAAACCCATCCCATAATCCTAAACTCTACGCTAACACTAACCCGTGCCCTAACACGTACGCTCACCCTAAACCGTTGTCGTACATTAACCTGTACCCTAAATCGTCCCTGTCCCCTAACCCTAACCCTAACCCTAATCCTTACCCGAAGCCTTACCCTAACTCGTCCCCTAATTCTAACCCGTATGCTAACACTAAACTGTATCCTAACAGATACGCTCACCCTAAAATTTTGTCGTACACTAAGCTGTACCCAAAATCGTCCCCGTCCCCTAACCCTAAACCTAACCCTTACACAAAGCCTTACCCTAACCCGTCCCCTAATCCTAACCCGTACGCTAACACTAACCCGTAACCCAACCCGTATGCTCAACCTAAACCGTTCTCGTACACTAACCTGTACCCTAAACCGTCCCGTCCCGGTCCCCTAAACCTAGCCCTTACCCGAAACCTTACCCTAACATGTCCCCTATTCCTAACCCGTACGCTAACACTATCCCGTACCCTTACACGTACGCTCACCTTAAAACGTTGTCGTACACTAACCTGTAACCTAAACCGTCTCCGTCCCCTAACCCTAACCCTAAACCTAGCCCTAAACCTAAACCTTACCCCAAGCCTTACCCTAACCCGACCCTTAATCCTAACCCGTACGCTGACACTAACCCATACCCTAACACGCACGCTCACCCTAAAACTTTGTCGTACCCTAACATGTACCCTAAACCGTCCCCGTCCCCTAACCCTAACCCTAACCCTAACCCTAACACTTACCCGAAGCATTACACTAACCCGTCCCCTAATCCTAATCCGTACGCTAACACTAACCCGTGTCCTAACACGTACCCTCACCCTAAACCGCTGTCGTACCCTAACCTGTACCCTAAACCGTCACCGTCACCTAGCCCTAACCCTAACCCTAACCCTTACGCGAAGCCTTACCCTCACCCGTCCCCTATTCCTAACCCGTACGCTAACACTATCCCGTACCCTTACACGTACGCTCACCTTAAAACGTTGTCGTACACTAACCTGTAACCTAAACCGTCTCCGTCCCCTAACCCTAACCCTAACCCTAACCCTAACCCTTATCCTAACCCAAACGCTTACCCGAAGCCTTACCCTAACCCGTCCCCTAATCCTAACCCGTACGCTAACACTAACCCGTACCCTAACACGTACGCTCACCCTAAACCATTGTCGTATCCTAAACTGTACCCTAAACCTTCCCCGTCCCCTAAACCTAACCCTAACTCTAACCGTTACCCGAAGCCTTACTCTAACCCGTCCCCTAATCCTAACGTGTACGCTAACACTAACGTGTACCCTAACACGTACGCTCACCCTAAACCGTTGTCGTACCCTATCCTGTACCCTAAACCGTCCCCGTCCCCTAACCCTAACCCTAACCCTAACACTTACCTGAAGCCTTACCGTAAACTGTCCCCTAATCCTAACCCGTATGCTCACACTAACCCATACCCTAACACGTACGCTCACCCTAAACCGTTGTCGTACACTAGCCTGTACCCTAAACGGTCCCCGTTCCCTAACCCTAACCGTAACCCTAACCCTAACCCTTACCCGAAACCTTACCCTAAACCGTCCCCTAATCCTAACACGCACGCTAACACTAAACCTTACCCTAACACGTACGCTCACCCTAAACCATTGTCGTACCCTAACCTGTACCCTAAACTGTCCCCGTCCCCTAACCCTAAACCTAACCCTAACCCTAACCCTTACCCGAAGCCTTACCCTAACCCGTCCCCTAATCCTAACCCGTACGCTAACACTAACCCGTACCCTAACATGTAGGCTCACCCTAAACCATTGTCATGCCCTAACCTGTACCCTAAACGGTCCTCGTCCCCTAACCCTATCCCTAACCCTAACCCTTACCCGAAGCCTTACCCTAACCCATCCCCTAATCCTAACCCGTACGCTAACACTAAACCGTACCCTAACATGTACGCTCACCCTAAACCATTGTCGTACCCTAACCTGTACCCTAAACGTTCCCCGTCTCCTAACCCTAACCCTAACCCTAAACCATCCCCGTCCCCTAAACCTAACCCTAACCCTAACCGTAACCCTTACCCGAAGCCTTACCCTAACCCTTCACCTAATCCTAAACCTTATGCTAACACTAACACGTACCCTAACAGGTACGCTCACCCTGAACCGTTGTCGTACACTAAACTGTACCCTAAACGGTCCCCATCACTTAACCCTAACCCTAACCCTAACCCTAACCCTAATCCTAACTCTTACCCAAAGCCTTAGCCCAACCCGTCCCCTAATCCTAACGTGTACGCTGACACTAACGTGTACCCTAACAGGTACGCTCACCCTAAACCGTTGTCTTACTCTAACCTCTACCTTAAACCATCCCCGTCCCCTAACCCTAACCCTAACCCTTACCCAAAGCCTTACCCTAAACCGTCCCCTAATCCTCACACGCACGCTAACACCAAACCGTACCCTAACACGTACGCTCACCCTAAGCCATTGTCGTACCCTAACCTGTGCCCTAAACTGTCCCCATCCCCTAACCCTAAACCTAACCCTAACGCTAAACCTTACCCGTAGACTTACCCTAACCCGTCCCCTAATACTAACCGGTACGCTAACACTAACCCGTACCCTAACACGTATGCTCACCCTAAAATTTTTCGTACCCTAACCTGTACCCTAAACTGTCCCCATCCCTGTCCCCTAACCCTGAAGCTAACCCTAACCCTATCACTTACCCGAAGCCTTACCCTAACCCGTCCCCTAATCCTAACCCGTATCCTAACTCTAACCCGTACACTAACATGTACGCTCAACCTAAACCGTTGTCATGCCCTAACCTGTACCCTAAACTATCCCCGTCCCCTAACCCTAACCCTAACCCTTACCCGAAGCCTTACCCTAACCCGTCCCCTAATCCTAAACCGTACGCAAACACTAAGCCGTACCCTAACACGTATGTTCACCCTAAACCGTTGTCGTACCCTAACCTGTACCCTAAACCATCCCCGTTCCCGTCCCCTAAACCTAACCCTAACCCTAACCCTAACCCTTATCCGAAGCCTTACCCTAACGCGTCCACTAACCCTAACCCGTACGCTAACACTAACTCGTACCCTAACATGTACGCTCACCCTAAACGGTTGTCGTACCCTAACCTGTACCCTAAACCGGCCCCGTTCCCTAACCCTAACACTAAACCTAACCCTTACCCGAAGTCTTACCCTAACCCGTCCCCTAATCCTAATCCGTACACTAACACTAACACGTACCCTAACACGTATGCTCACCCTAAACCGTTGTCGTACACTAACCTGTACCCTAATCCGTCCCCGTTCCCGTCCCCTAACCCTAACCCTAGCCCTAACCCTAACCTTACCCGAAGCCTTACCCTAAACCGTCCCCTAATCCTAACCCGTATGCTAACACTAACCCGTATCCTAACACGTACGCTCAGCCTAAACCGTTGTCGTACACTAACCTGTACCATAAACCGTCCCCTTCCCCTAACCCTAACTCTAACCCTAACCCTAACCGTAACCCTTACCCGAAGCCTTACCCTAACCCTTCCCCTAATCCTAACCCGTATGCTAACACTAACACGTACCCTAACAAGTACGCTCACCATGAACCGTTGTCGTACACTAAACTGTACCCTAAACGAACCCCATGCCTTAACCCTAACCCTAACCCTAACCCTTACCCGAAGCCTTACCCTAACCCGTCCCCTAATCCTAACCTGTTCACTAACACTAACCCATACCATAACATGTACGCTCAACCTAAACCGTTGTCGCACCCTAACCTGTACCCTAAACCGTCCCTGTCCCCGTCCCCTAACCCTAACCCTAGCCCTAATCCTAACCCTTACCCAAAGCCTTAGCCTAACCCGTCCCCTAATCCTAACGTGTACGCTAACACCAACGTGTACCCTAACACGTACGCTCACCCTAAACCGTTGTCTTACCCTAACTTCTACCTTAAACCATCCCCGTCCCCTAACCCTACCGCTAACCCTAACCCTTACCCGAAGCCTTACCCTAACCCGTCCCTTAATCCTAACACGCACGCTAACACTAAACCGTACCCTAACACGTACGCTCACCCTAAACCATTGTCGTACCCTAACCTGTACCCTAAACCATCCCCGTCCCCGTCCCCTTCCCCTAACCCTAACCCTAACCCTTTCCCGAAGCCTTACCTTAACCCATCCACTAATCCTAACCCGTACGCTAACACCAACTCGTACCCTAACACGTACGCTCACCCTAAACCGTTGTCGTACCCTAACCTGTACCCTAAACTGGCCCCGTCCCCTAACCCTAACCCTAAACCTAACCCTAACCCTTACCCGAAGCCTTACCCTAACCCGTCCCCTAATCCTAATCCGTACGCTAACACTATCCCATAACCTAACACGTACGCTCACCCTAAACCATTGTCCTACCCTAACCTGTACCCTAAACCATCTCCGTCCTCTAACCCTAACCCTTGCCAGAAGCCTTACCCTAACCCATCACCTAATACTAACCCGTACGCTAACACTAACTCCTACGCTAACAGTAACCCGTACACTAACACGTATGCTCACCCTAAACCGTTGTCGTACACAAACTTGTACCCTAAACCGTCCCTGTCCCCTAACCCTAACCCTAACACTTACCCGAAGCCTTACCCTAACCCGTCCCATAATCCTAACCCGTACGATAACACTAACCCGTACCCTAACACGTACGCTCACCCTAAACCGTTGTCGTTGCCTACCCTGTACCCCAAACCATCCCCGTCCCCTAACCCTAACACTAAACCTAACCCTAACACTTACCCGAAGCCTTACCCTAATACGTCCCTTAATCCTAAACCGTACGCTACCAATAACCAATACCCTAACACATACGCTCACCCTAAACCGTTGTCATACGCTAACCTCTACCCTAAACCGTCCCCATCACCTAACCTTAACCCATACACTAACACTTACCCGAAGCCTTACCCTAACCCGTCCACTAACCCTAACTGGTACGCTAACACTAACCCGTACCCTAACACGTACGCTCTCCCTAAACCGTTGTCGTACGCTAACCTGTACCCTATACCGTCCCCTCCCCTCACCCTAACCCTAACCTTAACCATAAACCTTACCCGAAGCCTTACCCAAACACGTCCCCTAATCCTAACACGTACGCTCACCCTAAACCATTGTCATGCACTAACCTGTACCCTAAACCATCCCCGTCCCCTAACCCTAAACCTAACCCTTACCAGAAGCCTTACCCTAACCCTTCCCCTAATACTAACCCGTCCGCTAACACTTACTCATACGCTAACACTAACCTGTACCCTAACACGTACGCTCACCCTAAACCTTTGTCATACACTAACCTGTAACCTAAACCGTCCCCGTCCCCTAACCCTTACCCGAAACCTTACCCTAACCCGTACCCTAATCCTAACCTGTATGCTAACACTAACCCATACCCTAACACGTACACTCACCCTAAAACTTTGTCGTAACCTAACCTGTACCCTAAACCATCCTCGTCCGCTAACCCTAACCCTAACCACAACCCTTACCCGAAGCCTTACCCTAACACATCCCCTAATCCTAACCCGTATGCTAACACTAAACTCTACCCTAACACGTACGCTCACCCTAAACCGTTGTCGTACCCTAACCTGTACCCTAAACAGTTCCCGTCCCCTAACCCTAAACCTAACCCTAACCCTTACCTGAAGCCTTACCCTAACCCGTCCCCTAATCCTAACCCATACGCTAACACTAACCCGTACCCTAACACATACACTCAAACTAAATATAATATATAATGTAAATATATATATATATATAATAATATATTGTAATATATTCAGGAAAATACGCATACGCTCTTTTTGGCCAACCAAGAAAGCGTGTAAAGGAAATCTGCACCAAAATGAAGTCTCACTGCCCCCCGGTCAAAAGGGCCATGTGAAAAAAGTGTAAAATCCAGAAAGGCAGCACAGGCCATGGAGAACAGGGAGCCTTGTTATGCTGATGGGCGGGATGTAAATTGCCAACAGCCACTCTGGAGAAGTGTATAGTGTTTCCTGGAACAGCTAAAAAACAAAGCAACAGAGCCTACAGCACTTCCACTTATGGTCCTATAGCTCAGGGAAATTAAAATCAAAAACACACAGCCACCCCAAAGTTTCGGACGGCTCTGTTTACAAGAACCTCGTCTACGGTACAAGTTAAATATCCCAGAACGTGAAAAATCGATAAAGAAGTTGTGGTATGTACGTACAATGGAATATCACTCAGCAATGAAATTTATGTCATCAGGCCCGTCGCGGCATAATGAGTGGATTCAGGTACGATGATTCTAAGTGAAATAAGTCACACAGAAAATGAAACATCATAAGATATCACTAATACAAGGAATGTAAACTTGGCTACATATGAACTTAATTACAAAACAGAACAGGGTCTCAAATTTAGAAAACCAACTTATGCTTGCTTAAGGGGAAAGGTGAGTTGGGGTGCTGCATAAAACCAGAGATAGAAATTAGCACAGATACCTTTCCATAAGCCAAATATGTAATTGTCAAGACCTACCCCTTGCTCAACGAAATGGACTAAACAACCCATATTCAACGACTAGGAATACACCTGACTAGTAAGAATCTTCAAACCCATGGATTTATATGTCTCCGTAAGAGAATGAAGCGTGTGTACAGAGGCATGAATGCAGCAGAGAAACTCCGATAAACCCCATTATCAAAATGAATTACAAAAACAAAACACAAGGACAGTGAAATAGAGAGCAATTCTTAAATAATTCATTCAGGGCTTGTGATGCAACCGGAATTTACCACATCTACACCCAGAGCTGAGTGAGACATAAGGTTGGGCACTTTGGGCTGATAGCATTGGTGAGGTTCGATGAGCAAATGCAGACCCTTTGAAGTCATACTGCATGGTACCCATTCCATGGGTCCCATCTCTCCAGGTTTAACGAATTCTTCCTTCAGCTAAAACATGCATGGGAAACCCACAGTATGGTGCACCGAGGGACCGGCAAACGTTTTCAAATGCATCTCAGTTTTCGTCCCCTTTTACTCGGGTTCACCATTCCAGACCCTTTACTAACACTCTCCCCACTTGGAGAGTCAGTGCCTTTAACCTCCTGTTTGGCACAGTTTGCAATTTCTGCGCAAGATGAACAGGAATAGGGAGAACCAATGAGAGACTAGCTTTAGGTGTCTGCACGGGCAAATGTAGCGCTCATTTCCCACCAGGAAGAAGAATTAACCACAGGGTCAGCATGCCGTGCGGGAACCAGATTAGTGCCTGAAGCAATCCTGCGGGTTTGCGGCCAGCTCACAAGATAGCGAGTTGAAGAAAGGAGCTCAGGGGCACTGTAACTCACAAACCTGCAGAGTTATAAATGACAGCTATCGTCCAAAAATATATTGAAGGAAGGCTGCGAAGAGGACTTGTAAGTGGGGCAGAATTGCAGGATAACGATTTCAGGAGGTAGACGAAAATTGCATTTAAAGCATAGGAAAAAAGGCAGAACGTCAACAATGATGCTCTTGGCCAAAAAGGGCGTATGCGTTTTTTCCTGAATATATTCAGGAAAAAACGCATACGCCCTTTTTGGCCAACCAAGCAAGCATGTTAAAGAAATCTGCACTACAATGAAGTCTCACTACCCCCCGGTCTAAAGGGCCATATGAAAAAAGTGTAAAATCCAAAAAGGCATCACAGGCCATGGAGAACAGGGAGCCTTGTTATGCTGATGGGCGGGATGTAAATTGCCAACAGCCACTCTGGAGAAGTGTATGGTGTTTCCTGGAACAGCTTAAAAACAAAGCAACGGAGCCTACGGCACTTCCACTTATGGTCCTTTAGCTTAGGGAAATTAAAATCAAAAACACACAGCCACCCCAAAGTTTCGGACAGCTCTGTTTACAAGAACCTCGTCTACGGTACAAGTTAAATATCCCAGAACGTGAAAAATGGATAAAGAAGTTGTGGTACGTACGTACAATGGAATATCACTCAGCAATGAAATCTATGTCATCAGGCCCGTCGCGGCATAATGAGTGGATTCAGGTACGATGATTCTAAGTGAAATAAGTCACACAGAAAATGAAACATCATAAGATATCACTAATACAAGGAATGTAAACTTGGCTACACATGAACTGAATTACAAAACAGAACAGGGTCTCAAATTTAGAAAACCATCTTATGCTTGCTTAAGGGGAAAGGTGAGTTGGGGTGCTGCATAAAATCAGAGATAGAAATTAGCACAGATACCTTTCCATAAGCCAAATATGTAATTGTCAAGACCTAACCCTTGCTCAACGAAATGGACTCAACACCCCATATTCAACGCCTGGGAATATACCTGACAAGTAAGAATCTTAAGACCACTGGATTTATATGTCTCCATAAGGAAATCAAGCGTGTGTACAGCGGCCTAAACGCAGCAGTGAAAATCCGATAAATCCCATTTTCAAAATAAATTTCAAAAACACAACACAATGACAGTGAAATAGAGAGCAATTCTTAAATAATTCATTCATGGCTTGTGATGCAACCTGGATTTATCACATCTACACCCAAAGCTGTTTGAGACATAAGGCTAGACACTTCGGGCTGATAGCATTGGTGAGGTTCGTTGAGCAAACGCAGACCCTTTGAAGTCATACTGCATGGTAGCCATTCCATGGGTCCCAACTCTCCAGGTTTAAGGGATTCTTCCTTCAGCTAAAACATGAATGGGAAACCCAGAGTATGGTCCACCCTGTGATGGGGAAACGTTTTCAAATGCATCTCAGGTTTCGTCCCCTGGTACTCGGGTTCACCGTTCCAGACGCTTTACTAACACTCTCCCCACTTGGAGAGTCAGTGCCTTTAACCTCCTGTTTGGCACAGTTTGGAATTTCTGCGCAAGATGCACAGGAATAGGGAGAACCAATGAGAGACTAGCTGTAGGTGTCTGCACGGGCAAATGGAACGCTCATTTCCCAGCAGGAAGAGGAATTAACCAAAGGCTCAGCGTGCCCTACCGGAACCAGATTAGGGCCTGAAGCAATCCTGCGGTTTTGCGGCCAGCTCACAAGAAAGCGAGTTGAAGAAAGGAGCTCAGGGGCACTGTAATTCACAAACCTGCAGAGTTATGAATGACAGCTATCGTCCAAAAATATATTGAAGTAAGTCTTCGAAGAGGACTAGAAAGCGGGGCAGAATTTCAGAAAAACGATTTCAGGGGGGAGACTGGAATTGCACTTAAAGCATAGGAAAAGAGGCAGAATGTCGACAATGATGCAGTTGGCCAAAAAGTGCATATGCGTTTTTTCCTGAATATATTCAGGAAAAAACGCATACGCCCTGTTTGGCCAACCAAGCAAGCATGTTAAAGAAATCTGCACTACAATGAAGTCTCACTACCCCCCGGTCTAAAGGGCCATATGAAAAAAGTGTAAAATCCAAAAAGGCATCACAGGCCATGGAGAACAGGGAGCCTTGTTATGCTGATGGGCGGGATGTAAATTGCCAACAGCCACTCTGGAGAAGTGTATGGTGTTTCCTGGAACAGCTTAAAAACAAAGCAACGGAGCCTACGGCACTTCCACTTATGGTCCTTTAGCTTAGGGAAATTAAAATCAAAAACACACAGCCACCCCAAAGTTTCGGACAGCTCTGTTTACAAGAACCTCGTCTACGGTACAAGTTAAATATCCCAGAACGTGAAAAATGGATAAAGAAGTTGTGGTACGTACGTACAATGGAATATCACTCAGCAATGAAATCTATGTCATCAGGCCCGTCGCGGCATAATGAGTGGATTCAGGTACGATGATTCTAAGTGAAATAAGTCACACAGAAAATGAAACATCATAAGATATCACTAATACAAGGAATGTAAACTTGGCTACACATGAACTGAATTACAAAACAGAACAGGGTCTCAAATTTAGAAAACCATCTTATGCTTGCTTAAGGGGAAAGGTGAGTTGGGGTGCTGCATAAAATCAGAGATAGAAATTAGCACAGATACCTTTCCATAAGCCAAATATGTAATTGTCAAGACCTACCCCTTGCTCAACGAAATGGACTCAACACCCCATATTCAACGCCTGGGAATATACCTGACAAGTAAGAATCTTAAGACCACTGGATTTATATGTCTCCATAAGGAAATCAAGCGTGTGTACAGCGGCCTAAACGCAGCAGTGAAAATCCGATAAATCCCATTATCAAAATAAATTTCACAAACACAACACAATGACAGTGAAATAGAGAGCAATTCTTAAATAATTCATTCAGGGCTTGTGATGCAACCTGGATTTACCACATCTACACCGAAAGCTGGTTGAGACATAAGGCTGGACACTTCGGGCTGATAGCATTGGTGAGGTTCGTTGAGCAAAGGCAGACCCTTTGAAACCATACTGCATGGTAGCCATTCCTTGGGTCCCAATTCTCCAGGTTAAGGGATTCTTCCTTCAGCTAAAACATGCATGTGAAACCCAGAGTATGGTCCACCGTGTGATTGGGAAACGTTTTCAAATGCATCTCAGGTTTCGTCCCCTGGTACTCGGGTTCACCGTTCCAGACGCTTTACTAACACTCTCCCCACTTGGAGAGTCAGTGTCTTTAACCTCCTGTTTGGCACTGTTTGCAATTTCTGCAAAACATGAACAGGAATAGGGAGAACCAATGAGAGACTACCTGTAGGTGTCTGCACGGAAAATGGAACGCTCATTTCCCACCAGGAAGAGGAATTAACCAAAGGCTCAGCATGCCCTGCCGGAACCAGATTAGGTCCTGAAGCAATCCTGCAGTTTTGCGGCCAGCTCACAAGATAGTGAGTTGAAGAATGGAGCCCAGGGGCACTGTAATTCACAAACCTGCAGAGTTATGAATGACAGCTATCGTCCAAAGATTTATTGAAGTAAGTCTTCGAACAGGACTTGAAAGTGGGGCAGAATTTCAGGAAAACGATTTCATTGGGTAGACTGGAATTGCACTTAAAGCATAGGAAAAGAGGCCGAATGTCCACAATGATGCACTTGGCCAAAAAGGGCGTATGCGTTTTTTCCTGAATATATTCAGGAAAAAACGCATACGCCCTTTTTGGCCAACCAAGCAAGCGTGTAAAGGAAATCTGCACTACAATGAAGTCTCACTGCCCCGAGGTGAAAAGGGCCATCTGAAACAAGTGTAAAATCCAGAAAGGCAGGACAGGTCATGGAGAACAGGGAGCCTTGTTATGCTGATGGGCGGGATGTAAATTGCCAACAGCCACTCTGGAGAAGTGTATGGTGTTCCCTGAAACACGTAGGAAACAAAGCAACACAGCCTATGGCAATTCCACTTAGGGTCCTATAGCTTAGGGAAATTAAAATCAAAAACACACAGCCACCCCAAAGTTTGGGACGGCTCTGTTTACAAGAACCTCGTCTACGGTACAAGTTAAATATCCGAGAAAGCAACAAATGGATAAAGAAGTTGTGGTACGTACGTACAATGGAATATCACTCAGCAATGAAATCTACGTCATCAGGCCGGTAGCGGCATAATGAGTGGATTCAGGTACGACGATTCTACAAGAAATAAGTCCCACAGAAAAAGAAACATCATAAGATATCACTAATACACGGAACGTAAACTTGGCTACACATGTACTGAATTACAAAACAGAACAGCGTCTCAAATTTAGAAAACCAACTTATGCTTGCTTATGGGGAAAGGTGAGTTGGGGTGCTGCATAAAACCAGAGATTGAAATTAGCACAGATACCGTTCCATAAGCCAAATATATAATAGACAAGACCTACTCCTTGCTCAACGAAATGGACTCAACACCCCATATTCAACGCCTGGGAATATACCTGACAAGGAAGAATCTTAAGACCCATGGATTTATATGTCTCCATAAGGAAGTCAAGCGTGTGTACAGTGGCCTAAACGCAGCAGTGAAAATCCGATAAATCCCATTAACAAAATAAATTTCAAAAACAAAACACAATGACAGTGAAATAGAGAGCAATTCTTAGATAATGTATTCAGGGCTTGTGATGCCACCTGGATTTACCACATCTACACCCAGAGCTGGGTGAGACATAAGGCTGGACACTTCGGGCTGATAGCATTGGTGAGGTTCGGTGAGCAAAGGCAGACCCTTTCAAGTCATACTGCATGGTACCCATTCCAAGGGTCCCAACTCTCCAGGGTTAAGGGATTCTACCTTCAACTAAAACATGCATGGGAAACCCAGAGCATGGTCCACCGTGTGATTGGGAATCGTTTTCAAATGCATCTCAGGTTTCGACTCCTGGTACTCGGGTGCACCATTCCAGACGCTTTACTAACACTCTCCCCACTTGGAGAGTCAGTGCCTTTAACCTCCTGTTTGGCACAGTTTGCAATTTCTGCGCAAGATGAACAGGAATAGGGACAACCAATGAGCGACTAGCTGTATGTGTCTGCACGGGCAAATGGAACGCTCATTTCCCACCAGGAAGAGGGACTAACCAAAAGCTCAGCATGCCCTGCTGGAACCAGATTAGGGCCTGAAGCAATCCTGCGGTTTTGCGGCCAGCTCACAAGAAAGCGAGTTGAAGAAAGGAGCTCAGGGGCACTGTAATTCACAAACCTGCAGAGTTATGAATGACAGCTATCGTCCAAAATTATACTGAAGTAAGTCTTTGAAGAGGACTTGAAAGCGGGGCAGAATATCAGGAAAACGATTTCAGGGGGTAGACTGGAATTGCACTTAAAGCCTAGGAAAAGACGCAGAATGTCCACAATGATGCACTTGGCCAAAAAGTGCGTATGCGTTTTTTCCTGAATATATTCAGGAAAAAACGCATACGCACTTTTTGGCCAACCAAGCAAGCGTGTAAAGGAAATCTGCACTACAATGAAGTCTCACTGCCCCCCGGTCAAAAGGGCCATCTGAAAAAAGTGTAAAATCCAGAAAGGCAGGACAGGTCATGGAGAACAGAGAGCCTTGTTATGCTGATGGGCGGGATGTAAAATGCCAACAGCCACTCTGGATAAGTGTATGGTGTTTCCTGAAACATGTAGGAAACAAAGCAACACAGCCTATGACACTTCCACTTATGGTCCTATAGCTTAGGGAAATTAAAATCAAAAACACACAGCCACCCCAAAGTTTGGGACGGCTCTGTTTACAAGAACCTCGTCTACGGTAATAGTTAAATATCCGAGAAAGCAAAAAATGGATAAAGAAGTTGTGGTACGTACCTACAATGGAATATCACTCAGCAATGAGATCTACATCATCAGGCCCGTAGCAGCATAATGAGTGGATTCAGGTACGACGATTCTACGAGAAATAAGTCACACAGAAAAAGAAACATCATAAGATATCACTAATACACGGAACGTAAACTTTTCTACACATGAACTGAATTACAAAACAGAACAGGATCTCAAATTTAGAAAACCAACTTATGCTTGCTTATGGGAAAAGGTGAGTTGGGGTGCTGCATCAAACCAGAGATTGAAATTAGCACAGATACCGTTCCATAAGCCAAATATATAATAGACAAGACCTACTCCTTGCTCAACGAAATGGACTCACACCCCATATTCAACGCCTGGGAATATACCTGACAAGTAAGAATCTTAAGACCCATGGATTTATATGTCTCCATAAGGAAATCAAGCCTGTGTACAGTGGCCTAAACGCAGCAGTGAAAATACGATAAATCCCATTATCAAAATATATTTCAAAAACAAAACACAATGACAGTGAAATAGAGAGCAATTCTTAAATAATTCATTCAGGGCTTGTGAATCAACCTGGATTTAACACATCTACACCCACAGCTCGGTGAGGCATAAGGCTGGACACTTCGGGCTGATAGCATTGGTGAGGTTCGGTGAGCAAACGCAGACCCTTTGAAGTCATACTGCATGGTACCCATTCCATGGGTCCCAACATTCCAGGTTTAAGGGATTCTTCCTTCAGCTAAAACATGCATGGGAAACCCAGAGTAATGTCCACCGTGTGATTGGGAAACGTTTTCAAATGCATCTCAGGTTTCGTCCCCTGGTACTCCGGTTCACCATTCCAGACGCTTTACAAACACTCTACCCACTGGGAGACTCAGTGCCTTTAACCTCCTGTTTGGCACAGTTTGCAAATTCTGCGCAAGATGAACAGGAATAGGGAGAACCAATGAGAGACTAGCTGTAGGTGTCTGCACGGGCAAATGGAACGCTCATTTCCCACCAGGAAGAGGGATTAACCAAAGGCTCAGCGTGCCCTGCCGGAACCAGATTAGGGCCTGAAGCAATCCTGCGGTTTTGCGGCCAGCTCACAAGAAAGCCAGTTGAAGAAAGGAGCTCAGGGGCACTGTAATTCACAAACCTGCAGAGTTATGAATGACAGCTATCGTCCAAAAATGTATTGAAGTAAGTCTTCGAAGAGGACTTGAAAGCGGGGCAGAATTTCAGGAAAACGATTTCAGGGGTTAGACTGGAATTGCACTTAAAGCATAGGAAAAGAGGCAGAATGTCGACAATGGTACACTTGGCCAAAAAGGGCGTATGCGTTTTTTCCAGAATATATTCAGGAAAAAACGCATACGCCCTTTTTGGCCAACCAAGCAAGCGTGTAAAGGAAATGTGCACTACAATGATGTCTCACTACCCCCGGTCCAAACGGTCATCTGAAACAAGTGTAAAATCCAGAAAGGCAGGACAGGTCATGGAGAAGAGGGAGCCTTGTTATGCTGATGGGTGGGATGTAAATTGCCAACAGCCACTCTGAATAAGTGTATGGTGTTTCCTGAAACACGTAGGAAACAAAGCAACACAGCCTATGGCACTTCCACTTATGGTCCTATAGCTTAGGGAAATTAAAATCAAAAACACACAGCCACCCCAAAGTTTGGGACGGCTCTGTTTACAAGAACCTCGTCTACGGTAAAAGTTAAATATCCGAGAAAGCAAAAAATGGATAAAGAAGTTGTGGTACGTACGTACAATGGAATATCTCTCAGCAATGAAATCTATGTCATCAGGCCCGTAGCGGCATAATGAGTGGATTCAGGTACGACGATTCTACGAGAAATAAGTCACACAGGAAAAGAAAGATCATAAGATATCACGAATACACGGAACTTAAACTTGTCTACACATGAACTGAATTACAAAACAGAACAGGGTCTCAAATTTAGAAAACCAACTTATGCTTGCTTATGGGGAAAGGTGAGTTGCGGTGCTGCATCAAACCAGAGATTGAAATTAGCACAGATACCGTTCCATAAGCCAAATATATAATAGACAAGACCTACTCCTTGCTCAACGAAATGGACTCACACCACATATTCAACGCCTGGGTATATACCTGACAAGTAAGAATCTTAAGACCCATGGATTTATATGTCTCCATAAGGAAATCAAGCGTGTGTACAGTGGCCTAAACGCAGCAGTGAAACTACGATATATCCCATTATCAAAATATATTTCAAAAACAAAACACAATGACAGTGAAATAGAGAGCAATTCTTAAATAATTCATTCAGGGCTTGTGAATCAACCTGGATTTACCACATCTACACCCACAGCTCGGTGAGACATAAGGCTGGACCCTTCGGGCTGATAGCATTGGTGAGGTTCGGTGAGCAAACGCAGACCCTTTGAAGTCATAATACATGGTACCCATTCCATGGGTTCCAACACTCCAGGTTTAAGGGATTCTTCCTTCAGCTAAAACATGCATGGGAAACCCAGAGTAATGTCCACTGTGTGATTGGGAAACGTTTTCAAATGCATCTCAGGTTTCGTCCCCTGGTACTCGGGTTCACCGTTCCAGACGATTTACTAACACTCTACCCACTGGGAGACTCAGTGCCTTTAACCTCCTGTTTGGCACAGTTTGCAATTTCTGCGCAAGATGAACAGGAATAGGGAGAACAAATGAGAGACTAGCTGTAGGTGTCTGCACGGGCAAATGGAATGCTCACTTCCCACCAGGAAGAGGGATTAACCAAAGGCTCAGCGTGCCCTGCTGGAACCAGATTAGGGCCTGAAGCAATCCTGCGGTTTTGCGGCCAGCTCACAAGAAAGCCAGTTGAAGAAAGGAGCTCAGGGGCACTGTAATTCACAAACCTGCAGAGTTATGAATGACAGCTATCGTCCAAAAATGTATTGAAGTAAGTCTTCAAAGAGGACTTGAAAGCGGGGCAGAATTTCAGGAAAACGATTTCAGGGGGTAGACTGGAATTGCACTTAAAGCATAGGAAAAGAGGCCGAATGTCCACAATGATGCACTTGGCCAAAAAGGGCGTATGCGTTTTTTCCTGAATATATTCAGGAAAAAACGCATACGCCCTTTTTGGCCAACCAAGCAAGCGTGTAAAGGAAATCTGCACTACAATGAAGTCTCACTGCCCCCCGGTCAAAAGGGCCATCTGAAAAAAGTGTAAAATCCAGAAAGTCAGGACAGGTCATGGAGAACAGGGAGCCTTGTTCTGCTGATGGGCGGGATGTAAATTGCCAACAGCCACTCTGGATAAGTGTATGGTGTTTCCTGAAACACGTAGGAAACAAAGCAACACAGCCTATGGCACTTCCACTTACGGTCCTATAGCTTAGGGAAATTAAATTCAAAAACACAAAGCCACCCCAAAGTTTGGGACGGCTCTGTTTACAAGAACCTCGTCTACGGTACAAGTTAAATATCCGAGAAAGCAAAAAATGGATAAAGAAGTTGTGGTATGTACGTACAATGGAATATCACTCAGCAATGAGATCCACGTCATCAGGCCCATAGCGGCATAATGAGTGGATTCAGGTACGATGATTCTACGAGAAATAAGTCACAGAGAAAAAGAAACATCATAAGATATCACTAATACACGGAACTTAAACTTGTCTTCACATGAACTGAATTACAAAACAGAACAGGGTCTCAAATTTAGAAAACCAACTTATGCTTGCTTATGGGGAAAGGTGAGTTGGGGTGCTGCATAAGACCAGAGATTGAAATTAGCACAGAAACCGTTCCATAAGGCAAATATATAATAGACATGACCTGCTCCTTGCTCAACGAAATGGACTCAACACCCCACATTCAACGCCTGGGAATATACCTGACAAGTTAGAATCTTAAGACCCATGGATTTATATGTCTCCATAAGGATATCAAGCGTGTGTACAGCGGCCTAAACGCATCAGTGAAAATCCGATAAATCTCATTATCAAAATATATTTCAAAAATAAAACACAATGACAGTGAAATAGAGAACAATTCTTAAATAATTCATTCAGGGCTTGTGATGCAACCTGGATTTACCACATCTACACCCAGAGCTGGGTGAGACATAAGGCTGGACACTTCGGGCTGATAGCATTGGTGAGGTTCGGTGAGCAAACGCAGACCCTTTGAAGTCATACTGCATGGTACCCATTCCATGGGTCCCAACTCTCCAGGTTTAAGGGATTCTTCCTTCAGCTAAAACATGAATGGGAAACCCAGAGTAATGTCCACCATGTGATTGGGAAACGTTTTCAAATGCGTCTCAGGTTTCGACCCCTGGTACTCGGGTTCACCGTTCCAGACGCTTTACTAACACTCTCCCCACTTGGAGAGTCAGTGCCTGTAACCTCCTGTTTGGCACAGTTTGCAATTTCTGCGCAAAATGAACAGGAATAGGGACAACGAATGAGAGACTAGCTGTAGGTGTCTGCACGGGCAAATGGAACGCTCATTTCCCACCAGGAAGAGGGACTAACCAAAGGCTCAGCGTGCCCTGCTGGAACCAGATTAGGGCCTGAAGCAATCCTGCGGTTTTGCGGCCAGCTCACAAGAAAGCGAGTTGAAGAAAGGAGCTCAGGGGCACTGTAATTCACAAACCTGCAGAGTTATGAATGACAGCTATCGTCCAAAATTATATTGAAGTAAGTCTTTGAAGAGGACTTGAAAGCGGGGCAGAATTTCAGGAAAACGATTTCAGGGGGTAGACTGGAATTGCACTTAAAGCATAGGAAAAGAGGCCGAATGTCCACAATGATGCACTTGGCCAAAAAGGGCGTATGCGTTTTTTCCTGAATATATTCAGGAAAAACCGCATACGCCCTTTTTGGCCAACCAAGCAAGCGTGTAAAGGAAATCTGCACTACAATGAAGTCTCTCTGCCCCCCGGCCAAAAGGGCCATCTGAATAAAGTGTAAAATCCAGAAAGGCAGGACAGGTCATGGAGAACAGGGAGCCTTGTTATGCTGATGGGCGGGATTTAAATTGCCAACAGCCACTCTGGAGAAGTGTATGGTGTTTCCTGAAACACGTAGGAAACAAAGCAACACAGCCTATGGCACTTCCACTTAGGGTCCTATAGCTTAGGGAAATTAAAATCAAAAACAAACAGCCACCCCAAAGTTTGGGACGGCTCTGTTTACAAGAACCTCATCTACGGTACAATTTAAATATCCGAGAAAGCAAAAAATGGATAAAGAAATTGTGGTACGTACGTACAATTGAATATCACTCAGCAATGAGATCTACGTCATCAGGCCCGTAGCGGCATAGTGAGTGGATTCAGGTACGACGATTCTACGAGAAATAAGTCACACAGGAAAAGAAATATCATAAGATATCACTAATACATGGAACGTAAACTTGGCTACACATGAACTGAATTACTAAACAGAACAGGGTCTCAAATTTAGAAAACCAACTTATGCTTGCTTATGGGGAAAGGTGAGTTGGGGTGCTGCATCAAACCAGAGATTGAAATTAGCACAGATACCGTTCCATAAGCCAAATATATAATAGACAAGACCTACTCCTTGCTCAACGAAATGGACTCAACACCCCATATTCAACACCTGGGAATATACCTGTCAAGTAAGGAACTTAAGACCCATGGATTTATATGTCTGCATAAGGAAGTCAAGCGTGTGTACAGTGGCCTAAACGCAGCAGTGAAAATCCAATAAATCCCATTAACAAAATAAATTTCAAAAACAAAACACAATGACAGTGAAATAGAGAGCAATTCTTAAATAATTCATTCAGGGCTTGTGATGCAACCTGGATTTACCACATCTACACCCAAGCTGGTTGAGACATAATGCTGGACACATCGAGCTGATAGTATTGGTGAGGTTTGGTGAGCAAACGCAGACCCTTTGAAGTCATACTGCATGGTACCCATTCCATGGGTCCCAACTCTCCAGGTTTAAGGGATTCTTCCTTCAGCTAAAACATGCATGGGAAACCCAGAGTATGGTCCACCGTGTGATTAGGAAACGTTTTCAAATGCATCTCAGGTTTCGACCCCTGGTACTCGGGTTCACTGTTCCAGACGCTTTACTAACACTCTCCCCACTTGGAGAGTCAGTGTCTTTAACCTCCTGTTTGGCACAGTTTGCAATTTCGGCACAAGATGAACAGGAATAGCGAGAGCCAATGAGAGACTAGCTGTAGGTGTCTGCACGGGCAAATGGAACGCTCATTTCCCAACAGGAAGAGGAATTAACCAAAGGCTCAGCGTGCCCTGCCGGAACAAGATTAGGGCCTGAAGCAATCCTGCGGTTTTGCGGGCAACTCACAAGAAAGCGAGTTGAAGAAAGGAGCTCAGGGGCACTGTAATTCACAAACCTGCAGAGTTATGAATGACAGCTATCGTCCAAAAATTTATTGAAGTAAGTTTTCGAAGAGGACTTGAAAGCGGGGCAGAATTTCAGGAAAACGAATTCAGGGGGTAGACTGGAATTGCACTTAAAGCATAGGAAAAGAGGCAGAATGTCCACAATGATGCACTTGGCCAAAAAGTGCGTATGCGTTTTTTCCTGAATATATTCAGGAAAAAACGCATACGCACTTTTTGGCCAACCAAGCAAGCGTGTAAAGGAAATCTGCACTACAATGAAGTCTCACTGCCCCCCGGTCAAAAGGGCCATCTGAAAAAAGTGTAAAATCCAGAAAGGCAGGACAGGTCATGGAGAACAGGGAGCCTTGTTATGCTGATGGGCGGGATGTAAATTGCCAACAGCCACTCTGGAGAAGTGTATGGTGTTTCATGAAACACGTAGAAAACAAAGCAACACAGCCTATGGCACTTCCACTTACGGTCCTATAGCTTAGGGAAATTAAATTCAAAAACACACTGCCACCCCAAAGTTTGGGACGGCTCTGTTTACAAGAACCTCGTCTACGGTACAAGTTAAATATCCGAGAAAGCAAAAAATGGATAAAGAAGTTGCGGTACGTACGTACAATGGAATATCACTCAGCAATGAGATCCACGTCATCAGGCCCGTAGCGGCATAATGAGTGGATACAGGTACGACGATTCTACGAGAAATAAGTCACACAGAAAAAGAAACATCATAAGATATCACTAATACACGGAACGTAAACTTGGCGACACATGAACTGAATTACAAAACAGAACACGGTCTCAAATTTAGAAAACCAACTTATGCTTGCTTATGGGGAAAGGTGAGTTGGGGTGCTGCATAAAACCAGAGATTGAAATTAGCACAGATTCCGTTCCATAAGGCAAATATATAATAGACAATACCTACTCCTTGCTCAACGAAATGAACTCAACACCCCATATTCAACGCCTGGGAATATACCTGACAAGTAAAAAACTTAAGACCCATGGATTTATATGTCTCCATAAGGATATCAAGCGTGTGTACAGTGGCCTCAACGCAGCAGTGAAAATCCGATAAATCCCATTATCAAAATATATTTCAAAAACAAAACACAATGACAGTGAAATAGAGAACAATTCTTAAATAATTCATTCAGGGCTTGTGATGCAACCTGGATTTACCACATCTACACCCAGAGCTGGGTGAGACATAAGGCTGGACACTTCGGGCTGATAGCATTGGTGAGGTTCGGTGAGCAAACGCAGACCCTTTGAAGTCATACTGCATGGTAGCCATTCCATGGGTCCCAACTCTCCAGGTTTAAGGGATTCTTCCTTCAGCTAAAACATGCATGGGAAACCCAGAGTATGGTCCACCGTGTGATTAGGAAACGTTTTCAAATGCATCTCAGGTTTCGACCCCTGGTACTCGGGTTCACTGTTCCAGACGCTTTACTAACACTCTCCCCACTTGGAGAGTCAGTGTCTTTAACCTCCTGTTTGGCACAGTTTGCAATTTCGGCACAAGATGAACAGGAATAGCGAGAGCCAATGAGAGACTAGCTGTAGGTGTCTGCACGGGCAAATGGAACGCTCATTTCCCAACAGGAAGAGGAATTAACCAAAGGCTCAGCGTGCCATGCCGGAACAAGATTAGGGCCTGAAGCAATCCTGCGGTTTTGCGGGCAACTCACAAGAAAGCGAGTTGAAGAAAGGAGCTCAGGGGCACTGTAATTCACAAACCTGCAGAGTTATGAATGACAGCTATCGTCCAAAAATTTATTGAAGTAAGTTTTCGAAGAGGACTTGAAAGCGGGGCAGAATTTCAGGAAAACGAATTCAGGGGGTAGACTGGAATTGCACTTAAAGCATAGGAAAAGAGGCAGAATGTCCACAATGATGCACTTGGCCAAAAAGTGCGTATGCGTTTTTTCCTGAATATATTCAGGAAAAAACGCATACGCACTTTTTGGCCAACCAAGCAAGCGTGTAAAGGAAATCTGCACTACAATGAAGTCTCACTGCCCCCCGGTCAAAAGGGCCATCTGAAAAAAGTGTAAAATCCAGAAAGGCAGGACAGGTCATGGAGAACAGGGAGCCTTGTTATGCTGATGGGCGGGATGTAAATTGCCAACAGCCACTCTGGAGAAGTGTATGGTGTTTCCTGAAACACGTAGGAAACAAAGCAACACAGCCTATGGCACTTCCACTTACGGTCCTATAGCTTAGGGAAATTAAATTCAAAACCACACTGCCACCCCAAAGTTTGGGACGGCTCTGTTTACAAGAACCTCGTCTACGGTACAAGTTAAATATCCGAGAAAGCAAAAAATGGATAAAGAAGTTGTGGTACGTACGTACAATGGAATATCACTCAGCAATGAGATCCACGTCATCAGGCCCGTAGCGGCATAATGAGTGGATACAGGTACGACGATTCTACGAGAAATAAGTCACACAGAAAAAGAAACATCATAAGATATCACTAATACACGGAACGTAAACTTGGCGACACATGAACTGAATTACAAAACAGAACAGGGTCTCAAATTTAGAAAACCAACTTATGCTTGCTTATGGGGAAAGGTGAGTTGGGGTGCTGCATAAAACCAGAGATTGAAATTAGCACAGATTCCGTTCCATAAGGCAAATATATAATAGACAATACCTACTCCTTGCTCAACGAAATGAACTCAACACCCCATATTCAACGCCTGGGAATATACCTGACAAGTAAGAATCTAAAGACCCATGGATTTATATGTCTCCATAAGGAAGTCAAGCGTGTGTACAGTTGCCTAAACGCAGCAGTGAAAATCCGATAAATCCCATTAACAAAATAAATTTCAAAAACAAAACACAATGACAGTGAAATAGAGAGCAATTCTTAAATAATTCATTCAGGGCTTGTGATGCAACCTGGATTTACCACATCTACACCCAGAGCTGGTTGAGACATAAGGCTGGACACATCGAGCTGATAGTATTGGTGAGGTTTGGTGAGCAAACGCAGACCCTTTGAAGTCATACTGCATGGTACCCATTCCATGGGTCCCAACTCTCCAGGTTTAAGGGATTCTTCCTTCAGCTAAAACATGCATGGGAAACCCAGAGTATGGTCCACCGTGTGATTGGGAAACGTTTTCAAATGCATCTCAGTTTTCGACCCCTGGTACTCGGGTTCACCGTTCCAGACGCTTTACTAACACTCTCCCCACTTGGAGAGTCAGTGTCTTTAACCTCCTGTTTGGCACAGTTTGCAATTTCGGCACAAGATGAACAGGAATAGCGAGAGCCAATGAGAGACTAGCTGTAGGTGTCTGCACGGGCAAATGGAACGCTCATTTCCCAACAAGGAGAGGAATTAACCAAAGGCTCAGCGTGCCCTGATGGAACAAGATTAGGGCCTGAGGCAATCCTGCGGTTTTGCGGCCAGCTCACAAGAAAGCGAGCTGAAGAAAGGAGCTCAGGGGCACTGTAATTCACAAACCTGCAGAGTTATGAATGACAGCTATCGTCCAAAAATGTATTGAAGTAAGTTTTCGAAGAGGACTTGAAAGCGGGGCAGAATTTCAGGAAAACGAATTCAGGGGGTAGAGTGGAATTGCACTTAAAGCATAGGAAAAGAGGCAGAATGTCCACAATGATGCACTTGGCCAAAAAGGGCGTATGCGTTTTTTCCTGAATATATTCAGGAAAAAATGCATACGCCCTTTTTGGCCGACCAAGCAAGCGTGTAAAGGAAATCTGCACTACAATGAAGTCTCTCTGCCCCCCGGTCAAAAGGGCCATCTGAAAAAAGTGTAAAATCCAGAAAGGCAGGACAGGTCATGGAGAACAGGGAGCCTTGTTATGCTGATGGGCGGGATGTAAATTGCCAACAGCCACTCTGGAGAAGTGTATGGTGTTTCCTGAAACACGTAGGAAACAAAGCAACACAGCCTATGGCACTTCCACTTAGGGTCCTATAGCTTAGGGAAATTAAAATCAAAAACAAACAGCCACCCCAAAGTTTGGGACGGCTCTGTTTACAAGAACCTCGTCTACGGTACAAGTTAAATATCCGAGAAAGCAAAAAATGGATAAAGAAGTTGTGGTACGTACGTACAATGGAATATCACTCAGCAATGAGATCTACGTCATCAGGCCCATAGCGGCATAATGCGTGGATTCAGGTACGACGATTCTATGAGATATAAGTCACACAGGAAAAGAAATATCAAAAGATATCACTAATACACGGAACGTAAACTTGGCTACACATGAACTGAATTACAAAACAGAACAGGGTCTCAAATTTAGAAAACCAACTTATGCTTGCTTATGGGGAAAGGTGAGTTGGGGTGCTGCATAAAACCAGAGATTGAAATTAGCACATATTCCGTTCCATAAGGCAAATATATAATAGACAAGACCTACTCCTTGCTCAACGAAATGAACTCAACACCCCATATTCAACGCCTGGTAATATACCTGACAAGTAAGAAACTTAAGACCCATGGATTTATATGTCTCCATAAGGATATCAAGCGTGTGTACAGCAGCCTCAACGCAGCAGTGAAAATCCGATAAATCCCATTATCAAAATATATTTCAAAAACAAAACACAATGACAGTGAAATAGAGAACAATTCTTAAATAATTCATTCAGGGCTTGTGATGCAACCTGGATTTACCACATCTACACCCAGAGCTGGGTGAGACATAAGGCTGGACACTTCGGGCTGATAGCATTGGTGAGGTTCGGTGAGCAAACGCAGACCCTTTGAAGTCATACTGCATGGTACCCATTCCATGGGTCCCAACTCTCCAGGTTTAAGGGATTCTTCCTTCAGCTAAAACATGCATGGGAAACCCAGAGTAATGTCCACCATGTGATTGGGAAACGTTTTCAAATGCGTCTCAGGTTTCGACCCCTGGTACTCGGGTTCACCGTTCCAGACGCTTTACTAACACTCTCCCCACTTGGAGAGTCAGTGCCTGTAACCTCCTGTTTGGCACAGTTTGCAATTTCTGCGCAATATTAACAGGAATAGGGACAACAAATGAGAGACTAGCTGTAGGTGTCTGCACGGGCAAATGGAACGCTCATTTCCCACCAGGAAGAGGGACTAACCAAAGGCTCAGCGTGCCCTGCCGGAACCAGATTAGGGCCTGAAGCAATCCTGCGGTTTTGCGGCCAGCTCACAAGAAAGCGAGTTGAAGAAAGGAGCTCAGGGGCACTGTAATTCACAAACCTGCAGAGTTATGAATGACAGCTATCGTCCAAAATTATATTGAAGTAAGTCTTTAAAGAGGACTTGAAAGCGGGGCAGAATTTCAGGAAAACGATTTCAGGGGGTAGACTGGAATTGCACTTAAAGCATAGGAAAAGAGGCAGAATGTCCACAATGATGCACTTGGCCAAAAAGTGCGTATGCGTTTTTACCTGAATATATTCAGGGAAAAACGCATACGCCCTTTTTGGCCAACCAAGCAAGCGTGTAAAGGAAATCTGCACTACAATGAAGTCTCTCTGCCCCCCGGTCAAAAGGGCCATCTGAAAAAAGTGTAAAATCCAGAAAGGCAGGACAGGTCATGGAGAACAGGGAGCCTTGTTATGCTGATGGGCGGGATTTAAATTGCCAACAGCCACTCTGGAGAAGTGTATGGTGTTTCCTGAAACACGTAGGAAACAAAGCAACACAGCCTATGGCACTTCCACTTATGGTCCTATAGCTTAGGGAAATTAAAATCAAAAACAAACAGCCACCCCAAAGTTTGGGACGGCTCTGTTTACAAGAACCTCGTCTACGGTACAAGTTAAATATCCGAGAAAGCAAAACATGGATAAAGAAGTTGTGGTACGTACGTACAATGGAATATCACTCAGCAATGAGATCTACGTCATTAGGCCCATAGCGACATAATGAGTGGATTCAGGTACGACGATTCTACGAGAAATAAGTCACACAGGAAAAGAAATATCATAAGATATCACTAATACACGGAACGTAAACTTGGCTACACATGAACTGAATTACAAAACAGAACAGGGTCTCAAATTTAGAAAACCAACTTATGCTTGCTTATGGGGAAAGGTGAGTTGGGGTGCTGCATCAAACCAGAGATTGAAATTAGCACAGATACCGTTCCATAAGCCAAATATATAATAGAGAAGACCTACTCCTTGCTCAACGAAAGGGACTCAACACCCCATATTCAACTCCTGGGAATATATCTGACAAGTAAGAATCTTAAGACCCATGGATTTATATGTCTCCATAAGGAAATCAAGCGTGTGTACAGCGTCCTAAACGCAGCAGTGAAAATCCGATAAATCCCATTAACAAAATAAATTTCACAAACAAAACACAATGACAGTGAAATAGAGAGCAATTCCTAAATAATTCATTCAGGGCTTGTGATGCAACCTGGATTTACCACATCTACACCCAGAGCTGGGTGAGACATAAGGCTGGACACATCGGGCGGATAGCATTGGTGAGGTTGGGTGAGCAAACGCAGACCCTTTGAAGTCATACTGCATGGTAGCCATTCCATGGGTCCCAACTCTCCAGGTTTAAGGGATTCTTCCTTCAGCTAAAACATGCATGGGAAACCCAGAGTATGGTCCACCGTGTGATTGGGAAACGTTTTCAAATGCATCTCAGGTTTCGTCCCCTGGTACTCGGGTTCACCATTCCAGACGCTTTACTAACAATCTCCCCACTTGGAGAGAAATTGCCTTTAACCTCCTGTTTGCCACAGTTTGCAATTTCTGCGCAAGATGAACAGGAATAGGGAGAATCAATGAGAGACTAGCTGTAGGTGTCTGCACGGGCAAATGGAACGCTCATTTCCCACCAGGAAGAGAGATTAACCAAAGGCTCAGCGTGCCCTGCCGGAACCAGATTAGGGCCTGAAGTAATCCTGCGGTTTTGCGGCCAGCTCACAAGAAAACGAGTTGAAGAAAGGAGCTCAGGGGCACTGTAATTCACAAACCTGCAGAGTTATGAATGACAGCTATCGTCCAAAAATGTATTGAAGTAAGTCTTCGAAGAGGACTTGAAAGCGGGGCAGAATTTGAGGAAAACGATTTCAGGGGGTAGACTGGAATTGCACTTAAAGCATAGGAAAAGAGGCCGAATGTCGACAATGGTGCACTTGGCCAAAAAGGGCGTATGCGTTTTTTCCTGAATATATTCAGGAAAAAACGCATACGCCCATTTTGGCCAACCAAGCAAGCGTGTAAAGGAAATCTGCACTACAATGAAGTCTCTCTGCCCCCCGGTCAAAAGGGCAATCTGAAACAAGTGTAAAATCCAGAAAGGCAGGACAGGTCATGGAGAACAGGGAGCCTTGTTATGCTGATGGGCGGGATGGAAATTGCCAACAGCCACTCTGGAGAAGTGTATGGTGTTTCCTGAAACATGTAGGAAACAAAGCAACACAGCCTATGGCACTTCCACTTATGATACTATAGCTTAGGGAAAAGTAAAATCAAAAACACACAGCCACCCCAAAGTTTGGGACGGCTCTGTTTACAAGAACCTCGTCTACGGTACAAGTTAAATATCCGAGAAAGCAAAAAATGGATTAAGAAGTTGTGGTACGTACGTACAATGGAATATCACTCAGCAATGAGATCTACGTCATCAGGCCCATAGCGGCATAATGAGTGGATTCAGGTACGACGATTCTATGAGAAATAAGTCACACAGGAAAAGAAATATCATAAGATATCACTAATACACGGAACGTAAACTTGGCTACACATGAACTGAATTACAAAACAGAACAGGGTCTCAAATTTAGAAAAGCAACTTATGCTTGCTTATGGGGAAAGGTGAGTTGGGGTGCTGCATAAAACCAGAGATTGAAATTAGCACAGATTCCGTTCCAAAAGGCAAATATATAATAGACAAGACCTACTCCTTGCTCAACGAAATGAACCCAACACCCCATATTCAACGCCTGGGAATATACCTGACAAGTAAGAAACTTAAGACCCATGGATTTATATGTCTCCATAAGGATATCAAGCGTGTGTACAGCGGCCTAACGCAGCAGTGACAATCCGATAAATCCCATTATCAAAATATATTTCAAAAACAAAACACAATGACAGTGAAATAGAGAACAATTCTTAAATAATTCATTCAGGGCTTGTGATGCAACCTGGATTTACCACATCTACACCCAGAGCTGGGTGAGACATACGGCTGGACACTTCGGGCTGATAGCATTGGTGAGGTTCGGTGAGCAAACGCAGACCCTTTGAAGTCATACTGCATGGTACCCATTCCATGGGTCCCAACTCTCCAGGTTTAAGGGATTCTTCCTTCAGCTAAAACATGCATGGGAAACCCAGAGTAATGTCCACCATGTGATTGGGAAACGTTTTTAAATGCGTCTCAGGTTTCGACCCCTGGTACTCGGGTTCACCGTTCCAGACGCTTTACTAACACTCTCCCCACTTGGAGAGTCAGTGCCTGTAACCACCTGTTTGGCACAGTTTGCAATTTCTGCGCAATATTAACAGGAATAGGGACAACGAATGAGAGACTAGCTGTAGGTGTCTGCACGGGCAAATGGAACGCTCATTTCCCACCAGGAAGAGGGACTAACCAAAGGCTCAGCGTGCCCTACCGGAACCAGATTAGGGCCTGAAGCAATCCTGCGGTTTTGCGGCCAGCTCACAAGAAAGCGAGTTGAAGAAAGGAGCTCAGGGGCACTGTAATTCACAAACCTGCAGAGTTATGAATGACAGCTATCGTCCAAAATTATATAGAAGTAAGTCTTTGAAGAGGACTTGAAAGCGGGGCAGAATTTCAGGAAAACGATTTCAGGGGGTAGACTGGAATTGCACTTAAAGCATAGGAAAAGAGGCAGAATGTCCACAATGATGCACTTGGCCAAAAAGGGCGTATGCGTTTTTACCTGAATATATTCAGGGAAAAACGCATACGCCCTTTTTGGCCAACCAAGCAAGCGTGTAAAGGAAATCTGCACTACAATGAAGTCTCTCTGCCCCCCGGTCAAAAGGGCCATCTGAAAAAAGTGTAAAATCCAGAAAGGCAGGACAGGTCATGGAGAACAGGGAGCCTTGTTATGCTGATGGGCGGGATGTAAATTGCCAACAGCCACTCTGGAGAAGTGTATGGTGTTTCCTGAAACACGTAGGAAACAAAGCAACACAGCCTATGGCACTTCTACTTATGGTCCTATAGCTTAGGGAAATTAAAATCAAAAACAAACAGCCACCCCAAAGTTTGGGACGGCTCTGTTTACAAGAACCTCGTCTACGGTACAAGTTAAATATCCGAGAAAGCAAAAAATGGATAAAGAAGTTGTGGTACGTACGTACAATGGAATATCACTCAGCAATGAGATCTACGTCATCAGGCCCATAGCGGCATAATGAGTGGATTCAGGTACGACGATTCTATGAGAAATAAGTCACACAGGAAAAGAAATATCAAAAGATATCACTAATACACGGAACGTAAACTTGGCTACACATGAACTGAATTACAAAACAGAACAGGGTCTCAAATTTAGAAAACCAACTTATGCTTGCTTATGAGGAAAGGTGAGTTGGGGTGCTGCATAAAACCAGAGATTGAAATTAGCACATATTCCGTTCCATAAGGCAAATATATAATAGACAAGACCTACTCCTTGCTCAACGAAATGAACTCAACACCCCATATTCAACGCCTGGTAATATACCTGACAAGTAAGAAACTTAAGACCCATGGATTTATATGTCTCCATAAGGATATCAAGCGTGTGTACAGCGGCCTCAACGCAGCAGTGAAAATCCGATAAATCCCATTATCAAAATATATTTCAAAAACAAAACACAATGACAGTGAAATAGAGAACAATTCTTAAATAATTCATTCAGGGCTTGTGATGCAACCTGGATTTACCACATCTACACCCAGAGCTGGGTGAGACATAAGGCTGGACACTTCGGGCTGATAGCATTGGTGAGGTTCGGTGAGCAAACGCAGACCCTTTGAAGTCATACTGCATGGTACCCATTCCATGGGTCCCAACTCTCCAGGTTTAAGGGATTCTTCCTTCAGCTAAAACATGCATGGGAAACCCAGAGTAATGTCCACCATGTGATTGGGAAACGTTTTCAAATGCGTCTCAGGTTTCGACCCCTGGTACTCGGGTTCACCGTTCCAGACGCTTTACTAACACTCTCCCCACTTGGAGAGTCAGTGCCTGTAACCTCCTGTTTGGCACAGTTTGCAATTTCTGCGCAATATTAACAGGAATAGGGACAACAAATGAGAGACTAGCTGTAGGTGTCTGCACGGGCAAATGGAACGCTCATTTCCCACCAGGAAGAGGGACTAACCAAAGGCTCAGCGTGCCCTGCCGGAACCAGATTAGGGCCTGAAGCAATCCTGCGGTTTTGCGGCCAGCTCACAAGAAAGCGAGTTGAAGAAAGGAGCTCAGGGGCACTGTAATTCACAAACCTGCAGAGTTATGAATGACAGCTATCGTCCAAAATTATATTGAAGTAAGTCTTTAAAGAGGACTTGAAAGCGGGGCAGAATTTCAGGAAAACGATTTCAGGGGGTAGACTGGAATTGCACTTAAAGCATAGGAAAAGAGGCAGAATGTCCACAATGATGCACTTGGCCAAAAAGGGCGTATGCGTTTTTACCTGAATATATTCAGGGAAAAACGCATACGCCCTTTTTGGCCAACCGAGCAAGCGTGTAAAGGAAATCTGCACTACAATGAAGTCTCACTGCTCCACGGTCAAAAGGGCCATCTGAAAAAAGTGTAAAATCCAGAAAGGCAGGACAGGTCATGGAGAACAGGGAGCTTTGTTATGCTGATGGGCGGGATGTAAATTGCCAACAGCCACTCTGGAGAAGTGTATGGTGTTTCCTGAAACACGTAGGAAACAAAGCAACACAGCCTATGGCAGTTCCACTTAAGGTCCTATAGCTTAGGGAAATTAAAATCAAAAACACACAGCCACCCCAAAGTTTGGGACGGCTCTGTTTACAAGAACCTGGTCTACGGTACAAGTTAAATATCCGAGAAAGCAAAAAATGGATAAAGAAGTCGTGGTACGTACGTACAATGGAATATCACTCAGCAAAGAGATCTACGTCATCAGTCCCGTAGCGGCATAATGAGTGGATTCAGGTACGACGATTCTACGAGAAATAAGTCACACAGGAAAAGAAAGATCATAAGATATCACTAATACACGGAACGTAAACTTGGCTACACATGAACTGAATTACAAAACAGAACAGGGTCTCAAATTTAGAAAACCAACTTATGCTTGCTTATGGAGAATGGTGAGTTCGGGTGCTGCATCAAACCAGAGATTGAAATTAGCACAGATAGCGTTCCATAAGCCAAATATATAATAGACAAGACCTACTCCTTTCTCAACGAAATGGACTCAACACACCATATTCAACGCCTGGGAATATACCTGACAAGTAAGAATCTTAAGACCCATGGATTTATATGTCTCCATAAGGAAATCAACCGTGTGTACAGCGGCCTAAACGCAGCAGTGAAAATCCGATAAATCCCATTATCAAAATAAATTTCACAAACAAAACACAATGACAGTGAAATAAAGAGCAATTCTTAAATAATTCATTCAGGGCTTGTGATGCAACCTGGATTTACAACATCTACACCCAGAGCTGGGTGAGACATAAGGCAGGACACTTCGGGCTGATAGCATTGGTGAGGTTCGGTGAGCAAACGCAGACCCTTTGAAGTCATACTGCATGGTACCCATTCCATGGGTCCCAACTCTCCAGGTTTAAGGGATTCTTCCTTCAGCTAAAACATGCATGGGAAACCCAGAGTATGGTCCACCATGTGATTGGGAAACGTTTTCAAATGCATCTCAGGTTTCGTCCCCTGGTACTCGGGTTCACCGTTCCAGACGCTTTACTAACACTCTCCCCACTTGGAGAGTCAGTGCCTTTAACCTCCTGTTTGGCACAGTTTGCAATTTTTGCGCAAGATGAACAGGAATAGGGAGAACCAATGAGAGACTAGCTGTAGGTGTCTGAACGGGCAAATGGAACGCTCATTTCCCACCAGGAAGAGGGATTAACCAAAGGCTCTGCATGCCCTGCCGGAACCAGATTAGGGCCTGAAGCAATCCTGCGGTTTTGCGGCCAGCTCACAAGAAAGCGAGTTGAAGAAAGGAGCTCAGGGGCACTGTAATTCACAAACCTGCAGAGTTATGAATGACAGCTATCGTCCAAAAATATATTGAAATAAGTCTTCGAAGAAGACTTGAAAGTGGGGCAGAATTTCAGGAAAACGATTTCAGGGGGGAGACTGGAATTGCACTTAAAGCATAGGAATAGAGGCAGAATGTCCACAATGATGCACTTGGCCAAAAAGGGCGTATGCGTTTGTTCCTGAATATATTCAGGAAAAAACCCATACGCCCTTTTTGCCCAACCAAGCAAGCGTGTAAAGGAAATCTGCACTACAATGAAGTCTCACTGCCCCCCGGTCCAAACGGCCATCTGAAACAAGTGTAAAATCCAGAAAGGCAGGACAGGTCATGGAGAACAGGGAGCCTTGTTATGCTGATGGGCGGGATGTAAATTGGCAACAGCCACTCTGGAGAAGTGTATGGTGTTTCCTGAAACACGTAGGAAACAAAGCAACACAGCCTATGGCACTTCCACTTATGGTCCTATAGCTTAGTGAAATTAAAATCAAAAACACACAGCCACCCCAAAGTTTGGGACAGCTCTGTTTACAAAAACCTCGTCTACGGTACAGGTTAAATATCCGAGAAAGCAGAAAATGGATAAAGAAGTTGTGGTACGTACGTACAATGGAATATCACTCAGCAATGAGCTCTACCTCATCAGGCCCGTAGCGGCATAATGAGTGGATTCAGGTATGACGATTCTACGAGAAATAAGTCACACAGAAAAAGAAACAACATAAGATATCACTAATACACGGAACGTAAACTTGGCTACACATGAACTGAATTACAAAACAGAACAGGGTCTCAAATTTAGAAAACCGACTTATGATTGCTTAGGGGAAAGGTGAGTTGGGGTGCTGCATCAAACCAGAGATCGAAATTAGCACAGATACCGTTCCATAAGCCAAATATATAATAGACAAGACCTACTCCTTGCTCAACGAAATGGATTCAACACCCCATATTCAACGCCTGGGAATATACCTGACAAGTAAGAATCTTAAGACAAATGGATATATATGTCTCCATAAGGAAATCAAGCGTGTGTACAGCAGCCTAAACGCAGCAGTGAAAATCCGATAAATCCCATTATCAAAATAAATTTCAAAAACAAAACACAATGACAGTGAAATAGAGAGCAATTCTAAAATAATTCATTCAGGGCTTTTGATGCAACCTGGATTTACCACATCTACACCCAGAGCTGGGTGAGACATAAGGCTGGACACTTCGGGTTGATAGCATTGGTGAGGTTCGGTTAGCAAACGCAGACCCTTTCAAGTCATACTGCATGGTACCCATTCCATGGGTCCCAACTCTCCAGGTTTAAGGGATTCTTCCTTCAGCTAAAACATGCATGGGAAACCCAGAGTATGGTCCACCGTGTGATTGGGCAACCTTTTCAAATGCATCTCAGGTTTCGCCCCTGGTACTCGGGTTCACCGTTCTAGACGCTTTACTAACACTCTCTCCACTAGGAGAGTAATTCCCTTTAACCTCCTGTTTGGCACAGTTTGCAATTTCTGCGCAAGATGAACAGGAATAGGGAGAACCAATGAGAGACTAGCTGTAGGTGTCTGCACGGGCAAATGGAATGCTCATTTCCCACCAGGAAGAGGGATTAACCAAAGGCTCAGCGTGCCCTGCCGGAACCAGATTAGGGCCTGAAGCAATCCTGCGGTTTTGCGGCCAGCTCACAAGAAAGCGAATTGAAGAAAGGAGCTCAGGGGCACTGTAATTCACAAACCTGCAGAGTTATGAATGACAGCTATCGTCCAAAAATGTATTGAAGTAAGTCTTCGAAGAGGACTTGAAAGCGGGGCAGAATTTCAGGAAAACGATGAAAGGGGGGAGACTGGAATTGCACTTAAAGCATAGGATAGGAGGCAGAATGTCGACAATGATGCACTTGGCCAAAAAGGGCGTATGCGTTTTTTCCTGAATATATTCAGGAAAAAACGCATACGCCCTTTTTGGCCAAACAAGCAAGCGTGTAAAGGAAATCTGCACTACAATGAAGTCTCACTGCCCCCCGGTCAAAAGGGCCATCTGAAAAAAGTGTAAAATCCAGAAAGGCAGGACAGGTCATGGAGAACAGGGAGCCTTGTTATGCTGATGGGCGGGATGTAAATTGCCAACAGCCACTCTGGAGAAGTGTATGGTGTTTCCTGAAACACGTAGGAAACAAAGCAACACAGCCTATGGCACTTCCACTTAGGGTCCTATAGCTTAGGGAAATTAAAATCAAAAACACACAGCCACCTCAAAGTTTGGGACGGCTCTGTTTACAAGAACCTCGTCTACGGTACAAGTTAAATATCCGAGAAAGCAAAAAATGGATAAAGAAGTTGTGGTACGTACGTACAATGGAATATCACTCAGCAATGAGATCCACGTCATCAAGCCCGTACCGGCATAATGAGTGGATTCAGGTACGACGATTCTACGAGAAATAAGTCACACAGAAAAAGAAACATCATAAGATATCACTAATACACGGAACGTAAACTTAGCTACACATGAACTGAATTACAAAACAGAACAGGGTCTCAAATTTAGAAAACCAACTTATGCTTGCTTATGGGGAAAGGTGAGTTGGGGTGCTGCATCAAACCAGAGATTGAAATTAGCACAGATACCGTTCCATAAGGCAAATATATAATAGACACAACCTACTCCTTGCTCAACGAAATGGACTCAACACCCCATATTCAACGCCTGGGAATATACCTGACAAGTAAGAAACTTAAGACCCATGGATTTATATGTCTCCATAAGGATATCAAGCGTGTGTACAGCGGCCTAAACATAGCAGTGAAAATCCGATAAATCCCATTATCAAAATATATTTCAAAAACAAAACACAATGACAGTGAAATAGAGAGCAATTCTTAAATAATTCATTCAGGGCTTGTGATGCAACCTGGAGTTACCACATCTACACCTAGAGCTGGGTGAGACATAAGGCTGGACACTTCGGGCGGATACCATTGGTGAGGTTCAGTGAGCAAATGCAGACCCTTTGAAGTCATACTGCATGGTACACATTCCATGGGTCCCAACTCTCCAGGTTTAAGGGATTCTTCCTTCAGCTAAAACATGCATGGGAATCCCAGAGTATGGTCCACCGTGTGACCGGGAAACGTTTTTAAATGCGTCTCAGTTTTCGTCCCCTGGTACTCGGGTTCACCATTCCAGACGCTTTACTTACACTGTCCCTACCTGGAGAGTCAGTGCCTTTAACCTCCTGTTTGGCACAGTTTGCAATTTCTGCGGAAGATGAACAGGAATAGGGAGAACCCATGAGAGACTAGCTTTAGGTGTCTGGACGGGCAAATTTAACGCTCATTACCAACCAGGAAGAGGAATTAGCCAAAGGCTCAGCATGCCGTGCCGGAACCAGATTAGGGCCTGAAGCAATCCTGCGGTTTTGCGGCCAGCTCACAAGAAAGCGAGTTGAAGAAAGGAGCTCAGGGGCACTGTAATTCACAAACCTGCAGAGTTATAAATGACAGCAATCATCCAAAAATATATTGAAGTAAGGCTACAAAGAGGACTTGAATGTGGGGCAGAATTCCAGGACTACGATTTCAGGAGGTAGACGGGAAATCCTCTGAAAGTATAGGAAAAGAGTCAGAATGTCGACAATGATGCACTTGGTCAAAAAGGGCATATGCGTTTTTCCAGGGCCCTCATTAAAGAGGGTAGGAGGCTCCCAGTATGCTTCAGTGGCCAACAGAAGACCCACGTCACCAAGGCGACGTGAGCCAGCCATGCAGGAGTGACCTCACATCAGAGGGCCCACCTCACAGAAGGGTAAGGAACCCAGGAAGGATCAGACCCTCACCAGAGTGCCCACAACAGCAAGGGGCTGGGAACCAGGCAGGAGTGTCCTCACACCCGTGGGACCACATCATCGAAAGTTGAGGTACCCAGCACATGTGGCCTCAAACCAGAGGACCCACATCACCATGGGTCTCGGAGCAAGGCAGGCAGGATTATCCTCCCAACACATGGCCCATTGTATAAAAAAGGTGAGGAATCCAGCCGTTGGAACATCCCAGCAGGCGGCCCAGATCACCAAGGCTATGGGATCCAGGCAGTGATGAACTCACAACAGAAGGCCCTCATCGTGATACTGTAAGCAACCCAGCCGTTGTGACCTCAGAGCACAAGGCCCACATCCCCATGGGGAAGGGAACCAAGCAGGAGTGTCATTGCACCAGTGGGCACACATCAGAAAATGTGGGGAGCCCAGCAGTTAGGGCCAGACGCCAGAGGGCCTTCATCACTGAGGAGAGGAGGCTCCCAGCAAGCTCCAACTGTTACCAGAGGGCTGACATCGCCAATGCAGTGTGTGCCAGCCAGGCAGGAGTGACCTCAGAGCAGAGGGCCAACCACACAAAAGTGTGAGGAACCCAAAGAGGATCAAACTCTCACCAGAGGGCCCACATCACCAAGGGAATGGAAACCAGGCAGGAGTGTCCTCACACCAGTGGGGCCACATCACCGAAATGTGATGGACCCAGCACACGTGGCCTCAAACTAGAGGACACACATCACCAAGGGGCTGGGAGTGAGGCAGGCAGGAGGAGCCTCAAAACAGAGGGCCCATAGAATAAAAAAGGTGAGGAATCCCGCAGTTGGAACCTCCCAGCAGGCGGCCAGGAGCAGCGAGGATATGGGATCCAGGCCTGACTGAACACAAAACAGAGGGCCCTCATCATGAAACTGTGAGCAACCCAGCCGTTGGGACCTCAGAGCAGAAGGCCCACATTCCCATGTGGTTGGGAACCTGGCAGGAGTGTACTCGCACCACAGGGCGCACATTAGAGAATTTTGGGAGCCCAGAAGTTAGGGCCTGACGCCAGAGGGCCCTCATCACCGAGGAGAGGAAGCTCCCAGCAGGCTCCAACTGCCACAAGAGGGCCGACGTTGCCAAGGTGGGGTGTGCCAGCCAGGCAGGAGTGATCTCACAGCAGAGGGTCCACCTCACAGAAGGGTGAGGAACCCAGCCAGGATCAGACTCTCACCAGAGGGCCCACATCACCAAGGGGATAGGAACCAGGCAGGAGTGTCCTCACACCAGTGGGGCCACATAATCGAAAGGTGAGGGACCCAGCACACGTAGCCTCAAACCAGAGGACACACATCGCCAAGGGGCTGGGAGTCAGGCAGGCAGGAGGAGTCTCAAAACAGAGGGCCCATAGAAGAAAAAAGGTGAGGAATCCTGCAGTTGGAACCTCCCCGCAGGCAGCCAGGAGCAGCGAGGCTATTGGATCCAGGGCGGAGTGAACTCACACCAGAGGACCCTCATCATGAAACTGAGCAACCCACCGTTGGGACCTCAGAGCAGAAGACCCACATTCCCATGGGGTTGGGAACCTGGCAGGAGTGTAGTCGCACCACAGGGCGCACATCAGAAAATTTTGGGAGCCCAGGAGTTAGGGTCTGACGCCAGAGGGCCCTCATTACCGAGGGGTGGAGACCCCCAGCAGGCACCAACTCCCAACTGAGGGCCCACGTCGCCAAGGTGATGTGTGCCAGCCAGGCAGGAGTGACCTCACAGCAGAGGGTCTACCTCACAGAAGGGTGAGGAAACCAGCCAGGATAAGACTCTCACCAGAGAGCCCACATCACCAAGGGGATCGGAAAAAGGCAGCAGTGTCCTCACACCAGTGTGGCCACATTATAGAAAGGTGAGGAACCCAGCACATGTGGCCTAAACCAGAGGACCCACATTTCCAAGATGCTCCGAGTGAGGCAAGCAGGAGTAGCCTAACAACACAGGGCCCACAGAATAAAAAATGTGAGGAATCCAGCAGTTTGAACCTCCCAGCAGGTGGCCCAGAGCATGGAGTCTATGGGATCCAGGCCACAGTGAACTCACAGCAGAGGGCCCACATCATGAAACTGTGAGCAACCCAGCCGGTGGAACCTCAGAGCAGAAGACCCACATCCCCATGGGGATAGGAACCTCGCAGGAGTGTCCTCGCACAACTTAACACGTATCAGAAAATGTGGGAACCCAGCAGTTAGGGCCTGACGCCAGAGGGCCCTCATCACCGAGGAGAGGAGGCTACCAGCAGGCTCCAAATGCCACCAGAGGGCCGACGTCACCAAGGCAATGGGAGCAAGCCAGGCAGGAGTTACCTCACAGCAGAGGGCCCACCTCACAGAAGTGTGAGGAACCCAACCAGGATCAGACTCTAACCAGAGGGCCCACATCACCAAGGGGATGGAAACCAGGCAGGAGTGTCCTCACACCAGTGGGGCCACATCAGCCAAAGGTGAGGAACACAGCACATGTGGCCTCAAATAAGGGGACACACATCACGAAAGGGCTGGGAGTGAGGCATGCAGGAGGAGACTCACAACAGAGGGCCCATAGAATAAAAAGGTGAGGAACCCCGCCGTTGGAAGCTCCAAGCAGGTGGCCCAGAGCACCGAGGCTATGGGATCCATGCCGGAGTGAACTCACAGCAGAGGGCCCACATTCTGACACTGTGAGCAACCCAGCCGTTGGGACCTCAGAGCAGAAAGCCAACATCCCCATGGGGATGGGACCCTGGCAGGAGTGTACTCGCACGACAGGGCGCACATCAGAAAATTTTGGGAGCCCATGAGTTAGGGCCTGACGCCAGAGGGCCCTCATTACCGAGGGGAGGAGACTCTCAGCAGGCACCAACTCCCAACTGAGGGCCCACATCGCCAAGGTGACGTGTGCCAGCCAGGCAGGAGTGACCTCACAGCAGAGGGTCTACCTCACAGAAGGGTGAGGAATCCAGCCAGGATCAGGCTCTCACCAGAGGGCCCCCATCACCAAGTGGATGGGAACCAGGCAGGAGTGTCCTCACACCAGTGGGGCCACATCAATAAAGGTGAGGAAACCGGCACATGTGGCCTCAAACCAGAGGACCTACATCACAAAGGGGCTGGGAGTGAGTCAGGAAGGAGGAGCATGAAAACACAGAACCCAAAGAATAGAAAAGGTAAGGAATTCAGCAGTAGGAACCTCCCAGCAGGCGGCTCAGAGCACAGAGTCTATGGGATCTAGGCCTGAGTGAACTAACACCAGAGAGCCAACATCATGAAACGGTGAACAACACAGGTGTTGGGACCTTAGAGCAGAAGGCCCACATGCCCATGGGGATGGGAACCTGGCAGGAGTGCCCTCGCACCACTTAGGACGTATCAGAAAATGTGGGAACCCAGCAGTTAGGGCCTGATGCCAGAGAGCCTCATCACCGAGGGGAGGAGGCTCCCAGCAGGCTCCAACTGCCACCAGAGGTCTGACGTCGCCAAGGCGGGATGTGCTAGCCAGGCAGGAGTGACCTCAGAGAAGAGGGCCCACCTCACAGAAGTGTGAGGAACCCAACCAGGATCAGACTCTCGCCGGAGGGACCACATCACCAAGGGGATGGGAAGCAGGCAGGAGTGTCCTCACACCAGTGGGGCCACATCATCAAAAGATGAGGAACCCATCACATGTGGCCTCAAACCAGAGGACACACATCACCAAGGGGCTGGGAGTGAGGCAGGTGTCTGGAGGGGCACATTTAACTCTAATTTCCCACCAGGAAGAGGAATTAACCAAAGGCTCAGAGTGCCGTGCCACACCCTGATTACGGCCTGAAGCAAACCTGCGGTTTTGTGGCCAGCTTTCAAGGAAGCGAGTTAAGAAAGGAAATCACGGGCACTGTAATTCACAAACCTGCAGAGTTATAAATGACAGCTATTGGCAAAAATATATTGAAGTAAGTCTGCAAAGAGGACTTGAAAACGAGGCAAAATTGAGGAATCATATTTCAGGAGGTAGAATGGAATTGCATTTAAAACATGTGAAAAGTGGCAGATCTTTGACAGTGATGCACTTGGATGAACAGTGCGTATACATTTTTTCCTGAATATATTCAGGAAATAACGCATATGTCCTTTTTGGCCAACCAAGCACTCGAGCAATGGAAATCCGTACTACAATGAAGTCTCATTTCCCATTCGTCAAAAGGGCCATCTGAAAAAAGTGTAAAAAGCAGAAACACAGGACAGGCCATGGAGAACAGGGAGCCTTGTTATGCTGATGGGCGGGATGTAAATTGCCAACAGACACTCTGGAGATGTTTATGGTGTATCCTGAAACATCTGAAAAACAAAGCTACAGAGACTAGGGCACTTCCACTTTTGGCCCTATAGCTTAGGAAAATTAAAATCAACAAGACACAGCCAACACAAAATTTAGGGCTGCTGTGTTTACAAGAACCTCGAGTCCAGTACAAATTAAATATTCCAGAAAGAAAAAAATGGATAAAGGAGTTGTGCTACTTATGTACAACGGAATATCACTCAGCAATGAAATCAATGTCATCAGGCCTGTAGCAGCAAATTGAGTGGATTTAAGTATGATGATTCTAAGAGAAATAGGTCACACAGAGAAAGATAATTATCATAAGATATCACTAATAGAGGGAGTGTAAACTTGGCTACACATAAACTGAATTACAAAACCGAACAGTCTCAAATTTAGATAAAAACTTATGCTTGCTTAAGGGGAAAGTTGAGTTGGGGTGCTGTATAAAACCAGAGATTGAAATTAGCACACATACCATTCCATAAGCCAAATATGTAATAGACAAGACCTACTCTTTGCTCAACGAAATAGACTCATCCATGGTGTATCACCTCACACCTGTTAGAATGGGCATCATCAGAAAATCTACAAACAACAAATGCTGGAAAGGGTGTGGAGATAAGGAACCCTCTTCCACTATTGTTGGGAATGTAAATTGATACAGTCACTGTGGAGAACATTATGGAGTTTCTTATAAAACTAAGAATAGAATTACCATATGATACAGCAATCCCACTACTGGGCATATACCCAGACAAAACCATAAATCAAAAAGAGACATTCACCGCAATGTTCATTGCATCACTATTTACAATATCCAGGTAATGGAAGCAACCTAAATGCCCACAGACAGACGAATGCATAAAGATGTGGTACAAATATAAAATGGAATATTACTAAGCCATAAAAAGGAATGAAATTGGGTCATTTGTAGAGACGTTGATGGATCTAGAGACTGTCATACAGAGTGAAGTAAGTCAGAAAGAGAAAAACAAATCTTGTGTATTAATGCATATATGTGGAACCTAGAAAAATTATACAGATGAACCGTTTTGCAAGGCAGAAATAGAGCAACAGATGTAGACAACAAACGTATGGACACCAAGGGGGGAAAGCTGTTGGGGGGTGGTGGTGGGAGGATTGAGAGATTGGGATTGGCATGTATACATTTATATGTATAAAATAGATAACCAAAAAGAACCTGCTGTATAAAAAAATAAAATAAAATTCAAAATTACAAAAAGTAAAACAGAAAAAATATTCTTCCCTTCACATACATGTATTTATACGAATAAATTATTTCCATGCTTATATCTGTAAATACAAAAAAGAGGAATAAAATCTACCTTGAACCAAAAATGAAAAAAAGAAAAAAAAAACAGAACCCACCAGTTACACAGAGGAAAACCGTATCAGGGCACTTGCTCCAGTTGTAAACAATTCTGTAGTTGGCCAGTGGTGGGGAATCATCTCCCATTCAGCCAGCAGGCCCCACGCAACAAGCGTCCTCATTGCAAAGCTGGGGGACCGTGCCAAGGCATCTGTGAGTAAATGTGGGCCAAGCCCCAGGCCAGCTGCTGCTGAAATGTTCCCACCCTTCCCAGGTAAAACACCTGAATATGTACAAGGACTTGAAAGCCTAGAGGAAGGGCCATGGAGCCACATGAGCGACAGCATGCCAGCCGATTTGGTGCCTGCAGGCCAGCCAGGATGGTCCTGGCCCTGGGTACTATTCTGGAAGCTTTCCATTTCCCTGCCTGAGATACCCCTGCTGTCCGGGCCCCCACTGCTTTCTTCCTCACTCACCTCTGCCCAGGGAGAAATTCCAGAGGCAGATATGGGTGACACATCCTCTTCTTTAGCAGGTGGCATCTTGGTAACTGCTGCAGAAAGTCCAGCAGAGCCCCACTCACACTGGGCCACCCACAAAGCCGTGGCCTCTCACTCCCTCCCACCAGTCCAGCCCCGAGACTGCTGACAGGGCAGAGAAAATGGCGTCAGGCACAGCTGCAGGGGCTCTTGCTGCCTGGAGTGGTGTTTATATTGATCTCAAACAGGCACACCTGGGGAGGGCTGGCCGGCACGGTCAGGCTTCCCAGGCCAGCCAATAATCACCCCTCAGGCGCTCACAGTTGCAGAAACTGGAACTTGCTGAATCGGCCAGGTCCAAGGAACAGGTGTGGGCTCCTGAGAGTCAGGATAAACAAGGGGTTGCAGCTCTGGCTTGTTTTCTAATTATATTATCTGGCCCATGAGTGGGAGACAACTTCAAGAAAACCCTCTCCTAATGAGAGGAACCCAGGAGTCAGGGAGAGGAGGGGTGGGTGGTGGGTGGAGACAGAGGCCTGGTGCCCCGGGTGCAGTGGAAGTCTCTGGAAGACCAGGTGGAGGGAGGCCACACAGAGTGATGCCCAGGGTCACAGACCTGTTGGAGATGCTGTTTCTTAGTTCAAGTCCTGCTCTGAGGTGCTCTGTGTCAGATCTGAGTGACAGGTGAGCTGGAAGTGCTCTGCAATGAGGGCGATGTGCACGGTACCTGTGTGCCCAGCCCTGCCAGGGTAACTGCAAGGGTAGCTCTGTATCCTGGGAGGGGCCTGACCATGAGAGCCCCATGGGCTGCAGGGGAACCTGCCCAGGGAACCCCATATCCTGGGAGGGGCCTGAACAGGAGAGCACCGTGGGCTGCGGTGGGGGTGGGGTACCTGCCCAGGTGAGCTCCATATCCTGGGATTGGCCTGACCTCGAGAGCCCCATGGGCTGCTGGAGTCCTGGTAAAGGATGTCAGGACAGTCAGTGAAGCCACCGAGGATATACTTCCAGTAGTTCCTAAATCCTACACCCTGCTGGTCATTCTACCAACCACCGGGACATGGTATTCTGTATTAGTCTTCAATGATGCCTTCTTTTGTATTCTATTAGTCCCAGAGTCACAAGAAATTTTGGCTTGTGAGTGGCAGGACTCAACATACAACTAAAACAATACTTCTGGGCCGTGTTGCCCCAAGGGTTCAAAAATTCCCACACCATCTTTGGGGAAAGCTCAGTTAAAGACCTAAAAGTTCTACCTCTGGAAAAGGAAACACTCCTTCAATATGCAGACGACATTCTGATCGCCAGCCCTACTAAGGAGACCTCTGAACTACCAAGCCAATAAAGGATAGAAGTTGTCCAAGAAAAAGCTCAAATATCACAGACTACGGTGACCTGCCTGGGCTTCATTCTCACAGAAGGTCGGAGAAGCCCATCTCAGGAAAGGGAAGAAACAATTTACAGCCTTACCCATTTCTAAACCTAGAAGACAGCTTAGGGGTTCCTGGGGAGGCCAGGGTTGGTGCTTCTGGATCCCTAACTACAGTCTACTAGCTGGGCCTCTATATGAAACACTGAAAGGAAAAGATGATGATCCTTTTGAATAGAATCCAGAAGTGGCCTTTCAAGAATGGAAAGAGCAGTCAATTCAGACCCTTGCCCTGGAACTCCCTAATTTAGCTAAACCCTTTGACCTTTACATTCCTGGTGAATGGTGAATCGCTATTGGAGTATTAGTGCAAAAACTGGGACCACTTGAAATGGAACAATGCAAGAATGCCATTCCGGTAGGATAAACTACGGTCACCAATGGGCTTGGCCCACCGCCACATCTGGCCAAGATACTGGCGGTATCTGAAAACCTGGAAATCAGCAGCACAAAAGGCCACCTCCCTCCTAAGGGAAAAGGACCCCACGTGGTGATCCTAAGCCCCAACCATGCCCTGAAGTTGCAGGGTTTGCTCCATGGGCACACTGACCTCGAGTGAGGAGGCCCTCCAACTCCAACCTCCAGAGAGATAACCGGGGTAAAGGGGCACCATGACGACTCATGTGACCATCACTTGACCTGGAGTTTCTCTCATAAAACAACAAGAGTGTGTCCCAAAAGAGTAGACTACTGCTTGCAGGACTTACTGCACCCAGAGCGGACCTAATAATCTTGGCGGGGGAAGCGTATATCACGCTGTCACCATAGAAGAGCCTACAGACACTGTGATGATGGTGGCCAATAAGACCGGCTGGACTCCTGTTTACTTCAAAAGGCTGTTGACTCAGTGGCCATCATGGTCCTTCATCACCACTGACCCTGGACTGTCTGGGAGTTGAGCAGGCAGGGTCCTGACACCTGGTGCTCTTTTTACGTTAATTCAGGGGCCTAATTGAAGAAAGTGCAGACTACTGGTCAGAGCATCTAGGCTGGCAGAAAGGGTCAGCCTAAGGTGGCCGAACAAATGCAGGGCGGGGTGAAACTGGACCTCACAGCGTCACTGCACATCTCCTTCCTGGACCCTTAAAGGTCATTAGAATCTATAACGCTTCCAATACTGGTGCTCAGGTGGACGAGCGGGGAGGCAGGAGGCCTGGGGACAATCAACGTCACCTGGAGGCTGCTGGGGAGAAGTTCTGACCCTCGCCCACCGGTATGAGGGCTCCTAACTCAGCACTCAGCAGTTACAGAAGAAGGGTCTGCACCCTCAGCACTCTAAGAATGAGGAAGGGGAAAAAAGGCAGAAGAGGGCTTTTTCCCAGGCAAAGCCCCTTAAAAATCCCTGGGAGATAAAAATAGAATCTGGGCAATAAAATAAAGTCTAACCTTTTTTATCCTTTGTGCTTTGTCTAATTTCACGTGCTCCTAGGGTCCCGCATACAGAGGTTCAACAGCCGGCACTTCAGACCAGATTTCCTAGTGCGGAATGGCTGGGTCGACACCTCAGCTCCTGGGACACAGTGCACACTCCGCGATATAGAGCCTGAGCTGCAGCCAACCGGGCCCTCGAGAGCTCCGCCCCCTCCCTCCCACTGACTCTGACAGGATCTCTACACAGCAGCCCAGCCCACAGCCCACGGGGTAGCACATGCTCTCACCTCTCCATTCTCTGATCAAAATATAAAGTTTCCTTTGCTTCTGAACCAAACTCAGTCTCAATCTGTTGGCTCCAATGACACTGGGCAGGGGGACACTTGTTGGGGTCCACTCTGGAGGATCAGTAACAGAAATTGAGAACATTGTAACTTCAATGAACAGATGTTTGAGCCAAACTGTAATTAACATAGAACAGTGTATAAGGCTCGGGTAAAATAAGATGTTTCTAACACTCCCATTTGATATTTCCATCACTTTATTATAAGCAAGTTCAGTGAAAAGGTTTGTCTTATTTGTCAGGTCAATATTAGAGAAACGAAGTGATTTCTTTCCAAGGATGTACATCTAAAAATCTTGGTTAAAGCTTCAATCTTGTTTTAAATGCTTTTCCATTGAAAATGATACCTCTCTTTCAGTTCCCCCAATTCTGAGAAGTATAAAATCTTATAATTTATTATTACCAAAGGGGAAAGGTGGGAGGAGGGATAAATTAACAGTTTGGGATTAACACATACACACTGCTATGTATAAAATCGATCATCAACAAGGAACTACTGTATAGCCCCGGGAACTACACTCAATATTTTACAATAACCTATAAGGGGAAATAATCTGAAAAAGAATAGATATTTTTATTGACATCATCTATTAATGACAGTTAAAATGGAACCTAAGGGAAGCCGGTGGTGAGTGCTTCTGACCCTGAAGACTTCAATCATCTAAAGTTTGGACTCTGCCTACTTCCCAAGGCCCTTAATGAACATATGTGTAGCCGTAGCTTAAAAAATTCCCCAGTTTGGGTTGTGGAGAGACACTGATTTTGTAAAAGCCCTGGTGTTCTCCTCACATGAATGGGACCCTTCCTACAGCTAAAACATGCCTGTCACACCCAGAGGATGGTATACCGTCTGATCGGGAAGAGTTTGGAAAAGGCATCTCATCTCCTCATCTCCTGGTGCTCGGGTTCACCCCTCCAGCGTCTTTACGAACAGTCTCCCCACTTGGAGATGTCAGCACTGTCAACATCCTGTTGCAGACAGTTTGGAATTTGTCCAGAGGATGAAGCAGAAGGAGGAGGAACAATGAGAGACAAGTCCTAGGTGTTCGGACAGGCACATGTCACTCTTATTTCCAATCAGGAAGACGAATTGACCAAAGGCTAGGGTTGCCCATGGAAACAGAATAGGGCTTGAGGAAATTCCGCTGCTTTGTGGCCAGTTCCCATAAACACAAGTTGAAAAATGGAATGCAGGGACACTAAAATTCACGAAACTGCAGAGTTGAAAATATCTATCACTGAAAAATGTCTTGAGGAAAGTCAGAGGAAAGGACTTGTAAGCAACGGAGAATGGCAGGAAAGGGATTGGAAGAGGTAGAAAGGACTCGCCATTAAGCACAAGAAAAGGGGCTGAACATTGCCAACATTGCAATTGGTCAAAAAGGGTGTATGCGTCTTTTTCTGTATGTATTCAAGAAAAGGGCATACACTTTTTTAGCCAACCAAACAGGTGGGCACTGGAAATCAATACTACAAAACATATCACTTCGCATCAGTCAGAAGAGCCTTCCTCATAAAGTGTAAACACCAGAAATGCAGGACAGGGCAAGGAGAAAAGGGAGCCCTCTGAGGCTTATACTGGAAATGTATATTGCCAACGGTCACTCTGGAGAAGTGTATTGTGTTTACTAAAGCATCTAAAAAATGAGCTACAGAGCACAGGGCACTTGCACTCATGGACGTATATCTTGGGAAAAACAAAAATCGAGAGGACACAGGCACCCCAATATTTACCGCCTCTATGTTTAAAAGATCCTTGACTAGGATATAATTTATAAGTCTCTGGAGGGAAAAAATGGATAGAGATGTGGCACTTATGTAGAGTGGAATATTACTCAGCCTGGAAATCAATGAAATATGGCCAGTTGTAACAACCACAGAGGAGTTACGTATGATCATTTGAAGTCACATAATTCAAAAAGAAAAAGACACACGATATTACTAATACATGGAATGTAAACGTGGCTACAAATGAACTGAATTACAAAACAGAACGGGGTCTCAAATTTAGAAAACCAACATATGCTTGCTTAAGGATAAAGGAGAGTTGGGGTGCTGCATAAAACCAGAGATAGAAATTAGCACAGATACCTTTCCATAAGCCAAATATGTAATAGTCAAGACCTACCAGTTGCTCAACGAAATGGACTAAACACCCCATATTCAACGCCTAGGAATACACCTGACTAGTAAGAATCTTCAAACCCATGGATTTATATGTCTCTGTAAGAGAATCAAGCGTGTGTATAGATTTATGAACGCAGCAGAGAAAATCCGATAAATCCAATTATCAAAATGAATTACAAAAACAAAACAAAATGACAGTGAAATAGAGAGCTATTCTTAAATAATTCATTCAGAGCTTGTGATGCAACCTGGATTAACCACATCTGCACCAAGAGCTGAGTGAGACATAAGGTTGGACACTTCGGGCGGATAGCACTGGTGAGGTACGATGAGCAAATGCAGACCCTTTGAAGTCATACTGCATGGTACCCATTCCATGGGTCCAAACTCTCCAGGTTTAAGAGATTCTTCCTTCAGCTAAAACATGCATGGGAAACACAAAGTATGGTACACCGTGTGACTGGGAAGCGTTTTCAAATGCATCTCAGTTTTCGTCCCCTTTTACACAGGTTCACCATTCCAGACCCTTTACTAACACTCTCTTCACTTGGAGAGTCAGTGCCTTTAACCTCCTGTTTGGCACAGTTTGGAAATTCTGCGGAAGGTGAACAGGAATAGGGAGAACCAATTAGAGACTAGCTGTACGTGTCTGCACGTGCAAATTTAATGCTCATTTCCCACCAGGAAGAGGAATTAACCAAAGGCTCAGCATGACGTGCCAGAACCAGATTAGGGCCTGAAGCAATCATGTGGGTTTGCGGCCAGCTCACAAGAAAGCGAGTTGAAGAAAGGAGCTCAGGGGCACTGTAATTCACAAACCTGCAGAGTTATGAATGACAGCTATCGTCCAAAAATGTATTGAAGTAATTCTTCGAAGAGGACTTGAAAGTGGGGCAGAATTTCAGGAAAACGATTTCAGGGGGGAGACTGGAATTGCACTTAAAGCATAGGAAAAGAGGCAGAATGTCGAAAATGATGCACTTGGTCAAAAAGGGCGTATGCGTTTTTTCCTGAATATATTCAGGAAAAAACGCATACGCACTTTTTGGCCAACCAAGCAAGCGTGTAAAGGAAATCTGCACTAAAATGAAGTCTCACTGCCCTCCGGTCCAAAGGGCAATCTGAATAACGTGTAAAATCCAGAAAGGCAGGACAGGTCATGGAGAACAGGGAGCCTTGTTATGCTGATGGGCGGGATGTAAATTGCCAACAGCCACTCTGGAGAACTGTATGGTGTTTCCTGAAACACGTAGGAAACAATGCAACACAGCCTATGGCACTTCCACTTAGGGTCCTATAGCTTAGGGAAATTAAAATAAAAAACACACAGCCACCCCAAAGTTTGGGACGGCTCTGTTCACAAGAACCTCGTCTACGGTACAAGTAAAATATCCGAGAAAGCAAAAAATGGATAAAGAAGTTGTGGTATGTACGTACAATGGAATATCACTCAGCAATGAGATCTACGTCATCAGGCCCGTAGCGGCATAATGAGTGGATTCAGGTATGACGATACTACGAGACATAAGTCAAACAGGAAAAGAAACATCATAAGATATCACTACTACACGGAACGTAAACTTGGCTACACATGAACTGAATTACAAAACAGAACAGGGCCTCAAATTTAGAAAACCAACTTATGCTTGCTTATGGGGAAAGGTGAGTTGGGGTGCTGCATAAAACCAGAGATTGAAATTAGCACAGATACCGTTCCATAAGCCAAATATATAATAGACAAGACCTACTCCTTGCTCAACGAAATGGACTCAACACACCATATTCAACGCCTGGGAATATACCTGACAAGTAAGAATCTTAAGACCCATGGATTTATATGTCTCCATAAGGAAATCAACCGTGTGTACAGCGGCCTAAACGCAGCAGTGAAAATCCGATAAATCCCATTATCAAAATAAATTTCACAAACAAAACACAATGACAGTGAAATAGAGAGCAATTCTTAAATAATTGATTCAGGGCTTGTGATGCAACCTGTATTTACCACATCTACACCCAGAGCTGGGTGAGACATAAGGCTGGACACTTCGGGCTGATAGCATTGGTGAGGTTCGGTGAGCAAACGCAGACCCTTTGAAGTCATACTGCATGGTACCCATTCCATGGGTCCCAACTCTCCAGGTTTAAGGGATTCTTACTTCAGCTAAAACATGCATGGGAAACCCAGAGTATGGTCCACCATGTGATTGGGAAACGTTTTCAAATGCATCTCAGGTTTCGTCCCCTGGTACTCGGGTTCACCGTTCCAGACGCTTTACTAACACTCTCCCCACTTGGAGAGTCAGTGCCTTTAACCTCCTGTTTGGCACAGTTTGCAATTTCTGCGCAAGATGAACAGGAATAGGGAGAACCAATGAGAGACTAGCTGTAGGTGTCTGCACGGGCAAACGGAACGTTCATTTCCCACCAGGAAGATGAATTAACCAAAGTCTCAGCGTGCCCTGCGGGAACCAGATTAGGGCCTGAAGCAATCCTGCGGTTTTGCGGCCAGCTCACAAGAAAGCGAGCTGAAGAAAGGAGCTCAGGGGCACTGTAATTCACAAACCTGCAGAGTTATGAATGACAGCTATCGTCCACAAATATATTGAATTAAGTCTTCGAAGAGGACATGAAAGCGAGGCAGAATTTCAGGAAAACGATTTCAGGGGGTAGACTGGAATTGCACTTAAAGCATAGGAAAAGAGGCAGAATGTAGACAATGATGCACTTGGCCAAAAAGGGCGTATGCGTTTTTTCCTGAATATATTCAGGAAAAAACGCATACGCCCTTTTTGGCCAACCAAGCAAGCGTGTAAAGGAAATATGCACTACAATGAAGTCTCACTGCCCCCGGTCAAAATGGCCATCTGAAAAAAGTGTAAAATCCAGAAAGGCAGGACAGGTCATGGAGAACAGGGAGCCTTGTTATGCTGATGGGCGGGATGTAAATTGCCAACAGTCAATCTGGAGAAGTGTATGGTGTTTGCTGAAACACGTAGGAAACAAAGCAACACAGCCTATGGCACTTCCACTTACGGTCCTATAGCTTAGGGAAATTAAAATAAAAAACACACAGCCATCCCAAAGTTTGGGACGGCTCTGTTTACAAGAACCTTGTCTACGGTACAAGTTAAATATCCGAGAAAGCAAAAAATGAATAAATAATTTGTGATACGTACATACAATGGAATATCACTCAGCAATGAGATCTACGTCATCAGCCCCGTAGCGGCATCATGAGTGGATTCAGGTACGACGATTCTACGAGAAATAAGTCACACAGAAAAACAAACATCATAAGATATCACTAATACACGGAACGTAAACTTGTCTACACATGAAATGAATTACAAAACAGAAAAGGGCCTCAAATTTAGAAAACCAACTTATGCTTGCTTATGGGGAAAGGTGAGTTGAGGTGCTGCATAAAACCAGAGATTGAAATTAGCACAGATACCGTTCCATAAGCCAAATATATAATAGACAAGATCTACTCCTTGCTCAACGAAATGGACTCAACACCTCATATTCAACGCCTGGGAATATACCTGACAAGTAAGAATCTTAAGACCCATGGATTTATATGTCTCCATAAGGAAGTCAAGCGTGTGTACAGGGGCCTAAACGCAGCAGTGAAAATCCGATAAATCCCATTATCAAAATAAATTTCACAAACAAAACACAATGACAGTGAAATAGAGAGCAATTCTTAAATAATTCATTCAGGGCTTGTGATGCAACCTGGATTTACCACATCTACACCCAGAGCTGGGTGAGACATAAGCCTGGACACTTCGGGCTGATAGCATTGGTGAGGTTCGGTGAGCAAACGCAGACCCTTTGAAGTCATACTGCATGGTACCCATTCCATGGGTCCCAACTCTCCAAGTTTAAGGGATTCTTCCTTCAGCTAAAACATACATGGGAAACCGAGAGTATGGTCCACCGTGTGATTGGGAAACGTTTTCAAATTCATCTCAGGTTTCGTCCCCTGGTGCTCGAGTTCACTGTTCCAGACGCTTTACTAACACTCTCCCCACTTGGAGAGTCAGTGTCTTTAACCTCCTGTTTGGCACAGTTTGCAATTTCTGCGCAAGATGAACAGGAATAAGGAGAAACAATGAGAGACCAACTGTAGGTGTCTGCACGTGAAAATGGAACGCTCATTTCCTACCAGGAAGAGGAATTAACCAAATGCTCAGCATGCCCTGCCAGAACCAGATGAGGGCCTGAAGCAATCCTGCGGTTTTGCGGCCAGCTCACAAGAAAGCAAGTCAAAGAAATGAGCTCAGGGGCACTGAAATTCACAAACTTGCAGAGTTATGAATGACAGCTGTCGTCCAAAAATGTATTGAAGTAAGTATTCGAAGAGGACTTGAAAGTGGGGCAGAATTTCAGGAAAACGATTTCAGGGGGTAGACTGGAATTGCACTTAAAGCCTACGAAAAAAGGCAGAATGTCGACAATGATGCACTTGGCCAAAAAGGGTGTATGCGTTTTTTCCTGAATATATTCAGGAAAACACCCATACGCCCTTTTTGGCCAAACAAGCAAGCCTGTAAAGGAAATCTGCACTACAATGAAGTCTCACTGCCCCCTGGTCAAAAGGGCCATCTGAAAAAAGTGTAATATCCAGAAAGGCAGGACAGGTCATGGAGAACAGGGAGCCTTGTTATGCTGATGGGCGGGATGTAAATTGCCAACAGCCACTCTGGAGAAGTGTATGGTGTTTCCTGAAACACGTAGGAAACAAAGCAACACAGCCTATGGCACTTCCACTTATGGTCCTATAGCTTAGGGAAATTAAAATAAAAAACTCACAGCCACCCCAAAGTTTGGGACGGCTCTGTTTACAAGAACCTCGTCTACGGTACAAGTTAAATATCCGAGAAAGCAAAAAATGGATAAAGAAGTTGTGGTACGTACGTACAATGGAATATCATTCAGCAATGAGATCTACGTCATCAGGCCCGTAGCAGCATAATGAGTGGATTCAGGTACGACGATTCTACGAGAAATAAGTCACACAGAAAAAGAAACATCATAAGTTATCACTAATACACGGAACGTAAACTTGTCTACACATTAACTGAATTACAAAACAGAACAGGGTCTCAAATTTAGAAAACCATCTTATGCTTGCTTATGGGGAAAGGTGAGTTGGGGTGCTGCATCAAACCAGAGATTGAAATTAGCACAGATACCGTTCCATAAGCCAAATATATAATAGACAAGACCTACTCGTTGCTCAACGAAATGGACTCAACACCCCATATTCAACTCCTGGGAATATAACTGACAAGAAAGAATCTTAAGACCCATTGATTTATATGTCTCCATAAGGAAATCAAGCGTGTGTACAGCGGCCTAAACGCAGCAGTGAAAATCCGATAAATCCCATTATCAAAATAAATTTCACAAACAACACACAATGACAGTGAAAGAGAGCAATTCTTAAATAATTCATTCAGGGCTTGTGATGCAACCTGGATTTACCACATCTACACCCAGAACTGGGTGAGACATAAGCCTGGACACTTCGGGCTGATAGCATTGGTGAGGTTCGGTGAGCAAACCCAGACCCTCTGAAGTCATACTGCATGGTACCCATTCCATGGGTCCCAACTCTCCAGGTTTAAGGGATTCTTCCTTCAGCTAAAACATGCATGGGAAACCCAGAGTATGGTCCACCGTGTGATTGGGAAACGTTTTCAAATGCATCTCAGGTTTCGTCCCCTGGTACTCGGGTTCACCGTTCCAGACGCTTTACTAACACTCTCCCCACTTGGAGAGTAATTGCCTTTAACCTCCTGTTTGGCACAGTTTGCAAATTCTGCGCAAGATGAACAGGAATAGGGAGAACCAATGAGAGACTAGCTGTAGGTGTCTGCACGGGCAAATGGAAAGCTCATTTCCCACCAGGAAGAGGGATTAACCAAAGGCTCAGCGTGCCCTGCCGGAACCAGATTAGGGCCTGAAGCAATCCTGCGGTTTTGCGGCCAGCTCACAATAAAGCGAGTTGAAGAAAGGAGCTCAGGGGCACTGTAATTCACAAACCTGCAGAGTTATGAATGACAGCTATCGTCCAAAAATGTATGGAAGTAAGTCTTCGAAGAGGACTTGAAAGCGGGGCAGAATTTCAGGAAAACGATTTCAGGGGGTAGACAGGAATTGCACTTAAAGCATAGGAAAAGAGGCAGAATGTCGACAATGGTGCACTTGGCCAAAAAGGGCGTATGCGTTTTTTCCTGAATATATTCAGGAAAAAACGCATACGCCCTTTTTGGCCAACCAAGCAAGCGTGTAAAGGAAATCTGCACTACAATGATGTCTCACTACCCCCGGTCCAAACGGCCATCTAAAACAAGTGTAAAATCCAGAAAGGCAGGACAGGTCATGGAGAAGAGGGAGCCTTGTTATGCTGATGGGCGGGATGTAAGTTGCCAACAGCCACTCTGGAGAAGTGTATGGTGTTTCCTGAAACACGTAGGAAACAAAGCAACACAGCCTATGGCACATCCACTTATGGTCCTATAGCTTAGGGAAATTAAAATAAAAAACTCACAGCCACCCCAAAGTTTGGGACGGCTCTGTTTACAAGAAGCTCGTCTACGGTACAAGTTAAATATCCGAGAAAGCAAAAAATGGATAAAGAAGTTGTGGTACGTACGTACAATGGAATATTACTCATCAATGAGATCTACGTCATCAGGCCCGTAGCAGCATAATGAGTGGATTCAGGTACGACGATTCTACGAGAAATAAGTCACACAGAAAAAGAAACATCATAAGTTAACACTAATACACGGAACGTAAACTTGTCTACACATGAAGTGAATTACAAAACAGAACAGGGTCTCAAATTTAGAAAACCAACTTATGCTTGCTTATGGGGAAAGGTGAGTTGGGGTGCTGCATCAAACCAGAGATTGAAATTAGCACAGATACCGTTCCATAAGCCAAATATATAATAGACAAGACCTACTCCTTGCTCAACGAAATGGACTCAACACCCCATATTCAACACCTGGGATTATATCTGACAAGTAAGAATCTTAAGACCCATGGATTTATATGTCTCCATAAGGAAGTCAAGCGTGTGTACAGTGGCCTAAACGCAGCAGTGAAAATCCAATAAATCCCATTAACAAAATAAATTTCAAAAACAAAACACAATGACAGTGAAATAGAGAACAATTCTTAAATAATTCATTCAGGGCTTCTGATGAAACCTGGATTTACCACATCTACACCCAGAGCTAGTTGAGACATAAGGCTGGACACATCGGGCTGATAGCATTGGTGAGGTTTGTTGAACAAACGCAGACCCTTTGAAGTCATAATGCATGGTACCCATTCCATGGGTCCCAACTCTCCAGGTTTAAGGGATTCTTCCTTCAGCTAAAACATGCATGGGAGACCCAGAGTAATGACCACCATGTGATTGGGAAACGTTTTCAAATGCGTCTCAGGTTTCGACTCCTGGTACTCGGGTTCACCGTTCCAGATGCTTTACTAACACTCTCCCCACTTGGAGAGTCAGTGCCTTTAACTTCCTGTTTGGCACAGTTTGCAATTTCTGCGCAATATTAACAGGAATAGGGACAACCAATGAGAGACTAGCTGTAGGTGTCTGCACGGGCAAATGGAACGCTCATTTCCCACCAGGAAGAGGGACTAACCAAAGGCTCAGCGTGCCCTGTCCGAACCAGATTAGGGCCGGAAGCAATCCAGCGGTTTTTCGACCAGCTCACAAGAAAGCGAGTTGAAGAAAGGAGCTCAGGGGCACTGTAATTCACAAACCTGCAGAGTTATGAATGACAGCTATCGTCCAAAAATGTATTGAAGTAAGTCTTCGAAGAGGACTTGAAAGCGGGGCAGAATTTCAGGAAAACGATTTCAGGGGGTAGACTGGAATTGCACTTAAAGCATAGGAAAAGAGGCAGAATGTCCACAATGATGCACTTGGCCAAAAAGGGCGTGCGCGTTTTTTCCTGAATATATTCAGGAAAAAACGCATACGCCCTTTTTGGCCAACCAAGCAAGCGTGTAAAAAAATCTGCACTACAATGAAGTCTCACTACCCCCGGTCCAAACGGCCATCTGAAACAAGTGTAAAATCCAGAAAGGCAGGACAGGTCATGGAGAACAGGGAGCCTTGTTATGCTGATGGGCGGGATGTAAATTGCCAACAGCCACTCTGGAGAAGTGTATGGTGTTTCCTGAAACACGTAGGAAACAAAGCAACACAGCCTATGGCACTTCCACTTAGGGTCCTATAGCTTAGGGAAATTAAAATCAAAAACACACAGCCACTCCTAATTTTGGGATGGCTCTGTTTACAAGAACCTCGTCTATGGTACAAGTTAAATATCTGAGAAAGCAAAATATGGATAAAGAAGTTGTGGTACGTACGTACAATGGAATATCACTCACCGATGAGATCTACGTCATCAGGCCTGTAGCGGCATAATGAGTGGATTCAGGTACGACGATTCTACGAGCAATAAGTCACACAGAAAAAGAAACATCATAAGATATCACTAATACACGGAACATAAACTTGGCTACACATGAACTGAATTACAAAACAGAACAGGGTCTCAAATTTAGAAAACCAACTTATGCTTGCTTATGGGGAAAGGTGAGTTGGGGTGCTGCATCAAACCAGAGATTGAAAATAGCACAGATACCGTTCCATAAGCCAAATATATAATAGACAAGACCTACTCCTTGCTCAACGAAAAGGACTCAACACCCCATATTCAATGCCTGGGAATATCCCTGACCAGTAAGAATCTTAAGACCCATGGATTTATATGTCTCCATAAGGAAATCCAGCGTGTGTACAGCGGCCTAAACGCAGCAGTGAAAATCTGATAAATCCCATTAACAAAATAAATTTCAAAAACAAAACACAATGACAGTGAAATAGAGAGCAATTCTTAAATAATTCATTCAGGGCTTGTGATGAAACCTGGATTTACCACATCTACACCCAGAGCTAGTTGAGACATAAGGCTGGACACATCGGGCTGATAGCATTGGTGAGGTTCGGTGAACAAACGCAGACCCTTTGAAGTCATACTGCATGGTACCCATTCCATGGGTCCCAACTCTCCAGGTTTAAGGGATTCTTCCTTCAGCTAAAACATGAATGGGAAACCCAGAGTATGGTCCACCGTGTGATTGGGAAACGTTTTCAAATGCATCTCAGGTTTCGTGCCGTGGTACTTGGGTTCACCGTTCCAGACGCTTTACTAACACTCTCCCCACTTGGAGAGTCAGTGCCTTTAACCTCCTGTTTGGCACAGTTTGCAATTTCTGCGCAAGATGAACAGGAATAGGGAGAACCAATGAGAAACTAGCTGTAGGTGTCTGCACGTGCAAATGGAACGCTCATTTCCCACCAGGAAGAGGGATTAACCAAAGGCTCAGCGTGCCCTGCCGGAACCAGATTAGGGCCTGAAGCAATCCTGCGTTTTTGCGGCCAGCTCACAAGAAAGCGAGTTGAAGAAAGGAGCTCAGGGGCACTGTAATTCACAAACCTGCAGAGTTATGAATGACAGCTATCGTCCAAAAATGTATTGAAGTAAGTCTTCGAAGAGGACTTGAAAGCGTGTCAGAATTTCAGGAAAACGATTTCAGGGGGTAGACAGGAATTGCACTTAAAGCATAGGAAAAGAGGCAGAATGTCCACAATGATGCCCTTGGCCAAAAAGGGCGTATGCGTTTTTTCCTGAATATATTCAGGAAAAAACGCATACGCACTTTTTGGCCAACCAAGCAAGCGTGTAAAGGAAATCTGCACTACAATGAAGTCTCACTGCCCCCCGGTCCAAACGGCCATCTGAAACAAGTGTAAAATCCAGAAAGGCAGGACAGGTCATGGAGAACAGGGAGCCTTGTTATGCTGATGGGCGGGTTGTAAATTGCCAACAGCCACTCTGGAGAAATGTATGCTGTTTCCTGAAACACGTAGGAAACAAAGCAACACAGCCTATGGCACATCCACTTAGGGTCCTATAGCTTAGGGAAATTAAAATCAAAAACACACAGCCACTCCAAAGTTTGGGACGGCTCTGTTTACAAGAACCTCCTCTACGGTACAAGTTAAATATCCAAGAAAGCAAAAAATGGATAAAGAAGTTGTCGTACGTACGTACAATGGAATATCACTCAGCAATGAGATCTACGTCATCAGGCCCGTAGCGGCATAATGAGTGCATTCAGGTACGATGATTCGACGAGAAATAAGTCACAGAGAAAAAGAAACATCATAAGATATCACTAATACACGGAACGTAAACTTGGCTACACATGAACTGAATTACAAAACAGAACAGGGTCTCAAATTTAGAAAACCAACTTTTGCTTGCTTATGGGGAAAGGTGAGTTGGGGTGCTGCATCAAACCAGAGATTGAAATTAGCACAGATACCGTTCCATAAGCCAAATATATAAGAGACAAAACCTACACCTTGCTCAACGAAATGGACTCAACACCCCATATTCAACGCCTGGGAAGATACCTGACAAGGAAGAATCTTAAAACCCATGGATTTATATGTCTCCATAAGGAAATCAAGAGTGTGTACAGCGGCCTAAATGCAGCAGTGAAAATCCGATAAATCCCATTATCAAAATGAATTTCAAAAACAAAACACAATGACAGTGAAATAAAGAGCAATTCTTAAATAATTCATTCAGGGCTTGTGATGCAACCTGGATTTACCACATCTACACCCAGAGCTGGGTGAGACATAAGGCTGGACATTTCGGGCTGTACCATTGGTGAGGTTCGGTGAGCAAACGCAGACCCTTTGAAGTCATACTGCATGGTACCCATTCCATGGGTCCCAACTCTCCAGGTTTAAGGGATTCTTCCTTCAGATAAAACATGCATGGGAAACCCAGAGTATGGTCCACCGTGTGATTGGGAAATGTTTTCAATTGCATCTCAGTTTTCGAACCCTGGTACTCGGGTTCACCATTCCAGACGCTTTACTAACACTCTCCCCACTTGGAGAGTCAGTGCCTTTAACCTCCTGTTTGGCACAGTTTGCAATTTCTGCCCAAGATGAACTGGAATAGGGAGAACCAATGAGAGACTAGCTGTACGTGTCTGCACGGGCAAATGGAACGCTCATTTCCCACCAGGAAGAGGAATTAACCAAAGGCTCAGCGTGCCCTCCCGGAAACAGATTAGGGCCTGAAGCAATCCTGCGGTTTTGCGGCCAGCTCACAAGAAAGCGAGGTGAAGAAAGGAGCTCAGGGGCACTGTAATTCACAAACCTGCAAAGTTATGAATGACAGCCATCGTCCAAAAATGTATTGAAGTAAGTCTTCGAAGAGGACTTGAAAGGGGGGCAGAATTTCAGGAAAACGATTTCAGGGGGTAGACTGGAATTGCACTTAAAGCATAGGAAAAGAGGCAGAATGTCGACAATGATGCACTTGGCCAAAAAGGGCGTATGCGTTTTTTCCTGAATATATTCAGGAAAAAACGCATACGCCCTTTTTGGCCAACCAAGTATGCGTGTAAATGAAATCTGCACTACAATGAAGTCTCACTGCCCCCCGGTCAAAATGGCCATCTGAAAAAAGTGTAAAATCCAGAAAGGCAGAACAGGTCATGGAGAACAGGGAGCCTTGTTATGCTGATGGGCGGGATGTAAATTGCCAACAGCCACTCTGGAGAAGTGTATGGTGTTTCCTCAAACACCTAAAAAACTAAGCAACGGAGCCTACGGCACTTCAACTTATGGTTCTATAGCTTAGGGAAATTAAAATCAAAAAGACACAGCCACCCATCAATTTTGGATGGCTCTGCTTACAAGAACCTCGTCTGCGGTACAAGTTAAATATCCGAGAAAGCGAAAAATGGATAAAGAAGTTGTGGTACGTACGTACAATGGAATATCACTCAGCAATGAAATCTGTCATGAGGCGCATTGCGGCATAGTGAGTTTATTCAGGTACGATGATTCTAAGTTAACTAAGTCACACAGAAAAAGAAACACCATAAGATATCTCAAATACACGGACTGTAAACATGGCTGCACATGAACTCAATTACAAAACAGAAAAGGGTCTCAAATTTAGAAAACCAACTTATGCTTGCTTAAGGGGAAAGGTGAGTTGTGGCGCTGCATAAAACCAGAGATTGAAATTAGCACAGATACCTTTCCATAAGCAAATATGTAATAGTCAGGACCTACTCCTTGCATCACGAAATGGACTCAACACCGCATATTCAATGCCTAGGAATATACCTGACTAGTAAGAATCTTAAAACCCATGGATTTATATGTCTCCATAAGAGAATCAAGCATGTGTACAGTGGCAAAAATGCAGCAGTGAAAATCCGATAAATCCCATTATCAAAATAAATTACAAACACAAAACTCAATGACAATGAAATAGAGAGCAATTCTTAAATAATTCATTCAGGGCTTGTGATGCAACCTGGATTTACCACATCTACACCCAGAGCTGAGTGAGACATAAGGCTGGACACTTCGGGCTGATAGCATTGGTGACGTTCGGTTAGGAAAGGCAACCCTTTGAAGTCATACTGCATGGTACCCATTCCATGGGTCCCAACTCTCCAGGTTTAAGGGATTCTTCCTTCAGGAAAAACATGCATGGGAAACCCAGAATATGGTCCACCGTGTGACTGGGAAACCTTTTTAAATGCATCTCAGTTTTCGTCCCGTCGTACTCGGTTTAACCATTCCAGACGCTTTACTAACACTCTCTCCACTTGCAGAGTCTGTGCCTTTAACCTCCTGTTTGGCACAGTTTGGAATTTCTGCGCAAGATGAACAGGAATAGGGAGAACCAATGAGAGATTAGCCGTAGGTGTCTGCACGAGCAAATTTAACGCTCATTTCGCACCAGGAGGAGGAATTAGCCAAAGGCTCAGCATGCCATGCCGGAACCAGTTTAGGGCCTGAAGCAATCCTGCGGTTTTGCGGCCAGCTCACAAGAAAGCGAGTTGAAGAAAGGAGCTCAGGGGCACTGTAATTCACAAACCTGCAGAGTTATAAATGACAGCTATTGTCCAAAAATATATTGAAGTAAGGCTGCAAAGAGGACTTGATCGCGGGGCAGAATTCCAGGAATACGATTTCAGGAGGTAGATGGGAAGTCCTCTGAAAGTATAGGAGAAGAGGCAGAACCTCGACAATGATGCACTTGGTCAAAAAGGGCATATGCGTTTCTTTCAGGGCCCTCATTAAAGAGGGTAGGAGGCTCCCAGCATGCTTCAGTGGCCAATAGAGGGCCTACGTCGCCAAGGCAACGTGAGCCATCCAGGCAGGAGTGACCTCACATCAGAGGGCCCACCTCACAGAAGGGTAAGGAACCCAGTCAGGATCAGACTCTCACCAGAGTGCCCACATAAGCAAGGGGCTGGGAACCAGGCACGAGTGTCCTCACGCCCGTGGGGCCACATCATCGAAAGTTGAGGTACCCAGCACATGTGGCCTCAAACCAGAGGACCCACATCACCATGGGTCTCGGAGCGAGGCAGGCAGGATTAACCTCAAAACACATGGCCCATTGTATAAAAAAGGTGAGGAATCCAGCAGTTGGAACGTCCCAGCAGGCGGCCCAGATCACCGAGGCTATGGGATCCAGGCAGTGATGAACTCACAACAGAGGGCCCTCATCGTGATACTGTAAGCAACCCAGCCGTTGTGACCTCAGAGCACAAGGCCCACATTCCCATGGGGAAGGGAACCAAGCAGGAGTGTCATCGCACCAGTGGGCACACATCAGAAAATGTGGAGAGCCCTGCAGTTAGGGCTGGACGCCAGAGGGCCCTCATCACTGAGGAGAGGAGGCTCCCAGCAAGCTCCAACTGCTACCAGAGGGCCGACGTCGCCAATGCGGGGTGTGCCAGCCAGGCAGGAGTGACCTCAGAGCAGAGGGCCAACAACACAAAAGTGTGAGGAACCCAAAGAGGATCAGACTCTCACCACAGGGCCCACATCACCAAGGGAATGGAAACCAGGCAGGAGTGTCCTCACACCAGTGGGGCCACATCACCGAAATGTGACGGACCCAGCACACGTGGCCTCAAACTACAGGACACACATCACCAAGGGGCTGGGAGTGAGGCAGGCAGGAGGAGTCTCAAAACAGAGGGCCCATAGAAGGAAAAAGTTGAGGAATCCCGCAGTTGGAAGCTCCCCGCAGGTGGCCAGGAGCAGCGAGGCTATGGGATCCATGCCGGAGTGAACTCACACCAGAGGGCCCTCATCATGAAACTGAGCAACATAACATTGGGACCTCAGAGCAGAAAGCCCACATTCCCATGGGGTTGGGAACCTGGCAGGAGTGTACTCGCACCACAGGGCACACATCAGAAAATTTTGGGAGCCCAGCAGTTAGGGTCTGACACCAGAGGGCCCTCATTACCGAGGGGAGGAGACTCCCAGCAGGCACCAACTCCCAACTGAGGGCCCATGTCGCCAAGGTGACGTGTGTCAGCCAGGCAGGAGTGACCTCACAGCAGAGGGCCTACCTCACAAAGGGTGAGGAGCCCAGCCAGGATAAGACTCTCACCAGAGGGCCCACATCACCAAAGGGATTGGAACAAGGCCGGAGTGTCCTCACACCAGTGTGCCCACATTATAGAAAGGTGAGGAACCCAGCACATGTGGCCTAAACCAGAGGACCCACATTTCCAAGGTGCTCCGAGTGAGGCAGGCAGGAGTAGCCTAACAACACAGGGCCCACAGAATAAAAAATGTGAGGAATCCAGCAGTTGGAACCTCCCAGCAGGTGGCCCAGAGCACGGAGTCTATGGGATCCAGGCCACAGTGATCTCACAGCAGAGGGCCCACATCATGAAACTGTGAGCAACCCAGCCAGTGGGACCTCAGAGCAGAAGGCCCACATCCCCATGGGGATGGGAACCTCGCAGGAGTGTCCTCGCACAACTTAGCACGTATCAGAAAATGTGGGAACCCAGGAGTTATGGCCTGACGCCAGAGGGCCCACATCACGGAGGAGAGGAGGCTACCAGCAGGCTCCAAATGCCACCAGAGGGCCGACGTCACCAAGGCAACGGGAGCAAGCCAGGCAGGAGTTACCTCACAGCAGAGGGCCCACCTCACAGAAGTGTGAGGAACCCAAAGAGGATCAGACTCTAACCAGAGCGCGCACATCACCAAGGGGATGGAAACCAGGCAGGAGTGTCCTCACACCAGTGGGGCCACATCAGCGAAAGGTGAGGAACACAGCACATGTGGCCTCAAACAAGGGGACACACATCACGAAAGGGCTGGGAGTGAGGCATGCAGGAGGAGACTCACAACAGAGGGCCCATAGAATAAAAAAGGTGAGGAACCCCGCAGTTGGAAGCTCCAAACAGGTGGCCCAGAGCACCGAGGCTATGGGATCTATGCCGGAGTGAACTCACAGCAGAGGGCCCACATTCTGACACTGTGAGCAGCCCAGCCGTTGGGACCTCAGAGCAGAAAGCCCACATGCCCATGGGGATGGGACCCTGGCTAGAGTGTACTCGCCTGACAGGGCGCACATCAGAAAATTTTGGGAGCCCATGAGTTAGGGCCTGACGCCATAGGGCCCCCATCACCGAGGGGAGGAGACTCCCAGCAGGCACCAACTCCCAACTGAGGGCCCACATCGACAAGGTGACGTGTGCCAGCCAGGCAGGAGTGACCTCACAGCAGAGGGCCCACCTCACAGAAGTGGGAGGAACCCAGCCAGGATCAGACTCTCACCAGAGGGCCCACATCACCAAGGGGATCAGAACAAGGCAGGAGTGTCCTCACACCAGTGGGGCCACATCATTGAAAGGTGAGGAACCCAGCACACGTGGCCTCAAACCAGAGGACACACATCACCCAGGGGCTGGGAGTGAGGCAGGCAGGAGGAGTCTCAAAACAGAGGGCCCATAGAAGGAAAAAGGTGAGGAATCCCACAGTTGGAACCTCCCCGCAGGTGGCCAGGAGCAGGGAGGCTATGGGATCCATGCGGGAGTGAACTCACACCAGAGGGCCCTCATCATGAAACTGAGCAACGTACCATTGGGACCTCAGAGCAGAAGGCCCACATTCCCATGGGGTTGGGAACCGGGCAGGAGTGTACTCGCACCACAGGGCGCACATCAGAGAATTTTGGGAGCCCAGGAGTTAGGGTCTGACGCCAGAGGGCCCTCATTACCGAGGGGAGGAGACTCCCGGCAGGTACCAACTCCCAACTGAGGGCCCACATCGCCAAGGTGACATGTGCCAGCCAGGCAGGAGTGACCTCACAGCAGAGAGCCCACCTCACAGAAGGGTGAGGAACCCAGCCAGGATCAGACTCTCAACAGAGGGCCCACATCATCAAGGGGATAGGAAGCAGGCAGGAATGTCCTCACACCAGTAGGGCCACATCAGCCAAAGGTGAGGAACCCAGCACATGTGGCCTCCAACCAGAGGACACACATCACCAAGGGGCTAGGAGTGAGGCAGGTGTCTGGAGGGGTACATTTAACTCTAATTTCCCACCAGGAAGTGGAATGAACCAAAGTCTCAGAGTGCCGTGCCGGACCCTGATTACGGCCTGAAGCAAACCTGCGGCTCTGTGGCCAGTTTTCAAGGAAACGAGTTAAGAAAGGAAATCACGGGCACTGTAATTCACAAACCTGCAGAGTTATAAATGACAGCTATTGGCAAAAATATATTGAAGTAATTCTGCAAAGAGGACTTGAAAACGAGGCAGAATTGCAGGAATCATATTTCAGGGGGTAGATTGGAATTGCATTTAAAGCATGTGAAAAGCGGCAGATCTTTGACAGTGATGCACTTGGACAAAAGTGCGTAAACATTGTTTCCTGAATATATTCAGGAAAAAACACATATGCCCTTTTTGGCCAACCAAGCACTCTAGCAATGGAAATCCGCACTACAATGAAGTCTCATTTCCCATTCGTCAAAAGGGTCATCTGAAAAAAGTGTAAAAACCAGAAACACAGGACAGGCCATGGAGAACAGGGAGCCTTGTTATGCTGATGGGCGGGATGTAAATTGCCAACAGACACTCTGGAGATGTTTATGGTGTATCCTGAAACATCTGAAAAACAAAGCTACAGACCCTAGGGCACTTCCACTTTCGGCCCTATAGCTTAGGAAAATTAAAATCAACAAGACACAGCCAACACAAAATTTTGAGCTGCTGTGTTTACAAGAACCTTGAGTCCAGTACAAATTAAATATCCCAGAAAGAAAAAAAATGGATAAAGGAGTTGTGCTACTTACGTACAACGGAATATCACTCAGCAATGAAATCAATGTCATCAGGCCTGTAGCAGCAAATTGAGTGGATTTAAGTATGATGATTCTAAGAGAAATACGTCACACAGAGAAAGATAATTATCATAAGATATCACTAATAGAGAGAGTGTAAACTTGGCTACACATAAACTGAATTCCAAAACCGAACAGAGTCTCACATTTAGATAAAAACTTATGCTTGCTTAAGGGGAAAGTTGAGTTGCGGTGCTGTATAAAACCAGAGATTGAAATTAGCACACATACCATTCCATAAGCCAAATATGTAATAGACAAGACCTACTCTTTGCTCAACGAAATAGACTCATCCATGGTGTATCACCTCACACCTGTTAGAATGGGCATCATCAGAAAATCTACAAACAACAAATGCTGGAAAGGGTGTGGAGATAAGGAACCCTCTTCCACTATTGTTGGGAATGAAAATTGATACAGTCACTGTGGAGAACATTATGGAGTTTCTTATAAAACTAAGAATAGAATTACCATATGATACAGCCATCCCACTACTGGGCATATACCCAGACAAAACCATAAATCGAAAAGAGACATTCACCGCAATGTTCATTGCATCACTATTTACAATATCCAGGTAATGGAAGCAACCTAAATGCCCACAGACAGACGAATGCATAAAGATGTGGTACATATATAAAATGGAATATTACTAAGCCATAAAAAGGAATGAAATTGGGTCATTTGTAGAGACGTTGATGGATCTAGAGACTGTCATACAGAGTGAAGTTAGAAATAGAAAAACAAATCTTGTCTATTAATGCATATATGTGGAACCTAGAAAAATTGTACAGATGAACCGTTTTGCAAGGCAGAAATAGAGCAACAGATGTAGACAACAAACGTATGGACACCAAGGGGGGAAAGCTGTTGGGGGGTGGTGGTGGGAGGAGTTGAGAGATTGGGATTGGTATGTATACATTTATATGTATAAAATAGATAACCAAAAAGAACCTGCTGTATAAAAAATAAAATAAAATTCAAATTACAAAAAGTAAAACAGAAAAAATATTCTTCCCTTCACATACATGTATTTATATGAATAACTTATTTCCATGCTTATATCTGTAAATACAAAAAAGAGGAATAAAATCTACCTTGAACCAAAAACGAAAAAAAGAAAAAAAAACAGAACCCAACAGTTACACAGAGGATAACCATATCAGGGCACTTGCTCCAGTTGTAAACAATTCTGAAGTTGGTCAGTGGTGGGGAATCATCTCCCATTCAGCCAGCAGGCCCCACGCAACAAGCGTCCTCATTGCAAAGCTGGGGGACCGTGCCGAGGCATCTGTGAGTAAACGTGGGCTGAGCCCCAGGCCAGCTGCTGCTGAAATGTTCCCACCCTTCCCAGGTAAAACACCTGAATATGTACAAGGACTTGAAAGCCTAGAGGAAGGGCCATGGAGCCACATGAGCGACAGCATGCCAGCCGACTTGGTGCCTGCAGGCCAGCCAGGTTGGTCCTGGCCCTGGGTGCTCTTCTGGAAGCTTTCCATTTCCCTGTCTGAGATACCCCTGCTGTCCCGGCCCCCACTGCTTTCTTCCTCACTCACCTCTGCCCAGGGAGAAATTCCAGCGACAGGTATGGGTGACACATCCTCTTCTTTAGCAGGTGGCATCTTGGCAACTGCTGCAGAAAGTCCAGCAGAGCCCCACTCACACTGGGCCACCCACAAAGCCGTGGCCTCTCACTCCCTCCCACCAGTCCAGTCCCGAGACTGCTGACAGGACAGAGAAAATGGCGTCAGGCACAGCTGCAGGGGCTCTTGCTGCCTGGAGCGGTGTTTATATTGATCTGAACCCAGGCACACCTGGGGAGTTCTGGCCGGCACGGTCGGGCTTCTCAGGCCAGCCAATAATCACCCCTCAGGGGCTCACAGTTGCAGAAACTGGAACTTGCTGAATCGGCCAGGTCCAAGGAACAGGTGTGGGCTCCTGAGAGTCAGGATAGACAGGGGGCTGCAGCTCTGGCTTGTTTCCTAATTATATTATCTGGCCCATGAGTGGGAGACAACTTCAAGAAAACCCTCTCCTAATGAGAGGAACCCAGGAGTCAGGGAGAGGAGGGGTGGCTGGTGGTTGGAGACAGAGGCCTGGTGCCCCGGGTGCAGTGGAAGTCTCTGGAAGACCAGGTGGAGGGAGGCCACACAGAGTGATGCCCAGGGTCACAGACCCGTCGGAGCTGCTGTTTGTTAGTTCAAGTCCTGCTCTGAGGTGCTCTGTGTCAGATCTGAGTGACAGGTGAGCTGGGAGTGCTCTGCAATGAGGGCGATATGCACGGTTCCTGTGATCCCAGCCCTGTATTGGTACCTGCAAGGGTAGCTCTGTATCCTGGGAGGGGCCTGACCACGAGAGCCCCATGGGCTGCAGGGGAACCTGCCCGGGGAACCTGCCCAGGGAACCCCATATCCTGGGAGGGGCCTGAACACGAGAGCCCCGTGGGCTGGAGTGGGGGTGGGGTACCTGACCAGGTGAGCTCCATATCCTGGGATTGGCCTGACCTCGAGAGCCCCATGGGCTGCTGGAGTCCTGGTAAAGGATGTCAGGACAGTCAGTGAAGCCACCGAGGATATACCTCCAGTAGTTCCTAAATCCTACACCCTGCTGGTCATTCTACCAACCACCAGGACATGGTATTCTGTATTAGTCTTCAATGATGCCTTCTTTTGTATTCTATTAGTCCCAGAGTCACAAGAAATTTTGGCTTGTGTGTGGCAGGACTCAACATACAACTAAAACAATACTTCCGGGCCGTGTTGCCCCAAGGGTTCAAAAATTCCCACACCATCTTTGGGGAAAGCTCAGCTAAAGACCTAAAAGTTCTACCTCTGGAAAAGGAAACACTCCTTCAATATGCAGACGACATTCTGATCGCTAGCCCTACTAATTAGACCTCTGAACTACAAAGCCAATAAAGGATACAAGTTGTCCAAAAAAGGCTCAAATATCACAGACTACAGTGACCTGCCTGTGCTTCATTCTCACAGAAGGTCGGAGAAGCCCATCCCAGGAAAGGGAAGAAACAATTTATAGCCTTACCCATTTCTAAAACTAGAAGACAGCTTAGGGGTTCCTGGGGAGGCCAGGGTTTGCTGCTTCTGGATCCCTAACTACAGTCTACTACCTGGGCCTCTATATGAAACACTGAAAGGAAAAGATGATGATCCTTTTGAATAGAATGCAGAAGTGGCCTTTCAAGAATGGAAAGAGCAGTCAATTCAGACCCTTGCCCTGGAACTCCCTAATTTAGCTAAACCCTTTGACCTTTACATTCCTGGTGAATGGTGAATCGCCATTGGAGTATTAGTACAAAACCTGGGACCACTTGAAATGGAACAATGCAAGAATGCGATCCAGGTAGGATAAACTACGGTCACGAAGGGGCTTGGCCCACCGCCACATCTGGCCAAGATACTGGCAGTATCTGAAAACCTGGAAATCAGCAGCCCAAAAGGCCACCTCCCTCCTAAGGGAAAAGGACCCCACGTGGTGATCCTATACCCAAACCATGCCCTGAAGTTGCAGGGTTGGCTCCGTGGGCACACTGACCTTGAGTGAGGAGGCCCTCCAACTCCAACCTCCATAGAGATAACCGGGGCAAAGGGGCACCATGATGACTCAGGTGAAGGTGTCTGCATGGGCAAATGGAACGCTCATTTCCCACCAGGAAGAGGAATTAACCAAAGGCTCAGCGTGCCCTCCCGGAAACAGATTAGGGCCTGAAGCAATCCTGTGGTTTTGCAGCCAGCTCACAAGAAAGCGAGTTGAAGAAAGGAGCTCAGGGGCACTGTAATTCACAAACCTGCAAAGTTATGAATGACAGCCATTGTTCAAAAATGTATTGAAGTAAGTCTTCGAAGAGGACTTGAAAGCGGGGCAGAATTTCAGGAAAACGATTTCAGGGGGTAGACTGGAATTGCACTTAACGCATAGGAAAGGAGGCAGTATGTCGACAATGATGCACTTGGCCAAAAAGGGCGTATGCGTTTTTTCCTGAATATATTCAGGAAAAAATGCATACGCCCTTTTTGGCCAACCAAGCAAGCGTGTAAAGGAAATCTGCACTGCAATGAAGTCTCACTGCCCCCCGGTCAAAAGGGCCATCTGACAAAAGTGTAAAATCCAGAAAGGCAGGACAGGTCATGGAGAACAGGAAGCCTTGTTATGCTGATGGGCGGGATGTAAACTGCCAACAGCCACTCTGTAAAAGCAAATGGTGTTTGCTGAAACACGTAGGAAACAAAGCAACACAGCCTATGGCACTTCCACTTATGGTCCTATAGCTTAGGGAAATTAAAATCAAAATCACACAGCCACCCCAATGTTTGGGACGGCTCTGTTTAAAAGAACCTCGTCAACGGTACAAGTTAAATATCCGAGAAAACAAAAAATGGATAAAGAAGTTGTGGTACGCATGTACAATGGAATATCACTCAGCAATGAAATCTACGTCATCAGGCCCGTAGCGGCATAATGAGTGGATTCAGGTACGATGATTCTACGAGAAATAAGTCACACAGAAAAAGAAACATCATAAGATATCACTAATACACGGAATGTAAACTTGGCTACACATGAACTGAATTACAAAATAGAACAGGGTCTCAAATTTACAAAACCAACTTATGCTTGCTTATGGGGAAAGTTGAGTTGGGGTGCTGCATAAAACCAGAGATTGAAATTAGCACAGATACCGTTCCATTAGCCAAATATATAATAGACAATACCTACTCCTTGCTCAACGAAATGGACTCAACACCCCATTTTCAACGCCTGGGAAGATACCTGACAAGTAAGAATCTTAAAACCCATGGATTTATATGTCTCCATAAGGAAATCAAGCGTGTGTACAGCGGCCGAAACGCAGCAGTGAAAATCCGATAAATCCCATTATCAAAATAAATTTAAAGAAAAAAACAATGACAGTGAAATAGAGAGCAATTCTTAAATAATTCATTCAGGGCTTGTGACGCTACGTGGATTTACCACATCTACACCCAGAGCTGGGTGAGACATAAGGCTGGACACTTCGGGCTGATAGCATTGGTGAGGTTCGGTGAGCAAACGCAGACCCTTTGAAGTCATACTGCATGGTACCCATTCCATGGGTCCCAACTCTCCAGGTTTAAGGGATTCTTCCTTCAGCTAAAACATGCATGGGAAACCCAGAGTATGGTCCACCGTGTGATTGGGAAACGTTGTCAAATGCATCTCAGTTTTCGAACCCTGGTACTCGGGTTCACCATTCCAGACGCTTTACTAACACTCTCCCCACTTGGAGAGTCAGTGCCTTTAACCTCCTGTTTGGCACAGTTTGCAATTTCTGCCCAAGAGAACTGGAATAGGGAGAACCAATGAGAGACTAGCTGTAGGTGTCTGCACGGGCAAATGGAACGCTCATTTCCCACCAGGAAGAGGAATTAACCAAAGGCTCAGCATGCCCTCCCGGAAACAGATTAGGGCCTGAAGCAATCCTGCGGTTTTGCGGCCAGCTCACAAGAAAGTGAGTTGAAGAAAGGAGCTCAGGGGCACTGTAATTCACAAACCTGCAAAGTTATGAATGACAGCCATCGTCCAAAAATGTCTTGAAGTAAGTCTTCGAAGAGGACTTGAAAGGGGGGCAGAATTTCAGGAAAACGATTTCAGGGAGTAGACTGGAATTGCACTTAAAGCATAGGAAAAGAGGCAGTATGTCGACAATGATGCACTTGGCCAAAAAGGGCGTATGCGTTTTTTCCTGAATATATTCAGGCAAAAACGCATACGTCCTTTTTGGCCAACCAAGCAAGCGTGTAAATGAAATCTGCACTACAATGAAGTCTCACTGCCCCCCGGTCAAAAGGGCCATCTGAAAAAAGTGTAAAATCCAGAAAGGCAGGACAGGTCATGGAGAACAGGGAGCCTTGTTATGCTGATGGGCGGGATGTAAATTGCCAACAGCCACTCTGGAAAAGCAAATGGTGTTTGCTGAAACACGTAGGAAAAAAAGCAACACAGCCTATATCACTTCCACTTATGGTCCTATAGCTTAGGGAAATTAAAATCAAAAACACACAGCCACCCCAATGTTGGGGATGGCTCTGTTTAAAAGAACCTCATCTACGGTACAAGTTAAATATCGGAAAAAGCAAAAAATGGATAAAGAAGAAGTGGTACGCACATACAATGGAATATCACTCAGCAATGAAATCTACGTCATCAGGTCCATAGCGGCATAATGAGTGCATTCAGGAACGATGATTCTACGAGAAATAAGTCACACAGAAAAAGAAATATCATAAGATATCACTAATACACGGAATGTAAACTTGGCTACACATGAACTGAATTACAAAACAGAACAGGGTCTCAATTTGAGAAAACCAACTTATGCTTGCTTAAGGGGAAAGGTGAGTTGGGGTGCTGCATAAAACCAGAGATTGAAATTAGCACAGATACCGTTCCATAAGCCAAATATATAATAGACAAGACCTACTCCTTGCTCAACGAAATGGACTGAACACCACATATTCAATGCCTGGGAAGATACCTGACAAGTAAGATTCTTAAAACCCATGGATTTATATGTCTCCATAAGGAAATCAAGCGTGTGTACAGCGGCCTCAATGCAGCAGTGAAAATCGGATAAATCCCATTATCAAAATAAATTTCAAAAACAAAACACAATGACAGTGAAATAGAGAGCAATTCTTAAATAATTCATTCAGGTCTTGTGATGCAACCTGGATTTACCACATCTACACCCAGAGCTGGGTGAGACATAAGGCAGGACACTTCCGGCTGATAGCATTGGTGAGGTTCGGTGAGCAAACGCAGACCCTTTGAAGTCACACTGCATGGTACCCATTCCATGGGTCCCAACTCTCCAGGTTTAAGGGATTCTTCCTTCAGCTAAAACATGCATGTGAAACCCAGAGTATGGTCCACCGTGTGATTGGGAAACGTTTTCTAATGCATCTCAGTTTTCATCCCCTGGTATTCGGGTTCACCATTCCAGACGCTTTACTAACACTCTCCCCACTTGGAGAGTCAGTGCCTTTAAACTCCTGTTTGGCACAGTTTGCAATTTCTGCGCAAGATGAACAGGAATAGGGGGAACCAATGAGAGACTAGCTGGAGGTGTCTGCACGGGCAAATGGAACGCTCATTTCCCACCAGGAAGAGGAATTAACCAAAGGCTCAGCGTGCCCTGCTGGAAACTGATTAGGGCCTGAAGCAATCCTGTGGTTATGCGGCCAGCTCACAAGAAAGCGTGTTGAAGAAAGGAGCTCAGGGGCACTGTAATTCACAAACCTGCAGAGTTATGAAGGACAGCTATCATCCAAAAATGTATTGAAGTAAGTCTTCGAAGAGGAGTTGAAAACGGGGCAGAATTTCAGGAAAACGATTTCAGGGGGTAGACTGGAATTGCACTTAAAGCATAGGAAAAGAGGCAGAATGTCGACAATGATGCACTTGGCCAAAAAGGGCGTATGCGTTTTTTCCTGAATATATTCAGGCAAAAACGCATACGCCCTTTTTGGCCAACCAAGCAAGCGTGTAAATGAAATCTGCACTACAATGAAGTCTCACTGCCCCCGGTCAAAAGGGCCATCTGAAAAAACTGTAAAATCCAGGAAGGCAGGACAGGTCATGGAGAACAGGGCGACTTGTTATGCTGATGGGTGGCATGTAAATTGCCAACAGCCACTCTGGAGAAATGTATGGTGTATCCTGAAACATGTAGGAAAAAAAGCAACACAGCCTATCGCACTTCCACTTGTGGTCCTATAGCTTTGAGAAATTAAAATCAAAAACACACAGCCACCCCAAAGTTTGTGACGGCTCTGTTTACAAGAACCTCGTCTATGGTACAAGTTAAATATCTGAGAAAGCAAAAAATGGATAAAGAAGTTGTGGTACGTACGTACAATGGAATAACACTCAGCAATTATATCTACGTCATCAGGCCCGTAGCGGCATAATGAGTGGATACAGGTACGATGATACTATGAGAAATAAGTCACACAGAAAAAGAAACATCATAAGATATCAATAATACACGGAATATAAACATGGCTACACATGAACTGAATTACAAAACAGAACAGGGTCTCAAATTGAGAAAACCAACTTATGCTTGCTTATGGTGAAAGGTGAGTTGGGGTGCTGCATAAAACCAGAAATTGAAATTAGCACAGATACCGTTCCGTAAGCCAAATATATAATAGACAAGACCTACTCCTTGCTCAACGAAATGGACTCAACACCCAATATTCAACGCCTGGGAAAATACCTGACAAGTAGGAATCTTAAAACCCATGGATTTATATGTCTCCATAAGGAAATCAAGCGTGTGTACAGCGGCCTCAACGCAGCAGTGAAAATCCGATAAATCCCATTATCAAAATAAATTTCAAAAAAAAACCACAATGACAGTGAAATAGAGAGCAATTCTTAAATAATTCATTCAGGGCTTGCGATGCAACGTGGATTTACCACATCTACGCAAAGAGCTGGGTGAGACATAAGGCTGGACACTTCGGGCTGATAGCATTGGTGAGGTTCGGTGAGCAAACGCAGACCCTTTGAAGTCATACTGCATGGTACCCATTCCATGGGTCCCAACTCTGCAGCTTTCAGGGATTCTTCCTTAAGCTAAAACATGCATGGGAAACCCAGAGTATGGTCCACCGTGTGATTGGGAAACGTTTTCAAATGCATCTCAGTTTTCATCCCCTGGTACTCGGGTTCACCATTCCAGACGCTTTACTAACACTCTCCCCACTTGGAGAGTCAGTGCCTTTAACCTCCTGTGTGGCACAGTTTGCAATTTCTGCGCAAGATGAACAGGAATAGGGAGAACCAATGAGGGTCTAGCTGTAGGTGTCTGCACGGGCAAATGGAACGCTCATTTCCCACCAGGAAGAGGAATTAACCAATGGTTCAGCGTGCCCTGCCGGAAACAGTTTAGGGCCTGAAGCAATACTGCGGTTTGGCGGCCAGCTCACAAGAAAGCGAGTTGAAGAAAGGACATCAGGGGCACTGTAATTCACAAACCTGCAGAGTTATGAATGACAGCTATCGTCCAAAAATGTATTGAAGTAAGTCTTCGAAGAGGACTTGAAAGCGGGGCAGAATTTCAGGAAAACGATTTCAGGGGGTAGACTGGAATTGCACTTAAAGCATAGGAAAAGAGGCAGTATGTCGACAATGATGCACTTGGCCAAAAAGGGCGTATGCGTTTTTTCCTGAATATATTCAGGAAAAAACGCATACGCCCTTTTTGGCCAACCAAGCAAGCGTGTAAAGGAAATCTGCACTACAATGAAGTCTCACTGCCCCCCGGTCAAAAGGGCCATCTGAAAAAAGTGTAAAACCTAGAAAGGCAGGACAGGTCATGGAGAACAGGGAGCCTTGTTATGCTGATGGGCGGGATGTAAATTGCCAACAGCCACTCTGGAAAAGCAAATGGTGTTTGCTGAAACACGTAGGAAACAAAGCAACACAGCCTATGGCACTTCCACTTATGGTCCTATAGTTTAGGGAAATTAAAATCAAAAACACACAGCCACCCCAATGTTGGGGATGGCTCTGTTTACAAGAACCTCGTCTACGGTACAAGTAAAATATCGGAAAAAGCAAAAAATGGATAAAGAAGAAGTGGTACGCACGTACAATGGAATATCACTCAGCAATGAAATCTACGTCATCAGGTCCGTAGCGGAATAATGAGTGCATTCAGGTACGATGATTCTACGAGAAATAAGTCACACAGAAAAAGAAACATCATAAGATATCACTAATACACGGAATGTAAACTTGGCTACACATGAACTGAATTACAAAACAGAACAGGGTCTCAAATTGAGAAAACCAACTTACGCTTGCTTATGGGGAAAGGTGAGTTGGGGTGCTGCAGAAAACCAGAGATTGAAATTAGCACAGATACCATTCCATAAGCCAAATATATAATAGACAAGACCTACTCCTTGCTCAACGAAATGGACTCAACACCCCATATTCAACGCCTGGGAAGATACCTGACAAGTAAGAATCTTAAAACCCATGGATTTATATGTCTCCATAAGGAAATCAAGCGATGTACAGCGGCCTCGACGCAGCAGTGAAAATCCGAAAAATCCCATTATCAAAATAAATTTCAAAAACAAAACACAATGACAGTGAAATAGAGAGCAATTCTTAAATAATTCATTCAGGGCTTGCGATGCAACCTGGATTTACCACATCTACACCCAGAGCTGGGTGAGACATAAGGCAGGACACTTACGGCTGATAGCATTGTTGAGGTTCGGTGAGCAAACGCAGACCCTTTGAAGTCATACTGCATGGTACCCATTCCATCGGTCACAACTCTCCAGGTTTAAGGGATTCTTCCTTCAGCTAAAACATGCATGGGAAACACAGAGTATGGTCCACCGTGTGATTGGGAAACATTTTCAAATGCATCTCAGTTTTCGAACCCTGGTACTCGGGTTCACCATTCCAGACGCTTTACTAACACTCTCCCCACTTGGAGAGTCAGTGCCTTTAACCTCCTGTTTGGCACAGTTTGCAATTTCTGCGCAAGATGAACAGGAATAGGGAGAACCAATGAGAGACTACCTGTAGATGTCTGCATGGGCAAATGGAACGCTCATTTCCCACCAGGAAGAGGAATTAAACAAAGGCTCAGCGTGCCCTGCCGGAAACAGATTACTACCTGAAGCAATCCTGCGGTTTTGCGGCCAGCTCACAAGAAAGCGAGTTGAAGAAAGGAGCTCAGGGGCACTGTAATTCACAAACCTGCAGAGTTATGTTTGACAGCTATCGTCCAAAAATGTACTGAAGTAAGTCTTCGAAGAGGACTTGAAAGCAGGGCAGAATTTCAGGAAAACGATTTCAGGGGTAGACTGTAATTGCACTTAAAGCATAGGAAAAGAGGCAGAATGTCGACAATGATGCACTTGGCCAAAAAGGGCGTATGCGTCTTTTCCTGAATATATTCAGGAAAAAACGCATACGCCCTTTTTGGCCAACCAAGCAAGCGTGTAAAGGAAATCTGCACTACAATGAAGTCTCACTGCCCCCCGGTCAAAAGCGCCATCTGAGAAAAGTGTAAAATCCAGAAAGGCAGGACAGGTCATGGAGAACAGGGAGCCTTGTTATGCTGATGGGCGGGATGTAAATTGCCAACAGCCACTCTGGAGAAGTGTATGGTGTTTCCTGAAACACATAGGAAACAAAGCAACACAGCCGGTGGCACTTCCACTTATGGTCCTATAGCTCAGGGAAATTAAAATCAAGAACACACAGCCACCCCAATGTTTGGGATGGATCTGTTTACAAGAACCTCATCTACGGTACAATTTAAATATCCGAGAAAGCAAAAAATGGATAAAGAAGTTGTGGTACGCACGTACAATGGAATATCACTCAGCAATGAAATCTACGTCATCAGGCCCGTAGCGGCATAATGAGTGGATTCAGGTACGATGATTCTACGAGAAATAAGTCACACAGAAAAGGAAACATCATAAGATATCCCTGATACACGGAATTTAAACTTGGCTACACATGAACTGAATTACAAAACAGAACAGGGTCTCAAATTTAGAAAACCAACTAATGCTTGCTTAGGGGAAAGGTGAGTTGGGGTGCTGCATAAAACCAGAGATTGAAATTAGCACAGATACCTTTCCATAAGTCAAATATATAATAGACAAGACCTACACCTTGCTCAACGAAATGGACTCAACGCCCCATATTCAACGCCTGGGAAGATACCTGACAAGTAAGAATCTTAAAACCCATGGATTTATATGTCTCCATAAGGAAATCAAGCGTGTGTACAGGGGCCTAAACGCAGCACTGAACGTCCAATAAATCCCATTATCAAAATAAATTTCTAAAACAAAACACAATGACAGTGAAATAGAGAGCAATTCTTAAATAATTCATTCAGGGCTTGTGATGCAACCTGGATTTACCACATCTACACCCAGAGCTGGGTGAGATATAAGGCTGGACACTTTGGGCTGATAGCATTGGTGAGGTTCGGTGAGCAAACGCAGACCCTTTGAAGTCATACTGCATGGTACCCATTCCATGGCTCCCAACTCTCCAGGTTTAAGAGAGTCTTACTTCAGCTAAAACATGCATGGGAAACCCAGAGTATAGTCCACTGTGTGATTGGGAAACGTTTTCAAATGCATCTCAGTTTTCATCCCCTTGTACTCGGGTTCACCATTCCAGACGCTTTACTAATACTCTCCCCACTTGGAGAGTCAGTGCCTTTATCCTCCTGTTTGGCACAGTTTGCAATTTCTGCGCAAGATGAACAGGAATAGGGAGAACCAATGAGGGACTAGACATAGTTGTCTGCACGGGCAAATGAAACGCTCATTTCCCACCAGGAAGAGGAATTAACTAAAGGCTCAGTGTGCCCTGCCGGAAACAGATTAGGGCCTGAAGCAATCCTGCGGTTTGGCGGCCAGCTCACATGAAAGCGAGTTGAAGAAAGGACATCAGGGACACTGTATTTCACAAACCTGCAGAGTTATGAATGACAGCTATCATCCAAAAATGTACTGAAGTAAGTCTTCGAAGAGGACTGGAAAGCGGGGCAGAATTTCAGAAAAACGATTTCAGGGGGTAGACTGGAATTGCACTTAAAGCATAGGATAAGAGGTAGAATGTCGACAATGATGCACTTGGCCAAAATGGGCATATGCGTTTTTTCCTGAATATATTTAGGAAAACAGGCGTACGCCCTTTTTGGCCAACCAAGCAAGCATGTTAAGGAAATCTGCACTACACTGAAGTCTCTCTGCCCCCTGGTCAAAAGGGCCATCTGAAAAAAGTGTAAAATCCAGAAAAGCAGCACAGGCCATGGAGAAGAGGGAGCCTTGTTATGCTGATGGGTGGGATGTAAATTGCCAACAGCCACTCTTTAGAAGTGTATGTTGTTTCCTCAAACACCTAAAAAACAAAGCAACGGAGCCTACGGCATTTCCACTTATGGTCCTCTAGCTTAGGGAAATTAAAATCAAAAACACACAGCCACCCCAAAATTTTGGACGGCTCTGTTTACAAGAACCTCGTCTACGGTACAAGTTAAATATCCTAGAATGTGAAAAATGGATAAAGAATTTGTGGTACGTACGTACAATGGAATATCACTCACCAATGAAATCAATGTCATCAGGCCCGTCGCGGCATAATGAGTGGATTCAGGTACGATGATTCTAAGTGAAATAAGTCACACAGAAAATGAAACATCATAAGATATCAGTAATACACGGAATGTAAACTTGGCTACACATGAACTAAATTAAAAAACAGAACAGGGTCTCAAATTTAGAAAACCAACTTATGCTTGCTTAAGGGGAAAGGTGAGTTGGGGTGCTGCATAAAACCAGAGATAGAAATTAGCACAGATACCTTTCCATAAGCCAAATATGTAATAATCAAGACATACTCCTTGCTCAACGAAATGGACTAAACACTCCATATTCAAAGCCTAAGAATACACCTGACTAGTAAGGATCTTCAAACCCATGGATTTATATGTCTCCATAAGAGACTCAAATGTGTGTACAGCGGCATGAATGCAGCAGAGAAAATCCGATAAATCCCATTATCAAAATGAATTACAAAAACAAACACAATGACAGTGAAATAGAGAGCAATTCTTAAATAATTCTTTCAGGGCTTGTGCTGCAACCTGGATTTACCACATCTATACCAAGAGCTGAGTGAGACATAAGGTTGGACAATTCGGGCTGATAGCATTGTTGAGGTTCGATGAGCCAATGCAGACCCTTTGAAGTCATACTGCATGGTACCCATTCCATGGGCCCCAACTCTTCAGGTTTAAGGGATTCTTCCTTCAGCTAAACGTGCATGGGAAACCCACAGTATGGTGCACCGTGTGACCGGAAAACGTCTTCAAATGCATCTCAGTTTTCGTCCCCTTTTACTCGGGTTAACCATTCCAGACCCTTTACTAACACTCTCCCCACTAGGAGAGTCAGTGCCTTTAACCTCCTGCTTGGCACAGTTTGCAATTTCTGCGCAAGATGAACAAAAATAGGGAGAACCAATGAGAGACTAGCTCTAGGTGTCTGCACGTTCAAATATAACGCTCATTTCCCACCAGGAAGAGGAATTTACCAAAGGATCAGCGTGCTGTCCTGGAACCAGATTAGGGCCTGAAGCAATCCTGCGGGTTAGCGGCCAGCTCACAAGAAAGCAAGTAGAAGAAAGGAGCTCAGGCACACTGTCATTCACAAACTTGCAGAGTTATAAATGACAGCTATGGTCCAAAAATATATTGAAGTAAGTCTACGTAGAGGACTTGAAAGCTGGGCAGAATTACAGGAAAACATTTTCAGGGGCAGACTGGAATTGCATTTAAAGAATAGGGAAAGAGACAGAAAGTCGACAATGATGCACTTGGTCAAAAAGGTCGTATGCGTTTTTTCCTGAATATATTCAGGAAAAAACGCATACGCGCATTTTGGCCAACCAAGCAAGCGTGTAAAGAAATCTGCACTACAATGAAGCCTCACTGCTCCCCTGTCAAAAGGGATATCTGAAAATAGTGAAAAATCCAGAATCGCAGGACAGGCCATGGAGAACAGGGAGCCTTGTTATGCTGATGGGCGGGATGTAAATTGCCAACAGCCACTCTGGAGAAGTGTATGGTGTTTCCTCAAACACCTAAAAAGCTAAGCAACGGAGCCTATGGCACTTCAACTTATGGTTCTATAGCTTAGGGAAATTAAAATCAAAAAGACACAGCCACCCATCAATTTTGGATGGCTCTGCTTACAAGAACCTCGTCTGCGGTACAAGTTAAATATCCGAGAAAGCGAAAAATGGATAAAGAAGTTGTGGTACGTACGTACAATGGAATATCACTCAGCAATGAAATCTGTCATGAGGCGCATTGCGGCATAGTGAGTTTATTCAGGTACGATGATTCTAAGTTAACTAAGTCACACAGAAAAAGAAACACCATAAGATATCTCAAATACACGGACTGTAAACATGGCTGCACATGAACTCAATTACAAAAACAGAAAAGGGTCTCAAATTTAGAAAACCAACTTATGCTTGCTTAAGGGGAAAGGTGAGTTGTGGCGCTGCATAAAACCAGAGATTGAAATTAGCACAGATACCTTTCCATAAGCAAATATGTAATAGTCATGACCTACTCCTTGCTCCACGAAATGGACTCAACACCGCATATTCAATGCCTAGGAATATACCTGACTAGTAAGAATCTTAAAACCCATGGATTTATATGTCTCCATAAGAGAATCAAGCATGTGTACAGTGGCAAAAATGCAGCAGTGAAAATCCGATAAATCCCATTATCAAAATAAATTACAAACACAAAACTCAATGACAATGAAATAGAGAGCAATTCTTAAATAATTCATTCAGGGCTTGTGATGCAACCTGGATTTACCACATCTACACCCAGAGCTGAGTGAGACATAAGGCTGGACACTTCGGGCTGATAGCATTGGTGACGTTCGGTTAGGAAAGGCAACCCTTTGAAGTCATACTGCATGGTACCCATTCCATGGGTCCCAACTCTCCAGGTTTAAGGGATTCTTCCTTCAGGAAAAACATGCATGGGAAACCCAGAATATGGTCCACCGTGTGACTGGGAAACCTTTTTAAATGCATCTCAGTTTTCGTCCCGTCGTACTCGGTTTAACCATTCCAGACGCTTTACTAACACTCTCTCCACTTGCAGAGTCTGTGCCTTTAACCTCCTGTTTGGCACAGTTTGGAATTTCTGCGCAAGATGAACAGGAATAGGGAGAACCAATGAGAGATTAGCTGTAGGTGTCTGCACGAGCAAATTTAACGCTCATTTCGCACCAGGAGGAGGAATTAGCCAAAGGCTCAGCATGCCATGCCGGAACCAGTTTAGGGCCTGAAGCAATCCTGCGGTTTTGCGGCCAGCTCACAAGAAAGCGAGTTGAAGAAAGGAGCTCAGGGGCACTGTAATTCACAAACCTGCAGAGTTATAAATGACAGCTATTGTCCAAAAATATATTGAAGTAAGGCTGCAAAGAGGACTTGATCGCGGGGCAGAATTCCAGGAATACGATTTCAGGAGGTAGATGGGAAGTCCTCTGAAAGTATAGGAGAAGAGGCAGAACCTCGACAATGATGCACTTGGTCAAAAAGGGCATATGCGTTTCTTTCAGGGCCCTCATTAAAGAGGGTAGGAGGCTCCCAGCATGCTTCAGTGACCAATAGAGGGCCTACGTTGCCAAGGCAACGTGAGCCATCCAGGCAGGAGTGACCTCACATCAGAGGGCCCACCTCACAGAAGGGTAAGGAACCCAGTCAGGATCAGACTCTCACCAGAGTGCCCACATAAGCAAGGGGCTGGGAACCAGGCACGAGTGTCCTCACGCCCGTGGGGCCACATCATCGAAAGTTGAGGTACCCAGCACATGTGGCCTCAAACCAGAGGACCCACATCACCATGGGTCTCGGAGCGAGGCAGGCAGGATTAACCTCAAAACACATGGCCCATTGTATAAAAAAGGTGAGGAATCCAGCAGTTGGAACGTCCCAGCAGGCGGCCCAGATCACCGAGGCTATGGGATCCAGGCAGTGATGAACTCACAACAGAGGGCCCTCATCGTGATACTGTAAGCAACCCAGCCGTTGTGACCTCAGAGCACAAGGCCCACATTCCCATGGGGAAGGGAACCAAGCAGGAGTGTCATCGCACCAGTGGGCACACATCAGAAAATGTGGAGAGCCCTGCAGTTAGGGCTGGACGCCAGAGGGCCCTCATCACTGAGGAGAGGAGGCTCCCAGCAAGCTCCAACTGCTACCAGAGGGCCGACGTCGCCAATGCGGGGTGTGCCAGCCAGGCAGGAGTGACCTCAGAGCAGAGGGCCAACAACACAAAAGTGTGAGGAACCCAAAGAGGATCAGACTCTCACCACAGGGCCCACATCACCAAGGGAATGGAAACCAGGCAGGAGTGTCCTCACACCAGTGGGGCCACATCACCGAAATGTGACGGACCCAGCACACGTGGCCTCAAACTACAGGACACACATCACCAAGGGGCTGGGAGTGAGGCAGGCAGGAGGAGTCTCAAAACAGAGGGCCCATAGAAGGAAAAAGTTGAGGAATCCCGCAGTTGGAAGCTCCCCGCAGGTGGCCAGGAGCAGCGAGGCTATGGGATCCATGCCGGAGTGAACTCACACCAGAGGGCCCTCATCATGAAACTGAGCAACGTAACATTGGGACCTCAGAGCAGAAAGCCCACATTCCCATGGGGTTGGGAACCTGGCAGGAGTGTACTCGCACCACAGGGCACACATCAGAAAATTTTGGGAGCCCAGCAGTTAGGGTCTGACACCAGAGGGCCCTCATTACCGAGGGGAGGAGACTCCCAGCAGGCACCAACTCCCAACTGAGGGCCCATGTCGCCAAGGTGACGTGTGTCAGCCAGGCAGGAGTGACCTCACAGCGGAGGGCCTACCTCACAAAGGGTGAGGAACGCAGCCAGGATAAGACTCTCACCAGAGGGCCCACATCACCAAAGGGATCGGAACAAGGCAGGAGTGTCCTCACACCAGTGTGCCCACATTATAGAAAGGTGAGGAACCCAGCACATGTGGCCTAAACCAGAGGACCCACATTTCCAAGGTGCTCCGAGTGAGGCAGGCAGGAGTAGCCTAACAACACAGGGCCCACAGAATAAAAAATGTGAGGAATCCAGCAGTTGGAACCTCCCAGCAGGTGGCCCAGAGCACGGAGTCTATGGGATCCAGGCCACAGTGATCTCACAGCAGAGGGCCCACATCATGAAACTGTGAGCAACCCAGCCAGTGGGACCTCAGAGCAGAAGGCCCACATCCCCATGGGGATGGGAACCTCGCAGGAGTGTCCTCGCACAACTTAGCACGTATCAGAAAATGTGGGAACCCAGGAGTTATGGCCTGACGCCAGAGGGCCCACATCACGGAGGAGAGGAGGCTACCAGCAGGCTCCAAATGCCACCAGAGGGCCGACGTCACCAAGGCAACGGGAACAAGCCAGGCAGGAGTTACCTCACAGCAGAGGGCCCACCTCACAGAAGTGTGAGGAACCCAAAGAGGATCAGACTCTAACCAGAGCGCGCACATCACCAAGGGGATGGAAACCAGGCAGGAGTGTCCTCACACCAGTGGGGCCACATCAGCGAAAGGTGAGGAACACAGCACATGTGGCCTCAAACAAGGGGACACACATCACGAAAGGGCTGGGAGTGAGGCGTGCAGGAGGAGACTCACAACAGAGGGCCCATAGAATAAAAAAGGTGAGGAACCCCCCAGTTGGAAGCTCCAAACAGCTGGCCCAGAGCACCGAGGCTATGGGATCTATGCCGGAGTGAACTCACAGCAGAGGGCCCACATTCTGACACTGTGAGCAGCCCAGCCGTTGGGACCTCAGAGCAGAAAGCCCACATGCCCATGGGGATGGGACCCTGGCTAGAGTGTACTCGCCTGACAGGGCGCACATCAGAAAATTTTGGGAGCCCATGAGTTAGGGCCTGACGCCATAGGGCCCCCATCACCGAGGGGAGGAGACTCCCAGCAGGCACCAACTCCCAACTGAGGGCCCACATCGCCAAGGTGACGTGTGCCAGCCAGGCAGGAGTGACCTCACAGCAGAGGGCCCACCTCACAGAAGTGGGAGGAACCCAGCCAGGATCAGACTCTCACCAGAGGGCCCACATCACCAAGGGGATCAGAACAAGGCAGGAGTGTCCTCACACCAGTGGGGCCACATCATTGAAAGGTGAGGAACCCAGCACACGTGGCCTCAAACCAGAGGACACACATCACCCAGGGGCTGGGAGTGAGGCAGGCAGGAGGAGTCTCAAAACAGAGGGCCCATAGAAGGAAAAAGGTGAGGAATCCCACAGTTGGAACCTCCCCGCAGGTGGCCAGAATCAGGGAGGCTATGCGATCCATGCGGGAGTGAACTCACACCAGAGGGCCCTCATCATGAAACTGAGCAACGTACCATTGGGACCTCAGAGCAGAAGGCCCACATTCCCATGGGGTTGGGAACCGGGCAGGAGTGTACTCGCACCACAGGGCGCACATCAGAGAATTTTGGGAGCCCAGGAGTTAGGGTCTGACGCCAGAGGGCCCTCATTACTGAGGGGAGGAGACTCCCGGCAGGTACCAACTCCCAACTGAGGGCCCACATCGCCAAGGTGACATGTGCCAGCCAGGCAGGAGTGACCTCACAGCAGAGGGCCCACCTCACAGAAGGGTGAGGAACCCAGCCAGGATCAGACTCTCACCAGAGGGCCCACATCATCAAGGGGATAGGAAGCAGGCAGGAGTGTCCTCACACCAGTGGGGCCACACCATCGAAAGGCGAGGGACCCAGCACACGTGGCCTCAAACCAGAGGAAACACATCACCAAGGGGCTGGGAGAGAGGCAGGCAGGAGGAGTCTCAAAACAGAGGGCCCATAGAAGAAAAAAGGTGAGGAATCCCGCAGTTGGAACATTCCAGCAGGTGGCCAGGAGCAGAGAGGCTATGGGATCCAGGCCGGAGAGAACTCACAGCAGAGGGCCCTCATCATGAAACTCAGCAACCCATGGTTGGGACCTCAGAGCAGAAGGCCCACATTCCCATGGGGTTGGGAACCTGGCAGGAGTGTACTCGAACAACAGGGCGCATATCAGAAAATATTGGGAGCCCAGGGGTTAGGGTCTGACGCCAGAGGGCCCTCATTACCGAGGGGAGGAGACACCCAGCAGGCACCAAATCCCACCAGAGGGCCGACGTCGCCAAGGCGGGGTGTGCCAGCCAGGCAGGAGTGACCTCAGAGAAGAGGGCCCACCTCACAGAAGTGTGAGGAACCCAACCAGGATCAGACTCTCACCGGAGGGCCCACATCACCAAGGGGATGGGAACCAGGCAGGAGTGTCCTCACACCAGTAGGGCCACATCAGCCAAAGGTGAGGAACCCAGCACATGTGGCCTCCAACCAGAGGACACACATCACCAAGGGGCTAGGAGTGAGGCAGGTGTCTGGAGGGGTACATTTAACTCTAATTTCCCACCAGGAAGTGGAATGAACCAAAGTCTCAGAGTGCCGTGCCGGACCCTGATTACGGCCTGAAGCAAACCTGTGGCTCTGTGGCCAGTTTTCAAGGAAACGAGTTAAGAAAGGAAATCACGGTCACTGTAATTCACAAACCTGCAGAGTTATAAATGACAGCTATTGGCAAAAATATATTGAAGTAATTCTGCAAAGAGGACTTGAAAACGAGGCAGAATTGCAGGAATCATATTTCAGGGGGTAGATTGGAATTGCATTTAAAGCATGTGAAAAGCGGCAGATCTTTGACAGTGATGCACTTAGACAAAAGTGCGTAAACATTGTTTCCTGAATATATTCAGGAAAAAACACATATGCCCTTTTTGGCCAACCAAGCACTCTAGCAATGGAAATCCGCACTACAATGAAGTCTCATTTCCCATTCGTCAAAAGGGCCATCTGAAAAAAGTGTAAAAACCAGAAACACAGGACAGGCCATGGAGAACAGGGAGCCTTGTTATGCTGATGGGCGGGATGTAAATTGCCAACAGACACTCTGGAGATGTTTATGGTGTATCCTGAAACATCTGAAAAACAAAGCTACAGACCCTAGGGCACTTCCACTTTCGGCCCTATAGCTTAGGAAAATTAAAATCAACAAGACACAGCCAACACAAAATTTTGAGCTGCTGTGTTTACAAGAACCTTGAGTCCAGTACAAATTAAATATCCCAGAAAGAAAAAAAATGGATAAAGGAGTTGTGCTACTTACGTACAACGGAATATCACTCAGCAATGAAATCAATGTCATCAGGCCTGTAGCAGCAAATTGAGTGGATTTAAGTATGATGATTCTAAGAGAAATACGTCACACAGAGAAAGATAATTATCATAAGATATCACTAATAGAGAGAGTGTAAACTTGGCTACACATAAACTGAATTCCAAAACCGAACAGAGTCTCACATTTAGATAAAAACTTATGCTTGCTTAAGGGGAAAGTTGAGTTGCGGTGCTGTATAAAACCAGAGATTGAAATTAGCACACATACCGTTCCATAAGCCAAATATGTAATAGACAAGACCTACTCTTTGCTCAACGAAATAGACTCATCCATGGTGTATCACCTCACACCTGTTAGAATGGGCATCATCAGAAAATCTACAAACAACAAATGCTGGAAAGGGTGTGGAGATAAGGAACCCTCTTCCACTATTGTTGGGAATGAAAATTGATACAGTCACTGTGGAGAACATTATGGAGTTTCTTATAAAACTAAGAATAGAATTACCATATGATACAGCCATCCCACTACTGGGCATATACCCAGACAAAACCATAAATCGAAAAGAGACATTCACCGCAATGTTCATTGCATCACTATTTACAATATCCAGGTAATGGAAGCAACCTAAATGCCCACAGACAGACGAATGCATAAAGATGTGGTACATATATAAAATGGAATATTACTAAGCCATAAAAAGGAATGAAATTGGGTCATTTGTAGAGACGTTGATGGATCTAGAGACTGTCATACAGAGTGAAGTAAGTTAGAAATAGAAAAACAAATCTTGTCTATTAATGCATATATGTGGAACCTAGAAAAATTGTACAGATGAACCGTTTTGCAAGGCAGAAATAGAGCAACAGATGTAGACAACAAACGTATGGACACCAAGGGGGGAAAGCTGTTGGGGGGTGGTGGTGGGAGGAGTTGAGAGATTGGGATTGGTATGTATACATTTATATGTATAAAATAGATAACCAAAAAGAACCTGCTGTATAAAAAATAAAATAAAATTCAAAATTAAAAAAAATAAAATTAAAAAAAGTAAAACAGAAAAAATATTCTGCCCTTCACATACATGTATTTATATGAATAAATTATTTCCATGCATATATCTGTAAATACAGAAAAGAGGAATAAATTCTACCTTGAACCAAAAACGAAAAAAAGAAAAAGAAAAACAGAACCCACCAGTTACACAGAGGAAATCCCTATCAGGGCAATTGCTCCAGTTGTAAACAATTCTGAAGTTGGTCAGTGGTGGGGAATCATCTCCCATTCAGCCAGCAGGCCCCACGCAACAAGCGTCCTCATTGCAAAGCTGGGGGACCGTGCCGAGGCATCTGTGAGTAAACGTGGGCCGAGCCCCAGGCCAGCTGCTGCTGAAATGTTCCCACCCTTCCCAGGTAAAACACCTGAATATGTACAAGGACTTGAAAGCCTAGAGGAAGGGCCATGGAGCCACACGAGCGACAGCATGCCGGCCGACTTGATGCCTGTAGGCCAGCCAGGATGGCCCTGGCCCTGGGTGCTCTTCTGGAAGCTTTCCATTTCCCTGCCTGAGATACCCCTCCTGTCCCGGCCCCCACTGCTTTCTTCCTTCCTCACCTCTGCCCAGGGAGGAATTCCAGCGGCAGGTATGGGTGACACATCCTCTTCTTTAGCAGGTGGCATCTTGGCAACTGCTGCAGAAAGTCCAGCAGAGCCCCACTCACACTGAGCCACCCACAAAGCCGTGGCCTCTCACTCCCTCCCACCAACCCAGCCCCGAGACTGTTGACAGGGCAGAGAAAATGGCGTCAGGCACAGCTGCAGGGGCTCTTGCTGCCTGGAGTGGTGTTTATATCGATCTCAACCCAGGCACACCTGGGGAGATCTGGCCGGCACGGTCAGGCTGCCCAGGTCAGCCTATCATCACCCCTCAGGGTCTCACAGTTACAGAAAATGGAACTTGCTGAATCGGCCAGGTCCAAGGAACAGGTGTGGGCTCTTGAGAGTCAGGATAGACAAGGGGCTGTAGCTCTGGCTTGTTTTCTAATCATTTTATCTGGCCCATGAGTGGGAGACAACTTCAAGAAAACCCTCTCCTAATGAGAGGAACCCAGGAGTCAGGGAGAGGAGGGGTGGGTGGTGGGTTTAGACAGAGGCCTGGTGCCCCGGGTGCAGTGGAAGCCTCTGGAAGACCAGGTGGAGGGAGGCCGCACAGAGTGATCCCCAAGGTCACAGACCTTTTGGAGCTGCTGTTTGTTAGTTCAAGTACTGCTCTGAGGTGCTCTGTGTCAGATCTGAGTGACAGGTGAGCTGGGAGTGCTTTGCAATGTGCACTATGTGCACGGTTCCTGTTTGCCCAGACTTGCCACGGTACCTGCAAGGGTAGCTCTGTATCCTGGGAGGGGCCTGACCACGAGAACCCCATGGGCTGCAGGGTACCTGCCCAGGGAACACCATATCCTGGGAGGGGCCTGACCACGAGGGCCCTGTGTCCTGGGGTGGGGGTGGGGTACCTGCCTGGGTAAGCTCCATATCCTGGGATTGGCCTGACCTTGAGAGCCCCATGGGCTGCAGCAGTCAAGGTAACGGATGTCAGGAGAGTCAGTGAAGCCACCGAGGATATACCTCCAGTAGTTCCTAAATCCTATACCCTGCTGGTCATTCTACCAACAACCAGGACTTGGTATTCTGTATTAGTCTTCAATGATGCCTTCTTTTACACTTTTTTCACATGGCCCGTTTGACCGGGGGGCAGTGAGGCTTCATTGTAGTGCAGATTTCCTTTACACGCTTGCTTGGTTGGCCAAAAAGTGCATATGTGTTTTTTCCTGAATATAGTCAGGAAAAAACCCATATGCACTTTTTGGCCAAGTGCATCATTGTCGACATTCTGCCTCTTTTCCTATGCTTTAAGTGCAATTCCAGTCTACCCGCTGAAATCGTTTTCCTGAAATTCTGCACCGCTTTAAAGCCCTCTTCACAGACTTACTTGAATATATTTTTGGACGATAGCTATCATTCATAACTCTGCAGGTTTGTGGACTACAGTCCACTTGAGCTCTTTTCTTCAACACGCTTTCTTGTGAGCTGACCGCAAAACTGCAGGATTGCTTCAGGCCCTAATCTGTTTCTGGCAGGGCATGCTGAGCCTTTGGTTAATTCCTCTTCCTGGTGGGAAATGAGCGTTCCATTTGCCCGTGCAGACACCTACAGCTAGTCTCTCATTGGTTCTCCCTATTCCTATTCATCTTGCGCAGAAATTGCAAACTGTGCCAAACAGGAGGTTAAAGGCACAGACTCTCCAAGAGGGGAGAGTGTTGGTAAAGCGTCTGGAATGGCGAACCCGAGTACCAGGGGACGAAAACTGCGATGCATTTGAAAACGTTTCCCAATGACATGGTGGACCGTACTCTGCGTTTCCCATGCATGTTTTAGCTGAAGGAAGAATCCCTTAAACCTGGAGAGTTGAGACCCATGGAATGGGTACCATGCAGTATGTCTTCAAAGGGTCTGCATTTGCTCACCGAACCTCACCAATGCCATCAGCCCGAAGAGTCCAGCCTTATGTCTCACCCTAACCCTTACTCGAAGCCTTGCCCTAATCCGTCCCGTAATCCTAACCCATACGCAAACACTAACCCGTATCCTAACACGTACGCTCATCCTAAACAGTTGTCGTACCCTAACCTGTACCCTAAACCGTCCCTATCCCCTAACCCTAACAAACCATAACCCTAACACTTACCCAAAGCCTTACCCTAAACCGTCCCCTAATCCTAACCCGTACGTTAACACTAACTCATACCCTAACATGTACGCTCACCCTAAACCATTGTCGTACCCTAACCTGTACCCTAAACTGTCCCCGTCCCCTAAACATAACACTAACCCTAACCCTAAACCTAACCCTTACCCGAAGCCTTACCGTAACCCGTCCCCTAAAACTAACCTGGGCGCTAACACTAACCCATACCCTAACACGTACACTCACCCTAAACCGTTGGCGAACCCTAACCTGTACCCTAAACTGTCCCCATCCCTGTCCTCTAACACTAACCCTAACCCTTACCCGAAGCGTCACCCTAATCCGTCCCATAATCCTAAACCGTACGCTAAAACTAACCCGTGCCCTACCACATACGCTCACCTGAAAACGTTGTCGTACCCTAACCTGTACCCTAAACCGTCACCGTCCCCTAATCCTAACCCTAACCCTTACCCAAAGCCTTACCCTAACCGTCGCCTAATCCTAACCCGTACGCTAACACTAACTGTACCCTAACACATATGCTGACCCTAAACCGTTGTCGTACCCTAACCTGTACCCTAAACAATCCCCGTCCCCTAACCCTAACCCTAACCCTAACCCTAACCATTAAGCGAAGCCTTACCCTAACCCGTCCCTAATCCTAACCCGTACGCTAACACTAACACGTACCCTAACACATACGCTCACACTAAACCCTTGTTGTACCCTAACCTGTACCCTAAACCGTCCCCGTACCTTACCCTAACCCTAACCCTAAACCTTACCTGAAGCCTTGCCCTAACCTGTCCCCTAATCCTAACATGGACGCTAACACTAACCCATACCCTAACATGTACGCTCACCCTAAACCGTTGTCGTACCCTAACCTGTACCCTAAACCGTCACCGTCCCCTAACCCTAACCCTAACCCTAACACTTACACGAAGCCTTACACTAACCCGTCCCCTAATCCTAACCCGTGCGCTAACAATAACCCGTACCCTAACACGTACACTCACGCTAAACCGTTGTCTTACCCTAACCTCTACCCTAAACCGTCACTGTCCCCTAACACTAACCCTAATCCTAACCCTTAACCGAAGCCTTACCCTAACCTGTCCCCTTATCCTAACCAGTACACTAACACTAACCCGTAACCTAACACGTACGCTCAACCTAAACCGTTGTCGTACCCTAACCTGTACCCTAAACCGTCCCCGTCCCCTAACCCTAAACCTAACCTTAACGCTAATCCTAAACCTTACCCGAAGCCTTACCCTAAACCGTTCCCTAATCCTAACCCGTATGCTAAAACTAACCCGTACCCCAACACGTACGCTCACACTAAACCGTTGTTGTACCCTAACCTGTATCCTAAACTGTCCCTGTCACCGTCCCCTAACACTAACCCTAACCCTAACCCTAACCCTTAGCCGAAGCCTTACCCTAACCCGTCCCCTAATCCTAACCCGTAGGCTAACACTAACCCGTACCCTAACACGTATGCTCACCCTAAACCGTTGTTGTACACTAACCTGTACCCTAAACCGTCCCCGTCACCTAACACTAACCCTAACCCTAACCCTAACCCTAACCCTTACCTGAAGCCTTACCCTAAACCGTTCCCTAATCCTAACCCATACGCTAACACTAACCCGTGCCCTAACATGTACAGTCATCCTAAACCGTTGTCGTACGCTAACCTGTATCCTGAACCGTCCCCGTCCCCGTCCCCGTCCCCTAACCCTAAACCTAACCCTAACCCTTACCCAAAACCTTACTCTAAACTGTCCCATAATCCTAACCCGTACGCTAACACTAATCCATACCGTAACACGTATGCTCACCCTAAACCGTTGTCGTACCCTAACCTGTACCCTAAACCGTCCCCATCACCAAACCCTAACCCTAAACCTAACCCTAACCCTAAACCTTACCTTAAGCCTTACGCTAACCCGTCCCCTAATCCGAACACGTACGCTAACCATAACCCGTACCCTAACACGTACGCTCACACTAAACCGTTGTCGTACCCTAACCTGTACCCTAAACCGTCCCCGTCCCCTAACCCTAACCCTAAACCTAAGCCTAACCCTTAACCGAAGCCTTACCCTAACCCGTCCCCTAATCCGAACCCGTATGCTAACACTAACCCGTACTCTAATACGTACACTCACCCTAAACCGTTTTCGTATGCTAACCTGTACCCTAAACCGTCCCCGTCCCCGTCCCCTAACCCTAACGCTAACCCTAACACTAACCCTTACCCGAAGCCTTACACTAACCCGTCCCCTAATCCTAAGCCGTACGCTAACACTAAAACGTGCGCTACCACGTACGCTCACCATAAACTGTTGTCGTACACTAAAGTGTACCCTAAACCGTCCTCTTCCCCGTTCCCTAAACCTAAACCTAACCCTAACAATGACCCTTACCTGAAGCCTTACCCTAACCCATCCCATAATCCTAACCCGTACGCTAACACTAACCCGTACCCAAACACGTACGCTCACCCTAAACCGTTGTCGTACCCTAACCTGTACCCTAAACCGTCCCCGTCCCCTAACCCTAACCCTAACCCTAACCCCAACCCGAAAACTTATCCGAAGCCTTACCGTAACCCATCCCTTATTCCTAACCCGTACGCTAACACTAACCCGTACCCTAACACTAACCCGTACCCTAACACGTACGCTCAACCTAAACCGTTGTGTACCATAACCTGTACCCTAAACCATCCCCGTACACTACCCCTAACCCTAACCTAAACCTAGCCCTTACTCGAAGCCTTACCCTAATCCGTCCCCTAATCCTAACCCATACGCTAACACTAAATGATACCCTAACACGTACGCTCACCCTAAACCGTTGTTGTACCCTAAACTGTACCCTAAACCTTTCCCGTCCCCGTCCCCCAACCGTAAACCTAACCCTAAACCTAATCCTTACCCGAAGCCTTACCCTAACCCGTCCCATAATCCTAACCGTACGCTAACACTAACCCGTACCCTAACACGTACGCTCACCCTAAACAGTTGTCGTACCCTAACCTGTACCCTAAACCGTCCCCGTCACCTAACCCGAACCCTAACCCTAGCCCTAACTCTAACCCTTACCCGAAGCCTTACACTAACCCGTCCCCTAATCCTAACCCATACGCTAACACTAAACTGTACCCAAACACGTACGCTCAACCTAAACCGTTGTCGTACCCTAACCTGTACCATAAAGCGTCTCCGTCCCCTAACCCTAACCATAACCCTAACCCTAACACTTACTCGAAGCCTTATCCTAACCTGTCCCCTAATCCGAACCCGTACGCTAACACTAACCCGTACCCTAACACGTACGCTCACCCTAAACCGTTGTGTAACCTAACCTGTACCCTAAACCGTCCCCGTCCCCTAACCCTAACCCTAACCTTAATCCTAACCCTTACCCGAAGCCTTACCACAACCCGTCCCCTAATCCTAACCCGTACGCTAATACTAACACGTACCCTAACACGTACGCTCACTCTAAACCGTTGTCGTACCCTAACCTGTACCCTAAAGCATCTCCGTCCCCGTCCCCTAACCCTAATCCTAACCCTAAACCTTACCCAAAGCAGTACCCTAACCCGTCCCCTAATCCTAACCCGTACGGTAACACTAACCCGTAGCCTAACACGTACGCTCAACGTAAACCGTTGTGTACCCTAACCTGTACATTAAACCATCCCCGTACACTAACCCTAAAGCTAACCCTAAACCTAACGCTTACCGGAAGCCTTACCCTAACCCGTCCCCTAATCCTAAACCGTACGCTAACACTAAACCGTACCCTAACACGTACGCACACCCTAAACCGTTGTTGTACCCTAACGTGTACCCTAAACCGTTCCCGTCCCGTCCCCTAACCCTAAACCTAACCCTAAACCTAACCCTTACCCGAAGCCTTACCCTAACCCGTCACCTAATCCTAACCCGTAGGCTAACACTAACCCGTACCCTAACACGTACGCTCACCCTAAACCGTTGTCGAACCATAATCTGTACCCTAAACCGTCCCCCTCACCTAACCCTAACCCTAACCCTAACCCTAATTCTAAACCTTACCCGAAGCCTTACACTAAACCGTCACCTAATCCTAACCTGTACGCAAACACTAAACCGTACCCTAACACGTACGCTCACCCGAAACATTTGTCGTACACTAACCTGTACCCTAAACCGTCTCCGTCTCCCTCACCCTAACCCTAACCCTAACCCTAACCCTTACCCGAAGCCTTACCCTAAACCGTCCCCTAATCCGAACCCGTATGCTAACACTAACCCGTGCCCTAACACGTACACTCAACCTGAACAGTTGTCGTACCCTAAACTGTACCCTAAACCGTCCCCATTCCGTAACCCTAACCCTAACCCTAAACCTAACCATAAAACTTACCCAAAGCCTTACACTAACCCGTTCCCTAATCCAAATCCATACGCTAACACTAACCCGTACCCTAATACATGCGCTCACACTAAACCGTTGTCGTACCCTAAACTGTACCCTAAAAAGTCACTGTCCCCTAATTCTAACCCTAACGCTAACCCTAACACTTACCCGAAGCCTTACACTAACCCGTCCCCTAATCCTAACCCGTACGCTAACACTAACCCATACCCTAACATGTACGCTCACCCTAATCCATTGTCGTACCCTAACCTGTACCCTAAACCGTCCCCGTCCCCTAACCCTAACACTAAACCTAATCATTACCCGAAGCCTTACCCTAACCTGTCCCCTAATCCTAACCCGTACGCTAACGCTAACCAGTACCCTAACACGTACCCTCACTCTAAACCGTTGTCGTACCCTAACCTGTACCCTAAAACGTCCCCATCCCCTAACCCTAACCCTAACCCTTACCCGAAGCCTTCCCCTAACCCGTCCCCTAATCCTAACCCGTACGCTAACACTAACCCATACCCTAACACTTATGCTCACCCTAAACCGTTGTCGTACCCTAACCTCTACCCTAAACCGTCCCCGTCCCCTAACCCTAACCCTAAACCTAACCCTAAACCTAACCCTTACCCGAAGCCTTACCCTAACCCGTCCCCTAATCCTAACCTGTACGCTAACACTAACCCGTACACTAACAAGTACACTCACCCTAAAACGTTGTCATACCCTAATCTGTACCCTAAACCGTCCCCTAACCCTAACCCTAAACCTAACCCTTACCCGAAGCCTTACCCTAACCCGTCCTCTAATTCTAAACCGTACGCTAACAGTAAACCGTGCCCTAACACGTACGCTCACCCTAAACCGTTGTCGTACCCTAACCTCTACCCTAAACCGTCCCCGTCCCCTAAACCTAACCCTAACCCTAACCCTAACCCTTAACCGGAGCCTTACACTAACCCGTCCCGTAATACTCAGCCGTACGCTAACTCTAACCCATACCCTAACACGTACGCTCACCCTAAACCGTTGTCGTACCCTAACCTGTATCCTAAACCATCCCCGTCCCCTAACCCTATCCCTAACACTAACCCTAACCCTTACCCGAATCCTTACCCTAACACGTCCCCTAATCTAAACTGTACGCTAACACTAACCCGTACCCTAACACGTACGCTCACCCTAACCATTGTCGTACCCTAACCTGTACCCTAAATCGTGCCCATCCCCTAACCCTTACCCGAAGCCTAACCCTAACTGTAAACCTTACCCGAAGCCTTACACTAACCCGTCACCTAAAACTAACCGTATGCTAACACTAATCCGTGCCCTAACACGTACGCTCACCCTAAAGCGTTGTCGTGCACTAACCTGTACCCTAAACCGTCCCCGTCCCCTAACACTAAACCTAAACCTAACCCTAACACTAACCCTAAACCTTACCCGAAGCCTTACCCTAACCCGTCCCCTAATCCTAACCCGTACCCTAACACTAACCCGTACCCTAACACGTACGCTCACCCAAAACAGTTGTCGTACCGTAACCTGTACCCTAAACCGTCCCCGTCCCCTAACCCTAACCCTAACCCTAAACCTAACCCTTACCCGAAGCCTTACCCTAACCCGTCCTCTAATTCTAAACCGTACGCTAACAGTAAACCGTGCCCTAACACGTACGCTCACCCTAAACCGTTGTCGTACCCTAACCTCTACCCTAAACCGTCCCCGTCCCCTAAACCTAACCCTAACCCTAACCCTAACCCTTAACCGGAGCCTTACACTAACCCGTCCCGTAATACTCAGCCGTACGCTAACTCTAACCCATACCCTAACACGTACGCTCACCCTAAACCGTTGTCGTACCCTAACCTGTATCCTAAACCATCCCCGTCCCCTAACCCTATCCCTAACACTAACCCTAACCCTTACCCGAATCCTTACCCTAACACGTCCCCTAATCTAAACTGTACGCTAACACTAACCCGTACCCTAACACGTACGCTCACCCTAACCATTGTCGTACCCTAACCTGTACCCTAAATCGTGCCCATCCCCTAACCCTTACCCGAAGCCTAACCCTAACTGTAAACCTTACCCGAAGCCTTACACTAACCCGTCACCTAAAACTAACCGTATGCTAACACTAATCCGTGCCCTAACACGTACGCTCACCCTAAAGCGTTGTCGTGCACTAACCTGTACCCTAAACCGTCCCCGTCCCCTAACACTAGCCCTAAACCTAACCCTAACACTAACCCTAAACCTTACCCGAAGCCTTACCCTAACCCGTCCCCTAATCCTAACCCGTACCCTAACACTAACCCGTACCCTAACACGTACGCTCACCCAAAACCGTTGTCGTACCCTAACCTGTACCCTAAACCGTCCATGTCCCCTGACCCTAACCCTAACCCTAACCCTTACCTGAAGCCTTACACTAACCCGTCCCCTGAACGTAACCTGTACGCTAACACTAACCAGTACCCTAACAGGTATGCTCACCCTAAACCTTTGTCGTACATTAACCTGTACCCTAAATCGTCCTTGTCCCCTAACCCTAACCCTAACCCTAACCCTAATCCTAACCCTTACCGGAAACCTTACCCTAAACCGTTCCCTAATACTAACCCGTATGCTAACACTAACCCGTACCATAACACCTATGCTCACCCTAAACCGTTGTCGTAACCTAACCTGTACCCTAAACCGTCCCTGTCCCCGTCCCCTAACACTAACCCTAACCTTAACCCTAACACTTACCCGAAGCTTTACCCTAACCCGTCACCTAATCCTAACCCGTACGCTAACACTAAACTGTACCCTAACCCGTACGCTCACCCTAAAACGTTGTTTTACCCTAACCTGTACCCTAAACCATCCCCGTCACCTAAGCCTAACCCGAATCCTAACCCTAACCCTAACCCTTACCCAAAGCCTTACCCTAACCCGTCCCCTAATCCTAACGTGTACGCTAACACTAACCCGTACCCTAACACGTACGCTCACCCTAAACCGTTGTCATACGCTAACCTGTACCCTAAAACTTCCCCGTCCCCTAACCCTAACCTTAACCATAACCCGAACCCTAACGCTTACCAGAAGCCTTACCCTAACCCGTCCCTAATCCTAACCCGTATGCTAACACTAACCCGTACCCTAACACATACGCTCAACCTAAACCTTTGTCGTACCCTAACCTGTACCCTAAACAATCCCTGTCCCCTAACCATAACCCTAACCCTACCTCTAAACCTAAACCTTACCCGAAGCCTTACCCTAACCCGTCCCCTAATCCTAACCCGTTAGCTAACACTAACTTGTACACTGACATGTACGCTCACCCTAAACCGCTGTCGTACCCTAACCTGTACCCTAAACCATCCCGGTCGCCTAACCCTAAACCTAACCCTAACCCTAACCCTAACCCTTACCCGAAGCCTTACCCTAACACGTCCCATAATCGTATCCCGTACACTAACACTAACCCGTGCCCTAACACATACTCTCACACTAAACCGTTGTTGTAACCTAACCTGTACCCTAAACTGTCCCCTTCCCCTAATCCCTAACCCTAACCCTAATCCTAACCCTTACCCGAAGCCTTACCCTAACCTGCCCCCTAATCCTAACCCGTACGCTAACTCTAACCCGTACCGTAACACGTACGCTCACGCTAAATCGTTGTCATACACTAACCTGTACCCTAAACCGTCCGCGTCCCCGTCCTCTAAACCTAACCCTAACCCTAACCCTAACCCTTACCCGAAGCCTTACCCTAAACCGTCCCCTAATCCTAACCCATACGCTAACACTAACCCGTACCCTAACACTTACGCTCACCCTAAACCGTTGTTGTGCACTAACCTGTACCGTACACCGTCCTTTTCCCCGAACCCTAACCCTAACCCTAACCCTAACACTAACGCTTACCCGAAGCCTTACCCTAACCCGTCCCCTAATCCGAACCCGTAAGCTAACAATAATCCGTACACTAACACGTACGCTCACCCTAAATCTTTGTCGTACCCTAATCTGTACCCTAAACCGTCCACATCCCCTAACCCTAACACTAAACCTAACCCTAACTCTAAACCTTACCTGAAGCCTTACCCTAAACCGTCCCCTAAACCGAACCCGTACCCTAACAATAACCCGTACACTAACACGTACGCTCACCCTAAACGGTTGTCGTACCCTAACCTGTACCCTAAACCGTCCCCGTCCCCGTCCCCTAACCCTAACCATAAGCCTAACCCTTACCCGAAGCCTTACCCTAACCCATCCCCTAATCCGAACCGTACGCTAACACTAACCCGTACCCTAACCGTACACTCACCCTAAACAGTTGTCGTACGCTAACCTGTATTCTAAACTGTCCCCGTCCCCGTCCCCTTACCCTAAACCTAACCCTAACACTAACCCTTACCCGAAGCCTTACCCTAAACCGTTCCATAATCCTAACCCGTACGCTAACACTAAACCATGCGCTACCACGTAGGCTCAGCCTAAACTGTTGTCATACACTAACCTGTACCCTAAACCGTCCCCGTCCCCGTCCCCGTCCCCTAACCCTAACCCTAACCCTTACCCAAAGCCTTACCCTAACCCGTCCCCTAATCATAAACCGTAGGCTAACACTAACCCGTACCCTAACACGCACACTCACCCTAAACCGTTTGCGTACACTAACCTGTACCCTAAACCGTCCCCGTCCCCTAAACCTAACCCTAACCCTAACCCAAACCCTTATCCAAAGCCTTACCCTAAACGGTCCCCTAATCCTAACCCGTACGCTAACACTAACAAGTACCCAAACACGTACGCTCACCATAAACCGTTGTCGTACCCTAACCTGTACCCTAAACTCTCCCCGTCCCCGTCCCCTAAACTTAACCCTAACCCTAACCCTTACCCAAAGCCTTACACTAACCCCTCCCCTAATCCTAACCCGTACGCTAACACTAAACCATACCCTAACACGTACACTCACCCTAAATCGTTGTTGTACCCTAACCTGTACCCTAAACCGTCCCCGTCCCCGTCCCCTAACCCTAAACCTAACCGTAAACTTAACCCTTACCCGAAGCCTTACCCTAACACGTCCCCTAATCATAACCCGTACGCTAACACTAACCCGTACCCTAACACGTATGCTCACCCGAAACCGTTGTCGTAACCTAACCTGTACCCTAAACCATCCCCGTCCCCTAACCCTAAGCCTAAACCTAACCCTAACCCTAACCCTTACCCGAAGCCTTACCCTAACCCGTCATCTAATCCTAACCCGTACGCTAACACTAACCCGTACCCTAACACGTACGCTCACCCTAAACCGTTATCTTACCCTATCCTGTACACTAAACTGTCCCCATCCCCTAACCCTAACCCTAACCCTCACCCTAACCCTTACCCAAATCCTTACGCTAACCCGTCCCCTAATCCTAACCTGTACGCTAACACTAACCCGTACGCTAATACGTGCGCTCACCCTAAACCGTTGTCATACCCTAAACTGTACCCTAAACAGTCCCCGTGCCCTAACCCTAACCCTAACCCTAACCCAAACACTTACCCGAAGCCTTACCCTAACCCGTCCCCTAATGCTAATCCGTACGCTAACACTAACCCCTACCCTAACACATATGCTCACCCTAAACCGTTGTCGTACGCTTACATGTACACTAAACCGTCCCCGTCCCCTAACCCTAACCCTAACCATGACCCTAACCATTACCCGAAGCCTTACCCTAAACCGTCCCCTAATACTAACCCGTATGCTAACACTAACCCACACCCTAACACGTAAGATCACCATAATCAATTGTCGTACCATAACCTGTACCCTAAACTGTCCCCGTCCCCTAACCCTATCACTAACCCTAATCCTAACCCTTACCCGAAGCCTTAACCTAACCCCTCTCCTACTCTAACATGTACGCTAACACTAACCCATACCCTAACACGTACGCTCACCCTGAACCGTTGTCGTACCCTAACCTGTACCCTAAACCGTCCCCGTGCCCTAACCCTAACCCTAACGCTAACCCTAACTCTAACACTTACCTGAAGCCTTACCCTAACCCGTCCCGTAATCCTAACCCGTACGCTAACACTAACCCGTACCCTAACACGTACGCTCACCCTAAAACCTTGTCGTACCCTAACCTGTACCCTAAATCGTCCCTGTCCCCTAACCCTAACCCTAACCCTAACCTTAAACCTTACCCGAAGCCTTACCCAAACCGGTCCCCTAAACCTAACCCGCACGCTAACACTAACCCGTGCCCTAACACGTACGCTCACCCGAAACATTTGTCGTACACTAAGCTGTACCCTAAACCGTCCCCATTACCTAACACTAACCCGAACCCTAACCATAACCCTAAACCTTACCCGAAGCCTTACCCTAACCCGTCCCCTAATCCTAACCGTACGCTAACACTAATCCGTGCCCTAACAGGTACGCTCACCCTAAAGCGTTGTCGTACCCTAACCTGTACCCTAAACCGTTCCTGTCCCTGTACCCTAACCCTAACCCTAACCCAAACCCTAACCCTTACCCGAAGCCTTACACTAACCCATCCCATAATCCTAAACGCTACGCTAACACTAACCCGTGCCCTAACACGTACACTCACCCTAAACCGTTGTCGTACATTAACCTGTACCCTAAATCGTCCCTGTCCCCTAACCCTAACCCTAACCCTAATCCTTACCCGAAGCCTTACCCTAACTCGTCCCCTAATTCTAACCCGTATGCTAACACTAACCTGTATCCTAACACATACGCTCACCCTAAAACTTTGTCGTACACTAAGCTGTACCCTAAATCGTCCCCGTCCTCTAACCCTAAACCTAACCCTTACACAAAGCATTACCCTAACCCGTCCCCTAATCCTAACCCGTACGCTAACACTAACCCGTAACCTAACCCGTATGCTCAACCTAAACCGTTCTCGTACACTAACCTGTACCCTAAACCGTCCCGTCCCCGTCCCCTAACCCTAGCCCTTACCCGAAACCTTACCCTAACATGTCCCCTATTCCTAACCCGTACGCTAACACTATCGCGTACCCTTACACGTATGCTCACCTTAAAACGTTGTCGTACACTAACCTGTAACCTAAACCGTCTCCGTCCCCTAACCCTAACCCTAACCCTAACCCTAACCCATACCCGGAGCCTTACCCTAACCTGTCCCCTAATCCTAACCCGTACGCTAACACTAGCCCTTGCCCTAACACGTACGCTCACCCTAAACCGTTGTTGTACCCTAACCTGTACCCTAAACCGTCCCTCTACCCTAACCCTAACCCTTATCCTAACCCTAAAGCTTACCCGAAGCCTTACCCTAACCCTTCCCATAATCCTAACCCGTACGCTAACACTAACCCGTACCCTAACATGTACGCTCTCCCTAAACTGTTGTCGTACACTAAACTGTACCCTAAACCGTCCCTGTCCCTGACCATTAACCCTAACCCTAACCCTAACCCTAACCCTTACCCGACGCCTTACCCTAACCCGTCCCATAATCCTAACCCGTACGCTAACACTAACCCGTACCCTAACATGTACACTCACCCTAAACTGTTCTCGTACACTAACCTGTACCCTAAACCGTCCCTGTCCCCGACCCTTAACCCTAACCCTAACCCTAACCCTAACCCTTACCTGACGCCTTACCCTAACCCGTCCCCAAATCCTAACCCGTACGCTAACACTAACCCGTACCCTAACACGCACGCTCACCCTAAACCGTTGTCGTACCCTAACATGTACCCTAAACCGTCCCCCTCCCCTAACCCTAACCCTAACCCTAACCCTAACCCTTACACCAAGCCTTACCCTAACCCGTGCCCTAATCCTAACCCGTACGCTAACACTAACCCATACCCTAACACGTACGCTGACCCTAAACCGCTGTCGTACACTAACCTGTACCCTAAACCGTCCCCGTCCCCATCCCCGTCCCCTAACCCTAACCCTAAACCTAACCCTTACCCGAAGCCTTACCCTAACCCGTCCCCTAATCCTAACCCGTAAGCTAACACTAACCCGTGCCCTAAAACATACGCACACCCTAAAGTGTGGTTGTACCCTAACCAGTACACTAAACCGTCCCCGTCCCCGTTCCCTAACCCTAACCCTAACCCAAACCCTAAGCCTTACCCGAAGCCTTACCCTAACCCGTCTCATAATCCTAAACGATACGCTAAAACTAACCCATGCCCTAACACATACGCTCACCCTAAACCGTTGTCGTACCCTAACCTGTACCCTAAGCCGTCCCCGTCCCCTAACCCTAACCCTAATCCTTACCCGAAGCCTTACACTAACCCGTCCCCTAATCCTAACCCATACGCTAACTCTAACCCGTATCCTAACACGTACGCTCACCCTAAACCATTCTCATACACTAACCTGTACCCTAAACCATCCCCGTCAACTAACCTTAACCCTAACCCTTACCCGAAGCCTTACCATAACCCGTCCTCTAATCCTAACCCCTACGCTAACAGTAAACTGTGCCCTAAAATGTACGCTCAACCTAAACCATTGTCCTACCCTAACTTGTACCCTAAACCGTCCCCGTCCCCTAACCCTAACCCTAAACCTAGCCCTAAACCTAAACCTTACCCCGAGCCTTACCCTAACCCGACCCTTAATCCTAACCCGTACGCTAACACTAACCCATACCCTAACACGCACGCTCACCCTAAATCTTTGTCGTACCCTAACATGTACCCTAAACCGTCCCCGTCCCCTAACCCTAACCCTATCCCTAACCCTAACACTTACCCGAAGCATTACACTAACCCGTCCCCTAATCCTAATCCGTACGCTAACACTAACCCGTGTCCTAACACGTACCCTCACCCTAAACGGTTGTTGTACCCTAACCTGTACCCTAAACCGTCACCGTCCCCTAGCCGTAACCCTAACCCTAACCCTTACGCGAAGCCTTACCCTAACCCGTCCCCAATCCTAACCTGTACACTAACACTAACAAGTACCATAACACATACGCTCACCCTAAACTGTTGTCGTACACTAACCTGTAACCTAAACCGTCCCCGTCCCCTAACCCTAACCCTAACCCTAACCCTAACCCTAACCCTAACCCTTACCCGAAGCCTTACCCTAATCTGTCCCCTAATCCTAACCCGTATGCTAACACTAACCCTTGCCCTAACACGTACACTCACCCTAAACCATTGTCGTACCCTAACCTGTACTCTGAACCGTCCCTGTACCCTAACCCTAACCCTAAATCTAACCCTAACCCTAACCCTAACACTTACCCGAAGCCTTACCCTAACCCGTCCCATAATCCTAACCCGTACGCTAACACTAACCCGTTCCCTAACACGTACGCTCACCCTAAACCGTTGACGTACCCTAACCTGTACCCTAAACCGTCCCTGTCCCCTAACCCTAACCCTAACCCTAACCCTTACCAGAAGCCTTACCCTAACCCGTCCCGTAATCCTAACCCGTACGCTAACACTAACCCGTACCCTAACACGTACGCTCACCCTAAAACCTTGTCGTACCCTAACCTGTACCCTAAATCGTCCCTGTCCCCTAAAGCTAACCCTAACCCTATCCTTAAACCTTACCCGAAGCCTTACCCTAACCGGTCCCCTAAACCTAACCCGCACGCTAACACTAACCCGTGCCCTAACACGTACGCTCACCCGAAACATTTGTCGTACACTAAGCTGTACCCTAAACCGTCCCCATTACCTAACACTAACCCGAACCCTAACCATAACCCTAAACCTTACCCGAAGCCTTACCCTAACCCGTCCCCTAATCCTAACCGTACGCTAACACTAACCCGTGCCCTAACACGTACGCTCACCCTAAAGCGTTGTCGTACCCTAACCTGTACCCTAAACCGTTCCTGTCCCTGTTCCCTAACCCTAACCCTAACCCAAACCCTAACCCTTACCCAAAGCCTTACACTAACCCATCCCAAAATCCTAAACGCTACGCTAACACTAACCCGTGCCCTAACACGTACGCTCACCCTAAACCGTTGTCGTACATTAACCTGTACCCTAAATCGTCCCTGTCCCCTAACACTAACCCTAACCCTAATCCTTACCCGAAGCCTTACCCTATCTCGTCCCCTAATTCTAACCCGTATGCTAACACTAACCTGTATCCTAACACATACGCTCACCCTAAAACTTTGTCATACACTAAGCTGTACCCTAAATTGTCCCCGTCCCCTAACCCTAAACCTAACCCTTACACAAAGCCTTACCCTAACCCGTCCCCTAATCCTAACCCGTACGCTAACACTAACCCGTAACCCAACCCGTATGCTCAACCTAAACCGTTCTCGTACACTAACCTGTACCCTAAACCGTCCCGTCCCCGTCCCCTAACCCTAGCCCTTACCCGAAACCTTACCCTAACATGTCCCCTATTCCTAACCCGTACGCTAACACTATCCCGTACCCTTACACGTACGCTCACCTTAAAACGTTGTTGTACACTAACCTGTAACGTAAACCGTCTCCGTCCCCTAACCCTAACCCTAACCCTTACCCGGAGCCTTACCCTAACCTGTCCCGTAATCCTAACCCGTACGCTAACACTAACCCTTGCCCTAACACGTACGCTCACCCTAAACCGTTGTCGTACCCTAAACCGTCCCTCTACCCTAACCCTAACCCTAACCCTTATCCTAACCCTAAAGCTTACCCGAAGCCTTAACCTAACCCGTCCCCTAATCCTAAACCGTATGCTAACACTAACCCGTCCCCTAACACGTAATCTCACCCTAAACCGTTGTCGTACCCTAACCTATACCCTAAACCGTCCCCGTCCCCGTCCCCTATCCCTAACCCTAAGCCTAACCCTGAAGCTTACCCGAAGCCTTACCCTAACCCGTCCCCTAATTCTAACCCGTACGGTAACACTAACCCGTACCCTAACACGTACGCTCACCCTAAACGGTTGTCGTACCCTAACCTGTACCCTAAACCGTGTCCATCCCCTAAACCTAACCCTAACCCTAACCCTAACCTTAACCCTTACCCGAAGCCTTACCCTAACCCGTCCCCTAATCCTAACCCGTACACTAACACTAACACGTACCCTAACACTTACGGTCACCCTGAACCATTGTCGTACCCTAAACTGTACCCTAAACCGTCCCCGTCCCCTAACCCTAACCCTAACCCTAACCCTAACCCTAACCCTTACCCGAAGCCTTATCCTAACCCGTCCCCTAATCCTAAACTGTACGCTGACACTAACACGTACCCTAACACGTACGATCACCCTAAACCGTTGTCGTAACCTAACCTGTACCCTAAACCGTCCCCGTCCCCGTCACCTAACCATAACGCTAAGCCTAACCCTGAAGCTTACCCGAAGCCTTACCCTAACCCGTCCCCAATCCTAACCCGTACTGTAACACTAACCCGTACCCTAACACGTACACTCACCCTAAACCGTTGTCGTACACTAAACTGTACCCTAAACCGTGTCCGTCCCCTAAACCTAACACTAAACCTAAACCTAACCCTAACCCTTACCCGAAGCCTTACCCTAACCCGTCCCCTAAACATAACCCATACGCGAACACTAACACGTACCCTAACACGTACGGTCACCCTGAACCGTTGTCGTACACTAAACTGTACCCTAAACCGTCCCCGTCCCTTAACCCTAACCCTAACCCTAACCCTAACCAAAACCCTAATCCTTACCCGAAGCCTTACCATAACCCGTCCCCTAATCCTAACCCATACATTAACACTAAACCGTAACCTAACACCTACGCTCACCCTAAACCGTTGTCGTACACTAACCTGTACCCTAAACCGTCCCTGTCCCCTACACCTAACCATAACCCTAACCCTAACACTAACCCTTACCCGAAGCCTTACCCTAACCCGTCCCCTAATCCTAAGCCGTACGCTAACACTAACCCGTACACTAACACGTATGATCACCCTAAACCGTTGTCGTACCCTTACTTGTAACCTAAACCGTCCCCGTCCCCTAACCCTAACCCTAACCCTAACCCTAACACTTACCCAAAGCCTTACCCTAACACATCAACTAAACCTAAATCGTACGCTAACACTAACCCATGCCCTAACACGTACGCTCACCCTAAACCGTTGTCGTACACTAACCTGTACCCTAAACTGTCCCTGTCCCCTAACCCTAACCCTAAGCCTAACCCTAACCATTACGCAAAGCCTTACCCTAACCCGTCCCCCAATCCTAACCCGTACGCTAACACTAACACGTACCCTAACACTTACGGTCACCCTGAACCATTGTCGTACCCTAAACTGTACCCTAAACCGTCCCCGTCCCCTAACCCTAACCCTAACCCTAACCCTAACCCTTACCCAAAGCCTTACCGTAATCTGTCCCCTAATCCTAACCCATATGCTAACACTAAGCCGTACCCTAACACGTATGCTCACCCTAAACCATTGTCGTACCCTAACCTGTACCCTAAACCATCCCCATGCCCTAACCCTAACCCTATCCCTAACCCTAACCCTAACCCTAACCCTTACTCAAAGCCTTCCCATAACCCGTCCCCTAATGCTAACCCGTACGTTAACACTAAACCTTACCCTAACACGTACGCACACTCTAAACTGTTGTCATATCCTATCCTGTACCCTAAACCTTCCCCGTGCCCGTCCCCTAACCCTAACCCTAACCCTTACCCGAAGCGTTACCCTAACCTGTCCCCTAATCCTAACCCGAACGCTAACACTAACCCATGCCCTAACACATACGCTCACCCTAAAGCGTTGTCGTTCCCTAACCTGTACCCTAAACCGTCCCCGTCCCCTAACCCTAACACTAACCCTAATACTAACCCTTACCCGAAGCCTTCCGTTAACCCGCCCCCTAATCCTAACCCGTACGCTAACCCTAACCCGTACCCTAACACGTACGCTCACACTAAACCGTTGTCGTACCCTAAACTGTACCCTGAACCGTCCCCATCCCCAAACCCTAACCCTAACCCTTACCCGAAGCCTTACACTAACCTGTCCCCTAATCCTAACCCGTACGCTAACACTAACCCGTACCCTAACACATAGGCTCACTCTAAACCGTTCTCGTACACTAACCTGTACCCTAAACCGTCCCCATCCCCTAACCCTAACCCTAACCCTTACCCGGAGCCTTACCCTAACCTGTCCTCTAATCCTAAACCGTACGCTAACACTAACCCGTACCCTAACATGTTCGCTCACCCTAAACCGTTATCTTAACCTAAGCTGTACCCTAAACAGTCGCCGTCGCCTAAACATAACCGTAACCCTAACCCTAACACTAACACTTACCCGAAGGCTTACCCTAACCCGTCCCCTAATCCTAAACCGTACGCTAACACTAACCCGTACCCTAACACGTACGCTCACCCTAAACCGTTGTCGTAGCCTAACCTGTACCCTAAACCCACCCCATGCCCTAACACTTACCCTAAACCTAACCCTAACCCTAACCCTTACCCGAAGCCTTACCCTAACCCATCACCTAATCGGAACCCGTACGCTAACACTAACCAATACCCTATCACGTACGCTCACCCTAAACCGTTGTTGTACCCTAACCTGTACCCTAAACCCTCCCCATCCCCTAACCCTAACCCTAAACCTAAACCTAAACCTAACCCTTACCCGAAGCTTATCCTAACCCGTCCACTAATCCTAACCCGTTCGCTAACACTAACACATACCCTACCACGTACGCTCACCCTAAAGCATTGTTGTACCCTAACGTGTACCCTAAACCGTTCCCGTGCCCTAACCCTAACCCTAACCCTAACCCAAACCCTAACCCTTACCCGGAGCCTTACCCTAACCCGTCCCCTAATCCTAACCCGTACGCTAACACTAACCTGTGCCCTAACACGTACGCTCAACCTAAACCATTGTCGTACACTAACCTGTACCCTAAACCGTCCCCTAACCCTAACCCTAACCCTAACACTTACCCGAATCCTTACCCTAACCCGTCCTCTAATCCTAACCTGTACGCTAACAGTAAACTGTGCCCTAACATGTACCCTCACCCTAAACCGTTGTCCTACCCTAAACTGTACCCTAAACCGTCCCCGTCCGTAACCGTAACCCTAACACATACCCGAAGCCTTACACTAACCCGTGTCCTAATCCTAACCCGTACGTTAACACTAATCCGTAACCTAACATGTACGCTCACCCTAAACCGTTGTCGTACCCCAACCTGTACCCTAAACCGTCCCCGTCCCCTAACCCTAACCCTAAACCAAAACCTAAACTTTACCCGAAGCTTTACCCTAACCCATCCCATAATCCTATCCCGTACGCTAACCCTAACCCGTACCCTACCACGTACGCTCACCCTAAACCGTTGTCGTACCCTAACCTGTACCCTAAACCGTCCCCGTCCCCTAACAGTAACCCTAAACCTAACCCTAACCCTAACCCTTAACCGAAGCCTTACCCTAACCCGTCCCTTAATCCTAACCCGTACGCTAACACTAAACCGAGTCCTAACACGTACGCTCACCCTAAAACTTTGTCGTACCCTAACCTGTACCCTAAACCGTCCCCATCCCGTAACCCTTACCCTAACCCTAACAATTACCCGAATCCTTAACCTAACCCGTCCTCTAATCCTAACACGTACGCTAACAGTAAACCGTGCCCTAACACATACGCTCACCCTAAACCGTTGTCGTACCCTAACCTGTACCCTAAACCGTCCCCGTTCCCTAACCCTAACCCTAACCATAACCCTTACCCGAAGCCTTACCCTAACCCGTCCCCTGATCCTCTCACGTACGCTAACACTAACCCATACCCTATCACGTACGCTCACCCTAAACATTTGTCGTACACTAACCTGTACCCTAAACCGTCCCCATACCTTAACCCTAACCGTAACCCTAACCCTAACCCTAACCCTAACGCTTACCCGAAGCCTTACCCTAACCCGTCCCCTAATACTAACCAGTACGCTAACACTAACCCGTACCCTAACACGTACGCTCACCCTAAACCGTTGACGTACCCTAACCTGTACCCTAAACCTTCCCCGTCCCCTAACCCTAACCCTAACCCTAACCCTTACCAGAAGCCTTACCTTAACCCGTCCCCAATCCTAACCCGTACGCTAACACTAACAAGTACCCTAACACATACGCTCACCCTAAACTGTTGTCGTACACTAACCTGTAACCTAAACCGTCCCCGTCCCCTAACCCTAACTCTAAGCCTAACCCTAACCCTAACCCTTACCCGAAGCCTTACCCTAATCTGTCCCCTAATCCTAACCCGTATGCTAACACTAACCCTTGCCCTAACACGTACACTCACCCTAAACCATTGTCGTACCCTAACCTGTACCCTGAACCGTCCCTGTACCCTAACCTTAACCCTAACTCTAACCCTAACCCTAACCCTAACACTTACCCGAAGCCTTACCCTAACCCGTCCCATAATCCTAACCCGTACGCTAACACTAACCCGTACCCTAACACGTACGCTCACCCTAAACCGTTGACGTACCCTAAACTGTACCCTAAACCGTCCCCGTCCCCTAACCCTAACCCTAACCCTAACCCTTACCAGAAGCCTTACCCTAACCCGTCCCGTAATCCTAACCCGTACGCTAACAGTAACCCGTACCCTAACACGTACGCTCACCCTAAAACCTTGTCGTACCCTAACCTGTACCCTAAATCGTCCCTGTCCCCTAACCCTAACCCTAACCCTAACCTTAAACCTTACCCGACGCCTTACCCTAACCCGTCCCATAATCCTAACCCGTACGCTAACACTAACCCGTACCCTAACATGTACGCTCACCCTAAACTGTTATCGTACCCTAACCTGTACCCTAAACCGTCCCTGTCCCCGACCCTTAACCCTAACCCTTACTTGACGCCTTACCCTAACCCGTCCCCAAATCCTAACCCGTACGCTAACACTAACCCGTACCCTAACACGCACGCTCACCCTAAACCGTTGTCGTACCGTAACATGTACCCTAAACCGTCCCCGTCCCCTAACCCTAACCCTAACCCTAAACCTAAACCTAACCCTTACCCGAAACCTTACCATAACCCGTCCTCTAATCCTAACCCGTACGCTAACAGTAAACTGTGCCCTAACATGTACGCTGAACCTAAACCATTGTCCTACCCTAACCTGTACCCTAAACCGTCCCACTCCCCTAACCCTAACCCTAACCCTAACCCTAACCCTTACACCAAGCCTTACCCTAACCCGTGCCCTAATCCTAACCCGTACGCTAACACTAACCCATACCCTAACACGTACGCTCACCCTAAACCGCTGTCGTACACTAACCTGTACCCTAAACCGTCCCCGTACCCGTCCCCGTCCCCGTCCCCTAACCCTAAACCTAACCCTTACCCGAAGCCTTACCCTAACCCGTCCCCTAATCCTAACCCGTACGCTAACACTAACCCGTGCCCTAACACGTACGCTCACCCTAAAGTGTGGTTGTACCCTAACCAGTACACTAAACCGTCCCCGTCCCCGTTTCCTAACCCTAACCCTAACCCAAACCCTAAGCCTTACCCGAAGCCTTACCCTAACCCGTCTCATAATCCTAACCGATACGTTAAAACTAACCCATGCCCTAACACATACGCTCACCCTAAAACGTTGTCATACCCTAACCTGTACCCTAAACCGTCCCCGTCCCCTAACCCTAACCCTAATCCTTACCCGAAGCCTTACACTAACCCGTCCCCTAATCCTAACCCATACGCTAACTCTAACCCGTATCCTAACACGTACACTCACCCTAAACCATTCTCATACACTAACCTGTACCCTAAACCATCCCCGTCAACTAACCTTAACCCTAACCCTTACCCGAAGCCTTACCATAACCCGTCCTCTAATCCTAACCCGTACGCTAACAGTAAACTGTGCCCTAAAATGTACACTCAACCTAAACCATTGTCCTACCCTAACTTGTACCCTAAACCGTCCCCGTCCCCTAACCCTAACCCTAAACCTAGCCCTAAACCTAAACCTTACCGCAAGCCTTACCCTAACCCGACCCTTAATCCTAACCCGTACGCTAACACTAACCCATACCCTAACACGCACGCTCACCCTAAATCTTTGTCGTACCCTAACATGTACCCTAAACCGTCCCCGTCCCCTAACCCTAACCCTAACCCTAACCCTAACACTTACCCGAAGCATTACACTAACCCGTCCCGTAATCCTAATCCGTACGCTAACACTAACTCGTGTCCTAACACGTACCCTCACCCTAAACCGTTGTCGTACCCTAACCTGTACCCTAAACCGTCACCGTCCCCTAGCCCTAACCCTAACCCTAACCCTTACGTGAAGCCTTACCCTAACCCGTCCCCAATCCTAACCCGTACGCTAACACTAACAAGTACCCTAACACATACGCTCACCCTAAAATGTTGTCGTACACTAACCTGTAACCTAAACCGTCCCCGTCCCCTAACCCTAACCCTAACCCTAACCCTAACCCTTACCCGAAGCCTTACCCTAATCTGTCCCCTAATCCTAACCCGTATGCTAACACTAACCCTTGCCCTAACACGTACACTCACCCTAAACCATTGTCGTACCCTAACCTGTACCCTGAACCGTCCCTGTACCCTAACCCTAACCCTAACTCTAACCCTAACCCTAACCCTAACACTTACCCGAAGCCTTACCCTAACCCGTCCCATAATCCTAACCCGTACGCTAACACTAACCCGTACCCTAACACGTACGCTCACCCTTAATCGTTTTCGTACCCTAACCTGTACCCTAAACCATCCCCGTCCCCTAACCCTAACCCTAACACTATCCCTAACCCTTACCCGAAGCCTTACCCTAACTCGGCCCCCAATTCTAAACCATACGCTAACACTAACCCGTACCCTAACACGTACGGTCACCCTAAAACTTTGTCGTACCCTAAACTGTACCCTAAGTCCTCCCCTTCCCCTAAGCCTAACCCTAACCCTAATACTTACCCGAAGCCTTACCCTGAACCGTCCCCTAATCCTAACCCGTACACTAACACTAACCGGTGCCCTAAAACGAATGCTCACCCTAAACCGCTGTCGTACAATAACCTGTACCCTAAACCGTCCCCGTCCCCGTCCCCTAACCCTAACCCTAAACCTAACCCTTACCCGAAGCCTTACCCTAACCCGTCCCCTAATCCTAACCCGTACGCTAACACTAACCCGTGCCCTAACAGGTACGCTCACCCTAAAGCGTGGTCGTACCCTAACCTGTACACTAAACCGTCCCCGTCCCCGTTCCCTAACCCTAACCCTATCCCAAACCCTACCCCTTACCCGAAGCCTTACCCTAACCCGTCCCATAATCCTAAATAATACGCTAAAACTACCCCATGCCCTAACACATACGCTCACCCTAAACCGTTGTCGTACACTAACCTGTACCCTAAACCGTCTCCGTCCCCGTCCCCTAAACTTAACCCTAAACCTCACCCTTACCCGTAGCCTTACCCTAACCCGTCCCCTATTCCTAACCTATACGCTAACTCTAACCCGTACCCTAACATGTACGCTCACCCTAAAGAGTTGTCGTACACTAACCTCTACCCTAAACCTTCCCCGTCACCGTCCCCTAACCCTAACCCTAACCCTAACCCTTACCCGAAGTCTTACCCTAACAAGTCCCCAATCCTAACCCGTACGCTAACACTAACACATACCCTAACACGTACGGTCACCCTACACCGTTGTCGTACCCTAACCTATACCCTAAACAGTCCCCGTACCCTAACCCTAACCCTAACCCTAACCCTTACCCGACGCCTTACCCTAACCCGTCCCATAATCCTAACCCGTACGCTAACACTAACCCGTACCCTAACATGTACGCTCACCCTAAACTGTTATCGTACCCTAACCTGTACCCTAAACCGTCCCTGTCCCCGACCCTTAACCCTAACCCTTACTTGACGCCTTACCCTAACCCGTCCCCAAATCCTAACCCGTACGCTAACACTAACCCGTACCCTAACACGCACGCTCACCCTAAACCGTTGTCGTACCGTAACATGTACCCTAAACCGTCCCCGTCCCCTAACCCTAACCCTAACCCTAACCCTAACACTTACCCGAAGCATTACACTAACCCGTCCCGTAATCCTAATCCGTACGCTAACACTAACTCGTGTCCTAACACGTACCCTCACCCTAAACCGTTGTCGTACCCTAACCTGTACCCTAAACCGTCACCGTCCCCTAGCCCTAACCCTAACCCTAACCCTTACGTGAAGCCTTACCCTAACCCGTCCCCAATCCTAACCCGTACGCTAACACTAACAAGTACCCTAACACATACGCTCACCCTAAAATGTTGTCGTACACTAACCTGTAACCTAAACCGTCCCCGTCCCCTAACCCTAACCCTAACCCTAACCCTAACCCTAACCCTTACCCGAAGCCTTACCCTAATCTGTCCCCTAATCCTAACCCGTATGCTAACACTAACCCTTGCCCTAACACGTACACTCACCCTAAACCATTGTCGTACCCTAACCTGTACCCTGAACCGTCCCTGTACCCTAACCCTAACCCTAACTCTAACCCTAACCCTAACCCTAACCCTTACCCGAAGCCTTACCCTAACAAGTCCCCAATCCTAACCCGTACGCTAACACTAACACATACCCTAACACGTACGCTCACCCAAAACCGTTGTCGTACCCTAACCTATACCCTAAACAGTCCCCGTACCCTAACCCTAACCCTAACCCTAACCCTTACCCGAAGCCTTACCCTAACCCGTCCCCTAATCCTAACCTGTACGCTAACACTAAACCTTACCCTACCACGTACGCACACTCTAAACTGTTGTCATATCCTATCCTGTACGCTAAAACTTTCCCGTGCCCGTCCCCTAACCCTAACCCTAACCCTTACCCGAAGCCTTACCCTAACCTGTCCCCTAATCCTAACCCGTACGCTAACACTAACCCTTACCCTAACACGTACGCACACCCTAAACTGTTGTCAAATCCTATCCTGTACCCTAAACCTTCCCCGTTCCTGTCCCCTAACCCTAACCCTAACCCTTACCCGAAGCCTTACCCTAACCTGTCCCCTAATCCTAACCCGTACGCTAACACTAACCCGTGCCCTAACACATACGCTCACCCTAAAGCGTTGTCGTACACTAACCTGTACCCTAAACCGTCCCCGTCCCCTAACCCTAACACTAACCCTAATACTAACCCTTACCCGAAGCCTTCCGTTAACCCGCCCCCTAATCCTAACCCGTACGCTAACCCTAACCCGTACCCTAACACGTACGCTCACCCTAAACCGTTGTCGTACCCTAAACTGTACCCTGAACCGTCCCCATCCCCAAACCCTAACCCTAACCCTTACCCGAAGCCTTACACTAACCTGTCCCCTAATCCTAACCCGTACGCTAACACTAACCCGTACCCTAACACATAGGCTCATTCTAAACCGTTCTCGTACACTAACCTGTACCCTAAACCGTCCCCATCCCCTAACCCTAACCCTAACCCTTACCCGGAGCCTTATCCTAACCCGTCCTCTAATCCTAAACCGTACGCTAACACTAACCCGTACCCTAACATGTTCGCTCACCGTAAACCGTTATCTTAACCTAAGCTGTACCCTAAACAGTCCCCGTCGCCTAAACATAACCGTAACCCTAACCCTAACACTTACCCGAATCCTTACCCTAACCCATCCTCTAATCCTAACCTGTACGCTAACAGTAAACTGTGCCCTAACATGTACCCTCACCCTAAACCGTTGTCCTACCCTAACCTCTACCCTAAACCGTCCCCGTCCCTAACCGTAACCCTAACACATACCCGAAGCCTTACCCTAACCCGTGTCCTAATCCTAACCCGTACGTTAACACTAACCCGTACCCTAACACGTACGCTCACCCTAAACCGTTGTCGTACCCCAACCTGTACCCTAAACCGTCCCTGTCCCCTAACCCTAACCCTAACCCTAAACCAAAACCTAACCTTTACCCGAAGTTTTACCCTAACCCATCCCATAATCCTATCCCGTACGCTAACCCTAACCCATACCCTACCACGTACGCTCACCCTAAACCGTTGTCGTACCCTAACCTGTACCCTAAACCGTCCCCGTCCCCTAACAGTAACCCTAAACCTAACCCTAACCCTAACCCTTACCCGAAGCCTTACCCTAAACCGTCCCTTAATCCTAACCCGTACGCTAACACTAAACCGAGTCCTAACACGTACGCTCACCCTAAAACTTTGTCGTACCCTAACCTGTACCCTAAACCGTCCCCATCTCGTAACCCTTACCCTAACCCTAACAATTACCCGAATCCTTAACCTAACCCGTCCTCTAATCCTAACACGTACGCTCACAGTAAACCGTGCCCTAACACATACGCTCACCCTAAACCGTTGTCGTACCCTAACCTGTACCCTAAACCGTCCCCGTTCCCTAACCCTAACCCTAACCATAACCCTTACCCGAAGCCTTACCCTAATCCGTCCCCTGATCCTATCACGTACGCTAACACTAACCCATACCCTATCACGTACGCTCACCCTAAACATTTGTCGTACACTAACCTGTAGCCTAAACCGTCCCCGTCCCTTAACCCTAACCGTAACCCTAACCCTAACCCTAACCCTAACGCTTACCCGAAGCCTTACCCTAACGCGTCCCCTAATACTAACCAGTACGCTAACACTAACCTGTACCCTAACACGTACGCTCACCCTAAATCGTTGACGTACCCTAACCTGTACCCTAAACCGTCCCCGTCCCCTAACCCTAACCCTAAACCTAGCCCTAAACCTAAACCTTACCCCAAGCCTTACCCTAACCCGACCCTTAATCCTAACCCGTACGCTTACACTAACCCATACCCTAACACGCACGCTCACCCTAAATCTTTGTCGTACCCTAACATGTACCCTAAACCGTCCCCGTCCCCTAACCCTAACCCTAACCCTAACCCTAACACTTACCCGAAGCATTACACTAACCCGTCCCCTAATCCTAATCCGTACGCTAACACTAACCCGTGTCCTAACACGTACCCTCACCCTAAACCGTTTTCGTACCCTAACCTGTACCCTAAACCGTCACCGTCCCCTAGCCCTAACCCTAACCCTAACCCTTACGCGAAGCCTTACCCTAACCCGTCCCCAATCCTAACCCGTACGTTAACACTAACAAGTACCCTAACACATACGCTCACCCTAAACTGTTGTCGTACACTAACCTGTAACCTAATCCGTCCCCGTCCCCTAACCCTAACCCTAACCCTAACCCTAACCCTTACCCGAAGCCTTACCCTAATCTGTCCCCTAATCCTAACCCGTATGCTAACACTAACCCTTGCCCTAACACGTACACTCACCCTAAACCATTGTCGTACCCTAACCTGTACCCTGAACCGTCCCTGTACCCTAACCCTAACCCTAACTCTAACCCTAACCCTAACCCTAACACTTACCCGAAGCCTTACCCTAACCCGTCCCATAATCCTAACCCGTACGCTAACACTAACCAGTACCCTAACACGTATGCTCACCCTAAATCGATTTCGTACCCTAACCTGTACCCTAAACCATCCCCGTCCCCTAACCCTAACCCTAACACTATCCCTAACCCTTACCCGAAGCCTTACCCTAACTCGGCCCCCAATTCTAAACCATAAGCTAACACTAACCCGTACCCTAACACGTACGCTAACCCTAAAATTTTGTCGTACCCTAACCTGTACCCTAAGTCGTCCCCTTCCCCTAAGCCTAACCCTAACCCTAATACTTACCCGAAGCCTTACCCTAAACCGTCCCCTAATCCTAACCCTTACGCTAACACTAACCCGTGCCCTAAAACGAATGCTCACCCTAAACCGCTGTCGTACACTAACCTGTACCCTAAACCGTCCCCGTCCCCGTCCCCTAACCCTAACCCTAAACCTAACCCTTACCCGAAGCCTTACCCTAACCCGTCCCCTAATCCTAACCCGTACGCTAACACTAACCCGTGCCCTAACAGGTACGCTCACCCTAAAGCGTGGTCGTACCCTAACCTGTACACTAAACCGTCCCCATCCCCGTTCCCTAACCCTAACCCTATCCCAAACCCTACCCCTTACCCAAAGCCTTACCCTAACCCGTCCCATAATCCTAAATAATACGCTAAAACTACCCCATGTCCTAACACATACGCTCACCCTAAACCGTTGTCGTACCCTGACCTATACACTAAACCGTCCCTGTAGCCTAACCCTAACCCTAACCCTAACCCTAACCCTTACCCGAAGCCTTACCCTAACCCGTCCCATAATCCTACTCCGTACGCTAACACTAACCCGTACCCTAACACGTACGCTCACCCTAAACCGTTGTCGTACCATAACCTGTACCCTAAACCGTCCCCGTCCCCGTCCCCTAAACATAACCCTAAACCTCACCCTTACCCGTAGCCTTCCCCTAACCCGTCCCCTATTCCTAACCTATACGCTAACTCTAACCCGTACCCTAACATGTACGCTCACCCTAAAGAGTTGTCGTACACTAACCTCTACCCTAAACCGTCCCCGTCCCCGTCCCCTAACCCTAACCCTAACCCTAACCCTTACCCGAAGCCTTACCCTAACAAGTCCCCAATCCTAACCCGTACGCTAACACTAACACATACCCTAACAAGTACGCTCACCCTAAACCGTTGTCGTACCCTAACCTATACCCTAAACAGTCCCCGTACCCTAACCCTAACCCTAACCCAAACCCTTACCCGAAGCCTTACCCTAACCCGTCCCCTAATCCTAACCCGTACGCTAACACTAAACCTTACCCTAACACGTACGCACACTCTAAACTGTTGTCATATCCTATCCTGTACCCTAAACCTTCCCCGTGCCCGTCCCCTAACCCTAACCCTTACCCGAAGCCTTACCCTAACCTGTCCCCTAATCCTAACCCGTACGCTAACACTAACCCTTACCCTAACACGTACACACACCCTAAACTGTTGTCAAATCCTATCCTGTACCCTAAACCTTCCCCGTGCCCGTCCCCTAACCCTAACCCTTACCAGAAGCCTTACCCTAACCCGTCCCGTAATCCTAACCCGTACGCTAACACTAACCCGTACCCTAACATATACGCTCACCCTAAAACCTTGTCGTACCCTAACCTGTACCCTAAATCGTCCCTGTCCCCTAACCCTAACCCTAACCCTAACCTTAAACCTTACCCGACGCCTTACCCTAACCCGTCCCATAATCCTAACCCGTACGCTAACACTAACCCGTACCCTAACATGTACGCTCACCCTAAAACCTTGTCGTACCCTAACCTGTACCCTAAATCGTCCCTGTCCCCTAACCCTAACCCTAACCCTAACCTTAAACCTTACCCGACGCCTTACCCTAACCCGTCCCATAATCCTAACCCGTACGCTAACACTAACCCGTACCCTAACATGTACGCTCACCCTAAACTGTTATCGTACCCTAACCTGTACCCTAAACCGTCCCTGTCCCCGACCATTAACCCTAACCCTAACCCTAACCCTAACCCTTACTTGACGCCTTACCCTAACCCGTCCCCAAATCCTAACCCGTATGCTAACACTAACCCGTACCCTAACACGCACGCTCACCCTAAACCGTTGTCGTACACTAACATGTACCCTAAACCGTCCCCGTCCCCTAACCCTAACCCTAACCCTAAACCTAAACCTAACCCTTACCCGAAGCCTTACCATAACCCGTCCTCTAATCCTAACCCGTACGCTAACAGTAAACTGTGCCCTAACATGTACGCTGAATCTAAACCAATGTCCTACCCTAACCTGTACCCTAAACCATCCCACTCCCCTAACCCTAACCCTAACCCTAACCCTTACACCAAGCCTTACCCTAACCCGTGCCCTAATCCTAACCCGTACGCTAACACTAACCCATACCCTAACACGTACGCTCACCCTAAACCGATGTCGTACACTAACCTGTACCCTAAACTGTCCCCGTCCCCGTCCCCGTCCACTAACCCTAATCCTAAACCTAACCCTTACCCGAAGCCTTACACTAACCCGTCCCCTAATCCTAAACCATACGCTAACACTAACCCGTGCCCTAACACGTACGCTCACCCTAAAGTGTGGTTGTACCCTAACCAGTACACTAAACCGTCCCCGTCCCCGTTCCCTAACCCTAACCCTAACCCAAACCCTAAGCCTTACCCGAAGCCTTACCCTAACCCGTCTCATAATCCTAAACGATACGCTAAAACTAACCCATGCCCTAACACATACGCTCAACCTAAACCGTTGTCATACCCTAACCTGTACCCTAAACCGTCCCCGTCCCCTAAACCTAACCCTAATCCTTATGCGAAGCCTTACACTAACCCGTCCCCTAATCCTAACCCATACGCTAACTCTAACCCGTATCCTAACACGTACGCTCACCCTAAACCATTCTCATACACTAACCTGTACCCTAAACCATCCCCTTCAACTAACCTTAACCCTAACCCTTACCCGAAGCCTTACCATAACCCGTCCTCTAATCCTAACCTGTACGGTAAGAGTAAACTGTGCCCTAAAATGTACACTCAACCTAAACCATTGTCCTACCCTAACTTGTACCCTAAACCGTCCCCGTCCCCTAACCCTAACCCTAAACCTAGCCCTAAACCTAAACCTTACGCCAAGCCTTAACCTAACCCGACCCTTAATCCTAACACGTACGCTAACACTAACCCATACCCTAACACGCACGCTCACCCTAAATCTTTGTCGTACCCTAACATGTACCCTAAACCGTCCCCGTCCCCTAACCCTAACCCTAACCCTAACCCTAACACTTACCCGAAGCATTACACTAACCCGTCACCTAATCCTAATCCGTACGCTAACACTAACCCGTGTCCTAACACGTACCCTCACCCTAAACCGTTGTCGTACCCTAACCTGTACCCTAAACCGTCAACGTCCCCTAGCCCTAACCCTAACCCTAACCCTTATGCGAAGCCTTACCCTAACCCGTCCCCAATCCTAACCCGTACGCTAACACTAACAAGTACCCTAACACATACGCTCACCCTAAACTGTTGTCGTACACTAACCTGTAACCTAAACCGTCCCCGTCCCCTAACCCTAACCCTAACCCTAACCCTAACCCTAACCCTTACCCGAAGCCTTACCCTAATCTGTCCCCTAATCCTAACCCGTATGCTAACACTAACCCTTGCCCTAACACGTACACTCACCCTAAACCATTGTCGTACCCTAACCTGTACCCTGAACCGTCCCTGTACCCTAACCCTAACCCTAACTCTAACCCTAACCCTAACCCTAACACTTACCCGAAGCCTTACCCTAACCCGTCCCATAATCCTAACCCGTACGCTAACACTAACCCGTACCCTAACACGTACGCTCACCCTAAACCGTTGACGTACCCTAACCTGTACCTTAAACCGTCCCCGTCCCCTAACCCTAACCCTAACCCTAACCCTTACCAGAAGCCTTACCCTAACCCGTCCCGTAATCCTAACCCGTACGCTAACACTAACCCGTACCCTAACACGTACGCTCACCCTAAAACCTTGTCGTACCCTAACCTGTACCCTAAATCGTCCCTGTCCCCTAACCCTAACCCTAAACCTAACCTTAAACCTTACCCGAAGCCTTACCCTAACCGGTCCCCTAAACCTAACCCGCACGCTAACACTAACCCGTTCCCTAACACGTACGCTCACCCGAAACATTTGTCGTACACTAAGCTGTACCCTAAACCGTCCCCATTACCTAACACTAACCCGAACCCTAACCATAACCCTAAACCTTACCCGAAGCCTTACCCTAACCCGTCCCCTAATCCTAACCGTACGCTAACACTAACCCGTGCCCTAACACGTACGCTCACCCTAAAGCGTTGTCGTACCCTAACCTGTACCCTAAACCGTTCCTGTCCCTTTTCCCTAACCCTAACCCTAACCCAAACCCTAACCCTTACCCGAAGCCTTACACTAACCCATCCCAAAATCCTAAACGCTACGCTAACACTAACCCGTGCCCTAACACGTACGCTCACCCTAAACCGTTGTCGTACATTAACCTGTACCCTAAATCGTCCCTGTCCCCTAACACTAACCCTAACCCTAATCCTTACCCGAAGCCTTACCCTAACTCGTCCCCTAATTCTAACCCGTATGCTAACACTAACCTGTATCCTAACACATACGCTCACCCTAAAACTTTGTCGTACACTAAGCTGTACCCTAAATTGTCCCCGTCCCCTAACCCTAAACCTAACCCTTACACAAAGCCTTACCCTAACCCGTCCCCTAATCCTAACCCGTACGCTAACACTAACCCGTAACCCAACCCGTATGCTCAACCTAAACCGTTCTCGTACACTAACCTGTACCCTAAACCGTCCCGTCCCCGTCCCCTAACCCTAGCCCTTACCCGAAACCTTACCCTAACATGTCCCCTATTCCTAACCCGTACGCTAACACTATCCCGTACCCTTACACATACGCTCACCTTAAAACGTTGTCGTACACTAACCTGTAACCTAAACCGTCTCCGTCCCCTAACCCTAACCCTAAACCTAGCCCTAAACCTAAACCTTACCCCAAGCCTTACCCTAACCCGACCCTTAATCCTAACCCGTACGCTAACACTAACCCATACCCTAACACGCACGCTCACCCTAAATCTTTGTCTTACCCTAACATGTACCCTAAACCGTCCCCGTCCCATAACCCTAACCCTAACGCTAACCCTAACACTTACCCGAAGCATTACACTAACCTGTCCCCTAATCCTAATCCGTACGCTAACACTAACCCGTGTCCTAACACGTACCCTCACCCTAAACCGTTGTCGTACCCTAACCTGTACCCTAAACCGTCACCGTCCCCTAGCCCTAACCCTAACCCTAACCCTTACGCGAAGCCTTACCCTAACCCGTCCCCAATCCTAACCCGTACGCTAACACTAACAAGTACCCTAACACATACGCTCACCCTAAACTGTTGTCGTACACTAACCTGTAACCTAAACCGTCCCCGTCCCCTAACCCTAACCCTAACCCTAACCCTAACCCTAACCCTAACCCTAACCCTTACCCGAAGCCTTACCCTAATCTGTCCCCTAATCCTAACCCGTATGCTAACACTAACCCTTGCCCTAACACGTACACTCACCCTAAACCATTGTCGTACCCTAACCTTTACCCTGAACCGTCCCTGTACCCTAACCCTAACCCTAACTCTAACCCTAACCCTAACCCTAACACTTACCCGAAGCCTTACCCTAACCCGTCCCATAATCCTAACCCGTACGCTAACACTAACCCGTACCCTAACACGTACGCTCACCCTAAATCGTTTTCGTACCCTAACCTGTACCCTAAACCATCCCCGTCCCCTAACCCTAACCCTAACACTATCCCTAACCCTTACCCGAAGCCTTACCCTAACTCGGCCCCCAATTCTAAACCATACGCTAACACTAACCCGTACCCTAACACGTACGCTCACCCTAAAACTTTGTCGTACCCTAACCTGTACCCTAAGTCGTCCCCTTCCCCTAACCCTAACCCTAAACCTAACCCTTACCCGAAGCCTTACCCTAACCCGTCCCCTAATCCTAACCCGTACGCTAACACTAACCCGTGCCCTAACAGGTACGCTCAACCTAAAGCGTGGTCGTACCCTAACCTGTACACTAAACCGTCCCCGTCCCCGTTCCCTAACCCTAACCCTATCCCAAACCCTACCCCTTACCCGAAGCCTTACCCTAACCCGTCCCATAATCCTAAATAATACGCTAAAACTACCCCATGCCCTAACACATACGCTCACCCTAAACCGTTGTCGTACCCTAACCTGTACCCTAAACCGTCCCTGTAGCCTAACCCTAACCCTAACCCTAACCCTAACCCTTACCCGAAGCCTTACCCTAAACCGTCCCCTAATCCTAACCCGTACGCTAACACTAACCCGTACCCTAACACGTACGCTCACCCTAAACCGTTGTCGTACCATAACCTGTACCTAAACCATCCCCGTCCCCGTCCCCTAAACTTAACCCTAAACCTCACCCTTACCCGTAGCCTTACCCTAACCCGTCCCCTATTCCTAACCTATACGCTAACTCTAACCCGTACCCTAACATGTACGCTCACCCTAAAGAGTTGTCGTACACTAACCTCTACCCTAAACCGTCCCCGTCCCCGTCCCCTAACCCTAACCCTAACCCTAACCCTTACCCGAAGCCTTACCCTAACAAGTCACCAATCCTAACCCGTACGCTAACACTAACACATACCCTAACACGTACGCTCACCCTAAACCGTTGTCGTACCCTAGCCTATACCCTAAACAGTCCCCGTACCCTAACCCTAACCCTAACCCTAACCCTTACCCGAAGCCTTACCCTAACCCGTCCCCTAATCCTAACCCGTACGCTAACACTAAACCTTACCCTAACACGTACGCACACTCTAAACTGTTGTCATATCCTATCCTGTACCCTAAACCTTCCCCGTGCCCGTCCCCTAACCCTAACCCTAACCCTTACCCGAAGCGTTACCCTAACCTGTCCCCTAATCCTAACCCGAACGCTAACACTAACCCATGCCCTAACACATACGCTCACCCTAAAGCGTTGTCGTTCCCTAACCTGTACCCTAAACCGTCCCCGTCCCCTAACCCTAACACTAACCCTAAAACTAACCCTTAGCCGAAGCCTTCCGTTAACCCGCCCCCTAATCCTAACCCGTACGCTAACCCTAACCTGTACCCTAACACGTACGCTCACACTAAACCGTTGTCGTACCCTAAACTGTACCCTGAACCGTCCCCATCCCCAAACCCTAACCCTAACCCTTACCCGAAGCCTTACACTAACCTGTCCCCTAATCCTAACCCGTACGCTAACACTAACCCGTACCCTAACACATAGGCTCACTCTAAACCGTTCTCGTACATTAACCTGTACCCTAAACCGTCCCCATCCCCTAACCCTAACCCTAACCCTTACCTGGAGCCTTACCCTAACCTGTCCTCTAATCCTAAACCGTACGCTAACACTAACCCGTACCCTAACATGTTCGCTCACCCTAAACCGTTATCTTAACCTAAGCTGTACCCTAAACAGTCGCCGTCACCTAAACATAACCGTAACCCTAACCCTAACACTAACACTTACCCGAAGGCTTACCCTAACCCGTCCCCTAATCCTAAACCGTACGCTAACACTAACCCGTACCCTAACACGTACGCTCACCCTAAACCGTTGTCGTAGCCTAACCTGTACCCTAAACCCTCCCCATGCCCTAACACTTACCCTAAACCTAACCCTAACCCTAACCCTTACCCGAAGCTTATCCTAACCCGTCCCCTAATCCTAACCCGTTCGCTAACACTAACACATACCCTACCACGTACGCTCACCCTAAAGCATTGTTGTACCCTAACGTGTACCCTAAACCGTTCCCGTGCCCTAACCCTAACCCTAACCCTAACCCAAACCCTAACCCTTACCCGGAGCCTTACCCTAACCCGTCCCCTAATCCTAACCCGTACGCTAACACTAACCTGTGCCCTAACACGTACGCTCAACCTAAACCATTGTCGTACACTAACCTGTACCCTAAACCGTCCCCTAACCCTAACCCTAACCCTAACACTTACCCGAATCCTTACCCTAACCCGTCCTCTAATCCTAACCTGTACGCTAACAGTAAACTGTGCCCTAACATGTACCCTCACCCTAAACCGTTGTCCTACCCTAACCTGTACCCTAAACCGTCCCCGTCCGTAACCGTAACCCTAACACATACCCGAAGCCTTACACTAACCCGTGTCCTAATCCTAACCCGTACGTTAACACTAACCCGTAACCTAACATGTACGCTCACCCTAAACCGTTGTCGTACCCCAACCTGTACCCTAAACCGTCCCCGTCCCCTAACCCTAACCCTAACCCTAAACCAAAACCTAAACTTTACCCGAAGCTTTACCCTAACCCATCCCATAATCCTATCCCGTACGCTAACCCTAACCCGTACCCTACCACGTACGCTCACCCTAAACCGTTGTCGTACCCTAACCTGTACCCTAAACCGTCCTCGTCCCCTAACAGTAACCCTAAACCTAACCCTAACCCTTAACCGAAGCCTTACCCTAACCCGTCCCTTAATCCTAACCCGTACGCTAACACTAAACCGAGTCCTAACACGTACACTCACCCTAAAACTTTGTCGTACCCTAACCTGTACCCTAAACCGTCCCCATCCCGTAACCCTTACCCTAACCCTAACAATTACCCGAATCCTTAACCTAACCCGTCCTCTAATCCTAACACGTACGCTAACAGTAAACCGTGCCCTAACACATACGCTCACCCTAAACCGTTGTCGTACCCTAACCTGTACCCTAAACCGTCCCCGTTCCCTAACCCTAACCCTAACCATAACCCTTACCCGAAGCCTTACCCTAACCCGTCCCCTGAACCTCTCACGTACGCTAACACTAACCCATACCCTATCACGTACGCTCACCCTAAACATTTGTCGTACACTAACCTGTACCCTAAACCGTCCCCATACCTTAACCCTAACCGTAACCCTAACCCTAACCTTAACCCTAAGGCTTACCCGAAGCCTTACCCTAACCCGTCCCCTAATACTAACCAGTACGCTAACACTAACCCGTACCCTAACACGTACGTTCACCCTAAACCGTTGACGTACCCTAACCTGTACCCTAAACCTTCCCCGTCCCCTAACCCTAACCCTAACCCTAACCCTTACCAGAAGCCTTACCTTAACCCGTCCCCAATCCTAACCCGTACGCTAACACTAACAAGTACCCTAACACATACGCTCACCCTAAACTGTTGTCGTACACTAACCTGTAACCTAAACCGTCCCCGTCCCCTAACCCTAACTCTAAGCCTAACCCTAACCCTAACCCTTACCCGAAGCCTTACCCTAATCTGTCCCCTAATCCTAACCCGTATGCTAACACTAACCCTTGCCCTAACACGTACACTCACCCTAAACCATTGTCGTACCCTAACCTGTACCCTGAACCGTCCCTGTACCCTAACCTTAACCCTAACTCTAACCCTAACCCTAACCCTAACACTTACCCGAAGCCTTACCCTAACCCGTCCCATAATCCTAACCCGTACGCTAACACTAACCCGTACCCTAACACGTACGCTCACCCTAAACCGTTGACGTACCCTAACCTGTATCCTAAACCGTCCCCGTCCCCTAACCCTAACCCTAACCCTAACCCTTACCAGAAGCCTTACCCTAACCCGTCCCGTAATCCTAACCCGTACGCTAACAGTAACCCGTACCCTAACACGTACGCTCACCCTAAAACCTTGTCGTACCCTAACCTGTACCCTAAATCGTCCCTGTCCCCTAACCCTAACCCTAACCCTAACCTTAAACCTTACCCGACGCCTTACCCTAACCCGTCCCATAATCCTAACCCGTACGCTAACACTAACCCGTACCCTAACATGTACGCTCACCCTAAACTGTTATCGTACCCTAACCTGTACCCTAAACCGTCCCTGTCCCCGACCCTTAACCCTAACCCTTACTTGACGCCTTACCCTAACCCGTCCCCAAATCCTAACCCGTACGCTAACACTAACCCGTACCCTAACACGCACGCTCACCCTAAACCGTTGTCGTACCGTAACATGTACCCTAAACCGTCCCCGTCCCCTAACCCTAACCCTAACCCTAAACCTAAACCTAACCCTTACCCGAAGCCTTACCATAACCCGTCCTCTAATCCTAACCCGTACGCTAACAGTAAACTGTGCCCTAACATGTACGCTGAACCTAAACCATTGTCCTACCCTAACCTGTACCCTAAACCGTCCCACTCCCCTAACCCTAACCCTAACCCTAACCCTAACCCTTACACCAAGCCTTACCCTAACCCGTGCCCTAATCCTAACCCGTACGCTAACACTAACCCATACCCTAACACGTACGCTCACCCTAAACCGCTGTCGTACACTAACCTGTACCCTAAACCGTCCCCGTCCCCGTCCCCGTCCCCGTCCCCTAACCCTAAACCTAACCCTTACCCGAAGCCTTACCCTAACCCGTCCCCTAATCCTAACCCGTACGCTAACACTAACCCGTGCCCTAACACGTACGCTCACCCTAAAGTGTGGTTGTACCCTAACCAGTACACTAAACCGTCCCCGTCCCCGTTTCCTAACCCTAACCCTAACCCAAACCCTAAGCCTTACCCGAAGCCTTACCCTAACCCGTCTCATAATCCTAACCGATACGCTAAAACTAACCCATGCCCTAACACATACGCTCACCCTAAACCGTTGTCATACCCTAACCTGTACCCTAAACCGTCCCCGTCCCCTAACCCTAACCCTAATCCTTACCCGAAGCCTTACACTAACCCGTCCCCTAATCCTAACCCATACGCTAACTCTAACCCGTATCCTAACACGTACGCTCACCCTAAACCATTCTCATACACTAACCTGTACCCTAAACCATCCCCGTCAACTAACCTTAACCCTAACCCTTACCCGAAGCCTTACCATAACCCGTCCTCTAATCCTAACCCGTACGCTAACAGTAAACTGTGCCCTAAAATGTACACTCAACCTAAACCATTGTCCTACCCTAACTTGTAACCTAAACCTTCCCCGTCCCCTAACCCTAACCCTAAACCTAGCCCTAAACCTAAACCTTACCCCAAGCCTTACCCTAACCCGACCCTTAATCCTAACCCGTACGCTAACACTAACCCATACCCTAACACGCACGCTCACCCTAAATCTTTGTCGTACCCTAACATGTACCCTAAACCGTCCCCGTCCCCTAACCCTAACCCTAACCCTAACCCTAACACTTACCCGAAGCATTACACTAACCCGTCCCGTAATCCTAATCCGTACGCTAACACTAACTCGTGTCCTAACACGTACCCTCACCCTAAACCGTTGTCGTACCCTAACCTGTACCCTAAACCGTCACCGTCCCCTAGACCTAACCCTAACCCTAACCCTTACGTGAAGCCTTACCCTAACCCGTCCCCAATCCTAACCCGTACGCTAACACTAACAAGTACCCTAACACATACGCTCACCCTAAACTGTTGTCGTACACTAACCTGTAACCTAAACCGTCCCCGTCCCCTAACCCTAACTCTAAGCCTAACCCTAACCCTAACCCTTACCCGAAGCCTTACCCTAATCTGTCCCCTAATCCTAACCCGTATGCTAACACTAACCCTTGCCCTAACACGTACACTCACCCTAAACCATTGTCGTACCCTAACCTGTACCCTGAACCGTCCCTGTACCCTAACCTTAACCCTAACTCTAACCCTAACCCTAACCCTAACACTTACCCGAAGCCTTACCCTAACCCGTCCCATAATCCTAACCCGTACGCTAACACTACCCCGTACCCTAACACGTACGCTCACCCTAAAACGTTGACGTACCCTAACCTGTACCCTAAACCGTCCCCGTCCCCTAACCCTAACCCTAAACCTAACCCTTACCAGAAGCCTTACCCTAACCCGTCCCGTAATCCTAACCCGTACGCTAACAGTAACCCGTACCCTAACACGTACGCTCACCCTTAATCGTTTTCGTACCCTAACCTGTACCCTAAACCATCCCCGTCCCCTAACCCTAACCCTAACACTATCCCTAACCCTTACCCGAAGCCTTACCCTAACTCGGCCCCCAATTCTAAACCATACGCTAACACTAACCCGTACCCTAACACGTACGGTCACCCTAAAACTTTGTCGTACCCTAACCTGTACCCTAAGTCCTCCCCTTCCCCTAAGCCTAACCCTAACCCTAATACTTACCCGAAGCCTTACCCTAAACCGTCCCCTAATCCTAACCCGTACGCTAACACTAACCGGTGCCCTAAAACGAATGCTCACCCTAAACCGCTGTCGTACAATAACCTGTACCCTAAACCGTCCCCGTCCCCTAACCCTAACCCTAAACCTAACCCTTACCCGAAGCCTTACCCTAACCCGTCCCCTAATCCTAACCCGTACGCTAACACTAACCCGTGCCCTAACAGGTACGCTCACCCTAAAGCGTGGTCGTACCCTAACCTGTACACTAAACCGTCCCCGTCCCCGTTCCCTAACCCTAACCCTATCCCAAACCCTACCCCTTACCCGAAGCCTTACCCTAACCCGTCCCATAATCCTAAATAATACGCTAAAACTACCCCATGCCCTAACACATACGCTCACCCTAAACCGTTGTCGTACCCTAACCTGTACCCTAAACCGTCCCTGTAGCCTAACCCTAACCCTAACCCTAACCCTAACCCTTACCCGAAGCCTTACCCTAACCCGTCCCATAATCCTACTCCGTACGCTAACACTAACCCGTACCCTAACACGTACGCTCACCCTAAACCGTTGTCGTACCATAACCTGTACCCTAAACCATCCCCGTCCCCGTCCCCTAAACTTAACCCTAAACCTCACCCTTACCCGTAGCCTTACCCTAACTCGTCCCCTATTCCTAACCTATACGCTAACTCTAACCCGTACCCTAACATGTACGCTCACCCTAAAGAGTTGTTGTACACTAACCTCTACCCTAAATCTTCCCCGTGCCCGTCCCCTAACCCTAACCCTAACCCTTACCCGAAGCCTTACCCTAACCTGTCCCCTAATCCTAACCCGTACGCTAACACTAACCCGTGCCCTAACACATACGCTCACCCTAAAGCGTTGTCGTACACTAACCTGTACCCTAAACCGTCCCCGTCCCCTAACCCTAACACTAACCCTAATACTAACCCTTACCCGAAGCCTTCCGTTAACCCGCCCCCTAATCCTAACCCGTACGCTAACCCTAACCCGTACCCTAACACGTACGCTCACCCTAAACCGTTGTCGTACCCTAAACTGTACCCTGAACCGTCCCCATCCCCAAACCCTAACCCTAACCCTTACCCGAAGCCTTACACTAACCTGTCCCCTAATCCTAACCCGTACGCTAACACTAACCCGTACCCTAACACATAGGCTCACTCTAAACCGTTCTCGTACACTAACCTGTACCCTAAACCGTCCCCATCCCCTAACCCTGACCCTAACCCTTACCCGGAGCCTTATCCTAACCCGTCCTCTAATCCTAAACCGTACGCTAACACTAACCCGTACCCTAACATGTTCGCTCACCGTAAACCGTTATCTTAACCTAAGCTGTACCCTAAACAGTCCCCGTCGCCTAAACATAACCGTAACCCTAACCCTAACACTTACCCGAATCCTTACCCTAACCCGTCCTCTAATCCTAACCTGTACGCTAACAGTAAACTGTGCCCTAACATGTACCCTCACCCTAAACCGTTGTCCTACCCTAACCTGTACCCTAAACCGTCCCCGTCCCTAACCGTAACCCTAACACATACCCGAAGCCTTACCCTAACCCGTGTCCTAATCCTAACCCGTACGTTAACACTAACCCGTACCCTAACACGTACGCTCACCCTAAACCGTTGTCGTACCCCAACCTGTACCCTAAACCGTCCCTGTCCCCTAACCCTAACCCTAACCCTAAACCAAAACCTAACCTTTACCCGAAGTTTTACCCTAACCCATCCCATAATCCTATCCCGTACGCTAACCCTAACCCATACCCTACCACGTACGCTCACCCTAAACCGTTGTCGTACCCTAACCTGTACCCTAAACCGTCCCCGTCCCCTAACAGTAACCCTAAACCTAACCCTAACCCTAACCCTTACCCGAAGCCTTACCCTAACCCGTCCCTTAATCCTAACCCGTACGCTAACACTAAACCGAGTCCTAACACGTACGCTCACCCTAAAACTTTGTCGTACCCTAACCTGTACCCTAAACCGTCCCCATCTCGTAACTCTTACCCTAACCCTAACAATTACCCGAATCCTTAACCTAACCCGTCCTCTAATCCTAACACGTACGCTCACAGTAAACCGTGCCCTAACACATACGCTCACCCTAAACCGTTGTCGTACCCTAACCTGTACCCTAAACCGTCCCCGTTCCCTAACCCTAACCCTAACCATAACCCTTACCCGAAGCCTTACCCTAACCCGTCCCCTGATCCTATCACGTACGCTAACACTAACCCATACCCTATCACGTACGCTCACCCTAAACATTTGTCATACACTAACCTGTACCCTAAACCGTCCCCGTCCCTTAACCCTAACCGTAACCCTAACCCTAACCCTAACCCTAACGCTTACCCGAAGCCTTACCCTAACGCGTCCCCTAATACTAACCAGTACGCTAACACTAACCTGTACCCTAACACGTACGCTCACCCTAAATCGTTGACGTACCCTAACCTGTACCCTAAACCGTCCCCGTCCCCTAACCCTAACCCTAAACCTAGCCCTAAACCTAAACCTTACCCCAAGCCTTACCCTAACCCGACCCTTAATCCTAACCCGTACGCTTACACTAACCCATACCCTAACACGCACGCTCACCCTAAATCTTTGTCGTACCCTAACATGTACCCTAAACCGTCCCCGTCCCCTAACCCTAACCCTAACCCTAACCCTAACACTTACCCGAAGCATTACACTAACCCGTCCCCTAATCCTAATCCGTACGCTAACACTAACCCGTGTCCTAACACGTACCCTCACCCTAAACCGTTTTCGTACCCTAACCTGTACCCTAAACCGTCACCGTCCCCTAGCCCTAACCCTAACCCTAACCCTTACGCGAAGCCTTACCCTAACCCGTCCCCAATCCTAACCCGTACGCTAACACTAACAAGTACCCTAACACATACGCTCACCCTAAACTGTTGTCGTACACTAACCTGTAACCTAATCCGTCCCCGTCCCCTAACCCTAACCCTAACCCTAACCCTAACCCTTACCCGAAGCCTTACCCTAATCTGTCCCCTAATCCTAACCCGTATGCTAACACTAACCCTTGCCCTAACACGTACACTCACCCTAAACCATTGTCGTACCCTAACCTGTACCCTGAACCGTCCCTGTACCCTAACCCTAACCCTAACTCTAACCCTAACCCTAACCCTAACACTTACCCGAAGCCTTACCCTAACCCGTCCCATAATCCTAACCCGTACGCTAACACTAACCAGTACCCTAACACGTATGCTCACCCTAAATCGATTTCGTACCCTAACCTGTACCCTAAACCATCCCCGTCCCCTAACCCTAACCCTAACACTATCCCTAACCCTTACCCGAAGCCTTACCCTAACTCGGCCCCCAATTCTAAACCATAATCTAACACTAACCCGTACCCTAACACGTACGCTAACCCTAAAATTTTGTCGTACCCTAACCTGTACCCTAAGTCGTCCCCTTCCCCTAAGCCTAACCCTAACCCTAATACTTACCCGAAGCCTTACCCTAAACCGTCCCCTAATCCTAACCCTTACGCTAACACTAACCCGTGCCCTAAAATGAATGCTCACCCTAAACCGCTGTCGTACACTAACCTGTACCCTAAACCGTCCCCGTCCCCGTCCCCTAACCCTAACCCTAAACCTAACCCTTACCCGAAGCCTTACCCTAACCCGTCCCCTAATCCTAACCCGTACGCTAACACTAACCCGTGCCCTAACAGGTACGCTCACCCTAAAGCGTGGTCGTACCCTAACCTGTACACTAAACCGTCCCCATCCCCGTTCCCTAACCCAAACCCTATCCCAAACCCTACCCCTTACCCAAAGCCTTACCCTAACCCGTCCCATAATCCTAAATAATACGCTAAAACTACCCCATGTCCTAACACATACGCTCACCCTAAACCGTTGTCGTACCCTGACCTATACACTAAACCGTCCCTGTAGCCTAACCCTAACCCTAACCCTAACCCTAACCCTTACCCGAAGCCTTACCCTAACCCGTCCCATAATCCTACTCCGTACGCTAACACTAACCCGTACCCTAACACGTACGCTCACCCTAAACCGTTGTCGTACCGTAACCTGTACCCTAAACCGTCCCCGTCCCCGTCCCCTAAACATAACCCTAAACCTCACCCTTACCCGTAGCCTTCCCCTAACCCGTCCCCTATTCCTAACCTATACGCTAACTCTAACCCGTACCCTAACATGTACGCTCACCCTAAAGAGTTGTCGTACACTAACCTCTACCCTAAACCGTCCCCGTCCCCGTCCCCTAACCCTAACCCTAACCCTAACCCTTACCCGAAGCCTTACCCTAACAAGTCCCCAATCCTAATCCGTACGCTAACACTAACACATACCCTAACACGTACGCTCACCCTAAACCGTTGTCGTACCCTAACCTATACCCTAAACAGTCCCCGTACCCTAACCCTAACCCTAACCCAAACCCTTACCCGAAGCCTTACCCTAACCCGTCCCCTAATCCTAACCCGTACGCTAACACTAAACCTTACCCTAACACGTACGCACACTCTAAACTGTTGTCATATCCTATCCTGTACCCTAAACCTTCCCCGTGCCCGTCCCCTAACCCTAACCCTTACCCGAAGCCTTACCCTAACCTGTCCCCTAATCCTAACCCGTACGCTAACACTAAACCTTACCCTAACACGTACGCACACTCTAAACTGTTGTCATATCCTATCCTGTACCCTAAACCTTCCCCGTGCCCGTCCCCTAACCCTAACCCTTACCCGAAGCCTTACCCTAACCCGTCCCGTAATCCTAACCCGTACGCTAACACTAACCCGTACCCTAACATATACGCTCACCCTAAAACCTTGTCGTACCCTAACCTGTACCCTAAATCGTCCCTGTCCCCTAACCCTAACCCTAACCCTAACCTTAAACCTTACCCGACGCCTTACCCTAACCCGTCCCATAATCCTAACCCGTACGCTAACACTAACCCGTACCCTAACATGTACGCTCACCCTAAAACCTTGTCGTACCCTAACCTGTACCCTAAATCGTCCCTGTCCCCTAACCCTAACCCTAACCCTAACCTTAAACCTTACCCGACGCCTTACCCTAACCCGTCCCATAATCCTAACCCGTACGCTAACACTAACCCGTACCCTAACATGTACGCTCACCCTAAACTGTTATCGTACCCTAACCTGTACCCTAAACCGTCCCTGTCCCCGACCATTAACCCTAACCCTAACCCTAACCCTAACCCTTACTTGACGCCTTACACTAACCCGTCCCCAAATCCTAACCCGTACGCTAACACTAACCCGTACCCTAACACGCACGCTCACCCTAAACCGTTGTCGTACACTAACATGTACCCTAAACCGTCCCCGTCCCCTAACCCTAACCCTAACCCTAAACCTAAACCTAACCCTTACCCGAAGCCTTACCATAACCCGTCCTCTAATCCTAACCCGTACGCTAACAGTAAACTGTGCCCTAACATGTACGCTGAATCTAAACCAATGTCCTACCCTAACCTGTACCCTAAACCATCCCACTCCCCTAACCCTAACCCTAACCCTAACCCTAACCCTTACACCAAGCCTTACCCTAACCCGTGCCCTAATCCTAACCCGTACGCTAACACTAACCCATACCCTAACACGTACGCTCACCCTAAACCGCTGTCGTACACTAACCTGTACCCTAAACCGTCCCCGTCCCCGTCCCCGTCCACTAACCCTAATCCTAAACCTAACCCTTACCCGAAGCCTTACCCTAACCCGTCCCCTAATCCTAAACCATACGCTAACACTAACCCGTGCCCTAACACGTACGCTCACCCTAAAGTGTGGTTGTACCCTAACCAGTACACTAAACCGTCCCCGTCCCCGTTCCCTAACCCTAACCCTAACCCAAACCCTAAGCCTTACCCGAAGCCTTACCCTAACCCGTCTCATAATCCTAACCGATACGCTAAAACTAACCCATGCCCTAACACATACGCTCACCCTAAACCGTTGTCATACCCTAACCTGTACCCTAAACCGTCCCCGTCCCCTAAACCTAACCCTAATCCTTATGCGAAGCCTTACACTAACCCGTCCCCTAATCCTAACCCATACGCTAACTCTAACCCGTATCCTAACACGTACGCTCACCCTAAACCATTCTCATACACTAACCTGTACCCTAAACCATCCCCTTCAACTAACCTTAACCCTAACCCTTACCCGAAGCCTTACCATAACCCGTCCTCTAATCCTAACCTGTACGGTAACAGTAAACTGTGCCCTAAAATGTACACTCAACCTAAACCATTGTCCTACCCTAACTTGTACCCTAAACCGTCCCCGTCCCCTAACCCTAACCCTAAACCTAGCCCTAAACCTAAACCTTACCCCAAGCCTTAACCTAACCCGACCCTTAATCCTAACCCGTACGCTAACACTAACCCATACCCTAACACGCACGCTCACCCTAAATCTTTGTCGTACCCTAACATGTACCCTAAACCGTCCCCGTCCCCTAACCCTAACCCTAACCCTAACCCTAACACTTACCCGAAGCATTACACTAACCCGTCCCCTAATCCTAATCCGTACGCTAACACTAACCCGTGTCCTAACACGTACCCTCACCCTAAACCGTTTTCGTACCCTAACCTGTACCCTAAACCGTCACCGTCCCCTAGCCCTAACCCTAACCCTAACCCTTACGCGAAGCCTTACCCTAACCCGTCCCCAATCCTAACCCGTACGCTAACACTAACAAGTACCCTAACACATACGCTCACCCTAAACTGTTGTCGTACACTAACCTGTAACCTAATCCGTCCCCGTCCCCTAACCCTAACCCTAACCCTAACCCTAACCCTTACCCGAAGCCTTACCCTAATCTGTCCCCTAATCCTAACCCGTATGCTAACACTAACCCTTGCCCTAACACGTACACTCACCCTAAACCATTGTCGTACCCTAACCTGTACCCTGAACCGTCCCTGTACCCTAACCCTAACCCTAACTCTAACCCTAACCCTAACCCTAACACTTACCCGAAGCCTTACCCTAACCCGTCCCATAATCCTAACCCGTACGCTAACACTAACCCGTACCCTAACACGTACGCTCACCCTAAACCGTTGACGTACCCTAACCTGTACCTTAAACCGTCCCCGTCCCCTAACCCTAACCCTAACCCTAACCCTTACCAGAAGCCTTACCCTAACCCGTCCCGTAATCCTAACCCGTACGCTAACACTAACCCGTACCCTAACACGTACGCTCACCCTAAAACCTTGTCGTACCCTAACCTGTACCCTAAATCGTCCCTGTCCCCTAACCCTAACCTTAAACCTTACCCGAAGCCTTACCCTAATCGGTCCCCTAAACCTAACCCGCACGCTAACACTAACCCGTGCCCTAACACGTACGCTCACCCGAAACATTTGTCGTACACTAAGCTGTACCCTAAACCGTCCCCATTACCTAACACTAACCCGAACCCTAACCATAACCCTAAACCTTACCCGAAGCCTTACCCTAACCCGTCCCCTAATCCTAACCGTACGCTAACACTAACCCGTGCCCTAACACGTACGCTCACCCTAAAGCGTTGTCGTACCCTAACCTGTACCCTAAACCGTTCCTGTCCCTGTTCCCTAACCCTAACCCTAACCCAAACCCTAACCCTTACCCAAAGCCTTACACTAACCCATCCCAAAATCCTAAACGCTACGCTAACACTAACCCGTGCCCTAACACGTACGCTCACCCTAAACCATTGTCGTACATTAACCTGTACCCTAAATCGTCCCTGTCCCCTAACACTAACCCTAACCCTAATCCTTACCCGAAGCCTTACCCTAATTCGTCCCCTAATTCTAACCCGTATGCTAACACTAACCTGTATCCTAACACATACGCTCACCCTAAAACTTTGTCGTACACTAAGCTGTACCCTAAATTGTCCCCGTCCCCTAACCCTAAACCTAACCCTTACACAAAGCCTTACCCTAACCCGTCCCCTAATCCTAACCCGTACGCTAACACTAACCCGTAACCCAACCCGTATGCTCAACCTAAACCGTTCTCGTACACTAACCTGTACCCTAAACCGTCCCGTCCCCGTCCCCTAATCCTAGCCCTTACCCGAAACCTTACCCTAACATGTCCCCTATTCCTAACCCGTACGCTAACACTATCCCGTACCCTTACACGTACGCTCACCTTAAAACGTTGTCGTACACTAACCTGTAACCTAAAACGTCTCCGTCCCCTAACCCTAACCCTAACCCTTACCCGGAGCCTTACCCTAACCTGTCCCCTAATCCTAACCCGTACGCTAACACTAACCCTTGCCCTAACACGTACGCTCACCCTAAACCGTTGTCGTACCCTAAACCGTCCCTCTACCCTAACCCTAACCCTAACCCTTATCCTAACCCTAAAGCTTACCCGAAGCCTTAACCTAACCCGTCCCCTAATCCTAACCCGTATGCTAACACTAACCCGTCCCCTAACACGTAATCTCACCCTAAACCGTTGTCGTACCCTAACCTATACCCTAAACCGTCACCGTCCCCGTCCCCTATCCCTAACCCTAAGCCTAACCCTGAAGCTTACCCGAAGCCTTACCCTAACCCGTCCCCTAATTCTAACCCGTACGGTAACACTAACCCGTACCCTAACACGTACCCTCACCCTAAACGGTTGTCGTACCCTAACCTGTACCCTAAACCGTGTCCATCCCCTAAACCTAACCCTAACCCTAACCCTAACCTTAACCCTTACCCGAAGCCTTACCCTAACCCGTCCCCTAATCCTAACCCGTACACTAACACTAACACGTACCCTAACACTTACGGTCACCCTGAACCATTGTCGTACCCTAAACTGTACCCTAAACCGTCCCCGTCCCCTAACCCTAACCCTAACCCTAACCCTAACCCTTACCCGAAGCCTTATCCTAACCCGTCCCCTAATCCTAAACTGTACGCTGACACTAACACGTACCCTAACACGTACGATCACCCTAAACCGTTGTCGTAACCTAACCTGTACCCTAAACCGTCCCCGTCCCCGTCACCTAACCATAACGCTAAGCCTAACCCTGAAGCTTACCCGAAGCCTTACCCTAACCCGTCCCCAATCCTAACCCGTACTGTAACACTAACCCGTACCCTAACACGTACACTCACCCTAAACCGTTGTCGTACACTAAACTGTACCCTAAACCGTGTCCGTCCCCTAAACCTAACACTAAACCTAAACCTAACCCTAACCCTTACCCGAAGCCTTACCCTAACCCGTCCCCTAAACATAACCCGTACGCGAACACTAACACGTACCCTAACACGTACGGTCACCCTGAACCGTTGTCGTACACTAAACTGTACCCTAAACCGTCCCCGTCCCTTAACCCTAACCCTAACCCTAACCCTAACCAAAACCCTAATCCTTACCCGAAGCCTTATCATAACCCGTCCCCTAATCCTAACCCATACATTAACACTAAACCGTAACCTAACACCTACGCTCACCCTAAACCGTTGTCGTACACTAACCTGTACCCTAAACCGTCCCTGTCCCCTACACCTAACCATAACCCTAACCCTAACACTAACCCTTACCCGAAGCCTTACCCTAACCCGTCCCCCAATCCTAACCCGTACGCTAACACTAACACGTACCCTAACACTTACGGTCACCCTGAACCATTGTCGTACCCTAAACTGTTCCCTAAACCGTCCCCGTCCCTTAACCCTAACCCTAACCCTAACCCGAACCCTAAGCCTAATCCTTACCCGAAGCCTTACCATAACCCGTCCCCTAATCCTAACCTGTACGCTAACACTAAACCGTAACCTATCACGTACGCTCACACTAAACTGTTGTCGTACCCTAACCTGTACCCTAAACCGTCCCTGGCCCCTAACCCTAACTCTAACACTAACCCTTACCCGAAGCCTAACACTAACCCGTCCCCTAATCCTAAGCCGTGCGCTAACAATAACCCATAACCCAACATGTACGCTCAAACTAAACCGTTGTCGTACCCTAAACTGTCCCCATCCCCTAACCCTAACCCTAACCCTAACCCTAACCCTTACCCGAAGCCTTACCCTAACCCGTCCCCTAATCCTAACCCGTATGCTAACACTAACCCGTACCCTAACACGTACGCTCACCCTAAAACGTTGTTGTACCCAAACTTTTGCCCTAAACCGTCCCCGTCCCCGTCCCCTAACCCTAACGCTAACCCTTACCCAAAGCCTTACCCTAACACGTCCCCTAATCCTAACCCGTACGCTAACACTAAACCGTACCTTAACACGTACGCTCACTCTAAACAGTTGTCGTACCCTAACCTGTACCCTAAACCGTCCCCGTCCCCTAACCCTAACCCTAACCCTAACCCTAACCCTTACACAAAGCCTTACCGTAACCTGTCCCCTAATCCTAACCCATATGCTAACACTAAGCCGTACCCTAACACGTATGCTCACCCTAAACCATTGTCGTACCCTAACCTGTACCCTAAACCATCCCCGTGCCCTAACCCTAACCCTATCCCTAACCCTAACCCTAACCCTAACCCTTACTCGAAGCCTTCCCATAACCCGTCCCCTAATGCTAACCCGTACGTTAACACTAACCCGTAACCTAACACGTACGCTCACCCTAAACCGTTGTCGTACCCTAGCCTGTAACCTAAACCGTCCCTGTCCCCTAGCCCTAACAGTAAACCTAACCCTAACACTAACCCTTACCCGAAGCCTTTCCCTAACCCGTACCCTAATCCTAACCCGTACGCTAACACTAACTTGTACCCTAAAACGTACGCTCACCCTAAACCGTTGTTGTACCCTAACCTGTACCCTAAACCGTCCCCGTCCCCTAACCATAACCCTAACCCTAAACCTTACCCGAAGCCTTACACTAACCCGTCCCCTAATCCTAAACCGTACGTTGACACTAACACGTAGCCTAACACGTACGCTCACCCTAAACCGTTTTCGTACACTAACCTGTACCCTAAACCGTGTCCGTCCCCTATACCTAACCCTAACCCTAACCCTAAACCTAACCCTTACACGAAGCCTTACCCTTACCCGTCCCCTAATCCTAACCCGTACGCTAACAATAACACGTACCCTAAAACGTACGGTCACCCTGAACCATTGTCGTACCCTAAACTGTACCCTAAACCGTACCCGTCCCTTAACCCTAACCCTAACCCTAACCCTAACCCTAACCCTAATTCTTTCCTGAAGCCTTAACATAACCCGTCCCCTAAACCTAACCCGTACACTAACATTAAATTGTAACCTAACACGTACGCTCACACTAAACCGTTGTCGTACTCTAACCTGTACACTAAACCCTCCCTGTCCCCTAACCCTAACCGTAACCCTAACCCTATCACTAACCCTTACCCAAAGCCTAACACTAACCCGTCCCCTAATCCTAAGCCGTGTGCTAACAGTAACCCATACCCCAACATGTACGCTCAACCTAAACCGTTGTCGTACCCTAAACTGTCCCCATCCCCTAACCCTAACCCTAACCCTAACCCCAACCCTAACCCTTACCCGAAGCCTTACCCTAACCCGTCCCCTAATCCTAACCGGTACGCTAACACTAACCCGTACCCTAACACGTACACTCACCCTAAAACTTTGTCGTACCCTAAACTGTACCCTAAACCGTCCCCGTCCCCTAACCCTAACCCTAACCCTTACCCGAAGCCTTACCCTAACCCGTCCCCTAATGCTAACCCGTACGCTAACACTAACCCGTACCCTAACACGTACGCTCACCCTAAACCGTAGTTGTACCCTTACCTGTACCCTAAACCATCCCCATCCCCTAACCCTAACCCTAACCCTTACCGGAAGCCTTAACCTAACCCGTCCCCTAATCCTAACCCGTACGCTAACACTAAACAGTACCCTAACACGTACGCTCACCCTAAACCGTGGACGTACCCTAACCTGTACCTTAAACCGTCCCCATCCCCTAACCCTAACCCGAACCCTAACACTAACCCTTACCCGAATACTTAACCTAACCTGTCCCCTACTCCTAACCCGTACGCTAACACTAACCCGTACCCTAACACGTACGCTCACCCTAAACCACTGTCATACCCTAACCTGTACCCTAAACAGTCCCCGTCCCCTAACCCTAACCCTAACCCTAACTCTTACCTGAAGCCTTACACTAACCCGTACCCTAATCCTAACCCGTACGCTATCACTAAACCGTACCCTGAGACGTACGCTCACCCTAAAAGGTTGTCGTACTCTAACCTGTACCCTACACCGTCCCCTAACCCTAACCCTAACCCTTACCCGAAGCCTTACCCTAACCCGTCCCCTAATCCTAAACCGTACGCTAACACTAACCCGTGCCCTAACACATACGCTCACCCTAAAGCGTTGTCGTACCCTAACCTGTACCCTAAACCGTCCCCGTCCCCGTCCCCTAACCCTAACCCTAACCCTAACCGTAACACTTACCCGAAGCCTTACCCTAACACGTCCCCTAATCCTAACCCGTATGCTAACACTAACCCGTACCCTAACACGTACGCTCACCCTAAACCATTGTCCTACCCTAACCTGTACCCTAAACCGTCCCCGTCCCCGTCCCCTAAACCTAACACTAACCCTAACCCTAACCATTCCCCAAAGCCTTACCCTAACCGTCCCCTAATCCTAAACCGTACGCTCACACTAACCCGTGCCCTAACACGTACGCTCACCCTGAACTGTTGTCGTACCCTAACCTGTACCCTAAACCGTCCCCGTCCCCTAAACCTAACCCTAACCTCACCCTAATCCTATCCCTTACCCAAAGCCTTACCCTAACCCGTCCCCTAATCCTAACCCGTACACTAACACTAACCCGTGCCCTAAAACATACACTCAACCTAAACCGTTGTCGTACCCTAACCTGTACCCTAAACCGTCCCCGTGCCCTAACCCTAACCCTAACCCTAACCCTAACCCTAAATCTAACCCTTACCCGAAGCCTTACCCTAACCCGTCCCCTAATCCTAACCCGTACGCTAACAATAACACATACCCTAAAACGTACGGTCACCCTGAACCATTGTCGTACCCTAAACTGTACCCTAAACCTTCCCCGTCCCTTAACCCTAACCCTAACCCTAACCCTAACCCTAATCCTTTCCCGAAGCCTTAACATAACCCGTCCCCTAATCCTAACCCGTACGCAAATATTAAATCGTAACCTAACACGTACGCTCACACTAAACCGTTGTCGTACCCTAACCTGTACCCAAACCATCCCCGTCCCCGTCCCCTAACCCTAACCCTAACCCTTACCCGAAGCCTTATCCTAACCCGTACCCTAATCATAACCTGTAGGCTAACACTAACCCGTACCCTAAAACGCACACTCACCCTAAACCGTTTCCGTACACTAACCTGTACCCTAAACCGTCCCCGTCCACTAAACCTAACCCTAACCCTAACCCTAACCCTTACCCGAAGCCTTACCCTAACACTTCCCCTAATCCTAACCCGTACGCTAACACTAACCCGTACCCTAACACGTATGCTCAACCTAAACGGTTGTTGTACCTTAACCTGTACCCTAAACCGTCCCCGTCCCCTAAACCTAACCCTAACCCTAACCCAAACCCTTACCCAAAGCCTTACCCTAAACGGTCCCCTAATCCTAACCCGTACGCTAACACTAACAAGTTCCCAAACACGTACGCTCACCATAAACCGTTGTCGTACCCTAACCTGTACCCTAAACTCTCCCCGTCCCCATCCCCTAAGCTTAACCCTAACCCTAACCCTTACCCAAAGCCTTACACTAACCCCTCCCCTAATCCTAACCCGTACGCTAACACTAAACCATACCCTAACACGTTCACTCACCCTAAATCGTTGTTGTACCCTAACCTGAACCCTAAACCGTCCCCGTCCCCATCCCCTAACCCTAAACCTAACCGTAAACTTAACCCTTACCCGAAGCCTTACCCTAACACGTCCCCTAATCATAACCCGTACGCTAACACTAACCCGTACCCTACCACGTACGCTCACCCGAAAACGTTGTCGTAACCTAACCTGTACCCTAAACCGTCCCTGTCTCCTAACCCTAACAGTAAACCTAACCCTAACACTAACCCTTACCCGAAGCCTTTCCCTAACCCGTACCCTAATCCTAACCCGTACGCTAACACTAACTTGTACCCTAAAACGTACGCTCACCCTAAACCGTTGTTGTACCCTAACCTGTACCCTAAACGGTCCCCGTCCCCTAACCATAACCCTAACCCTAAACTTATCCCTAACCCTTACCCGACGCCTTACCCTACTCCTAACCTGTACGCTAACACTAACCCATACCCTAATATGTACGCTCACCCTAAACAGTTGTCGTACACTAAACTGTACCCTAAACCGTCCCCGTCCCCTAACCCTAACCCTAACCCTAACCCTAACCCTAAACCTTACCCGAAGCCTTACCCTAACGCATCCCCTACTCCTAACCCATACGCTAACACTAAACCATACCCTAACACGTACACTCACCCTAAATCGTTGTTGTACCCTAACCTGAACCCTAAACCGTCCCCGTCCCCGTCCCCTAACCCTAAACCTAACCGTAAACTTAACCCTTACCCAAAGCCTTACCCTAACACGTCCCCTAATCATAACCCGTACGCTAACACTAAACCGTACCCTACCACGTACGCTCACCCGAAACCGTTGTCGTAACCTAACCTGTACCCTAAATCATCCCCGTCCCCTAACCCTAAGCCTAAACGTAACCCTAACCCTAAACCTTACCCGAAGCCTTACCCTAACCCGTCCCCTAATCCTAACCCGTACGCTAACACTAACCCATACCCTAACACGTACGCTCACCCTAAACCGTTTTCGTACCCTAACCTGTACCTTAAACCGTCCCCGTCCCCTAACCCTAACCCTAACCCTAACCCTAAACTTAACCCTTACCCGAAGCCCTACCCTAAACCGTCCCCTAATCTTAAACTGTACGCTAACTCTAACCCGTACCCTAACACGTACGCTCACGCTAAACCGTTGTCGTACCCTAACGTGTACCCTAATCCGTCCCCGTTCCCGTCACCTAACCCTAATCCTAAACCTTACCCGTAGCCTTACCCCAACCCGTCCCCTAATCCTAACCCGTACGCTAACACTAACACGTACCCTAATATGTACGCTCACCCTAAAACTTTGCCGTACCCTAACCTGTACCCTAAACCGTCCCGGTCCCCTAACCATAACCCTAACCCTAACCCTAACCCTAAACCTTACCCAAAGCCTTACACTAACCCGTCCCCTAATCCTAACCCATACGCTAACACTAACCCGTACCCTAACACGTACGCTCACCCTAAACCGTTGTCGTAGCCTAACCTGTACCCTAAACCGTCTCCGTCACCTAACCCTAACCCTAACCCTAACACTTACCCGAAACCTTGCCCTAACTCGTCCCTAATCCTAAGCTGTAGGCTAAAACTAACCCTTACCCTAACACGTACGCGCACACTAAACTGTGGTCGTACGCTAACCTGTACACTAAACCGTCCCCGTCCCCTAACCCTAACCCTAACCCTAACCCTAGCCCTTACCTGAAGCATTACCCTAACCCGTCCCCTAATCCGAACCCGTACGCTAACACTAACCCGTACCCTAACACGTACACTCACCTTAAACAGTTGTCGTACCCTAAACTGTACCCTAATACATCCCCGTCCCCGTCCCCTAACCCTAACCTTAACCCTAACCCTAACCCTTACCCGAAGCCTTACCCTAACCCGTCATCTAATCCCAACCCGTACACTAACACTAACCCGTACCCTAACACGTACGCTCACCCTAAACCGTTATCTTACCCTAACCTGTACCCTAAACTGTCCCCGTCCCCTAACCCTAACCCTAACCCTCACCCTAACCCTTACCCAAAGCCTTACGCTAACCCGTCCCCTAATCCTAATCTGTACGCTAACACTAACCCGTACCCTAATACGTGCGCTCACCCTAAACCGTTGTCATACCTTAACCTGTACCCTAAACCGTCCCGTCCCCGTCCCCTAACCCTAGCCCTTACCCGAAACCTTACCCTAACATGTCCCCTATTCCTAACCCGTACGCTAACACTATCCCGTACCCTTACACGTACGCTCACCTTAAAACGTTGTCATACACTAACCTGTAACATAAACCGTCTCCGTCCCCTAACCCTAACCCTAACCCTAAAACTAACCCTAACCCTTACCCGGAGCCTTACCCTAACCTGTCCCCTAATCCTAACCCGTACGCTAACACTAACACTTGCCCTAACACGTACGCTCACCCTAAACCGTTGTCGTACCCTAACCTGTACCCTAAACCGTCCCTCTACCCTAACCCTAACCCTAACCCTTATCCTAACCCTAAAGCTTACCCGAAGCCTTACCCTAACCCGTCCCATAATCCTAACCCGTACGCTAACACTAACCCGTACCCTAACATGTACGCTCACCCTAAACGGTTGTCGTACCCTAAACTGTACCCTAAACCGTCCCTGTCCCTGACCATTAACCCTAACCCTAACCCTAACCCTAACCCTAACACTAACCCTAACCTTTACCCGGAGCCTTACCCTAACCTGTCCCCTAATCCTAACCCGTACGCTAACACTAACCCTTGCCCTAACACGTACGCTCACCCTAAACCGTTGTCGTACACCAACCTGTACCCTAAACCGTCCCTCTACCCTAACCCTAACCCTAACCCGTATCCTAACCCTAAAGCTTACCCGAAGCCTTACCCTAACCCGTCCCATAATCCTAACCCGTACGCTAACACTAACCCGTACCCTAACATGTACGCTCACCCTAAACGGATGTCGAACCCTAAACTGTACCCTAAACCGTCCCTGTCCCTGACCATTAACCCTAACCCTAACCCTAACCCTAACCCTTACCCGACGCCTTACCCTAACCCGTCCCATAATCCTAACCCGTACGCTAACACTAACCCGTACCCTAACATGTACGCTCACCCTAAACTGTTGTCGTACACTAACCTGTAGCCTAAACCGTCCCTGTCCCCGACCCTTAACCCTAACCCTAACCCTAACCCTAACCCTTACCTGACGCCTTACACTAACCCGTCCCCAAATCCTAAACCGTACGCTAACACTAACCTGTACCCTAACACGCACGCTCACCCTAAACCGTTGTCGTACCCTAACATGTACCCTAAACCGTCCCCGTCCCCTAAACCTAACCCTAACCCTAAACCTAAACCTAACCCTTATCCGAAGCCTTAACATAACCCGTCCCCTAAACCTAACCCGTACACTAACATTAAATTGTAACCTAACACGTACGCTCACACTAAACCGTTGTCGTACTCTAACCTGTACACTAAACCCTCCCTGTCCCCTAACCCTAACCGTAACCCTAACCCTATCACTAACCCTTACCCGAAGCCTAACACTAACCCGTCCCCTAATCCTAAGCCGTGTGCTAACAGTAACCCATACCCCAACATGTACGCTCAACCTAAACCGTTGTCGTACCCTAAACTGTCCCCATCCCCTAACCCTAACCCTAACCCTAACCCCAACCCTAACCCTTACCCGAAGCCTTACCCTAACCCGTCCCCTAATCCTAACCCGTACGCTAACAATAACACATACCCTAAAACGTACGCTCACCCTAAACCGTAGTTGTACCCTTACTTGTACCCTAAACCATCCCCGTCCCCTAACCCTAACCCTAACCTTTACCGGAAGCCTTAACCTAACCCGTCCCCTAATCCTAACCCGTACGCTAACACTAACCCGTACCCTAACACGTACGCTCACCCTAAAACTTTGTCGTACCCTAACCTGTACCCTAAACCGTCCCCGTCCCCTAACCCTAACCCTAACCCTTACCCGAAGCCTTACCCTAACCCGTCCCCTAATGCTAACCCATACGCTAACACTAACCCGTACCCTAACACGTACGCTCACCCTAAACCGTAGTTGTACCCTTACTTGTACCCTAAACCATCCCCGTCCCCTAACCCTAACCCTAACCTTTACCGGAAGCCTTAACCTAACCCGTCCCCTAATCCTAACCCGTACGCTAACACTAAACAGTACCCTAACACGTACGCTCACCCTAAACCGTGGACGTACCCTAACCTGTATCTTAAACCGTCCCCATCCCCTAACCCTAACCCGAACCCTAACACTAACCCTTACCCGAATACTTAACCTAACCTGTCCCCTACTCCTAACCCGTACGCTAACACTAACCCGTACCCTAACACGTACGCTCACCCTAAACCACTGTCATACCCTAACCTGTACCCTAAACAGTCCCCGTCCCCTAACCCTAACCCTAACTCTTACCTGAAGCCTTACACTAACCCGTACCCTAATCCTAACCCGTACGCTATCACTAAACCGTACCCTGAGACGTACGCTCACCCTAAAAGGTTGTCGTACTCTAACCTGTACCCTACACCGTCCCCTAACCCTAACCCTAACCCTTACCCGAAGCCTTACCCTAACCCGTCCCCTAATCCTAAACCGTACGCTAACACTAACCCGTGCCCTAACACATACGCTCACCCTAAAGCGTTGTCGTACCCTAACCTGTACCCTAAACCGTCCCCGTCCCCGTCCCATAACCCTAACCCTAACCCTAACCGTAACACTTACCCGAAGCCTTACCCTAACACGTCTCCTAATCCTAACCCGTATGCTAACACTAACCCGTACCCTAAGACGTACGCTCACCCTAAACCATTGTCCTACCCTAACCTGTACCCTAAACCGTCCCCGTCCCCGTCCCCTAAACCTAACACTAACCCTAACCCTAACCATTCCCCAAAGCCTTACCCTAACCGTCCCCTAATCCTAAACCGTACGCTCACACTAACCCGTGCCCTAACACGTACGCTCACCCTGAACTGTTGTCGTACCCTAACCTGTACCCTAAACCGTCCCCGTCCCCTAAACCTAACCCTAACCTCACCCTAATCCTATCCCTTACCCAAAGCCTTACCCTAACCCGTCCCCTAATCCTAACCCGTACACTAACACTAACCCGTGCCCTAAAACATACGCTCAACCTAAACCGTTGTCGTACCCTAACCTGTACCCTAAACCGTCCCCGTGCCCTAACCCTAACCCTAACCCTAACCCTAACCCTAAACCTTACCCGAAGCCTTACACTAAACCGTCCCCTAATCCTAAACCGTACACTGACACTAACACGTAGCCTAACACGTACGCTCACCCTAAACCGTTGTCGTACTCTAACCTGTACCCTAAATCGTGTCCCTCCCCTAAACCTAACCCTAACCCTAACCCTAAATCTAACCCTTACCCGAAGCCTTACCCTAACCCGTCCCCTAATCCTAACCCGTACGCTAACAATAACACATACCCTAAAACGTACGGTCACCCTGAACCATTGTCGTACCCTAAACTGTACCCTAAACCTTCCCCGTCCCTTAACCCTAACCCTAACCCTAACCCTAACCCTAATCCTTTCCCGAAGCCTTAACATAACCCGTCCCCTAATCCTAACCCGTACGCAAATATTAAATCGTAACCTAACACGTACGCTCACACTAAACCGTTGTCGTACCCTAACCTGTACCCAAACCATCCCCGTCCCCGTCCCCTAACCCTAACCCTAACCCTTACCCGAAGCCTTATCCTAACCCGTACCCTAATCATAACCTGTAGGCTAACACTAACCCGTACCCTAAAACGCACACTCACCCTAAACCGTTTCCGTACACTAACCTGTACCCTAAACCGTCCCCGTCCACTAAACCTAACCCTAACCCTAACCCTAACCCTTACCCGAAGCCTTACCCTAACACTTCCCCTAATCCTAACCCGTACGCTAACACTAACCCGTACCCTAACACGTATGCTCAACCTAAACGGTTGTTGTACCTTAACCTGTACCCTAAACCGTCCCCGTCCCCTAAACCTAACCCTAACCCTAACCCAAACCCTTACCCAAAGCCTTACCCTAAACGGTCCCCTAATCCTAACCCGTATGCTAACACTAACAAGTTCCCAAACACGTACGCTCACCATAAACCGTTGTCGTACCCTAACCTGTACCCTAAACTCTCCCCGTCCCCATCCCCTAAGCTTAACCCTAACCCTAACCCTTACCCAAAGCCTTACACTAACCCCTCCCCTAATCCTAACCCGTACGCTAACACTAAACCATACCCTAACACGTACACTCACCCTAAATCGTTGTTGTACCCTAACCTGAACCCTAAACCGTCCCCGTCCCCGTCCCCTAACCCTAAACCTAACCGTAAACTTAACCCTTACCCGAAGCCTTACCCTAACACGTCCCCTAATCATAACCCGTACGCTAACACTAACCCGTACCCTACCACGTACGCTCACCCGAAAACGTTGTCGTAACCTAACCTGTACCCTAAACCGTCCCTGTCTCCTAACCCTAACAGTAAACCTAACCCTAACACTAACCCTTACCCGAAGCCTTTCCCTAACCCGTACCCTAATCCTAACCCGTATGCTAACACTAACTTGTACCCTAAAACGTACGCTCACCCTAAACCGTTGTTGTACCCTAACCTGTACCCTAAACGGTCCCCGTCCCCTAACCATAACCCTAACCCTAAACTTATCCCTAACCCTTACCCGACGCCTTACCCTACTCCTAACCTGTACGCTAACACTAACCCATACCCTAATATGTACGCTCACCCTAAACAGTTGTCGTACACTAAACTGTACCCTAAACCGTCCCCGTCCCCTAACCCTAACCCTAACCCTAACCCTAACCCTAAACCTTACCCGAAGCCTTACCCTAACGCATCCCCTACTCCTAACCCATACGCTAACACTAAACCATACCCTAACACGTACACTCACCCTAAATCGTTGTTGTACCCTAACCTGAACCCTAAACCGTCCCCGTCCCCGTCCCCTAACCCTAAACCTAACCGTAAACTTAACCCTTACCCAAAGCCTTACCCTAACACGTCCCCTAATCATAACCCGTACGCTAACACTAAACCGTACCCTACCACGTACGCTCACCCGAAACCGTTGTCGTAACCTAACCTGTACCCTAAATCATCCCCGTCCCCTAACCCTAAGCCTAAACGTAACCCTAACCCTAAACCTTACCCGAAGCCTTACCCTAACCCGTCCCCTAATCCTAACCCGTACGCTAACACTAACCCATACCCTAACACGTACGCTCACCCTAAACCGTTTTCGTACCCTAACCTGTACCCTAAACCGTCCCCGTCCCCTAACCCTAACCCTAACCCTAACCCTAAACTTAACCCTTACCCGAAGCCCTACCCTAAACCGTCCCCTAATCTTAAACTGTACGCTAACTCTAACCCGTACCCTAACACGTACGCTCACGCTAAACCGTTGTCGTACCCTAACGTGTACCCTAATCCGTCCCCGTTCCCGTCACCTAACCCTAATCCTAAACCTTACCCGTAGCCTTACCCCAACCCGTCCCCTAATCCTAACCCGTACGCTAACACTAACACGTACCCTAATATGTACGCTCACCCTAAAACTTTGCCGTACCCTAACCTGTACCCTAAACCGTCCCGGTCCCCTAACCATAACCCTAACCCTAACCCTAACCCTAAACCTTACCCAAAGCCTTACACTAACCCGTCCCCTAATCCTAACCCATACGCTAACACTAACCCGTACCCTAACACGTACGCTCACCCTAAACCGTTGTCGTAGCCTAACCTGTACCCTAAACCGTCTCCGTCACCTAACCCTAACCCTAACCCTAACACTTACCCGAAACCTTGCCCTAACTCGTCCCTAATCCTAAGCCGTAGGCTAAAACTAACCCTTACCCTAACACGTACGCGCACACTAAACTGTGGTCGTACGCTAACCTGTACACTAAACCGTCCCCGTCCCCTAACCCTAACCCTAACCCTAACCCTAGCCCTTACCTGAAGCATTACCCTAACCCGTCCCCTAATCCGAACCCGTACGCTAACACTAACCCGTACCGTAACACGTACACTCACCTTAAACAGTTGTCGTACCCTAAACTGTACCCTAATACATCCCCGTCCCCGTCCCCTAACCCTAACCTTAACCCTAACCCTAACCCTTACCCGAAGCCTTACCCTAACCCGTCATCTAATCCCAACCCGTACACTAACACTAACCCGTACCCTAACACGTACGCTCACCCTAAACCGTTATCTTACCCTAACCTGTACCCTAAACTGTCCCCGTCCCCTAACCCTAACCCTCACCCTAACCCTTACCCAAAGCCTTACGCTAACCCGTCCCCTAATCCTAATCTGTACGCTAACACTAACCCGTACCCTAATACGTGCGCTCACCCTAAACCGTTGTCATACCCTAACCTGTACCCTAAACCGTCCCGTCCCCGTCCCCTAACCCTAGCCCTTACCCGAAACCTTACCCTAACATGTCCCCTATTCCTAACCCGTACGCTAACACTATCCCGTACCCTTACACGTACGCTCACCTTAAAACGTTGTCATACACTAACCTGTAACATAAACCGTCTCCGTCCCCTAACCCTAACCCTAACCCTAAAACTAACCCTAACCCTTACCCGGAGCCTTACCCTAACCTGTCCCCTAATCCTAACCCGTACGCTAACACTAACCCTTGCCCTAACACGTACGCTCACCCTAAACCGTTGTCGTACCCTAACCTGTACCCTAAACCGTCCCTCTACCCTAACCCTAACCCTAACCCTTATCCTAACCCTAAAGCTTACCCGAAGCCTTACCCTAACCCGTCCCATAATCCTAACCCGTACGCTAACACTAACCCGTACCCTAATATGTACGCTCACCCTAAACGGTTGTCGTACCCTAAACTGTACCCTAAACCGTCCCTGTCCCTGACCATTAACCCTAACCCTAACCCTAACCCTAACCCTAACACTAACCCTAACCTTTACCCGGAGCCTTACCCTAACCTGTCCCCTAATCCTAACCCGTACGCTAACACTAACCCTTGCCCTAACACGTACGCTCACCCTAAACCGTTGTCGTACACCAACCTGTACCCTAAACCGTCCCTCTACCCTAACCCTAACCCTAACCCGTATCCTAACCCTAAAGCTTACCCGAAGCCTTACCCTAACCCGTCCCATAATCCTAACCCGTACGCTAACACTAACCCGTACCCTAACATGTACGCTCACCCTAAACGGATGTCGAACCCTAAACTGTACCCTAAACCGTCCCTGTCCCTGACCATTAACCCTAACCCTAACCCTAACCCTAACCCTTACCCGACGCCTTACCCTAACCCGTCCCATAATCCTAACCCGTACGCTAACACTAACCCGTACCCTAACATGTACGCTCACCCTAAACTGTTGTCGTACACTAACCTGTAGCCTAAACCGTCCCTGTCCCCGACCCTTAACCCTAACCCTAACCCTAACCCTAACCCTTACCTGACGCCTTACACTAACCCGTCCCCAAATCCTAAACCGTACGCTAACACTAACCCGTACCCTAACACGCACGCTCACCCTAAACCGTTGTCGTACCCTAACATGTAACCTAAACCGTCCCCGTCTAATAACCCTAACCCTAACCCTAACCCTAATCCTAACCCTAGCTTTTACCCGAAGCCTTACCCTAACCGGTCCCCTAATCCTAACCCGTACGCTAACACTAACCCATACCCTAACACGCACGCTCACCCTAAATCTTTGTCGTACCCTAACATGTACCCTAAACCGTCCCCGTCCCCTAACCCTAACCCTAACCCTAACCCTAACACTTACCCGAAGCATTACACTAACCCGTCCCCTAATCCTAATCCGTACGCTAACACTAACCCGTGTCCTAACACGTACCCTCACCCTAAACCGTTTTCGTACCCTAACCTGTACCCTAAACCGTCACCGTCCCCTAGCCCTAACCCTAACCCTAACCCTTACGCGAAGCCTTACCCTAACCCGTCCCCAATCCTAACCCGTACGCTAACACTAACAAGTACCCTAACACATACGCTCACCCTAAACTGTTGTCGTACACTAACCTGTAACCTAATCCGTCCCCGTCCCCTAACCCTAACCCTAACCCTAACCCTAACCCTTACCCGAAGCCTTACCCTAATCTGTCCCCTAATCCTAACCCGTATGCTAACACTAACCCTTGCCCTAACACGTACACTCACCCTAAACCATTGTCGTACCCTAACCTGTACCCTGAACCGTCCCTGTACCCTAACCCTAACCCTAACTCTAACCCTAACCCTAACCCTAACACTTACCCGAAGCCTTACCCTAACCCGTCCCATAATCCTAACCCGTACGCTAACACTAACCCGTACCCTAACACGTACGCTCACCCTAAACCGTTGACGTACCCTAACCTGTACCTTAAACCGTCCCCGTCCCCTAACCCTAACCCTAACCCTAACCCTTACCAGAAGCCTTACCCTAACCCGTCCCGTAATCCTAACCCGTACGCTAACACTAACCCGTACCCTAACACGTACGCTCACCCTAAAACCTTGTCGTACCCTAACCTGTACCCTAAATCGTCCCTGTCCCCTAACCCTAACCTTAAACCTTACCCGAAGCCTTACCCTAATCGGTCCCCTAAACCTAACCCGCACGCTAACACTAACCCGTGCCCTAACACGTACGCTCACCCGAAACATTTGTCGTACACTAAGCTGTACCCTAAACCGTCCCCATTACCTAACACTAACCCGAACCCTAACCATAACCCTAAACCTTACCCGAAGCCTTACCCTAACCCGTCCCCTAATCCTAACCGTACGCTAACACTAACCCGTGCCCTAACACGTACGCTCACCCTAAAGCGTTGTCGTACCCTAACCTGTACCCTAAACCGTTCCTGTCCCTGTTCCCTAACCCTAACCCTAACCCAAACCCTAACCCTTACCCAAAGCCTTACACTAACCCATCCCAAAATCCTAAACGCTACGCTAACACTAACCCGTGCCCTAACACGTACGCTCACCCTAAACCGTTGTCGTACATTAACCTGTACCCTAAATCGTCCCTGTCCCCTAACACTAACCCTAACCCTAATCCTTACCCGAAGCCTTACCCTAATTCGTCCCCTAATTCTAACCCGTATGCTAACACTAACCTGTATCCTAACACATACGCTCACCCTAAAACTTTGTCGTACACTAAGCTGTACCCTAAATTGTCCCCGTCCCCTAACCCTAAACCTAACCCTTACACAAAGCCTTACCCTAACCCGTCCCCTAATCCTAACCCGTACGCTAACACTAACCCGTAACCCAACCCGTATGCTCAACCTAAACCGTTCTCGTACACTAACCTGTACCCTAAACCGTCCCGTCCCCGTCCCCTAATCCTAGCCCTTACCCGAAACCTTACCCTAACATGTCCCCTATTCCTAACCCGTACGCTAACACTATCCCGTACCCTTACACGTACGCTCACCTTAAAACGTTGTCGTACACTAACCTGTAACCTAAAACGTCTCCGTCCCCTAACCCTAACCCTAACCCTTACCCGGAGCCTTACCCTAACCTGTCCCCTAATCCTAACCCGTACGCTAACACTAACCCTTGCCCTAACACGTACGCTCACCCTAAACCGTTGTCGTACCCTAAACCGTCCCTCTACCCTAACCCTAACCCTAACCCTTATCCTAACCCTAAAGCTTACCCGAAGCCTTAACCTAACCCGTCCCCTAATCCTAACCCGTATGCTAACACTAACCCGTCCCCTAACACGTAATCTCACCCTAAACCGTTGTCGTACCCTAACCTATACCCTAAACCGTCACCGTCCCCGTCCCCTATCCCTAACCCTAAGCCTAACCCTGAAGCTTACCCGAAGCCTTACCCTAACCCGTCCCCTAATTCTAACCCGTACGGTAACACTAACCCGTACCCTAACACGTACCCTCACCCTAAACGGTTGTCGTACCCTAACCTGTACCCTAAACCGTGTCCATCCCCTAAACCTAACCCTAACCCTAACCCTAACCTTAACCCTTACCCGAAGCCTTACCCTAACCCGTCCCCTAATCCTAACCCGTACACTAACACTAACACGTACCCTAACACTTACGGTCACCCTGAACCATTGTCGTACCCTAAACTGTACCCTAAACCGTCCCCGTCCCCTAACCCTAACCCTAACCCTAACCCTAACCCTAACCCTTACCCGAAGCCTTATCCTAACCCGTCCCCTAATCCTAAACTGTACGCTGACACTAACACGTACCCTAACACGTACGATCACCCTAAACCGTTGTCGTAACCTAACCTGTACCCTAAACCGTCCCCGTCCCCGTCACCTAACCATAACGCTAAGCCTAACCCTGAAGCTTACCCGAAGCCTTACCCTAACCCGTCCCCAATCCTAACCCGTACTGTAACACTAACCCGTACCCTAACACGTACACTCACCCTAAACCGTTGTCGTACACTAAACTGTACCCTAAACCGTGTCCGTCCCCTAAACCTAACACTAAACCTAAACCTAACCCTAACCCTTACCCGAAGCCTTACCCTAACCCGTCCCCTAAACATAACCCGTACGCGAACACTAACACGTACCCTAACACGTACGGTCACCCTGAACCGTTGTCGTACACTAAACTGTACCCTAAACCGTCCCCGTCCCTTAACCCTAACCCTAACCCTAACCCTAACCAAAACCCTAATCCTTACCCGAAGCCTTATCATAACCCGTCCCCTAATCCTAACCCATACATTAACACTAAACCGTAACCTAACACCTACGCTCACCCTAAACCGTTGTCGTACACTAACCTGTACCCTAAACCGTCCCTGTCCCCTACACCTAACCATAACCCTAACCCTAACACTAACCCTTACCCGAAGCCTTACCCTAACCCGTCCCCCAATCCTAACCCGTACGCTAACACTAACACGTACCCTAACACTTACGGTCACCCTGAACCATTGTCGTACCCTAAACTGTTCCCTAAACCGTCCCCGTCCCTTAACCCTAACCCTAACCCTAACCCGAACCCTAAGCCTAATCCTTACCCGAAGCCTTACCATAACCCGTCCCCTAATCCTAACCTGTACGCTAACACTAAACCGTAACCTATCACGTACGCTCACACTAAACTGTTGTCGTACCCTAACCTGTACCCTAAACCGTCCCTGGCCCCTAACCCTAACTCTAACACTAACCCTTACCCGAAGCCTAACACTAACCCGTCCCCTAATCCTAAGCCGTGCGCTAACAATAACCCATAACCCAACATGTACGCTCAAACTAAACCGTTGTCGTACCCTAAACTGTCCCCATCCCCTAACCCTAACCCTAACCCTAACCCTAACCCTTACCCGAAGCCTTACCCTAACCCGTCCCCTAATCCTAACCCGTATGCTAACACTAACCCGTACCCTAACACGTACGCTCACCCTAAAACGTTGTTGTACCCAAACTTTTGCCCTAAACCGTCCCCGTCCCCGTCCCCTAACCCTAACGCTAACCCTTACCCAAAGCCTTACCCTAACACGTCCCCTAATCCTAACCCGTACGCTAACACTAAACCGTACCTTAACACGTACGCTCACTCTAAACAGTTGTCGTACCCTAACCTGTACCCTAAACCGTCCCCGTCCCCTAACCCTAACCCTAACCCTAACCCTAACCCTTACACAAAGCCTTACCGTAACCTGTCCCCTAATCCTAACCCATATGCTAACACTAAGCCGTACCCTAACACGTATGCTCACCCTAAACCATTGTCGTACCCTAACCTGTACCCTAAACCATCCCCGTGCCCTAACCCTAACCCTATCCCTAACCCTAACCCTAACCCTAACCCTTACTCGAAGCCTTCCCATAACCCGTCCCCTAATGCTAACCCGTACGTTAACACTAACCCGTAACCTAACACGTACGCTCACCCTAAACCGTTGTCGTACCCTAGCCTGTAACCTAAACCGTCCCTGTCCCCTAGCCCTAACAGTAAACCTAACCCTAACACTAACCCTTACCCGAAGCCTTTCCCTAACCCGTACCCTAATCCTAACCCGTACGCTAACACTAACTTGTACCCTAAAACGTACGCTCACCCTAAACCGTTGTTGTACCCTAACCTGTACCCTAAACCGTCCCCGTCCCCTAACCATAACCCTAACCCTAAACCTTACCCGAAGCCTTACACTAACCCGTCCCCTAATCCTAAACCGTACGTTGACACTAACACGTAGCCTAACACGTACGCTCACCCTAAACCGTTTTCGTACACTAACCTGTACCCTAAACCGTGTCCGTCCCCTATACCTAACCCTAACCCTAACCCTAAACCTAACCCTTACACGAAGCCTTACCCTTACCCGTCCCCTAATCCTAACCCGTACGCTAACAATAACACGTACCCTAAAACGTACGGTCACCCTGAACCATTGTCGTACCCTAAACTGTACCCTAAACCGTACCCGTCCCTTAACCCTAACCCTAACCCTAACCCTAACCCTAACCCTAATTCTTTCCTGAAGCCTTAACATAACCCGTCCCCTAAACCTAACCCGTACACTAACATTAAATTGTAACCTAACACGTACGCTCACACTAAACCGTTGTCGTACTCTAACCTGTACACTAAACCCTCCCTGTCCCCTAACCCTAACCGTAACCCTAACCCTATCACTAACCCTTACCCAAAGCCTAACACTAACCCGTCCCCTAATCCTAAGCCGTGTGCTAACAGTAACCCATACCCCAACATGTACGCTCAACCTAAACCGTTGTCGTACCCTAAACTGTCCCCATCCCCTAACCCTAACCCTAACCCTAACCCCAACCCTAACCCTTACCCGAAGCCTTACCCTAACCCGTCCCCTAATCCTAACCGGTACGCTAACACTAACCCGTACCCTAACACGTACACTCACCCTAAAACTTTGTCGTACCCTAAACTGTACCCTAAACCGTCCCCGTCCCCTAACCCTAACCCTAACCCTTACCCGAAGCCTTACCCTAACCCGTCCCCTAATGCTAACCCGTACGCTAACACTAACCCGTACCCTAACACGTACGCTCACCCTAAACCGTAGTTGTACCCTTACCTGTACCCTAAACCATCCCCATCCCCTAACCCTAACCCTAACCCTTACCGGAAGCCTTAACCTAACCCGTCCCCTAATCCTAACCCGTACGCTAACACTAAACAGTACCCTAACACGTACGCTCACCCTAAACCGTGGACGTACCCTAACCTGTACCTTAAACCGTCCCCATCCCCTAACCCTAACCCGAACCCTAACACTAACCCTTACCCGAATACTTAACCTAACCTGTCCCCTACTCCTAACCCGTACGCTAACACTAACCCGTACCCTAACACGTACGCTCACCCTAAACCACTGTCATACCCTAACCTGTACCCTAAACAGTCCCCGTCCCCTAACCCTAACCCTAACCCTAACTCTTACCTGAAGCCTTACACTAACCCGTACCCTAATCCTAACCCGTACGCTATCACTAAACCGTACCCTGAGACGTACGCTCACCCTAAAAGGTTGTCGTACTCTAACCTGTACCCTACACCGTCCCCTAACCCTAACCCTAACCCTTACCTGAAGCCTTACCCTAACCCGTCCCCTAATCCTAAACCGTACGCTAACACTAACACGTGCCCTAACACATACGCTCACCCTAAAGCGTTGTCGTACCCTAACCTGTACCCTAAACCGTCCCCGTCCCCGTCCCCTAACCCTAACCCTAACCCTAACCGTAACACTTACCCGAAGCCTTACCCTAACACGTCCCCTAATCCTAACCCGTATGCTAACACTAACCCGTACCCTAACACGTACGCTCACCCTAAACCATTGTCCTACCCTAACCTGTACCCTAAACCGTCCCCGTCCCCGTCCCCTAAACCTAACACTAACCCTAACCCTAACCATTCCCCAAAGCCTTACCCTAACCGTCCCCTAATCCTAAACCGTACGCTCACACTAACCCGTGCCCTAACACGTACGCTCACCCTGAACTGTTGTCGTACCCTAACCTGTACCCTAAACCGTCCCCGTCCCCTAAACCTAACCCTAACCTCACCCTAATCCTATCCCTTACCCAAAGCCTTACCCTAACCCGTCCCCTAATCCTAACCCGTACACTAACACTAACCCGTGCCCTAAAACATACACTCAACCTAAACCGTTGTCGTACCCTAACCTGTACCCTAAACCGTCCCCGTGCCCTAACCCTAACCCTAACCCTAACCCTAACCCTAAACCTTACCCAAAGCCTTACACTAAACCGTCCCCTAATCCTAAACCGTACACTGACACTAACACGTAGCCTAACACGTACGCTCACCCTAAACCGTTGTCGTACTCTAACCTGTACCCTAAATCGTGTCCCTCCCCTAAACCTAACCCTAACCCTAACCCTAAATCTAACCCTTACCCGAAGCCTTACCCTAACCCGTCCCCTAATCCTAACCCGTACGCTAACAATAACACATACCCTAAAACGTACGGTCACCCTGAACCATTGTCGTACCCTAAACTGTACCCTAAACCTTCCCCGTCCCTTAACCCTAACCCTAACCCTAACCCTAACCCTAATCCTTTCCCGAAGCCTTAACATAACCCGTCCCCTAATCCTAACCCGTACGCAAATATTAAATCGTAACCTAACACGTACGCTCACACTAAACCGTTGTCGTACCCTAACCTGTACCCAAACCATCCCCGTCCCCGTCCCCTAACCCTAACCCTAACCCTTACCCGAAGCCTTATCCTAACCCGTACCCTAATCATAACCTGTAGGCTAACACTAACCCGTACCCTAAAACGCACACTCACCCTAAACCGTTTCCGTACACTAACCTGTACCCTAAACCGTCCCCGTCCACTAAACCTAACCCTAACCCTAACCCTAACCCTTACCCGAAGCCTTACCCTAACACTTCCCCTAATCCTAACCCGTACGCTAACACTAACCCGTACCCTAACACGTATGCTCAACCTAAACGGTTGTTGTACCTTAACCTGTACCCTAAACCGTCCCCGTCCCCTAAACCTAACCCTAACCCTAACCCAAACCCTTACCCAAAGCCTTACCCTAAACGGTCCCCTAATCCTAACCCGTACGCTAACACTAACAAGTTCCCAAACACGTACGCTCACCATAAACCGTTGTCGTACCCTAACCTGTACCCTAAACTCTCCCCGTCCCCATCCCCTAAGCTTAACCCTAACCCTAACCCTTACCCAAAGCCTTACACTAACCCCTCCCCTAATCCTAACCCGTACGCTAACACTAAACCATACCCTAACACGTTCACTCACCCTAAATCGTTGTTGTACCCTAACCTGAACCCTAAACCGTCCCCGTCCCCATCCCCTAACCCTAAACCTAACCGTAAACTTAACCCTTACCCGAAGCCTTACCCTAACACGTCCCCTAATCATAACCCGTACGCTAACACTAACCCGTACCCTACCACGTACGCTCACCCGAAAACGTTGTCGTAACCTAACCTGTACCCTAAACCGTCCCTGTCTCCTAACCCTAACAGTAAACCTAACCCTAACACTAACCCTTACCCGAAGCCTTTCCCTAACCCGTACCCTAATCCTAACCCGTACGCTAACACTAACTTGTACCCTAAAACGTACGCTCACCCTAAACCGTTGTTGTACCCTAACCTGTACCCTAAACGGTCCCCGTCCCCTAACCATAACCCTAACCCTAAACTTATCCCTAACCCTTACCCGACGCCTTACCCTACTCCTAACCTGTACGCTAACACTAACCCATACCCTAATATGTACGCTCACCCTAAACAGTTGTCGTACACTAAACTGTACCCTAAACCGTCCCCGTCCCCTAACCCTAACCCTAACCCTAACCCTAACCCTAAACCTTACCCGAAGCCTTACCCTAACGCATCCCCTACTCCTAACCCATACGCTAACACTAAACCATACCCTAACACGTACACTCACCCTAAATCGTTGTTGTACCCTAACCTGAACCCTAAACCGTCCCCGTCCCCGTCCCCTAACCCTAAACCTAACCGTAAACTTAACCCTTACCCAAAGCCTTACCCTAACACGTCCCCTAATCATAACCCGTACGCTAACACTAAACCGTACCCTACCACGTACGCTCACCCGAAACCGTTGTCGTAACCTAACCTGTACCCTAAATCATCCCCGTCCCCTAACCCTAAGCCTAAACGTAACCCTAACCCTAAACCTTACCCGAAGCCTTACCCTAACCCGTCCCCTAATCCTAACCCGTACGCTAACACTAACCCATACCCTAACACGTACGCTCACCCTAAACCGTTTTCGTACCCTAACCTGTACCTTAAACCGTCCCCGTCCCCTAACCCTAACCCTAACCCTAACCCTAAACTTAACCCTTACCCGAAGCCCTACCCTAAACCGTCCCCTAATCTTAAACTGTACGCTAACTCTAACCCGTACCCTAACACGTACGCTCACGCTAAACCGTTGTCGTACCCTAACGTGTACCCTAATCCGTCCCCGTTCCCGTCACCTAACCCTAATCCTAAACCTTACCCGTAGCCTTACCCCAACCCGTCCCCTAATCCTAACCCGTACGCTAACACTAACACGTACCCTAATATGTACGCTCACCCTAAAACTTTGCCGTACCCTAACCTGTACCCTAAACCGTCCCGGTCCCCTAACCATAACCCTAACCCTAACCCTAACCCTAAACCTTACCCAAAGCCTTACACTAACCCGTCCCCTAATCCTAACCCATACGCTAACACTAACCCGTACCCTAACACGTACGCTCACCCTAAACCGTTGTCGTAGCCTAACCTGTACCCTAAACCGTCTCCGTCACCTAACCCTAACCCTAACCCTAACACTTACCCGAAACCTTGCCCTAACTCGTCCCTAATCCTAAGCTGTAGGCTAAAACTAACCCTTACCCTAACACGTACGCGCACACTAAACTGTGGTCGTACGCTAACCTGTACACTAAACCGTCCCCGTCCCCTAACCCTAACCCTAACCCTAACCCTAGCCCTTACCTGAAGCATTACCCTAACCCGTCCCCTAATCCGAACCCGTACGCTAACACTAACCCGTACCCTAACACGTACACTCACCTTAAACAGTTGTCGTACCCTAAACTGTACCCTAATACATCCCCGTCCCCGTCCCCTAACCCTAACCTTAACCCTAACCCTAACCCTTACCCGAAGCCTTACCCTAACCCGTCATCTAATCCCAACCCGTACACTAACACTAACCCGTACCCTAACACGTACGCTCACCCTAAACCGTTATCTTACCCTAACCTGTACCCTAAACTGTCCCCGTCCCCTAACCCTAACCCTAACCCTCACCCTAACCCTTACCCAAAGCCTTACGCTAACCCGTCCCCTAATCCTAATCTGTACGCTAACACTAACCCGTACCCTAATACGTGCGCTCACCCTAAACCGTTGTCATACCTTAACCTGTACCCTAAACCGTCCCGTCCCCGTCCCCTAACCCTAGCCCTTACCCGAAACCTTACCCTAACATGTCCCCTATTCCTAACCCGTACGCTAACACTATCCCGTACCCTTACACGTACGCTCACCTTAAAACGTTGTCATACACTAACCTGTAACATAAACCGTCTCCGTCCCCTAACCCTAACCCTAACCCTAAAACTAACCCTAACCCTTACCCGGAGCCTTACCCTAACCTGTCCCCTAATCCTAACCCGTACGCTAACACTAACACTTGCCCTAACACGTACGCTCACCCTAAACCGTTGTCGTACCCTAACCTGTACCCTAAACCGTCCCTCTACCCTAACCCTAACCCTAACCCTTATCCTAACCCTAAAGCTTACCCGAAGCCTTACCCTAACCCGTCCCATAATCCTAACCCGTACGCTAACACTAACCCGTACCCTAACATGTACGCTCACCCTAAACGGTTGTCGTACCCTAAACTGTACCCTAAACCGTCCCTGTCCCTGACCATTAACCCTAACCCTAACCCTAACCCTAACCCTAACACTAACCCTAACCTTTACCCGGAGCCTTACCCTAACCTGTCCCCTAATCCTAACCCGTACGCTAACACTAACCCTTGCCCTAACACGTACGCTCACCCTAAACCGTTGTCGTACACCAACCTGTACCCTAAACCGTCCCTCTACCCTAACCCTAACCCTAACCCGTATCCTAACCCTAAAGCTTACCCGAAGCCTTACCCTAACCCGTCCCATAATCCTAACCCGTACGCTAACACTAACCCGTACCCTAACATGTACGCTCACCCTAAACGGATGTCGAACCCTAAACTGTACCCTAAACCGTCCCTGTCCCTGACCATTAACCCTAACCCTAACCCTAACCCTAACCCTTACCCGACGCCTTACCCTAACCCGTCCCATAATCCTAACCCGTACGCTAACACTAACCCGTACCCTAACATGTACGCTCACCCTAAACTGTTGTCGTACACTAACCTGTAGCCTAAACCGTCCCTGTCCCCGACCCTTAACCCTAACCCTAACCCTAACCCTAACCCTTACCTGACGCCTTACACTAACCCGTCCCCAAATCCTAAACCGTACGCTAACACTAACCTGTACCCTAACACGCACGCTCACCCTAAACCGTTGTCGTACCCTAACATGTACCCTAAACCGTCCCCGTCCCCTAAACCTAACCCTAACCCTAAACCTAAACCTAACCCTTATCCGAAGCCTTAACATAACCCGTCCCCTAAACCTAACCCGTACACTAACATTAAATTGTAACCTAACACGTACGCTCACACTAAACCGTTGTCGTACTCTAACCTGTACACTAAACCCTCCCTGTCCCCTAACCCTAACCGTAACCCTAACCCTATCACTAACCCTTACCCGAAGCCTAACACTAACCCGTCCCCTAATCCTAAGCCGTGTGCTAACAGTAACCCATACCCCAACATGTACGCTCAACCTAAACCGTTGTCGTACCCTAAACTGTCCCCATCCCCTAACCCTAACCCTAACCCTAACCCCAACCCTAACCCTTACCCGAAGCCTTACCCTAACCCGTCCCCTAATCCTAACCCGTACGCTAACAATAACACATACCCTAAAACGTACGCTCACCCTAAACCGTAGTTGTACCCTTACTTGTACCCTAAACCATCCCCGTCCCCTAACCCTAACCCTAACCTTTACCGGAAGCCTTAACCTAACCCGTCCCCTAATCCTAACCCGTACGCTAACACTAACCCGTACCCTAACACGTACGCTCACCCTAAAACTTTGTCGTACCCTAACCTGTACCCTAAACCGTCCCCGTCCCCTAACCCTAACCCTAACCCTTACCCGAAGCCTTACCCTAACCCGTCCCCTAATGCTAACCCATACGCTAACACTAACCCGTACCCTAACACGTACGCTCACCCTAAACCGTAGTTGTACCCTTACTTGTACCCTAAACCATCCCCGTCCCCTAACCCTAACCCTAACCTTTACCGGAAGCCTTAACCTAACCCGTCCCCTAATCCTAACCCGTACGCTAACACTAAACAGTACCCTAACACGTACGCTCACCCTAAACCGTGGACGTACCCTAACCTGTATCTTAAACCGTCCCCATCCCCTAACCCTAACCCGAACCCTAACACTAACCCTTACCCGAATACTTAACCTAACCTGTCCCCTACTCCTAACCCGTACGCTAACACTAACCCGTACCCTAACACGTACGCTCACCCTAAACCACTGTCATACCCTAACCTGTACCCTAAACAGTCCCCGTCCCCTAACCCTAACCCTAACTCTTACCTGAAGCCTTACACTAACCCGTACCCTAATCCTAACCCGTACGCTATCACTAAACCGTACCCTGAGACGTACGCTCACCCTAAAAGGTTGTCGTACTCTAACCTGTACCCTACACCGTCCCCTAACCCTAACCCTAACCCTTACCCGAAGCCTTACCCTAACCCGTCCCCTAATCCTAAACCGTACGCTAACACTAACCCGTGCCCTAACACATACGCTCACCCTAAAGCGTTGTCGTACCCTAACCTGTACCCTAAACCGTCCCCGTCCCCGTCCCATAACCCTAACCCTAACCCTAACCGTAACACTTACCCGAAGCCTTACCCTAACACGTCTCCTAATCCTAACCCGTATGCTAACACTAACCCGTACCCTAAGACGTACGCTCACCCTAAACCATTGTCCTACCCTAACCTGTACCCTAAACCGTCCCCGTCCCCGTCCCCTAAACCTAACACTAACCCTAACCCTAACCATTCCCCAAAGCCTTACCCTAACCGTCCCCTAATCCTAAACCGTACGCTCACACTAACCCGTGCCCTAACACGTACGCTCACCCTGAACTGTTGTCGTACCCTAACCTGTACCCTAAACCGTCCCCGTCCCCTAAACCTAACCCTAACCTCACCCTAATCCTATCCCTTACCCAAAGCCTTACCCTAACCCGTCCCCTAATCCTAACCCGTACACTAACACTAACCCGTGCCCTAAAACATACGCTCAACCTAAACCGTTGTCGTACCCTAACCTGTACCCTAAACCGTCCCCGTGCCCTAACCCTAACCCTAACCCTAACCCTAACCCTAAACCTTACCCGAAGCCTTACACTAAACCGTCCCCTAATCCTAAACCGTACACTGACACTAACACGTAGCCTAACACGTACGCTCACCCTAAACCGTTGTCGTACTCTAACCTGTACCCTAAATCGTGTCCCTCCCCTAAACCTAACCCTAACCCTAACCCTAAATCTAACCCTTACCCGAAGCCTTACCCTAACCCGTCCCCTAATCCTAACCCGTACGCTAACAATAACACATACCCTAAAACGTACGGTCACCCTGAACCATTGTCGTACCCTAAACTGTACCCTAAACCTTCCCCGTCCCTTAACCCTAACCCTAACCCTAACCCTAACCCTAATCCTTTCCCGAAGCCTTAACATAACCCGTCCCCTAATCCTAACCCGTACGCAAATATTAAATCGTAACCTAACACGTACGCTCACACTAAACCGTTGTCGTACCCTAACCTGTACCCAAACCATCCCCGTCCCCGTCCCCTAACCCTAACCCTAACCCTTACCCGAAGCCTTATCCTAACCCGTACCCTAATCATAACCTGTAGGCTAACACTAACCCGTACCCTAAAACGCACACTCACCCTAAACCGTTTCCGTACACTAACCTGTACCCTAAACCGTCCCCGTCCACTAAACCTAACCCTAACCCTAACCCTAACCCTTACCCGAAGCCTTACCCTAACACTTCCCCTAATCCTAACCCGTACGCTAACACTAACCCGTACCCTAACACGTATGCTCAACCTAAACGGTTGTTGTACCTTAACCTGTACCCTAAACCGTCCCCGTCCCCTAAACCTAACCCTAACCCTAACCCAAACCCTTACCCAAAGCCTTACCCTAAACGGTCCCCTAATCCTAACCCGTATGCTAACACTAACAAGTTCCCAAACACGTACGCTCACCATAAACCGTTGTCGTACCCTAACCTGTACCCTAAACTCTCCCCGTCCCCATCCCCTAAGCTTAACCCTAACCCTAACCCTTACCCAAAGCCTTACACTAACCCCTCCCCTAATCCTAACCCGTACGCTAACACTAAACCATACCCTAACACGTACACTCACCCTAAATCGTTGTTGTACCCTAACCTGAACCCTAAACCGTCCCCGTCCCCGTCCCCTAACCCTAAACCTAACCGTAAACTTAACCCTTACCCGAAGCCTTACCCTAACACGTCCCCTAATCATAACCCGTACGCTAACACTAACCCGTACCCTACCACGTACGCTCACCCGAAAACGTTGTCGTAACCTAACCTGTACCCTAAACCGTCCCTGTCTCCTAACCCTAACAGTAAACCTAACCCTAACACTAACCCTTACCCGAAGCCTTTCCCTAACCCGTACCCTAATCCTAACCCGTATGCTAACACTAACTTGTACCCTAAAACGTACGCTCACCCTAAACCGTTGTTGTACCCTAACCTGTACCCTAAACGGTCCCCGTCCCCTAACCATAACCCTAACCCTAAACTTATCCCTAACCCTTACCCGACGCCTTACCCTACTCCTAACCTGTACGCTAACACTAACCCATACCCTAATATGTACGCTCACCCTAAACAGTTGTCGTACACTAAACTGTACCCTAAACCGTCCCCGTCCCCTAACCCTAACCCTAACCCTAACCCTAACCCTAAACCTTACCCGAAGCCTTACCCTAACGCATCCCCTACTCCTAACCCATACGCTAACACTAAACCATACCCTAACACGTACACTCACCCTAAATCGTTGTTGTACCCTAACCTGAACCCTAAACCGTCCCCGTCCCCGTCCCCTAACCCTAAACCTAACCGTAAACTTAACCCTTACCCAAAGCCTTACCCTAACACGTCCCCTAATCATAACCCGTACGCTAACACTAAACCGTACCCTACCACGTACGCTCACCCGAAACCGTTGTCGTAACCTAACCTGTACCCTAAATCATCCCCGTCCCCTAACCCTAAGCCTAAACGTAACCCTAACCCTAAACCTTACCCGAAGCCTTACCCTAACCCGTCCCCTAATCCTAACCCGTACGCTAACACTAACCCATACCCTAACACGTACGCTCACCCTAAACCGTTTTCGTACCCTAACCTGTACCCTAAACCGTCCCCGTCCCCTAACCCTAACCCTAACCCTAACCCTAAACTTAACCCTTACCCGAAGCCCTACCCTAAACCGTCCCCTAATCTTAAACTGTACGCTAACTCTAACCCGTACCCTAACACGTACGCTCACGCTAAACCGTTGTCGTACCCTAACGTGTACCCTAATCCGTCCCCGTTCCCGTCACCTAACCCTAATCCTAAACCTTACCCGTAGCCTTACCCCAACCCGTCCCCTAATCCTAACCCGTACGCTAACACTAACACGTACCCTAATATGTACGCTCACCCTAAAACTTTGCCGTACCCTAACCTGTACCCTAAACCGTCCCGGTCCCCTAACCATAACCCTAACCCTAACCCTAACCCTAAACCTTACCCAAAGCCTTACACTAACCCGTCCCCTAATCCTAACCCATACGCTAACACTAACCCGTACCCTAACACGTACGCTCACCCTAAACCGTTGTCGTAGCCTAACCTGTACCCTAAACCGTCTCCGTCACCTAACCCTAACCCTAACCCTAACACTTACCCGAAACCTTGCCCTAACTCGTCCCTAATCCTAAGCCGTAGGCTAAAACTAACCCTTACCCTAACACGTACGCGCACACTAAACTGTGGTCGTACGCTAACCTGTACACTAAACCGTCCCCGTCCCCTAACCCTAACCCTAACCCTAACCCTAGCCCTTACCTGAAGCATTACCCTAACCCGTCCCCTAATCCGAACCCGTACGCTAACACTAACCCGTACCGTAACACGTACACTCACCTTAAACAGTTGTCGTACCCTAAACTGTACCCTAATACATCCCCGTCCCCGTCCCCTAACCCTAACCTTAACCCTAACCCTAACCCTTACCCGAAGCCTTACCCTAACCCGTCATCTAATCCCAACCCGTACACTAACACTAACCCGTACCCTAACACGTACGCTCACCCTAAACCGTTATCTTACCCTAACCTGTACCCTAAACTGTCCCCGTCCCCTAACCCTAACCCTCACCCTAACCCTTACCCAAAGCCTTACGCTAACCCGTCCCCTAATCCTAATCTGTACGCTAACACTAACCCGTACCCTAATACGTGCGCTCACCCTAAACCGTTGTCATACCCTAACCTGTACCCTAAACCGTCCCGTCCCCGTCCCCTAACCCTAGCCCTTACCCGAAACCTTACCCTAACATGTCCCCTATTCCTAACCCGTACGCTAACACTATCCCGTACCCTTACACGTACGCTCACCTTAAAACGTTGTCATACACTAACCTGTAACATAAACCGTCTCCGTCCCCTAACCCTAACCCTAACCCTAAAACTAACCCTAACCCTTACCCGGAGCCTTACCCTAACCTGTCCCCTAATCCTAACCCGTACGCTAACACTAACCCTTGCCCTAACACGTACGCTCACCCTAAACCGTTGTCGTACCCTAACCTGTACCCTAAACCGTCCCTCTACCCTAACCCTAACCCTAACCCTTATCCTAACCCTAAAGCTTACCCGAAGCCTTACCCTAACCCGTCCCATAATCCTAACCCGTACGCTAACACTAACCCGTACCCTAATATGTACGCTCACCCTAAACGGTTGTCGTACCCTAAACTGTACCCTAAACCGTCCCTGTCCCTGACCATTAACCCTAACCCTAACCCTAACCCTAACCCTAACACTAACCCTAACCTTTACCCGGAGCCTTACCCTAACCTGTCCCCTAATCCTAACCCGTACGCTAACACTAACCCTTGCCCTAACACGTACGCTCACCCTAAACCGTTGTCGTACACCAACCTGTACCCTAAACCGTCCCTCTACCCTAACCCTAACCCTAACCCGTATCCTAACCCTAAAGCTTACCCGAAGCCTTACCCTAACCCGTCCCATAATCCTAACCCGTACGCTAACACTAACCCGTACCCTAACATGTACGCTCACCCTAAACGGATGTCGAACCCTAAACTGTACCCTAAACCGTCCCTGTCCCTGACCATTAACCCTAACCCTAACCCTAACCCTAACCCTTACCCGACGCCTTACCCTAACCCGTCCCATAATCCTAACCCGTACGCTAACACTAACCCGTACCCTAACATGTACGCTCACCCTAAACTGTTGTCGTACACTAACCTGTAGCCTAAACCGTCCCTGTCCCCGACCCTTAACCCTAACCCTAACCCTAACCCTAACCCTTACCTGACGCCTTACACTAACCCGTCCCCAAATCCTAAACCGTACGCTAACACTAACCCGTACCCTAACACGCACGCTCACCCTAAACCGTTGTCGTACCCTAACATGTAACCTAAACCGTCCCCGTCTAATAACCCTAACCCTAACCCTAACCCTAATCCTAACCCTAGCTTTTACCCGAAGCCTTACCCTAACCGGTCCCCTAATCCGAACCCGTATGCTAACACTAACCCGTACCCTAACACGTACGCTCAACCTAAACTTTTGTCGTGCCCTAACCTGTACCCTAAACCGTCCCCATCCCCTAACCCTAACCCTAACCCTAACCCTAACCCTTACCCGAAGCCTTACCCTAACCCGTCCCCTAATCCTAAACTGTACGCTGACACTAACACGTACCCTAACACGTACGATCACCCTAAACCGTTGTCGTAACCTAACCTGTACCCTAAACCGTCCCCGTCCCCGTCCCCTAACCATAACGCTAAGCCTAACCCTGAAGCTTACCCGAAGCCTTACCCTAACCCGTCCCCAATCCTAACCCGTACTGTAACACTAACCCGTACCCTAACACGTACACTCACCCTAAACCGTTGTCGTACCCTAACCTGTACCCTGAACCGTGTCCGTCCCCTAAACCTAACACTAAACCTAAACCTAACCCTAACCCTTACCCGAAGCCTTACCCTAACCCGTCCCCTAAACATAACCCGTACGAAAACACTAACACGTACCCTAACACGTACGGTCACCCTGAACCGTTGTCGTACACTAAACTGTACCCTAAACCGTCCCCGTCCCTTAACCCTAACCCTAACCCTAACCAAAACCCTAATCCTTACCCGAAGCCTTACCATAACACGTCCCCTAATCCTAACCCATACATTAACACTAAACCGTAACCTAACACGTACGCTCAACCTAAACCGTTGTCGTACACTAACCTGTACCCTAAACCGTCCCTGTCCCCTACCCCTAACCATAACCCTAACCCTAACACTAACCCTTACCCGAATCCTTACCCTAACCCGTACCCTAATCCTAACCCGTACGCTAACACTAACCCGTACACTAACACGTATGCTCACCGTAAACCGTTGTCGTACCCTAACTTGTAACCTAAACCGTCCCCGTCCCCTAACCCTAACCCTAACCCTAACCCTAACACTTACCCAAAGCCTTACCCTAACACGTCAACTAAACCTAAATCGTACGCTAACACTAACCCATGCCCTAACACGTACGCTCACCCTAAACCGTTGTCGTACACTAACCTGTACACTAAACTGTCCCTGTCCCCTAACCCTAACCCTAACCCTAACCCTAACCATTACGCAAAGCTTTACCCTAACCCGTCCCCCAATCCTAAACCATACGCTAACACTAACCCGTACCCTAACATGTACGCTCACCCTAAACTGTTCTCGTACCCTAAACTGTTCCCTAAACCATCCTCGTCCCCTAACCCTAACCCTAACCCTAACCCTAACCCTAGCTTTTACCCGAAGCCTTACACTAACCGGTCCCCTAACCCTAGCCCGTACGCTAACACTAACCAGTACCCTAACATGTACGCTCACCCTTAACCATTGTCGTACCCTAACCTATACCCTAAACCGTCCCCGTCCCCTAACCTAACCCTAACCCTAACCCTTACGTGAAGCCTTACACTAACCTGTCCCCTAATCCTAAACCGTACGCTGACACTAACGCGTACCCTAACACGGACGCTCACCCTGAAACATTGTCGTACACTAAACTGTACCCTAATCCGTCCCCGTCCCCGTCCCCGTCCCCTAACCCTAACCCTAACCCAAACCCTAACACTAACCCTTACCCAAAGCCTTACCCTAATCGGTCCCCTAATTCTAACCCGTATGCTAACACTAACCCGTACCCTAACACGTACTCTCACCCTAAACCGTTGTCGTACCCTAACCTATACCCTAAACCGTCCCCGTCCCCGTCCCCTATCCCTAACCCTAACCCTAAACCTGAAGCTTACCCGAAGCCTTACCCTAACCCGTCCCCTAATTCTAACCCGTACGGTAACACTAACCCATACCCTAACACGTACGCTCACCCTAAACGGTTGTCGTACCCTAAACCGTGTCCGTCCCCTAAACCTAACCCTAACCCTAACCCTAACCTTAACCCTTACCCGAAGCCTTACCGAACCCGTCCCCTAATCCTAACCCGTACGCTAACACTAACACGTACCCTAACACTTACGGTCACCCTGAACCATTGTCGTATCCTAAACTGTACCCTAAACTGTCCCCGTCCCTTAACCCTAACCCTAACCCTAACCCTAACCCTAACCCTAATCCTTACCCGAAGCCTTACCATAACCCGTAACCTAATCCTAACCCGTACGCTAACACTAAACCGTAACCTAACACGTACGCTCACACTAAACCGTTGTCGTACCCTAACCTGTACCCTAAACCGTCCCTGGCCCCTAACCCTAACCCTAACACTAACCCTTACCCGAAGCCTAACACTAACCCGTCCCCTAATCCTAAGCCGTGCGCTAACAATAACCCATACCCCAACATGTACGCTCAACTTAAACCGTTGTCGTACCCTAAACTGTCCCCATCCCCTAACCCTAACCCTAACCCTAACCCTAACACTTACCCGAAGCCTTACCCTAACCTGTCCCCTAATCCTAACCCGTATGCTAACACTAACCCGTACCCTAACACGTACGCTCACCCTAAAACGTTGTTGTACCCTAACCTTTGCCCTAAACCGTCCCCGTCCCCTAACCCTAACGCTAACCCTTACCCAAAGCCTTACCCTAACACGTCCCCTAATCCTAACCCGTACACTAACACTAAACCGTACCCTAACACGTACGCTCACTCTAAACCGTTGTCGTACCCTAACCTGTACCCTAAACCGTCCCCGTCCCCTAACCCTAACCCTAACCCTAACCCTTACCCGAAGCCTTACCATAACCTGTCCCCTAATCCTAAACCATACGCTAACACTAAGCCGTACCCTAACACGTATGCTCACCCTAAACAATTGTCGTACCCTAAACTGTACCCTCAACCATCCCCGTGCCCTAACCCTAACCCTAACCCTAACCCTAACCCTAAACCTTACCCGAAGCCTTACACTAACCCGTCCCCTAATCCTAAACCGTACGCTGACACTAACACGTAGCCTAACACGTACGCTCACCCTAAACCGTTTTCGTACACTAACCTGTACCCTAAACCGTGTCCGTCCCCTATACCTAACCCTAACCCTAACCCTAAACCTAACCCTTACCCGAAGCCTTACCCTTACCCGTCCCCTAATCCTAACCCGTACGCTAACAATAACACGTACCCTAAAACGTACGGTCACCCTGAACCATTGTCGTACCCTAAACTGTACCCTAAACCGTCCCCGTCCCTTAACCCTAACCCTAACCCTAACCCTAACCCTAAACCTTACCCGAAGCCTTAACATAACCCGTCCCCTAATCCTAACCCGTACACTAACATTAAATTGTAACCTAACACGTACGCTCACACTAAACCGTTGTCGTACCCTAACCTGTACCCTAATCCGTCCCCGTCCCCTAACCCTAACCGTAACCCTAACCCTATCACTAACGCTTACCCGAAGCCTAACACTAACCCGTCCCCTAATCCTAAGCCGTGCACTAACAGTAACCCATACCCCAACATGTTCGCTCAACCTAAACCGTTGTCGTGCCCTAAACTGTCCCCAACCCCTAACCCTAACCCCAACCCTAACCCTTACCCGAAGCCTTACCCTAACCCGTCCCCTAATCCTAACCCGTACGCTAACACTAACCCGTACCCTAACACGTACGCTCACCCTAAAACGTTGTCGTACACTAACCTGTACCCTAAACCGTCCCCGTCCCCTAACCCTAACCCTAAACCTTACCCGAAGCCTTACCCTAACCCGTCCCCTAATCCTAACCCGTACGCTAACACTAACCCGTACCCTAACACGTACGCTCACCCTAAAACGTTGTCGTACACTAACCTGTACCCTAAACCGTCCCCGTGCCCTAACCCTAACCCTAAGCCTAACCCTACCACTAAACCTTACCCGAAGCCTTACACTAAACCGTCCCCTAATCCTAAACCATACGCTGACACTAACACATAGCCTAACACGTACGCTCACCCTAAACCGTTGTTGTACCCTAAACTGTACCGTAAACCGTGTCCATCCCCTAACTCTAACCCTAACCCTAACCCTAACCCTAACCCTAAACCTAACCCTTACCCGAAGCCTTACCCTAACCCGTCCCCTAATCCTAACCCGTACGCTAACACTTACCCGTACCCTAACACGTACGCTCACCCTAAACTGTTGTCGTACCCTAACCTGTTCTCTAAAGCTTCCCCATCCCCTAACCCTAAACCTAACCCTAACACTTACCCTTACCCTAACCTTTACCCGAAGCCTTACACTATCCCGTCCCCAATCCGAACCCGTAGGCTAACACTAACCCGTGCCCTAAAACGTACGCTCACCTAAACCGTTGTCGTACCCTAACCTGTACCCTAAAACGTCCCCTAACTGTAACCTTAACCCTAACCCTAACCCTTACCCGAAACATTACCCTAACCCGTCCCCTAATCCGAATCCGTACGCTAACACTAACCCATACCCTAACACGCACGCTCATCTAAACCGTTGTCGTACCCTAACATGTACCCTAAACCGTCCCGGTCTAATAACCCTAACCCTAACCCTAACCCTAGCTTTTACCCGAAGCCTTACCCTAACCGGTCCCCTAATCCGAACCCGTATGCTAACACTAACCCGTACCCTAACACGTACGCTCAACCTAAACTTTTGTCGTGCCCTAACCTGTACCCTAAACCGTCCCCATCCCCTAACCCTAACCCTAACCCTAACCCTAACCCTTACCCGAAGCCTTACCCTAACCCGTCCCCTAATCCTAAACTGTACGCTGACACTAACACGTACCCTAACACGTACGATCACCCTAAACCGTTGTCGTAACCTAACCTGTACCCTAAACCGTCCCCGTCCCCGTCCCCTAACCATAACGCTAAGCCTAACCCTGAAGCTTACCCGAAGCCTTACCCTAACCCGTCCCCAATCCTAACCCGTACTGTAACACTAACCCGTACCCTAACACGTACACTCACCCTAAACCGTTGTCGTACCCTAACCTGTACCCTGAACCGTGTCCGTCCCCTAAACCTAACACTAAACCTAAACCTAACCCTAACCCTTACCCGAAGCCTTACCCTAACCCGTCCCCTAAACATGACCCGTACGAAAACACTAACACGTACCCTAACACGTACGGTCACCCTGAACCGTTGTCGTACACTAAACTGTACCCTAAACCGTCCCCGTCCCTTAACCCTAACCCTAACCCTAACCAAAACCCTAATCCTTACCCGAAGCCTTACCATAACCCGTCCCCTAATCCTAACCCATACATTAACACTAAACCGTAACCTAACACGTACGCTCAACCTAAACCGTTGTCGTACACTAATCTGTACCCTAAACCGTCCCTGTCCCCTACCCCTAACCATAACCCTAACGCTAACACTAACCCTTACCCGAAGCCTTACCCTAACCCGTACCCTAATCCTAACCCGTACGCTAACACTAACCCGTACACTAACACGTACGCTCACCGTAAACCGTTGTCGTACCCTAACTTGTAACCTAAACCGTCCCCGTCCCCTAACCCTAACCCTAACCCTAACCCTAACACTTACCCAAAGCCTTACCCTAACACGTCAACTAAACCTAAATCGTACGCTAACACTAACCCATGCCCTAACACGTACGCTCACCCTAAACCGTTGTCGTACACTAACCTGTACACTAAACTGTCCCTGTCCCCTAACCCTAACCCTAACCCTAACCCTAACCATTACGCAAAGCTTTACCCTAACCCGTCCCCCAATCCTAAACCATACGCTAACACTAACCCGTACCCTAACATGTACGCTCACCGTAAACCGTTCTCGTACACTAAACTGTTCCCTAAACCATCCTCGTCCCCTAACCCTAACCCTAACCCTAACCCTAACCCTAGCTTTTACCCGAAGCCTTACACTAACCGGTCCCCTAACCCTAACCCGTACGCTAACACTTAACAGTAACCTAACATGTACGCTCACCCTTAACCATTGTCGTACCCTAACCTATACCCTAAACCGTCCCCGTCCCCTAACCTAACCCTAACCCTAACCCTTACGTGAAGCCTTACCCTAACCTGTCCCCTAATCCTAAACCGTACGCTGACACTAACGCGTACCCTAACACGGACGCTCACCTTAAAACATTTTCGTACACTAAACTGTACCCTAATCCGTCTCCGTCCCCGTCCCCGTCCCATAACCCTAACCCTAACCCAAACCCTAACACTAACCCTTACCCAAAGCCTTACACTAATCGGTCCCCTAATTCTAACCCGTATGCTAACACTAACCCGTACCCTAACACGTACTCTCACCCTAAACCGTTGTCGTACCCTAACCTATACCCTAAACCGTCCCCGTCCCCGTCCCCTATCCCTAACCCTAACCCTAAACCTGAAGCTTACCCGAAGCCTTACCCTAACCCGTCCCCTAATTCTAACCCGTACGGTAACACTAACCCATACCCTAACACGTACCCTCACCCTAAACGGTTGTCGTACCCTAACCTGTACCCTAAACCGTGTCCGTCCCCTAAACCTAACCCTAACCCTAACCCTAACCTTAACCCTTACCCGAAGCCTTACCCTAACCCGTCCCCTAATCCTAACCCGTACGCTAACACTAACACGTACCCTAACACTTACGGTCACACTGAACCATTGTCGTACCCTAAACTGTACCCTAAACCGTCCCCGTCCCTTAACCCTAACCCTAACCCTAACCCTAACCCTAACCCTAATCCTTACCCGAAGCCTTACCATAACCCTTCCCCTAATCCTAACCCGTACACTAACACTAAACCGTAACCTAACACGTACGCTCACACTAAACCTTTGTCGTACCCTAACCTGTACCCTAAACCGTCCATGGCCCCTAACCCTAACCCTAACACTAACCCTTACCCGAAGCCTAACACTAACCCGTCCCCTAATCCTGAGCCGTGCGCTAACAATAACCCATACCCCAACATGTACGCTCAACCTAAACCGTTGTCGTAACCTAAACTGTCCCCATCCCCTAACCCTAACCCTAACCCTAAACCTAACACTTACCCGAAGCCTTACCCTAACCCGTCCCCTAATCCTAACCCGTATGCTAACACTAACCCGTACCCTAACACGTACGCTCACCCTAAAACGTTGTTGTACCCTAACCTTTGCCCTAAACCGTCCCCGTCCCCATCCCCTAACACTAACGCTAACCCTTACCCAAAGCCTTACCCTAACACGTCCCCTAATCCTAACCCGTACGCTAACACTAAACCGTACCCTAACACGTACGCTCACTCTAAACCGTTGTCGTACCCTAACCTGTACCCTAAACCGTCCCAGTCCCCTGACCCTAACCCTAACCCTAACCCTTACCCGAAGCCTTACCATAACCTGTCCCCTAATCCTAAACCATATGCTAACTCTAAGCCGTACCCTAACACGTATGCTCACCCTAAACAATTGTCATACCCTAAACTGTACCCTCAACCATCCCCGTGGCCTAACCCTAACCCTAACCCTAACCCTAACCCTAAACCTTACCCGAAGCCTTACACTAACCCGTCCCCTAATCCTAAACCGTACGCTGACACTAACACGTAGCCTAACATGTACGCTCACCCTAAACCGTTTTCGTACACTAACCTGTACCCTAAACCGTGTCCGTCCCCTATACCTAACCCTAACCCTAACCCTAAACCTAACCCTTACCCGAAGCCTTACCCTTACCCGTCCCCTAATCCTAACCCGTACGCTAACAATAACACGTACCCTAAAACGTACTGTCACCCTGAAACATTGTCGTACCCTAAACTGTACCCTAAACCGTCCCCGACCCTTAACCCTAACCCTAACCCTAACCCTAACCCTAATCCTTACCCGAAGCCTTAACATAACCTGTCCCCTAATCCTAACCCGTACACTAACATTAAATTGTAACCTAACACGTACGCTCACACTAAACCGTTGTCGTACCCTAACCTGTACCCTAAACCGTCCCCGTCCCCTAACCCTAACCGTAACCCTAACCCTATCACTAACGCTTACCCGAAGCCTAACACTAACCCGTCCCCTAATCCTAAGCCGTGCACTAACAGTAACCCATACCCCAACATGTACGCTCAACCTAAACCGTTGTCGTACCCTAAAATGTCCCCATCCCCTAACCCTAACCCTAACCCTAACCCCAACCCTAACCCTTACCCGAAGCCTTACCCTAACCCGTCCCCTAATCCTAACCCGTACGCTAACACTAACCCGTACCCTAACACGTACGCTCACCCTAAAACGTTGTCGTACACTAACCTGTACCCTAAACCGTCCCCGTCCCCTAACCCTAACCCTAAACCTTACCTGAAGCCTTACCCTAACCCGTCCCCTAATGCTAACCTGTACGCTAACACTAACCCTTACTCTAACACGTTCGCTCACCCTAAACCGTGGACGTACCCTAACCTGTACCTTAAACCGTCCCCGTCCCCTAACCCTAACCCGAACCCTAACACTAACCCTTACCCGAATACTTAACCTAACCTGTCCCCTACTCCTAACCCGTACGCTAACACTAACCCGTACCCTAACACGTACGCTCACCTTAAACCACTGTCATACCCTAACCTGTACCCTAAACAGTCCCCGTCCCCTAACCCTAACCCTAAACCTAACCCTTACCTGAAGACTTACACTAAACCGTACCCTAATCCTAACCCGTACGCTATCACTAAACCATACCCTGAGACGTACGCTCACCCTAAAAGGTTGTCGTACTCTAACCTGTACCCTACACCGTCCCCTAACCCTAACCCTAACCCTTACCCGAAGCCTTACCCTAACCCGTCCCCTAATCCTAAACCGTACGCTAACACTAACCCGTGCCCTAACACATACGCTCACCCTAAAGCGTTGTCGTACCCTGAGCTGTACCCTAAACCGTCCCTGTCCCCGTCCCCTAACCCTAAACCTAACCCTAACCATAACACTTACCCGAAGCCTTACCCTAACACGTCCCCTAATCCTAACCCGTATGCTAACACTAACCCGTACCCTAACACGTATGCTCACCCTAAACCATTGTCTTAACCTAAACTGTACCCTAAACCGTCCCCGTCCCCGTCCCCTAAACCTAACCCTAACCCTAACCCTAACCATTCCCCGAAGCCTTACCCTAACCGTCCCCTAATCCTAACCCGTACGCTCACACTAACCCGTGCCCTAACACGTACGCTCACCCTGAACCGTTGTCGTACCCTAACCTGTACCCTAAACCGTCCCCATCCCCTAACCCTAACCCTAACCCTAACCCTAAATCTAACCCTTACCCGAAGCCTTACCCTAACCCGTCCCCTAATCCTAACCCGTACGCTAACAATAACACATACCCTAAAACGTACGGTCACCCTGAACCATTGTCGTACCCTAAACTCTACCCTAAACCTTCCCCGTCCCTTAACCCTAACCCTAACCCTAACCCTAATCCTTTCCCGAAGCCTTAACATAACCCGTCTCCTAATCCTAACCCGTACGCTAATATTAAATCGTAACCTAACACGTACGCTCACACTAAACCGTTGTCGTACCCTAACCTGTACCCTAAACCGTCCCTGTCCCCTAACCCTAACCGTAACCCTAACCCTAACACTAACCCTTACCCGGAGCCTAACACTAAACCGTCCCCTAATCCTAACTCGTACACTAACACTAAACCGTGCCCTAAAACATACGCTCAACCTAAACCGTTGTCGTACACTAACCTGTACCCTAAACCGTCCCCGTGCCCTAACCCTAACCCTAAGCCTAACCCTACCACTAAACCTTACCCGAAGCCTTACACTAAACCGTCCCCTAATCCTAAACCATACGCTGACACTAACACATAGCCTAACACGTACGCTCACCCTAAACCGTTGTCATACCCTAAACTGTACCGTAAACCGTGTCCATCCCCTAACCCTAACCCTAACCCTAACCCTAACCCTAACCCTTACCCGAAGCCTTGCCCTAACCCGTCCCCTAATCCTAACCCGTACGCTAACACTAACCCGTACCCTAACACGTACGCTCACCCTAAACTGTTGTCGTACCCTAACCTGTTCTCTAAATCTTCCCCATCCCCTAACCCTAAACCTAACCCTAACACTTACCCTTACCCTAACCTTTACCCGAAGCCTTACACTATCCCGTCCCCAATCCGAACCCGTAGGCTAACACTAACCCGTGCCCTAAAACGTACGCTCACCTAAACCGTTGTCGTACCCTAACCTGTACCCTAAAACGTCCCCTAACTGTAACCCTAACCCTAACCCTAACCCTTACCCGAAACATTACCCTAACCCGTCCCCTAATCCGATTCAGTACGCTAACACTAACCCGTACCCTAACACGTACACCCACCCTAAAACGTTGTCGTCCCCTAACCTGTACCCTAAACCATCCCCGTCCCCTACCCTAACCCTAACACTAACCCTAACCCTAACCCTTACCCAAAGCCTTACCCTAACATGTCACCTAATCCTAACCCGTACGCTAACACTAACCCGTGCCCTAACACGTACGGTCACCCTAAACCTTTGTCGTACCCTAACCTATACCCTAAACCGTCCCTGTCCCCATCCCCTAACCCTAAACCTAAACCTAACACTAACCCTTACCCAAGGCCTTACCCTAACCCATCCCCTAATCCTAACCCGTATGCTAACACTAACCCATACCCCAACACGTACACTCACCCTAAACCGTTGTCCTACCCTAACCTGTACCGTAAACCGTCCCCGTCCCCTAACCGTAACACTAACCCTAAACCTTACCCTTACCCAAAGCCTTACCCTAACCCATCACCTAATCCTAACCCGTACGCTAACACTAACACGTGCCCTAACACGTACGCTCACCCTAAACCGTTGTTGTACCCTAACCTGAACCCTAAACCGCCCCATCCCCTAACCCTAACCCTAAACCTAACCCTAATCCTAACCCTTACCCGAAGCCTTACCCTAACCCGTCCCATAATCATAACCCGTACGCTAACACTAACCCGTACCCTAACACGTACGCTCACCCTAAAACGTTGTCGTACACTAACCTGTACCCTAAACCGTCCCCGTCCCCTAACCCTAACCCTAAACCTTACCTGAAGCCTTACCCTAACCCGTCCCCTAATGCTAACCCGTACGCTAACACTAATCCTTACTCTAACACGTTCGCTCACCCTAAACCGTGGACGTACCCTAACCTGTACCTTAAACCGTCCCCGTCCCCTAACCCTAACCCGAACCCTAACACTAACCCTTACCCGAATACTTAACCTAACCTGTCCCATACTCCTAACCCGTACGCTAACACTAACCCGTACCCTAACACGTACGCTCACCTTAAACCACTGTCATACCCTAACCTGTACCCTAAACAGTCCCCGTCCCCTAACCCTAACCCTAAACCTAACCCTTACCTGAAGCCTTACACTAAACCGTACCCTAATCCTAACCCGTACGCTATCACTAAACCATACCCTGAGACGTACGCTCACCCTAAAAGGTTGTCGTACTCTAACCTGTACCCTACACCGTCCCCTAATCCTAACCCTAACCCTTACCCGAAGCCTTACCCTAACCCGTCCCCTAATCCTAAACCATACGCTAACACTAACCCGTGCCCTAACACATACGCTCACCCTAAAGCGTTGTCGTACCCTAACCTGTACCCTAAACCGTCCCTGTCCCCGTCCCCTAACCCTAAACCTAACCCTAACCGTAACACTTACCCGAAGCCTTACCCTAACACGTCCCCTAATCCTAACCCGTATGCTAACACTAACCCGTACCCTAACACGTACGCTCACCCTAAACCATTGTCCTAACCTAACCTGTACCCTAAACCGTCCCCGTCCCCGTCCCCTAAACCTAACCCTAACCCTAACCCTAACCATTCCCCGAAGCCTTACCCTAACCGTCCCCTAATCCTAACCCGTACGCTCACACTAACCCGTGCCCTAACACGTACGCTCACCCTGAACCGTTGTCGTACCCTAACCTGTACCCTAAACCGTCCCCATCCCCTAAACCTAACCCTAACCTCACCCTAATCCTAACCCTTACCCAAAGCCTTACCCTAACCCGTCCCCTAATCCTAACCCGTACACTAACAGTAACCCGTGCCCTAAAACATACGCTCAACCTAAACCGTTGTCGTACCCTAACCTGTACCCTAAACCGTCCCCGTGCCCTAACCCTAACCCTAACCCTAACCCTAACCCTAAATCTAACCCTTACCCGAAGCCTTACCCTAACCCGTCCCCTAATCCTAACCCGTACGCTAACAATAACACATACCCTAAAACGTACGGTCACCCTGAACCATTGTCGTACCCTAAAATCTACCCTAAACCTTCCCCGTCCCTTAACCCTAACCCTAACCCTAACCCTAACCCTAATCCTTTCCCGAAGCCTTAACATAACCCGTCTCCTAATCCTAACCCGTACGCTAATATTAAATCGTAACCTAACACGTACGCTCACACTAAACCGTTGTCGTACCCTAACCTGTACCCTAAACCGTCCCTGTCCCCTAACCCTAACCGTAACCCTAACCCTAACACTAACCCTTACCCGGAGCCTAACACTAAACCGTCCCCTAATCCTAACTCGTACACTAACACTAAACCGTGCCCTAAAACATACGCTCAACCTAAACCGTTGTCGTACACTAACCTGTACCCTAAACCGTCCCCGTGCCCTAACCCTAACCCTAAGCCTAACCCTACCACTAAACCTTACCCGAAGCCTTACACTAAACCGTCCCCTAATCCTAAACCATACGCTGACACTAACACATAGCCTAACACGTACGCTCACCCTAAACCGTTGTCGTACACTAAACTGTACCGTAAACCGTGTCCATCCCCTAACCCTAACCCTAACCCTAACCCTAACCCTAACCCTTACCCGAAGCCTTACCCTAACCCGTCCCCTAATCCTAACCCGTACGCTAACACTAACCCGTACCCTAACACGTACGCTCACCCTAAACTGTTGTCGTACCCTAACCTGTTCTCTAAATCTTCCCCATCCCCTAACCCTAAACCTAACCCTAACACTTACCCTTACCCTAACCTTTACCCGAAGCCTTACACTATCCCGTCCCCAATCCGAACCCGTAGGCTAACACTAACCCGTGCCCTAAAACGTACGCTCACCTAAACCGTTGTCGTACCCTAACCTGTACCCTAAAACGTCCCCTAACTGTAACCCTAACCCTAACCCTAACCCTTACCCGAAACATTACCCTAACCCGTCCCCTAATCCGATTCAGTACGCTAACACTAACCCGTACCCTAACACGTACACCCACCCTAAAACGTTGTCGTCCCCTAACCTGTACCCTAAACCATCCCCGTCCCCTACCCTAACCCTAACACTAACCCTAACCCTAACCCTTACCCAAAGCCTTACCCTAACATGTCACCTAATCCTAACCCGTACGCTAACACTAACCCGTGCCCTAACACGTACGGTCACCCTAAACCTTTGTCGTACCCTAACCTATACCCTAAACCGTCCCTGTCCCCATCCCCTAACCCTAAACCTAAACCTAACACTAACCCTTACCCAAGGCCTTACCCTAACCCATCCTAACCCGTATGCTAACACTAACCCGTACCCTAACACGTACACTCACCCTAAACCGTTGTCCTACCCTAACCTGTACCGTAAACCGTCCCCGTCCCCTAACCGTAACACTAACCCTAAACCTTACCCTTACCCAAAGCCTTACCCTAACCCATCACCTAATCCTAACCCATACGCTAACACTAACACGTGCCCTAACACGTACGCTCACCCTAAACCGTTGTTGTACCCTAACCTGTACCCTAAACCGCCCCATCCCCTAACCCTAACCCTAAACCTAACCCTAATCCTAACCCTTACCCGAAGCCTTACCCTAACCCGTCCCATAATCATAACCCGTACGCTAACACTAACCCGTGCCCTAACACGTAGGCTCACCATAAATCATTGTCGTACCCTAACCTGTACCCTAAACCATCCCCATCCCCGTCCCCGTCTCCTAACCCTAACCCGAACCCTAACCCTAACCCTTACCCGAAGACTTACCCTAACCTGTCCCCTAATCCTAACACTTACGCTAACACTAACCCTTGCCCTAACATGTACACTCACCCTAAACCGTTGTCTTACCCTAACCTGTACCCTAAACCATCCCTGTACCCTAACGCTAACCCTAACACTAACCCTAAACCGAACCCTTACCCGAAGCCTTCCCCTAACCCGTCCCCTAATCCTAAACCTTACGCTAACCCTAACCCGTGCCCTAGCACGTACGCTCACCTTAAACTGCTGTCGTACCCTAAACTGTACCCTAAACCGTCCCCATCCCCTAACCCTAACCCTAACCCTAAACCTTACCCGAAGCCTTCCCCTAACCCGTCCCCTAATCCTAACCCGTACGCTAACTCTAAGCCATACCCTAACACGTACGCTCACCCTAAACCGTTCTCGTACACTAACCTGTAACCTAAACTGTCCCCGTCCCCTAACCCTAACCCTAACCCTTACCCGAAGCCTTACCTTAACCCGTCCTCTAATCCTAACCCGTACGCTAACAGTAAACTGTGCCCTAACATGTACGCTGAACCTAAACCATTGTCCTACACTAACCTGTACCCTAAACCGTCCCCCTCCCCTAACCCTAACACTAACCCTAACCCTAAACCTAACCCTTACCCGAAGCCTTACCATAACCCGTCCTCTAATCCTAACCCGTACGCTAACAGTAAACTGTGCCCTAACATGTACGCTGAACCTAAACCATTGTCCTACCCTAACCTGTACCCTAAACCGTCCCCCTCCCCTAACCCTAACCCTAACCCTAACCCTAACCCTTACACCAAGCCTTACCCTAACCCGTGCTCTAATCCTAACCCGTACGCTAACACTAACCCATACCCTAACACGTACGCTCACCCTAAACCGCTGTCATACACTAACCTGCACCCTAAACCGTCCCCGTCCCCGTCCCCGTCCCCTAACCCTAACCATAAACCTAACCCTTACCCGAAGCCTTACCCTAACCCGTCCCCTAATCCTAACCCGTACGCTAACACTAACCCGTGTCCTAACACGTACCCTCACCCTAAACCGTTGTCGTACCCTAACCTGTACCCTAAACCGTCACCGTCCCCTAGCCCTAACCCTAACCCTAACCCTTACGCGAAGCCTTACCCTAACCCGTCCCCAATCCTAACCCGTACGCTAACACTAACAAGTACCCTAACACATACGCTCACCCTAAACTGTTGTCGTACACTAACCTGTAACCTAAACCGTCCCCGTCCCCTAACCCTAACCCTAACCCTAACCCTAACACTAACCCTTACCCGAAGCCTTACCCTAATCTGTCCCCTAATCATAACCCGTATGCTAACACTAACCCTTGCCCTAACACGTACACTCACCCTAAACCATTGTCGTACCCTAACCTGTACCCTGAACCGTCCCTGTAACCTAACCCTAACCCTAACTCTAACCCTAACCCTAACCCTAACACTTACCCGAAGCCTTACCCTAACCCGTCCCATAATCCTAACCCGTACGCTAACACTAACCCGTACCCTAACACGTACGCTCACCCTAAACCGTTGACGTACCCTAACCTGTACCCTAAACCGTCCCTGTCCCCTAACCCTAACCCTAACCCTAACCCTTACCAGAAGCCTTACCCTAACCCGTCCCGTAATCCTAACCCGTACGCTAACACTAACCCGTACCCTAACACGTACGCTCACCCTAAAACCTTGTCGTACCCTAACCTGTACCCTAAATCGTCCCTGTCCCCTAACCCTAACCCTAATCTTAAACCTTACCCGAAGCCTTACCCTAAACGGTTCCCTAAACCTAACCCGCACGCTAACACTAACCCGTGCCCTAACACGTACGCTCACCCGAAACATTTGTCGTACACTAAGCTGTACCCTAAACCGTCCCCATTACCTAACACTAACCCGAACCCTAACCATAACCCTAAACCTTACCCGAAGCCTTACCCTAACCCGTCCCCTAATCCTAACCGTACGCTAACACTAATCCGTGCCCTAACACGTACGCTCACCCTAAAACGTTGTCGTACACTAACCTGTACCCTAAACCGTTCCTGTCCCTGTACCCTAACCCTAACCCTAACCCAAACCCTAACCCTTACCCGAAGCCTTACACTAACCCATCCCATAATCCTAAACTCTACGCTAACACTAACCCGTGCCCTAACACGTACGCTCACCCTAAACCGTTGTCGTACATTAACCTGTACCCTAAATCGTCCCTGTCCCCTAACCCTAACCCTAACCCTAATCCTTACCCGAAGCCTTACCCTAACTCGTCCCCTAATTCTAACCCGTATGCTAACACTAAACTGTATCCTAACAGATACGCTCACCCTAAAATTTTGTCGTACACTAAGCTGTACCCAAAATCGTCCCCGTCCCCTAACCCTAAACCTAACCCTTACACAAAGCCTTACCCTAACCCGTCCCCTAATCCTAACCCGTACGCTAACACTAACCCGTAACCCAACCCGTATGCTCAACCTAAACCGTTCTCGTACACTAACCTGTACCCTAAACCGTCCCGTCCCGGTCCCCTAAACCTAGCCCTTACCCGAAACCTTACCCTAACATGTCCCCTATTCCTAACCCGTACGCTAACACTATCCCGTACCCTTACACGTACGCTCACCTTAAAACGTTGTCGTACACTAACCTGTAACCTAAACCGTCTCCGTCCCCTAACCCTAACCCTAAACCTAGCCCTAAACCTAAACCTTACCCCAAGCCTTACCCTAACCCGACCCTTAATCCTAACCCGTACGCTGACACTAACCCATACCCTAACACGCACGCTCACCCTAAAACTTTGTCGTACCCTAACATGTACCCTAAACCGTCCCCGTCCCCTAACCCTAACCCTAAACCTAACCCTAACACTTACCCGAAGCATTACACTAACCCGTCCCCTAATCCTAATCCGTACGCTAACACTAACCCGTGTCCTAACACGTACCCTCACCCTAAACCGCTGTCGTACCCTAACCTGTACCCTAAACCGTCACCGTCACCTAGCCCTAACCCTAACCCTAACCCTTACGCGAAGCCTTACCCTCACCCGTCCCCTATTCCTAACCCGTACGCTAACACTATCCCGTACCCTTACACGTACGCTCACCTTAAAACGTTGTCGTACACTAACCTGTAACCTAAACCGTCTCCGTCCCCTAACCCTAACCCTAACCCTAACCCTAACCCTTATCCTAACCCAAACGCTTACCCGAAGCCTTACCCTAACCCGTCCCCTAATCCTAACCCGTACGCTAACACTAACCCGTACCCTAACACGTACGCTCACCCTAAACCATTGTCGTATCCTAAACTGTACCCTAAACCTTCCCCGTCCCCTAAACCTAACCCTAACTCTAACCGTTACCCGAAGCCTTACTCTAACCCGTCCCCTAATCCTAACGTGTACGCTAACACTAACGTGTACCCTAACACGTACGCTCACCCTAAACCGTTGTCGTACCCTATCCTGTACCCTAAACCGTCCCCGTCCCCTAACCCTAACCCTAACCCTAACACTTACCTGAAGCCTTACCGTAAACTGTCCCCTAATCCTAACCCGTATGCTCACACTAACCCATACCCTAACACGTACGCTCACCCTAAACCGTTGTCGTACACTAGCCTGTACCCTAAACGGTCCCCGTTCCCTAACCCTAACCGTAACCCTAACCCTAACCCTTACCCGAAACCTTACCCTAAACCGTCCCCTAATCCTAACACGCACGCTAACACTAAACCTTACCCTAACACGTACGCTCACCCTAAACCATTGTCGTACCCTAACCTGTACCCTAAACTGTCCCCGTCCCCTAACCCTAAACCTAACCCTAACCCTAACCCTTACCCGAAGCCTTACCCTAACCCGTCCCCTAATCCTAACCCGTACGCTAACACTAACCCGTACCCTAACATGTAGGCTCACCCTAAACCATTGTCATGCCCTAACCTGTACCCTAAACGGTCCTCGTCCCCTAACCCTATCCCTAACCCTAACCCTTACCCGAAGCCTTACCCTAACCCATCCCCTAATCCTAACCCGTACGCTAACACTAAACCGTACCCTAACATGTACGCTCACCCTAAACCATTGTCGTACCCTAACCTGTACCCTAAACGTTCCCCGTCCCCTAACCCTAACCCTAACCCTAAACCATCCCCGTCCCCTAAACCTAACCCTAACCCTAACCGTAACCCTTACCCGAAGCCTTACCCTAACCCTTCACCTAATCCTAAACCTTATGCTAACACTAACACGTACCCTAACAGGTACGCTCACCCTGAACCGTTGTCGTACACTAAACTGTACCCTAAACGGTCCCCATCACTTAACCCTAACCCTAACCCTAACCCTAACCCTAATCCTAACTCTTACCCAAAGCCTTAGCCCAACCCGTCCCCTAATCCTAACGTGTACGCTGACACTAACGTGTACCCTAACAGGTACGCTCACCCTAAACCGTTGTCTTACTCTAACCTCTACCTTAAACCATCCCCGTCCCCTAACCCTAACCCTAACCCTTACCCAAAGCCTTACCCTAAACCGTCCCCTAATCCTCACACGCACGCTAACACCAAACCGTACCCTAACACGTACGCTCACCCTAAGCCATTGTCGTACCCTAACCTGTGCCCTAAACTGTCCCCATCCCCTAACCCTAAACCTAACCCTAACGCTAAACCTTACCCGTAGACTTACCCTAACCCGTCCCCTAATACTAACCGGTACGCTAACACTAACCCGTACCCTAACACGTATGCTCACCCTAAAATTTTTCGTACCCTAACCTGTACCCTAAACTGTCCCCATCCCTGTCCCCTAACCCTGAAGCTAACCCTAACCCTATCACTTACCCGAAGCCTTACCCTAACCCGTCCCCTAATCCTAACCCGTATCCTAACTCTAACCCGTACACTAACATGTACGCTCAACCTAAACCGTTGTCATGCCCTAACCTGTACCCTAAACTATCCCCGTCCCCTAACCCTAACCCTAACCCTTACCCGAAGCCTTACCCTAACCCGTCCCCTAATCCTAAACCGTACGCAAACACTAAGCCGTACCCTAACACGTATGTTCACCCTAAACCGTTGTCGTACCCTAACCTGTACCCTAAACCATCCCCGTTCCCGTCCCCTAAACCTAACCCTAACCCTAACCCTAACCCTTATCCGAAGCCTTACCCTAACGCGTCCACTAACCCTAACCCGTACGCTAACACTAACTCGTACCCTAACATGTACGCTCACCCTAAACGGTTGTCGTACCCTAACCTGAACCCTAAACCGGCCCCGTTCCCTAACCCTAACACTAAACCTAACCCTTACCCGAAGTCTTACCCTAACCCGTCCCCTAATCCTAATCCGTACACTAACACTAACACGTACCCTAACACGTATGCTCACCCTAAACCGTTGTCGTACACTAACCTGTACCCTAATCCGTCCCCGTTCCCGTCCCCTAACCCTAACCCTAGCCCTAACCCTAACCTTACCCGAAGCCTTACCCTAAACCGTCCCCTAATCCTAACCCGTATGCTAACACTAACCCGTATCCTAACACGTACGCTCAGCCTAAACCGTTGTCGTACACTAACCTGTACCATAAACCGTCCCCTTCCCCTAACCCTAACTCTAACCCTAACCCTAACCGTAACCCTTACCCGAAGCCTTACCCTAACCCTTCCCCTAATCCTAACCCGTATGCTAACACTAACACGTACCCTAACAAGTACGCTCACCATGAACCGTTGTCGTACACTAAACTGTACCCTAAACGAACCCCATGCCTTAACCCTAACCCTAACCCTAACCCTTACCCGAAGCCTTACCCTAACCCGTCCCCTAATCCTAACCTGTTCGCTAACACTAACCCATACCATAACATGTACGCTCAACCTAAACCGTTGTCGCACCCTAACCTGTACCCTAAACCGTCCCCGTCCCCGTCCCCTAACCCTAACCCTAGCCCTAATCCTAACCCTTACCCAAAGCCTTAGCCTAACCCGTCCCCTAATCCTAACGTGTACGCTAACACCAACGTGTACCCTAACACGTACGCTCACCCTAAACCGTTGTCTTACCCTAACTTCTACCTTAAACCATCCCCGTCCCCTAACCCTACCGCTAACCCTAACCCTTACCCGAAGCCTTACCCTAACCCGTCCCTTAATCCTAACACGCACGCTAACACTAAACCGTACCCTAACACGTACGCTCACCCTAAACCATTGTCGTACCCTAACCTGTACCCTAAACCATCCCCGTCCCCGTCCCCTTCCCCTAACCCTAACCCTAACCCTTTCCCGAAGCCTTACCTTAACCCATCCACTAATCCTAACCCGTACGCTAACACCAACTCGTACCCTAACACGTACGCTCACCCTAAACCGTTGTCGTACCCTAACCTGTACCCTAAACTGGCCCCGTCCCCTAACCCTAACCCTAAACCTAACCCTAACCCTTACCCGAAGCCTTACCCTAACCCGTCCCCTAATCCTAATCCGTACGCTAACACTATCCCATAACCTAACACGTACGCTCACCCTAAACCATTGTCCTACCCTAACCTGTACCCTAAACCATCTCCGTCCTCTAACCCTAACCCTTGCCAGAAGCCTTACCCTAACCCATCACCTAATACTAACCCGTACGCTAACACTAACTCCTACGCTAACAGTAACCCGTACACTAACACGTATGCTCACCCTAAACCGTTGTCGTACACAAACTTGTACCCTAAACCGTCCCTGTCCCCTAACCCTAACCCTAACACTTACCCGAAGCCTTACCCTAACCCGTCCCATAATCCTAACCCGTACGATAACACTAACCCGTACCCTAACACGTACGCTCACCCTAAACCGTTGTCGTTGCCTACCCTGTACCCCAAACCATCCCCGTCCCCTAACCCTAACACTAAACCTAACCCTAACACTTACCCGAAGCCTTACCCTAATACGTCCCTTAATCCTAAACCGTACGCTACCAATAACCAATACCCTAACACATACGCTCACCCTAAACCGTTGTCATACGCTAACCTCTACCCTAAACCGTCCCCATCACCTAACCTTAACCCATACACTAACACTTACCCGAAGCCTTACCCTAACCCGTCCACTAACCCTAACTGGTACGCTAACACTAACCCGTACCCTAACACGTACGCTCTCCCTAAACCGTTGTCGTACGCTAACCTGTACCCTATACCGTCCCCTCCCCTCACCCTAACCCTAACCTTAACCATAAACCTTACCCGAAGCCTTACCCAAACACGTCCCCTAATCCTAACACGTACGCTCACCCTAAACCATTGTCATGCACTAACCTGTACCCTAAACCATCCCCGTCCCCTAACCCTAAACCTAACCCTTACCAGAAGCCTTACCCTAACCCTTCCCCTAATACTAACCCGTCCGCTAACACTTACTCATACGCTAACACTAACCTGTACCCTAACACGTACGCTCACCCTAAACCTTTGTCATACACTAACCTGTAACCTAAACCGTCCCCGTCCCCTAACCCTTACCCGAAACCTTACCCTAACCCGTACCCTAATCCTAACCTGTATGCTAACACTAACCCATACCCTAACACGTACACTCACCCTAAAACTTTGTCGTAACCTAACCTGTACCCTAAACCATCCTCGTCCGCTAACCCTAACCCTAACCACAACCCTTACCCGAAGCCTTACCCTAACACATCCCCTAATCCTAACCCGTATGCTAACACTAAACTCTACCCTAACACGTACGCTCACCCTAAACCGTTGTCGTACCCTAACCTGTACCCTAAACAGTTCCCGTCCCCTAACCCTAAACCTAACCCTAACCCTTACCTGAAGCCTTACCCTAACCCGTCCCCTAATCCTAACCCATACGCTAACACTAACCCGTACCCTAACACATACACTCAAACTAAATATAATATATAATGTAAATATATATATATATATAATAATATATTGTAATATATTCAGGAAAATACGCATACGCTCTTTTTGGCCAACCAAGAAAGCGTGTGAAGGAAATCTGCACCAAAATGAAGTCTCACTGCCCCCCGGTCAAAAGGGCCATGTGAAAAAAGTGTAAAATCCAGAAAGGCAGCACAGGCCATGGAGAACAGGGAGCCTTGTTATGCTGATGGGCGGGATGTAAATTGCCAACAGCCACTCTGGAGAAGTGTATAGTGTTTCCTGGAACAGCTAAAAAACAAAGCAACAGAGCCTACAGCACTTCCACTTATGGTCCTATAGCTCAGGGAAATTAAAATCAAAAACACACAGCCACCCCAAAGTTTCGGACGGCTCTGTTTACAAGAACCTCGTCTACGGTACAAGTTAAATATCCCAGAACGTGAAAAATCGATAAAGAAGTTGTGGTATGTACGTACAATGGAATATCACTCAGCAATGAAATTTATGTCATCAGGCCCGTCGCGGCATAATGAGTGGATTCAGGTACGATGATTCTAAGTGAAATAAGTCACACAGAAAATGAAACATCAGAAGATATCACTAATACAAGGAATGTAAACTTGGCTACATATGAACTTAATTACAAAACAGAACAGGGTCTCAAATTTAGAAAACCAACTTATGCTTGCTTAAGGGGAAAGGTGAGTTGGGGTGCTGCATAAAACCAGAGATAGAAATTAGCACAGATACCTTTCCATAAGCCAAATATGTAATTGTCAAGACCTACCCCTTGCTCAACGAAATGGACTAAACAACCCATATTCAACGACTAGGAATACACCTGACTAGTAAGAATCTTCAAACCCATGGATTTATATGTCTCCGTAAGAGAATGAAGCGTGTGTACAGAGGCATGAATGCAGCAGAGAAACTCCGATAAACCCCATTATCAAAATGAATTACAAAAACAAAACACAAGGACAGTGAAATAGAGAGCAATTCTTAAATAATTCATTCAGGGCTTGTGATGCAACCGGAATTTACCACATCTACACCCAGAGCTGAGTGAGACATAAGGTTGGGCACTTTGGGCTGATAGCATTGGTGAGGTTCGATGAGCAAATGCAGACCCTTTGAAGTCATACTGCATGGTACCCATTCCATGGGTCCCATCTCTCCAGGTTTAACGAATTCTTCCTTCAGCTAAAACATGCATGGGAAACCCACAGTATGGTGCACCGAGGGACCGGCAAACGTTTTCAAATGCATCTCAGTTTTCGTCCCCTTTTACTCGGGTTCACCATTCCAGACCCTTTACTAACACTCTCCCCACTTGGAGAGTCAGTGCCTTTAACCTCCTGTTTGGCACAGTTTGCAATTTCTGCGCAAGATGAACAGGAATAGGGAGAACCAATGAGAGACTAGCTTTAGGTGTCTGCACGGGCAAATGTAGCGCTCATTTCCCACCAGGAAGAAGAATTAACCACAGGGTCAGCATGCCGTGCGGGAACCAGATTAGTGCCTGAAGCAATCCTGCGGGTTTGCGGCCAGCTCACAAGATAGCGAGTTGAAGAAAGGAGCTCAGGGGCACTGTAACTCACAAACCTGCAGAGTTATAAATGACAGCTATCGTCCAAAAATATATTGAAGGAAGGCTGCGAAGAGGACTTGTAAGTGGGGCAGAATTGCAGGATAACGATTTCAGGAGGTAGACGAAAATTGCATTTAAAGCATAGGAAAAAAGGCAGAACGTCAACAATGATGCTCTTGGCCAAAAAGGGCGTATGCGTTTTTTCCTGAATATATTCAGGAAAAAACGCATACGCCCTTTTTGGCCAACCAAGCAAGCATGTTAAAGAAATCTGCACTACAATGAAGTCTCACTACCCCCCGGTCTAAAGGGCCATATGAAAAAAGTGTAAAATCCAAAAAGGCATCACAGGCCATGGAGAACAGGGAGCCTTGTTATGCTGATGGGCGGGATGTAAATTGCCAACAGCCACTCTGGAGAAGTGTATGGTGTTTCCTGGAACAGCTTAAAAACAAAGCAACGGAGCCTACGGCACTTCCACTTATGGTCCTTTAGCTTAGGGAAATTAAAATCAAAAACACACAGCCACCCCAAAGTTTCGGACAGCTCTGTTTACAAGAACCTCGTCTACGGTACAAGTTAAATATCCCAGAACGTGAAAAATGGATAAAGAAGTTGTGGTACGTACGTACAATGGAATATCACTCAGCAATGAAATCTATGTCATCAGGCCCGTCGCGGCATAATGAGTGGATTCAGGTACGATGATTCTAAGTGAAATAAGTCACACAGAAAATGAAACATCATAAGATATCACTAATACAAGGAATGTAAACTTGGCTACACATGAACTGAATTACAAAACAGAACAGGGTCTCAAATTTAGAAAACCATCTTATGTTTGCTTAAGGGGAAAGGTGAGTTGGGGTGCTGCATAAAATCAGAGATAGAAATTAGCACAGATACCTTTCCATAAGCCAAATATGTAATTGTCAAGACCTACCCCTTGCTCAACGAAATGGACTCAACACCCCATATTCAACGCCTGGGAATATACCTGACAAGTAAGAATCTTAAGACCACTGGATTTATATGTCTCCATAAGGAAATCAAGCGTGTGTACAGCGGCCTAAACGCAGCAGTGAAAATCCGATAAATCCCATTTTCAAAATAAATTTCAAAAACACAACACAATGACAGTGAAATAGAGAGCAATTCTTAAATAATTCATTCATGGCTTGTGATGCAACCTGGATTTATCACATCTACACCCAAAGCTGTTTGAGACATAAGGCTAGACACTTCGGGCTGATAGCATTGGTGAGGTTCGTTGAGCAAACGCAGACCCTTTGAAGTCATACTGCATGGTAGCCATTCCATGGGTCCCAACTCTCCAGGTTTAAGGGATTCTTCCTTCAGCTAAAACATGAATGGGAAACCCAGAGTATGGTCCACCCTGTGATGGGGAAACGTTTTCAAATGCATCTCAGGTTTCGTCCCCTGGTACTCGGGTTCACCGTTCCAGACGCTTTACTAACACTCTCCCCACTTGGAGAGTCAGTGCCTTTAACCTCCTGTTTGGCACAGTTTGGAATTTCTGCGCAAGATGCACAGGAATAGGGAGAACCAATGAGAGACTAGCTGTAGGTGTCTGCACGGGCAAATGGAACGCTCATTTCCCAGCAGGAAGAGGAATTAACCAAAGGCTCAGCGTGCCCTACCGGAACCAGATTAGGGCCTGAAGCAATCCTGCGGTTTTGCGGCCAGCTCACAAGAAAGCGAGTTGAAGAAAGGAGCTCAGGGGCACTGTAATTCACAAACCTGCAGAGTTATGAATGACAGCTATCGTCCAAAAATATATTGAAGTAAGTCTTCGAAGAGGACTAGAAAGCGGGGCAGAATTTCAGAAAAACGATTTCAGGGGGGAGACTGGAATTGCACTTAAAGCATAGGAAAAGAGGCAGAATGTCGACAATGATGCAGTTGGCCAAAAAGTGCATATGCGTTTTTTCCTGAATATATTCAGGAAAAAACGCATACGCCCTGTTTGGCTAACCAAGCAAGCATGTAAAGGAAATCTGCACTACAATGAAGTCTGACTGCCCCCCGGTCAATAGGGCCGTCTGAAAAAAGTGTAAAATCCAGAAAGGCAGGACAGGTCATGCAGAACAGGGAGCCTTGTTATGCTGATGGGCGGGATGTAAATTGCCAACAGCCACTCTGGAGAAGTGTATGGTGTTTCCTGAAACACGTAGGAAACAAAGCAACACAGCCTATGGCACTTCCACTTCTGGTCCTATAGCTTAGGGAAATTAAAATCAAAAACACACAGCCACCCCAAAGTTTGGGACGGCTCTGTTTACAAGAACCTCTTCTACGGTACAAGTTAAATATCCGAGAAAGCAAGAAATAGATAAAGAAGTTGTGGTACGTACGTACAATGCAATATCACTCAGCAAAGAGATCTACGTCATCAGGCCCGTAGCGGCATAATGAGTGCATTCAGGTACGACGATTCTATGAGAAATAAGTCACACAGAAAAAGAAGCATCATAAGATATCACTAATACACGAAACGTAAACTTGGCTAAACATGAACTGAATTACAAAACAGAACAGGGTCTCAAATTTAGAAAACCAACTTATGCTTGCTTATGGGGAAAGGTGAGTTTGATTGCTGCATCAAACCAGAGACTGAAATTAGCACAGATACCGTTCCATAAGCCAAATATATAACAGACAAGACCTACTCCTTGCTCAACGAAATGGACTCAATACCCCATATTCAACGCCTGGGAATATACCTGACAAGTAAGAATCTTAAGACCCATGGATTTATATGTCTCCATAAGGAAATCAAGCGTGGGTACTGCGGCCTAAACGCAGCAGTGAAAATCCGATAAATCCCATTATCAAAATAAATTTCACAAACAAAACACAATAACAGTGAAATAGAGAGCAATTGTTAAATAATTCATTCAGAGCTTGTGATGCAACCTGGATTTACCACATCTACACCCAGAGCTGGGTGAGACATAAGGCTGGACACTTCGGGCTGATAGCATTGGTGAGGTTCGGTGAGCATACGCAGACCTTTTGAAGTCATACTGCATGGTAGCCATTCCATGTTTCCCAACTCTCCAGGTTTAAGGGATTCTTCCTTCAGCTATAACATGCATGGGAAACCCAGAGTATGGTCCACCGTGTGATTGGGAAACGTTTTCAAATGCATCTCAGGTTTTGTACCCTGGTACTCCGGTTCATCGTTCCAGACGCTTTACTAACACTCTCCCCCCTTGGAGAGTCAGTGCCTTTAACCTCCTGTTTGGCACAGTTTGCAATTTCTGCGCAAGATGAACAGGAATAGGGAGAACCAATGAGAGACTAGCTGTAGGTGTCTGCAGGGCAAATGGAACGCTCATTTCCCACCAGGAAGAGGAATTAACCAAAGGCTCACCGTGCCCTGGCTGAACCAGATTAGGGCCTGAAGCAATCCTGTGGTTTTGCGGCCAGCTCACAAGAAAGCGAGTTGAAGAAAGGAGCTCAGGGGCAATGTAATTCACAAACCTGCAGAGTTATGAATGACAGCTATCGTCCAAAAATGTATTGAAGTAAGTATTCGAAGAGGACTTGAAATCGGGGCACAATTTCAGGAAAACGATTTCAGGGGGTAGACTGGAATTGCACTTAAAGCATAGGAAAAGAGGCAGAATGTCGACAATGATGCACTTGGCCAGAAAGGGTGTATGCGTTTTTTCCTGAATATATTCAGGAAAAAATGCATACGCCCTTTTTGACCAACCAAGCAAGCGTGTAAAGGAAATCTGCACTACAATGAAGTCTCACTGCCCCCCGGTGAACAGGGCCATCTGAAACAAGTGTAAAATCCAGAAAGGCAGGACAGGTCATGGAGAACAGGGAGCCTTGTTATGCTGATGGGCGGGATGTTAATTGCCAACAGCCACTCTGGAGAAGTGTATGGTGTTTCCTGAAACACGTAGGAAACAAAGCAACACAGCCTATGGCACTTCCACATAGGGTCCTATAGCTTAGGGAAATTAAAATCAAAAACACACAGCCACCCCAAAGTTTGGGACGGCTCTCTTTACAAGAACCTCGTCTACGGTACAAGTTAAATATCCGAGAAAGCAAAAAATGGATAAAGAAGTTGTGGTACGTACGTACAATGGAATATCCCTCAGCAATGAGATCTACGTCATCAGGCCCGTAGAGGCATAATGAGTGGATTCAGGTACGACGATTCTACGAGAAATAAGTCACACAGAAAAAGAAACATCATAACATATCACTAATACACGGAACGTAAACTTGGCTACACATGAACTGAATTACAAAACAGAACAGGGTCTCAAATTTAGAAAACCAACTTATGCTTGCTTATGGGGAAAGGTGAGTTGGGGTGCTGCATAAAACCAGAGATTGAAATTAGCACAGATACCGTTCCATAAGCCAAATATGTAATAGACAAGACTTACTCCTTGCTCAACGAAATGGACTCAATACCCCATATTCAACGCCTGGGAATATACCTGACAAGTAAGAATCTTAAGACCCATGGATTTATATGTCTCCATAAGGAAATCAAGCGTGTGTACAGCGGCCTAAACGCAGCAGTGAAAATCCGATAAATCCCATTATCAAAATAAATTTCACAAACACAACACAATGACAGTGAAATAGAGAGCAATTCTTAAATAATTCATTCAGGGCTTGTGATGCAACCTGGATTTACCACATCTACACCGAAAGCTGGTTGAGACATAAGGCTGGACACTTCGGGCTGATAGCATTGGTGAGGTTCGTTGAGCAAAGGCAGACCCTTTGAAACCATACTGCATGGTAGCCATTCCTTGGGTCCCAATTCTCCAGGTTAAGGGATTCTTCCTTCAGCTAAAACATGCATGTGAAACCCAGAGTATGGTCCACCGTGTGATTGGGAAACGTTTTCAAATGCATCTCAGGTTTCGTCCCCTGGTACTCGGGTTCACCGTTCCAGACGCTTTACTAACACTCTCCCCACTTGGAGAGTCAGTGTCTTTAACCTCCTGTTTGGCACTGTTTGCAATTTCTGCAAAACATGAACAGGAATAGGGAGAACCAATGAGAGACTACCTGTAGGTGTCTGCACGGAAAATGGAACGCTCATTTCCCACCAGGAAGAGGAATTAACCAAAGGCTCAGCATGCCCTGCCGGAACCAGATTAGGTCCTGAAGCAATCCTGCAGTTTTGCGGCCAGCTCACAAGATAGTGAGTTGAAGAATGGAGCCCAGGGGCACTGTAATTCACAAACCTGCAGAGTTATGAATGACAGCTATCGTCCAAAGATTTATTGAAGTAAGTCTTCGAACAGGACTTGAAAGTGGGGCAGAATTTCAGGAAAACGATTTCATTGGGTAGACTGGAATTGCACTTAAAGCATAGGAAAAGAGGCCGAATGTCCACAATGATGCACTTGGCCAAAAAGGGCGTATGCGTTTTTTCCTGAATATATTCAGGAAAAAACGCATACGCCCTTTTTGGCCAACCAAGCAAGCGTGTAAAGGAAATCTGCACTACAATGAAGTCTCACTGCCCCGAGGTGAAAAGGGCCATCTGAAACAAGTGTAAAATCCAGAAAGGCAGGACAGGTCATGGAGAACAGGGAGCCTTGTTATGCTGATGGGCGGGATGTAAATTGCCAACAGCCACTCTGGAGAAATGTATGGTGTTCCCTGAAACACGTAGGAAACAAAGCAACACAGCCTATGGCAATTCCACTTAGGGTCCTATAGCTTAGGGAAATTAAAATCAAAAACACACAGCCACCCCAAAGTTTGGGACGGCTCTGTTTACAAGAACCTCGTCTACGGTACAAGTTAAATATCCGAGAAAGCAACAAATGGATAAAGAAGTTGTGGTACGTACGTACAATGGAATATCACTCAGCAATGAAATCTACGTCATCAGGCCGGTAGCGGCATAATGAGTGGATTCAGGTACGACGATTCTACAAGAAATAAGTCCCACAGAAAAAGAAACATCATAAGATATCACTAATACACGGAACGTAAACTTGGCTACACATGTACTGAATTACAAAACAGAACAGCGTCTCAAATTTAGAAAACCAACTTATGCTTGCTTATGGGGAAAGGTGAGTTGGGGTGCTGCATAAAACCAGAGATTGAAATTAGCACAGATACCGTTCCATAAGCCAAATATATAATAGACAAGACCTACTCCTTGCTCAACGAAATGGACTCAACACACCATATTCAACGCCTGGGAATATACCTGACAAGGAAGAATCTTAAGACCCATGGATTTATATGTCTCCATAAGGAAATCAAGCGTGTGTACAGTGGCCTAAACGCAGCAGTGAAAATCCGATAAATCCCATTAACAAAATAAATTTCAAAAACAAAACACAATGACAGTGAAATAGAGAGCAATTCTTAGATAATGTATTCAGGGCTTGTGATGCCACCTGGATTTACCACATCTACACCCAGAGCTGGGTGAGACATAAGGCTGGACACTTCGGGCTGATAGCATTGGTGAGGTTCGGTGAGCAAAGGCAGACCCTTTCAAGTCATACTGCATGGTACCCATTCCAAGGGTCCCAACTCTCCAGGGTTAAGGGATTCTACCTTCAACTAAAACATGCATGGGAAACCCAGAGCATGGTCCACCGTGTGATTGGGAATCGTTTTCAAATGCATCTCAGGTTTCGACTCCTGGTACTCGGGTGCACCATTCCAGACGCTTTACTAACACTCTCCCCACTTGGAGAGTCAGTGCCTTTAACCTCCTGTTTGGCACAGTTTGCAATTTCTGCGCAAGATGAACAGGAATAGGGACAACCAATGAGCGACTAGCTGTATGTGTCTGCACGGGCAAATGGAACGCTCATTTCCCACCAGGAAGAGGGACTAACCAAAAGCTCAGCATGCCCTGCTGGAACCAGATTAGGGCCTGAAGCAATCCTGCGGTTTTGCGGCCAGCTCACAAGAAAGCGAGTTGAAGAAAGGAGCTCAGGGGCACTGTAATTCACAAACCTGCAGAGTTATGAATGACAGCTATCGTCCAAAATTATACTGAAGTAAGTCTTTGAAGAGGACTTGAAAGCGGGGCAGAATATCAGGAAAACGATTTCAGGGGGTAGACTGGAATTGCACTTAAAGCCTAGGAAAAGACGCAGAATGTCCACAATGATGCACTTGGCCAAAAAGTGCGTATGCGTTTTTTCCTGAATATATTCAGGAAAAAACGCATACGCACTTTTTGGCCAACCAAGCAAGCGTGTAAAGGAAATCTGCACTACAATGAAGTCTCACTGCCCCCCGGTCAAAAGGGCCATCTGAAAAAAGTGTAAAATCCAGAAAGGCAGGACAGGTCATGGAGAACAGAGAGCCTTGTTATGCTGATGGGCGGGATGTAAAATGCCAACAGCCACTCTGGATAAGTGTATGGTGTTTCCTGAAACATGTAGGAAACAAAGCAACACAGCCTATGACACTTCCACTTATGGTCCTATAGCTTAGGGAAATTAAAATCAAAAACACACAGCCACCCCAAAGTTTGGGACGGCTCTGTTTACAAGAACCTCGTCTACGGTAATAGTTAAATATCCGAGAAAGCAAAAAATGGATAAAGAAGTTGTGGTACGTACCTACAATGGAATATCACTCAGCAATGAGATCTACATCATCAGGCCCGTAGCAGCATAATGAGTGGATTCAGGTACGACGATTCTACGAGAAATAAGTCACACAGAAAAAGAAACATCATAAGATATCACTAATACACGGAACGTAAACTTTTCTACACATGAACTGAATTACAAAACAGAACAGGATCTCAAATTTAGAAAACCAACTTATGCTTGCTTATGGGAAAAGGTGAGTTGGGGTGCTGCATCAAACCAGAGATTGAAATTAGCACAGATACCGTTCCATAAGCCAAATATATAATAGACAAGACCTACTCCTTGCTCAACGAAATGGACTCACACCCCATATTCAACGCCTGGGAATATACCTGACAAGTAAGAATCTTAAGACCCATGGATTTATATGTCTCCATAAGGAAATCAAGCCTGTGTACAGTGGCCTAAACGCAGCAGTGAAAATACGATAAATCCCATTATCAAAATATATTTCAAAAACAAAACACAATGACAGTGAAATAGAGAGCAATTCTTAAATAATTCATTCAGGGCTTGTGAATCAACCTGGATTTAACACATCTACACCCACAGCTCGGTGAGGCATAAGGCTGGACACTTCGGGCTGATAGCATTGGTGAGGTTCGGTGAGCAAAGGCAGACCCTTTGAAGTCATACTGCATGGTACCCATTCCATGGGTCCCAACATTCCAGGTTTAAGGGATTCTTCCTTCAGCTAAAACATGCATGGGAAACCCAGAGTAATGTCCACCGTGTGATTGGGAAACGTTTTCAAATGCATCTCAGGTTTCGTCCCCTGGTACTCCGGTTCACCATTCCAGACGCTTTACAAACACTCTACCCACTGGGAGACTCAGTGCCTTTAACCTCCTGTTTGGCACAGTTTGCAAATTCTGCGCAAGATGAACAGGAATAGGGAGAACCAATGAGAGACTAGCTGTAGGTGTCTGCACGGGCAAATGGAACGCTCATTTCCCACCAGGAAGAGGGATTAACCAAAGGCTCAGCGTGCCCTGCCGGAACCAGATTAGGGCCTGAAGCAATCCTGCGGTTTTGCGGCCAGCTCACAAGAAAGCCAGTTGAAGAAAGGAGCTCAGGGGCACTGTAATTCACAAACCTGCAGAGTTATGAATGACAGCTATCGTCCAAAAATGTATTGAAGTAAGTCTTCGAAGAGGACTTGAAAGCGGGGCAGAATTTCAGGAAAACGATTTCAGGGGTTAGACTGGAATTGCACTTAAAGCATAGGAAAAGAGGCAGAATGTCGACAATGGTACACTTGGCCAAAAAGGGCGTATGCGTTTTTTCCAGAATATATTCAGGAAAAAACGCATACGCCCTTTTTGGCCAACCAAGCAAGCGTGTAAAGGAAATGTGCACTACAATGATGTCTCACTACCCCCGGTCCAAACGGTCATCTGAAACAAGTGTAAAATCCAGAAAGGCAGGACAGGTCATGGAGAAGAGGGAGCCTTGTTATGCTGATGGGTGGGATGTAAATTGCCAACAGCCACTCTGAATAAGTGTATGGTGTTTCCTGAAACACGTAGGAAACAAAGCAACACAGCCTATGGCACTTCCACTTATGGTCCTATAGCTTAGGGAAATTAAAATCAAAAACACACAGCCACCCCAAAGTTTGGGACGGCTCTGTTTACAAGAACCTTGTCTACGGTAAAAGTTAAATATCCGAGAAAGCAAAAAATGGATAAAGAAGTTGTGGTACGTACGTACAATGGAATATCTCTCAGCAATGAAATCTATGTCATCAGGCCCGTAGCGGCATAATGAGTGGATTCAGGTACGACGATTCTACGAGAAATAAGTCACACAGGAAAAGAAAGATCATAAGATATCACGAATACACGGAACTTAAACTTGTCTACACATGAACTGAATTACAAAACAGAACAGGGTCTCAAATTTAGAAAACCAACTTATGCTTGCTTATGGGGAAAGGTGAGTTGCGGTGCTGCATCAAACCAGAGATTGAAATTAGCACAGATACCGTTCCATAAGCCAAATATATAATAGACAAGACCTACTCCTTGCTCAACGAAATGGACTCACACCACATATTCAACGCCTGGGTATATACCTGACAAGTAAGAATCTTAAGACCCATGGATTTATATGTCTCCATAAGGAAATCAAGCGTGTGTACAGTGGCCTAAACGCAGCAGTGAAACTACGATAAATCCCATTATCAAAATATATTTCAAAAACAAAACACAATGACAGTGAAATAGAGAGCAATTCTTAAATAATTCATTCAGGGCTTGTGAATCAACCTGGATTTACCACATCTACACCCACAGCTCGGTGAGACATAAGGCTGGACCCTTCAGGCTGATAGCATTGGTGAGGTTCGGTGAGCAAACGCAGACCCTTTGAAGTCATACTACATGGTACCCATTCCATGGGTCCCAACACTCCAGGTTTAAGGGATTCTTCCTTCAGCTAAAACATGCATGGGAAACCCAGAGTAATGTCCACTGTGTGATTGGGAAACGTTTTCAAATGCATCTCAGGTTTCGTCCCCTGGTACTCGGGTTCACCGTTCCAGACGATTTACTAACACTCTACCCACTGGGAGACTCAGTGCCTTTAACCTCCTGTTTGGCACAGTTTGCAATTTCTGCGCAAGATGAACAGGAATAGGGAGAACAAATGAGAGACTAGCTGTAGGTGTCTGCACGGGCAAATGGAATGCTCACTTCCCACCAGGAAGAGGGATTAACCAAAGGCTCAGCGTGCCCTGCTGGAACCAGATTAGGGCCTGAAGCAATCCTGCGGTTTTGCGGCCAGCTCACAAGAAAGCCAGTTGAAGAAAGGAGCTCAGGGGCACTGTAATTCACAAACCTGCAGAGTTATGAATGACAGCTATCGTCCAAAAATGTATTGAAGTAAGTCTTCAAAGAGGACTTGAAAGCGGGGCAGAATTTCAGGAAAACGATTTCAGGGGGTAGACTGGAATTGCACTTAAAGCATAGGAAAAGAGGCCGAATGTCCACAATGATGCACTTGGCCAAAAAGGGCGTATGCGTTTTTTCCTGAATATATTCAGGAAAAAACGCATACGCCCTTTTTGGCCAACCAAGCAAGCGTGTAAAGGAAATCTGCACTACAATGAAGTCTCACTGCCCCCCGGTCAAAAGGGCCATCTGAAAAAAGTGTAAAATCCAGAAAGTCAGGACAGGTCATGGAGAACAGGGAGCCTTGTTCTGCTGATGGGCGGGATGTAAATTGCCAACAGCCACTCTGGATAAGTGTATGGTGTTTCCTGAAACACGTAGGAAACAAAGCAACACAGCCTATGGCACTTCCACTTACGGTCCTATAGCTTAGGGAAATTAAATTCAAAAACACAAAGCCACCCCAAAGTTTGGGACGGCTCTGTTTACAAGAACCTCGTCTACGGTACAAGTTAAATATCCGAGAAAGCAAAAAATGGATAAAGAAGTTGTGGTATGTACGTACAATGGAATATCACTCAGCAATGAGATCCACGTCATCAGGCCCATAGCGGCATAATGAGTGGATTCAGGTACGATGATTCTACGAGAAATAAGTCACAGAGAAAAAGAAACATCATAAGATATCACTAATACACGGAACTTAAACTTGTCTTCACATGAACTGAATTACAAAACAGAACAGGGTCTCAAATTTAGAAAACCAACTTATGCTTGCTTATGGGGAAAGGTGAGTTGGGGTGCTGCATAAGACCAGAGATTGAAATTAGCACAGAAACCGTTCCATAAGGCAAATATATAATAGACATGACCTGCTCCTTGCTCAACGAAATGGACTCAACACCCCACATTCAACGCCTGGGAATATACCTGACAAGTTAGAATCTTAAGACCCATGGATTTATATGTCTCCATAAGGATATCAAGCGTGTGTACAGCGGCCTAAACGCATCAGTGAAAATCCGATAAATCTCATTATCAAAATATATTTCAAAAACAAAACACAATGACAGTGAAATAGAGAACAATTCTTAAATAATTCATTCAGGGCTTGTGATGCAACCTGGATTTACCACATCTACACCCAGAGCTGGGTGAGACATAAGGCTGGACACTTCGGGCTGATAGCATTGGTGAGGTTCGGTGAGCAAACGCAGACCCTTTGAAGTCATACTGCATGGTACCCATTCCATGGGTCCCAACTCTCCAGGTTTAAGGGATTCTTCCTTCAGCTAAAACATGAATGGGAAACCCAGAGTAATGTCCACCATGTGATTGGGAAACGTTTTCAAATGCGTCTCAGGTTTCGACCCCTGGTACTCGGGTTCACCGTTCCAGACGCTTTACTAACACTCTCCCCACTTGGAGAGTCAGTGCCTGTAACCTCCTGTTTGGCACAGTTTGCAATTTCTGCGCAAAATGAACAGGAATAGGGAGAACGAATGAGAGACTAGCTGTAGGTGTCTGCACGGGCAAATGGAACGCTCATTTCCCACCAGGAAGAGGGACTAACCAAAGGCTCAGCGTGCCCTGCTGGAACCAGATTAGGGCCTGAAGCAATCCTGCGGTTTTGCGGCCAGCTCACAAGAAAGCGAGTTGAAGAAAGGAGCTCAGGGGCACTGTAATTCACAAACCTGCAGAGTTATTAATGACAGCTATCGTCCAAAATTATATTGAAGTAAGTCTTTGAAGAGGACTTGAAAGCGGGGCAGAATTTCAGGAAAACGATTTCAGGGGGTAGACTGGAATTGCACTTAAAGCATAGGAAAAGAGGCCGAATGTCCACAATGATGCACTTGGCCAAAAAGGGCGTATGCGTTTTTTCCTGAATATATTCAGGAAAAACCGCATACGCCCTTTTTGGCCAACCAAGCAAGCGTGTAAAGGAAATCTGCACTACAATGAAGTCTCTCTGCCCCCCGGCCAAAAGGGCCATCTGAATAAAGTGTAAAATCCAGAAAGGCAGGACAGGTCATGGAGAACAGGGAGCCTTGTTATGCTGATGGGCGGGATTTAAATTGCCAACAGCCACTCTGGAGAAGTGTATGGTGTTTCCTGAAACACGTAGGAAACAAAGCAACACAGCCTATGGCACTTCCACTTAGGGTCCTATAGCTTAGGGAAATTAAAATCAAAAACAAACAGCCACCCCAAAGTTTGGGACGGCTCTGTTTACAAGAACCTCATCTACGGTACAATTTAAATATCCGAGAAAGCAAAAAATGGATAAAGAAATTGTGGTACGTACGTACAATTGAATATCACTCAGCAATGAGATCTACGTCATCAGGCCCGTAGCGGCATAGTGAGTGGATTCAGGTACGACGATTCTACGAGAAATAAGTCACACAGGAAAAGAAATATCATAAGATATCACTAATACATGGAACGTAAACTTGGCTACACATGAACTGAATTACTAAACAGAACAGGGTCTCAAATTTAGAAAACCAACTTATGCTTGCTTATGGGGAAAGGTGAGTTGGGGTGCTGCATCAAACCAGAGATTGAAATTAGCACAGATACCGTTCCATAAGCCAAATATATAATAGACAAGACCTACTCCTTGCTCAACGAAATGGACTCAACACCCCATATTCAACACCTGGGAATATACCTGTCAAGTAAGGAACTTAAGACCCATGGATTTATATGTCTGCATAAGGAAGTCAAGCGTGTGTACAGTGGCCTAAACGCAGCAGTGAAAATCCAATAAATCCCATTAACAAAATAAATTTCAAAAACAAAACACAATGACAGTGAAATAGAGAGCAATTCTTAAAAAATTCATTCAGGGCTTGTGATGCAACCTGGATTTACCACATCTACACCCAAGCTGGTTGAGACATAATGCTGGACACATCGAGCTGATAGTATTGGTGAGGTTTGGTGAGCAAACGCAGACCCTTTGAAGTCATACTGCATGGTACCCATTCCATGGGTCCCAACTCTCCAGGTTTAAGGGATTCTTCCTTCAGCTAAAACATGCATGGGAAACCCAGAGTATGGTCCACCGTGTGATTAGGAAACGTTTTCAAATGCATCTCAGGTTTCGACCCCTGGTACTCGGGTTCACTGTTCCAGACGCTTTACTAACACTCTCCCCACTTGGAGAGTCAGTGTCTTTAACCTCCTGTTTGGCACAGTTTGCAATTTCGGCACAAGATGAACAGGAATAGCGAGAGCCAATGAGAGACTAGCTGTAGGTGTCTGCACGGGCAAATGGAACGCTCATTTCCCAACAGGAAGAGGAATTAACCAAAGGCTCAGCGTGCCATGCCGGAACAAGATTAGGGCCTGAAGCAATCCTGCGGTTTTGCGGGCAACTCACAAGAAAGCGAGTTGAAGAAAGGAGCTCAGGGGCACTGTAATTCACAAACCTGCAGAGTTATGAATGACAGCTATCGTCCAAAAATTTATTGAAGTAAGTTTTCGAAGAGGACTTGAAAGCGGGGCAGAATTTCAGGAAAACGAATTCAGGGGGTAGACTGGAATTGCACTTAAAGCATAGGAAAAGAGGCAGAATGTCCACAATGATGCACTTGGCAAAAAAGTGCATATGCGTTTTTTCCTGAATATATTCAGGAAAAAACGCATACGCACTTTTTGGCCAACCAAGCAAGCGTGTAAAGGAAATCTGCACTACAATGAAGTCTCACTGCCCCCCGGTCAAAAGGGCCATCTGAAAAAAGTGTAAAATCCAGAAAGGCAGGACAGGTCATGGAGAACAGGGAGCCTTGTTATGCTGATGGGCGGGATGTAAATTGCCAACAGCCACTCTGGAGAAGTGTATGGTGTTTCATGAAACACGTAGAAAACAAAGCAACACAGCCTATGGCACTTCCACTTACGGTCCTATAGCTTAGGGAAATTAAATTCAAAAACACACTGCCACCCCAAAGTTTGGGACGGCTCTGTTTACAAGAACCTCGTCTACGGTACAAGTTAAATATCCGAGAAAGCAAAAAATGGATAAAGAAGTTGCGGTACGTACGTACAATGGAATATCACTCAGCAATGAGATCCACGTCATCAGGCCCGTAGCGGCATAATGAGTGGATACAGGTACGACGATTCTACGAGAAATAAGTCACACAGAAAAAGAAACATCATAAGATATCACTAATACACGGAACGTAAACTTGGCGACACATGAACTGAATTACAAAACAGAACACGGTCTCAAATTTAGAAAACCAACTTATGCTTGCTTATGGGGAAAGGTGAGTTGGGGTGCTGCATAAAACCAGAGATTGAAATTAGCACAGATTCCGTTCCATAAGGCAAATATATAATAGACAATACCTACTCCTTGCTCAACGAAATGAACTCAACACCCCATATTCAACGCCTGGGAATATACCTGACAAGTAAAAAACTTAAGACCCATGGATTTATATGTCTCCATAAGGATATCAAGCGTGTGTACAGTGGCCTCAACGCAGCAGTGAAAATCCGATAAATCCCATTATCAAAATATATTTCAAAAACAAAACACAATGACAGTGAAATAGAGAACAATTCTTAAATAATTCATTCAGGGCTTGTGATGCAACCTGGATTTACCACATCTACACCCAGAGCTGGGTGAGACATAAGGCTGGACACTTCGGGCTGATAGCATTGGTGAGGTTCGGTGAGCAAACGCAGACCCTTTGAAGTCATACTGCATGGTACCCATTCCATGGGTCCCAACTCTCCAGGTTTAAGGGATTCTTCCTTCAGCTAAAACATGCATGGGAAACCCAGAGTATGGTCCACCGTGTGATTAGGAAACGTTTTCAAATGCATCTTAGGTTTCGACCCCTGGTACTCGGGTTCACTGTTCCAGACGCTTTACTAACACTCTCCTCACTTGGAGAGTCAGTGTCTTTAACCTCCTGTTTGTCACAGTTTGCAATTTCGGCACAAGATGAACAGGAATAGCGAGAGCCAATGAGAGACTAGCTGTAGGTGTCTGCACGGGCAAATGGAACGCTCATTTCCCAACAGGAAGAGGAACTAACCAAAGGCTCAGCGTGCCATGCCGGAACAAGATTAGGGCCTGAAGCAATCCTGCGGTTTTGCGGGCAACTCACAAGAAAGCGAGTTGAAGAAAGGAGCTCAGGGGCACTGTAATTCACAAACCTGCAGAGTTATGAATGACAGCTATCGTCCAAAAATTTATTGAAGTAAGTTTTTGAAGAGGACTTGAAAGCGGGGCAGAATTTCAGGAAAACGAATTCAGGGGGTAGACTGGAATTGCACTTAAAGCATAGGAAAAGAGGCAGAATGTCCACAATGATGCACTTGGCCAAAAAGTGCGTATGCGTTTTTTCCTGAATATATTCAGGAAAAAACGCATACGCACTTTTTGGCCAACCAAGCAAGCGTGTAAAGGAAATCTGCACTACAATGAAGTCTCACTGCCCCCGGTCAAAAGGGCCATCTGAAAAAAGTGTAAAATCCAGAAAGGCAGGACAGGTCATGGAGAACAGGGAGCCTTGTTATGCTGATGGGCGGGATTTAAATTGCCAACAGCCACTCTGGAGAAGTGTATGGTGTTTCCTGAAACACGTAGGAAACAAAGCAACACAGCCTATGGCACTTCCACTTACGGTCCTATAGCTTAGGGAAATTAAAATCAAAACCACACTGCACCCCAAAGTTTGGGACGGCTCTGTTTACAAGAACCTCGTCTACGGTACAAGTTAAATATCCGAGAAAGCAAAAAATGGATAAAGAAGTTGTGGTACGTACGTACAATGGAATATCACTCAGCAATGAGATCTACATCATCAGGCCCGTAGCAGCATAATGAGTGGATTCAGGTACGACGATTCTACGAGAAATAAGTCACACAGAAAAAGAAACATCATAAGATATCACTAATACACGGAACGTAAACTTGGCGACACATGAACTGAATTACAAAACAGAACACGGTCTCAAATTTAGAAAACCAACTTATGCTTGCTTATGGGGAAAGGTGAGTTGGGGTGCTGCATAAAACCAGAGATTGAAATTAGCACAGATTCCGTTCCATAAGGCAAATATATAATAGACAATACCTACTCCTTGCTCAACGAAATGAACTCAACACCCCATATTCAACGCCTGGGAATATACCTGACAAGTAAGAATCTAAAGACCCATGGATTTATATGTCTCCATAAGGAAGTCAAGCGTGTGTACAGGTGCCTAAACGCAGCAGTGAAAATCCGATAAATCCCATTAACAAAATAAATTTCAAAAACAAAACACAATGACAGTGAAATAGAGAGCAATTCTTAAATAATTCATTCAGGGCTTGTGATGCAACCTGGATTTACCACATCTACACCCAGAGCTGGTTGAGACATAAGGCTGGACACATCGAGCTGATAGTATTGGTGAGGTTTGGTGAGCAAACGCAGACCCTTTGAAGTCATACTGCATGGTACCCATTCCATGGGTCCCAACTCTCCAGGTTTAAGGGATTCTTCCTTCAGCTAAAACATGCATGGGAAACCCAGAGTATGGTCCACCGTGTGATTGGGAAACGTTTTCAAATGCATCTCAGTTTTCGACCCCTGGTACTCGGGTTCACCGTTCCAGACGCTTTACTAACACTCTCCCCACTTGGAGAGTCAGTGTCTTTAACCTCCTGTTTGGCACAGTTTGCAATTTCGGCACAAGATGAACAGGAATAGCGAGAGCCAATGAGAGACTAGCTGTAGGTGTCTGCACGGGCAAATGGAACGCTCATTTCCCAACAAGGAGAGGAATTAACCAAAGGCTCAGCGTGCCCTGACGGAACAAGATTAGGGCCTGAGGCAATCCTGCGGTTTTGCGGCCAGCTCACAAGAAAGCGAGCTGAAGAAAGGAGCTCAGGGGCACTGTAATTCACAAACCTGCAGAGTTATGAATGACAGCTATCGTCCAAAAATGTATTGAAGTAAGTTTTCGAAGAGGACTTGAAAGCGGGGCAGAATTTCAGGAAAACGAATTCAGGGGGTAGAGTGGAATTGCACTTAAAGCATAGGAAAAGAGGCAGAATGTCCACAATGATGCACTTGGCCAAAAAGTGCATATGCGTTTTTTCCTGAATATATTCAGGAAAAAATGCATACGCCCTTTTTGGCCGACCAAGCAAGCGTGTAAAGGAAATCTGCACTACAATGAAGTCTCTCTGCCCCCCGGTCAAAACGGCCATCTGAAAAAAGTGTAAAATCCAGAAAGGCAGGACAGGTCATGGAGAACAGGGAGCCTTGTTATGCTGATGGGCGGGATGTAAATTGCCAACAGCCACTCTGGAGAAGTGTATGGTGTTTCCTGAAACACGTAGGAAACAAAGCAACACAGCCTATGGCACTTCCACTTACGGTCCTATAGCTTAGGGAAATTAAAATCAAAAACAAACAGCCACCCCAAAGTTTGGGACGGCTCTGTTTACAAGAACCTCGTCTACGGTACAAGTTAAATATCCGAGAAAGCAAAAAATGGATAAAGAAGTTGTGGTACGTACGTACAATGGAATATCACTCAGCAATGAGATCTACGTCATCAGGCCCATAGCGGCATAATGAGTGGATTCAGGTACGACGATTCTATGAGAAATAAGTCACACAGGAAAAGAAATATCAAAAGATATCACTAATACACGGAACGTAAACTTGGCTACACATGAACTGAATTACAAAACAGAACAGGGTCTCAAATTTAGAAAACCAACTTATGCTTGCTTATGGGGAAAGGTGAGTTGGGGTGCTGCATAAAACCAGAGATTGAAATTAGCACATATTCCGTTCCATAAGGCAAATATATAATAGACAAGACCTACTCCTTGCTCAACGAAATGAACTCAACACCCCATATTCAACGCCTGGTAATATACCTGACAAGTAAGAAACTTAAGACCCATGGATTTATATGTCTCCATAAGGATATCAAGCGTGTGTACAGCGGCCTCAACGCAGCAGTGAAAATCCGATAAATCCCATTATCAAAATATATTTCAAAAACAAAACACAATGACAGTGAAATAGAGAACAATTCTTAAATAATTCATTCAGGGCTTGTGATGCAACCTGGATTTACCACATCTACACCCAGAGCTGGGTGAGACATAAGGCTGGACACTTCGGGCTGATAGCATTGGTGAGGTTCGGTGAGCAAACGCAGACCCTTTGAAGTCATACTGCATGGTACCCATTCCATGGGTCCCAACTCTCCAGGTTTAAGGGATTCTTCCTTCAGCTAAAACATGCATGGGAAACCCAGAGTAATGTCCACCATGTGATTGGGAAACGTTTTCAAATGCGTCTCAGGTTTCGACCCCTGGTACTCGGGTTCACCGTTCCAGACGCTTTACTAACACTCTCCCCACTTGGAGAGTCAGTGCCTGTAACCTCCTGTTTGGCACAGTTTGCAATTTCTGCGCAATATTAACAGGAATAGGGACAACAAATGAGAGACTAGCTGTAGGTGTCTGCACGGGCAAATGGAACGCTCATTTCCCACCAGGAAGAGGGACTAACCAAAGGCTCAGCGTGCCCTGCCGGAACCAGATTAGGGCCTGAAGCAATCCTGCGGTTTTGCGGCCAGCTCACAAGAAAGCGAGTTGAAGAAAGGAGCTCAGGGGCACTGTAATTCACAAACCTGCAGAGTTATGAATGACAGCTATCGTCCAAAATTATATTGAAGTAAGTCTTTAAAGAGGACTTGAAAGCGGGGCAGAATTTCAGGAAAACGATTTCAGGGGGTAGACTGGAATTGCACTTAAAGCATAGGAAAAGAGGCAGAATGTCCACAATGATGCACTTGGCCAAAAAGGGCGTATGCGTTTTTACCTGAATATATTCAGGGAAAAACGCATACGCCCTTTTTGGCCAACCAAGCAAGCGTGTAAAGGAAATCTGCACTACAATGAAGTCTCTCTGCCCCCCGGTCAAAAGGGCCATCTGAAAAAAGTGTAAAATCCAGAAAGGCAGGACAGGTCATGGAGAACAGGGAGCCTTGTTATGCTGATGGGCGGGATTTAAATTGCCAACAGCCACTCTGGAGAAGTGTATGGTGTTTCCTGAAACACGTAGGAAACAAAGCAACACAGCCTATGGCACTTCCACTTATGGTCCTATAGCTTAGGGAAATTAAAATCAAAAACAAACAGCCACCCCAAAGTTTGGGACGGCTCTGTTTACAAGAACCTCGTCTACGGTACAAGTTAAATATCCGAGAAAGCAAAAAATGGATAAAGAAGTTGTGGTACGTACGTACAATAGAATATCACTCAGCAATGAGATCTACGTCATTAGGCCCGTAGCGGCATAATGAGTGGATTCAGGTATGACGATTCTACGAGAAATAAGTCACACAGGAAAAGAAATATCATAAGATATCACTAATACACGGAACGTAAACTTGGCTACACATGAACTGAATTACAAAACAGAACAGGGTCTCAAATTTAGAAAACCAACTTATGCTTGCTTATGGGGAAAGGGAGTTGGGGTGCTGCATCAAACCAGAGATTGAAATTAGCACAGATACCGTTCCATAAGCCAAATATATAATAGAGAAGACCTACTCCTTGCTCAACGAAAGGGACTCAACACCCCATATTCAACTCCTGGGAATATATCTGACAAGTAAGAATCTTAAGACCCATGGATTTATATGTCTCCATAAGGAAATCAAGCGTGTGTACAGCGTCCTAAACGCAGCAGTGAAAATCCGATAAATCCCATTAACAAAATAAATTTCACAAACAAAACACAATGACAGTGAAATAGAGAGCAATTCCTAAATAATTCATTCAGGGCTTGTGATGCAACCTGGATTTACCACATCTACACCCAGAGCTGGGTGAGACATAAGGCTGGACACATCGGGCGGATAGCATTGGTGAGGTTGGGTGAGCAAACGCAGACCCTTTGAAGTCATACTGCATGGTAGCCATTCCATGGGTCCCAACTCTCCAGGTTTAAGGGATTCTTCCTTCAGCTAAAACATGCATGGGAAACCCAGAGTATGGTCCACCGTGTGATTGGGAAACGTTTTCAAATGCATCTCAGGTTTCGTCCCCTGGTACTCGGGTTCACCATTCCAGACGCTTTACTAACAATCTCCCCACTTGGAGAGAAATTGCCTTTAACCTCCTGTTTGCCACAGTTTGCAATTTCTGCGCAAGATGAACAGGAATAGGGAGAACCAATGAGAGACTAGCTGTAGGTGTCTGCACGGGCAAATGGAACGCTCATTTCCCACCAGGAAGAGAGATTAACCAAAGGCTCAGCGTGCCCTGCCGGAACCAGATTAGGGCCTGAAGTAATCCTGCGGTTTTGCGGCCAGCTCACAAGAAAACGTGTTGAAGAAAGGAGCTCAGGGGCACTGTAATTCACAAACCTGCAGAGTTATGAATGACAGCTATCGTCCAAAAATGTATTGAAGTAAGTCTTCGAAGAGGACTTGAAAGCGGGGCAGAATTTCAGGAAAACGATTTCAGGGGGTAGACTGGAATTGCACTTTAAGCATAGGAAAAGAGGCCGAATGTCGACAATGGTGCACTTGGCCAAAAAGGGCGTATGCGTTTTTTCCTGAATATATTCAGGAAAAAACGCATACGCCCATTTTGGCCAACCAAGCAAGCGTGTAAAGGAAATCTGCACTACAATGAAGTCTCACTACCCCCGGTCCAAACGGCCATCTGAAACAAGTGTAAAATCCAGAAAGGCAGGACAGGTCATGGAGAACAGGGAGCCTTGTTATGCTGATGGGCGGGATGGAAATTGCCAACAGCCACTCTGGAGAAGTGTATGGTGTTTCCTGAAACATGTAGGAAACAAAGCAACACAGCCTATGGCACTTCCACTTATGATACTATAGCTTAGGGAAAAGTAAAATCAAAAACACACAGCCACCCCAAAGTTTGGGACGGCTCTGTTTACAAGAACCTCGTCTACGGTACAAGTTAAATATCCGAGAAAGCAAAAAATGGATTAAGAAGTTGTGGTACGTACGTACAATGGAATATCACTCAGCAATGAGATCTACGTCATCAGGCCCATAGCGGCATAATGAGTGGATTCAGGTACGACGATTCTATGAGAAATAAGTCACACAGGAAAAGAAATATCATAAGATATCACTAATACACGGAACGTAAACTTGGCTACACATGAACTGAATTACAAAACAGAACAGGGTCTCAAATTTAGAAAAGCAACTTATGCTTGCTTATGGGGAAAGGTGAGTTGGGGTGCTGCATAAAACCAGAGATTGAAATTAGCACAGATTCCGTTCCATAAGGCAAATATATAATAGACAAGACCTACTCCTTGCTCAACGAAATGAACCCAACACCCCATATTCAACGCCTGGGAATATACCTGACAAGTAAGAAACTTAAGACCCATGGATTTATATGTCTCCATAAGGATATCAAGCGTGTGTACAGCGGCCTCAACGCAGCAGTGACAATCCGATAAATCCCATTATCAAAATATATTTCAAAAACAAAACACAATGACAGTGAAATAGAGAACAATTCTTAAATAATTCATTCAGGGCTTGTGATGCAACCTGGATTTACCACATCTACACCCAGAGCTGGGTGAGACATACGGCTGGACACTTCGGGCTGATAGCATTGGTGAGGTTCGGTGAGCAAACGCAGACCCTTTGAAGTCATACTGCATGGTACCCATTCCATGGGTCCCAACTCTCCAGGTTTAAGGGATTCTTCCTTCAGCTAAAACATGCATGGGAAACCCAGAGTAATGTCCACCATGTGATTGGGAAACGTTTTCAAATGCGTCTCAGGTTTCGACCCCTGGTACTCGGGTTCACCGTTCCAGACGCTTTACTAACACTCTCCCCACTTGGAGAGTCAGTGCCTGTAACCACCTGTTTGGCACAGTTTGCAATTTCTGCGCAATATTAACAGGAATAGGGACAACGAATGAGAGACTAGCTGTAGGTGTCTGCACGGGCAAATGGAACGCTCATTTCCCACCAGGAAGAGGGACTAACCAAAGGCTCAGCGTGCCCTACCGGAACCAGATTAGGGCCTGAAGCAATCCTGCGGTTTTGCGGCCAGCTCACAAGAAAGCGAGTTGAAGAAAGGAGCTCAGGGGCACTGTAATTCACAAACCTGCAGAGTTATGAATGACAGCTATCGTCCAAAATTATATAGAAGTAAGTCTTTGAAGAGGACTTGAAAGCGGGGCAGAATTTCAGGAAAACGATTTCAGGGGGTAGACTGGAATTGCACTTAAAGCATAGGAAAAGAGGCAGAATGTCCACAATGATGCACTTGGCCAAAAAGGGCGTATGCGTTTTTACCTGAATATATTCAGGGAAAAACGCATACGCCCTTTTTGGCCAACCAAGCAAGCGTGTAAAGGAAATCTGCACTACAATGAAGTCTCTCTGCCCCCCGGTCAAAAGGGCCATCTGAAAAAAGTGTAAAATCCAGAAAGGCAGGACAGGTCATGGAGAACAGGGAGCCTTGTTATGCTGATGGGCGGGATGTAAATTGCCAACAGCCACTCTGGAGAAGTGTATGGTGTTTCCTGAAACACGTAGGAAACAAAGCAACACAGCCTATGGCACTTCCACTTATGGTCCTATAGCTTAGGGAAATTAAAATCAAAAACAAACAGCCACCCCAAAGTTTGGGACGGCTCTGTTTACAAGAACCTCGTCTACGGTACAAGTTAAATATCCGAGAAAGCAAAAAATGGATAAAGAAGTTGTGGTACGTACGTACAATGGAATATCACTCAGCAATGAGATCTACGTCATCAGGCCCATAGCGGCATAATGAGTGGATTCAGGTACGACGATTCTATGAGAAATAAGTCACACAGGAAAAGAAATATCAAAAGATATCACTAATACACGGAACGTAAACTTGGCTACACATGAACTGAATTACAAAACAGAACAGGGTCTCAAATTTAGAAAACCAACTTATGCTTGCTTATGGGGAAAGGTGAGTTGGGGTGCTGCATAAAACCAGAGATTGAAATTAGCACATATTCCGTTCCATAAGGCAAATATATAATAGACAAGACCTACTCCTTGCTCAACGAAATGAACTCAACACCCCATATTCAACGCCTGGTAATATACCTGACAAGTAAGAAACTTAAGACCCATGGATTTATATGTCTCCATAAGGATATCAAGCGTGTGTACAGCGGCCTCAACGCAGCAGTGAAAATCCGATAAATCCCATTATCAAAATATATTTCAAAAACAAAACACAATGACAGTGAAATAGAGAACAATTCTTAAATAATTCATTCAGGGCTTGTGATGCAACCTGGATTTACCACATCTACACCCAGAGCTGGGTGAGACATAAGGCTGGACACTTCGGGCTGATAGCATTGGTGAGGTTCGGTGAGCAAACGCAGACCCTTTGAAGTCATACTGCATGGTACCCATTCCATGGGTCCCAACTCTCCAGGTTTAAGGGATTCTTCCTTCAGCTAAAACATGCATGGGAAACCCAGAGTAATGTCCACCATGTGATTGGGAAACGTTTTCAAATGCGTCTCAGGTTTCGACCCCTGGTACTCGGGTTCACCGTTCCAGACGCTTTACTAACACTCTCCCCACTTGGAGAGTCAGTGCCTGTAACCTCCTGTTTGGCACATTTTGCAATTTCTGCGCAATATTAACAGGAATAGGGACAACAAATGAGAGACTAGCTGTAGGTGTCTGCACGGGCAAATGGAACGCTCATTTCCCACCAGGAAGAGGGACTAACCAAAGGCTCAGCGTGCCCTGCCGGAACCAGATTAGGGCCTGAAGCAATCCTGCGGTTTTGCGGCCAGCTCACAAGAAAGCGAGTTGAAGAAAGGAGCTCAGGGGCACTGTAATTCACAAACCTGCAGAGTTATGAATGACAGCTATCGTCCAAAATTATATTGAAGTAAGTCTTTAAAGAGGACTTGAAAACGGGGCAGAATTTCAGGAAAACGATTTCAGGGGGTAGACTGGAATTGCACTTAAAGCATAGGAAAAGAGGCAGAATGTCCACAATGATGCACTTGGCCAAAAAGGGCGTATGCGTTTTTACCTGAATATATTCAGGGAAAAACGCATACGCCCTTTTTGGCCAACCAAGCAAGCGTGTAAAGGAAATCTGCACTACAATGAAGTCTCTCTGCCCCCCGGTCAAAAGGGCCATCTGAAAAAAGTGTAAAATCCAGAAAGGCAGGACAGGTCATGGAGAACAGGGAGCCTTGTTATGCTGATGGGCGGGATTTAAATTGCCAACAGCCACTCTGGAGAAGTGTATGGTGTTTCCTGAAACACGTAGGAAACAAAGCAACACAGCCTATGGCACTTCCACTTATGGTCCTATAGCTTAGGGAAATTAAAATCAAAAACAAACAGCCACCCCAAAGTTTGGGACGGCTCTGTTTACAAGAACCTCGTCTACGGTACAAGTTAAATATCCGAGAAAGCAAAACATGGATAAAGAAGTTGTGGTACGTACGTACAATGGAATATCACTCAGCAATGAGATCTACGTCATTAGGCCCGTAGCGGCATAATGAGTGGATTCAGGTACGATGATTCTACGAGAAATAAGTCACACAGGAAAAGAAATATCATAAGATATCACTAATACACGGAACGTAAACTTGGCTACACATGAACTGAATTACAAAACAGAACAGGGTCTCAAATTTAGAAAACCAACTTATGCTTGCTTATGGGGAAAGGTGAGTTGGGGTGCTGCATCAAACCAGAAATTGAAATTAGCACAGATACCGTTACATAAGCCAAATATATAATAGAAAAGACCTACTCCTTGCTCAACGAAATGGACTCAACACCCCATATTCAACACCTGGGAATATACCTGACAAGTAAGAAACTTAAGACCCATGGATTTATATGTCTCCATAAGGAAGTCAAGCGTGTGTACAGTGGCCTAAACGCAGCAGTGAAAATCCAATAAATCCCATTAACAAAATAAATTTCAAAAACAAAACACAATGACAGTGAAATAGAGAGCAATTCTTAAATAATTCATTCATGGCTTGTGATGCAACCTGGATTTATCACATCTACACCCAAAGCTGGTTGCGACATAAGGCTGGACACTTCGGGCTGATAGCATTGGTGAGGTTCGTTGAGCAAACGCAGACCCTTTGAAGTCATACTGCATGGTAGCCATTCCATGGGTCCCAACTCTCCAGGTTTAAGGGATTCTTCCTTCAGCTAAAACATGTATGGGAAACCCAGAGTATGGTCCACCGTATGATTGGGAAACGTTTTCAAATGCATCTCAGGTTTCGTTACCTGGTACTCGGGTTCAGCGTTCCAGACGCTTTATTAACACTCTCCCCACTTGGAGGGTCAATGCCTTTAACCTCCCGTTTGGCACAGTTTGGAATTTCTGCGCAAGATGAACAGGAATAGGGAGAACCAATGAGAGACTAGCTGTAGATGTCTGCACGGGCAAATGGAACGCTCATTTCCCACCAGGTAAGGGAATTAACCAAAGGCTCAGCGTGCCCTGCCAGAACCAGATTAGGGCCTGAAGCAATCGTGCGGTTTTGCGGCCAGCTCACAAGAAAGCGAGTTGAAGAAAGGAGCTCAGGGGCACTGTAATTCACAAACCTGCAGAGTTATGAATGACAGCTATCATCCAAAAATATATTGAAGTAAGTCTTCGAAGAGGACTTGAAAGCGGGGCAGAATTTCAGGAAAACGATTTCAGGGGGTAGACTGCAATTGCACTTAAAGCATAGGAAAAGAGGCAGAATGTCGACAATGATGCAGTTGGCCAAAAAGTGCATATGCGTTTTTTCTTGAATATATTCAGGAAAAAACGCATACGCCCTTTTTGGCCAACCAAGCAAGCATGTAAAGGAAATCTGCACTACAATGAAGTCTCACTGCCCCCCGGTCAAAAGGGCCATCTGAAAAATGTGTAAAATCCAGAAAGGCAGAACAGGTCATGGAGAACAGGGAGCCTTGTTGTGCTGATGGGCGGGATGTAAATGGCAAACAGCCACTCTGGAGAAGTGTATGGTGTTTCCAGAAACACGTAGGAAACAAAGCAACACAGCCTATGGCACTTCCACTTAGGGTCCTATAGCTTAGGGAAATTAAAATCAAAAACACACAGCCACCCCAAAGTTTGGGACGGCTCTGTTTACAAGAACCTCTTCTACGGTACAAGTTAAATATCCGAGAAAGCAAAAAATAGATAAAGAAGTTGTGGTACGTACGTACAATGCAATATCACTCAGCAATGAGATCCACGTCATCAGGCCCGTAGCGGCATAATGAGTGCATTCAGGTACGACGATTCTATGAGAAATAAGTCACACAGAAAAAGAAACATCATAAGGTATCACTAATACACGAAACGTAAACTTGGCTACACATGAACTGAATTACAAAACAGAACAGGGTCTCAAATTTAGAAAACCAACTTATGATTGCTTAGGGGAAAGGTGAGTTGGGGTGCTGCATCAAACCAGAGATCGAAATTAGCACAGATACCGTTCCATAAGCCAAATATATAATAGACAAGACCTACTCCTTGCTCAACGAAATGGATTCAACACCCCATATTCAAGGCCTGGGAATATACCTGACAAGTAAGAATCTTAAGATAAATGAATTTTTATGTCTCCATAAGGAAATCAAGCGTGTGTACAGCAGCCTAAACGCAGCAGTGAAAATCCGATAAATCCCATTATCAAAATAAATTTCAAAAACAAAACACAATGACAGTGAAATAGAGAGCAATTCTAAAATAATTCATTCAGGGCTTGTGATGCAACCTGGATTTACCACATCTACACCCAGAGCTGGGTGAGACATAAGGCTGGACACTTCGGGCTGATAGCATTGTTGAGGTTCGGTTAGCAAACGCAGACCCTTTGAAGTCATACTGCATGGTACCCATTCCATGGGTCCCAACTCTCCAGGTTTAAGGAATTCTTCCTTCAGCTAAAACATGCATGGGAAACCCAGAGTATGGTCCAACGTGTGATTGGGAAACCTTTTCAAATGCATCTCAGGTTTCGCCCCTGGTACTCGGGTTCACCGTTCTAGATGCTTTACTATCACTCTCTCCACTAGGAGAGTAATTGCCTTTAACCTCCTGTTTGGCACAGTTTGCAATTTCTGCGCAAGATGAACAGGAATAGGGAGCACCAATGTGAGACTAGCTGTAGGTGTCTGCACGGGCAAATCGAACGCTCATTTCCCACCAGGAAGAGGGATTAACCAAAGGCTCAGCGTGCCCTGCCGGAACCAGATTAGGGCCTGAAGCAATCCTGCGGTTTTGCGGCCAGCTCACAAGAAAGCTAATTGAAGAAAGGAGCTCAGGGGCACTGTAATTCACAAACCTGCAGAGTTATGAATGACAGCTATCGTCCAAAAATGTATTGAAGTAAGTCTTCGAAGAGGACTTGAAAGCGGGGCAGAATTTCAGGAAAACGATTTCAGGGGGTAGACTGGAATTGCACTTAAAGCATAGGATAGGAGGCAGAATGTCGACAATGATGCACTTGGCCAAAAAGGGCGTATGCGTTTTTTCCTGAATATATTCAGGAAAAAACGCATACGCCCTTTTTGGCCAAACAAGCAAGCGTGTAAAGGAAATCTGCATTACAATGAAGTCTCACTGCCCCCCGGTCAAAAGGGCCATCTGAAAAAAGTGTAAAATCCAGAAAGACAGGACAGGTCATGGAGAACAGGGAGCCTTGTTATGCTGATGGGCGGGATGTAAATTGCCAACAGCCACTCTGGAGAAGTGTATGGTGTTTCCTGAAACAAGTAGGAAACAAAGCAACACAGCCTATGGCACTTCCACTTAGGGTCCTATAGCTTAGGGAAATTAAAATCAAAAACACACAGCCACCCCAAAGTTTGGGACGGCTCTGTTTACAAGAACCTCGTCTACGGTACAAGTTAAATATCCGAGAAAGCAAAAAATGGATAAAGAAGTTGTGGTACGTACGTACAATGGAATATCACTCAGCAATGAGATCCACGTCATCAGGCCCGTACCGGCATAATAAGTGGATTCAGGTACGACGATTCTACGAGAAATAAGTCACACAGAAAAAGAAACATCATAAGATATCACTAATACACGGAACGTAAACTTAGCTACACATGAACTGAATTACAAAACAGAACAGGGTCTCAAATTTAGAAAACCAACTTATGCTTGCTTATGGGGAAAGGTGAGTTGGGGTGCTGCATCAAACCAGAGATTGAAATTAGCACAGATACCGTTCCATAAGGCAAATATATAATAGACACAACCTACTCCTTGCTCAACGAAATGGACTCAACACCCCATATTCAACGCCTGGGAATATACCTGACAAGTAAGAAACTTAAGACCCATGGATTTATATGTCTCCATAAGGATATCAAGCGTGTGTACAGCGGCCTAAACATAGCAGTGAAAATCCGATAAATCCCATTATCAAAATATATTTCAAAAACAAAACACAATGACAGTGAAATAGAGAGCAATTTTTAAATAATTCATTCATGGCTTGTGATGCAACCTGGATTTACCACATCTACACCCAGAGCTGGGTGAGACATAAGCCTGGACACTTCGGGCTGATAGCATTGGTGAGGTTCGGTGAGCAAACTCAGACCCTTTGAAGTCATACTGCATGGTACCCATTCCATGGGTCCCAACTCTCCAGGTTTAAGGGATTCTTCCTTCAGCTAAAACATGCATGGGAAACCCGGAGTAACGTCCACCATGTGATTGGGAAACGTTTTCAAATGCGTCTCAGGTTTCGTCCCCTGGGACTCGGGTTCACCATTCCAGACGCTTTACTAACACTCTCCCCACTTGGAGAGTCAGTGCCTTTAACCTCCTGTTTGGCACAGTTTGCAATTTCTGCGGAATATGAACAGGAATAGGGACAACCAATGAGAGACTAGCTGTAGGTGTCTGCACCGGCAATTGGAACGCTCATTTCCCACCAGGAAGAGGGACTAACGAAAGGCTCAGCGTGCCCTGCCAGAACGGGATTAGGGCCTGAAGCAATCCTGCGGTTTTGCGGCCAGCTCACAAGAAAGCGAGTTGAAGAAAGGAGCTCAGGGGCACTGTAATTAACAAACCTGCAGAGTTATGAATGACAGCTATCTTCCAAAATTATATTGAAGTAAGTCTTTGAAGAGGACTTGAAAGCGGGGCAGAATTTCAGGAAAACGATTTCATGGGGTAGACTGGAATTGCACTTAAAGCATAGGAAAAGAGGCAGAATGTCCACAATGATGCACTTGGCCAAAAAGGGCGTATGCGTTTTTTCCTGAATATATTCAGGAAAAAACGCATACGCCCTTTCTGGCCAACCGAGCAAGCGTGTAAAGGAAATCTGCACTACAATGAAGTCTCACTGCTCCACGGTCAAAAGGGCCATCTGAAAAAAGTGTAAAATCCAGAAAGGCAGGACAGGTCATGGAGAACAGGGAGCTTTGTTATGCTGATGGGCGGGATGTAAATTGCCAACAGCCACTCTGGAGAAGTGTATGGTGTTTCCTGAAACACGTAGGAAACAAAGCAACACAGCCTATGGCACTTCCACTTAAGGTCCTATAGCTTAGGGAAATTAAAATCAAAAACACACAGCCACCCCAAAGTTTGGGACGGCTCTGTTTACAAGAACCTGGTCTACGGTACAAGTTAAATATCCGAGAAAGCAAAAAATGGATAAAGAAGTCGTGGTACGTACGTACAATGGAATATCACTCAGCAAAGAGATCTACGTCATCAGTCCCGTAGCGGCATAATGAGTGGATTCAGGTACGACGATTCTACGAGAAATAAGTCACACAGGAAAAGAAAGATCATAAGATATCACTAATACACGGAACGTAAACTTGGCTACACATGAACTGAATTACAAAACAGAACAGGGTCTCAAATTTAGAAAACCAACTTATGCTTGCTTATGGAGAATGGTGAGTTCGGGTGCTGCATCAAACCAGAGATTGAAATTAGCACAGATAGCGTTCCATAAGCCAAATATATAATAGACAAGACCTACTCCTTTCTCAACGAAATGGACTCAACACACCATATTCAACGCCTGGGAATATACCTGACAAGTAAGAATCTTAAGACCCATGGATTTATATGTCTCCATAAGGAAATCAACCGTGTGTACAGCGGCCTAAACGCAGCAGTGAAAATCCGATAAATCCCATTATCAAAATATATTTCACAAACAAAACACAATGACAGTGAAATAAAGAGCAATTCTTAAATAATTCATTCAGGGCTTGTGATGCAACCTGGATTTACAACATCTACACCCAGAGCTGGGTGAGACATAAGGCAGGACACTTCGGGCTGATAGCATTGGTGAGGTTCGGTGAGCAAACGCAGACCCTTTGAAGTCATACTGCATGGTACCCATTCCATGGGTCCCAACTCTCCAGGTTTAAGGGATTCTTCCTTCAGCTAAAACATGCATGGGAAACCCAGAGTATGGTCCACCATGTGATTGGGAAACGTTTTCAAATGCATCTCAGGTTTCGTCCCCTGGTACTCGGGTTCACCGTTCCAGACGCTTTACTAACACTCTCCCCACTTGGAGAGTCAGTGCCTTTAACCTCCTGTTTGGCACAGTTTGCAATTTTTGCGCAAGATGAACAGGAATAGGGAGAACCAATGAGAGACTAGCTGTAGGTGTCTGAACGGGCAAATGGAACGCTCATTTCCCACCAGGAAGAGGGATTAACCAAAGGCTCTGCATGCCCTGCCGGAACCAGATTAGGGCCTGAAGCAATCCTGCGGTTTTGCGGCCAGCTCACAAGAAAGCGAGTTGAAGAAAGGAGCTCAGGGGCACTGTAATTCACAAACCTGCAGAGTTATGAATGACAGCTATCGTCCAAAAATATATTGAAATAAGTCTTCGAAGAAGACTTGAAAGTGGGGCAGAATTTCAGGAAAACGATTTCAGGGGGGAGACTGGAATTGCACTTAAAGCATAGGAATAGAGGCAGAATGTCCACAATGATGCACTTGGCCAAAAAGGGCGTATGCGTTTTTTCCTGAATATATTCAGGAAAAAACCCATACGCCCTTTTTGGCCAACCAAGCAAGCGTGTAAAGGAAATCTGCACTACAATGAAGTCTCACTGCCCCCCGGTCCAAACGGCCATCTGAAACAAGTGTAAAATCCAGAAAGGCAGGACAGGTCATGGAGAACAGGGAGCCTTGTTATGCTGATGGGCGGGATGTAAATTGGCAACAGCCACTCTGGAGAAGTGTATGGTGTTTCCTGAAACACGTAGGAAACAAAGCAACACAGCCTATGGCACTTCCACTTATGGTCCTATAGCTTAGTGAAATTAAAATCAAAAACACACAGCCACCCCAAAGTTTGGGACAGCTCTGTTTACAAAAACCTCGTCTACGGTACAGGTTAAATATCCGAGAAAGCAGAAAATGGATAAAGAAGTTGTGGTACGTACGTACAATGGAATATCACTCAGCAATGAGCTCTACCTCATCAGGCCCGTAGCGGCATAATGAGTGGATTCAGGTATGACGATTCTACGAGAAATAAGTCACACAGAAAAAGAAACATCATAAGATATCACTAATACACGGAACGTAAACTTGGCTACACATGAACTGAATTACAAAACAGAACAGGGTCTCAAATTTAGAAAACCAACTTATGATTGCTTAGGGGAAAGGTGAGTTGGGGTGCTGCATCAAACCAGAGATCGAAATTAGCACAGATACCGTTCCATAAGCCAAATATATAATAGACAAGACCTACTCCTTGCTCAACGAAATGGATTCAACACCCCATATTCAACGCCTGGGAATATACCTGACAAGTAAGAATCTTAAGACAAATGGATATATATGTCTCCATAAGGAAATCAAGCGTGTGTACAGCAGCCTAAACGCAGCAGTGAAAATCCGATAAATCCCATTATCAAAATAAATTTCAAAAACAAAACACAATGACAGTGAAATAGAGAGCAATTCTAAAATAATTCATTCAGGGCTTTTGATGCAACCTGGATTTACCACATCTACACCCAGAGCTGGGTGAGACATAAGGCTGGACACTTCGGGTTGATAGCATTGGTGAGGTTCGGTTAGCAAACGCAGACCCTTTCAAGTCATACTGCATGGTACCCATTCCATGGGTCCCAACTCTCCAGGTTTAAGGGATTCTTCCTTCAGCTAAAACATGCATGGGAAACCCAGAGTATGGTCCACCGTGTGATTGGGCAACCTTTTCAAATGCATCTCAGGTTTCGCCCCTGGTACTCGGGTTCACCGTTCTAGACGCTTTACTAACACTCTCTCCACTAGGAGAGTAATTCCCTTTAACCTCCTGTTTGGCACAGTTTGCAATTTCTGCGCAAGATGAACAGGAATAGGGAGAACCAATGAGAGACTAGCTGTAGGTGTCTGCACGGGCAAATGGAATGCTCATTTCCCACCAGGAAGAGGGATTAACCAAAGGCTCAGCGTGCCCTGCCGGAACCAGATTAGGGCCTGAAGCAATCCTGCGGTTTTGCGGCCAGCTCACAAGAAAGCGAATTGAAGAAAGGAGCTCAGGGGCACTGTAATTCACAAACCTGCAGAGTTATGAATGACAGCTATCGTCCAAAAATGTATTGAAGTAAGTCTTCGAAGAGGACTTGAAAGCGGGGCAGAATTTCAGGAAAACGATGAAAGGGGGGAGACTGGAATTGCACTTAAAGCATAGGATAGGAGGCAGAATGTCGACAATGATGCACTTGGCCAAAAAGGGCGTATGCGTTTTTTCCTGAATATATTCAGGAAAAAACGCATACGCCCTTTTTGGCCAACCAAGCAAGCGTGTAAAGGAAATCTGCACTACAATGAAGTCTCACTGCCCCCCGGTCAAAAGGGCCATCTGAAAAAAGTGTAAAATCCAGAAAGGCAGGACAGGTCATGGAGAACAGGGAGCCTTGTTATGCTGATGGGCGGGATGTAAATTGCCAACAGCCACTCTGGAGAAGTGTATGGTGTTTCCTGAAACACGTAGGAAACAAAGCAACACAGCCTATGGCACTTCCACTTAGGGTCCTATAGCTTAGGGAAATTAAAATCAAAAACACACAGCCACCTCAAAGTTTGGGACGGCTCTGTTTACAAGAACCTCGTCTACGGTACAAGTTAAATATCCGAGAAAGCAAAAAATGGATAAAGAAGTTGTGGTACGTACGTACAATGGAATATCACTCAGCAATGAGATCCACGTCATCAAGCCCGTACCGGCATAATGAGTGGATTCAGGTACGACGATTCTACGAGAAATAAGTCACACAGAAAAAGAAACATCATAAGATATCACTAATACACGGAACGTAAACTTAGCTACACATGAACTGAATTACAAAACAGAACAGGGTCTCAAATTTAGAAAACCAACTTATGCTTGCTTATGGGGAAAGGTGAGTTGGGGTGCTGCATCAAACCAGAGATTGAAATTAGCACAGATACCGTTCCATAAGGCAAATATATAATAGACACAACCTACTCCTTGCTCAACGAAATGGACTCAACACCCCATATTCAACGCCTGGGAATATACCTGACAAGTAAGAAACTTAAGACCCATGGATTTATATGTCTCCATAAGGATATCAAGCGTGTGTACAGCGGCCTAAACATAGCAGTGAAAATCCGATAAATCCCATTATCAAAATATATTTCAAAAACAAAACACAATGACAGTGAAATAGAGAGCAATTCTTAAATAATTCATTCAGGGCTTGTGATGCAACCTGGAGTTACCACATCTACACCTAGAGCTGGGTGAGACATAAGGCTGGACACTTCGGGCGGATACCATTGGTGAGGTTCAGTGAGCAAATGCAGACCCTTTGAAGTCATACTGCATGGTACACATTCCATGGGTCCCAACTCTCCAGGTTTAAGGGATTCTTCCTTCAGCTAAAACATGCATGGGAATCCCAGAGTATGGTCCACCGTGTGACCGGGAAACGTTTTTAAATGCGTCTCAGTTTTCGTCCCCTGGTACTCGGGTTCACCATTCCAGACGCTTTACTTACACTGTCCCTACCTGGAGAGTCAGTGCCTTTAACCTCCTGTTTGGCACAGTTTGCAATTTCTGCGGAAGATGAACAGGAATAGGGAGAACCCATGAGAGACTAGCTTTAGGTGTCTGGACGGGCAAATTTAACGCTCATTACCAACCAGGAAGAGGAATTAGCCAAAGGCTCAGCATGCCGTGCCGGAACCAGATTAGGGCCTGAAGCAATCCTGCGGTTTTGCGGCCAGCTCACAAGAAAGCGAGTTGAAGAAAGGAGCTCAGGGGCACTGTAATTCACAAACCTGCAGAGTTATAAATGACAGCAATCATCCAAAAATATATTGAAGTAAGGCTACAAAGAGGACTTGAATGTGGGGCAGAATTCCAGGACTACGATTTCAGGAGGTAGACGGGAAATCCTCTGAAAGTATAGGAAAAGAGTCAGAATGTCGACAATGATGCACTTGGTCAAAAAGGGCATATGCGTTTTTCCAGGGCCCTCATTAAAGAGGGTAGGAGGCTCCCAGTATGCTTCAGTGGCCAACAGAAGACCCACGTCACCAAGGCGACGTGAGCCAGCCATGCAGGAGTGACCTCACATCAGAGGGCCCACCTCACAGAAGGGTAAGGAACCCAGGAAGGATCAGACCCTCACCAGAGTGCCCACAACAGCAAGGGGCTGGGAACCAGGCAGGAGTGTCCTCACACCCGTGGGACCACATCATCGAAAGTTGAGGTACCCAGCACATGTGGCCTCAAACCAGAGGACCCACATCACCATGGGTCTCGGAGCAAGGCAGGCAGGATTATCCTCCCAACACATGGCCCATTGTATAAAAAAGGTGAGGAATCCAGCCGTTGGAACATCCCAGCAGGCGGCCCAGATCACCAAGGCTATGGGATCCAGGCAGTGATGAACTCACAACAGAAGGCCCTCATCGTGATACTGTAAGCAACCCAGCCGTTGTGACCTCAGAGCACAAGGCCCACATCCCCATGGGGAAGGGAACCAAGCAGGAGTGTCATTGCACCAGTGGGCACACATCAGAAAATGTGGGGAGCCCAGCAGTTAGGGCCAGACGCCAGAGGGCCTTCATCACTGAGGAGAGGAGGCTCCCAGCAAGCTCCAACTGTTACCAGAGGGCTGACATCGCCAATGCAGTGTGTGCCAGCCAGGCAGGAGTGACCTCAGAGCAGAGGGCCAACCACACAAAAGTGTGAGGAACCCAAAGAGGATCAGACTCTCACCAGAGGGCCCACATCACCAAGGGAATGGAAACCAGGCAGGAGTGTCCTCACACCAGTGGGGCCACATCACCGAAATGTGATGGACCCAGCACACGTGGCCTCAAACTAGAGGACACACATCACCAAGGGGCTGGGAGTGAGGCAGGCAGGAGGAGCCTCAAAACAGAGGGCCCATAGAATAAAAAAGGTGAGGAATCCCGCAGTTGGAACCTCCCAGCAGGCGGCCAGGAGCAGCGAGGATATGGGATCCAGGCCTGACTGAACACAAAACAGAGGGCCCTCATCATGAAACTGTGAGCAACCCAGCCGTTGGGACCTCAGAGCAGAAGGCCCACATTCCCATGTGGTTGGGAACCTGGCAGGAGTGTACTCGCACCACAGGGCGCACATTAGAGAATTTTGGGAGCCCAGAAGTTAGGGCCTGACGCCAGAGGGCCCTCATCACCGAGGAGAGGAAGCTCCCAGCAGGCTCCAACTGCCACAAGAGGGCCGACGTTGCCAAGGTGGGGTGTGCCAGCCAGGCAGGAGTGATCTCACAGCAGAGGGTCCACCTCACAGAAGGGTGAGGAACCCAGCCAGGATCAGACTCTCACCAGAGGGCCCACATCACCAAGGGGATAGGAACCAGGCAGGAGTGTCCTCACACCAGTGGGGCCACATAATCGAAAGGTGAGGGACCCAGCACACGTAGCCTCAAACCAGAGGACACACATCGCCAAGGGGCTGGGAGTCAGGCAGGCAGGAGGAGTCTCAAAACAGAGGGCCCATAGAAGAAAAAAGGTGAGGAATCCTGCAGTTGGAACCTCCCCGCAGGCAGCCAGGAGCAGCGAGGCTATTGGATCCAGGGCGGAGTGAACTCACACCAGAGGACCCTCATCATGAAACTGAGCAACCCACCGTTGGGACCTCAGAGCAGAAGACCCACATTCCCATGGGGTTGGGAACCTGGCAGGAGTGTAGTCGCACCACAGGGCGCACATCAGAAAATTTTGGGAGCCCAGGAGTTAGGGTCTGACGCCAGAGGGCCCTCATTACCGAGGGGTGGAGACCCCCAGCAGGCACCAACTCCCAACTGAGGGCCCACGTCGCCAAGGTGATGTGTGCCAGCCAGGCAGGAGTGACCTCACAGCAGAGGGTCTACCTCACAGAAGGGTGAGGAAACCAGCCAGGATAAGACTCTCACCAGAGAGCCCACATCACCAAGGGGATCGGAAAAAGGCAGCAGTGTCCTCACACCAGTGTGGCCACATTATAGAAAGGTGAGGAACCCAGCACATGTGGCCTAAACCAGAGGACCCACATTTCCAAGATGCTCCGAGTGAGGCAAGCAGGAGTAGCCTAACAACACAGGGCCCACAGAATAAAAAATGTGAGGAATCCAGCAGTTTGAACCTCCCAGCAGGTGGCCCAGAGCATGGAGTCTATGGGATCCAGGCCACAGTGAACTCACAGCAGAGGGCCCACATCATGAAACTGTGAGCAACCCAGCCGGTGGAACCTCAGAGCAGAAGACCCACATCCCCATGGGGATAGGAACCTCGCAGGAGTGTCCTCGCACAACTTAACACGTATCAGAAAATGTGGGAACCCAGCAGTTAGGGCCTGACGCCAGAGGGCCCTCATCACCGAGGAGAGGAGGCTACCAGCAGGCTCCAAATGCCACCAGAGGGCCGACGTCACCAAGGCAATGGGAGCAAGCCAGGCAGGAGTTACCTCACAGCAGAGGGCCCACCTCACAGAAGTGTGAGGAACCCAACCAGGATCAGACTCTAACCAGAGGGCCCACATCACCAAGGGGATGGAAACCAGGCAGGAGTGTCCTCACACCAGTGGGGCCACATCAGCCAAAGGTGAGGAACACAGCACATGTGGCCTCAAATAAGGGGACACACATCACGAAAGGGCTGGGAGTGAGGCATGCAGGAGGAGACTCACAACAGAGGGCCCATAGAATAAAAAGGTGAGGAACCCCGCCGTTGGAAGCTCCAAGCAGGTGGCCCAGAGCACCGAGGCTATGGGATCCATGCCGGAGTGAACTCACAGCAGAGGGCCCACATTCTGACACTGTGAGCAACCCAGCCGTTGGGACCTCAGAGCAGAAAGCCAACATCCCCATGGGGATGGGACCCTGGCAGGAGTGTACTCGCACGACAGGGCGCACATCAGAAAATTTTGGGAGCCCATGAGTTAGGGCCTGACGCCAGAGGGCCCTCATTACCGAGGGGAGGAGACTCTCAGCAGGCACCAACTCCCAACTGAGGGCCCACATCGCCAAGGTGACGTGTGCCAGCCAGGCAGGAGTGACCTCACAGCAGAGGGTCTACCTCACAGAAGGGTGAGGAATCCAGCCAGGATCAGGCTCTCACCAGAGGGCCCCCATCACCAAGTGGATGGGAACCAGGCAGGAGTGTCCTCACACCAGTGGGGCCACATCAATAAAGGTGAGGAAACCGGCACATGTGGCCTCAAACCAGAGGACCTACATCACAAAGGGGCTGGGAGTGAGTCAGGAAGGAGGAGCATGAAAACACAGAACCCAAAGAATAGAAAAGGTAAGGAATTCAGCAGTAGGAACCTCCCAGCAGGCGGCTCAGAGCACAGAGTCTATGGGATCTAGGCCTGAGTGAACTAACACCAGAGAGCCAACATCATGAAACGGTGAACAACACAGGTGTTGGGACCTTAGAGCAGAAGGCCCACATGCCCATGGGGATGGGAACCTGGCAGGAGTGCCCTCGCACCACTTAGGACGTATCAGAAAATGTGGGAACCCAGCAGTTAGGGCCTGATGCCAGAGAGCCTCATCACCGAGGGGAGGAGGCTCCCAGCAGGCTCCAACTGCCACCAGAGGTCTGACGTCGCCAAGGCGGGATGTGCTAGCCAGGCAGGAGTGACCTCAGAGAAGAGGGCCCACCTCACAGAAGTGTGAGGAACCCAACCAGGATCAGACTCTCGCCGGAGGGACCACATCACCAAGGGGATGGGAAGCAGGCAGGAGTGTCCTCACACCAGTGGGGCCACATCATCAAAAGATGAGGAACCCATCACATGTGGCCTCAAACCAGAGGACACACATCACCAAGGGGCTGGGAGTGAGGCAGGTGTCTGGAGGGGCACATTTAACTCTAATTTCCCACCAGGAAGAGGAATTAACCAAAGGCTCAGAGTGCCGTGCCACACCCTGATTACGGCCTGAAGCAAACCTGCGGTTTTGTGGCCAGCTTTCAAGGAAGCGAGTTAAGAAAGGAAATCACGGGCACTGTAATTCACAAACCTGCAGAGTTATAAATGACAGCTATTGGCAAAAATATATTGAAGTAAGTCTGCAAAGAGGACTTGAAAACGAGGCAAAATTGAGGAATCATATTTCAGGAGGTAGAATGGAATTGCATTTAAAACATGTGAAAAGTGGCAGATCTTTGACAGTGATGCACTTGGATGAACAGTGCGTATACATTTTTTCCTGAATATATTCAGGAAATAACGCATATGTCCTTTTTGGCCAACCAAGCACTCGAGCAATGGAAATCCGTACTACAATGAAGTCTCATTTCCCATTCGTCAAAAGGGCCATCTGAAAAAAGTGTAAAAAGCAGAAACACAGGACAGGCCATGGAGAACAGGGAGCCTTGTTATGCTGATGGGCGGGATGTAAATTGCCAACAGACACTCTGGAGATGTTTATGGTGTATCCTGAAACATCTGAAAAACAAAGCTACAGAGACTAGGGCACTTCCACTTTTGGCCCTATAGCTTAGGAAAATTAAAATCAACAAGACACAGCCAACACAAAATTTAGGGCTGCTGTGTTTACAAGAACCTCGAGTCCAGTACAAATTAAATATTCCAGAAAGAAAAAAATGGATAAAGGAGTTGTGCTACTTATGTACAACGGAATATCACTCAGCAATGAAATCAATGTCATCAGGCCTGTAGCAGCAAATTGAGTGGATTTAAGTATGATGATTCTAAGAGAAATAGGTCACACAGAGAAAGATAATTATCATAAGATATCACTAATAGAGGGAGTGTAAACTTGGCTACACATAAACTGAATTACAAAACCGAACAGTCTCAAATTTAGATAAAAACTTATGCTTGCTTAAGGGGAAAGTTGAGTTGGGGTGCTGTATAAAACCAGAGATTGAAATTAGCACACATACCATTCCATAAGCCAAATATGTAATAGACAAGACCTACTCTTTGCTCAACGAAATAGACTCATCCATGGTGTATCACCTCACACCTGTTAGAATGGGCATCATCAGAAAATCTACAAACAACAAATGCTGGAAAGGGTGTGGAGATAAGGAACCCTCTTCCACTATTGTTGGGAATGTAAATTGATACAGTCACTGTGGAGAACATTATGGAGTTTCTTATAAAACTAAGAATAGAATTACCATATGATACAGCAATCCCACTACTGGGCATATACCCAGACAAAACCATAAATCAAAAAGAGACATTCACCGCAATGTTCATTGCATCACTATTTACAATATCCAGGTAATGGAAGCAACCTAAATGCCCACAGACAGACGAATGCATAAAGATGTGGTACAAATATAAAATGGAATATTACTAAGCCATAAAAAGGAATGAAATTGGGTCATTTGTAGAGACGTTGATGGATCTAGAGACTGTCATACAGAGTGAAGTAAGTCAGAAAGAGAAAAACAAATCTTGTGTATTAATGCATATATGTGGAACCTAGAAAAATTATACAGATGAACCGTTTTGCAAGGCAGAAATAGAGCAACAGATGTAGACAACAAACGTATGGACACCAAGGGGGGAAAGCTGTTGGGGGGTGGTGGTGGGAGGATTGAGAGATTGGGATTGGCATGTATACATTTATATGTATAAAATAGATAACCAAAAAGAACCTGCTGTATAAAAAAATAAAATAAAATTCAAAATTACAAAAAGTAAAACAGAAAAAATATTCTTCCCTTCACATACATGTATTTATACGAATAAATTATTTCCATGCTTATATCTGTAAATACAAAAAAGAGGAATAAAATCTACCTTGAACCAAAAATGAAAAAAAGAAAAAAAAAACAGAACCCACCAGTTACACAGAGGAAAACCGTATCAGGGCACTTGCTCCAGTTGTAAACAATTCTGTAGTTGGCCAGTGGTGGGGAATCATCTCCCATTCAGCCAGCAGGCCCCACGCAACAAGCGTCCTCATTGCAAAGCTGGGGGACCGTGCCAAGGCATCTGTGAGTAAATGTGGGCCAAGCCCCAGGCCAGCTGCTGCTGAAATGTTCCCACCCTTCCCAGGTAAAACACCTGAATATGTACAAGGACTTGAAAGCCTAGAGGAAGGGCCATGGAGCCACATGAGCGACAGCATGCCAGCCGATTTGGTGCCTGCAGGCCAGCCAGGATGGTCCTGGCCCTGGGTACTATTCTGGAAGCTTTCCATTTCCCTGCCTGAGATACCCCTGCTGTCCGGGCCCCCACTGCTTTCTTCCTCACTCACCTCTGCCCAGGGAGAAATTCCAGAGGCAGATATGGGTGACACATCCTCTTCTTTAGCAGGTGGCATCTTGGTAACTGCTGCAGAAAGTCCAGCAGAGCCCCACTCACACTGGGCCACCCACAAAGCCGTGGCCTCTCACTCCCTCCCACCAGTCCAGCCCCGAGACTGCTGACAGGGCAGAGAAAATGGCGTCAGGCACAGCTGCAGGGGCTCTTGCTGCCTGGAGTGGTGTTTATATTGATCTCAAACAGGCACACCTGGGGAGGGCTGGCCGGCACGGTCAGGCTTCCCAGGCCAGCCAATAATCACCCCTCAGGCGCTCACAGTTGCAGAAACTGGAACTTGCTGAATCGGCCAGGTCCAAGGAACAGGTGTGGGCTCCTGAGAGTCAGGATAAACAAGGGGTTGCAGCTCTGGCTTGTTTTCTAATTATATTATCTGGCCCATGAGTGGGAGACAACTTCAAGAAAACCCTCTCCTAATGAGAGGAACCCAGGAGTCAGGGAGAGGAGGGGTGGGTGGTGGGTGGAGACAGAGGCCTGGTGCCCCGGGTGCAGTGGAAGTCTCTGGAAGACCAGGTGGAGGGAGGCCACACAGAGTGATGCCCAGGGTCACAGACCTGTTGGAGATGCTGTTTCTTAGTTCAAGTCCTGCTCTGAGGTGCTCTGTGTCAGATCTGAGTGACAGGTGAGCTGGAAGTGCTCTGCAATGAGGGCGATGTGCACGGTACCTGTGTGCCCAGCCCTGCCAGGGTAACTGCAAGGGTAGCTCTGTATCCTGGGAGGGGCCTGACCATGAGAGCCCCATGGGCTGCAGGGGAACCTGCCCAGGGAACCCCATATCCTGGGAGGGGCCTGAACAGGAGAGCACCGTGGGCTGCGGTGGGGGTGGGGTACCTGCCCAGGTGAGCTCCATATCCTGGGATTGGCCTGACCTCGAGAGCCCCATGGGCTGCTGGAGTCCTGGTAAAGGATGTCAGGACAGTCAGTGAAGCCACCGAGGATATACTTCCAGTAGTTCCTAAATCCTACACCCTGCTGGTCATTCTACCAACCACCGGGACATGGTATTCTGTATTAGTCTTCAATGATGCCTTCTTTTGTATTCTATTAGTCCCAGAGTCACAAGAAATTTTGGCTTGTGAGTGGCAGGACTCAACATACAACTAAAACAATACTTCTGGGCCGTGTTGCCCCAAGGGTTCAAAAATTCCCACACCATCTTTGGGGAAAGCTCAGTTAAAGACCTAAAAGTTCTACCTCTGGAAAAGGAAACACTCCTTCAATATGCAGACGACATTCTGATCGCCAGCCCTACTAAGGAGACCTCTGAACTACCAAGCCAATAAAGGATAGAAGTTGTCCAAGAAAAAGCTCAAATATCACAGACTACGGTGACCTGCCTGGGCTTCATTCTCACAGAAGGTCGGAGAAGCCCATCTCAGGAAAGGGAAGAAACAATTTACAGCCTTACCCATTTCTAAACCTAGAAGACAGCTTAGGGGTTCCTGGGGAGGCCAGGGTTGGTGCTTCTGGATCCCTAACTACAGTCTACTAGCTGGGCCTCTATATGAAACACTGAAAGGAAAAGATGATGATCCTTTTGAATAGAATCCAGAAGTGGCCTTTCAAGAATGGAAAGAGCAGTCAATTCAGACCCTTGCCCTGGAACTCCCTAATTTAGCTAAACCCTTTGACCTTTACATTCCTGGTGAATGGTGAATCGCTATTGGAGTATTAGTGCAAAAACTGGGACCACTTGAAATGGAACAATGCAAGAATGCCATTCCGGTAGGATAAACTACGGTCACCAATGGGCTTGGCCCACCGCCACATCTGGCCAAGATACTGGCGGTATCTGAAAACCTGGAAATCAGCAGCACAAAAGGCCACCTCCCTCCTAAGGGAAAAGGACCCCACGTGGTGATCCTAAGCCCCAACCATGCCCTGAAGTTGCAGGGTTTGCTCCATGGGCACACTGACCTCGAGTGAGGAGGCCCTCCAACTCCAACCTCCAGAGAGATAACCGGGGTAAAGGGGCACCATGACGACTCATGTGACCATCACTTGACCTGGAGTTTCTCTCATAAAACAACAAGAGTGTGTCCCAAAAGAGTAGACTACTGCTTGCAGGACTTACTGCACCCAGAGCGGACCTAATAATCTTGGCGGGGGAAGCGTATATCACGCTGTCACCATAGAAGAGCCTACAGACACTGTGATGATGGTGGCCAATAAGACCGGCTGGACTCCTGTTTACTTCAAAAGGCTGTTGACTCAGTGGCCATCATGGTCCTTCATCACCACTGACCCTGGACTGTCTGGGAGTTGAGCAGGCAGGGTCCTGACACCTGGTGCTCTTTTTACGTTAATTCAGGGGCCTAATTGAAGAAAGTGCAGACTACTGGTCAGAGCATCTAGGCTGGCAGAAAGGGTCAGCCTAAGGTGGCCGAACAAATGCAGGGCGGGGTGAAACTGGACCTCACAGCGTCACTGCACATCTCCTTCCTGGACCCTTAAAGGTCATTAGAATCTATAACGCTTCCAATACTGGTGCTCAGGTGGACGAGCGGGGAGGCAGGAGGCCTGGGGACAATCAACGTCACCTGGAGGCTGCTGGGGAGAAGTTCTGACCCTCGCCCACCGGTATGAGGGCTCCTAACTCAGCACTCAGCAGTTACAGAAGAAGGGTCTGCACCCTCAGCACTCTAAGAATGAGGAAGGGGAAAAAAGGCAGAAGAGGGCTTTTTCCCAGGCAAAGCCCCTTAAAAATCCCTGGGAGATAAAAATAGAATCTGGGCAATAAAATAAAGTCTAACCTTTTTTATCCTTTGTGCTTTGTCTAATTTCACGTGCTCCTAGGGTCCCGCATACAGAGGTTCAACAGCCGGCACTTCAGACCAGATTTCCTAGTGCGGAATGGCTGGGTCGACACCTCAGCTCCTGGGACACAGTGCACACTCCGCGATATAGAGCCTGAGCTGCAGCCAACCGGGCCCTCGAGAGCTCCGCCCCCTCCCTCCCACTGACTCTGACAGGATCTCTACACAGCAGCCCAGCCCACAGCCCACGGGGTAGCACATGCTCTCACCTCTCCATTCTCTGATCAAAATATAAAGTTTCCTTTGCTTCTGAACCAAACTCAGTCTCAATCTGTTGGCTCCAATGACACTGGGCAGGGGGACACTTGTTGGGGTCCACTCTGGAGGATCAGTAACAGAAATTGAGAACATTGTAACTTCAATGAACAGATGTTTGAGCCAAACTGTAATTAACATAGAACAGTGTATAAGGCTCGGGTAAAATAAGATGTTTCTAACACTCCCATTTGATATTTCCATCACTTTATTATAAGCAAGTTCAGTGAAAAGGTTTGTCTTATTTGTCAGGTCAATATTAGAGAAACGAAGTGATTTCTTTCCAAGGATGTACATCTAAAAATCTTGGTTAAAGCTTCAATCTTGTTTTAAATGCTTTTCCATTGAAAATGATACCTCTCTTTCAGTTCCCCCAATTCTGAGAAGTATAAAATCTTATAATTTATTATTACCAAAGGGGAAAGGTGGGAGGAGGGATAAATTAACAGTTTGGGATTAACACATACACACTGCTATGTATAAAATCGATCATCAACAAGGAACTACTGTATAGCCCCGGGAACTACACTCAATATTTTACAATAACCTATAAGGGGAAATAATCTGAAAAAGAATAGATATTTTTATTGACATCATCTATTAATGACAGTTAAAATGGAACCTAAGGGAAGCCGGTGGTGAGTGCTTCTGACCCTGAAGACTTCAATCATCTAAAGTTTGGACTCTGCCTACTTCCCAAGGCCCTTAATGAACATATGTGTAGCCGTAGCTTAAAAAATTCCCCAGTTTGGGTTGTGGAGAGACACTGATTTTGTAAAAGCCCTGGTGTTCTCCTCACATGAATGGGACACTTCCTACAGCTAAAACATGCCTGTCACACCCAGAGGATGGTATACCGTCTGATCGGGAAGAGTTTGGAAAAGGCATCTCATCTCCTCATCTCCTGGTGCTCGGGTTCACCCCTCCAGCGTCTTTACGAACAGTCTCCCCACTTGGAGATGTCAGCACTGTCAACATCCTGTTGCAGACAGTTTGGAATTTGTCCAGAGGATGAAGCAGAAGGAGGAGGAACAATGAGAGACAAGTCCTAGGTGTTCGGACAGGCACATGTCACTCTTATTTCCAATCAGGAAGACGAATTGACCAAAGGCTAGGGTTGCCCATGGAAACAGAATAGGGCTTGAGGAAATTCCGCTGCTTTGTGGCCAGTTCCCATAAACACAAGTTGAAAAATGGAACGCAGGGACACTAAAATTCACGAAACTGCAGAGTTGAAAATATCTATCACTGAAAAATGTCTTGAGGAAAGTCAGAGGAAAGGACTTGTAAGCAACGGAGAATGGCAGGAAAGGGATTGGAAGAGGTAGAAAGGACTCGCCATTAAGCACAAGAAAAGGGGCTGAACATTGCCAACATTGCAATTGGTCAAAAAGGGTGTATGCGTCTTTTTCTGTATGTATTCAAGAAAAGGGCATACACTTTTTTAGCCAACCAAACAGGTGGGCACTGGAAATCAATACTACAAAACATATCACTTCGCATCAGTCAGAAGAGCCTTCCTCATAAAGTGTAAACACCAGAAATGCAGGACAGGGCAAGGAGAAAAGGGAGCCCTCTGAGGCTTATACTGGAAATGTATATTGCCAACGGTCACTCTGGAGAAGTGTATTGTGTTTACTAAAGCATCTAAAAAATGAGCTACAGAGCACAGGGCACTTGCACTCATGGACGTATATCTTGGGAAAAACAAAAATCGAGAGGACACAGGCACCCCAATATTTACCGCCTCTATGTTTAAAAGATCCTTGACTAGGATATAATTTATAAGTCTCTGGAGGGAAAAAATGGATAGAGATGTGGCACTTATGTAGAGTGGAATATTACTCAGCCTGGAAATCAATGAAATATGGCCAGTTGTAACAACCACAGAGGAGTTACGTATGATCATTTGAAGTCACATAATTCAAAAAGAAAAAGACACACGATATTACTAATACATGGAATGTAAACGTGGCTACAAATGAACTGAATTACAAAACAGAACGGGGTCTCAAATTTAGAAAACCAACATATGCTTGCTTAAGGATAAAGGAGAGTTGGGGTGCTGCATAAAACCAGAGATAGAAATTAGCACAGATACCTTTCCATAAGCCAAATATGTAATAGTCAAGACCTACCAGTTGCTCAACGAAATGGACTAAACACCCCATATTCAACGCCTAGGAATACACCTGACTAGTAAGAATCTTCAAACCCATGGATTTATATGTCTCTGTAAGAGAATCAAGCGTGTGTATAGATTTATGAACGCAGCAGAGAAAATCCGATAAATCCAATTATCAAAATGAATTACAAAAACAAAACAAAATGACAGTGAAATAGAGAGCTATTCTTAAATAATTCATTCAGAGCTTGTGATGCAACCTGGATTAACCACATCTGCACCAAGAGCTGAGTGAGACATAAGGTTGGACACTTCGGGCGGATAGCACTGGTGAGGTACGATGAGCAAATGCAGACCCTTTGAAGTCATACTGCATGGTACCCATTCCATGGGTCCAAACTCTCCAGGTTTAAGAGATTCTTCCTTCAGCTAAAACATGCATGGGAAACACAAAGTATGGTACACCGTGTGACTGGGAAGCGTTTTCAAATGCATCTCAGTTTTCGTCCCCTTTTACACAGGTTCACCATTCCAGACCCTTTACTAACACTCTCTTCACTTGGAGAGTCAGTGCCTTTAACCTCCTGTTTGGCACAGTTTGGAAATTCTGCGGAAGGTGAACAGGAATAGGGAGAACCAATTAGAGACTAGCTGTACGTGTCTGCACGTGCAAATTTAATGCTCATTTCCCACCAGGAAGAGGAATTAACCAAAGGCTCAGCATGACGTGCCAGAACCAGATTAGGGCCTGAAGCAATCATGTGGGTTTGCGGCCAGCTCACAAGAAAGCGAGTTGAAGAAAGGAGCTCAGGGGCACTGTAATTCACAAACCTGCAGAGTTATGAATGACAGCTATCGTCCAAAAATGTATTGAAGTAATTCTTCGAAGAGGACTTGAAAGTGGGGCAGAATTTCAGGAAAACGATTTCAGGGGGGAGACTGGAATTGCACTTAAAGCATAGGAAAAGAGGCAGAATGTCGAAAATGATGCACTTGGTCAAAAAGGGCGTATGCGTTTTTTCCTGAATATATTCAGGAAAAAACGCATACGCACTTTTTGGCCAACCAAGCAAGCGTGTAAAGGAAATCTGCACTAAAATGAAGTCTCACTGCCCTCCGGTCCAAAGGGCAATCTGAATAACGTGTAAAATCCAGAAAGGCAGGACAGGTCATGGAGAACAGGGAGCCTTGTTATGCTGATGGGCGGGATGTAAATTGCCAACAGCCACTCTGGAGAAGTGTATGGTGTTTCCTGAAACACGTAGGAAACAATGCAACACAGCCTATGGCACTTCCACTTAGGGTCCTATAGCTTAGGGAAATTAAAATCAAAAACACACAGCCACCCCAAAGTTTGGGACGGCTCTGTTCACAAGAACCTCGTCTACGGTACAAGTAAAATATCCGAGAAAGCAAAAAATGGATAAAGAAGTTGTGGTATGTACGTACAATGGAATATCACTCAGCAATGAGATCTACGTCATCAGGCCCGTAGCGGCATAATGAGTGGATTCAGGTATGACGATACTACGAGACATAAGTCAAACAGGAAAAGAAACATCATAAGATATCACTACTACACGGAACGTAAACTTGGCTACACATGAACTGAATTACAAAACAGAACAGGGCCTCAAATTTAGAAAACCAACTTATGCTTGCTTATGGGGAAAGGTGAGTTGGGGTGCTGCATAAAACCAGAGATTGAAATTAGCACAGATACCGTTCCATAAGCCAAATATATAATAGACAAGACCTACTCCTTGCTCAACGAAATGGACTCAACACACCATATTCAACGCCTGGGAATATACCTGACAAGTAAGAATCTTAAGACCCATGGATTTATATGTCTCCATAAGGAAATCAACCGTGTGTACAGCGGCCTAAACGCAGCAGTGAAAATCCGATAAATCCCATTATCAAAATAAATTTCACAAACAAAACACAATGACAGTGAAATAGAGAGCAATTCTTAAATAATTGATTCAGGGCTTGTGATGCAACCTGTATTTACCACATCTACACCCAGAGCTGGGTGAGACATAAGGCTGGACACTTCGGGCTGATAGCATTGGTGAGGTTCGGTGAGCAAACGCAGACCCTTTGAAGTCATACTGCATGGTACCCATTCCATGGGTCCCAACTCTCCAGGTTTAAGGGATTCTTCCTTCAGCTAAAACATGCATGGGAAACCCAGAGTATGGTCCACCATGTGATTGGGAAACGTTTTCAAATGCATCTCAGGTTTCGTCCCCTGGTACTCGGGTTCACCGTTCCAGACGCTTTACTAACACTCTCCCCACTTGGAGAGTCAGTGCCTTTAACCTCCTGTTTGGCACAGTTTGCAATTTTTGCGCAAGATGTACAGGAATAGGGAGAACCAATGAGAGACTAGCTGTAGGTGTCTGCACGGGCAAATGGAACGCTCATTTCCCATCAGGAAGAGGGATTAACCAAAGGCTCTGCATGCCCTGCCCGAACCAGATTAGGGCCTGAAGCAATCCTGCGGTTTTGCGGCCAGCTCACAAGAAAGCGAGTTGAAGAAAGGAGCTCAGGGGCACTGTAATTCACAAACCTGCAGAGTTATGAATGACAGCTATCGTCCAAAAATATATTGAAATAAGTCTTCGAAGAGGACTTGAAAGTGGGGCAGAATTTCAGGAAAACGATTTCAGGGGGGAGACTGGAATTGCACTTAAAGCATAGGAAAAGAGGCAGAATGTCGACAATGATGCACTTGGCCAAAAAGGGCGTATGCGTTTTTTCCTGAATATATTCAGGAAAAAACCCATACGCCCTTTTTGGCCAACCAAGCAAGTGTGTAAAGGAAATCTGCACTACAATGAAGTCTCACTGCCCCCCGGTCCAATGGGCCATCTGAAACAAGTGTAAAATCCAGAAAGGCAGGACAGATCATGGAGAACAGTGAGCCTTGTCATGCTGATGGGCAGGATGTAACTTGCCAACAGCCACTCTGGAGAAGTGTATGGTGTTTCCTGAAACACGTAGGAAACAAAGCAACACAGCCTATGGCACTTCCACTTAGGGTCCTATAGCTTAGGGAAAATAAAATCAAAAACACACAGCCACCCCAAAGTTTGGGACGGCTCTGTTTACAAGAACCTCGTCTACGGTACAAGTTAAATATCCGAGAAAGCAGAAAATGGATAAAGAAGTTGTGGTACGTATGTACAATGGAATATCATTCAGCAATGAGATCTACGTCATCAGGCCCGTAGTGGCATAATGAGTGGATTCAGGTACGACGATTCTACGAGAAATAAGTCACACAAAAAAGAAACATCATAAGATATCACTAATACACGGAACGTAAACTTGGCTACACATGAACTGAATTACAAAACAGAACAGGGTCTCAAATTTAGAAAAGCAAGTTATGCTTGCTTATGGGGAAGGGTGAGTTGGGGTGCTGCATCAAACCAGAGATTGAAATTAGCACAGATACCGTTCCATAAGCCAAATATATAATAGACAAGACCTACTCCTTGCTCAACGAAATGGAATCAACACCCCATATTCAACGCCTGGGAATACACCTGACAAGTAAGAATCTTAATACCCATGAATTTATATATCTCCATAAGGAAATCAAGCATGTGTACATCGGCCTAAACGCAGCAGTGAAAATCCGATAAATCCCATTATCAAAATAAATTTCACAAACACAACACAATGACAGTGAAATAGAGAGCAATTCTTAAATAATTCATTCAGGGCTTGTGATGCAACCTGGATTTACCACATCTACACCCAGAGCTGGGTGAGACATAAGGCTGGACACTTCTGGCTGATAGCATTGGTGAGGTTCGGTGAACAAACGCAGACCCTTTGAAGTCATACAGCATGGTACCCATTCCATGGGTCCCAACTCTCAAGGTTTAAGGGATTCTTCCGTCAGCTATAACATGCATGGGAAACCCAGAGTATGGTCCACCGTGTGATTGGGAAACGTTTTCAAATGCATCTCAGGTTTCGTCCCCTGGTACTCGGGTTCACCGTTCCAGACGCTTTACTAACACTCTCCCCACTTGGAGAGTCAGTGCCTTTAACCTCCTGTTTGGCACAGTTTGCAATTTCTGCGCAAGATGAACAGGAATAGGGAGAACCAATGAGAGACTAGCTGTAGGTGTCTGCACGGGCAAACGGAACGTTCATTTCCCACCAGGAAGATGAATTAACCAAAGTCTCAGCGTGCCCTGCGGGAACCAGATTAGGGCCTGAAGCAATCCTGCGGTTTTGCGGCCAGCTCACAAGAAAGCGAGCTGAAGAAAGGAGCTCAGGGGCACTGTAATTCACAAACCTGCAGAGTTATGAATGACAGCTATCGTCCACAAATATATTGAATTAAGTCTTCGAAGAGGACATGAATGCGGGGCAGAATTTCAGGAAAACGATTTCAGGGGGTAGACTGGAATTGCACTTAAAGCATAGGAAAAGAGGCAGAATGTAGACAATGATGCACTTGGCCAAAAAGGGCGTATGCGTTTTTTCCTGAATATATTCAGGAAAAAACGCATACGCCCTTTTTGGCCAACCAAGCAAGCGTGTAAAGGAAATATGCACTACAATGAAGTCTCACTGCCCCCGGTCAAAATGGCCATCTGAAAAAAGTGTAAAATCCAGAAAGGCAGGACAGGTCATGGAGAACAGGGAGCCTTGTTATGCTGATGGGCGGGATGTAAATTGCCAACAGTCAATCTGGAGAAGTGTATGGTGTTTGCTGAAACACGTAGGAAACAAAGCAACACAGCCTATGGCACTTCCACTTACGGTCCTATAGCTTAGGGAAATTAAAATAAAAAACACACAGCCATCCCAAAGTTTGGGACGGCTCTGTTTACAAGAACCTTGTCTACGGTACAAGTTAAATATCCGAGAAAGCAAAAAATGAATAAATAATTTGTGATACGTACATACAATGGAATATCACTCAGCAATGAGATCTACGTCATCAGCCCCGTAGCGGCATCATGAGTGGATTCAGGTACGACGATTCTACGAGAAATAAGTCACACAGAAAAACAAACATCATAAGATATCACTAATACACGGAACGTAAACTTGTCTACACATGAAATGAATTACAAAACAGAAAAGGGCCTCAAATTTAGAAAACCAACTTATGCTTGCTTATGGGGAAAGGTGAGTTGAGGTGCTGCATAAAACCAGAGATTGAAATTAGCACAGATACCGTTCCATAAGCCAAATATATAATAGACAAGATCTACTCCTTGCTCAACGAAATGGACTCAACACCTCATATTCAACGCCTGGGAATATACCTGACAAGTAAGAATCTTAAGACCCATGGATTTATATGTCTCCATAAGGAAGTCAAGCGTGTGTACAGGGGCCTAAACGCAGCAGTGAAAATCCGATAAATCCCATTATCAAAATAAATTTCACAAACAAAACACAATGACAGTGAAATAGAGAGCAATTCTTAAATAATTCATTCAGGGCTTGTGATGCAACCTGGATTTACCACATCTACACCCAGAGCTGGGTGAGACATAAGCCTGGACACTTCGGGCTGATAGCATTGGTGAGGTTCGGTGAGCAAACGCAGACCCTTTGAAGTCATACTGCATGGTACCCATTCCATGGGTCCCAACTCTCCAAGTTTAAGGGATTCTTCCTTCAGCTAAAACATACATGGGAAACCGAGAGTATGGTCCACCGTGTGATTGGGAAACGTTTTCAAATTCATCTCAGGTTTCGTCCCCTGGTGCTCGAGTTCACTGTTCCAGACGCTTTACTAACACTCTCCCCACTTGGAGAGTCAGTGTCTTTAACCTCCTGTTTGGCACAGTTTGCAATTTCTGCGCAAGATGAACAGGAATAAGGAGAAACAATGAGAGACCAACTGTAGGTGTCTGCACGTGAAAATGGAACGCTCATTTCCTACCAGGAAGAGGAATTAACCAAATGCTCAGCATGCCCTGCCAGAACCAGATGAGGGCCTGAAGCAATCCTGCGGTTTTGCGGCCAGCTCACAAGAAAGCAAGTCAAAGAAATGAGCTCAGGGGCACTGAAATTCACAAACTTGCAGAGTTATGAATGACAGCTGTCGTCCAAAAATGTATTGAAGTAAGTATTCGAAGAGGACTTGAAAGTGGGGCAGAATTTCAGGAAAACGATTTCAGGGGGTAGACTGGAATTGCACTTAAAGCCTACGAAAAAAGGCAGAATGTCGACAATGATGCACTTGGCCAAAAAGGGTGTATGCGTTTTTTCCTGAATATATTCAGGAAAACACCCATACGCCCTTTTTGGCCAAACAAGCAAGCCTGTAAAGGAAATCTGCACTACAATGAAGTCTCACTGCCCCCTGGTCAAAAGGGCCATCTGAAAAAAGTGTAATATCCAGAAAGGCAGGACAGGTCATGGAGAACAGGGAGCCTTGTTATGCTGATGGGCGGGATGTAAATTGCCAACAGCCACTCTGGAGAAGTGTATGGTGTTTCCTGAAACACGTAGGAAACAAAGCAACACAGCCTATGGCACTTCCACTTATGGTCCTATAGCTTAGGGAAATTAAAATAAAAAACTCACAGCCACCCCAAAGTTTGGGACGGCTCTGTTTACAAGAACCTCGTCTACGGTACAAGTTAAATATCCGAGAAAGCAAAAAATGGATAAAGAAGTTGTGGTACGTACGTACAATGGAATATCATTCAGCAATGAGATCTACGTCATCAGGCCCGTAGCAGCATAATGAGTGGATTCAGGTACGACGATTCTACGAGAAATAAGTCACACAGAAAAAGAAACATCATAAGTTATCACTAATACACGGAACGTAAACTTGTCTACACATTAACTGAATTACAAAACAGAACAGGGTCTCAAATTTAGAAAACCATCTTATGCTTGCTTATGGGGAAAGGTGAGTTGGGGTGCTGCATCAAACCAGAGATTGAAATTAGCACAGATACCGTTCCATAAGCCAAATATATAATAGACAAGACCTACTCGTTGCTCAACGAAATGGACTCAACACCCCATATTCAACTCCTGGGAATATAACTGACAAGAAAGAATCTTAAGACCCATTGATTTATATGTCTCCATAAGGAAATCAAGCGTGTGTACAGCGGCCTAAACGCAGCAGTGAAAATCCGATAAATCCCATTATCAAAATAAATTTCACAAACAACACACAATGACAGTGAAAGAGAGCAATTCTTAAATAATTCATTCAGGGCTTGTGATGCAACCTGGATTTACCACATCTACACCCAGAACTGGGTGAGACATAAGCCTGGACACTTCGGGCTGATAGCATTGGTGAGGTTCGGTGAGCAAACCCAGACCCTCTGAAGTCATACTGCATGGTACCCATTCCATGGGTCCCAACTCTCCAGGTTTAAGGGATTCTTCCTTCAGCTAAAACATGCATGGGAAACCCAGAGTATGGTCCACCGTGTGATTGGGAAACGTTTTCAAATGCATCTCAGGTTTCGTCCCCTGGTACTCGGGTTCACCGTTCCAGACGCTTTACTAACACTCTCCCCACTTGGAGAGTAATTGCCTTTAACCTCCTGTTTGGCACAGTTTGCAAATTCTGCGCAAGATGAACAGGAATAGGGAGAACCAATGAGAGACTAGCTGTAGGTGTCTGCACGGGCAAATGGAAAGCTCATTTCCCACCAGGAAGAGGGATTAACCAAAGGCTCAGCGTGCCCTGCCGGAACCAGATTAGGGCCTGAAGCAATCCTGCGGTTTTGCGGCCAGCTCACAATAAAGCGAGTTGAAGAAAGGAGCTCAGGGGCACTGTAATTCACAAACCTGCAGAGTTATGAATGACAGCTATCGTCCAAAAATGTATGGAAGTAAGTCTTCGAAGAGGACTTGAAAGCGGGGCAGAATTTCAGGAAAACGATTTCAGGGGGTAGACAGGAATTGCACTTAAAGCATAGGAAAAGAGGCAGAATGTCGACAATGGTGCACTTGGCCAAAAAGGGCGTATGCGTTTTTTCCTGAATATATTCAGGAAAAAACGCATACGCCCTTTTTGGCCAACCAAGCAAGCGTGTAAAGGAAATCTGCACTACAATGATGTCTCACTACCCCCGGTCCAAACGGCCATCTAAAACAAGTGTAAAATCCAGAAAGGCAGGACAGGTCATGGAGAAGAGGGAGCCTTGTTATGCTGATGGGCGGGATGTAAGTTGCCAACAGCCACTCTGGAGAAGTGTATGGTGTTTCCTGAAACACGTAGGAAACAAAGCAACACAGCCTATGGCACATCCACTTATGGTCCTATAGCTTAGGGAAATTAAAATAAAAAACTCACAGCCACCCCAAAGTTTGGGACGGCTCTGTTTACAAGAAGCTTGTCTACGGTACAAGTTAAATATCCGAGAAAGCAAAAAATGGATAAAGAAGTTGTGGTACGTACGTACAATGGAATATTACTCATCAATGAGATCTACGTCATCAGGCCCGTAGCAGCATAATGAGTGGATTCAGGTACGACGATTCTACGAGAAATAAGTCACACAGAAAAAGAAACATCATAAGTTAACACTAATACACGGAACGTAAACTTGTCTACACATGAAGTGAATTACAAAACAGAACAGGGTCTCAAATTTAGAAAACCAACTTATGCTTGCTTATGGGGAAAGGTGAGTTGGGGTGCTGCATCAAACCAGAGATTGAAATTAGCACAGATACCGTTCCATAAGCCAAATATATAATAGACAAGACCTACTCCTTGCTCAACGAAATGGACTCAACACCCCATATTCAACACCTGGGATTATATCTGACAAGTAAGAATCTTAAGACCCATGGATTTATATGTCTCCATAAGGAAGTCAAGCGTGTGTACAGTGGCCTAAACGCAGCAGTGAAAATCCAATAAATCCCATTAACAAAATAAATTTCAAAAACAAAACACAATGACAGTGAAATAGAGAACAATTCTTAAATAATTCATTCAGGGCTTCTGATGAAACCTGGATTTACCACATCTACACCCAGAGCTAGTTGAGACATAAGGCTGGACACATCGGGCTGATAGCATTGGTGAGGTTTGTTGAACAAACGCAGACCCTTTGAAGTCATAATGCATGGTACCCATTCCATGGGTCCCAACTCTCCAGGTTTAAGGGATTCTTCCTTCAGCTAAAACATGCATGGGAGACCCAGAGTAATGACCACCATGTGATTGGGAAACGTTTTCAAATGCGTCTCAGGTTTCGACTCCTGGTACTCGGGTTCACCGTTCCAGATGCTTTACTAACACTCTCCCCACTTGGAGAGTCAGTGCCTTTAACTTCCTGTTTGGCACAGTTTGCAATTTCTGCGCAATATTAACAGGAATAGGGACAACCAATGAGAGACTAGCTGTAGGTGTCTGCACGGGCAAATGGAACGCTCATTTCCCACCAGGAAGAGGGACTAACCAAAGGCTCAGCGTGCCCTGTCCGAACCAGATTAGGGCCGGAAGCAATCCAGCGGTTTTTCGACCAGCTCACAAGAAAGCGAGTTGAAGAAAGGAGCTCAGGGGCACTGTAATTCACAAACCTGCAGAGTTATGAATGACAGCTATCGTCCAAAAATGTATTGAAGTAAGTCTTCGAAGAGGACTTGAAAGCGGGGCAGAATTTCAGGAAAACGATTTCAGGGGGTAGACTGGAATTGCACTTAAAGCATAGGAAAAGAGGCAGAATGTCCACAATGATGCACTTGGCCAAAAAGGGCGTGCGCGTTTTTTCCTGAATATATTCAGGAAAAAACGCATACGCCCTTTTTGGCCAACCAAGCAAGCGTGTAAAGAAATCTGCACTACAATGAAGTCTCACTACCCCCGGTCCAAACGGCCATCTGAAACAAGTGTAAAATCCAGAAAGGCAGGACAGGTCATGGAGAACAGGGAGCCTTGTTATGCTGATGGGCGGGATTTAAATTGCCAACAGCCACTCTGGAGAAGTGTATGGTGTTTCCTGAAACACGTAGGAAACAAAGCAACACAGCCTATGGCACTTCCACTTATGGTCCTATAGCTTAGGGAAATTAAAATCAAAAACACACAGCCACCCCAAAGTTTCGGACGGCTCTGTTTACAAGAACCTCGTCTACGGTACAAGTTAAATATCCGAGAAAGCAAAAAACGGATAAAGAAGTTGTGGTACGTACGTACAATGGAATATCACTCAGCAATGAGATCTACGTCATCAGGCCCGTAGCGGCATAAGGAGTGGATTCAGGTATGACGATACTACGAGACATAAGTCACACAGGAAAAGAAACCTCATAAGATATCACTACTACACGGAACGTAAACTTGGCTACACATGAACTGAATTACAAAACAGAACAGGGTCTCAAATTTAGAAAACCAACTTATGCTTGCTTATGGGGAAAGGTGAGTTGGGGTGCTGCATCAAACCAGAAATTGAAATTAGCACAGATACCGTTCCATAAGCCAAATATATAATAGACAAGACGTACTCCTTGCTCAACGAAATGGACTCAACACCCCATATTCAACACCTGGGTATATACCTGAGAAGTAAGAAACTTAAGACCCATGGGTTTATATGTCTCCATAAGGAAGTCAAGCGTGTGTACAGCGGCCTAAAGGCAGCAGTGAAAATCCGATAAATCCCATTATCAAAATAAATTTCAAGAACGCAACACAGTGACAGTGAAATAGAGAGCAATTCTTAAAAAATTCATTCAGGGTTTGTGATGCAACCTGGATTTACCACATCTACACCCAGAACTGGGTGAGACATAAGGCTGGACACTTCGGGCTGATAACATTGGTGAGGTTCGGTGAGCAAAGGCAGACCCTTTGAAGTCAAACTGCATGGTACCCATTCCATGGGTCCCAACTCTCCAGGTTTAAGGGATTCTTCCTTCAGCTAAAACATGCATGGGAAACCCAGAGTATGGTCCACCGTGTGATTGGGAAACGTTTTCAAATGCATCTCAGGTTTTGTCCCCTGGTACTCGGGTTCACCATTCCACACGCTTTACTCACACTCTCCCAACTTGGAGATTCAGTGCCTTTAACCTCCTGTTTGGCACAGTTTGCAATTTCTGCGCAAGATGATCTGGAATAGGGAGAACCAATGAGAGACTAGCTGTAGGTGTCTGCACGGGCAAATGGAACGCTCATTTCCCAGCATGAAAAGGGATTAAGCAAAGGCTCAGCGTGCCCTGCCGGAACCAGATTAGGGCCTGAAGCAACCCTGCGGTTTTGTGGCCACCTCACAAGAAAGCGAGTTGAAGAAAGGAGCTCAGGGGCACTGTATTTCACAAACCTGCAGAGTTATGAATGACAGCTATCGTCCAAAAATGTATTGAAGTAAGTCTTCGAAGAGGACTTGAAAGCGGGGCAGGATTTCAGGAAAACGATTTCAGGGGGTAGACTGGAATTCCACTTAAAGCATAGGAAAAGAGGCAGAATGTCGACAATGATGCACGTGGCCAACAAGGGCGTATGCGTTTTTTCCTGAATATATTCAGGAAAAAACGCATACGCTCTTTTTGGCCAACCAAGCAAGCTTGTAAAGGAAATCTGCACTACAATAAAGTCTCACTGCCCCGCGGTCAAACGGGCCATCTGAAAAATGTGTAAAATCCAGAAAGGCAGGACAGGTCATGGAGAACAGGGAGCCTTGTTATGCTGATGGGCGGGATGTAAATTGCCAACAGCCACTCTGGAGAAGTGTATGGTGTTTCCTGAAACACGTAGGAAACAAAGCAACACAGCCTATGGCACTTCCACTTAGGGTCCTATAGCTTAGGGAAATTAAAATCAAAAACACACAGCCACTCCTAATTTTGGGATGGCTCTGTTTACAAGAACCTCGTCTATGGTACAAGTTAAATATCTGAGAAAGCAAAATATGGATAAAGAAGTTGTGGTACGTACGTACAATGGAATATCACTCACCGATGAGATCTACGTCATCAGGCCTGTAGCGGCATAATGAGTGGATTCAGGTACGACGATTCTACGAGCAATAAGTCACACAGAAAAAGAAACATCATAAGATATCACTAATACACGGAACATAAACTTGGCTACACATGAACTGAATTACAAAACAGAACAGGGTCTCAAATTTAGAAAACCAACTTATGCTTGCTTATGGGGAAAGGTGAGTTGGGGTGCTGCATCAAACCAGAGATTGAAAATAGCACAGATACCGTTCCATAAGCCAAATATATAATAGACAAGACCTACTCCTTGCTCAACGAAAAGGACTCAACACCCCATATTCAATGCCTGGGAATATCCCTGACCAGTAAGAATCTTAAGACCCATGGATTTATATGTCTCCATAAGGAAATCCAGCGTGTGTACAGCGGCCTAAACGCAGCAGTGAAAATCTGATAAATCCCATTAACAAAATAAATTTCAAAAACAAAACACAATGACAGTGAAATAGAGAGCAATTCTTAAATAATTCATTCAGGGCTTGTGATGAAACCTGGATTTACCACATCTACACCCAGAGCTAGTTGAGACATAAGGCTGGACACATCGGGCTGATAGCATTGGTGAGGTTCGGTGAACAAACGCAGACCCTTTGAAGTCATACTGCATGGTACCCATTCCATGGGTCCCAACTCTCCAGGTTTAAGGGATTCTTCCTTCAGCTAAAACATGAATGGGAAACCCAGAGTATGGTCCACCGTGTGATTGGGAAACGTTTTCAAATGCATCTCAGGTTTCGTGCCGTGGTACTCGGGTTCACCGTTCCAGACGCTTTACTAACACTCTCCCCACTTGGAGAGTCAGTGCCTTTAACCTCCTGTTTGGCACAGTTTGCAATTTCTGCGCAAGATGAACAGGAATAGGGAGAACCAATGAGAAACTAGCTGTAGGTGTCTGCACGTGCAAATGGAACGCTCATTTCCCACCAGGAAGAGGGATTAACCAAAGGCTCAGCGTGCCCTGCCGGAACCAGATTAGGGCCTGAAGCAATCCTGCGTTTTTGCGGCCAGCTCACAAGAAAGCGAGTTGAAGAAAGGAGCTCAGGGGCACTGTAATTCACAAACCTGCAGAGTTATGAATGACAGCTATCGTCCAAAAATGTATTGAAGTAAGTCTTCGAAGAGGACTTGAAAGCGTGTCAGAATTTCAGGAAAACGATTTCAGGGGGTAGACAGGAATTGCACTTAAAGCATAGGAAAAGAGGCAGAATGTCCACAATGATGCCCTTGGCCAAAAAGGGCGTATGCGTTTTTTCCTGAATATATTCAGGAAAAAACGCATACGCACTTTTTGGCCAACCAAGCAAGCGTGTAAAGGAAATCTGCACTACAATGAAGTCTCACTGCCCCCCGGTCCAAACGGCCATCTGAAACAAGTGTAAAATCCAGAAAGGCAGGACAGGTCATGGAGAACAGGGAGCCTTGTTATGCTGATGGGCGGGTTGTAAATTGCCAACAGCCACTCTGGAGAAATGTATGCTGTTTCCTGAAACACGTAGGAAACAAAGCAACACAGCCTATGGCACATCCACTTAGGGTCCTATAGCTTAGGGAAATTAAAATCAAAAACACACAGCCACTCCAAAGTTTGGGACGGCTCTGTTTACAAGAACCTCCTCTACGGTACAAGTTAAATATCCAAGAAAGCAAAAAATGGATAAAGAAGTTGTCGTACGTACGTACAATGGAATATCACTCAGCAATGAGATCTACGTCATCAGGCCCGTAGCGGCATAATGAGTGCATTCAGGTACGATGATTCGACGAGAAATAAGTCACAGAGAAAAAGAAACATCATAAGATATCACTAATACACGGAACGTAAACTTGGCTACACATGAACTGAATTACAAAACAGAACAGGGTCTCAAATTTAGAAAACCAACTTTTGCTTGCTTATGGGGAAAGGTGAGTTGGGGTGCTGCATCAAACCAGAGATTGAAATTAGCACAGATACCGTTCCATAAGCCAAATATATAAGAGACAAACCTACACCTTGCTCAACGAAATGGACTCAACACCCCATATTCAACGCCTGGGAAGATACCTGACAAGGAAGAATCTTAAAACCCATGGATTTATATGTCTCCATAAGGAAATCAAGAGTGTGTACAGCGGCCTAAATGCAGCAGTGAAAATCCGATAAATCCCATTATCAAAATGAATTTCAAAAACAAAACACAATGACAGTGAAATAGAGAGCAATTCTTAAATAATTCATTCAGGGCTTGTGATGCAACCTGGATTTACCACATCTACACCCAGAGCTGGGTGAGACATAAGGCTGGACATTTCGGGCTGTACCATTGGTGAGGTTCGGTGAGCAAACGCAGACCCTTTGAAGTCATACTGCATGGTACCCATTCCATGGGTCCCAACTCTCCAGGTTTAAGGGATTCTTCCTTCAGATAAAACATGCATGGGAAACCCAGTGTATGGTCCACCGTGTGATTGGGAAATGTTTTCAATTGCATCTCAGTTTTCGAACCCTGGTACTCGGGTTCACCATTCCAGACGCTTTACTAACACTCTCCCCACTTGGAGAGTCAGTGCCTTTAACCTCCTGTTTGGCACAGTTTGCAATTTCTGCCCAAGATGAACTGGAATAGGGAGAACCAATGAGATACTAGCTGTACGTGTCTGCACGGGCAAATGGAACGCTCATTTCCCACCAGGAAGAGGAATTAACCAAAGGCTCAGCGTGCCCTCCCGGAAACAGATTAGGGCCTGAAGCAATCCTGCGGTTTTGCGGCCAGCTCACAAGAAAGCGAGGTGAAGAAAGGAGCTCAGGGGCACTGTAATTCACAAACCTGCAAAGTTATGAATGACAGCCATCGTCCAAAAATGTATTGAAGTAAGTCTTCGAAGAGGACTTGAAAGGGGGGCAGAATTTCAGGAAAACGATTTCAGGGGGTAGACTGGAATTGCACTTAAAGCATAGGAAAAGAGGCAGAATGTCGACAATGATGCACTTGGCCAAAAAGGGCGTATGCGTTTTTTCCTGAATATATTCAGGAAAAAACGCATACGCCCTTTTTGGCCAACCAAGTATGCGTGTAAATGAAATCTGCACTACAATGAAGTCTCACTGCCCCCCGGTCAAAATGGCCATCTGAAAAAAGTGTAAAATCCAGAAAGGCAGAACAGGTCATGGAGAACAGGGAGCCTTGTTATGCTGATGGGCGGGATGTAAATTGCCAACAGCCACTCTGGAGAAGTGTATGGTGTTTCCTCAAACACCTAAAAAACTAAGCAACGGAGCCTACGGCACTTCAACTTATGGTTCTATAGCTTAGGGAAATTAAAATCAAAAAGACACAGCCACCCATCAATTTTGGATGGCTCTGCTTACAAGAACCTCGTCTGCGGTACAAGTTAAATATCCGAGAAAGCGAAAAATGGATAAAGAAGTTGTGGTACGTACGTACAATGGAATATCACTCAGCAATGAAATCTGTCATGAGGCGCATTGCGGCATAGTGAGTTTATTCAGGTACGATGATTCTAAGTTAACTAAGTCACACAGAAAAAGAAACACCATAAGATATCTCAAATACACGGACTGTAAACATGGCTGCACATGAACTCAATTACAAAACAGAAAAGGGTCTCAAATTTAGAAAACCAACTTATGCTTGCTTAAGGGGAAAGGTGAGTTGTGGCGCTGCATAAAACCAGAGATTGAAATTAGCACAGATACCTTTCCATAAGCAAATATGTAATAGTCAGGACCTACTCCTTGCATCACGAAATGGACTCAACACCGCATATTCAATGCCTAGGAATATACCTGACTAGTAAGAATCTTAAAACCCATGGATTTATATGTCTCCATAAGAGAATCAAGCATGTGTACAGTGGCAAAAATGCAGCAGTGAAAATCCGATAAATCCCATTATCAAAATAAATTACAAACACAAAACTCAATGACAATGAAATAGAGAGCAATTCTTAAATAATTCATTCAGGGCTTGTGATGCAACCTGGATTTACCACATCTACACCCAGAGCTGAGTGAGACATAAGGCTGGACACTTCGGGCTGATAGCATTGGTGACGTTCGGTTAGGAAAGGCAACCCTTTGAAGTCATACTGCATGGTACCCATTCCATGGGTCCCAACTCTCCAGGTTTAAGGGATTCTTCCTTCAGGAAAAACATGCATGGGAAACCCAGAATATGGTCCACCGTGTGACTGGGAAACCTTTTTAAATGCATCTCAGTTTTCGTCCCGTCGTACTCGGTTTAACCATTCCAGACGCTTTACTAACACTCTCTCCACTTGCAGAGTCTGTGCCTTTAACCTCCTGTTTGGCACAGTTTGGAATTTCTGCGCAAGATGAACAGGAATAGGGAGAACCAATGAGAGATTAGCCGTAGGTGTCTGCACGAGCAAATTTAACGCTCATTTCGCACCAGGAGGAGGAATTAGCCAAAGGCTCAGCATGCCATGCCGGAACCAGTTTAGGGCCTGAAGCAATCCTGCGGTTTTGCGGCCAGCTCACAAGAAAGCGAGTTGAAGAAAGGAGCTCAGGGGCACTGTAATTCACAAACCTGCAGAGTTATAAATGACAGCTATTGTCCAAAAATATATTGAAGTAAGGCTGCAAAGAGGACTTGATCGCGGGGCAGAATTCCAGGAATACGATTTCAGGAGGTAGATGGGAAGTCCTCTGAAAGTATAGGAGAAGAGGCAGAACCTCGACAATGATGCACTTGGTCAAAAAGGGCATATGCGTTTCTTTCAGGGCCCTCATTAAAGAGGGTAGGAGGCTCCCAGCATGCTTCAGTGGCCAATAGAGGGCCTACGTCGCCAAGGCAACGTGAGCCATCCAGGCAGGAGTGACCTCACATCAGAGGGCCCACCTCACAGAAGGGTAAGGAACCCAGTCAGGATCAGACTCTCACCAGAGTGCCCACATAAGCAAGGGGCTGGGAACCAGGCACGAGTGTCCTCACGCCCGTGGGGCCACATCATCGAAAGTTGAGGTACCCAGCACATGTGGCCTCAAACCAGAGGACCCACATCACCATGGGTCTCGGAGCGAGGCAGGCAGGATTAACCTCAAAACACATGGCCCATTGTATAAAAAAGGTGAGGAATCCAGCAGTTGGAACGTCCCAGCAGGCGGCCCAGATCACCGAGGCTATGGGATCCAGGCAGTGATGAACTCACAACAGAGGGCCCTCATCGTGATACTGTAAGCAACCCAGCCGTTGTGACCTCAGAGCACAAGGCCCACATTCCCATGGGGAAGGGAACCAAGCAGGAGTGTCATCGCACCAGTGGGCACACATCAGAAAATGTGGAGAGCCCTGCAGTTAGGGCTGGACGCCAGAGGGCCCTCATCACTGAGGAGAGGAGGCTCCCAGCAAGCTCCAACTGCTACCAGAGGGCCGACGTCGCCAATGCGGGGTGTGCCAGCCAGGCAGGAGTGACCTCAGAGCAGAGGGCCAACAACACAAAAGTGTGAGGAACCCAAAGAGGATCAGACTCTCACCACAGGGCCCACATCACCAAGGGAATGGAAACCAGGCAGGAGTGTCCTCACACCAGTGGGGCCACATCACCGAAATGTGACGGACCCAGCACACGTGGCCTCAAACTACAGGACACACATCACCAAGGGGCTGGGAGTGAGGCAGGCAGGAGGAGTCTCAAAACAGAGGGCCCATAGAAGGAAAAAGTTGAGGAATCCCGCAGTTGGAAGCTCCCCGCAGGTGGCCAGGAGCAGCGAGGCTATGGGATCCATGCCGGAGTGAACTCACACCAGAGGGCCCTCATCATGAAACTGAGCAACATAACATTGGGACCTCAGAGCAGAAAGCCCACATTCCCATGGGGTTGGGAACCTGGCAGGAGTGTACTCGCACCACAGGGCACACATCAGAAAATTTTGGGAGCCCAGCAGTTAGGGTCTGACACCAGAGGGCCCTCATTACCGAGGGGAGGAGACTCCCAGCAGGCACCAACTCCCAACTGAGGGCCCATGTCGCCAAGGTGACGTGTGTCAGCCAGGCAGGAGTGACCTCACAGCAGAGGGCCTACCTCACAAAGGGTGAGGAGCCCAGCCAGGATAAGACTCTCACCAGAGGGCCCACATCACCAAAGGGATTGGAACAAGGCCGGAGTGTCCTCACACCAGTGTGCCCACATTATAGAAAGGTGAGGAACCCAGCACATGTGGCCTAAACCAGAGGACCCACATTTCCAAGGTGCTCCGAGTGAGGCAGGCAGGAGTAGCCTAACAACACAGGGCCCACAGAATAAAAAATGTGAGGAATCCAGCAGTTGGAACCTCCCAGCAGGTGGCCCAGAGCACGGAGTCTATGGGATCCAGGCCACAGTGATCTCACAGCAGAGGGCCCACATCATGAAACTGTGAGCAACCCAGCCAGTGGGACCTCAGAGCAGAAGGCCCACATCCCCATGGGGATGGGAACCTCGCAGGAGTGTCCTCGCACAACTTAGCACGTATCAGAAAATGTGGGAACCCAGGAGTTATGGCCTGACGCCAGAGGGCCCACATCACGGAGGAGAGGAGGCTACCAGCAGGCTCCAAATGCCACCAGAGGGCCGACGTCACCAAGGCAACGGGAGCAAGCCAGGCAGGAGTTACCTCACAGCAGAGGGCCCACCTCACAGAAGTGTGAGGAACCCAAAGAGGATCAGACTCTAACCAGAGCGCGCACATCACCAAGGGGATGGAAACCAGGCAGGAGTGTCCTCACACCAGTGGGGCCACATCAGCGAAAGGTGAGGAACACAGCACATGTGGCCTCAAACAAGGGGACACACATCACGAAAGGGCTGGGAGTGAGGCATGCAGGAGGAGACTCACAACAGAGGGCCCATAGAATAAAAAAGGTGAGGAACCCCGCAGTTGGAAGCTCCAAACAGGTGGCCCAGAGCACCGAGGCTATGGGATCTATGCCGGAGTGAACTCACAGCAGAGGGCCCACATTCTGACACTGTGAGCAGCCCAGCCGTTGGGACCTCAGAGCAGAAAGCCCACATGCCCATGGGGATGGGACCCTGGCTAGAGTGTACTCGCCTGACAGGGCGCACATCAGAAAATTTTGGGAGCCCATGAGTTAGGGCCTGACGCCATAGGGCCCCCATCACCGAGGGGAGGAGACTCCCAGCAGGCACCAACTCCCAACTGAGGGCCCACATCGACAAGGTGACGTGTGCCAGCCAGGCAGGAGTGACCTCACAGCAGAGGGCCCACCTCACAGAAGTGGGAGGAACCCAGCCAGGATCAGACTCTCACCAGAGGGCCCACATCACCAAGGGGATCAGAACAAGGCAGGAGTGTCCTCACACCAGTGGGGCCACATCATTGAAAGGTGTGGAACCCAGCACACGTGGCCTCAAACCAGAGGACACACATCACCCAGGGGCTGGGAGTGAGGCAGGCAGGAGGAGTCTCAAAACAGAGGGCCCATAGAAGGAAAAAGGTGAGGAATCCCACAGTTGGAACCTCCCCGCAGGTGGCCAGGAGCAGGGAGGCTATGGGATCCATGCGGGAGTGAACTCACACCAGAGGGCCCTCATCATGAAACTGAGCAACGTACCATTGGGACCTCAGAGCAGAAGGCCCACATTCCCATGGGGTTGGGAACCGGGCAGGAGTGTACTCGCACCACAGGGCGCACATCAGAGAATTTTGGGAGCCCAGGAGTTAGGGTCTGACGCCAGAGGGCCCTCATTACCGAGGGGAGGAGACTCCCGGCAGGTACCAACTCCCAACTGAGGGCCCACATCGCCAAGGTGACATGTGCCAGCCAGGCAGGAGTGACCTCACAGCAGAGAGCCCACCTCACAGAAGGGTGAGGAACCCAGCCAGGATCAGACTCTCAACAGAGGGCCCACATCATCAAGGGGATAGGAAGCAGGCAGGAATGTCCTCACACCAGTAGGGCCACATCAGCCAAAGGTGAGGAACCCAGCACATGTGGCCTCCAACCAGAGGACACACATCACCAAGGGGCTAGGAGTGAGGCAGGTGTCTGGAGGGGTACATTTAACTCTAATTTCCCACCAGGAAGTGGAATGAACCAAAGTCTCAGAGTGCCGTGCCGGACCCTGATTACGGCCTGAAGCAAACCTGCGGCTCTGTGGCCAGTTTTCAAGGAAACGAGTTAAGAAAGGAAATCACGGGCACTGTAATTCACAAACCTGCAGAGTTATAAATGACAGCTATTGGCAAAAATATATTGAAGTAATTCTGCAAAGAGGACTTGAAAACGAGGCAGAATTGCAGGAATCATATTTCAGGGGGTAGATTGGAATTGCATTTAAAGCATGTGAAAAGCGGCAGATCTTTGACAGTGATGCACTTGGACAAAAGTGCGTAAACATTGTTTCCTGAATATATTCAGGAAAAAACACATATGCCCTTTTTGGCCAACCAAGCACTCTAGCAATGGAAATCCGCACTACAATGAAGTCTCATTTCCCATTCGTCAAAAGGGTCATCTGAAAAAAGTGTAAAAACCAGAAACACAGGACAGGCCATGGAGAACAGGGAGCCTTGTTATGCTGATGGGCGGGATGTAAATTGCCAACAGACACTCTGGAGATGTTTATGGTGTATCCTGAAACATCTGAAAAACAAAGCTACAGACCCTAGGGCACTTCCACTTTCGGCCCTATAGCTTAGGAAAATTAAAATCAACAAGACACAGCCAACACAAAATTTTGAGCTGCTGTGTTTACAAGAACCTTGAGTCCAGTACAAATTAAATATCCCAGAAAGAAAAAAAATGGATAAAGGAGTTGTGCTACTTACGTACAACGGAATATCACTCAGCAATGAAATCAATGTCATCAGGCCTGTAGCAGCAAATTGAGTGGATTTAAGTATGATGATTCTAAGAGAAATACGTCACACAGAGAAAGATAATTATCATAAGATATCACTAATAGAGAGAGTGTAAACTTGGCTACACATAAACTGAATTCCAAAACCGAACAGAGTCTCACATTTAGATAAAAACTTATGCTTGCTTAAGGGGAAAGTTGGGTTGCGGTGCTGTATAAAACCAGAGATTGAAATTAGCACACATACCATTCCATAAGCCAAATATGTAATAGACAAGACCTACTCTTTGCTCAACGAAATAGACTCATCCATGGTGTATCACCTCACACCTGTTAGAATGGGCATCATCAGAAAATCTACAAACAACAAATGCTGGAAAGGGTGTGGAGATAAGGAACCCTCTTCCACTATTGTTGGGAATGAAAATTGATACAGTCACTGTGGAGAACATTATGGAGTTTCTTATAAAACTAAGAATAGAATTACCATATGATACAGCCATCCCACTACTGGGCATATACCCAGACAAAACCATAAATCGAAAAGAGACATTCACCGCAATGTTCATTGCATCACTATTTACAATATCCAGGTAATGGAAGCAACCTAAATGCCCACAGACAGACGAATGCATAAAGATGTGGTACATATATAAAATGGAATATTACTAAGCCATAAAAAGGAATGAAATTGGGTCATTTGTAGAGACGTTGATGGATCTAGAGACTGTCATACAGAGTGAAGTTAGAAATAGAAAAACAAATCTTGTCTATTAATGCATATATGTGGAACCTAGAAAAATTGTACAGATGAACCGTTTTGCAAGGCAGAAATAGAGCAACAAATGTAGACAACAAACGTATGGACACCAAGGGGGGAAAGCTGTTGGGGGGTGGTGGTGGGAGGAGTTGAGAGATTGGGATTGGTATGTATACATTTATATGTATAAAATAGATAACCAAAAAGAACCTGCTGTATAAAAAATAAAATAAAATTCAAATTACAAAAAGTAAAACAGAAAAAATATTCTTCCCTTCACATACATGTATTTATATGAATAACTTATTTCCATGCTTATATCTGTAAATACAAAAAAGAGGAATAAAATCTACCTTGAACCAAAAACGAAAAAAAGAAAAAAAAACAGAACCCAACAGTTACACAGAGGATAACCATATCAGGGCACTTGCTCCAGTTGTAAACAATTCTGAAGTTGGTCAGTGGTGGGGAATCATCTCCCATTCAGCCAGCAGGCCCCACGCAACAAGCGTCCTCATTGCAAAGCTGGGGGACCGTGCCGAGGCATCTGTGAGTAAACGTGGGCTGAGCCCCAGGCCAGCTGCTGCTGAAATGTTCCCACCCTTCCCAGGTAAAACACCTGAATATGTACAAGGACTTGAAAGCCTAGAGGAAGGGCCATGGAGCCACATGAGCGACAGCATGCCAGCCGACTTGGTGCCTGCAGGCCAGCCAGGTTGGTCCTGGCCCTGGGTGCTCTTCTGGAAGCTTTCCATTTCCCTGTCTGAGATACCCCTGCTGTCCCGGCCCCCACTGCTTTCTTCCTCACTCACCTCTGCCCAGGGAGAAATTCCAGCGACAGGTATGGGTGACACATCCTCTTCTTTAGCAGGTGGCATCTTGGCAACTGCTGCAGAAAGTCCAGCAGAGCCCCACTCACACTGGGCCACCCACAAAGCCGTGGCCTCTCACTCCCTCCCACCAGTCCAGTCCCGAGACTGCTGACAGGACAGAGAAAATGGCGTCAGGCACAGCTGCAGGGGCTCTTGCTGCCTGGAGCGGTGTTTATATTGATCTGAACCCAGGCACACCTGGGGAGTTCTGGCCGGCACGGTCGGGCTTCTCAGGCCAGCCAATAATCACCCCTCAGGGGCTCACAGTTGCAGAAACTGGAACTTGCTGAATCGGCCAGGTCCAAGGAACAGGTGTGGGCTCCTGAGAGTCAGGATAGACAGGGGGCTGCAGCTCTGGCTTGTTTCCTAATTATATTATCTGGCCCATGAGTGGGAGACAACTTCAAGAAAACCCTCTCCTAATGAGAGGAACCCAGGAGTCAGGGAGAGGAGGGGTGGCTGGTGGTTGGAGACAGAGGCCTGGTGCCCCGGGTGCAGTGGAAGTCTCTGGAAGACCAGGTGGAGGGAGGCCACACAGAGTGATGCCCAGGGTCACAGACCTGTCGGAGCTGCTGTTTGTTAGTTCAAGTCCTGCTCTGAGGTGCTCTGTGTCAGATCTGAGTGACAGGTGAGCTGGGAGTGCTCTGCAATGAGGGCGATATGCACGGTTCCTGTGATCCCAGCCCTGCCAGGGTACCTGCAAGGGTAGCTCTGTATCCTGGGAGGGGCCTGACCACGAGAGCCCCATGGGCTGCAGGGGAACCTGCCCGGGGAACCTGCCCAGGGAACCCCATATCCTGGGAGGGGCCTGAACACGAGAGCCCCGTGGGCTGGAGTGGGGGTGGGGTACCTGACCAGGTGAGCTCCATATCCTGGGATTGGCCTGACCTCGAGAGCCCCATGGGCTGCTGGAGTCCTGGTAAAGGATGTCAGGACAGTCAGTGAAGCCACCGAGGATATACCTCCAGTAGTTCCTAAATCCTACACCCTGCTGGTCATTCTACCAACCACCAGGACATGGTATTCTGTATTAGTCTTCAATGATGCCTTCTTTTGTATTCTATTAGTCCCAGAGTCACAAGAAATTTTGGCTTGTGTGTGGCAGGACTCAACATACAACTAAAACAATACTTCCGGGCCGTGTTGCCCCAAGGGTTCAAAAATTCCCACACCATCTTTGGGGAAAGCTCAGCTAAAGACCTAAAAGTTCTACCTCTGGAAAAGGAAACACTCCTTCAATATGCAGACGACATTCTGATCGCTAGCCCTACTAATTAGACCTCTGAACTACAAAGCCAATAAAGGATACAAGTTGTCCAAAAAAGGCTCAAATATCACAGACTACAGTGACCTGCCTGTGCTTCATTCTCACAGAAGGTCGGAGAAGCCCATCCCAGGAAAGGGAAGAAACAATTTATAGCCTTACCCATTTCTAAAACTAGAAGACAGCTTAGGGGTTCCTGGGGAGGCCAGGGTTTGCTGCTTCTGGATCCCTAACTACAGTCTACTACCTGGGCCTCTATATGAAACACTGAAAGGAAAAGATGATGATCCTTTTGAATAGAATGCAGAAGTGGCCTTTCAAGAATGGAAAGAGCAGTCAATTCAGACCCTTGCCCTGGAACTCCCTAATTTAGCTAAACCCTTTGACCTTTACATTCCTGGTGAATGGTGAATCGCCATTGGAGTATTAGTACAAAACCTGGGACCACTTGAAATGGAACAATGCAAGAATGCGATCCAGGTAGGATAAACTACGGTCACGAAGGGGCTTGGCCCACCGCCACATCTGGCCAAGATACTGGCAGTATCTGAAAACCTGGAAATCAGCAGCCCAAAAGGCCACCTCCCTCCTAAGGGAAAAGGACCCCACGTGGTGATCCTAAACCCAAACCATGCCCTGAAGTTGCAGGGTTGGCTCCGTGGGCACACTGACCTTGAGTGAGGAGGCCCTCCAACTCCAACCTCCATAGAGATAACCGGGGCAAAGGGGCACCATGATGACTCAGGTGAAGGTGTCTGCATGGGCAAATGGAACGCTCATTTCCCACCAGGAAGAGGAATTAACCAAAGGCTCAGCGTGCCCTCCCGGAAACAGATTAGGGCCTGAAGCAATCCTGTGGTTTTGCAGCCAGCTCACAAGAAAGCGAGTTGAAGAAAGGAGCTCAGGGGCACTGTAATTCACAAACCTGCAAAGTTATGAATGACAGCCATTGTCCAAAAATGTATTGAAGTAAGTCTTCGAAGAGGACTTGAAAGCGGGGCAGAATTTCAGGAAAACGATTTCAGGGGGTAGACTGGAATTGCACTTAACGCATAGGAAAGGAGGCAGTATGTCGACAATGATGCACTTGGCCAAAAAGGGCGTATGCGTTTTTTCCTGAATATATTCAGGAAAAAACGCATACGCCCTTTTTGGCCAACCAAGCAAGCGTGTAAAGGAAATCTGCACTGCAATGAAGTCTCACTGCCCCCCGGTCAAAAGGGCCATCTGACAAAAGTGTAAAATCCAGAAAGGCAGGACAGGTCATGGAGAACAGGAAGCCTTGTTATGCTGATGGGCGGGATGTAAACTGCCAACAGCCACTCTGTAAAAGCAAATGGTGTTTGCTGAAACACGTAGGAAACAAAGCAACACAGCCTATGGCACTTCCACTTATGGTCCTATAGCTTAGGGAAATTAAAATCAAAATCACACAGCCACCCCAATGTTTGGGACGGCTCTGTTTAAAAGAACCTCGTCAACGGTACAAGTTAAATATCCGAGAAAACAAAAAATGGATAAAGAAGTTGTGGTACGCATGTACAATGGAATATCACTCAGCAATGAAATCTACGTCATCAGGCCCGTAGCGGCATAATGAGTGGATTCAGGTACGATGATTCTACGAGAAATAAGTCACACAGAAAAAGAAACATCATAAGATATCACTAATACACGGAATGTAAACTTGGCTACACATGAACTGAATTACAAAATAGAACAGGGTCTCAAATTTACAAAACCAACTTATGCTTGCTTATGGGGAAAGTTGAGTTGGGGTGCTGCATAAAACCAGAGATTGAAATTAGCACAGATACCGTTCCATTAGCCAAATATATAATAGACAATACCTACTCCTTGCTCAACGAAATGGACTCAACACCCCATTTTCAACGCCTGGGAAGATACCTGACAAGTAAGAATCTTAAAACCCATGGATTTATATGTCTCCATAAGGAAATCAAGCGTGTGTACAGCGGCCGAAACGCAGCAGTGAAAATCCGATAAATCCCATTATCAAAATAAATTTAAAGAAAAAAACAATGACAGTGAAATAGAGAGCAATTCTTAAATAATTCATTCAGGGCTTGTGATGCTACGTGGATTTACCACATCTACACCCAGAGCTGGGTGAGACATAAGGCTGGACACTTCGGGCTGATAGCATTGGTGAGGTTCGGTGAGCAAACGCAGACCCTTTGAAGTCATACTGCATGGAACCCATTCCATGGGTCCCAACTCTCCAGGTTTAAGGGATTCTTCCTTCAGCTAAAACATGCATGGGAAACCCAGAGTATGGTCCACCGTGTGATTGGGAAACGTTGTCAAATGCATCTCAGTTTTCGAACCCTGGTACTCGGGTTCACCATTCCAGACGCTTTACTAACACTCTCCCCACTTGGAGAGTCAGTGCCTTTAACCTCCTGTTTGGCACAGTTTGCAATTTCTGCCCAAGAGAACTGGAATAGGGAGAACCAATGAGAGACTAGCTGTAGGTGTCTGCACGGGCAAATGGAACGCTCATTTCCCACCAGGAAGAGGAATTAACCAAAGGCTCAGCATGCCCTCCCGGAAACAGATTAGGGCCTGAAGCAATCCTGCGGTTTTGCGGCCAGCTCACAAGAAAGTGAGTTGAAGAAAGGAGCTCAGGGGCACTGTAATTCACAAACCTGCAAAGTTATGAATGACAGCCATCGTCCAAAAATGTCTTGAAGTAAGTCTTCGAAGAGGACTTGAAAGGGGGGCAGAATTTCAGGAAAACGATTTCAGGGAGTAGACTGGAATTGCACTTAAAGCATAGGAAAAGAGGCAGTATGTCGACAATGATGCACTTGGCCAAAAAGGGCGTATGCGTTTTTTCCTGAATATATTCAGGCAAAAACGCATACGTCCTTTTTGGCCAACCAAGCAAGCGTGTAAATGAAATCTGCACTACAATGAAGTCTCACTGCCCCCCGGTCAAAAGGGCCATCTGAAAAAAGTGTAAAATCCAGAAAGGCAGGACAGGTCATGGAGAACAGGGAGCCTTGTTATGCTGATGGGCGGGATGTAAATTGCCAACAGCCACTCTGGAAAAGCAAATGGTGTTTGCTGAAACACGTAGGAAAAAAAGCAACACAGCCTATATCACTTCCACTTATGGTCCTATAGCTTAGGGAAATTAAAATCAAAAACACACAGCCACCCCAATGTTGGGGATGGCTCTGTTTAAAAGAACCTCATCTACGGTACAAGTTAAATATCGGAAAAAGCAAAAAATGGATAAAGAAGAAGTGGTACGCACATACAATGGAATATCACTCAGCAATGAAATCTACGTCATCAGGTCCATAGCGGCATAATGAGTGCATTCAGGAACGATGATTCTACGAGAAATAAGTCACACAGAAAAAGAAATATCATAAGATATCACTAATACACGGAATGTAAACTTGGCTACACATGAACTGAATTACAAAACAGAACAGGGTCTCAATTTGAGAAAACCAACTTATGCTTGCTTAAGGGGAAAGGTGAGTTGGGGTGCTGCATAAAACCAGAGATTGAAATTAGCACAGATACCGTTCCATAAGCCAAATATATAATAGACAAGACCTACTCCTTGCTCAACGAAATGGACTGAACACCACATATTCAATGCCTGGGAAGATACCTGACAAGTAAGATTCTTAAAACCCATGGATTTATATGTCTCCATAAGGAAATCAAGCGTGTGTACAGCGGCCTCAATGCAGCAGTGAAAATCGGATAAATCCCATTATCAAAATAAATTTCAAAAACAAAACACAATGACAGTGAAATAGAGAGCAATTCTTAAATAATTCATTCAGGTCTTGTGATGCAACCTGGATTTACCACATCTACACCCAGAGCTGGGTGAGACATAAGGCAGGACACTTCCGGCTGATAGCATTGGTGAGGTTCGGTGAGCAAACGCAGACCCTTTGAAGTCACACTGCATGGTACCCATTCCATGGGTCCCAACTCTCCAGGTTTAAGGGATTCTTCCTTCAGCTAAAACATGCATGTGAAACCCAGAGTATGGTCCACCGTGTGATTGGGAAACGTTTTCTAATGCATCTCAGTTTTCATCCCCTGGTATTTGGGTTCACCATTCCAGACGCTTTACTAACACTCTCCCCACTTGGAGAGTCAGTGCCTTTAAACTCCTGTTTGGCACAGTTTGCAATTTCTGCGCAAGATGAACAGGAATAGGGGGAACCAATGAGAGACTAGCTGGAGGTGTCTGCACGGGCAAATGGAACGCTCATTTCCCACCAGGAAGAGGAATTAACCAAAGGCTCAGCGTGCCCTGCTGGAAACTGATTAGGGCCTGAAGCAATCCTGTGGTTATGCGGCCAGCTCACAAGAAAGCGTGTTGAAGAAAGGAGCTCAGGGGCACTGTAATTCACAAACCTGCAGAGTTATGAAGGACAGCTATCATCCAAAAATGTATTGAAGTAAGTCTTCGAAGAGGAGTTGAAAACGGGGCAGAATTTCAGGAAAACGATTTCAGGGGGTAGACTGGAATTGCACTTAAAGCATAGGAAAAGAGGCAGAATGTCGACAATGATGCACTTGGCCAAAAAGGGCGTATGCGTTTTTTCCTGAATATATTCAGGCAAAAACGCATACGCCCTTTTTGGCCAACCAAGCAAGCGTGTAAATGAAATCTGCACTACAATGAAGTCTCACTGCCCCCGGTCAAAAGGGCCATCTGAAAAAACTGTAAAATCCAGGAAGGCAGGACAGGTCATGGAGAACAGGGCGACATGTTATGCTGATGGGTGGCATGTAAATTGCCAACAGCCACTCTGGAGAAATGTATGGTGTATCCTGAAACATGTAGGAAAAAAAGCAACACAGCCTATCGCACTTCCACTTGTGGTCCTATAGCTTTGAGAAATTAAAATCAAAAACACACAGCCACCCCAAAGTTTGTGACGGCTCTGTTTACAAGAACCTCGTCTATGGTACAAGTTAAATATCTGAGAAAGCAAAAAATGGATAAAGAAGTTGTGGTACGTACGTACAATGGAATAACACTCAGCAATTATATCTACGTCATCAGGCCCGTAGCGGCATAATGAGTGGATACAGGTACGATGATACTATGAGAAATAAGTCACACAGAAAAAGAAACATCATAAGATATCAATAATACACGGAATATAAACATGGCTACACATGAACTGAATTACAAAACAGAACAGGGTCTCAAATTGAGAAAACCAACTTATGCTTGCTTATGGTGAAAGGTGAGTTGGGGTGCTGCATAAAACCAGAAATTGAAATTAGCACAGATACCGTTCCGTAAGCCAAATATATAATAGACAAGACCTACTCCTTGCTCAACGAAATGGACTCAACACCCAATATTCAACGCCTGGGAAAATACCTGACAAGTAGGAATCTTAAAACCCATGGATTTATATGTCTCCATAAGGAAATCAAGCGTGTGTACAGCGGCCTCAACGCAGCAGTGAAAATCCGATAAATACCATTATCAAAATAAATTTCAAAAAAAAACCACAATGACAGTGAAATAGAGAGCAATTCTTAAATAATTCATTCAGGGCTTGCGATGCAACGTGGATCTACCACATCTACGCAAAGAGCTGGGTGAGACATAAGGCTGGACACTTCGGGCTGATAGCATTGGTGAGGTTCGGTGAGCAAACGCAGACCCTTTGAAGTCATACTGCATGGTACCCATTCCATGGGTCCCAACTCTGCAGCTTTCAGGGATTCTTCCTTAAGCTAAAACATGCATGGGAAACCCAGAGTATGGTCCACCGTGTGATTGGGAAACGTTTTCAAATGCATCTCAGTTTTCATCCCCTGGTACTCGGGTTCACCATTCCAGACGCTTTACTAACACTCTCCCCACTTGGAGAGTCAGTGCCTTTAACCTCCTGTGTGGCACAGTTTGCAATTTCTGCGCAAGATGAACAGGAATAGGGAGAACCAATGAGGGTCTAGCTGTAGGTGTCTGCACGGGCAAATGGAACGCTCATTTCCCACCAGGAAGAGGAATTAACCAATGGTTCAGCGTGCCCTGCCGGAAACAGTTTAGGGCCTGAAGCAATACTGCGGTTTGGCGGCCAGCTCACAAGAAAGCGAGTTGAAGAAAGGACATCAGGGGCACTGTAATTCACAAACCTGCAGAGTTATGAATGACAGCTATCGTCCAAAAATGTATTGAAGTAAGTCTTCGAAGAGGACTTGAAAGCGGGGCAGAATTTCAGGAAAACGATTTCAGGGGGTAGACTGGAATTGCACTTAAAGCATAGGAAAAGAGGCAGTATGTCGACAATGATGCACTTGGCCAAAAAGGGCGTATGCGTTTTTTCCTGAATATATTCAGGAAAAAACGCATACGCCCTTTTTGGCCAACCAAGCAAGCGTGTAAAGGAAATCTGCACTACAATGAAGTCTCACTGCCCCCCGGTCAAAAGGGCCATCTGAAAAAAGTGTAAAACCTAGAAAGGCAGGACAGGTCATGGAGAACAGGGAGCCTTGTTATGCTGATGGGCGGGATGTAAATTGCCAACTGCCACTCTGGAAAAGCAAATGGTGTTTGCTGAAACACGTAGGAAACAAAGCAACACAGCCTATGGCACTTCCACTTATGGTCCTATAGTTTAGGGAAATTAAAATCAAAAACACACAGCCACCCCAATGTTGGGGATGGCTCTGTTTACAAGAACCTCGTCTACGGTACAAGTAAAATATCGGAAAAAGCAAAAAATGGATAAAGAAGAAGTGGTACGCACGTACAATGGAATATCACTCAGCAATGAAATCTACGTCATCAGGTCCGTAGCGGAATAATGAGTGCATTCAGGTACGATGATTCTACGAGAAATAAGTCACACAGAAAAAGAAACATCATAAGATATCACTAATACACGGAATGTAAACTTGGCTACACATGAACTGAATTACAAAACAGAACAGGGTCTCAAATTGAGAAAACCAACTTACGCTTGCTTATGGGGAAAGGTGAGTTGGGGTGCTGCAGAAAACCAGAGATTGAAATTAGCACAGATACCATTCCATAAGCCAAATATATAATAGACAAGACCTACTCCTTGCTCAACGAAATGGACTCAACACCCCATATTCAACGCCTGGGAAGATACCTGACAAGTAAGAATCTTAAAACCCATGGATTTATATGTCTCCATAAGGAAATCAAGCGATGTACAGCGGCCTCGACGCAGCAGTGAAAATCCGAAAAATCCCATTATCAAAATAAATTTCAAAAACAAAACACAATGACAGTGAAATAGAGAGCAATTCTTAAATAATTCATTCAGGGCTTGCGATGCAACCTGGATTTACCACATCTACACCCAGAGCTGGGTGAGACATAAGGCAGGACACTTACGGCTGATAGCATTGTTGAGGTTCGGTGAGCAAACGCAGACCCTTTGAAGTCATACTGCATGGTACCCATTCCATCGGTCACAACTCTCCAGGTTTAAGGGATTCTTCCTTCAGCTAAAACATGCATGGGAAACACAGAGTATGGTCCACCGTGTGATTGGGAAACATTTTCAAATGCATCTCAGTTTTCGAACCCTGGTACTCGGGTTCACCATTCCAGACGCTTTACTAACACTCTCCCCACTTGGAGAGTCAGTGCCTTTAACCTCCTGTTTGGCACAGTTTGCAATTTCTGCGCAAGATGAACAGGAATAGGGAGAACCAATGAGAGACTACCTGTAGATGTCTGCATGGGCAAATGGAACGCTCATTTCCCACCAGGAAGAGGAATTAAACAAAGGCTCAGCGTGCCCTGCCGGAAACAGATTACTACCTGAAGCAATCCTGCGGTTTTGCGGCCAGCTCACAAGAAAGCGAGTTGAAGAAAGGAGCTCAGGGGCACTGTAATTCACAAACCTGCAGAGTTATGTTTGACAGCTATCGTCCAAAAATGTACTGAAGTAAGTCTTCGAAGAGGACTTGAAAGCAGGGCAGAATTTCAGGAAAACGATTTCAGGGGTAGACTGTAATTGCACTTAAAGCATAGGAAAAGAGGCAGAATGTCGACAATGATGCACTTGGCCAAAAAGGGCGTATGCGTCTTTTCCTGAATATATTCAGGAAAAAACGCATACGCCCTTTTTGGCCAACCAAGCAAGCGTGTAAAGGAAATCTGCACTACAATGAAGTCTCACTGCCCCCCGGTCAAAAGCGCCATCTGAGAAAAGTGTAAAATCCAGAAAGGCAGGACAGGTCATGGAGAACAGGGAGCCTTGTTATGCTGATGGGCGGGATGTAAATTGCCAACAGCCACTCTGGAGAAGTGTATGGTGTTTCCTGAAACACATAGGAAACAAAGCAACACAGCCGGTGGCACTTCCACTTATGGTCCTATAGCTCAGGGAAATTAAAATCAAGAACACACAGCCACCCCAATGTTTGGGATGGATCTGTTTACAAGAACCTCATCTACGGTACAATTTAAATATCCGAGAAAGCAAAAAATGGATAAAGAAGTTGTGGTACGCACGTACAATGGAATATCACTCAGCAATGAAATCTACGTCATCAGGCCCGTAGCGGCATAATGAGTGGATTCAGGTACGATGATTCTACGAGAAATAAGTCACACAGAAAAGGAAACATCATAAGATATCCCTGATACACGGAATTTAAACTTGGCTACACATGAACTGAATTACAAAACAGAACAGGGTCTCAAATTTAGAAAACCAACTAATGCTTGCTTAGGGGAAAGGTGAGTTGGGGTGCTGCATAAAACCAGAGATTGAAATTAGCACAGATACCTTTCCATAAGTCAAATATATAATAGACAAGACCTACACCTTGCTCAACGAAATGGACTCAACGCCCCATATTCAACGCCTGGGAAGATACCTGACAAGTAAGAATCTTAAAACCCATGGATTTATATGTCTCCATAAGGAAATCAAGCGTGTGTACAGGGGCCTAAACGCAGCACTGAACGTCCAATAAATCCCATTATCAAAATAAATTTCTAAAACAAAACACAATGACAGTGAAATAGAGAGCAATTCTTAAATAATTCATTCAGGGCTTGTGATGCAACCTGGATTTACCACATCTACACCCAGAGCTGGGTGAGATATAAGGCTGGACACTTTGGGCTGATAGCATTGGTGAGGTTCGGTGAGCAAACGCAGACCCTTTGAAGTCATACTGCATGGTACCCATTCCATGGCTCCCAACTCTCCAGGTTTAAGAGAGTCTTACTTCAGCTAAAACATGCATGGGAAACCCAGAGTATAGTCCACTGTGTGATTGGGAAACGTTTTCAAATGCATCTCAGTTTTCATCCCCTTGTACTCGGGTTCACCATTCCAGACGCTTTACTAATACTCTCCCCACTTGGAGAGTCAGTGCCTTTATCCTCCTGTTTGGCACAGTTTGCAATTTCTGCGCAAGATGAACAGGAATAGGGAGAACCAATGAGGGACTAGACATAGTTGTCTGCACGGGCAAATGAAACGCTCATTTCCCACCAGGAAGAGGAATTAACTAAAGGCTCAGTGTGCCCTGCCGGAAACAGATTAGGGCCTGAAGCAATCCTGCGGTTTGGCGGCCAGCTCACATGAAAGCGAGTTGAAGAAAGGACATCAGGGACACTGTATTTCACAAACCTGCAGAGTTATGAATGACAGCTATCATCCAAAAATGTACTGAAGTAAGTCTTCGAAGAGGACTGGAAAGCGGGGCAGAATTTCAGAAAAACGATTTCAGGGGGTAGACTGGAATTGCACTTAAAGCATAGGATAAGAGGTAGAATGTCGACAATGATGCACTTGGCCAAAATGGGCATATGCGTTTTTTCCTGAATATATTTAGGAAAACAGGCGTACGCCCTTTTTGGCCAACCAAGCAAGCATGTTAAGGATATCTGCACTACACTGAAGTCTCTCTGCCCCCTGGTCAAAAGGGCCATCTGAAAAAAGTGTAAAATCCAGAAAAGCAGCACAGGCCATGGAGAAGAGGGAGCCTTGTTATGCTGATGGGTGGGATGTAAATTGCCAACAGCCACTCTTTAGAAGTGTATGTTGTTTCCTCAAACACCTAAAAAACAAAGCAACGGAGCCTACGGCATTTCCACTTATGGTCCTCTAGCTTAGGGAAATTAAAATCAAAAACACACAGCCACCCCAAAATTTTGGACGGCTCTGTTTACAAGAACCTCGTCTACGGTACAAGTTAAATATCCTAGAATGTGAAAAATGGATAAAGAATTTGTGGTACGTACGTACAATGGAATATCACTCACCAATGAAATCAATGTCATCAGGCCCGTCGCGGCATAATGAGTGGATTCAGGTACGATGATTCTAAGTGAAATAAGTCACACAGAAAATGAAACATCATAAGATATCAGTAATACACGGAATGTAAACTTGGCTACACATGAACTAAATTAAAAAACAGAACAGGGTCTCAAATTTAGAAAACCAACTTATGCTTGCTTAAGGGGAAAGGTGAGTTGGGGTGCTGCATAAAACCAGAGATAGAAATTAGCACAGATACCTTTCCATAAGCCAAATATGTAATAATCAAGACATACTCCTTGCTCAACGAAATGGACTAAACACTCCATATTCAAAGCCTAAGAATACACCTGACTAGTAAGGATCTTCAAACCCATGGATTTATATGTCTCCATAAGAGACTCAAATGTGTGTACAGCGGCATGAATGCAGCAGAGAAAATCCGATAAATCCCATTATCAAAATGAATTACAAAAACAAACACAATGACAGTGAAATAGAGAGCAATTCTTAAATAATTCTTTCAGGGCTTGTGCTGCAACCTGGATTTACCACATCTATACCAAGAGCTGAGTGAGACATAAGGTTGGACAATTCGGGCTGATAGCATTGTTGAGGTTCGATGAGCCAATGCAGACCCTTTGAAGTCATACTGCATGGTACCCATTCCATGGGCCCCAACTCTTCAGGTTTAAGGGATTCTTCCTTCAGCTAAACGTGCATGGGAAACCCACAGTATGGTGCACCGTGTGACCGGAAAACGTCTTCAAATGCATCTCAGTTTTCGTCCCCTTTTACTCGGGTTAACCATTCCAGACCCTTTACTAACACTCTCCCCACTAGGAGAGTCAGTGCCTTTAACCTCCTGCTTGGCACAGTTTGCAATTTCTGCGCAAGATGAACAAAAATAGGGAGAACCAATGAGAGACTAGCTCTAGGTGTCTGCACGTTCAAATATAACGCTCATTTCCCACCAGGAAGAGGAATTTACCAAAGGATCAGCATGCTGTCCTGGAACCAGATTAGGGCCTGAAGCAATCCTGCGGGTTAGCGGCCAGCTCACAAGAAAGCAAGTAGAAGAAAGGAGCTCAGGCACACTGTCATTCACAAACTTGCAGAGTTATAAATGACAGCTATGGTCCAAAAATATATTGAAGTAAGTCTACGTAGAGGACTTGAAAGCTGGGCAGAATTGCAGGAAAACATTTTCAGGGGCAGACTGGAATTGCATTTAAAGAATAGGGAAAGAGACAGAAAGTCGACAATGATGCACTTGGTCAAAAAGGTCGTATGCGTTTTTTCCTGAATATATTCAGGAAAAAACGCATACGCGCATTTTGGCCAACCAAGCAAGCGTGTAAAGAAATCTGCACTACAATGAAGCCTCACTGCTCCCCTGTCAAAAGGGATATCTGAAAATAGTGAAAAATCCAGAATCGCAGGACAGGCCATGGAGAACAGGGAGCCTTGTTATGCTGATGGGCGGGATGTAAATTGCCAACAGCCACTCTGGAGAAGTGTATGGTGTTTCCTCAAACACCTAAAAAGCTAAGCAACGGAGCCTATGGCACTTCAACTTATGGTTCTATAGCTTAGGGAAATTAAAATCAAAAAGACACAGCCACCCATCAATTTTGGATGGCTCTGCTTACAAGAACCTCGTCTGCGGTACAAGTTAAATATCCGAGAAAGCGAAAAATGGATAAAGAAGTTGTGGTACGTACGTACAATGGAATATCACTCAGCAATGAAATCTGTCATGAGGCGCATTGCGGCATAGTGAGTTTATTCAGGTACGATGATTCTAAGTTAACTAAGTCACACAGAAAAAGAAACACCATAAGATATCTCAAATACACGGACTGTAAACATGGCTGCACATGAACTCAATTACAAAAACAGAAAAGGGTCTCAAATTTAGAAAACCAACTTATGCTTGCTTAAGGGGAAAGGTGAGTTGTGGCGCTGCATAAAACCAGAGATTGAAATTAGCACAGATACCTTTCCATAAGCAAATATGTAATAGTCATGACCTACTCCTTGCTCCACGAAATGGACTCAACACCGCATATTCAATGCCTAGGAATATACCTGACTAGTAAGAATCTTAAAACCCATGGATTTATATGTCTCCATAAGAGAATCAAGCATGTGTACAGTGGCAAAAATGCAGCAGTGAAAATCCGATAAATCCCATTATCAAAATAAATTACAAACACAAAACTCAATGACAATGAAATAGAGAGCAATTCTTAAATAATTCATTCAGGGCTTGTGATGCAACCTGGATTTACCACATCTACACCCAGAGCTGAGTGAGACATAAGGCTGGACACTTCGGGCTGATAGCATTGGTGACGTTCGGTTAGGAAAGGCAACCCTTTGAAGTCATACTGCATGGTACCCATTCCATGGGTCCCAACTCTCCAGGTTTAAGGGATTCTTCCTTCAGGAAAAACATGCATGGGAAACCCAGAATATGGTCCACCGTGTGACTGGGAAACCTTTTTAAATGCATCTCAGTTTTCGTCCCGTCGTACTCGGTTTAACCATTCCAGACGCTTTACTAACACTCTCTCCACTTGCAGAGTCTGTGCCTTTAACCTCCTGTTTGGCACAGTTTGGAATTTCTGCGCAAGATGAACAGGAATAGGGAGAACCAATGAGAGATTAGCTGTAGGTGTCTGCACGAGCAAATTTAACGCTCATTTCGCACCAGGAGGAGGAATTAGCCAAAGGCTCAGCATGCCATGCCGGAACCAGTTTAGGGCCTGAAGCAATCCTGCGGTTTTGCGGCCAGCTCACAAGAAAGCGAGTTGAAGAAAGGAGCTCAGGGGCACTGTAATTCACAAACCTGCAGAGTTATAAATGACAGCTATTGTCCAAAAATATATTGAAGTAAGGCTGCAAAGAGGACTTGATCGCGGGGCAGAATTCCAGGAATACGATTTCAGGAGGTAGATGGGAAGTCCTCTGAAAGTATAGGAGAAGAGGCAGAACCTCGACAATGATGCACTTGGTCAAAAAGGGCATATGCGTTTCTTTCAGGACCCTCATTAAAGAGGGTAGGAGGCTCCCAGCATGCTTCAGTGACCAATAGAGGGCCTACGTTGCCAAGGCAACGTGAGCCATCCAGGCAGGAGTGACCTCACATCAGAGGGCCCACCTCACAGAAGGGTAAGGAACCCAGTCAGGATCAGACTCTCACCAGAGTGCCCACATAAGCAAGGGGCTGGGAACCAGGCACGAGTGTCCTCACGCCCGTGGGGCCACATCATCGAAAGTTGAGGTACCCAGCACATGTGGCCTCAAACCAGAGGACCCACATCACCATGGGTCTCGGAGCGAGGCAGGCAGGATTAACCTCAAAACACATGGCCCATTGTATAAAAAAGGTGAGGAATCCAGCAGTTGGAACGTCCCAGCAGGCGGCCCAGATCACCGAGGCTATGGGATCCAGGCAGTGATGAACTCACAACAGAGGGCCCTCATCGTGATACTGTAAGCAACCCAGCCGTTGTGACCTCAGAGCACAAGGCCCACATTCCCATGGGGAAGGGAACCAAGCAGGAGTGTCATCGCACCAGTGGGCACACATCAGAAAATGTGGAGAGCCCTGCAGTTAGGGCTGGACGCCAGAGGGCCCTCATCACTGAGGAGAGGAGGCTCCCAGCAAGCTCCAACTGCTACCAGAGGGCCGACGTCGCCAATGCGGGGTGTGCCAGCCAGGCAGGAGTGACCTCAGAGCAGAGGGCCAACAACACAAAAGTGTGAGGAACCCAAAGAGGATCAGACTCTCACCACAGGGCCCACATCACCAAGGGAATGGAAACCAGGCAGGAGTGTCCTCACACCAGTGGGGCCACATCACCGAAATGTGACGGACCCAGCACACGTGGCCTCAAACTACAGGACACACATCACCAAGGGGCTGGGAGTGAGGCAGGCAGGAGGAGTCTCAAAACAGAGGGCCCATAGAAGGAAAAAGTTGAGGAATCCCGCAGTTGGAAGCTCCCCGCAGGTGGCCAGGAGCAGCGAGGCTATGGGATCCATGCCGGAGTGAACTCACACCAGAGGGCCCTCATCATGAAACTGAGCAACGTAACATTGGGACCTCAGAGCAGAAAGCCCACATTCCCATGGGGTTGGGAACCTGGCAGGAGTGTACTCGCACCACAGGGCACACATCAGAAAATTTTGGGAGCCCAGCAGTTAGGGTCTGACACCAGAGGGCCCTCATTACCGAGGGGAGGAGACTCCCAGCAGGCACCAACTCCCAACTGAGGGCCCATGTCGCCAAGGTGACGTGTGTCAGCCAGGCAGGAGTGACCTCACAGCGGAGGGCCTACCTCACAAAGGGTGAGGAACGCAGCCAGGATAAGACTCTCACCAGAGGGCCCACATCACCAAAGGGATCGGAACAAGGCAGGAGTGTCCTCACACCAGTGTGCCCACATTATAGAAAGGTGAGGAACCCAGCACATGTGGCCTAAACCAGAGGACCCACATTTCCAAGGTGCTCCGAGTGAGGCAGGCAGGAGTAGCCTAACAACACAGGGCCCACAGAATAAAAAATGTGAGGAATCCAGCAGTTGGAACCTCCCAGCAGGTGGCCCAGAGCACGGAGTCTATGGGATCCAGGCCACAGTGATCTCACAGCAGAGGGCCCACATCATGAAACTGTGAGCAACCCAGCCAGTGGGACCTCAGAGCAGAAGGCCCACATCCCCATGGGGATGGGAACCTCGCAGGAGTGTCCTCGCACAACTTAGCACGTATCAGAAAATGTGGGAACCCAGGAGTTATGGCCTGACGCCAGAGGGCCCACATCACGGAGGAGAGGAGGCTACCAGCAGGCTCCAAATGCCACCAGAGGGCCGACGTCACCAAGGCAACGGGAACAAGCCAGGCAGGAGTTACCTCACAGCAGAGGGCCCACCTCACAGAAGTGTGAGGAACCCAAAGAGGATCAGACTCTAACCAGAGCGCGCACATCACCAAGGGGATGGAAACCAGGCAGGAGTGTCCTCACACCAGTGGGGCCACATCAGCGAAAGGTGAGGAACACAGCACATGTGGCCTCAAACAAGGGGACACACATCACGAAAGGGCTGGGAGTGAGGCGTGCAGGAGGAGACTCACAACAGAGGGCCCATAGAATAAAAAAGGTGAGGAACCCCCCAGTTGGAAGCTCCAAACAGCTGGCCCAGAGCACCGAGGCTATGGGATCTATGCCGGAGTGAACTCACAGCAGAGGGCCCACATTCTGACACTGTGAGCAGCCCAGCCGTTGGGACCTCAGAGCAGAAAGCCCACATGCCCATGGGGATGGGACCCTGGCTAGAGTGTACTCGCCTGACAGGGCGCACATCAGAAAATTTTGGGAGCCCATGAGTTAGGGCCTGACGCCATAGGGCCCCCATCACCGAGGGGAGGAGACTCCCAGCAGGCACCAACTCCCAACTGAGGGCCCACATCGCCAAGGTGACGTGTGCCAGCCAGGCAGGAGTGACCTCACAGCAGAGGGCCCACCTCACAGAAGTGGGAGGAACCCAGCCAGGATCAGACTCTCACCAGAGGGCCCACATCACCAAGGGGATCAGAACAAGGCAGGAGTGTCCTCACACCAGTGGGGCCACATCATTGAAAGGTGAGGAACCCAGCACACGTGGCCTCAAACCAGAGGACACACATCACCCAGGGGCTGGGAGTGAGGCAGGCAGGAGGAGTCTCAAAACAGAGGGCCCATAGAAGGAAAAAGGTGAGGAATCCCACAGTTGGAACCTCCCCGCAGGTGGCCAGAATCAGGGAGGCTATGCGATCCATGCGGGAGTGAACTCACACCAGAGGGCCCTCATCATGAAACTGAGCAACGTACCATTGGGACCTCAGAGCAGAAGGCCCACATTCCCATGGGGTTGGGAACCGGGCAGGAGTGTACTCGCACCACAGGGCGCACATCAGAGAATTTTGGGAGCCCAGGAGTTAGGGTCTGACGCCAGAGGGCCCTCATTACTGAGGGGAGGAGACTCCCGGCAGGTACCAACTCCCAACTGAGGGCCCACATCGCCAAGGTGACATGTGCCAGCCAGGCAGGAGTGACCTCACAGCAGAGGGCCCACCTCACAGAAGGGTGAGGAACCCAGCCAGGATCAGACTCTCACCAGAGGGCCCACATCATCAAGGGGATAGGAAGCAGGCAGGAGTGTCCTCACACCAGTGGGGCCACACCATCGAAAGGCGAGGGACCCAGCACACGTGGCCTCAAACCAGAGGAAACACATCACCAAGGGGCTGGGAGAGAGGCAGGCAGGAGGAGTCTCAAAACAGAGGGCCCATAGAAGAAAAAAGGTGAGGAATCCCGCAGTTGGAACATTCCAGCAGGTGGCCAGGAGCAGAGAGGCTATGGGATCCAGGCCGGAGAGAACTCACAGCAGAGGGCCCTCATCATGAAACTCAGCAACCCATGGTTGGGACCTCAGAGCAGAAGGCCCACATTCCCATGGGGTTGGGAACCTGGCAGGAGTGTACTCGAACAACAGGGCGCATATCAGAAAATATTGGGAGCCCAGGGGTTAGGGTCTGACGCCAGAGGGCCCTCATTACCGAGGGGAGGAGACACCCAGCAGGCACCAAATCCCACCAGAGGGCCGACGTCGCCAAGGCGGGGTGTGCCAGCCAGGCAGGAGTGACCTCAGAGAAGAGGGCCCACCTCACAGAAGTGTGAGGAACCCAACCAGGATCAGACTCTCACCGGAGGGCCCACATCACCAAGGGGATGGGAACCAGGCAGGAGTGTCCTCACACCAGTAGGGCCACATCAGCCAAAGGTGAGGAACCCAGCACATGTGGCCTCCAACCAGAGGACACACATCACCAAGGGGCTAGGAGTGAGGCAGGTGTCTGGAGGGGTACATTTAACTCTAATTTCCCACCAGGAAGTGGAATGAACCAAAGTCTCAGAGTGCCGTGCCGGACCCTGATTACGGCCTGAAGCAAACCTGTGGCTCTGTGGCCAGTTTTCAAGGAAACGAGTTAAGAAAGGAAATCACGGTCACTGTAATTCACAAACCTGCAGAGTTATAAATGACAGCTATTGGCAAAAATATATTGAAGTAATTCTGCAAAGAGGACTTGAAAACGAGGCAGAATTGCAGGAATCATATTTCAGGGGGTAGATTGGAATTGCATTTAAAGCATGTGAAAAGCGGCAGATCTTTGACAGTGATGCACTTAGACAAAAGTGCGTAAACATTGTTTCCTGAATATATTCAGGAAAAAACACATATGCCCTTTTTGGCCAACCAAGCACTCTAGCAATGGAAATCCGCACTACAATGAAGTCTCATTTCCCATTCGTCAAAAGGGCCATCTGAAAAAAGTGTAAAAACCAGAAACACAGGACAGGCCATGGAGAACAGGGAGCCTTGTTATGCTGATGGGCGGGATGTAAATTGCCAACAGACACTCTGGAGATGTTTATGGTGTATCCTGAAACATCTGAAAAACAAAGCTACAGACCCTAGGGCACTTCCACTTTCGGCCCTATAGCTTAGGAAAATTAAAATCAACAAGACACAGCCAACACAAAATTTTGAGCTGCTGTGTTTACAAGAACCTTGAGTCCAGTACAAATTAAATATCCCAGAAAGAAAAAAAATGGATAAAGGAGTTGTGCTACTTACGTACAACGGAATATCACTCAGCAATGAAATCAATGTCATCAGGCCTGTAGCAGCAAATTGAGTGGATTTAAGTATGATGATTCTAAGAGAAATACGTCACACAGAGAAAGATAATTATCATAAGATATCACTAATAGAGAGAGTGTAAACTTGGCTACACATAAACTGAATTCCAAAACCGAACAGAGTCTCACATTTAGATAAAAACTTATGCTTGCTTAAGGGGAAAGTTGAGTTGCGGTGCTGTATAAAACCAGAGATTGAAATTAGCACACATACCGTTCCATAAGCCAAATATGTAATAGACAAGACCTACTCTTTGCTCAACGAAATAGACTCATCCATGGTGTATCACCTCACACCTGTTAGAATGGGCATCATCAGAAAATCTACAAACAACAAATGCTGGAAAGGGTGTGGAGATAAGGAACCCTCTTCCACTATTGTTGGGAATGAAAATTGATACAGTCACTGTGGAGAACATTATGGAGTTTCTTATAAAACTAAGAATAGAATTACCATATGATACAGCCATCCCACTACTGGGCATATACCCAGACAAAACCATAAATCGAAAAGAGACATTCACCGCAATGTTCATTGCATCACTATTTACAATATCCAGGTAATGGAAGCAACCTAAATGCCCACAGACAGACGAATGCATAAAGATGTGGTACATATATAAAATGGAATATTACTAAGCCATAAAAAGGAATGAAATTGGGTCATTTGTAGAGACGTTGATGGATCTAGAGACTGTCATACAGAGTGAAGTAAGTTAGAAATAGAAAAACAAATCTTGTCTATTAATGCATATATGTGGAACCTAGAAAAATTGTACAGATGAACCGTTTTGCAAGGCAGAAATAGAGCAACAGATGTAGACAACAAACGTATGGACACCAAGGGGGGAAAGCTGTTGGGGGGTGGTGGTGGGAGGAGTTGAGAGATTGGGATTGGTATGTATACATTTATATGTATAAAATAGATAACCAAAAAGAACCTGCTGTATAAAAAATAAAATAAAATTCAAAATTAAAAAAAATAAAATTAAAAAAAGTAAAACAGAAAAAATATTCTGCCCTTCACATACATGTATTTATATGAATAAATTATTTCCATGCATATATCTGTAAATACAGAAAAGAGGAATAAATTCTACCTTGAACCAAAAACGAAAAAAAGAAAAAGAAAAACAGAACCCACCAGTTACACAGAGGAAATCCCTATCAGGGCAATTGCTCCAGTTGTAAACAATTCTGAAGTTGGTCAGTGGTGGGGAATCATCTCCCATTCAGCCAGCAGGCCCCACGCAACAAGCGTCCTCATTGCAAAGCTGGGGGACCGTGCCGAGGCATCTGTGAGTAAACGTGGGCCGAGCCCCAGGCCAGCTGCTGCTGAAATGTTCCCACCCTTCCCAGGTAAAACACCTGAATATGTACAAGGACTTGAAAGCCTAGAGGAAGGGCCATGGAGCCACACGAGCGACAGCATGCCGGCCGACTTGATGCCTGTAGGCCAGCCAGGATGGCCCTGGCCCTGGGTGCTCTTCTGGAAGCTTTCCATTTCCCTGCCTGAGATACCCCTCCTGTCCCGGCCCCCACTGCTTTCTTCCTTCCTCACCTCTGCCCAGGGAGGAATTCCAGCGGCAGGTATGGGTGACACATCCTCTTCTTTAGCAGGTGGCATCTTGGCAACTGCTGCAGAAAGTCCAGCAGAGCCCCACTCACACTGAGCCACCCACAAAGCCGTGGCCTCTCACTCCCTCCCACCAACCCAGCCCCGAGACTGTTGACAGGGCAGAGAAAATGGCGTCAGGCACAGCTGCAGGGGCTCTTGCTGCCTGGAGTGGTGTTTATATCGATCTCAACCCAGGCACACCTGGGGAGATCTGGCCGGCACGGTCAGGCTGCCCAGGTCAGCCTATCATCACCCCTCAGGGTCTCACAGTTACAGAAAATGGAACTTGCTGAATCGGCCAGGTCCAAGGAACAGGTGTGGGCTCTTGAGAGTCAGGATAGACAAGGGGCTGTAGCTCTGGCTTGTTTTCTAATCATTTTATCTGGCCCATGAGTGGGAGACAACTTCAAGAAAACCCTCTCCTAATGAGAGGAACCCAGGAGTCAGGGAGAGGAGGGGTGGGTGGTGGGTTTAGACAGAGGCCTGGTGCCCCGGGTGCAGTGGAAGCCTCTGGAAGACCAGGTGGAGGGAGGCCGCACAGAGTGATCCCCAAGGTCACAGACCTTTTGGAGCTGCTGTTTGTTAGTTCAAGTACTGCTCTGAGGTGCTCTGTGTCAGATCTGAGTGACAGGTGAGCTGGGAGTGCTTTGCAATGTGCACTATGTGCACGGTTCCTGTTTGCCCAGACTTGCCACGGTACCTGCAAGGGTAGCTCTGTATCCTGGGAGGGGCCTGACCACGAGAACCCCATGGGCTGCAGGGTACCTGCCCAGGGAACACCATATCCTGGGAGGGGCCTGACCACGAGGGCCCTGTGTCCTGGGGTGGGGGTGGGGTACCTGCCTGGGTAAGCTCCATATCCTGGGATTGGCCTGACCTTGAGAGCCCCATGGGCTGCAGCAGTCAAGGTAACGGATGTCAGGAGAGTCAGTGAAGCCACCGAGGATATACCTCCAGTAGTTCCTAAATCCTATACCCTGCTGGTCATTCTACCAACAACCAGGACTTGGTATTCTGTATTAGTCTTCAATGATGCCTTCTTTTACACTTTTTTCACATGGCCCGTTTGACCGGGGGGCAGTGAGGCTTCATTGTAGTGCAGATTTCCTTTACACGCTTGCTTGGTTGGCCAAAAAGTGCATATGTGTTTTTTCCTGAATATAGTCAGGAAAAAACCCATATGCACTTTTTGGCCAAGTGCATCATTGTCGACATTCTGCCTCTTTTCCTATGCTTTAAGTGCAATTCCAGTCTACCCGCTGAAATCGTTTTCCTGAAATTCTGCACCGCTTTAAAGCCCTCTTCACAGACTTACTTGAATATATTTTTGGACGATAGCTATCATTCATAACTCTGCAGGTTTGTGGACTACAGTCCACTTGAGCTCTTTTCTTCAACACGCTTTCTTGTGAGCTGACCGCAAAACTGCAGGATTGCTTCAGGCCCTAATCTGTTTCTGGCAGGGCATGCTGAGCCTTTGGTTAATTCCTCTTCCTGGTGGGAAATGAGCGTTCCATTTGCCCGTGCAGACACCTACAGCTAGTCTCTCATTGGTTCTCCCTATTCCTATTCATCTTGCGCAGAAATTGCAAACTGTGCCAAACAGGAGGTTAAAGGCACAGACTCTCCAAGAGGGGAGAGTGTTGGTAAAGCGTCTGGAATGGCGAACCCGAGTACCAGGGGACGAAAACTGCGATGCATTTGAAAACGTTTCCCAATGACATGGTGGACCGTACTCTGCGTTTCCCATGCATGTTTTAGCTGAAGGAAGAATCCCTTAAACCTGGAGAGTTGAGACCCATGGAATGGGTACCATGCAGTATGTCTTCAAAGGGTCTGCATTTGCTCACCGAACCTCACCAATGCCATCAGCCCGAAGAGTCCAGCCTTATGTCTCACCCTAACCCTTACTCGAAGCCTTGCCCTAATCCGTCCCGTAATCCTAACCCATACGCAAACACTAACCCGTATCCTAACACGTACGCTCATCCTAAACAGTTGTCGTACCCTAACCTGTACCCTAAACCGTCCCTATTCCCTAACCCTAACAAACCATAACCCTAACACTTACCCAAAGCCTTACCCTAAACCGTCCCCTAATCCTAACCCGTACGTTAACACTAACTCATACCCTAACATGTACGCTCACCCTAAACCATTGTCGTACCCTAACCTGTACCCTAAACTGTCCCCGTCCCCTAAACATAACACTAACCCTAACCCTAAACCTAACCCTTACCCGAAGCCTTACCGTAACCCGTCCCCTAAAACTAACCTGGGCGCTAACACTAACCCATACCCTAACACGTACACTCACCCTAAACCGTTGGCGAACCCTAACCTGTACCCTAAACTGTCCCCATCCCTGTCCTCTAACACTAACCCTAACCCTTACCCGAAGCGTCACCCTAATCCGTCCCATAATCCTAAACCGTACGCTAAAACTAACCCGTGCCCTACCACATACGCTCACCTGAAAACGTTGTCGTACCCTAACCTGTACCCTAAACCGTCACCGTCCCCTAATCCTAACCCTAACCCTTACCCAAAGCCTTACCCTAACCGTCGCCTAATCCTAACCCGTACGCTAACACTAACTGTACCCTAACACATATGCTGACCCTAAACCGTTGTCGTACCCTAACCTGTACCCTAAACAATCCCCGTCCCCTAACCCTAACCCTAACCCTAACCCTAACCATTAAGCGAAGCCTTACCCTAACCCGTCCCTAATCCTAACCCGTACGCTAACACTAACACGTACCCTAACACATACGCTCACACTAAACCCTTGTTGTACCCTAACCTGTACCCTAAACCGTCCCCGTACCTTACCCTAACCCTAACCCTAAACCTTACCTGAAGCCTTGCCCTAACCTGTCCCCTAATCCTAACATGGACGCTAACACTAACCCGTACCCTAACATGTACGCTCACCCTAAACCGTTGTCGTACCCTAACCTGTACCCTAAACCGTCACCGTCCCCTAACCCTAACCCTAACCCTAACACTTACACGAAGCCTTACACTAACCCGTCCCCTAATCCTAACCCGTGCGCTAACAATAACCCGTACCCTAACACGTACACTCACGCTAAACCGTTGTCTTACCCTAACCTCTACCCTAAACCGTCACTGTCCCCTAACACTAACCCTAATCCTAACCCTTAACCGAAGCCTTACCCTAACCTGTCCCCTTATCCTAACCAGTACACTAACACTAACCCGTAACCTAACACGTACGCTCAACCTAAACCGTTGTCGTACCCTAACCTGTACCCTAAACCGTCCCCGTCCCCTAACCCTAAACCTAACCTTAACGCTAATCCTAAACCTTACCCGAAGCCTTACCCTAAACCGTTCCCTAATCCTAACCCGTATGCTAAAACTAACCCGTACCCCAACACGTACGCTCACACTAAACCGTTGTTGTACCCTAACCTGTATCCTAAACTGTCCCTGTCACCGTCCCCTAACACTAACCCTAACCCTAACCCTAACCCTTAGCCGAAGCCTTACCCTAACCCGTCCCCTAATCCTAACCCGTAGGCTAACACTAACCCGTACCCTAACACGTATGCTCACCCTAAACCGTTGTTGTACACTAACCTGTACCCTAAACCGTCCCCGTCACCTAACACTAACCCTAACCCTAACCCTAACCCTAACCCTTACCTGAAGCCTTACCCTAAACCGTTCCCTAATCCTAACCCATACGCTAACACTAACCCGTGCCCTAACATGTACAGTCATCCTAAACCGTTGTCGTACGCTAACCTGTATCCTGAACCGTCCCCGTCCCCGTCCCCGTCCCCTAACCCTAAACCTAACCCTAACCCTTACCCAAAACCTTACTCTAAACTGTCCCATAATCCTAACCCGTACGCTAACACTAATCCATACCGTAACACGTATGCTCACCCTAAACCGTTGTCGTACCCTAACCTGTACCCTAAACCGTCCCCATCACCAAACCCTAACCCTAAACCTAACCCTAACCCTAAACCTTACCTTAAGCCTTACGCTAACCCGTCCCCTAATCCGAACACGTACGCTAACCATAACCCGTACCCTAACACGTACGCTCACACTAAACCGTTGTCGTACCCTAACCTGTACCCTAAACCGTCCCCGTCCCCTAACCCTAACCCTAAACCTAAGCCTAACCCTTAACCGAAGCCTTACCCTAACCCGTCCCCTAATCCGAACCCGTATGCTAACACTAACCCGTACTCTAATACGTACACTCACCCTAAACCGTTTTCGTATGCTAACCTGTACCCTAAACCGTCCCCGTCCCCGTCCCCTAACCCTAACGCTAACCCTAACACTAACCCTTACCCGAAGCCTTACACTAACCCGTCCCCTAATCCTAAGCCGTACGCTAACACTAAAACGTGCGCTACCACGTACGCTCACCATAAACTGTTGTCGTACACTAAAGTGTACCCTAAACCGTCCTCTTCCCCGTTCCCTAAACCTAAACCTAACCCTAACAATGACCCTTACCTGAAGCCTTACCCTAACCCATCCCATAATCCTAACCCGTACGCTAACACTAACCCGTACCCAAACACGTACGCTCACCCTAAACCGTTGTCGTACCCTAACCTGTACCCTAAACCGTCCCCGTCCCCTAACCCTAACCCTAACCCTAACCCCAACCCGAAAACTTATCCGAAGCCTTACCGTAACCCATCCCTTATTCCTAACCCGTACGCTAACACTAACCCGTACCCTAACACTAACCCGTACCCTAACACGTACGCTCAACCTAAACCGTTGTGTACCATAACCTGTACCCTAAACCATCCCCGTACACTACCCCTAACCCTAACCTAAACCTAGCCCTTACTCGAAGCCTTACCCTAATCCGTCCCCTAATCCTAACCCATACGCTAACACTAAATGATACCCTAACACGTACGCTCACCCTAAACCGTTGTTGTACCCTAAACTGTACCCTAAACCTTTCCCGTCCCCGTCCCCCAACCGTAAACCTAACCCTAAACCTAATCCTTACCCGAAGCCTTACCCTAACCCGTCCCATAATCCTAACCGTACGCTAACACTAACCCGTACCCTAACACGTACGCTCACCCTAAACAGTTGTCGTACCCTAACCTGTACCCTAAACCGTCCCCGTCACCTAACCCGAACCCTAACCCTAGCCCTAACTCTAACCCTTACCCGAAGCCTTACACTAACCCGTCCCCTAATCCTAACCCATACGCTAACACTAAACTGTACCCAAACACGTACGCTCAACCTAAACCGTTGTCGTACCCTAACCTGTACCATAAAGCGTCTCCGTCCCCTAACCCTAACCATAACCCTAACCCTAACACTTACTCGAAGCCTTATCCTAACCTGTCCCCTAATCCGAACCCGTACGCTAACACTAACCCGTACCCTAACACGTACGCTCACCCTAAACCGTTGTGTAACCTAACCTGTACCCTAAACCGTCCCCGTCCCCTAACCCTAACCCTAACCTTAATCCTAACCCTTACCCGAAGCCTTACCACAACCCGTCCCCTAATCCTAACCCGTACGCTAATACTAACACGTACCCTAACACGTACGCTCACTCTAAACCGTTGTCGTACCCTAACCTGTACCCTAAAGCATCTCCGTCCCCGTCCCCTAACCCTAATCCTAACCCTAAACCTTACCCAAAGCAGTACCCTAACCCGTCCCCTAATCCTAACCCGTACGGTAACACTAACCCGTAGCCTAACACGTACGCTCAACGTAAACCGTTGTGTACCCTAACCTGTACATTAAACCATCCCCGTACACTAACCCTAAAGCTAACCCTAAACCTAACGCTTACCGGAAGCCTTACCCTAACCCGTCCCCTAATCCTAAACCGTACGCTAACACTAAACCGTACCCTAACACGTACGCACACCCTAAACCGTTGTTGTACCCTAACGTGTACCCTAAACCGTTCCCGTCCCGTCCCCTAACCCTAAACCTAACCCTAAACCTAACCCTTACCCGAAGCCTTACCCTAACCCGTCACCTAATCCTAACCCGTAGGCTAACACTAACCCGTACCCTAACACGTACGCTCACCCTAAACCGTTGTCGAACCATAATCTGTACCCTAAACCGTCCCCCTCACCTAACCCTAACCCTAACCCTAACCCTAATTCTAACCCTTACCCGAAGCCTTACACTAAACCGTCACCTAATCCTAACCTGTACGCAAACACTAAACCGTACCCTAACACGTACGCTCACCCGAAACATTTGTCGTACACTAACCTGTACCCTAAACCGTCTCCGTCTCCCTCACCCTAACCCTAACCCTAACCCTAACCCTTACCCGAAGCCTTACCCTAAACCGTCCCCTAATCCGAACCCGTATGCTAACACTAACCCGTGCCCTAACACGTACACTCAACCTGAACAGTTGTCGTACCCTAAACTGTACCCTAAACCGTCCCCATTCCGTAACCCTAACCCTAACCCTAAACCTAACCATAAAACTTACCCAAAGCCTTACACTAACCCGTTCCCTAATCCAAATCCATACGCTAACACTAACCCGTACCCTAATACATGCGCTCACACTAAACCGTTGTCGTACCCTAAACTGTACCCTAAAAAGTCACTGTCCCCTAATTCTAACCCTAACGCTAACCCTAACACTTACCCGAAGCCTTACACTAACCCGTCCCCTAATCCTAACCCGTACGCTAACACTAACCCATACCCTAACATGTACGCTCACCCTAATCCATTGTCGTACCCTAACCTGTACCCTAAACCGTCCCCGTCCCCTAACCCTAACACTAAACCTAATCATTACCCGAAGCCTTACCCTAACCTGTCCCCTAATCCTAACCCGTACGCTAACGCTAACCAGTACCCTAACACGTACCCTCACTCTAAACCGTTGTCGTACCCTAACCTGTACCCTAAAACGTCCCCATCCCCTAACCCTAACCCTAACCCTTACCCGAAGCCTTCCCCTAACCCGTCCCCTAATCCTAACCCGTACGCTAACACTAACCCATACCCTAACACGTATGCTCACCCTAAACCGTTGTCGTACCCTAACCTCTACCCTAAACCGTCCCCGTCCCCTAACCCTAACCCTAAACCTAACCCTAAACCTAACCCTTACCCGAAGCCTTACCCTAACCCGTCCCCTAATCCTAACCTGTACGCTAACACTAACCCGTACACTAACAAGTACACTCACCCTAAAACGTTGTCATACCCTAATCTGTACCCTAAACCGTCCCCTAACCCTAACCCTAAACCTAACCCTTACCCGAAGCCTTACCCTAACCCGTCCTCTAATTCTAAACCGTACGCTAACAGTAAACCGTGCCCTAACACGTACGCTCACCCTAAACCGTTGTCGTACCCTAACCTCTACCCTAAACCGTCCCCGTCCCCTAAACCTAACCCTAACCCTAACCCTAACCCTTAACCGGAGCCTTACACTAACCCGTCCCGTAATACTCAGCCGTACGCTAACTCTAACCCATACCCTAACACGTACGCTCACCCTAAACCGTTGTCGTACCCTAACCTGTATCCTAAACCATCCCCGTCCCCTAACCCTATCCCTAACACTAACCCTAACCCTTACCCGAATCCTTACCCTAACACGTCCCCTAATCTAAACTGTACGCTAACACTAACCCGTACCCTAACACGTACGCTCACCCTAACCATTGTCGTACCCTAACCTGTACCCTAAATCGTGCCCATCCCCTAACCCTTACCCGAAGCCTAACCCTAACTGTAAACCTTACCCGAAGCCTTACACTAACCCGTCACCTAAAACTAACCGTATGCTAACACTAATCCGTGCCCTAACACGTACGCTCACCCTAAAGCGTTGTCGTGCACTAACCTGTACCCTAAACCGTCCCCGTCCCCTAACACTAGCCCTAAACCTAACCCTAACACTAACCCTAAACCTTACCCGAAGCCTTACCCTAACCCGTCCCCTAATCCTAACCCGTACCCTAACACTAACCCGTACCCTAACACGTACGCTCACCCAAAACCGTTGTCGTACCCTAACCTGTACCCTAAACCGTCCATGTCCCCTGACCCTAACCCTAACCCTAACCCTTACCTGAAGCCTTACACTAACCCGTCCCCTGAACGTAACCTGTACGCTAACACTAACCAGTACCCTAACAGGTATGCTCACCCTAAACCTTTGTCGTACATTAACCTGTACCCTAAATCGTCCTTGTCCCCTAACCCTAACCCTAACCCTAACCCTAATCCTAACCCTTACCGGAAACCTTACCCTAAACCGTTCCCTAATACTAACCCGTATGCTAACACTAACCCGTACCATAACACCTATGCTCACCCTAAACCGTTGTCGTAACCTAACCTGTACCCTAAACCGTCCCTGTCCCCGTCCCCTAACACTAACCCTAACCTTAACCCTAACACTTACCCGAAGCTTTACCCTAACCCGTCACCTAATCCTAACCCGTACGCTAACACTAAACTGTACCCTAACCCGTACGCTCACCCTAAAACGTTGTTTTACCCTAACCTGTACCCTAAACCATCCCCGTCACCTAAGCCTAACCCGAATCCTAACCCTAACCCTAACCCTTACCCAAAGCCTTACCCTAACCCGTCCCCTAATCCTAACGTGTACGCTAACACTAACCCGTACCCTAACACGTACGCTCACCCTAAACCGTTGTCATACGCTAACCTGTACCCTAAAACTTCCCCGTCCCCTAACCCTAACCTTAACCATAACCCGAACCCTAACGCTTACCAGAAGCCTTACCCTAACCCGTCCCTAATCCTAACCCGTATGCTAACACTAACCCGTACCCTAACACATACGCTCAACCTAAACCTTTGTCGTACCCTAACCTGTACCCTAAACAATCCCTGTCCCCTAACCATAACCCTAACCCTACCTCTAAACCTAAACCTTACCCGAAGCCTTACCCTAACCCGTCCCCTAATCCTAACCCGTTAGCTAACACTAACTTGTACACTGACATGTACGCTCACCCTAAACCGCTGTCGTACCCTAACCTGTACCCTAAACCATCCCGGTCGCCTAACCCTAAACCTAACCCTAACCCTAACCCTAACCCTTACCCGAAGCCTTACCCTAACACGTCCCATAATCGTATCCCGTACACTAACACTAACCCGTGCCCTAACACATACTCTCACACTAAACCGTTGTTGTAACCTAACCTGTACCCTAAACTGTCCCCTTCCCCTAATCCCTAACCCTAACCCTAATCCTAACCCTTACCCGAAGCCTTACCCTAACCTGCCCCCTAATCCTAACCCGTACGCTAACTCTAACCCGTACCGTAACACGTACGCTCACGCTAAATCGTTGTCATACACTAACCTGTACCCTAAACCGTCCGCGTCCCCGTCCTCTAAACCTAACCCTAACCCTAACCCTAACCCTTACCCGAAGCCTTACCCTAAACCGTCCCCTAATCCTAACCCATACGCTAACACTAACCCGTACCCTAACACTTACGCTCACCCTAAACCGTTGTTGTGCACTAACCTGTACCGTACACCGTCCTTTTCCCCGAACCCTAACCCTAACCCTAACCCTAACACTAACGCTTACCCGAAGCCTTACCCTAACCCGTCCCCTAATCCGAACCCGTAAGCTAACAATAATCCGTACACTAACACGTACGCTCACCCTAAATCTTTGTCGTACCCTAATCTGTACCCTAAACCGTCCACATCCCCTAACCCTAACACTAAACCTAACCCTAACTCTAAACCTTACCTGAAGCCTTACCCTAAACCGTCCCCTAAACCGAACCCGTACCCTAACAATAACCCGTACACTAACACGTACGCTCACCCTAAACGGTTGTCGTACCCTAACCTGTACCCTAAACCGTCCCCGTCCCCGTCCCCTAACCCTAACCATAAGCCTAACCCTTACCCGAAGCCTTACCCTAACCCATCCCCTAATCCGAACCGTACGCTAACACTAACCCGTACCCTAACCGTACACTCACCCTAAACAGTTGTCGTACGCTAACCTGTATTCTAAACTGTCCCCGTCCCCGTCCCCTTACCCTAAACCTAACCCTAACACTAACCCTTACCCGAAGCCTTACCCTAAACCGTTCCATAATCCTAACCCGTACGCTAACACTAAACCATGCGCTACCACGTAGGCTCAGCCTAAACTGTTGTCATACACTAACCTGTACCCTAAACCGTCCCCGTCCCCGTCCCCGTCCCCTAACCCTAACCCTAACCCTTACCCAAAGCCTTACCCTAACCCGTCCCCTAATCATAAACCGTAGGCTAACACTAACCCGTACCCTAACACGCACACTCACCCTAAACCGTTTGCGTACACTAACCTGTACCCTAAACCGTCCCCGTCCCCTAAACCTAACCCTAACCCTAACCCAAACCCTTATCCAAAGCCTTACCCTAAACGGTCCCCTAATCCTAACCCGTACGCTAACACTAACAAGTACCCAAACACGTACGCTCACCATAAACCGTTGTCGTACCCTAACCTGTACCCTAAACTCTCCCCGTCCCCGTCCCCTAAACTTAACCCTAACCCTAACCCTTACCCAAAGCCTTACACTAACCCCTCCCCTAATCCTAACCCGTACGCTAACACTAAACCATACCCTAACACGTACACTCACCCTAAATCGTTGTTGTACCCTAACCTGTACCCTAAACCGTCCCCGTCCCCGTCCCCTAACCCTAAACCTAACCGTAAACTTAACCCTTACCCGAAGCCTTACCCTAACACGTCCCCTAATCATAACCCGTACGCTAACACTAACCCGTACCCTAACACGTATGCTCACCCGAAACCGTTGTCGTAACCTAACCTGTACCCTAAACCATCCCCGTCCCCTAACCCTAAGCCTAAACCTAACCCTAACCCTAACCCTTACCCGAAGCCTTACCCTAACCCGTCATCTAATCCTAACCCGTACGCTAACACTAACCCGTACCCTAACACGTACGCTCACCCTAAACCGTTATCTTACCCTATCCTGTACACTAAACTGTCCCCATCCCCTAACCCTAACCCTAACCCTCACCCTAACCCTTACCCAAATCCTTACGCTAACCCGTCCCCTAATCCTAACCTGTACGCTAACACTAACCCGTACGCTAATACGTGCGCTCACCCTAAACCGTTGTCATACCCTAAACTGTACCCTAAACAGTCCCCGTGCCCTAACCCTAACCCTAACCCTAACCCAAACACTTACCCGAAGCCTTACCCTAACCCGTCCCCTAATGCTAATCCGTACGCTAACACTAACCCCTACCCTAACACATATGCTCACCCTAAACCGTTGTCGTACGCTTACATGTACACTAAACCGTCCCCGTCCCCTAACCCTAACCCTAACCATGACCCTAACCATTACCCGAAGCCTTACCCTAAACCGTCCCCTAATACTAACCCGTATGCTAACACTAACCCACACCCTAACACGTAAGATCACCATAATCAATTGTCGTACCATAACCTGTACCCTAAACTGTCCCCGTCCCCTAACCCTATCACTAACCCTAATCCTAACCCTTACCCGAAGCCTTAACCTAACCCCTCTCCTACTCTAACATGTACGCTAACACTAACCCATACCCTAACACGTACGCTCACCCTGAACCGTTGTCGTACCCTAACCTGTACCCTAAACCGTCCCCGTGCCCTAACCCTAACCCTAACGCTAACCCTAACTCTAACACTTACCTGAAGCCTTACCCTAACCCGTCCCGTAATCCTAACCCGTACGCTAACACTAACCCGTACCCTAACACGTACGCTCACCCTAAAACCTTGTCGTACCCTAACCTGTACCCTAAATCGTCCCTGTCCCCTAACCCTAACCCTAACCCTAACCTTAAACCTTACCCGAAGCCTTACCCAAACCGGTCCCCTAAACCTAACCCGCACGCTAACACTAACCCGTGCCCTAACACGTACGCTCACCCGAAACATTTGTCGTACACTAAGCTGTACCCTAAACCGTCCCCATTACCTAACACTAACCCGAACCCTAACCATAACCCTAAACCTTACCCGAAGCCTTACCCTAACCCGTCCCCTAATCCTAACCGTACGCTAACACTAATCCGTGCCCTAACAGGTACGCTCACCCTAAAGCGTTGTCGTACCCTAACCTGTACCCTAAACCGTTCCTGTCCCTGTACCCTAACCCTAACCCTAACCCAAACCCTAACCCTTACCCGAAGCCTTACACTAACCCATCCCATAATCCTAAACGCTACGCTAACACTAACCCGTGCCCTAACACGTACACTCACCCTAAACCGTTGTCGTACATTAACCTGTACCCTAAATCGTCCCTGTCCCCTAACCCTAACCCTAACCCTAATCCTTACCCGAAGCCTTACCCTAACTCGTCCCCTAATTCTAACCCGTATGCTAACACTAACCTGTATCCTAACACATACGCTCACCCTAAAACTTTGTCGTACACTAAGCTGTACCCTAAATCGTCCCCGTCCTCTAACCCTAAACCTAACCCTTACACAAAGCATTACCCTAACCCGTCCCCTAATCCTAACCCGTACGCTAACACTAACCCGTAACCTAACCCGTATGCTCAACCTAAACCGTTCTCGTACACTAACCTGTACCCTAAACCGTCCCGTCCCCGTCCCCTAACCCTAGCCCTTACCCGAAACCTTACCCTAACATGTCCCCTATTCCTAACCCGTACGCTAACACTATCGCGTACCCTTACACGTATGCTCACCTTAAAACGTTGTCGTACACTAACCTGTAACCTAAACCGTCTCCGTCCCCTAACCCTAACCCTAACCCTAACCCTAACCCATACCCGGAGCCTTACCCTAACCTGTCCCCTAATCCTAACCCGTACGCTAACACTAGCCCTTGCCCTAACACGTACGCTCACCCTAAACCGTTGTCGTACCCTAACCTGTACCCTAAACCGTCCCTCTACCCTAACCCTAACCCTTATCCTAACCCTAAAGCTTACCCGAAGCCTTACCCTAACCCTTCCCATAATCCTAACCCGTACGCTAACACTAACCCGTACCCTAACATGTACGCTCTCCCTAAACTGTTGTCGTACACTAAACTGTACCCTAAACCGTCCCTGTCCCTGACCATTAACCCTAACCCTAACCCTAACCCTAACCCTTACCCGACGCCTTACCCTAACCCGTCCCATAATCCTAACCCGTACGCTAACACTAACCCGTACCCTAACATGTACACTCACCCTAAACTGTTCTCGTACACTAACCTGTACCCTAAACCGTCCCTGTCCCCGACCCTTAACCCTAACCCTAACCCTAACCCTAACCCTTACCTGACGCCTTACCCTAACCCGTCCCGAAATCCTAACCCGTACGCTAACACTAACCCGTACCCTAACACGCACGCTCACCCTAAACCGTTGTCGTACCCTAACATGTACCCTAAACCGTCCCCATCCCCTAACACTAAACCTAAACCTAACCCTTACCCGAAGCCTTACCATAACCCGTCCTCTAATCCTAACCCATACGCTAACAGTAAACAGTGCCCTAACATGTACGCTGAATCTAAACCATTGTCCTACCCTAACCTGTACCCTAAACCGTCCCCCTCCCCTAACCCTAACCCTAACCCTAACCCTAACCCTTACACCAAGCCTTACCCTAACCCGTGCCCTAATCCTAACCCGTACGCTAACACTAACCCATACCCTAACACGTACGCTGACCCTAAACCGCTGTCGTACACTAACCTGTACCCTAAACCGTCCCCGTCCCCATCCCCGTCCCCTAACCCTAACCCTAAACCTAACCCTTACCCGAAGCCTTACCCTAACCCGTCCCCTAATCCTAACCCGTAAGCTAACACTAACCCGTGCCCTAAAACATACGCACACCCTAAAGTGTGGTTGTACCCTAACCAGTACACTAAACCGTCCCCGTCCCCGTTCCCTAACCCTAACCCTAACCCAAACCCTAAGCCTTACCCGAAGCCTTACCCTAACCCGTCTCATAATCCTAAACGATACGCTAAAACTAACCCATGCCCTAACACATACGCTCACCCTAAACCGTTGTCGTACCCTAACCTGTACCCTAAGCCGTCCCCGTCCCCTAACCCTAACCCTAATCCTTACCCGAAGCCTTACACTAACCCGTCCCCTAATCCTAACCCATACGCTAACTCTAACCCGTATCCTAACACGTACGCTCACCCTAAACCATTCTCATACACTAACCTGTACCCTAAACCATCCCCGTCAACTAACCTTAACCCTAACCCTTACCCGAAGCCTTACCATAACCCGTCCTCTAATCCTAACCCCTACGCTAACAGTAAACTGTGCCCTAAAATGTACGCTCAACCTAAACCATTGTCCTACCCTAACTTGTACCCTAAACCGTCCCCGTCCCCTAACCCTAACCCTAAACCTAGCCCTAAACCTAAACCTTACCCCGAGCCTTACCCTAAACCGACCCTTAATCCTAACCCGTACGCTAACACTAACCCATACCCTAACACGCACGCTCACCCTAAATCTTTGTCGTACCCTAACATGTACCCTAAACCGTCCCCGTCCCCTAACCCTAACCCTATCCCTAACCCTAACACTTACCCGAAGCATTACACTAACCCGTCCCCTAATCCTAATCCGTACGCTAACACTAACCCGTGTCCTAACACGTACCCTCACCCTAAACGGTTGTTGTACCCTAACCTGTACCCTAAACCGTCACCGTCCCCTAGCCGTAACCCTAACCCTAACCCTTACGCGAAGCCTTACCCTAACCCGTCCCCAATCCTAACCTGTACACTAACACTAACAAGTACCATAACACATACGCTCACCCTAAACTGTTGTCGTACACTAACCTGTAACCTAAACCGTCCCCGTCCCCTAACCCTAACCCTAACCCTAACCCTAACCCTAACCCTAACCCTTACCCGAAGCCTTACCCTAATCTGTCCCCTAATCCTAACCCGTATGCTAACACTAACCCTTGCCCTAACACGTACACTCACCCTAAACCATTGTCGTACCCTAACCTGTACTCTGAACCGTCCCTGTACCCTAACCCTAACCCTAAATCTAACCCTAACCCTAACCCTAACACTTACCCGAAGCCTTACCCTAACCCGTCCCATAATCCTAACCCGTACGCTAACACTAACCCGTTCCCTAACACGTACGCTCACCCTAAACCGTTGACGTACCCTAACCTGTACCCTAAACCGTCCCTGTCCCCTAACCCTAACCCTAACCCTAACCCTTACCAGAAGCCTTACCCTAACCCGTCCCGTAATCCTAACCCGTACGCTAACACTAACCCGTACCCTAACACGTACGCTCACCCTAAAACCTTGTCGTACCCTAACCTGTACCCTAAATCGTCCCTGTCCCCTAAAGCTAACCCTAACCCTATCCTTAAACCTTACCCGAAGCCTTACCCTAACCGGTCCCCTAAACCTAACCCGCACGCTAACACTAACCCGTGCCCTAACACGTACGCTCACCCGAAACATTTGTCGTACACTAAGCTGTACCCTAAACCGTCCCCATTACCTAACACTAACCCGAACCCTAACCATAACCCTAAACCTTACCCGAAGCCTTACCCTAACCCGTCCCCTAATCCTAACCGTACGCTAACACTAACCCGTGCCCTAACACGTACGCTCACCCTAAAGCGTTGTCGTACCCTAACCTGTACCCTAAACCGTTCCTGTCCCTGTTCCCTAACCCTAACCCTAACCCAAACCCTAACCCTTACCCAAAGCCTTACACTAACCCATCCCAAAATCCTAAACGCTACGCTAACACTAACCCGTGCCCTAACACGTACGCTCACCCTAAACCGTTGTCGTACATTAACCTGTACCCTAAATCGTCCCTGTCCCCTAACACTAACCCTAACCCTAATCCTTACCCGAAGCCTTACCCTAACTCGTCCCCTAATTCTAACCCGTATGCTAACACTAACCTGTATCCTAACACATACGCTCACCCTAAAACTTTGTCATACACTAAGCTGTACCCTAAATTGTCCCCGTCCCCTAACCCTAAACCTAACCCTTACACAAAGCCTTACCCTAACCCGTCCCCTAATCCTAACCCGTACGCTAACACTAACCCGTAACCCAACCCGTATGCTCAACCTAAACCGTTCTCGTACACTAACCTGTACCCTAAACCGTCCCGTCCCCGTCCCCTAACCCTAGCCCTTACCCGAAACCTTACCCTAACATGTCCCCTATTCCTAACCCGTACGCTAACACTATCCCGTACCCTTACACGTACGCTCACCTTAAAACGTTGTTGTACACTAACCTGTAACCTAAACCGTCTCCGTCCCCTAACCCTAACCCTAACCCTTACCCGGAGCCTTACCCTAACCTGTCCCGTAATCCTAACCCGTACGCTAACACTAACCCTTGCCCTAACACGTACGCTCACCCTAAACCGTTGTCGTACCCTAAACCGTCCCTCTACCCTAACCCTAACCCTAACCCTTATCCTAACCCTAAAGCTTACCCGAAGCCTTAACCTAACCCGTCCCCTAATCCTAAACCGTATGCTAACACTAACCCGTCCCCTAACACGTAATCTCACCCTAAACCGTTGTCGTACCCTAACCTATACCCTAAACCGTCCCCGTCCCCGTCCCCTATCCCTAACCCTAAGCCTAACCCTGAAGCTTACCCGAAGCCTTACCCTAACCCGTCCCCTAATTCTAACCCGTACGGTAACACTAACCCGTACCCTAACACGTACGCTCACCCTAAACGGTTGTCGTACCCTAACCTGTACCCTAAACCGTGTCCATCCCCTAAACCTAACCCTAACCCTAACCCTAACCTTAACCCTTACCCGAAGCCTTACCCTAACCCGTCCCCTAATCCTAACCCGTACACTAACACTAACACGTACCCTAACACTTACGGTCACCCTGAACCATTGTCGTACCCTAAACTGTACCCTAAACCGTCCCCGTCCCCTAACCCTAACCCTAACCCTAACCCTAACCCTAACCCTTACCCGAAGCCTTATCCTAACCCGTCCCCTAATCCTAAACTGTACGCTGACACTAACACGTACCCTAACACGTACGATCACCCTAAACCGTTGTCGTAACCTAACCTGTACCCTAAACCGTCCCCGTCCCCGTCACCTAACCATAACGCTAAGCCTAACCCTGAAGCTTACCCGAAGCCTTACCCTAACCCGTCCCCAATCCTAACCCGTACTGTAACACTAACCCGTACCCTAACACGTACACTCACCCTAAACCGTTGTCGTACACTAAACTGTACCCTAAACCGTGTCCGTCCCCTAAACCTAACACTAAACCTAAACCTAACCCTAACCCTTACCCGAAGCCTTACCCTAACCCGTCCCCTAAACATAACCCATACGCGAACACTAACACGTACCCTAACACGTACGGTCACCCTGAACCGTTGTCGTACACTAAACTGTACCCTAAACCGTCCCCGTCCCTTAACCCTAACCCTAACCCTAACCCTAACCAAAACCCTAATCCTTACCCGAAGCCTTACCATAACCCGTCCCCTAATCCTAACCCATACATTAACACTAAACCGTAACCTAACACCTACGCTCACCCTAAACCGTTGTCGTACACTAACCTGTACCCTAAACCGTCCCTGTCCCCTACACCTAACCATAACCCTAACCCTAACACTAACCCTTACCCGAAGCCTTACCCTAACCCGTCCCCTAATCCTAAGCCGTACGCTAACACTAACCCGTACACTAACACGTATGATCACCCTAAACCGTTGTCGTACCCTTACTTGTAACCTAAACCGTCCCCGTCCCCTAACCCTAACCCTAACCCTAACCCTAACACTTACCCAAAGCCTTACCCTAACACATCAACTAAACCTAAATCGTACGCTAACACTAACCCATGCCCTAACACGTACGCTCACCCTAAACCGTTGTCGTACACTAACCTGTACCCTAAACTGTCCCTGTCCCCTAACCCTAACCCTAAGCCTAACCCTAACCATTACGCAAAGCCTTACCCTAACCCGTCCCCCAATCCTAACCCGTACGCTAACACTAACACGTACCCTAACACTTACGGTCACCCTGAACCATTGTCGTACCCTAAACTGTACCCTAAACCGTCCCCGTCCCCTAACCCTAACCCTAACCCTAACCCTAACCCTTACCCAAAGCCTTACCGTAATCTGTCCCCTAATCCTAACCCATATGCTAACACTAAGCCGTACCCTAACACGTATGCTCACCCTAAACCATTGTCGTACCCTAACCTGTACCCTAAACCATCCCCATGCCCTAACCCTAACCCTATCCCTAACCCTAACCCTAACCCTAACCCTTACTCAAAGCCTTCCCATAACCCGTCCCCTAATGCTAACCCGTACGTTAACACTAAACCTTACCCTAACACGTACGCACACTCTAAACTGTTGTCATATCCTATCCTGTACCCTAAACCTTCCCCGTGCCCGTCCCCTAACCCTAACCCTAACCCTTACCCGAAGCGTTACCCTAACCTGTCCCCTAATCCTAACCCGAACGCTAACACTAACCCATGCCCTAACACATACGCTCACCCTAAAGCGTTGTCGTTCCCTAACCTGTACCCTAAACCGTCCCCGTCCCCTAACCCTAACACTAACCCTAATACTAACCCTTACCCGAAGCCTTCCGTTAACCCGCCCCCTAATCCTAACCCGTACGCTAACCCTAACCCGTACCCTAACACGTACGCTCACACTAAACCGTTGTCGTACCCTAAACTGTACCCTGAACCGTCCCCATCCCCAAACCCTAACCCTAACCCTTACCCGAAGCCTTACACTAACCTGTCCCCTAATCCTAACCCGTACGCTAACACTAACCCGTACCCTAACACATAGGCTCACTCTAAACCGTTCTCGTACACTAACCTGTACCCTAAACCGTCCCCATCCCCTAACCCTAACCCTAACCCTTACCCGGAGCCTTACCCTAACCTGTCCTCTAATCCTAAACCGTACGCTAACACTAACCCGTACCCTAACATGTTCGCTCACCCTAAACCGTTATCTTAACCTAAGCTGTACCCTAAACAGTCGCCGTCGCCTAAACATAACCGTAACCCTAACCCTAACACTAACACTTACCCGAAGGCTTACCCTAACCCGTCCCCTAATCCTAAACCGTACGCTAACACTAACCCGTACCCTAACACGTACGCTCACCCTAAACCGTTGTCGTAGCCTAACCTGTACCCTAAACCCACCCCATGCCCTAACACTTACCCTAAACCTAACCCTAACCCTAACCCTTACCCGAAGCCTTACCCTAACCCATCACCTAATCGGAACCCGTACGCTAACACTAACCAATACCCTATCACGTACGCTCACCCTAAACCGTTGTTGTACCCTAACCTGTACCCTAAACCCTCCCCATCCCCTAACCCTAACCCTAAACCTAAACCTAAACCTAACCCTTACCCGAAGCTTATCCTAACCCGTCCACTAATCCTAACCCGTTCGCTAACACTAACACATACCCTACCACGTACGCTCACCCTAAAGCATTGTTGTACCCTAACGTGTACCCTAAACCGTTCCCGTGCCCTAACCCTAACCCTAACCCTAACCCAAACCCTAACCCTTACCCGGAGCCTTACCCTAACCCGTCCCCTAATCCTAACCCGTACGCTAACACTAACCTGTGCCCTAACACGTACGCTCAACCTAAACCATTGTCGTACACTAACCTGTACCCTAAACCGTCCCCTAACCCTAACCCTAACCCTAACACTTACCCGAATCCTTACCCTAACCCGTCCTCTAATCCTAACCTGTACGCTAACAGTAAACTGTGCCCTAACATGTACCCTCACCCTAAACCGTTGTCCTACCCTAAACTGTACCCTAAACCGTCCCCGTCCGTAACCGTAACCCTAACACATACCCGAAGCCTTACACTAACCCGTGTCCTAATCCTAACCCGTACGTTAACACTAATCCGTAACCTAACATGTACGCTCACCCTAAACCGTTGTCGTACCCCAACCTGTACCCTAAACCGTCCCCGTCCCCTAACCCTAACCCTAAACCAAAACCTAAACTTTACCCGAAGCTTTACCCTAACCCATCCCATAATCCTATCCCGTACGCTAACCCTAACCCGTACCCTACCACGTACGCTCACCCTAAACCGTTGTCGTACCCTAACCTCTACCCTAAACCGTCCCCGTCCCCTAACAGTAACCCTAAACCTAACCCTAACCCTAACCCTTAACCGAAGCCTTACCCTAACCCGTCCCTTAATCCTAACCCGTACGCTAACACTAAACCGAGTCCTAACACGTACGCTCACCCTAAAACTTTGTCGTACCCTAACCTGTACCCTAAACCGTCCCCATCCCGTAACCCTTACCCTAACCCTAACAATTACCCGAATCCTTAACCTAACCCGTCCTCTAATCCTAACACGTACGCTAACAGTAAACCGTGCCCTAACACATATGCTCACCCTAAACCGTTGTCGTACCCTAACCTGTACCCTAAACCGTCCCCGTTCCCTAACCCTAACCCTAACCATAACCCTTACCCGAAGCCTTACCCTAACCCGTCCCCTGATCCTCTCACGTACGCTAACACTAACCCATACCCTATCACGTACGCTCACCCTAAACATTTGTCGTACACTAACCTGTACCCTAAACCGTCCCCATACCTTAACCCTAACCGTAACCCTAACCCTAACCCTAACCCTAACGCTTACCCGAAGCCTTACCCTAACCCGTCCCCTAATACTAACCAGTACGCTAACACTAACCCGTACCCTAACACGTACGCTCACCCTAAACCGTTGACGTACCCTAACCTGTACCCTAAACCTTCCCCGTCCCCTAACCCTAACCCTAACCCTAACCCTTACCAGAAGCCTTACCTTAACCCGTCCCCAATCCTAACCCGTACGCTAACACTAACAAGTACCCTAACACATACGCTCACCCTAAACTGTTGTCGTACACTAACCTGTAACCTAAACCGTCCCCGTCCCCTAACCCTAACTCTAAGCCTAACCCTAACCCTAACCCTTACCCGAAGCCTTACCCTAATCTGTCCCCTAATCCTAACCCGTATGCTAACACTAACCCTTGCCCTAACACGTACACTCACCCTAAACCATTGTCGTACCCTAACCTGTACCCTGAACCGTCCCTGTACCCTAATCTTAACCCTAACTCTAACCCTAACCCTAACCCTAACACTTACCCGAAGCCTTACCCTAACCCGTCCCATAATCCTAACCCGTACGCTAACACTAACCCGTACCCTAACACGTACGCTCACCCTAAACCGTTGACGTACCCTAAACTGTACCCTAAACCGTCCCCGTCCCCTAACCCTAACCCTAACCCTAACCCTTACCAGAAGCCTTACCCTAACCCGTCCCGTAATCCTAACCCGTACGCTAACAGTAACCCGTACCCTAACACGTACGCTCACCCTAAAACCTTGTCGTACCCTAACCTGTACCCTAAATCGTCCCTGTCCCCTAACCCTAACCCTAACCCTAACCTTAAACCTTACCCGACGCCTTACCCTAACCCGTCCCATAATCCTAACCCGTACGCTAACACTAACCCGTACCCTAACATGTACGCTCACCCTAAACTGTTATCGTACCCTAACCTGTACCCTAAACCGTCCCTGTCCCCGACCCTTAACCCTAACCCTTACTTGACGCCTTACCCTAACCCGTCCCCAAATCCTAACCCGTACGCTAACACTAACCCGTACCCTAACACGCACGCTCACCCTAAACCGTTGTCGTACCGTAACATGTACCCTAAACCGTCCCCGTCCCCTAACCCTAACCCTAACCCTAAACCTAAACCTAACCCTTACCCGAAACCTTACCATAACCCGTCCTCTAATCCTAACCCGTACGCTAACAGTAAACTGTGCCCTAACATGTACGCTGAACCTAAACCATTGTCCTACCCTAACCTGTACCCTAAACCGTCCCACTCCCCTAACCCTAACCCTAACCCTAACCCTAACCCTTACACCAAGCCTTACCCTAACCCGTGCCCTAATCCTAACCCGTACGCTAACACTAACCCATACCCTAACACGTACGCTCACCCTAAACCGCTGTCGTACACTAACCTGTACCCTAAACCGTCCCCGTACCCGTCCCCGTCCCCGTCCCCTAACCCTAAACCTAACCCTTACCCGAAGCCTTACCCTAACCCGTCCCCTAATCCTAACCCGTACGCTAACACTAACCCGTGCCCTAACACGTACGCTCACCCTAAAGTGTGGTTGTACCCTAACCAGTACACTAAACCGTCCCCGTCCCCGTTTCCTAACCCTAACCCTAACCCAAACCCTAAGCCTTACCCGAAGCCTTACCCTAACCCGTCTCATAATCCTAACCGATACGTTAAAACTAACCCATGCCCTAACACATACGCTCACCCTAAAACGTTGTCATACCCTAACCTGTACCCTAAACCGTCCCCGTCCCCTAACCCTAACCCTAATCCTTACCCGAAGCCTTACACTAACCCGTCCCCTAATCCTAACCCATACGCTAACTCTAACCCGTATCCTAACACGTACACTCACCCTAAACCATTCTCATACACTAACCTGTACCCTAAACCATCCCCGTCAACTAACCTTAACCCTAACCCTTACCCGAAGCCTTACCATAACCCGTCCTCTAATCCTAACCCGTACGCTAACAGTAAACTGTGCCCTAAAATGTACACTCAACCTAAACCATTGTCCTACCCTAACTTGTACCCTAAACCGTCCCCGTCCCCTAACCCTAACCCTAAACCTAGCCCTAAACCTAAACCTTACCGCAAGCCTTACCCTAACCCGACCCTTAATCCTAACCCGTACGCTAACACTAACCCATACCCTAACACGCACGCTCACCCTAAATCTTTGTCGTACCCTAACATGTACCCTAAACCGTCCCCGTCCCCTAACCCTAACCCTAACCCTAACCCTAACACTTACCCGAAGCATTACACTAACCCGTCCCGTAATCCTAATCCGTACGCTAACACTAACTCGTGTCCTAACACGTACCCTCACCCTAAACCGTTGTCGTACCCTAACCTGTACCCTAAACCGTCACCGTCCCCTAGCCCTAACCCTAACCCTAACCCTTACGTGAAGCCTTACCCTAACCCGTCCCCAATCCTAACCCGTACGCTAACACTAACAAGTACCCTAACACATACGCTCACCCTAAAATGTTGTCGTACACTAACCTGTAACCTAAACCGTCCCCGTCCCCTAACCCTAACCCTAACCCTAACCCTAACCCTAACCCTTACCCGAAGCCTTACCCTAATCTGTCCCCTAATCCTAACCCGTATGCTAACACTAACCCTTGCCCTAACACGTACACTCACCCTAAACCATTGTCGTACCCTAACCTGTACCCTGAACCGTCCCTGTACCCTAACCCTAACCCTAACTCTAACCCTAACCCTAACCCTAACACTTACCCGAAGCCTTACCCTAACCCGTCCCATAATCCTAACCCGTACGCTAACACTAACCCGTACCCTAACACGTACGCTCACCCTTAATCGTTTTCGTACCCTAACCTGTACCCTAAACCATCCCCGTCCCCTAACCCTAACCCTAACACTATCCCTAACCCTTACCCGAAGCCTTACCCTAACTCGGCCCCCAATTCTAAACCATACGCTAACACTAACCCGTACCCTAACACGTACGGTCACCCTAAAACTTTGTCGTACCCTAAACTGTACCCTAAGTCCTCCCCTTCCCCTAAGCCTAACCCTAACCCTAATACTTACCCGAAGCCTTACCCTGAACCGTCCCCTAATCCTAACCCGTACACTAACACTAACCGGTGCCCTAAAACGAATGCTCACCCTAAACCGCTGTCGTACAATAACCTGTACCCTAAACCGTCCCCGTCCCCGTCCCCTAACCCTAACCCTAAACCTAACCCTTACCCGAAGCCTTACCCTAACCCGTCCCCTAATCCTAACCCGTACGCTAACACTAACCCGTGCCCTAACAGGTACGCTCACCCTAAAGCGTGGTCGTACCCTAACCTGTACACTAAACCGTCCCCGTCCCCGTTCCCTAACCCTAACCCTATCCCAAACCCTACCCCTTACCCGAAGCCTTACCCTAACCCGTCCCATAATCCTAAATAATACGCTAAAACTACCCCATGCCCTAACACATACGCTCACCCTAAACCGTTGTCGTACACTAACCTGTACCCTAAACCGTCTCCGTCCCCGTCCCCTAAACTTAACCCTAAACCTCACCCTTACCCGTAGCCTTACCCTAACCCGTCCCCTATTCCTAACCTATACGCTAACTCTAACCCGTACCCTAACATGTACGCTCACCCTAAAGAGTTGTCGTACACTAACCTCTACCCTAAACCTTCCCCGTCACCGTCCCCTAACCCTAACCCTAACCCTAACCCTTACCCGAAGCCTTACCCTAACAAGTCCCCAATCCTAACCCGTACGCTAACACTAACACATACCCTAACACGTACGGTCACCCTACACCGTTGTCGTACCCTAACCTATACCCTAAACAGTCCCCGTACCCTAACCCTAACCCTAACCCTAACCCTTACCCGACGCCTTACCCTAACCCGTCCCATAATCCTAACCCGTACGCTAACACTAACCCGTACCCTAACATGTACGCTCACCCTAAACTGTTATCGTACCCTAACCTGTACCCTAAACCGTCCCTGTCCCCGACCCTTAACCCTAACCCTTACTTGACGCCTTACCCTAACCCGTCCCCAAATCCTAACCCGTACGCTAACACTAACCCGTACCCTAACACGCACGCTCACCCTAAACCGTTGTCGTACCGTAACATGTACCCTAAACCGTCCCCGTCCCCTAACCCTAACCCTAACCCTAAACCTAAACCTAACCCTTACCCGAAACCTTACCATAACCCGTCCTCTAATCCTAACCCGTATGCTAACAGTAAACTGTGCCCTAACATGTACGCTGAACCTAAACCATTGTCCTACCCTAACCTGTACCCTAAACCGTCCCACTCCCCTAACCCTAACCCTAACCCTAACCCTAACCCTTACACCAAGCCTTACCCTAACCCGTGCCCTAATCCTAACCCGTACGCTAACACTAACCCATACCCTAACACGTACGCTCACCCTAAACCGCTGTCGTACACTAACCTGTACCCTAAACCGTCCCCGTACCCGTCCCCGTCCCCGTCCCCTAACCCTAAACCTAACCCTTACCCGAAGCCTTACCCTAACCCGTCCCCTAATCCTAACCCGTACGCTAACACTAACCCGTGCCCTAACACGTACGCTCACCCTAAAGTGTGGTTGTACCCTAACCAGTACACTAAACCGTCCCCGTCCCCGTTTCCTAACCCTAACCCTAACCCAAACCCTAAGCCTTACCCGAAGCCTTACCCTAACCCGTCTCATAATCCTAACCGATACGTTAAAACTAACCCATGCCCTAACACATACGCTCACCCTAAACCGTTGTCATACCCTAACCTGTACCCTAAACCGTCCCCGTCCCCTAACCCTAACCCTAATCCTTACCCGAAGCCTTACACTAACCCGTCCCCTAATCCTAACCCATACGCTAACTCTAACCCGTATCCTAACACGTACGCTCACCCTAAACCATTCTCATACACTAACCTGTACCCTAAACCATCCCCGTCAACTAACCTTAACCCTAAACCTTACCCGAAGCCTTACCATAACCCGTCCTCTAATCCTAACCCGTACGCTAACAGTAAACTGTGCCCTAAAATGTACACTCAACCTAAACCATTGTCCTACCCTAACTTGTACCCTAAACCGTCCCCGTCCCCTAACCCTAACCCTAAACCTAGCCCTAAACCTAAACCTTACCGCAAGCCTTACCCTAACCCGACCCTTAATCCTAACCCGTACGCTAACACTAACCCATACCCTAACACGCACGCTCACCCTAAATCTTTGTCGTACCCTAACATGTACCCTAAACCGTCCCCGTCCCCTAACCCTAACCCTAACCCTAACCCTAACACTTACCCGAAGCATTACACTAACCCGTCCCGTAATCCTAATCCGTACGCTAACACTAACTCGTGTCCTAACACGTACCCTCACCCTAAACCGTTGTCGTACCCTAACCTGTACCCTAAACCGTCACCGTCCCCTAGCCCTAACCCTAACCCTAACCCTTACGTGAAGCCTTACCCTAACCCGTCCCCAATCCTAACCCGTACGCTAACACTAACAAGTACCCTAACACATACGCTCACCCTAAAATGTTGTCGTACACTAACCTGTAACCTAAACCGTCCCCGTCCCCTAACCCTAACCCTAACCCTAACCCTAACCCTAACCCTTACCCGAAGCCTTACCCTAATCTGTCCCCTAATCCTAACCCGTATGCTAACACTAACCCTTGCCCTAACACGTACACTCACCCTAAACCATTGTCGTACCCTAACCTGTACCCTGAACCGTCCCTGTACCCTAACCCTAACCCTAACTCTAACCCTAACCCTAACCCTAACACTTACCCGAAGCCTTACCCTAACCCGTCCCATAATCCTAACCCGTACGCTAACACTAACCCGTACCCTAACACGTACGCTCACCCTTAATCGTTTTCGTACCCTAACCTGTACCCTAAACCATCCCCGTCCCCTAACCCTAACCCTAACACTATCCCTAACCCTTACCCGAAGCCTTACCCTAACTCGGCCCCCAATTCTAAACCATACGCTAACACTAACCCGTACCCTAACACGTACGGTCACCCTAAAACTTTGTCGTACCCTAAACTGTACCCTAAGTCCTCCCCTTCCCCTAAGCCTAACCCTAACCCTAATACTTACCCGAAGCCTTACCCTGAACCGTCCCCTAATCCTAACCCATACACTAACACTAACCGGTGCCCTAAAACGAATGCTCACCCTAAACCGCTGTCGTACAATAACCTGTACCCTAAACCGTCCCCGTCCCCGTCCCCTAACCCTAACCCTAAACCTAACCCTTACCCGAAGCCTTACCCTAACCCGTCCCCTAATCCTAACCCGTACGCTAACACTAACCCGTGCCCTAACAGGTACGCTCACCCTAAAGCGTGGTCGTACCCTAACCTGTACACTAAACCGTCCCCGTCCCCGTTCCCTAACCCTAACCCTATCCCAAACCCTACCCCTTACCCGAAGCCTTACCCTAACCCGTCCCATAATCCTAAATAATACGCTAAAACTACCCCATGCCCTAACACATACGCTCACCCTAAACCGTTGTCGTACCCTAACCTGTACCCTAAACCGTCTCCGTCCCCGTCCCCTAAACTTAACCCTAAACCTCACCCTTACCCGTAGCCTTACCCTAACCCGTCCCCTATTCCTAAACTATACGCTAACTCTAACCCGTACCCTAACATGTACGCTCACCCTAAAGAGTTGTCGTACACTAACCTCTACCCTAAACCTTCCCCGTCCCCGTCCCCTAACCCTAACCCTAACCCTAACCCTTACCCGAAGCCTTACCCTAACAAGTCCCCAATCCTAACCCGTACGCTAACACTAACACATACCCTAACACGTACGCTCACCCTAAACCGTTGTCGTACCCTAACCTATACCCTAAACAGTCCCCGTACCCTAACCCTAACCCTAACCCTAACCCTTACCCGAAGCCTTACCCTAACCCGTCCCCTAATCCTAACCTGTACGCTAACACTAAACCTTACCCTACCACGTACGCACACTCTAAACTGTTGTCATATCCTATCCTGTACGCTAAAACTTTCCCGTGCCCGTCCCCTAACCCTAACCCTAACCCTTACCCGAAGCCTTACCCTAACCTGTCCCCTAATCCTAACCCGTACGCTAACACTAACCCTTACCCTAACACGTACGCACACCCTAAACTGTTGTCAAATCCTATCCTGTACCCTAAACCTTCCCCGTTCCTGTCCCCTAACCCTAACCCTAACCCTTACCCGAAGCCTTACCCTAACCTGTCCCCTAATCCTAACCCGTACGCTAACACTAACCCGTGCCTTAACACATACGCTCACCCTAAAGCGTTGTCGTACACTAACCTGTACCCTAAACCGTCCCCGTCCCCTAACCCTAACACTAACCCTAATACTAACCCTTACCCGAAGCCTTCCGTTAAACCGCCCCCTAATCCTAACCCGTACGCTAACCCTAACCCGTACCCTAACACGTACGCTCACCCTAAACCGTTGTCGTACCCTAAACTGTACCCTGAACCGTCCCCATCCCCAAACCCTAACCCTAACCCTTACCCGAAGCCTTACACTAACCTGTCCCCTAATCCTAACCCGTACGCTAACACTAACCCGTACCCTAACACATAGGCTCACTCTAAACCGTTCTCGTACACTAACCTGTACCCTAAACCGTCCCCATCCCCTAACCCTAACCCTAACCCTTACCCGGAGCCTTATCCTAACCCGTCCTCTAATCCTAAACCGTACGCTAACACTAACCCGTACCCTAACATGTTCGCTCACCGTAAACCGTTATCTTAACCTAAGCTGTACCCTAAACAGTCCCCGTCGCCTAAACATAACCGTAACCCTAACCCTAACACTTACCCGAATCCTTACCCTAACCCATCCTCTAATCCTAACCTGTACGCTAACAGTAAACTGTGCCCTAACATGTACCCTCAACCTAAACCGTTGTCCTACCCTAACCTCTACCCTAAACCGTCCCCGTCCCTAACCGTAACCCTAACACATACCCGAAGCCTTACCCTAACCCGTGTCCTAATCCTAACCCGTACGTTAACACTAACCCGTACCGTAACACGTACGCTCACCCTAAACCGTTGTCGTACCCCAACCTGTACCCTAAACCGTCCCTGTCCCCTAACCCTAACCCTAACCCTAAACCAAAACCTAACCTTTACCCGAAGTTTTACCCTAACCCATCCCATAATCCTATCCCGTACGCTAACCCTAACCCGTACCCTACCACGTACGCTCACCCTAAACCGTTGTCGTACCCTAACCTCTACCCTAAACCGTCCCCGTCCCCTAACAGTAACCCTAAACCTAACCCTAACCCTAACCCTTACCCGAAGCCTTACCCTAACCCGTCCCTTAATCCTAACCCGTACGCTAACACTAAACCGAGTCCTAACACGTACGCTCACCCTAAAACTTTGTCGTACCCTAACCTGTACCCTAAACCGTCCCCATCTCGTAACCCTTACCCTAACCCTAACAATTACCCGAATCCTTAACCTAACCCGTCCTCTAATCCTAACACGTACGCTCACAGTAAACCGTGCCCTAACACATACGCTCACCCTAAACCGTTGTCGTACCCTAACCTGTACCCTAAACCGTCCCCGTTCCCTAACCCTAACCCTAACCATAACCCTTACCCGAAGCCTTACCCTAACCCGTCCCCTGATCCTATCACGTACGCTAACACTAACCCATACCCTATCACGTACGCTCACCCTAAACATTTGTCGTACACTAACCTGTAGCCTAAACCGTCCCCGTCCCTTAACCCTAACCGTAACCCTAACCCTAACCCTAACCCTAACGCTTACCCGAAGCCTTACCCTAACGCGTCCCCTAATACTAACCAGTACGCTAACACTAACCTGTACCCTAACACGTACGCTCACCCTAAATCGTTGACGTACCCTAACCTGTACCCTAAACCGTCCCCGTCCCCTAACCCTAACCCTAAACCTAGCCCTAAACCTAAACCTTACCCCAAGCCTTACCCTAACCCGACCCTTAATCCTAACCCGTACGCTTACACTAACCCATACCCTAACACGCACGCTCACCCTAAATCTTTGTCGTACCCTAACATGTACCCTAAACCGTCCCCGTCCCCTAACCCTAACCCTAACCCTAACCCTAACACTTACCCGAAGCATTACACTAACCCGTCCCCTAATCCTAATCCGTACGCTAACACTAACCCGTGTCCTAACACGTACCCTCACCCTAAACCGTTTTCGTACCCTAACCTGTACCCTAAACCGTCACCGTCCCCTAGCCCTAACCCTAACCCTAACCCTTACGCGAAGCCTTACCCTAACCCGTCCCCAATCCTAACCCGTACGTTAACACTAACAAGTACCCTAACACATACGCTCACCCTAAACTGTTGTCGTACACTAACCTGTAACCTAATCCGTCCCCGTCCCCTAACCCTAACCCTAACCCTAACCCTAACCCTTACCCGAAGCCTTACCCTAATCTGTCCCCTAATCCTAACCCGTATGCTAACACTAACCCTTGCCCTAACACGTACACTCACCCTAAACCATTGTCGTACCCTAACCTGTACCCTGAACCGTCCCTGTACCCTAACCCTAACCCTAACTCTAACCCTAACCCTAACCCTAACACTTACCCGAAGCCTTACCCTAACCCGTCCCATAATCCTAACCCGTACGCTAACACTAACCAGTACCCTAACACGTATGCTCACCCTAAATCGATTTCGTACCCTAACCTGTACCCTAAACCATCCCCGTCCCCTAACCCTAACCCTAACACTATCCCTAACCCTTACCCGAAGCCTTACCCTAACTCGGCCCCCAATTCTAAACCATAAGCTAACACTAACCCGTACCCTAACACGTACGCTAACCCTAAAATTTTGTCGTACCCTAACCTGTACCCTAAGTCGTCCCCTTCCCCTAAGCCTAACCCTAACCCTAATACTTACCCGAAGCCTTACCCTAAACCGTCCCCTAATCCTAACCCTTACGCTAACACTAACCCGTGCCCTAAAACGAATGCTCACCCTAAACCGCTGTCGTACACTAACCTGTACCCTAAACCGTCCCCGTCCCCGTCCCCTATCCCTAACCCTAAACCTAACCCTTACCCGAAGCCTTACCCTAACCCGTCCCCTAATCCTAACCCGTACGCTAACACTAACCCGTGCCCTAACAGGTACGCTCACCCTAAAGCGTGGTCGTACCCTAACCTGTACACTAAACCGTCCCCATCCCCGTTCCCTAACCCTAACCCTATCCCAAACCCTAACCCTTACCCAAAGCCTTACCCTAACCCGTCCCATAATCCTAAATAATACGCTAAAACTACCCCATGCCCTAACACATACGCTCACCCTAAACCGTTGTCGTACCCTGACCTATACACTAAACCGTCCCTGTAGCCTAACCCTAACCCTAACCCTAACCCTAACCCTTACCCGAAGCCTTACCCTAACCCGTCCCATAATCCTACTCCGTACGCTAACACTAACCCGTACCCTAACACGTACGCTCACCCTAAACCGTTGTCGTACCATAACCTGTACCCTAAACCGTCCCCGTCCCCGTCCCCTAAACATAACCCTAAACCTCACCCTTACCCGTAGCCTTCCCCTAACCCGTCCCCTATTCCTAACCTATACGCTAACTCTAACCCGTACCCTAACATGTACGCTCACCCTAAAGAGTTGTCGTACACTAAACTCTACCCTAAACCGTCCCCGTCCCCGTCCCCTAACCCTAACCCTAACCCTAACCCTTACCCGAAGCCTTACCCTAACAAGTCCCCAATCCTAACCCGTACGCTAACACTAACACATACCCTAACAAGTACGCTCACACTAAACCGTTGTCGTACCCTAACCTATACCCTAAACAGTCCCCGTACCCTAACCCTAACCCTAACCCAAACCCTTACCCGAAGCCTTACCCTAACCCGTCCCCTAATCCTAACCCGTACGCTAACACTAAACCTTACCCTAACACGTACGCACACTCTAAACTGTTGTCATATCCTATCCTGTACCCTAAACCTTCCCCGTGCCCGTCCCCTAACCCTAACCCTTACCCGAAGCCTTACCCTAACCTGTCCCCTAATCCTAACCCGTACGCTAACACTAACCCTTACCCTAACACGTACACACACCCTAAACTGTTGTCCAATCCTATCCTGTACCCTAAACCTTCCCCGTGCCCGTCCCCTAAACCTAACCCTTACCAGAAGCCTTACCCTAACCCGTCCCGTAATCCTAACCCGTACGCTAACACTAACCCGTACCCTAACATATACGCTCACCCTAAAACCTTGTCGTACCCTAACCTGTACCCTAAATCGTCCCTGTCCCCTAACCCTAACCCTAACCTTAAACCTTACCCGACGCCTTACCCTAATCCGTCCCATAATCCTAACCCGTACGCTAACACTAACCCGTACCCTAACATGTACGCTCACCCTAAAACCTTGTCGTACCCTAACCTGTACCCTAAATCGTCCCTGTCCCCTAACCCTAACCCTAACCCTAACCTTAAACCTTACCCGACGCCTTACCCTAACCCGTCCCATAATCCTAACCCGTACGCTAACACTAACCCGTACCCTAACATGTACGCTCACCCTAAACTGTTATCGTACCCTAACCTGTACCCTAAACCGTCCCTGTCCCCGACCATTAACCCTAACCCTAACCCTAACCCTAACCCTTACTTGACGCCTTACCCTAACCCGTCCCCAAATCCTAACCCGTATGCTAACACTAACCCGTACCCTAACACGCACGCTCACCCTAAACCGTTGTCGTACACTAACATGTACCCTAAACCGTCCCCGTCCCCTAACCCTAACCCTAACCCTAAACCTAAACCTAACCCTTACCCGAAGCCTTACCATAACCCGTCCTCTAATCCTAACCCGTACGCTAACAGTAAACTGTGCCCTAACATGTACGCTGAATCTAAACCAATGTCCTACCCTAACCTGTACCCTAAACCATCCCACTCCCCTAACCCTAACCCTAACCCTAACCCTAACCCTTACACCAAGCCTTACACTAACCCGTGCCCTAATCCTAACCCGTACGCTAACACTAACCCATACCCTAACACGTACGCTCACCCTAAACCGCTGTCGTACACTAACCTGTACCCTAAACCGTCCCCGTCCCCGTCCCCGTCCACTAACCCTAATCCTAAACCTAACCCTTACCCGAAGCCTTACCCTAACCCGTCCCCTAATCCTAAACCATACGCTAACACTAACCCGTGCCCTAACACGTACGCTCACCCTAAAGTGTGGTTGTACCCTAACCAGTACACTAAACCGTCCCCGTCCCCGTTCCCTAACCCTAACCCTAACCCAAACCCTAAGCCTTACCCGAAGCCTTACCCTAACCCGTCTCATAATCCTAACCGATACGCTAAAACTAACCCATGCCCTAACACATACGCTCAACCTAAACCGTTGTCATACCCTAACCTGTACCCTAAACCGTCCCCGTCCCCTAAACCTAACCCTAATCCTTATGCGAAGCCTTACACTAACCCGTCCCCTAATCCTAACCCATACGCTAACTCTAACCCGTATCCTAACACGTACGCTCACCCTAAACCATTCTCATACACTAACCTGTACCCTAAACCATTCCCTTCAACTAACCTTAACCCTAACCCTTACCCGAAGCCTTACCATAACCCGTCCTCTAATCCTAACCTGTACGGTAACAGTAAACTGTGCCCTAAAATGTACACTCAACCTAAACCATTGTCCTACCCTAACTTGTACCCTAAACCGTCCCCGTCCCCTAACCCTAACCCTAAACCTAGCCCTAAACCTAAACCTTACCCCAAGCCTTAACCTAACCCGACCCTTAATCCTAACCCGTACGCTAACACTAACCCATACCCTAACACGCACGCTCACCCTAAATCTTTGTCGTACCCTAACATGTACCCTAAACCGTCCCCGTCCCCTAACCCTAACCCTAACCCTAACCCTAACACTTACCCGAAGCATTACACTAACCCGTCCCGTAATCCTAATCCGTACGCTAACACTAACCCGTGTCCTAACACGTACCCTCACCCTAAACCGTTTTCGTACCCTAACCTGTACCCTAAACCGTCACCGTCCCCTAGCCCTAACCCTAACCCTAACCCTTACGCGAAGCCTTACCCTAACCCGTCCCCAATCCTAACCCGTACGCTAACACTAACAAGTACCCTAACACATACGCTCACCCTAAACTGTTGTCGTACACTAACCTGTAACCTAATCCGTCACCGTCCCCTAACCCTAACCCTAACCCTAACCCTAACCCTTACCCGAAGCCTTACCCTAATCTGTCCCCTAATCCTAACCCGTATGCTAACACTAACCCTTGCCCTAACACGTACACTCACCCTAAACCATTGTCGTACCCTAACCTGTACCCTGAACCGTCCCTGTACCCTAACCCTAACCCTAACTCTAACCCTAACCCTAACCCTAACACTTACCCGAAGCCTTACCCTAACCCGTCCCATAATCCTAACCCGTACGCTAACACTAACCCGTACCCTAACACGTACGCTCACCCTAAACCGTTGACGTACCCTAACCTGTACCTTAAACCGTCCCCGTCCCCTAACCCTAACCCTAACCCTAACCCTTACCAGAAGCCTTACCCTAACCCGTCCCGTAATCCTAACCCGTACGCTAACACTAACCCGTACCCTAACACGTACGCTCACCCTAAAACCTTGTCGTACCCTAACCTGTACCCTAAATCGTCCCTGTCCCCTAACCCTAACCTTAAACCTTACCCGAAGCCTTACCCTAAGCGGTCCCCTAAACCTAACCCGCACGCTAACACTAACCCGTGCCCTAACACGTACGCTCACCCGAAACATTTGTCGTACACTAAGCTGTACCCTAAACCGTCCCCATTACCTAACACTAACCCGAACCCTAACCATAACCCTAAACCTTACCCGAAGCCTTACCCTAACCCGTCCCCTAATCCTAACCGTACGCTAACACTAACCCGTGCCCTAACACGTACGCTCACCCTAAAGCGTTGTCGTACCCTAACCTGTACCCTAAACCGTTCCTGTCCCTGTTCCCTAACCCTAACCCTAACCCAAACCCTAACCCTTACCCAAAGCCTTACACTAACCCATCCCAAAATCCTAAACGCTACGCTAACACTAACCCGTGCCCTAACACGTACGCTCACCCTAAACCGTTGTCGTACATTAACCTGTACCCTAAATCGTCCCTGTCCCCTAACACTAACCCTAACCCTAATCCTTACCCGAAGCCTTACCCTAATTCGTCCCCTAATTCTAACCCGTATGCTAACACTAACCTGTATCCTAACACATACGCTCACCCTAAAACTTTGTCGTACACTAAGCTGTACCCTAAATTGTCCCCGTCCCCTAACCCTAAACCTAACCCTTACACAAAGCCTTACCCTAACCCGTCCCCTAATCCTAACCCGTACGCTAACACTAACCCGTAACCCAACCCGTATGCTCAACCTAAACCGTTCTCGTACACTAACCTGTACCCTAAACCGTCCCGTCCCCGTCCCCTAACCCTAGCCCTTACCCGAAACCTTACCCTAACATGTCCCCTATTCCTAACCCGTACGCTAACACTATCCCGTACCCTTACACGTACGCTCACCTTAAAACGTTGTCGTACACTAACCTGTAACCTAAACCGTCTCCGTCCCCTAACCCTAACCCTAACCCTTACCCGGAGCCTTACCCTAACCTGTCCCCTAATCCTAACCCGTACGCTAACACTAACCCTTGCCCTAACACGTACGCTCACCCTAAACCGTTGTCGTACCCTAAACCGTCCCTCTACCCTAACCCTAACCCTAACCCTTATCCTAACCCTAAAGCTTACCCGAAGCCTTAACCTAACCCGTCCCCTAATCCTAACCCGTATGCTAACACTAACCCGTCCCCTAACACGTAATCTCACCCTAAATCGTTGTCGTACCCTAACCTATACCCTAAACCGTCACCGTCCCCGTCCCCTATCCCTAACCCTAAGCCTAACCCTGAAGCTTACCCGAAGCCTTACCCTAACCCGTCCCCTAATTCTAACCCGTACGGTAACACTAACCCGTACCCTAACACGTACGCTCACCCTAAACGGTTGTCGTACCCTAACCTGTACCCTAAACCGTGTCCATCCCCTAAACCTAACCCTAACCCTAACCCTAACCTTAACCCATACCCGAAGCCTTACCCTAACCCGTCCCCTAATCCTAACCCGTACACTAACACTAACACGTACCCTAACACTTACGGTCACCCTGAACCATTGTCGTACCCTAAACTGTACCCTAAACCGTCCCCGTCCCCTAACCCTAACCCTAACCCTAACCCTAACCCTAACCCTTACCCGAAGCCTTATCCTAACCCGTCCCCTAATCCTAAACTGTACGCTGACACTAACACGTACCCTAACACGTACGATCACCCTAAACCGTTGTCGTAACCTAACCTGTACCCTAAACCGTCCCCGTCCCCGTCACCTAACCATAACGCTAAGCCTAACCCTGAAGCTTACCCGAAGCCTTACCCTAACCCGTCCCCAATCCTAACCCGTACTGTAACACTAACCCGTACCCTAACACGTACACTCACCCTAAACCGTTGTCGTACACTAAACTGTACCCTAAACCGTGTCCGTCCCCTAAACCTAACACTAAACCTAAACCTAACCCTAACCCTTACCCGAAGCCTTACCCTAACCCGTCCCCTAAACATAACCCGTACGCGAACACTAACACGTACCCTAACACGTACGGTCACCCTGAACCGTTGTCGTACACTAAACTGTACCCTAAACCGTCCCCGTCCCTTAACCCTAACCCTAACCCTAACCCTAACCAAAACCCTAATCCTTACCCGAAGCCTTACCATAACCCGTCCCCTAATCCTAACCCATACATTAACACTAAACCGTAACCTAACACCTACGCTCACCCTAAACCGTTGTCGTACACTAACCTGTACCCTAAACCGTCCCTGTCCCCTACACCTAACCATAACCCTAACCCTAACACTAACCCTTACCCGAAGCCTTACCCTAACCCGTCCCCTAATCCTAAGCCGTACGCTAACACTAACCCGTACACTAACACGTATGATCACCCTAAACCGTTGTCGTACCCTTACTTGTAACCTAAACCGTCCCCGTCCCCTAACCCTAACCCTAACCCTAACCCTAACACTTACCCAAAGCCTTACCCTAACACATCAAGTAAACCTAAATCGTACGCTAACACTAACCCATGCCCTAACACGTACGCTCACCCTAAACCGTTGTCGTACACTAAACTGTACCCTAAACTGTCCCTGTCCCCTAACCCTAACCCTAAGCCTAACCCTAACCATTACGCAAAGCCTTACCCTAACCCGTCCCCCAATCCTAACCCGTACGCTAACACTAACACGTACCCTAACACTTACGGTCACCCTGAACCATTGTCGTACCCTAAACTGTACCCTAAACCGTCCCCGTCCCTTAACCCTAACCCTAACCCTAACCCGAACCCTAACCCTAATCCTTACCCGAAGCCTTACCATAACCCGTCCCCTAATCCTAACCTGTACGCTAACACTAAACCGTAACCTATCACGTACGCTCACACTAAACTGTTGTCGTACCCTAACCTGTACCCTAAACCGTCCCTGGCCCCTAACCCTAACTCTAACACTAACCCTTACCCGAAGCCTAACACTAACCCGTCCCCTAATCCTAAGCCGTGCGCTAACAATAACCCATAACCCAACATGTACGCTCAAACTAAACCGTTGTCGTACCCTAAACTGTCCCCATCCCCTAACCCTAACCCTAACCCTAACCCTAACCCTTACCCGAAGCCTTACCCTAACCCGTCCCCTAATCCTAACCCGTATGCTAACACTAACCCGTACCCTAACACGTACGCTCACCCTAAAACGTTGTTGTACCCAAACTTTTGCCCTAAACCGTCCCCGTCCCCGTCCCCTAACCCTAACGCTAACCCTTACCCAAAGCCTTACCCTAACACGTCCCCTAATCCTAACCCGTACGCTAACACTAAACCGTACCTTAACACGTACGCTCACTCTAAACAGTTGTCGTACCCTAACCTGTACCCTAAACCGTCCCCGTCCCCTAACCCTAACCCTAACCCTAACCCTAACCCTTACACAAAGCCTTACCGTAACCTGTCCCCTAATCCTAACCCATATGCTAACACTAAGCCGTACCCTAACACGTATGCTCACCCTAAACCATTGTCGTACCCTAACCTGTACCCTAAACCATCCCCGTGCCCTAACCCTAACCCTTTCCCTAACCCTAACCCTAACCCTAACCCTTACTCGAAGCCTTCCCATAACCCGTCCCCTAATGCTAACCCGTATGTTAACACTAACCCGTAACCTAACACGTACGCTCACCCTAAACCGTTGTCGTACCCTAGCCTGTAACCTAAACCGTCCCTGTCCCCTAGCCCTAACAGTAAACCTAACCCTAACACTAACCCTTACCCGAAGCCTTTCCCTAACCCGTACCCTAATCCTAACCCGTACGCTAACACTAACTTGTACCCTAAAACGTACGCTCACCCTAAACCGTTGTTGTACCCTAACCTGTACCCTAAACCGTCCCCGTCCCCTAACCATAACCCTAACCCTAAACCTTACCCGAAGCCTTACACTAACCCGTCCCCTAATCCTAAACCGTACGCTGACACTAACACGTAGCCTAACACGTACGCTCACCCTAAACCGTTTTCGTACACTAACCTGTACCCTAAACCGTGTCCGTCCCCTATACCTAACCCTAACCCTAACCCTAAACCTAACCCTTACACGAAGCCTTACCCTTACCCGTCCCCTAATCCTAACCCGTACGCTAACAATAACATGTACCCTAAAACGTACGGTCACCCTGAACCATTGTCGTACCCTAAACTGTACCCTAAACCGTACCCGTCCCTTAACCCTAACCCTAACCCTAACCCTAATTCTTTCCTGAAGCCTTAACATAACCCGTCCCCTAAACCTAACCCGTACACTAACATTAAATTGTAACCTAACACGTACGCTCACACTAAACCGTTGTCGTACTCTAACCTGTACACTAAACCCTCCCTGTCCCCTAACCCTAACCGTAACCCTAACCCTATCACTAACCCTTACCCGAAGCCTAACACTAACCCGTCCCCTAATCCTAAGCCGTGTGCTAACAGTAACCCATACCCCAACATGTACGCTCAACCTAAACCGTTGTCGTACCCTAAACTGTCCCCATCCCCTAACCCTAACCCTAACCCTAACCCCAACCCTAACCCTTACCCGAAGCCTTACCCTAACCCGTCCCCTAATCCTAACCCGTACGCTAACACTAACCCGTACCCTAACACGTACGCTCACCCTAAAACTTTGTCGTACCCTAACCTGTACCCTAAACCGTCCCCGTCCCCTAACCCTAACCCTAACCCTTACCCGAAGCCTTACCCTAACCCGTCCCCTAATGCTAACCCGTACGCTAACACTAACCCGTACCCTAACACGTACGCTCACCCTAAACCGTAGTTGTACCCTTACCTGTACCCTAAACCATCCCCGTCCCCTAACCCTAACCCTAACCCTTACCGGAAGCCTTAACCTAACCCGTCCCCTAATCCTAACCCGTACGCTAACACTAAACAGTACCCTAACACGTACGCTCACCCTAAACCGTGGACGTACCCTAACCTGTACCTTAAACCGTCCCCATCCCCTAACCCTAACCCGAACCCTAACACTAACCCTTACCCGAATACTTAACCTAACCTGTCCCCTACTCCTAACCCGTACGCTAACACTAACCCATACCCTAACACGTACGCTCACCCTAAACCACTGTCATACCCTAACCTGTACCCTAAACAGTCCCCGTCCCCTAACCCTAACCCTAACCCTAACTCTTACCTGAAGCCTTACACTAACCCGTACCCTAATCCTAACCCGTACGCTATCACTAAACCGTACCCTGAGACGTACGCTCACCCTAAAAGGTTGTCGTACTCTAACCTGTACCCTACACCGTCCCCTAACCCTAACCCTAACCCTTACCCGAAGCCTTACCCTAACCCGTCCCCTAATCCTAAACCGTACGCTAACACTAACCCGTGCCCTAACACATACGCTCACCCTAAAGCGTTGTCGTACCCTAACCTGTACCCTAAACCGTCCCCGTCCCCGTCCCATAACCCTAACCCTAACCCTAACCGTAACACTTACCCGAAGCCTTACCCTAACACGTCTCCTAATCCTAACCCGTATGCTAACACTAACCCGTACCCTAACACGTACGCTCACCCTAAACCATTGTCCTACCCTAACCTGTACCCTAAACCGTCCCCGTCCCCGTCCCCTAAACCTAACACTAACCCTAACCCTAACCATTCCCCAAAGCCTTACCCTAACCGTCCCCTAATCCTAAACCGTACGCTCACACTAACCCGTGCCCTAACACGTACGCTCACCCTTAATCGTTTTCGTACCCTAACCTGTACCCTAAACCATCCCCGTCCCCTAACCCTAACCCTAACACTATCCCTAACCCTTACCCGAAGCCTTACCCTAACTCGGCCCCCAATTCTAAACCATACGCTAACACTAACCCGTACCCTAACACGTACGGTCACCCTAAAACTTTGTCGTACCCTAAACTGTACCCTAAGTCCTCCCCTTCCCCTAAGCCTAACCCTAACCCTAATACTTACCCGAAGCCTTACCCTGAACCGTCCCCTAATCCTAACCCGTACACTAACACTAACCGGTGCCCTAAAACGAATGCTCACCCTAAACCGCTGTCGTACAATAACCTGTACCCTAAACCGTCCCCGTCCCCGTCCCCTAACCCTAACCCTAAACCTAACCCTTACCCGAAGCCTTACCCTAACCCGTCCCCTAATCCTAACCCGTACGCTAACACTAACCCGTGCCCTAACAGGTACGCTCACCCTAAAGCGTGGTCGTACCCTAACCTGTACACTAAACCGTCCCCGTCCCCGTTCCCTAACCCTAACCCTATCCCAAACCCTACCCCTTACCCGAAGCCTTACCCTAACCCGTCCCATAATCCTAAATAATACGCTAAAACTACCCCATGCCCTAACACATACGCTCACCCTAAACCGTTGTCGTACACTAACCTGTACCCTAAACCGTCTCCGTCCCCGTCCCCTAAACTTAACCCTAAACCTCACCCTTACCCGTAGCCTTACCCTAACCCGTCCCCTATTCCTAACCTATACGCTAACTCTAACCCGTACCCTAACATGTACGCTCACCCTAAAGAGTTGTCGTACACTAACCTCTACCCTAAACCTTCCCCGTCACCGTCCCCTAACCCTAACCCTAACCCTAACCCTTACCCGAAGCCTTACCCTAACAAGTCCCCAATCCTAACCCGTACGCTAACACTAACACATACCCTAACACGTACGGTCACCCTACACCGTTGTCGTACCCTAACCTATACCCTAAACAGTCCCCGTACCCTAACCCTAACCCTAACCCTAACCCTTACCCGACGCCTTACCCTAACCCGTCCCATAATCCTAACCCGTACGCTAACACTAACCCGTACCCTAACATGTACGCTCACCCTAAACTGTTATCGTACCCTAACCTGTACCCTAAACCGTCCCTGTCCCCGACCCTTAACCCTAACCCTTACTTGACGCCTTACCCTAACCCGTCCCCAAATCCTAACCCGTACGCTAACACTAACCCGTACCCTAACACGCACGCTCACCCTAAACCGTTGTCGTACCGTAACATGTACCCTAAACCGTCCCCGTCCCCTAACCCTAACCCTAACCCTAAACCTAAACCTAACCCTTACCCGAAACCTTACCATAACCCGTCCTCTAATCCTAACCCGTATGCTAACAGTAAACTGTGCCCTAACATGTACGCTGAACCTAAACCATTGTCCTACCCTAACCTGTACCCTAAACCGTCCCACTCCCCTAACCCTAACCCTAACCCTAACCCTAACCCTTACACCAAGCCTTACCCTAACCCGTGCCCTAATCCTAACCCGTACGCTAACACTAACCCATACCCTAACACGTACGCTCACCCTAAACCGCTGTCGTACACTAACCTGTACCCTAAACCGTCCCCGTACCCGTCCCCGTCCCCGTCCCCTAACCCTAAACCTAACCCTTACCCGAAGCCTTACCCTAACCCGTCCCCTAATCCTAACCCGTACGCTAACACTAACCCGTGCCCTAACACGTACGCTCACCCTAAAGTGTGGTTGTACCCTAACCAGTACACTAAACCGTCCCCGTCCCCGTTTCCTAACCCTAACCCTAACCCAAACCCTAAGCCTTACCCGAAGCCTTACCCTAACCCGTCTCATAATCCTAACCGATACGTTAAAACTAACCCATGCCCTAACACATACGCTCACCCTAAACCGTTGTCATACCCTAACCTGTACCCTAAACCGTCCCCGTCCCCTAACCCTAACCCTAATCCTTACCCGAAGCCTTACACTAACCCGTCCCCTAATCCTAACCCATACGCTAACTCTAACCCGTATCCTAACACGTACGCTCACCCTAAACCATTCTCATACACTAACCTGTACCCTAAACCATCCCCGTCAACTAACCTTAACCCTAAACCTTACCCGAAGCCTTACCATAACCCGTCCTCTAATCCTAACCCGTACGCTAACAGTAAACTGTGCCCTAAAATGTACACTCAACCTAAACCATTGTCCTACCCTAACTTGTACCCTAAACCGTCCCCGTCCCCTAACCCTAACCCTAAACCTAGCCCTAAACCTAAACCTTACCGCAAGCCTTACCCTAACCCGACCCTTAATCCTAACCCGTACGCTAACACTAACCCATACCCTAACACGCACGCTCACCCTAAATCTTTGTCGTACCCTAACATGTACCCTAAACCGTCCCCGTCCCCTAACCCTAACCCTAACCCTAACCCTAACACTTACCCGAAGCATTACACTAACCCGTCCCGTAATCCTAATCCGTACGCTAACACTAACTCGTGTCCTAACACGTACCCTCACCCTAAACCGTTGTCGTACCCTAACCTGTACCCTAAACCGTCACCGTCCCCTAGCCCTAACCCTAACCCTAACCCTTACGTGAAGCCTTACCCTAACCCGTCCCCAATCCTAACCCGTACGCTAACACTAACAAGTACCCTAACACATACGCTCACCCTAAAATGTTGTCGTACACTAACCTGTAACCTAAACCGTCCCCGTCCCCTAACCCTAACCCTAACCCTAACCCTAACCCTAACCCTTACCCGAAGCCTTACCCTAATCTGTCCCCTAATCCTAACCCGTATGCTAACACTAACCCTTGCCCTAACACGTACACTCACCCTAAACCATTGTCGTACCCTAACCTGTACCCTGAACCGTCCCTGTACCCTAACCCTAACCCTAACTCTAACCCTAACCCTAACCCTAACACTTACCCGAAGCCTTACCCTAACCCGTCCCATAATCCTAACCCGTACGCTAACACTAACCCGTACCCTAACACGTACGCTCACCCTTAATCGTTTTCGTACCCTAACCTGTACCCTAAACCATCCCCGTCCCCTAACCCTAACCCTAACACTATCCCTAACCCTTACCCGAAGCCTTACCCTAACTCGGCCCCCAATTCTAAACCATACGCTAACACTAACCCGTACCCTAACACGTACGGTCACCCTAAAACTTTGTCGTACCCTAAACTGTACCCTAAGTCCTCCCCTTCCCCTAAGCCTAACCCTAACCCTAATACTTACCCGAAGCCTTACCCTGAACCGTCCCCTAATCCTAACCCATACACTAACACTAACCGGTGCCCTAAAACGAATGCTCACCCTAAACCGCTGTCGTACAATAACCTGTACCCTAAACCGTCCCCGTCCCCGTCCCCTAACCCTAACCCTAAACCTAACCCTTACCCGAAGCCTTACCCTAACCCGTCCCCTAATCCTAACCCGTACGCTAACACTAACCCGTGCCCTAACAGGTACGCTCACCCTAAAGCGTGGTCGTACCCTAACCTGTACACTAAACCGTCCCCGTCCCCGTTCCCTAACCCTAACCCTATCCCAAACCCTACCCCTTACCCGAAGCCTTACCCTAACCCGTCCCATAATCCTAAATAATACGCTAAAACTACCCCATGCCCTAACACATACGCTCACCCTAAACCGTTGTCGTACCCTAACCTGTACCCTAAACCGTCTCCGTCCCCGTCCCCTAAACTTAACCCTAAACCTCACCCTTACCCGTAGCCTTACCCTAACACGTCTCCTAATCCTAACCCGTATGCTAACACTAACCCGTACCCTAACACGTACGCTCACCCTAAACCATTGTCCTACCCTAACCTGTACCCTAAACCGTCCCCGTCCCCGTCCCCTAAACCTAACACTAACCCTAACCCTAACCATTCCCCAAAGCCTTACCCTAACCGTCCCCTAATCCTAAACCGTACGCTCACACTAACCCGTGCCCTAACACGTACGCTCACCCTTAATCGTTTTCGTACCCTAACCTGTACCCTAAACCATCCCCGTCCCCTAACCCTAACCCTAACACTATCCCTAACCCTTACCCGAAGCCTTACCCTAACTCGGCCCCCAATTCTAAACCATACGCTAACACTAACCCGTACCCTAACACGTACGGTCACCCTAAAACTTTGTCGTACCCTAAACTGTACCCTAAGTCCTCCCCTTCCCCTAAGCCTAACCCTAACCCTAATACTTACCCGAAGCCTTACCCTGAACCGTCCCCTAATCCTAACCCGTACACTAACACTAACCGGTGCCCTAAAACGAATGCTCACCCTAAACCGCTGTCGTACAATAACCTGTACCCTAAACCGTCCCCGTCCCCGTCCCCTAACCCTAACCCTAAACCTAACCCTTACCCGAAGCCTTACCCTAACCCGTCCCCTAATCCTAACCCGTACGCTAACACTAACCCGTGCCCTAACAGGTACGCTCACCCTAAAGCGTGGTCGTACCCTAACCTGTACACTAAACCGTCCCCGTCCCCGTTCCCTAACCCTAACCCTATCCCAAACCCTACCCCTTACCCGAAGCCTTACCCTAACCCGTCCCATAATCCTAAATAATACGCTAAAACTACCCCATGCCCTAACACATACGCTCACCCTAAACCGTTGTCGTACACTAACCTGTACCCTAAACCGTCTCCGTCCCCGTCCCCTAAACTTAACCCTAAACCTCACCCTTACCCGTAGCCTTACCCTAACCCGTCCCCTATTCCTAACCTATACGCTAACTCTAACCCGTACCCTAACATGTACGCTCACCCTAAAGAGTTGTCGTACACTAACCTCTACCCTAAACCTTCCCCGTCACCGTCCCCTAACCCTAACCCTAACCCTAACCCTTACCCGAAGCCTTACCCTAACAAGTCCCCAATCCTAACCCGTACGCTAACACTAACACATACCCTAACACGTACGGTCACCCTACACCGTTGTCGTACCCTAACCTATACCCTAAACAGTCCCCGTACCCTAACCCTAACCCTAACCCTAACCCTTACCCGACGCCTTACCCTAACCCGTCCCATAATCCTAACCCGTACGCTAACACTAACCCGTACCCTAACATGTACGCTCACCCTAAACTGTTATCGTACCCTAACCTGTACCCTAAACCGTCCCTGTCCCCGACCCTTAACCCTAACCCTTACTTGACGCCTTACCCTAACCCGTCCCCAAATCCTAACCCGTACGCTAACACTAACCCGTACCCTAACACGCACGCTCACCCTAAACCGTTGTCGTACCGTAACATGTACCCTAAACCGTCCCCGTCCCCTAACCCTAACCCTAACCCTAAACCTAAACCTAACCCTTACCCGAAACCTTACCATAACCCGTCCTCTAATCCTAACCCGTATGCTAACAGTAAACTGTGCCCTAACATGTACGCTGAACCTAAACCATTGTCCTACCCTAACCTGTACCCTAAACCGTCCCACTCCCCTAACCCTAACCCTAACCCTAACCCTAACCCTTACACCAAGCCTTACCCTAACCCGTGCCCTAATCCTAACCCGTACGCTAACACTAACCCATACCCTAACACGTACGCTCACCCTAAACCGCTGTCGTACACTAACCTGTACCCTAAACCGTCCCCGTACCCGTCCCCGTCCCCGTCCCCTAACCCTAAACCTAACCCTTACCCGAAGCCTTACCCTAACCCGTCCCCTAATCCTAACCCGTACGCTAACACTAACCCGTGCCCTAACACGTACGCTCACCCTAAAGTGTGGTTGTACCCTAACCAGTACACTAAACCGTCCCCGTCCCCGTTTCCTAACCCTAACCCTAACCCAAACCCTAAGCCTTACCCGAAGCCTTACCCTAACCCGTCTCATAATCCTAACCGATACGTTAAAACTAACCCATGCCCTAACACATACGCTCACCCTAAACCGTTGTCATACCCTAACCTGTACCCTAAACCGTCCCCGTCCCCTAACCCTAACCCTAATCCTTACCCGAAGCCTTACACTAACCCGTCCCCTAATCCTAACCCATACGCTAACTCTAACCCGTATCCTAACACGTACGCTCACCCTAAACCATTCTCATACACTAACCTGTACCCTAAACCATCCCCGTCAACTAACCTTAACCCTAAACCTTACCCGAAGCCTTACCATAACCCGTCCTCTAATCCTAACCCGTACGCTAACAGTAAACTGTGCCCTAAAATGTACACTCAACCTAAACCATTGTCCTACCCTAACTTGTACCCTAAACCGTCCCCGTCCCCTAACCCTAACCCTAAACCTAGCCCTAAACCTAAACCTTACCGCAAGCCTTACCCTAACCCGACCCTTAATCCTAACCCGTACGCTAACACTAACCCATACCCTAACACGCACGCTCACCCTAAATCTTTGTCGTACCCTAACATGTACCCTAAACCGTCCCCGTCCCCTAACCCTAACCCTAACCCTAACCCTAACACTTACCCGAAGCATTACACTAACCCGTCCCGTAATCCTAATCCGTACGCTAACACTAACTCGTGTCCTAACACGTACCCTCACCCTAAACCGTTGTCGTACCCTAACCTGTACCCTAAACCGTCACCGTCCCCTAGCCCTAACCCTAACCCTAACCCTTACGTGAAGCCTTACCCTAACCCGTCCCCAATCCTAACCCGTACGCTAACACTAACAAGTACCCTAACACATACGCTCACCCTAAAATGTTGTCGTACACTAACCTGTAACCTAAACCGTCCCCGTCCCCTAACCCTAACCCTAACCCTAACCCTAACCCTAACCCTTACCCGAAGCCTTACCCTAATCTGTCCCCTAATCCTAACCCGTATGCTAACACTAACCCTTGCCCTAACACGTACACTCACCCTAAACCATTGTCGTACCCTAACCTGTACCCTGAACCGTCCCTGTACCCTAACCCTAACCCTAACTCTAACCCTAACCCTAACCCTAACACTTACCCGAAGCCTTACCCTAACCCGTCCCATAATCCTAACCCGTACGCTAACACTAACCCGTACCCTAACACGTACGCTCACCCTTAATCGTTTTCGTACCCTAACCTGTACCCTAAACCATCCCCGTCCCCTAACCCTAACCCTAACACTATCCCTAACCCTTACCCGAAGCCTTACCCTAACTCGGCCCCCAATTCTAAACCATACGCTAACACTAACCCGTACCCTAACACGTACGGTCACCCTAAAACTTTGTCGTACCCTAAACTGTACCCTAAGTCCTCCCCTTCCCCTAAGCCTAACCCTAACCCTAATACTTACCCGAAGCCTTACCCTGAACCGTCCCCTAATCCTAACCCATACACTAACACTAACCGGTGCCCTAAAACGAATGCTCACCCTAAACCGCTGTCGTACAATAACCTGTACCCTAAACCGTCCCCGTCCCCGTCCCCTAACCCTAACCCTAAACCTAACCCTTACCCGAAGCCTTACCCTAACCCGTCCCCTAATCCTAACCCGTACGCTAACACTAACCCGTGCCCTAACAGGTACGCTCACCCTAAAGCGTGGTCGTACCCTAACCTGTACACTAAACCGTCCCCGTCCCCGTTCCCTAACCCTAACCCTATCCCAAACCCTACCCCTTACCCGAAGCCTTACCCTAACCCGTCCCATAATCCTAAATAATACGCTAAAACTACCCCATGCCCTAACACATACGCTCACCCTAAACCGTTGTCGTACCCTAACCTGTACCCTAAACCGTCTCCGTCCCCGTCCCCTAAACTTAACCCTAAACCTCACCCTTACCCGTAGCCTTACCCTAACCCGTCCCCTATTCCTAACCTATACGCTAACTCTAACCCGTACCCTAACATGTACACTCACCCTAAAGAGTTGTCGTACACTAACCTCTACCCTAAACCTTCCCCGTCCCCGTCCCCTAACCCTAACCCTAACCCTAACCCTTACCCGAAGCCTTACCCTAACAAGTCCCCAATCCTAACCCGTACGCTAACACTAACACATACCCTAACACGTACGCTCACCCTAAACCGTTGTCGTACCCTAACCTATACCCTAAACAGTCCCCGTACCCTAACCCTAACCCTAACCCTAACCCTTACCCGAAGCCTTACCCTAACCCGTCCCCTAATCCTAACCTGTACGCTAACACTAAACCTTACCCTACCACGTACGCACACTCTAAACTGTTGTCATATCCTATCCTGTACGCTAAAACTTTCCCGTGCCCGTCCCCTAACCCTAACCCTAACCCTTACCCGAAGCCTTACCCTAACCTGTCCCCTAATCCTAACCCGTACGCTAACACTAACCCTTACCCTAACACGTACGCACACCCTAAACTGTTGTCAAATCCTATCCTGTACCCTAAACCTTCCCCGTTCCTGTCCCCTAACCCTAACCCTAACCCTTACCCGAAGCCTTACCCTAACCTGTCCCCTAATCCTAACCCGTACGCTAACACTAACCCGTGCCTTAACACATACGCTCACCCTAAAGCGTTGTCGTACACTAACCTGTACCCTAAACCGTCCCCGTCCCCTAACCCTAACACTAACCCTAATACTAACCCTTACCCGAAGCCTTCCGTTAAACCGCCCCCTAATCCTAACCCGTACGCTAACCCTAACCCGTACCCTAACACGTACGCTCACCCTAAACCGTTGTCGTACCCTAAACTGTACCCTGAACCGTCCCCATCCCCAAACCCTAACCCTAACCCTTACCCGAAGCCTTACACTAACCTGTCCCCTAATCCTAACCCGTACGCTAACACTAACCCGTACCCTAACACATAGGCTCACTCTAAACCGTTCTCGTACACTAACCTGTACCCTAAACCGTCCCCATCCCCTAACCCTAACCCTAACCCTTACCCGGAGCCTTATCCTAACCCGTCCTCTAATCCTAAACCGTACGCTAACACTAACCCGTACCCTAACATGTTCGCTCACCGTAAACCGTTATCTTAACCTAAGCTGTACCCTAAACAGTCCCCGTCGCCTAAACATAACCGTAACCCTAACCCTAACACTTACCCGAATCCTTACCCTAACCCATCCTCTAATCCTAACCTGTACGCTAACAGTAAACTGTGCCCTAACATGTACCCTCAACCTAAACCGTTGTCCTACCCTAACCTCTACCCTAAACCGTCCCCGTCCCTAACCGTAACCCTAACACATACCCGAAGCCTTACCCTAACCCGTGTCCTAATCCTAACCCGTACGTTAACACTAACCCGTACCGTAACACGTACGCTCACCCTAAACCGTTGTCGTACCCCAACCTGTACCCTAAACCGTCCCTGTCCCCTAACCCTAACCCTAACCCTAAACCAAAACCTAACCTTTACCCGAAGTTTTACCCTAACCCATCCCATAATCCTATCCCGTACGCTAACCCTAACCCGTACCCTACCACGTACGCTCACCCTAAACCGTTGTCGTACCCTAACCTCTACCCTAAACCGTCCCCGTCCCCTAACAGTAACCCTAAACCTAACCCTAACCCTAACCCTTACCCGAAGCCTTACCCTAACCCGTCCCTTAATCCTAACCCGTACGCTAACACTAAACCGAGTCCTAACACGTACGCTCACCCTAAAACTTTGTCGTACCCTAACCTGTACCCTAAACCGTCCCCATCTCGTAACCCTTACCCTAACCCTAACAATTACCCGAATCCTTAACCTAACCCGTCCTCTAATCCTAACACGTACGCTCACAGTAAACCGTGCCCTAACACATACGCTCACCCTAAACCGTTGTCGTACCCTAACCTGTACCCTAAACCGTCCCCGTTCCCTAACCCTAACCCTAACCATAACCCTTACCCGAAGCCTTACCCTAACCCGTCCCCTGATCCTATCACGTACGCGAACACTAACCCATACCCTATCACGTACGCTCACCCTAAACATTTGTCGTACACTAACCTGTAGCCTAAACCGTCCCCGTCCCTTAACCCTAACCGTAACCCTAACCCTAACCCTAACCCTAACGCTTACCCGAAGCCTTACCCTAACGCGTCCCCTAATACTAACCAGTACGCTAACACTAACCTGTACCCTAACACGTACGCTCACCCTAAATCGTTGACGTACCCTAACCTGTACCCTAAACCGTCCCCGTCCCCTAACCCTAACCCTAAACCTAGCCCTAAACCTAAACCTTACCCCAAGCCTTACCCTAACCCGACCCTTAATCCTAACCCGTACGCTTACACTAACCCATACCCTAACACGCACGCTCACCCTAAATCTTTGTCGTACCCTAACATGTACCCTAAACCGTCCCCGTCCCCTAACCCTAACCCTAACCCTAACCCTAACACTTACCCGAAGCATTACACTAACCCGTCCCCTAATCCTAATCCGTACGCTAACACTAACCCGTGTCCTAACACGTACCCTCACCCTAAACCGTTTTCGTACCCTAACCTGTACCCTAAACCGTCACCGTCCCCTAGCCCTAACCCTAACCCTAACCCTTACGCGAAGCCTTACCCTAACCCGTCCCCAATCCTAACCCGTACGTTAACACTAACAAGTACCCTAACACATACGCTCACCCTAAACTGTTGTCGTACACTAACCTGTAACCTAATCCGTCCCCGTCCCCTAACCCTAACCCTAACCCTAACCCTAACCCTTACCCGAAGCCTTACCCTAATCTGTCCCCTAATCCTAACCCGTATGCTAACACTAACCCTTGCCCTAACACGTACACTCACCCTAAACCATTGTCGTACCCTAACCTGTACCCTGAACCGTCCCTGTACCCTAACCCTAACCCTAACTCTAACCCTAACCCTAACCCTAACACTTACCCGAAGCCTTACCCTAACCCGTCCCATAATCCTAACCCGTACGCTAACACTAACCAGTACCCTAACACGTATGCTCACCCTAAATCGATTTCGTACCCTAACCTGTACCCTAAACCATCCCCGTCCCCTAACCCTAACCCTAACACTATCCCTAACCCTTACCCGAAGCCTTACCCTAACTCGGCCCCCAATTCTAAACCATAAGCTAACACTAACCCGTACCCTAACACGTACGCTAACCCTAAAATTTTGTCGTACCCTAACCTGTACCCTAAGTCGTCCCCTTCCCCTAAGCCTAACCCTAACCCTAATACTTACCCGAAGCCTTACCCTAAACCGTCCCCTAATCCTAACCCTTACGCTAACACTAACCCGTGCCCTAAAATGAATGCTCACCCTAAACCGCTGTCGTACACTAACCTGTACCCTAAACCGTCCCCGTCCCCGTCCCCTATCCCTAACCCTAAACCTAACCCTTACCCGAAGCCTTACCCTAACCCGTCCCCTAATCCTAACCCGTACGCTAACACTAACCCGTGCCCTAACAGGTACGCTCACCCTAAAGCGTGGTCGTACCCTAACCTGTACACTAAACCGTCCCCATCCCCGTTCCCTAACCCTAACCCTATCCCAAACCCTACCCCTTACCCAAAGCCTTACCCTAACCCGTCCCATAATCCTAAATAATACGCTAAAACTACCCCATGCCCTAACACATACGCTCACCCTAAACCGTTGTCGTACCCTGACCTATACACTAAACCGTCCCTGTAGCCTAACCCTAACCCTAACCCTAACCCTAACCCTTACCCGAAGCCTTACCCTAACCCGTCCCATAATCCTACTCCGTACGCTAACACTAACCCGTACCCTAACACGTACGCTCACCCTAAACCGTTGTCGTACCATAACCTGTACCCTAAACCGTCCCCGTCCCCGTCCCCTAAACATAACCCTAAACCTCACCCTTACCCGTAGCCTTCCCCTAACCCGTCCCCTATTCCTAACCTATACGCTAACTCTAACCCGTACCCTAACATGTACGCTCACCCTAAAGAGTTGTCGTACACTAAACTCTACCCTAAACCGTCCCCGTCCCCGTCCCCTAACCCTAACCCTAACCCTAACCCTTACCCGAAGCCTTACCCTAACAAGTCCCCAATCCTAACCCGTACGCTAACACTAACACATACCCTAACAAGTACGCTCACCCTAAACCGTTGTCGTACCCTAACCTATACCCTAAACAGTCCCCGTACCCTAACCCTAACCCTAACCCAAACCCTTACCCGAAGCCTTACCCTAACCCGTCCCCTAATCCTAACCCGTACGCTAACACTAAACCTTACCCTAACACGTACGCACACTCTAAACTGTTGTCATATCCTATCCTGTACCCTAAACCTTCCCCGTGCCCGTCCCCTAACCCTAACCCTTACCCGAAGCCTTACCCTAACCTGTCCCCTAATCCTAACCCGTACGCTAACACTAACCCTTACCCTAACACGTACACACACCCTAAACTGTTGTCCAATCCTATCCTGTACCCTAAACCTTCCCCGTGCCCGTCCCCTAACCCTAACCCTTACCAGAAGCCTTACCCTAACCCGTCCCGTAATCCTAACCCGTACGCTAACACTAACCCGTACCCTAACATATACGCTCACCCTAAAACCTTGTCGTACCCTAACCTGTACCCTAAATCGTCCCTGTCCCCTAACCCTAACCCTAACCCTAACCTTAAACCTTACCCGACGCCTTACCCTAACCCGTCCCATAATCCTAACCCGTACGCTAACACTAACCCGTACCCTAACATGTACGCTCACCCTAAAACCTTGTCGTACCCTAACCTGTACCCTAAATCGTCCCTGTCCCCTAACCCTAACCCTAACCCTAACCTTAAACCTTACCCGACGCCTTACCCTAACCCGTCCCATAATCCTAACCCGTACGCTAACACTAACCCGTACCCTAACATGTACGCTCACCCTAAACTGTTATCGTACCCTAACCTGTACCCTAAACCGTCCCTGTCCCCGACCATTAACCCTAACCCTAACCCTAACCCTAACCCTTACTTGACGCCTTACCCTAACCCGTCCCCAAATCCTAACCCGTACGCTAACACTAACCCGTACCCTAACACGCACGCTCACCCTAAACCGTTGTCGTACACTAACATGTACCCTAAACCGTCCCCGTCCCCTAACCCTAACCCTAACCCTAAACCTAAACCTAACCCTTACCCGAAGCCTTACCATAACCCGTCCTCTAATCCTAACCCGTACGCTAACAGTAAACTGTGCCCTAACATGTACGCTGAATCTAAACCAATGTCCTACCCTAACCTGTACCCTAAACCATCCCACTCCCCTAACCCTAACCCTAACCCTAACCCTAACCCTTACACCAAGCCTTACCCTAACCCGTGCCCTAATCCTAACCCGTACGCTAACACTAACCCATACCCTAACACGTACGCTCACCCTAAACCGCTGTCGTACACTAACCTGTACCCTAAACCGTCCCCGTCCCCGTCCCCGTCCACTAACCCTAATCCTAAACCTAACCCTTACCCGAAGCCTTACCCTAACCCGTCCCCTAATCCTAAACCATACGCTAACACTAACCCGTGCCCTAACACGTACGCTCACCCTAAAGTGTGGTTGTACCCTAACCAGTACACTAAACCGTCCCCGTCCCCGTTCCCTAACCCTAACCCTAACCCAAACCCTAAGCCTTACCCGAAGCCTTACCCTAACCCGTCTCATAATCCTAACCGATACGCTAAAACTAACCCATGCCCTAACACATACGCTCAACCTAAACCGTTGTCATACCCTAACCTGTACCCTAAACCGTCCCCGTCCCCTAAACCTAACCCTAATCCTTATGCGAAGCCTTACACTAACCCGTCCCCTAATCCTAACCCATACGCTAACTCTAACCCGTATCCTAACACGTACGCTCACCCTAAACCATTCTCATACACTAACCTGTACCCTAAACCATTCCCTTCAACTAACCTTAACCCTAACCCTTACCCGAAGCCTTACCATAACCCGTCCTCTAATCCTAACCTGTACGGTAACAGTAAACTGTGCCCTAAAATGTACACTCAACCTAAACCATTGTCCTACCCTAACTTGTACCCTAAACCGTCCCCGTCCCCTAACCCTAACCCTAAACCTAGCCCTAAACCTAAACCTTACCCCAAGCCTTAACCTAACCCGACCCTTAATCCTAACCCGTACGCTAACACTAACCCATACCCTAACACGCACGCTCACCCTAAATCTTTGTCGTACCCTAACATGTACCCTAAACCGTCCCCGTCCCCTAACCCTAACCCTAACCCTAACCCTAACACTTACCCGAAGCATTACACTAACCCGTCCCGTAATCCTAATCCGTACGCTAACACTAACCCGTGTCCTAACACGTACCCTCACCCTAAACCGTTTTCGTACCCTAACCTGTACCCTAAACCGTCACCGTCCCCTAGCCCTAACCCTAACCCTAACCCTTACGCGAAGCCTTACCCTAACCCGTCCCCAATCCTAACCCGTACGCTAACACTAACAAGTACCCTAACACATACGCTCACCCTAAACTGTTGTCGTACACTAACCTGTAACCTAATCCGTCCCCGTCCCCTAACCCTAACCCTAACCCTAACCCTAACCCTTACCCGAAGCCTTACCCTAATCTGTCCCCTAATCCTAACCCGTATGCTAACTCTAACCCTTGCCCTAACACGTACACTCACCCTAAACCATTGTCGTACCCTAACCTGTACCCTGAACCGTCCCTGTACCCTAACCCTAACCCTAACTCTAACCCTAACCCTAACCCTAACACTTACCCGAAGCCTTACCCTAACCCGTCCCATAATCCTAACCCGTACGCTAACACTAACCCGTACCCTAACACGTACGCTCACCCTAAACCGTTGACGTACCCTAACCTGTACCTTAAACCGTCCCCGTCCCCTAACCCTAACCCTAACCCTAACCCTTACCAGAAGCCTTACCCTAACCCGTCCCGTAATCCTAACCCGTACGCTAACACTAACCCGTACCCTAACACGTACGCTCACCCTAAAACCTTGTCGTACCCTAACCTGTACCCTAAATCGTCCCTGTCCCCTAACCCTAACCTTAAACCTTACCCGAAGCCTTACCCTAACCGGTCCCCTAAACCTAACCCGCACGCTAACACTAACCCGTGCCCTAACACGTACGCTCACCCGAAACATTTGTCGTACACTAAGCTGTACCCTAAACCGTCCCCATTACCTAACACTAACCCGAACCCTAACCATAACCCTAAACCTTACCCGAAGCCTTACCCTAACCCGTCCCCTAATCCTAACCGTACGCTAACACTAACCCGTGCCCTAACACGTACGCTCACCCTAAAGCGTTGTCGTACCCTAACCTGTACCCTAAACCGTTCCTGTCCCTGTTCCCTAACCCTAACCCTAACCCAAACCCTAACCCTTACCCAAAGCCTTACACTAACCCATCCCAAAATCCTAAACGCTACGCTAACACTAACCCGTGCCCTAACACGTACGCTCACCCTAAACCGTTGTCGTACATTAACCTGTACCCTAAATCGTCCCTGTCCCCTAACACTAACCCTAACCCTAATCCTTACCCGAAGCCTTACCCTAATTCGTCCCCTAATTCTAACCCGTATGCTAACACTAACCTGTATCCTAACACATACGCTCACCCTAAAACTTTGTCGTACACTAAGCTGTACCCTAAATTGTCCCCGTCCCCTAACCCTAAACCTAACCCTTACACAAAGCCTTACCCTAACCCGTCCCCTAATCCTAACCCGTACGCTAACACTAACCCGTAACCCAACCCGTATGCTCAACCTAAACCGTTCTCGTACACTAACCTGTACCCTAAACCGTCCCGTCCCCGTCCCCTAACCCTAGCCCTTACCCGAAACCTTACCCTAACATGTCCCCTATTCCTAACCCGTACGCTAACACTATCCCGTACCCTTACACGTACGCTCACCTTAAAACGTTGTCGTACACTAACCTGTAACCTAAACCGTCTCCGTCCCCTAACCCTAACCCTAACCCTTACCCGGAGCCTTACCCTAACCTGTCCCCTAATCCTAACCCGTACGCTAACACTAACCCTTGCCCTAACACGTACGCTCACCCTAAACCGTTGTCGTACCCTAAACCGTCCCTCTACCCTAACCCTAACCCTAACCCTTATCCTAACCCTAAAGCTTACCCGAAGCCTTAACCTAACCCGTCCCCTAATCCTAACCCGTATGCTAACACTAACCCGTCCCCTAACACGTAATCTCACCCTAAACCGTTGTCGTACCCTAACCTATACCCTAAACCGTCCCCGTCCCCGTCCCCTATCCCTAACCCTAAGCCTAACCCTGAAGCTTACCCGAAGCCTTACCCTAACCCGTCCCCTAATTCTAACCCGTACGGTAACACTAACCCGTACCCTAACACGTACGCTCACCCTAAACGGTTGTCGTACCCTAACCTGTACCCTAAACCGTGTCCATCCCCTAAACCTAACCCTAACCCTAACCCTAACCTTAACCCTTACCCGAAGCCTTACCCTAACCCGTCCCCTAATCCTAACCCGTACACTAACACTAACACGTACCCTAACACTTACGGTCACCCTGAACCATTGTCGTACCCTAAACTGTACCCTAAACCGTCCCCGTCCCCTAACCCTAACCCTAACCCTAACCCTAACCCTAACCCTTACCCGAAGCCTTATCCTAACCCGTCCCCTAATCCTAAACTGTACGCTGACACTAACACGTACCCTAACACGTACGATCACCCTAAACCGTTGTCGTAACCTAACCTGTACCCTAAACCGTCCCCGTCCCCGTCACCTAACCATAACGCTAAGCCTAACCCTGAAGCTTACCCGAAGCCTTACCCTAACCCGTCCCCAATCCTAACCCGTACTGTAACACTAACCCGTACCCTAACACGTACACTCACCCTAAACCGTTGTCGTACACTAAACTGTACCCTAAACCGTGTCCGTCCCCTAAACCTAACACTAAACCTAAACCTAACCCTAACCCTTACCCGAAGCCTTACCCTAACCCGTCCCCTAAACATAACCCGTACGCGAACACTAACACGTACCCTAACACGTACGGTCACCCTGAACCGTTGTCGTACACTAAACTGTACCCTAAACCGTCCCCGTCCCTTAACCCTAACCCTAACCCTAACCCTAACCAAAACCCTAATCCTTACCCGAAGCCTTACCATAACCCGTCCCCTAATCCTAACCCATACATTAACACTAAACCGTAACCTAACACGTACGCTCAACCTAAACCGTTGTCGTACACTAACCTGTACCCTAAACCGTCCCTGTCCCCTACACCTAACCATAACCCTAACCCTAACACTAACCCTTACCCGAAGCCTTACCCTAACCCGTCCCCTAATCCTAAGCCGTACGCTAACACTAACCCGTACACTAACACGTATGATCACCCTAAACCGTTGTCGTACCCTTACCTGTAACCTAAACCGTCCCCGTCCCCTAACCCTAACCCTAACCCTAACCCTAACACTTACCCAAAGCCTTACCCTAACACATCAACTAAACCTAAATCGTACGCTAACACTAACCCATGCCCTAACACGTACGCTCACCCTAAACCGTTGTCGTACACTAACCTGTACCCTAAACTGTCCCTGTCCCCTAACCCTAACCCTAAGCCTAACCCTAACCATTACGCAAAGCCTTACCCTAACCCGTCCCCCAATCCTAACCCGTACGCTAACACTAACACGTACCCTAACACTTACGGTCACCCTGAACCATTGTCGTACCCTAAACTGTACCCTAAACCGTCCCCGTCCCTTAACCCTAACCCTAACCCTAACCCGAACCCTAACCCTAATCCTTACCCGAAGCCTTACCATAACCCGTCCCCTAATCCTAACCTGTACGCTAACACTAAACCGTAACCTATCACGTACGCTCACACTAAACTGTTGTCGTACCCTAACCTGTACCCTAAACCGTCCCTGGCCCCTAACCCTAACTCTAACACTAACCCTTACCCGAAGCCTAACACTAACCCGTCCCCTAATCCTAAGCCGTGCGCTAACAATAACCCATAACCCAACATGTACGCTCAACCTAAACCGTTGTCGTACCCTAAACTGTCCCCATCCCCTAACCCTAACCCTAACCCTAACCCTAACCCTTACCCGAAGCCTTACCCTAACCCGTCCCCTAATCCTAACCCGTATGCTAACACTAACCCGTACCCTAACACGTACGCTCACCCTAAAACGTTGTTGTACCCAAACTTTTGCCCTAAACCGTCCCCGTCCCCGTCCCCTAACCCTAACGCTAACCCTTACCCAAAGCCTTACCCTAACACGTCCCCTAATCCTAACCCGTACGCTAACACTAAACCGTACCTTAACACGTACGCTCACTCTAAACAGTTGTCGTACCCTAACCTGTACCCTAAACCGTCCCCGTCCCCTAACCCTAACCCTAACCCTAACCCTAACCCTTACACAAAGCCTTACCGTAACCTGTCCCCTAATCCTAACCCATATGCTAACACTAAGCCGTACCCTAACACGTATGCTCACCCTAAACCATTGTCGTACCCTAACCTGTACCCTAAACCATCCCCGTGCCCTAACCCTAACCCTATCCCTAACCCTAACCCTAACCCTAACCCTTACTCGAAGCCTTCCCATAACCCGTCCCCTAATGCTAACCCGTACGTTAACACTAACCCGTAACCTAACACGTACGCTCACCCTAAACCGTTGTCGTACCCTAGCCTGTAACCTAAACCGTCCCTGTCCCCTAGCCCTAACAGTAAACCTAACCCTAACACTAACCCTTACCCGAAGCCTTTCCCTAACCCGTACCCTAATCCTAACCCGTACGCTAACACTAACTTGTACCCTAAAACGTACGCTCACCCTAAACCGTTGTTGTACCCTAACCTGTACCCTAAACCGTCCCCGTCCCCTAACCATAACCCTAACCCTAAACCTTACCCGAAGCCTTACACTAACCCGTCCCCTAATCCTAAACCGTACGCTGACACTAACACGTAGCCTAACACGTACGCTCACCCTAAACCGTTTTCGTACACTAACCTGTACCCTAAACCGTGTCCATCCCCTATACCTAACCCTAACCCTAACCCTAAACCTAACCCTTACACGAAGCCTTACCCTTACCCGTCCCCTAATCCTAACCCGTACGCTAACAATAACACGTACCCTAAAACGTACGGTCACCCTGAACCATTGTCGTACCCTAAACTGTACCCTAAACCGTACCCGTCCCTTAACCCTAACCCTAACCCTAACCCTAACCCTAACCCTAATTCTTTCCTGAAGCCTTAACATAACCCGTCCCCTAAACCTAACCCGTACACTAACATTAAATTGTAACCTAACACGTACGCTCACACTAAACCGTTGTCGTACTCTAACCTGTACACTAAACCCTCCCTGTCCCCTAACCCTAACCGTAACCCTAACCCTATCACTAACCCTTACCCGAAGCCTAACACTAACCCGTCCCCTAATCCTAAGCCGTGTGCTAACAGTAACCCATACCCCAACATGTACGCTCAACCTAAACCGTTGTCGTACCCTAAACTGTCCCCATCCCCTAACCCTAACCCTAACCCTAACCCCAACCCTAACCCTTACCCGAAGCCTTACCCTAACCCGTCCCCTAATCCTAACCCGTACGCTAACACTAACCCGTACCCTAACACGTACGCTCACCCTAAAACTTTGTCGTACCCTAACCTGTACCCTAAACCGTCCCCGTCCCCTAACCCTAACCCTAACCCTTACCCGAAGCCTTACCCTAACCCGTCCCCTAATGCTAACCCGTACGCTAACACTAACCCGTACCCTAACACGTACGCTCACCCTAAACCGTAGTTGTACCCTTACCTGTACCCTAAACCATCCCCGTCCCCTAACCCTAACCCTAACCCTTACCGGAAGCCTTAACCTAACCCGTCCCCTAATCCTAACCCGTACGCTAACACTAAACAGTACCCTAACACGTACGCTCACCCTAAACCGTGGACGTACCCTAACCTGTACCTTAAACCGTCCCCATCCCCTAACCCTAACCCGAACCCTAACACTAACCCTTACCCGAATACTTAACCTAACCTGTCCCCTACTCCTAACCCGTACGCTAACACTAACCCGTACCCTAACACGTACGCTCACCCTAAACCACTGTCATACCCTAACCTGTACCCTAAACAGTCCCCGTCCCCTAACCCTAACCCTAACCCTAACTCTTACCTGAAGCCTTACACTAACCCGTACCCTAATCCTAACCCGTACGCTATCACTAAACCGTACCCTGAGACGTACGCTCACCCTAAAAGGTTGTCGTACTCTAACCTGTACCCTACACCGTCCCCTAACCCTAACCCTAACCCTTACCCGAAGCCTTACCCTAACCCGTCCCCTAATCCTAAACCGTACGCTAACACTAACCCGTGCCCTAACACATACGCTCACCCTAAAGCGTTGTCGTACCCTAACCTGTACCCTAAACCGTCCCCGTCCCCGTCCCCTAACCCTAACCCTAACCCTAACCGTAATACTTACCCGAAGCCTTACCCTAAGACGTCCCCTAATCCTAACCCGTATGCTAACACTAACCCGTACCCTAACACGTACGCTCACCCTAAACCATTGTCCTACCCTAACCTGTACCCTAAACCGTCCCCGTCCCCGTCCCCTAAACCTAACACTAACCCTAACCCTAACCATTCCCCAAAGCCTTACCCTAACCGTCCCCTAATCCTAAACCGTACGCTCACACTAACCCGTGCCCTAACACGTACGCTCACCCTGAACTGTTGTCGTACCCTAACCTGTACCCTAAACCGTCCCCGTCCCCTAAACCTAACCCTAACCTCACCCTAATCCTATCCCTTACCCAAAGCCTTACCCTAACCCGTCCCGTAATCCTAACCCGTACACTAACACTAACCCGTGCCCTAAAACATACGCTCAACCTAAACCGTTGTCGTACCCTAACCTGTACCCTAAACCGTCCCCGTGCCCTAACCCTAACCCTAACCCTAACCCTAACCCTAAACCTTACCCGAAGCCTTACACTAAACCGTCCCCTAATCCTAAACCGTACACTGACACTAACACGTAGCCTAACACGTACGCTCACCCTAAACCGTTGTCGTACTCTAACCTGTACCCTAAATCGTGTCCCTCCCCTAAACCTAACCCTAACCCTAACCCTAAATCTAACCCTTACCCGAAGCCTTACCCTAACCCGTCCCCTAATCCTAACCCGTACGCTAACAATAACACATACCCTAAAACGTACGGTCACCCTGAACCATTGTCGTACCCTAAACTGTACCCTAAACCTTCCCCGTCCCTTAACCCTAACCCTAACCCTAACCCTAACCCTAATCCTTTCCCGAAGCCTTAACATAACCCGTCCCCTAATCCTAACCCGTACGCAAATATTAAATCGTAACCTAACACGTACGCTCACACTAAACCGTTGTCGTACCCTAACCTGTACCCAAACCATCCCCGTCCCCGTCCCCTAACCCTAACCCTAACCCTTACCCGAAGCCTTATCCTAACCCGTACCCTAATCATAACCTGTAGGCTAACACTAACCCGTACCCTAAAACGCACACTCACCCTAAACCGTTTCCGTACACTAACCTGTACCCTAAACCGTCCCCGTCCACTAAACCTAACCCTAACCCTAACCCTAACCCTTACCCGAAGCCTTACCCTAACACTTCCCCTAATCCTAACCCGTACGCTAACACTAACCCGTACCCTAACACGTATGCTCAACCTAAACGGTTGTTGTACCTTAACCTGTACCCTAAACCGTCCCCGTCCCCTAAACCTAACCCTAACCCTAACCCAAACCCTTACCCAAAGCCTTACCCTAAACGGTCCCCTAATCCTAACCCGTACGCTAACACTAACAAGTTCCCAAACACGTACGCTCACCATAAACCGTTGTCGTACCCTAACCTGTACCCTAAACTCTCCCCGTCCCCATCCCCTAAGCTTAACCCTAACCCTAACCCTTACCCAAAGCCTTACACTAACCCCTCCCCTAATCCTAACCCGTACGCTAACACTAAACCATACCCTAACACGTACACTCACCCTAAATCGTTGTTGTACCCTAACCTGAACCCTAAACCGTCCCCGTCCCCGTCCCCTAACCCTAAACCTAACCGTAAACTTAACCCTTACCCGAAGCCTTACCCTAACACGTCCCCTAATCATAACCCGTACGCTAACACTAACCCGTACCCTACCACGTACGCTCACCCGAAAACGTTGTCGTAACCTAACCTGTACCCTAAACCGTCCCTGTCTCCTAACCCTAACAGTAAACCTAACCCTAACACTAACCCTTACCCGAAGCCTTTCCCTAACCCGTACCCTAATCCTAACCCGTACGCTAACACTAACTTGTACCCTAAAACGTACGCTCACCCTAAACCGTTGTTGTACCCTAACCTGTACCCTAAACCGTCCCCGTCCCCTAACCATAACCCTAACCCTAAACTTATCCCTAACCCTTACCCGACGCCTTACCCTACTCCTAACCTGTACGCTAACACTAACCCATACCCTAATATGTACGCTCACCCTAAACAGTTGTCGTACACTAAACTGTACCCTAAACCGTCCCCGTCCCCTAACCCTAACCCTAACCCTAACCCTAACCCTAAACCTTACCCGAAGCCTTACCCTAACGCATCCCCTACTCCTAACCCATACGCTAACACTAAACCATACCCTAACACGTACACTCACCCTAAATCGTTGTTGTACCCTAACCTGAACCCTAAACCGTCCCCGTCCCCGTCCCCTAACCCTAAACCTAACCGTAAACTTAACCCTTACCCAAAGCCTTACCCTAACACGTCCCCTAATCATAACCCGTACGCTAACACTAACCCGTACCCTACCACGTACGCTCACCCGAAACCGTTGTCGTAACCTAACCTGTACCCTAAATCATCCCCGTCCCCTAACCCTAAGCCTAAACGTAACCCTAACCCTAAACCTTACCCGAAGCCTTACCCTAACCCGTCCCCTAATCCTAACCCGTACGCTAACACTAACCCATACCCTAACACGTACGCTCACCCTAAACCGTTTTCGTACCCTAACCTGTACCCTAAACCGTCCCCGTCCCCTAACCCTAACCCTAACCCTAACCCTAAACTTAACCCTTACCCGAAGCCCTACCCTAAACCGTCCCCTAATCTTAAACTGTACGCTAACTCTAACCCGTACCCTAACACGTACGCTCACGCTAAACCGTTGTCGTACCCTAACGTGTACCCTAATCCGTCCCCGTTCCCGTCACCTAACCCTAATCCTAAACCTTACCCGTAGCCTTACCCCAACCCGTCCCCTAATCCTAACCCGTACGCTAACACTAACACGTACCCTAATATGTACGCTCACCCTAAAACTTTGCCGTACCCTAACCTGTACCCTAAACCGTCCCGGTCCCCTAACCATAACCCTAACCCTAACCCTAACCCTAAACCTTACCCAAAGCCTTACACTAACCCGTCCCCTAATCCTAACCCATACGCTAACACTAACCCGTACCCTAACACGTACGCTCACCCTAAACCGTTGTCGTAGCCTAACCTGTACCCTAAACCGTCTCCGTCACCTAACCCTAACCCTAACCCTAACACTTACCCGAAACCTTGCCCTAACTCGTCCCTAATCCTAAGCCGTAGGCTAAAACTAACCCTTACCCTAACACGTACGCGCACACTAAACTGTGGTCGTACGCTAACCTGTACACTAAACCGTCCCCGTCCCCTAACCCTAACCCTAACCCTAACCCTAGCCCTTACCTGAAGCATTACCCTAACCCGTCCCCTAATCCGAACCCGTACGCTAACACTAACCCGTACCGTAACACGTACACTCACCTTAAACAGTTGTCGTACCCTAAACTGTACCCTAATACATCCCCGTCCCCGTCCCCTAACCCTAACCTTAACCCTAACCCTAACCCTTACCCGAAGCCTTACCCTAACCCGTCATCTAATCCCAACCCGTACACTAACACTAACCCGTACCCTAACACGTACGCTCACCCTAAACCGTTATCTTACCCTAACCTGTACCCTAAACTGTCCCCGTCCCCTAACCCTAACCCTAACCCTCACCCTAACCCTTACCCAAAGCCTTACGCTAACCCGTCCCCTAATCCTAATCTGTACGCTAACACTAACCCGTACCCTAATACGTGCGCTCACCCTAAACCGTTGTCATACCCTAACCTGTACCCTAAACCGTCCCGTCCCCGTCCCCTAACCCTAGCCCTTACCCGAAACCTTACCCTAACATGTCCCCTATTCCTAACCCGTACGCTAACACTATCCCGTACCCTTACACGTACGCTCACCTTAAAACGTTGTCATACACTAACCTGTAACATAAACCGTCTCCGTCCCCTAACCCTAACCCTAACCCTAAAACTAACCCTAACCCTTACCCGGAGCCTTACCCTAACCTGTCCCCTAATCCTAACCCGTACGCTAACACTAACCCTTGCCCTAACACGTACGCTCACCCTAAACCGTTGTCGTACCCTAACCTGTACCCTAAACCGCCCCTCTACCCTAACCCTAACCCTAACCCTTATCCTAACCCTAAAGCTTACCCGAAGCCTTACCCTAACCCGTCCCATAATCCTAACCCGTACGCTAACACTAACCCGTACCCTAACATGTACGCTCACCCTAAACGGTTGTCGTACCCTAAACTGTACCCTAAACCGTCCCTGTCCCTGACCATTAACCCTAACCCTAACCCTAACCCTAACCCTAACACTAACCCTAACCTTTACCCGGAGCCTTACCCTAACCTGTCCCCTAATCCTAACCCGTACGCTAACACTAACCCTTGCCCTAACACGTACGCTCACCCTAAACCGTTGTCGTACACCAACCTGTACCCTAAACCGTCCCTCTACCCTAACCCTAACCCTAACCCGTATCCTAACCCTAAAGCTTACCCGAAGCCTTACCCTAACCCGTCCCATAATCCTAACCCGTACGCTAACACTTACCCGTACCCTAACATGTACGCTCACCCTAAACGGATGTCGAACCCTAAACTGTACCCTAAACCGTCCCTGTCCCTGACTATTAACCCTAACCCTAACCATAACCCTAACCCTTACCCGACGCCTTACCCTAACCCGTCCCATAATCCTAACCCGTACGCTAACACTAACCCGTACCCTAACATGTACGCTCACCCTAAACTGTTGTCGTACACTAACCTGTAGCCTAAACCGTCCCTGTCCCCGACCCTTAACCCTAACCCTAACCCTAACCCTAACCCTTACCTGACGCCTTACACTAACCCGTCCCCAAATCCTAAACCGTACGCTAACACTAACCCGTACCCTAACACGCACGCTCACCCTAAACCGTTGTCGTACCCTAACATGTACCCTAAACCGTCCCCGTCCCCTAAACCTAACCCTAACCCTAAACCTAAACCTAACCCTTATCCGAAGCCTTACCATAACCCGTCCTCTAATCCTAACCCGTACGCTAACAGTAAACTGTGCCCTAACGTGTACGCTGAACCTAAACCATTGTCCTACCCTAACCTGTACCCTAAACCGTCCCCCTCCCCTAACCCTAACCCTAACCCTAACCCTAACCCTTACACCAAGCCTTACCCTAACCCGTGCCCTAATCCTAACCCGTACGCAAACACTAACACGTATGCTCACTCTAAACCGTTGTCGTACCCTAACCTGTACCCTAAACCGTCCCCATCCCCTAAACCCAACCCTAAACCTAACCCTAACCCTTACCCGAAGCCTTCCCCTAACCCGTCCCCTAATCCTAACCCGTACGTTAACACTAACTCGTACCCTAACACGTACGCTCACCCTAAACCGTTGTCGTACCCTAACCTTTACCATAAACCGTCCCCGTCCCCTAACCCTAATCCTAAACCTAAACCTAACCCTTACCGAAGCCTTACACTAACCAGTCCACTAAACCTAACCCGTACGCTAACACTAAACCGTACCCTAACACGTACACTCACCGTAAAACGTTGTCACACCCTAACCTGTACCCTAAACCGTCCCCGTCCCTAACCGTAACCCTAACACATACCCGAAGCCTTACCCTAACCCGTGTCCTAATCCTAACCCGTACGTTTACACTAACCCGTACCCTAACACGTACGCTCACCCTAAACCGTTGTCGTACCCCAACCTGTACCCTAAATCGTCCCCGTCCCCTAACCCTAACCCTAACCCTAAACCAAAACCTAAACTTTACCCGAAGCTTTACCCTAACCCATCCCATAATCCTATCCCGTACGCTAACCCTAACCCGTACCCTACCACGTACGCTCACCCTAAACCTTTGTCGTAAACTAACCTGTACCCTAAACCGTCCCCGTCCCCTAACAGTAACCCTAAACCTAACCCTAACCCTAACCCTTAACCGAAGCCTTACCCTAACCCGTCCCTTAATCCTAACCCGTACGCTAACACTAAACCGAGTCCTAACACGTACGCTCACCCTAAAACTTTGTCGTACCCTAACCTGTACCCTAAACCGTCCCCATCCCGTAACCCTTACCCTAACCCTAACGCTTACCCGAAGCCTTACCCTAACCCGTCCCATAATCCTAACCCGTACGCTAACACTAACCCGTACCCTAACACGTACGCTCACCCTAAACCGTTGACGTACCCTAACCTGTACCCTAAACCGTCCCCATCCCCTAACCCTAACCCTAACCCTAACCCTTACCAGAAGCCTTACCCTAACCCGTCCCGTAATCCTAACCCGTACGCTAACACTAACCCGTACCCTAACACGTACGCTCACCCTAAAACCTTGTCGTACCCTAACCTGTACCCTAAATCGTCCCTGTCCCCTAACCCTAACCCTAACCCTAACCTTAAACCTTACCCGAAGCCTTACCCTAACCGGTCCCCTAAACCTAACCCGCACGCTAACACTAACCCGTGCCCTAACACGTACGCTCACCCGAAACATTTGTCGTACACTAAGCTGTACCCTAAACCGTCCCCATTACCTAACACTAACCCGAACCCTAACCATAACCCTAAACCTTACCCGGAGCCTTACCCTAACCCGTCCCCTAATCCTAACCGTACGCTCACACTAATCCGTGCCCTAACACGTACGCTCACCCTAAAGCGTTGTCGTACCCTAACCTGTACCCTAAACTGCTCCTGTCCCCGTACCCTAACCCTAACCCTAACCCAAACCCTAACCCTTACCCGAAGCCTTACACTAACCCATCCCATAATCCTAAACGCTACGCTAACACTAACCCGTGCCCTAACACGTACGCTCACACTAAACCGTTGTCGTACATTAACCTGTACCCTAAATCGTCCCTGTGCCCTAACCCTAAACCTAACCCTAATCCTTACCCGAAGCCTTACCCTAACTCGTCCCCTAATTCTAACCCCTACGCTAACACTAACCTGTATCCTAACACGTACGCTCACCCTAAAACTTTGTCGTACACTCAGCTGTACCCTAAATCGTCCCCGTCCACTAACCCTAACCCTAAACCTAAACCTAACCCTTACCCGAAGCCTTACCATAACCCGTCCTCTAATCCTAACCCGTACGCTAACAGTAAACTCTGCCCTAACATGTACGCTGAACCTAAACCATTGTCCTACCCTAACCTGTACCCTAAACCGTCCCCCTCCCCTAACCCTAACCCTAACCCTAACCCTAACCCTTACACCAAGCCTTACCCTAACCCGTGCCCTAATCCTAACCCGTACGCTAACACTAACCCATACCCTAACACGTACGCTCACCCTAAACCGCTGTCGTACACTAACCTGTACCCTAAACCGTCCCCGTCACCGTCCCCGTCCTCTAACCCTAACCCTAAACCTAACCCTTACCCGAAGCCTTACCCTAACCCGTCCCCTAATCCTAACCCGTACGCTAACACTAACCCGTGCCCTAACAGGTACGCTCACCCTAAAGCGTGGTCGTACCCTAACCTGTACATTAAACAGTCCCCGTCCCCGTTCCCTAACCCTAACCCTATCCCAAACCCTACCCCTTACCCGAAGCCTTACCCTAACCCGTCCCATAATCCTAAATAATACGCTAAAACTACCCCATGCCCTAACACATACGCTCACCCTAAACCGTTGACGTACCCTAACCTGTACCCTAAACCGTCCCCGTCCCCTAACCCTAACCCTAATCCTTACCCGAAGCCTTACCCTAACCCGTCCCCTAATCCTAACACATACGCTAACTCTAACCCGTACCCTAACACTTACGCTCACCCTAAACCATTCTCATACACTAACCTGTACCCTAAAACGTCCCCATCACCTAACCCTAACCCTAACACTTACCTGACGCCTTACCCTAAACCATCCCCTAATCCTAACCCGTACGCTAACACTAACCCGTACCCTAACACGTACACTCACCCTAAAACTTAGTCGTACCCTAAACAGTACCCTAAACCGTCCCCGTCCCCATCCCCTAACCCTAACTCTAACCCTAACCCTAACCCTAACCCTTACCCAACGCCTTACCCTAAGCCGTCACCTAATACTAACCCGTACGCTAACACTAACCCGTACCCTAACATGTACGCTCACCCTAAACTGTTGTCGTACACTAAACTGTACCCTAAACCGTCCCTCTACCCTAACCCTAACCATAACCCTTATCCTAACCCTAAAGCTTACCCGAAGCCTTACCCTAACCCGTCCCATAATCCTAACCCGTACGCTAACACTAACCCGTACCCTAACATGTACGCTCACCCTAAACTGTTGTCGTACACTAAACTGTACCCTAAACCGTCCCTGTCCCCGACCCTTAACCCTAACCCTAACCCTAAACCTAACCCTTACCCGAAGCCTTACCCTAACCCGTCCCCTAATCCTAACCCGTACGCTAACACTAACCCGTGCCCTAACACGTACGCTCACCCTAAAGTGTGGTTGTACCCTAACCAGTACACTAAACCGTACCCGTCCCCGTTCCCTAACCCTAACCCTAACCCAAACCCTAAGCCTTACCCGAAGCCTTACCCTAACCCGTCTCATAATCCTAACCGATACGCTAAAACTAACCCATGCCCTAACACATACGCTCACCCTAAACCTTTGTCGTACCCTAACCTGTACCCTAAACCGTCCCCGTCCCCTAACCCTAACCCTAATCCTTACCCGAAGCCTTACACTAACCCGTCCCCTAATCCTAACCCATACGCTAACTCTAACCCGTATCCTAACACGTACGCTCACCCTAAACCATTCTCATACACTAACCTGTACCCTAAACCATCCCCGTCAACTAACCTTAACCCTAACCCTTACCCGAAGCCTTACCATAACCCGTCCTCTAATCCTAACCCGTACGCTAACAGTAAACTGTGCCCTAAAATGTACGCTCAACGTAAACCATTGTCCTACCCTAACTTGTACCCTAAACCGTCCCCGTCCCCTAACCCTAACCCTAAACCTAGCCCTAAACCTAAACCTTACCCCAAGCCTTACCCTAACCCGACCCTTAATCCTAACCCGTACGCTAACACTAACCCATACCCTAACACGCACGCTCACCCTAAACCGTTGTCGTACCCTAACATGTAACCTAAACCGTCCCCGTCTAATAACCCTAACCCTAACCCTAACCCTAATCCTAACCCTAGCTTTTACCCGAAGCCTTACCCTAACCGGTCCCCTAATCCGAACCCGTATGCTAACACTAACCCGTACCCTAACACGTACGCTCAACCTAAACTTTTGTCGTGCCCTAACCTGTACCCTAAACCGTCCCCATCCCCTAACCCTAACCCTAACCCTAACCCTAACCCTTACCCGAAGCCTTACCCTAACCCGTCCCCTAATCCTAAACTGTACGCTGACACTAACACGTACCCTAACACGTACGATCACCCTAAACCGTTGTCGTAACCTAACCTGTACCCTAAACCGTCCCCGTCCCCGTCCCCTAACCATAACGCTAAGCCTAACCCTGAAGCTTACCCGAAGCCTTACCCTAACCCGTCCCCAATCCTAACCCGTACTGTAACACTAACCCGTACCCTAACACGTACACTCACCCTAAACCGTTGTCGTACCCTAACCTGTACCCTGAACCGTGTCCGTCCCCTAAACCTAACACTAAACCTAAACCTAACCCTAACCCTTACCCGAAGCCTTACCCTAACCCGTCCCCTAAACATGACCCGTACGAAAACACTAACACGTACCCTAACACGTACGGTCACCCTGAACCGTTGTCGTACACTAAACTGTACCCTAAACCGTCCCCGTCCCTTAACCCTAACCCTAACCCTAACCAAAACCCTAATCCTTACCCGAAGCCTTACCATAACCCGTCCCCTAATCCTAACCCATACATTAACACTAAACCGTAACCTAACACGTACGCTCAACCTAAACCGTTGTCGTACACTAATCTGTACCCTAAACCGTCCCTGTCCCCTACCCCTAACCATAACCCTAACGCTAACACTAACCCTTACCCGAAGCCTTACCCTAACCCGTACCCTAATCCTAACCCGTACGCTAACACTAACCCGTACACTAACACGTACGCTCACCGTAAACCGTTGTCGTACCCTAACTTGTAACCTAAACCGTCCCCGTCCCCTAACCCTAACCCTAACCCTAACCCTAACACTTACCCAAAGCCTTACCCTAACACGTCAACTAAACCTAAATCGTACGCTAACACTAACCCATGCCCTAACACGTACGCTCACCCTAAACCGTTGTCGTACACTAACCTGTACACTAAACTGTCCCTGTCCCCTAACCCTAACCCTAACCCTAACCCTAACCATTACGCAAAGCTTTACCCTAACCCGTCCCCCAATCCTAAACCATACGCTAACACTAACCCGTACCCTAACATGTACGCTCACCGTAAACCGTTCTCGTACCCTAAACTGTTCCCTAAACCATCCTCGTCCCCTAACCCTAACCCTAACCCTAACCCTAACCCTAGCTTTTACCCGAAGCCTTACACTAACCGGTCCCCTAACCCTAACCCGTACGCTAACACTAAACAGTAACCTAACATGTACGCTCACCCTTAACCATTGTCGTACCCTAACCTATACCCTAAACCGTCCCCGTCCCCTAACCTAACCCTAACCCTAACCCTTACGTGAAGCCTTACCCTAACCTGTCCCCTAATCCTAAACCGTACGCTGACACTAACGCGTACCCTAACACGGACGCTCACCCTAAAACATTGTCGTACACTAAACTGTACCCTAATCCGTCCCCGTCCCCGTCCCCGTCCCATAACCCTAACCCTAACCCAAACCCTAACACTAACCCTTACCCAAAGCCTTACACTAATCGGTCCCCTAATTCTAACCCGTATGCTAACACTAACCCGTACCCTAACACGTACTCTCACCCTAAACCGTTGTCGTACCCTAACCTATACCCTAAACCGTCCCCGTCCCCGTCCCCTATCCCTAACCCTAACCCTAAACCTGAAGCTTACCCGAAGCCTTACCCTAACCCGTCCCCTAATTCTAACCCGTACGGTAACACTAACCCATACCCTAACACGTACCCTCACCCTAAACGGTTGTCGTACCCTAACCTGTACCCTAAACCGTGTCCGTCCCCTAAACCTAACCCTAACCCTAACCCTAACCTTAACCCTTACCCGAAGCCTTACCCTAACCCGTCCCCTAATCCTAACCCGTACGCTAACACTAACACGTACCCTAACACTTACGGTCACACTGAACCATTGTCGTACCCTAAACTGTACCCTAAACCGTCCCCGTCCCTTAACCCTAACCCTAACCCTAACCCTAACCCTAACCCTAATCCTTACCCGAAGCCTTACCATAACCCGTCCCCTAATCCTAACCCGTACGCTAACACTAAACCGTAACCTAACACGTACGCTCACACTAAACCTTTGTCGTACCCTAACCTGTACCCTAAACCGTCCATGGCCCCTAACCCTAACCCTAACACTAACCCTTACCCGAAGCCTAACACTAACCCGTCCCCTAATCCTAAGCCGTGCGCTAACAATAACCCATACCCCAACATGTACGCTCAACTTAAACCGTTGTCGTACCCTAAACTGTCCCCATCCCCTAACCCTAACCCTAACCCTAACCCTAACACTTACCCGAAGCCTTACCCTAACCTGTCCCCTAATCCTAACCCGTATGCTAACACTAACCCGTACCCTAACACGTACGCTCACCCTAAAACGTTGTTGTACCCTAACCTTTGCCCTAAACCGTCCCCGTCCCCTAACCCTAACGCTAACCCTTACCCAAAGCCTTACCCTAACACGTCCCCTAATCCTAACCCGTACACTAACACTAAACCGTACCCTAACACGTACGCTCACTCTAAACCGTTGTCGTACCCTAACCTGTACCCTAAACCGTCCCCGTCCCCTAACCCTAACCCTAACCCTAACCCTTACCCGAAGCCTTACCATAACCTGTCCCCTAATCCTAAACCATACGCTAACACTAAGCCGTACCCTAACACGTATGCTCACCCTAAACAATTGTCGTACCCTAAACTGTACCCTCAACCATCCCCGTGCCCTAACCCTAACCCTAACCCTAACCCTAACCCTAAACCTTACCCGAAGCCTTACACTAACCCGTCCCCTAATCCTAAACCGTACGCTGACACTAACACGTAGCCTAACACGTACGCTCACCCTAAACCGTTTTCGTACACTAACCTGTACCCTAAACCGTGTCCGTCCCCTATACCTAACCCTAACCCTAACCCTAAACCTAACCCTTACCCGAAGCCTTACCCTTACCCGTCCCCTAATCCTAACCCGTACGCTAACAATAACACGTACCCTAAAACGTACGGTCACCCTGAACCATTGTCGTACCCTAAACTGTACCCTAAACCGTCCCCGTCCCTTAACCCTAACCCTAACCCTAACCCTAACCCTAAACCTTACCCGAAGCCTTAACATAACCCGTCCCCTAATCCTAACCCGTACACTAACATTAAATTGTAACCTAACACGTACGCTCACACTAAACCGTTGTCGTACCCTAACCTGTACCCTAATCCGTCCCCGTCCCCTAACCCTAACCGTAACCCTAACCCTATCACTAACGCTTACCCGAAGCCTAACACTAACCCGTCCCCTAATCCTAAGCCGTGCACTAACAGTAACCCATACCCCAACATGTTCGCTCAACCTAAACCGTTGTCGTGCCCTAAACTGTCCCCAACCCCTAACCCTAACCCCAACCCTAACCCTTACCCGAAGCCTTACCCTAACCCGTCCCCTAATCCTAACCCGTACGCTAACACTAACCCGTACCCTAACACGTACGCTCACCCTAAAATGTTGTCGTACACTAACCTGTACCCTAAACCGTCCCCGTCCCCTAACCCTAACCCTAAACCTTACCCGAAGCCTTACCCTAACCCGTCCCCTAATCCTAACCCGTACGCTAACACTAACCCGTACCCTAACACGTACGCTCACCCTAAAACGTTGTCGTACACTAACCTGTACCCTAAACCGTCCCCGTGCCCTAACCCTAACCCTAAGCCTAACCCTACCACTAAACCTTACCCGAAGCCTTACACTAAACCGTCCCCTAATCCTAAACCATACGCTGACACTAACACATAGCCTAACACGTACGCTCACCCTAAACCGTTGTTGTACCCTAAACTGTACCGTAAACCGTGTCCATCCCCTAACTCTAACCCTAACCCTAACCCTAACCCTAACCCTAAACCTAACCCTTACCCGAAGCCTTACCCTAACCCGTCCCCTAATCCTAACCCGTACGCTAACACTTACCCGTACCCTAACACGTACGCTCACCCTAAACTGTTGTCGTACCCTAACCTGTTCTCTAAAGCTTCCCCATCCCCTAACCCTAAACCTAACCCTAACACTTACCCTTACCCTAACCTTTACCCGAAGCCTTACACTATCCCGTCCCCAATCCGAACCCGTAGGCTAACACTAACCCGTGCCCTAAAACGTACGCTCACCTAAACCGTTGTCGTACCCTAACCTGTACCCTAAAACGTCCCCTAACTGTAACCCTAACCCTAACCCTAACCCTTACCCGAAACATTACCCTAACCCGTCCCCTAATCCGAATCCGTACGCTAACACTAACCCATACCCTAACACGCACGCTCATCTAAACCGTTGTCGTACCCTAACATGTACCCTAAACCGTCCCGGTCTAATAACCCTAACCCTAACCCTAACCCTAGCTTTTACCCGAAGCCTTACCCTAACCGGTCCCCTAATCCGAACCCGTATGCTAACACTAACCCGTACCCTAACACGTACGCTCAACCTAAACTTTTGTCGTGCCCTAACCTGTACCCTAAACCGTCCCCATCCCCTAACCCTAACCCTAACCCTAACCCTAACCCTAACCCTTACCCGAAGCCTTACCCTAACCCGTCCCCTAATCCTAAACTGTACGCTGACACTAACACGTACCCTAACACGTACGATCACCCTAAACCGTTGTCGTAACCTAACCTGTACCCTAAACCGTCCCCGTCCCCGTCCCCTAACCATAACGCTAAGCCTAACCCTGAAGCTTACCCGAAGCCTTACCCTAACCCGTCCCCAATCCTAACCCGTACTGTAACACTAACCCGTACCCTAACACGTACACTCACCCTAAACCGTTGTCGTACCCTAACCTGTACCCTGAACCGTGTCCGTCCCCTAAACCTAACACTAAACCTAAACCTAACCCTAACCCTTACCCGAAGCCTTACCCTAACCCGTCCCCTAAACATGACCCGTACGAAAACACTAACACGTACCCTAACACGTACGGTCACCCTGAACCGTTGTCGTACACTAAACTGTACCCTAAACCGTCCCCGTCCCTTAACCCTAACCCTAACCCTAACCAAAACCCTAATCCTTACCCGAAGCCTTACCATAACCCGTCCCCTAATCCTAACCCATACATTAACACTAAACCGTAACCTAACACGTACGCTCAACCTAAACCGTTGTCGTACACTAATCTGTACCCTAAACCGTCCCTGTCCCCTACCCCTAACCATAACCCTAACGCTAACACTAACCCTTACCCGAAGCCTTACCCTAACCCGTACCCTAATCCTAACCCGTACGCTAACACTAACCCGTACACTAACACGTACGCTCACCGTAAACCGTTGTCGTACCCTAACTTGTAACCTAAACCGTCCCCGTCCCCTAACCCTAACCCTAACCCTAACCCTAACACTTACCCAAAGCCTTACCCTAACACGTCAACTAAACCTAAATCGTACGCTAACACTAACCCATGCCCTAACACGTACGCTCACCCTAAACCGTTGTCGTACACTAACCTGTACACTAAACTGTCCCTGTCCCCTAACCCTAACCCTAACCCTAACCCTAACCATTACGCAAAGCTTTACCCTAACCCGTCCCCCAATCCTAAACCATACGCTAACACTAACCCGTACCCTAACATGTACGCTCACCGTAAACCGTTCTCGTACCCTAAACTGTTCCCTAAACCATCCTCGTCCCCTAACCCTAACCCTAACCCTAACCCTAACCCTAGCTTTTACCCGAAGCCTTACACTAACCGGTCCCCTAACCCTAACCCGTACGCTAACACTAAACAGTAACCTAACATGTACGCTCACCCTTAACCATTGTCGTACCCTAACCTATACCCTAAACCGTCCCCGTCCCCTAACCTAACCCTAACCCTAACCCTTACGTGAAGCCTTACCCTAACCTGTCCCCAATCCTAAACCGTACGCTGACACTAACGCGTACCCTAACACGGACGCTCACCCTAAAACATTGTCGTACACTAAACTGTACCCTAATCCGTCCCCGTCCCCGTCCCCGTCCCATAACCCTAACCCTAACCCAAACCCTAACACTAACCCTTACCCAAAGTCTTACACTAATCGGTCCCCTAATTCTAACCCATATGCTAACACTAACCCGTACCCTAACACGTACTCTCACCCTAAACCGTTGTCGTACCCTAACCTATACCCTAAACCGTCCCCGTCCCCGTCCCCTATCCCTAACCCTAACCCTAAACCTGAAGCTTACCCGAAGCCTTACCCTAACCCGTCCCCTAATTCTAACCCGTACGGTAACACTAACCCATACCCTAACACGTACCCTCACCCTAAACGGTTGTCGTACCCTAACCTGTACCCTAAACCGTGTCCGTCCCCTAAACCTAACCCTAACCCTAACCCTAACCTTAACCCTTACCCGAAGCCTTACCCTAACCCGTCCCCTAATCCTAACCCGTACGCTAACACTAACACGTACCCTAACACTTACGGTCACACTGAACCATTGTCGTACCCTAAACTGTACCCTAAACCGTCCCCGTCCCTTAACCCTAACCCTAACCCTAACCCTAACCCTAACCCTAATCCTTACCCGAAGCCTTACCATAACCCGTCCCCTAATCCTAACCCGTACGCTAACACTAAACCGTAACCTAACACGTACGCTCACACTAAACCGTTGTCGTACCCTAACCTGTACCCTAAACCGTCCCCGTCCCCTAACCCTAACCCTAACCCTAACCCTTACCCGAAGCCTTACCATAACCTGTCCCCTAATCCTAAACCATATGCTAACTCTAAGCCGTACCCTAACACGTATGCTCACCCTAAACAATTGTCATACCCTAAACTGTACCCTCAACCATCCCCGTGCCCTAACCCTAACCCTAACCCTAACCCTAACCCTAAACCTTACCCGAAGCCTTACCCTAACCCGTCCCCTAAACATGACCCGTACGAAAACACTAACACGTACCCTAACACGTACGGTCACCCTGAACCGTTGTCGTACACTAAACTGTACCCTAAACCGTCCCCGTCCCTTAACCCTAACCCTAACCCTAACCAAAACCCTAATCCTTACCCGAAGCCTTACCATAACCCGTCCCCTAATCCTAACCCATACATTAACACTAAACCGTAACCTAACACGTACGCTCAACCTAAACCGTTGTCGTACACTAATCTGTACCCTAAACCGTCCCTGTCCCCTACCCCTAACCATAACCCTAACGCTAACACTAACCCTTACCCGAAGCCTTACCCTAACCCGTACCCTAATCCTAACCCGTACGCTAACACTAACCCGTACACTAACACGTACGCTCACCGTAAACCGTTGTCGTACCCTAACTTGTAACCTAAACCGTCCCCGTCCCCTAACCCTAACCCTAACCCTAACCCTAACACTTACCCAAAGCCTTACCCTAACACGTCAACTAAACCTAAATCGTACGCTAACACTAACCCATGCCCTAACACGTACGCTCACCCTAAACCGTTGTCGTACACTAACCTGTACACTAAACTGTCCCTGTCCCCTAACCCTAACCCTAACCCTAACCCTAACCATTACGCAAAGCTTTACCCTAACCCGTCCCCCAATCCTAAACCATACGCTAACACTAACCCGTACCCTAACATGTACGCTCACCGTAAACCGTTCTCGTACCCTAAACTGTTCCCTAAACCATCCTCGTCCCCTAACCCTAACCCTAACCCTAACCCTAACCCTAGCTTTTACCCGAAGCCTTACACTAACCGGTCCCCTAACCCTAACCCGTACGCTAACACTAAACAGTAACCTAACATGTACGCTCACCCTTAACCATTGTCGTACCCTAACCTATACCCTAAACCGTCCCCGTCCCCTAACCTAACCCTAACCCTAACCCTTACGTGAAGCCTTACCCTAACCTGTCCCCAATCCTAAACCGTACGCTGACACTAACGCGTACCCTAACACGGACGCTCACCCTAAAACATTGTCGTACACTAAACTGTACCCTAATCCGTCCCCGTCCCCGTCCCCGTCCCATAACCCTAACCCTAACCCAAACCCTAACACTAACCCTTACCCAAAGTCTTACACTAATCGGTCCCCTAATTCTAACCCGTATGCTAACACTAACCCGTACCCTAACACGTACTCTCACCCTAAACCGTTGTCGTACCCTAACCTATACCCTAAACCGTCCCCGTCCCCGTCCCCTATCCCTAACCCTAACCCTAAACCTGAAGCTTACCCGAAGCCTTACCCTAACCCGTCCCCTAATTCTAACCCGTACGGTAACACTAACCCATACCCTAACACGTACCCTCACCCTAAACGGTTGTCGTACCCTAACCTGTACCCTAAACCGTGTCCGTCCCCTAAACCTAACCCTAACCCTAACCCTAACCTTAACCCTTACCCGAAGCCTTACCCTAACCCGACCCTAATCCTAAACCGTACGCTAACACTAACACGTACCCTAACACTTACGGTCACACTGAACCATTGTCGTACCCTAAACTGTACCCTAAACCGTCCCCGTCCCTTAACCCTAACCCTAACCCTAACCCTAACCCTAACCCTAATCCTTACCCGAAGCCTTACCATAACCCGTCCCCTAATCCTAACCCGTACGCTAACACTAAACCGTAACCTAACACGTACGCTCACACTAAACCGTTGTCGTACCCTAACCTGTACCCTAAACCGTCCCCGTCCCCTGACCCTAACCCTAACCCTAACCCTTACCCGAAGCCTTACCATAACCTGTCCCCTAATCCTAAACCATATGCTAACTCTAAGCCGTACCCTAACACGTATGCTCACCCTAAACAATTGTCATACCCTAAACTGTACCCTCAACCATCCCCGTGCCCTAACCCTAACCCTAACCCTAACCCTAACCCTAAACCTTACCCGAAGCCTTACACTAACCCGTCCCCTAATCCTAAACCGTACGCTGACACTAACACGTAGCCTAACATGTACGCTCACCCTAAACCGTTTTCGTACACTAACCTGTACCCTTAACCGTGTCCGTCCCCTATACCTAACCCTAACCCTAACCCTAAACCTAACCCTTACCCGAAGCCTTACCCTTACCCGTCCCCTAATCCTAACCCGTACGCTAACAATAACACGTACCCTAAAACGTACGGTCACCCTGAACCATTGTCGTACCCTAAACTCTACCCTAAACCTTCCCCGTCCCTTAACCCTAACCCTAACCCTAACCCTAACCCTAACCCTAATCCTTTCCCGAAGCCTTAACATAACCCGTCTCCTAATCCTAACCCGTACGCTAATATTAAATCGTAACCTAACACGTACGTTCACACTAAACCGTTGTCGTACCCTAACCTGTACCCTAAACCGTCCCTGTCCCCTAACCCTAACCGTAACCCTAACCCTAACACTAACCCTTACCCGGAGCCTAACACTAAACCGTCCCCTAATCCTAACTCGTACACTAACACTAAACCGTGCCCTAAAACATACGCTCAACCTAAACCGTTGTCGTACACTAACCTGTACCCTAAACCGTCCCCGTGCCCTAACCCTAACCCTAAGCCTAACCCTACCACTAAACCTTACCCGAAGCCTTACACTAAACCGTCCCCTAATCCTAAACCATACGCTGACACTAACACATAGCCTAACACGTACGCTCACCCTAAACCGTTGTCATACCCTAAACTGTACCGTAAACCGTGTCCATCCCCTAACCCTAACCCTAACCCTAACCCTAACCCTTACCCGAAGCCTTACCCTAACCCGTCCCCTAATCCTAACCCGTACGCTAACACTAACCCGTACCCTAACACGTACGCTCACCCTAAACTGTTGTCGTACCCTAACCTGTTCTCTAAATCTTCCCCATCCCCTAACCCTAAACCTAACCCTAACACTTACCCTTACCCTAACCTTTACCCGAAGCCTTACACTATCCCGTCCCCAATCCGAACCCGTAGGCTAACACTAACCCGTGCCCTAAAACGTACGCTCACCTAAACCGTTGTCGTACCCTAACCTGTACCCTAAAACGTCCCCTAACTGTAACCCTAACCCTAACCCTAACCCTTACCCGAAACATTACCCTAACCCGTCCCCTAATCCGATTCAGTACGCTAACACTAACCCGTACCCTAACACGTACACCCACCCTAAAACGTTGTCGTCCCCTAACCTGTACCCTAAACCATCCCCGTCCCCTACCCTAACCCTAACACTAACCCTAACCCTAACCCTTACCCAAAGCCTTACCCTAACATGTCACCTAATCCTAACCCGTACGCTAACACTAACCCGTGCCCTAACACGTACGGTCACCCTAAACCTTTGTCGTACCCTAACCTATACCCTAAACCGTCCCTGTCCCCATCCCCTAACCCTAAACCTAAACCTAACACTAACCCTTACCCAAGGCCTTACCCTAACCCATCCCCTAATCCTAACCCGTATGCTAACACTAACCCGTACCCTAACACGTACACTCACCCTAAACCGTTGTCCTACCCTAACCTGTACCGTAAACCGTCCCCGTCCCCTAACCGTAACACTAACCCTAAACCTTACCCTTACCCAAAGCCTTACCCTAACCCATCACCTAATCCTAACCCGTACGCTAACACTAACACGTGCCCTAACACGTACGCTCACCCTAAACCGTTGTTGTACCCTAACCTGAACCCTAAACCGCCCCATCCCCTAACCCTAACCCTAAACCTAACCCTAATCCTAACCCTTACCCGAAGCCTTACCCTAACCCGTCCCATAATCATAACCCGTACGCTAACACTAACCCGTACCCTAACACGTACGCTCACCCTAAAACGTTGTCGTACACTAACCTGTACCCTAAACCGTCCCCGTCCCCTAACCCTAACCCTAAACCTTACCTGAAGCCTTACCCTAACCCGTCCCCTAATGCTAACCCGTACGCTAACACTAATCCTTACTCTAACACGTTCGCTCACCCTAAACCGTGGACGTACCCTAACCTGTACCTTAAACCGTCCCCGTCCCCTAACCCTAACCCGAACCCTAACACTAACCCTTACCCGAATACTTAACCTAACCTGTCCCCTACTCCTAACCCGTACGCTAACACTAACCCGTACCCTAACACGTACGCTCACCTTAAACCACTGTCATACCCTAACCTGTACCCTAAACAGTCCCCGTCCCCTAACCCTAACCCTAAACCTAACCCTTACCTGAAGCCTTACACTAAACCGTACCCTAATCCTAACCCGTACGCTATCACTAAACCATACCCTGAGACGTACGCTCACCCTAAAAGGTTGTCGTACTCTAACCTGTACCCTACACCGTCCCCTAACCCTAACCCTAACCCTTACCCGAAGCCTTACCCTAACCCGTCCCCTAATCCTAAACCGTACGCTAACACTAACCCGTGCCCTAACACATACGCTCACCCTAAAGCGTTGTCGTACCCTAAGCTGTACGCTAAACCGTCCCTGTCCCCGTCCCCTAACCCTAAACCTAACCCTAACCGTAACACTTACCCGAAGCCTTACCCTAACACGTCCCCTAATCCTAACCCGTATGCTAACACTAACCCGTACCCTAACACGTACGCTCACCCTAAACCATTGTCTTAACCTAAACTGTACCCTAAACCGTCCCCGTCCCCGTCCCCTAAACCTAACCCTAACCCTAACCCTAACCATTCCCCGAAGCCTTACCCTAACCGTCCCCTAATCCTAACCCGTACGCTCACACTAACCCGTGACCTAACACGTACGCTCACCCTGAACCGTTGTCGTACCCTAACCTGTACCCTAAACCGTCCCCATCCCCTAAACCTAACCCTAACCTCACCTTAATCCTAACCCTTACCCAAAGCCTTACCCTAACCCGTCCCCTAATCCTAACCCGTACACTAACACTAACCCATGCCCTAAAACATACGCTCAACCTAAACCGTTGTCGTACCCTAACCTGTACCCTAAACCGTCCCCGTGCCCTAACCCTAACCCTAACCCTAACCCTAACCCTAAATCTAACCCTTACCCGAAGCCTTACCCTAACCCGTCCCCTAATCCTAACCCGTACGCTAACAATAACACATACCCTAAAACGTACGGTCACCCTGAACCATTGTCGTACCCTAAACTCTACCCTAAACCTTCCCCGTCCCTTAACCCTAACCCTAACCCTAACCCTAACCCTAACCCTAATCCTTTCCCGAAGCCTTAACATAACCCGTCTCCTAATCCTAACCCGTACGCTAATATTAAATCGTAACCTAACACGTACGCTCACACTAAACCGTTGTCGTACCCTAACCTGTACCCTAAACCGTCCCTGTCCCCTAACCCTAACCGTAACCCTAACCCTAACACTAACCCTTACCCGGAGCCTAACACTAAACCGTCCCCTAATCCTAACTCGTACACTAACACTAAACCGTGCCCTAAAACATACGCTCAACCTAAACCGTTGTCGTACACTAACCTGTACCCTAAACCGTCCCCGTGCCCTAACCCTAACCCTAAGCCTAACCCTACCACTAAACCTTACCCGAAGCCTTACACTAAACCGTCCCCTAATCCTAAACCATACGCTGACACTAACACATAGCCTAACACGTACGCTCACCCTAAACCGTTGTCATACCCTAAACTGTACCGTAAACCGTGTCCATCCCCTAACCCTAACCCTAACCCTAACCCTAACCCTAACCCTTACCCGAAGCCTTACCCTAACCCGTCCCCTAATCCTAACCCGTACGCTAACACTAACCCGTACCCTAACACGTACGCTCACCCTAAACTGTTGTCGTACCCTAACCTGTTCTCTAAATCTTCCCCATCCCCTAACCCTAAACCTAACCCTAACACTTACCCTTACCCTAACCTTTACCCGAAGCCTTACACTATCCCGTCCCCAATCCGAACCCGTAGGCTAACACTAACCCGTGCCCTAAAACGTACGCTCACCTAAACCGTTGTCGTACCCTAACCTGTACCCTAAAACGTCCCCTAACTGTAACCCTAACCCTAACCCTAACCCTTACCCGAAACATTACCCTAACCCGTCCCCTAATCCGATTCAGTACGCTAACACTAACCCGTACCCTAACACGTACACCCACCCTAAAACGTTGTCGTCCCCTAACCTGTACCCTAAACCATCCCTGTCCCCTACCCTAACCCTAACACTAACCCTAACCCTAACCCTTACCCAAAGCCTTACCCTAACATGTCACCTAATCCTAACCCGTACGCTAACACTAACCCGTGCCCTAACACGTACGGTCACCCTAAACCTTTGTCGTACCCTAACCTATACCCTAAACCGTCCCTGTCCCCATCCCCTAACCCTAAACCTAAACCTAACACTAACCCTTACCCAAGGCCTTACCCTAACCCATCCCCTAATCCTAACCCGTATGCTAACACTAACCCGTACCCTAACACGTACACTCACCCTAAACCGTTGTCCTACCCTAACCTGTACCGTAAACCGTCCCCGTCCCCTAACCGTAACACTAACCCTAAACCTTACCCTTACCCAAAGCCTTACCCTAACCCATCACCTAATCCTAACCCGTACGCTAACACTAACACGTGCCCTAACACGTACGCTCACCCTAAACCGTTGTTGTAACCTAACCTGAACCCTAAACCGCCCCATCCCCTAACCCTAACCCTAAACCTAACCCTAATCCTAACCCTTACCCGAAGCCTTACCCTAACCCGTCCCATAATCATAACCCGTACGCTAACACTAACCCGTACCCTAACACGTACGCTCACCCTAAAACGTTGTCGTACACTAACCTGTACCCTAAACCGTCCCCGTCCCCTAACCCTAACCCTAAACCTTACCTGAAGCCTTACCCTAACCCGTCCCCTAATGCTAACCCGTACGCTAACACTAATCCTTACTCTAACACGTTCGCTCACCCTAAACCGTGGACGTACCCTAACCTGTACCTTAAACCGTCCCCGTCCCCTAACCCTAACCCGAACCCTAACACTAACCCTTACCCGAATACTTAACCTAACCTGTCCCCTACTCCTAACCCGTACGCTAACACTAACCCGTACCCTAACACGTACGCTCACCTTAAACCACTGTCATACCCTAACCTGTACCCTAAACAGTCCCCGTCCCCTAACCCTAACCCTAAACCTAACCCTTACCTGAAGCCTTACACTAAACCGTACCCTAATCCTAACCCGTACGCTATCACTAAACCATACCCTGAGACGTACGCTCACCCTAAAAGGTTGTCGTACTCTAACCTGTACCCTACACCGTCCCCTAACCCTAACCCTAACCCTTACCCGAAGCCTTACCCTAACCCGTCCCCTAATCCTAAACCGTACGCTAACACTAACCCGTGCCCTAACACATACGCTCACCCTAAAGCGTTGTCGTACCCTAACCTGTACCCTAAACCGTCCCTGTCCCCGTCCCCTAACCCTAAACCTAACCCTAACCGTAACACTTACCCGAAGCCTTACCCTAACACGTCCCCTAATCCTAACCCGTATGCTAACACTAACCCGTACCCTAACACGTACGCTCACCCTAAACCATTGTCCTAACCTAACCTGTACCCTAAACCGTCCCCGTCCCCGTCCCCTAAACCTAACCCTAACCCTAACCCTAACCATTCCCCGAAGCCTTACCCTAACCGTCCCCTAATCCTAACCCGTACGCTCACACTAACCCGTGCCCTAACACGTACGCTCACCCTGAACCGTTGTCGTACCCTAACCTGTACCCTAAACCGTCCCCATCCCCTAAACCTAACCCTAACCTCACCCTAATCCTAACCCTTACCCAAAGCCTTACCCTAACCCGTCCCCTAATCCTAACCCGTACACTAACAGTAACCCGTGCCCTAAAACATACGCTCAACCTAAACCGTTGTCGTACCCTAACCTGTACCCTAAACCGTCCCCGTGCCCTAACCCTAACCCTAACCCTAACCCTAACCCTAAATCTAACCCTTACCCGAAGCCTTACCCTAACCCGTCCCCTAATCCTAACCCGTACGCTAACAATAACACATACCCTAAAACGTACGGTCACCCTGAACCATTGTCGTACCCTAAACTGTACCCTAAACCTTCCCCGTCCCTTAACCCTAACCCTAACCCTAACCCTAACCCTAATCCTTTCCCGAAGCCTTAACATAACCCGTCCCCTAATCCTAACCCGTACGCAAATATTAAATCGTAACCTAACACGTACGCTCACACTAAACCGTTGTCGTACCCTAACCTGTACCCAAACAATCCCCGTCCCCGTCCCCTAACCCTAACCCTAACCCTTACCCGAAACCTTATCCTAACCCGTACCCTAATCATAACCTGTAGGCTAACACTAACCCGTACCCTAAAACGCACACTCACCCTAAACCGTTTCCGTACACTAACCTGTACCCTAAACCGTCCCCGTCCACTAAACCTAACCCTAACCCTAACCCTAACCCTTACCCGAAGCCTTACCCTAACACTTCCCCTAATCCTAACCCGTACGCTAACACTAACCCGTACCCTAACACGTATGCTCAACCTAAACGGTTGTTGTACCTTAACCTGTACCCTAAACCGTCCCCGTCCCCTAAACCTAACCCTAACCCTAACCCAAACCCTTACCCAAAGCCTTACCCTAAACGGTCCCCTAATCCTAACCCGTACGCTAACACTAACAAGTTCCCAAACACGTACGCTCACCATAAACCGTTGTCGTACCCTAACCTGTACCCTAAACTCTCCCCGTCCCCATCCCCTAAGCTTAACCCTAACCCTAACCCTTACCCAAAGCCTTACACTAACCCCTCCCCTAATCCTAACCCGTACGCTAACACTAAACCATACCCTAACACGTACACTCACCCTAAATCGTTGTTGTACCCTAACCTGAACCCTAAACCGTCCCCGTCCCCGTCCCCTAACCCTAAACCTAACCGTAAACTTAACCCTTACCCGAAGCCTTACCCTAACACGTCCCCTAATCATAACCCGTACGCTAACACTAACCCGTACCCTACCACGTACGCTCACCCGAAAACGTTGTCGTAACCTAACCTGTACCCTAAACCGTCCCTGTCTCCTAACCCTAACAGTAAACCTAACCCTAACACTAACCCTTACCCGAAGCCTTTCCCTAACCCGTACCCTAATCCTAACCCGTACGCTAACACTAACTTGTACCCTAAAACGTACGCTCACCCTAAACCGTTGTTGTACCCTAACCTGTACCCTAAACCGTCCCCGTCCCCTAACCATAACCCTAACCCTAAACTTATCCCTAACCCTTACCCGACGCCTTACCCTACTCCTAACCTGTACGCTAACACTAACCCATACCCTAATATGTACGCTCACCCTAAACAGTTGTCGTACACTAAACTGTACCCTAAACCGTCCCCGTCCCCTAACCCTAACCCTAACCCTAACCCTAACCCTAAACCTTACCCGAAGCCTTACCCTAACGCATCCCCTACTCCTAACCCATACGCTAACACTAAACCATACCCTAACACGTACACTCACCCTAAATCGTTGTTGTACCCTAACCTGAACCCTAAACCGTCCCCGTCCCCGTCCCCTAACCCTAAACCTAACCGTAAACTTAACCCTTACCCAAAGCCTTACCCTAACACGTCCCCTAATCATAAACCGTACGCTAACACTAAACCGTACCCTACCACGTACGCTCACCCGAAACCGTTGTCGTAACCTAACCTGTACCCTAAATCATCCCCGTCCCCTAACCCTAAGCCTAAACGTAACCCTAACCCTAAACCTTACCCGAAGCCTTACCCTAACCCGTCCCCTAATCCTAACCCGTACGCTAACACTAACCCATACCCTAACACGTACGCTCACCCTAAACCGTTTTCGTACCCTAACCTGTACCCTAAACCGTCCCCGTCCCCTAACCCTAACCCTAACCCTAACCCTAAACTTAACCCTTACCCGAAGCCCTACCCTAAACCGTCCCCTAATCTTAAACTGTACGCTAACTCTAACCCGTACCCTAACACGTACGCTCACGCTAAACCGTTGTCGTACCCTAACGTGTACCCTAATCCGTCCCCGTTCCCGTCACCTAACCCTAATCCTAAACCTTACCCGTAGCCTTACCCCAACCCGTCCCCTAATCCTAACCCGTACGCTAACACTAACACGTACCCTAATATGTACGCTCACCCTAAAACTTTGCCGTACCCTAACCTGTACCCTAAACCGTCCCGGTCCCCTAACCATAACCCTAACCCTAACCCTAACCCTAAACCTTACCCAAAGCCTTACACTAACCCGTCCCCTAATCCTAACCCATACGCTAACACTAACCCGTACCCTAACACGTACGCTCACCCTAAACCGTTGTCGTAGCCTAACCTGTACCCTAAACCGTCTCCGTCACCTAACCCTAACCCTAACCCTAACACTTACCCGAAACCTTGCCCTAACTCGTCCCTAATCCTAAGCCGTAGGCTAAAACTAACCCTTACCCTAACACGTACGCGCACACTAAACTGTGGTCGTACGCTAACCTGTACACTAAACCGTCCCCGTCCCCTAACCCTAACCCTAACCCTAACCCTAGCCCTTACCTGAAGCATTACCCTAACCCGTCCCCTAATCCGAACCCGTACGCTAACACTAACCCGTACCGTAACACGTACACTCACCTTAAACAGTTGTCGTACCCTAAACTGTACCCTAATACATCCCCGTCCCCGTCCCCTAACCCTAACCTTAACCCTAACCCTAACCCTTACCCGAAGCCTTACCCTAACCCGTCATCTAATCCCAACCCGTACACTAACACTAACCCGTACCCTAACACGTACGCTCACCCTAAACCGTTATCTTACCCTAACCTGTACCCTAAACTGTCCCCGTCCCCTAACCCTAACCCTAACCCTCACCCTAACCCTTACCCAAAGCCTTACGCTAACCCGTCCCCTAATCCTAATCTGTACGCTAACACTAACCCGTACCCTAATACGTGCGCTCACCCTAAACCGTTGTCATACCCTAACCTGTACCCTAAACCGTCCCGTCCCCGTCCCCTAACCCTAGCCCTTACCCGAAACCTTACCCTAACATGTCCCCTATTCCTAACCCGTACGCTAACACTATCCCGTACCCTTACACGTACGCTCACCTTAAAACGTTGTCATACACTAACCTGTAACATAAACCGTCTCCGTCCCCTAACCCTAACCCTAACCCTAAAACTAACCCTAACCCTTACCCGGAGCCTTACCCTAACCTGTCCCCTAATCCTAACCCGTACGCTAACACTAACCCTTGCCCTAACACGTACGCTCACCCTAAACCGTTGTCGTACCCTAACCTGTACCCTAAACCGTCCCTCTACCCTAACCCTAACCCTAACCCTTATCCTAACCCTAAAGCTTACCCGAAGCCTTACCCTAACCCGTCCCATAATCCTAACCCGTACGCTAACACTAACCCGTACCCTAACATGTACGCTCACCCTAAACGGTTGTCGTACCCTAAACTGTACCCTAAACAGTCCCTGTCCCTGACCATTAACCCTAACCCTAACCCTAACCCTAACCCTAACACTAACCCTAACCTTTACCCGGAGCCTTACCCTAACCTGTCCCCTAATCCTAACCCGTACGCTAACACTAACCCTTGCCCTAACACGTACGCTCACCCTAAACCGTTGTCGTACACCAACCTGTACCCTAAACCGTCCCTCTACCCTAACCCTAACCCTAACCCGTATCCTAACCCTAAAGCTTACCCGAAGCCTTACCCTAACCCGTCCCATAATCCTAACCCGTACGCTAACACTAACCCGTACCCTAACATGTACGCTCACCCTAAACGGATGTCGAACCCTAAACTGTACCCTAAACCGTCCCTGTCCCTGACCATTAACCCTAACCCTAACCCTAACCCTAACCCTTACCCGACGCCTTACCCTAACCCGTCCCATAATCCTAACCCGTACGCTAACACTAACCCGTACCCTAACATGTACGCTCACCCTAAACTGTTGTCGTACACTAACCTGTAGCCTAAACCGTCCCTGTCCCCGACCCTTAACCCTAACCCTAACCCTAACCCTAACCCTTACCTGACGCCTTACACTAACCCGTCCCCAAATCCTAAACCGTACGCTAACACTAACCCGTACCCTAACACGCACGCTCACCCTAAACCGTTGTCGTACCCTAACATGTACCCTAAACCGTCCCCGTCCCCTAAACCTAACCCTAACCCTAAACCTAAACCTAACCCTTATCCGAAGCCTTACCATAACCCGTCCTCTAATCCTAACCCGTACGCTAACAGTAAACTGTGCCCTAACGTGTACGCTGAACCTAAACCATTGTCCTACCCTAACCTGTACCCTAAACCGTCCCCCTCCCCTAACCCTAACCCTAACCCTAACCCTAACCCTTACACCAAGCCTTACCCTAACCCGTGCCCTAATCCTAACCCGTACGCAAACACTAACCCGTACCCTAACACGTATGCTCACTCTAAACCGTTGTCGTACCCTAACCTGTACCCTAAACCGTCCCCATCCCCTAAACCCAACCCTAAACCTAACCCTAACCCTTACCCGAAGCCTTCCCCTAACCCGTCCCCTAATCCTAACCCGTACGTTAACACTAACTCGTACCCTAACACGTACGCTCACCCTAAACCGTTGTCGTACCCTAACCCTTACCATAAACCGTCCCCGTCCCCTAACCCTAATCCTAAACCTAAACCTAACCCTTACCGAAGCCTTACACTAACCAGTCCACTAAACCTAACCCGTACGCTAACACTAAACCGTACCCTAACACGTACACTCACCGTAAAACGTTGTCACACCCTAACCTGTACCCTAAACCGTCCCCGTCCCTAACCGTAACCCTAACACATACCCGAAGCCTTACCCTAACCCGTGTCCTAATCCTAACCCGTACGTTTACACTAACCCGTACCCTAACACGTACGCTCACCCTAAACCGTTGTCGTACCCGAACCTGTACCCTAAATCGTCCCCGTCCCCTAACCCTAACCCTAACCCTAAACCAAAACCTAAACTTTACCCGAAGCTTTACCCTAACCCATCCCATAATCCTATCCCGTACGCTAACCCTAACCCGTACCCTACCACGTACGCTCACCCTAAACCTTTGTCGTAAACTAACCTGTACCCTAAACCGTCCCCATCCCCTAACAGTAACCCTAAACCTAACCCTAACCCTAACCCTTAACCGAAGCCTTACCCTAACCCGTCCCTTAATCCTAACCCGTACGCTAACACTAAACCGAGTCCTAACACGTACGCTCACCCTAAAACTTTGTCGTACCCTAACCTGTACCCTAAACCGTCCCCATCCCGTAACACTTACCCTAACCCTAACGCTTACCCGAAGCCTTACCCTAACCCGTCCCATAATCCTAACCCGTACGCTAACACTAACCCGTACCCTAACACGTACGCTCACCCTAAACCGTTGACGTACCCTAACCTGTACCCTAAACCGTCCCCATCCCCTAACCCTAACCCTAACCCTAACCCTTACCAGAAGCCTTACCCTAACCCGTCCCGTAATCCTAACCCGTACGCTAACACTAACCCGTACCCTAACACGTACGCTCACCCTAAAACCTTGTCGTACCCTAACCTGTACCCTAAATCGTCCCTGTCCCCTAACCCTAACCCTAACCCTAACCTTAAACCTTACCCGAAGCCTTACCCTAACCGGTCCCCTAAACCTAACCCGCACGCTAACACTAACCCGTGCCCTAACACGTACGCTCACCCGAAACATTTGTCGTACACTAAGCTGTACCCTAAACCGTCCCCATTACCTAACACTAACCCGAACCCTAACCATAACCCTAAACCTTACCCGGAGCCTTACCCTATCCCGTCCCCTAATCCTAACCGTACGCTCACACTAATCCGTGCCCTAACACGTACGCTCACCCTAAAGCGTTGTCGTACCCTAACCTGTACCCTAAACTGCTCCTGTCCCCGTACCCTAACCCTAACCCTAACCCAAACCCTAACCCTTACCCGAAGCCTTACACTAACCCATCCCATAATCCTAAACGCTACGCTAACACTAACCCGTGCCCTAACACGTACGCTCACACTAAACCGTTGTCGTACATTAACCTGTACCCTAAATCGTCCCTGTGCCCTAACCCTAAACCTAACCCTAATCCTTACCCGAAGCCTTACCCTAACTCGTCCCCTAATTCTAACCCCTACGCTAACACTAACCTGTATCCTAACACGTACGCTCACCCTAAAACTTTGGCGTACACTCAGCTGTACCCTAAATCGTCCCCGTCCACTAACCCTAACCCTAAACCTAAACCTAACCCTTACCCGAAGCCTTACCATAACCCGTCCTCTAATCTAACCCGTACGCTAACAGTAAACTCTGCCCTAACATGTACGCTGAACCTAAACCATTGTCCTACCCTAACCTGTACCCTAAACCGTCCCCCTCCCCTAACCCTAACCCTAACCCTAACCCTAACCCTTACACCAAGCCTTACCCTAACCCGTGCCCTAATCCTAACCCGTACGCTAACACTAACCCATACCCTAACACGTACGCTCACCCTAAACCGCTGTCGTACACTAACCTGTACCCTAAACCGTCCCCGTCACCGTCCCCGTCCTCTAACCCTAACCCTAAACCTAACCCTTACCCGAAGCCTTACCCTAACCCGTCCCCTAATCCTAACCCGTACGCTAACACTAACCCGTGCCCTAACAGGTACGCTCACCCTAAAGCGTGGTCGTACCCTAACCTGTACATTAAACAGTCCCCGTCCCCGTTCCCTAACCCTAACCCTATCCCAAACCCTACCCCTTACCCGAAGCCTTACCCTAACCCGTCCCATAATCCTAAATAATACGCTAAAACTACCCCATGCCCTAACACATACGCTCACCCTAAACCGTTGACGTACCCTAACCTGTACCCTAAACCGTCCCCGTCCCCTAACCCTAACCCTAATCCTTACCCGAAGCCTTACCCTAACCCGTCCCCTAATCCTAACACATACGCTAACTCTAACCCGTACCCTAACACTTACGCTCACCCTAAACCATTCTCATACACTAACCTGTACCCTAAAACGTCCCCATCACCTAACCCTAACCCTAACACTTACCTGACGCCTTACCCTAAACCATCCCCTAATCCTAACCCGTACGCTAACACTAACCCGTACCCTAACACGTACACTCACCCTAAAACTTAGTCGTACCCTAAACAGTACCCTAAACCGTCCCCGTCCCCATCCCCTAACCCTAACTCTAACCCTAACCCTAACCCTAACCCTTACCCAACGCCTTACCCTAAGCCGTCACCTAATACTAACCCGTACGCTAACACTAACCCGTACCCTAACATGTACGCTCACCCTAAACTGTTGTCGTACACTAAACTGTACCCTAAACCGTCCCTCTACCCTAACCCTAACCATAACCCTTATCCTAACCCTAAAGCTTACCCGAAGCCTTACCCTAACCCGTCCCATAATCCTAACCCGTACGCTAACACTAACCCGTACCCTAACATGTACGCTCACCCTAAACTGTTGTCGTACACTAAACTGTACCCTAAACCGTCCCTGTCCCCGACCCTTAACCCTAACCCTAACCCTAAACCTAACCCTTACCCGAAGCCTTACCCTAACCCGTCCCCTAATCCTAACCCGTACGCTAACACTAACCCGTGCCCTAACACGTACGCTCACCCTAAAGTGTGGTTGTACCCTAACCAGTACACTAAACCGTACCCGTCCACGTTCCCTAACCCTAACCCTAACCCAAACCCTAAGCCTTACCCGAAGCCTTACCCTAACCCGTCTCATAATCCTAACCGATACGCTAAAACTAACCCATGCCCTAACACATACGCTCACCCTAAACCGTTGTCGTACCCTAACCTGTACCCTAAACCGTCCCCGTCCCCTAAACCTAACCCTAATACTTACCCGAAGCCTTACACTAACCCGTCCCCTAATCCTAACCCATACGCTAACTCTAACCCGTATCCTAACACGTACGCTCACCCTAAACCATTCTCATACACTAACCTGTACCCTAAACCATCCCCGTCAACTAACCTTAACCCTAACCCTTACCCGAAGCCTTACCATAACCCGTCCTCTAATCCTAACCCGTACGCTAACAGTAAACTGTGCCCTAAAATGTACGCTCAACGTAAACCATTGTCCTACCCTAACTTGTACCCTAAACCGTCCCCGTCCCCTAACCCTAACCCTAAACCTAGCCCTAAACCTAAACCTTACCCCAAGCCTTACCCTAACCCGACCCTTAATCCTAACCCGTACGCTAACACTAACCCATACCCTAACACGCACGCTCACCCTAAACCGTTGTCGTACCCTAACATGTAACCTAAACCGTCCCCGTCTAATAACCCTAACCCTATCCCTAACCCTAATCCTAACCCTAGCTTTTACCCGAAGCCTTACCCTAACCGGTCCCCTAATCCGAACCCGTATGCTAACACTAACCCGTACCCTAACACGTACGCTCAACCTAAACTTTTGTCGTGCCCTAACCTGTACCCTAAACCGTCCCCATCCCCTAACCCTAACCCTAACCCTAACCCTAACCCTTACCCGAAGCCTTACCCTAACCCGTCCCCTAATCCTAAACTGTACGCTGACACTAACACGTACCCTAACACGTACGATCACCCTAAACCGTTGTCGTAACCTAACCTGTACCCTAAACCGTCCCCGTCCCCGTCCCCTAACCATAACGCTAAGCCTAACCCTGAAGCTTACCCGAAGCCTTACCCTAACCCGTCCCCAATCCTAACCCGTACTGTAACACTAACCCGTACCCTAACACGTACACTCACCCTAAACCGTTGTCGTACCCTAACCTGTACCCTGAACCGTGTCCGTCCCCTAAACCTAACACTAAACCTAAACCTAACCCTAACCCTTACCCGAAGCCTTACCCTAACCCGTCCCCTAAACATGACCCGTACGAAAACACTAACACGTACCCTAACACGTACGGTCACCCTGAACCGTTGTCGTACACTAAACTGTACCCTAAACCGTCCCCGTCCCTTAACCCTAACCCTAACCCTAACCAAAACCCTAATCCTTACCCGAAGCCTTACCATAACCCGTCCCCTAATCCTAACCCATACATTAACACTAAACCGTAACCTAACACGTACGCTCAACCTAAACCGTTGTCGTACACTAACCTGTACCCTAAACCGTCCCTGTCCCCTACCCCTAACCATAACCCTAACCCTAACACTAACCCTTACCCGAATCCTTACCCTAACCCGTACCCTAATCCTAACCCGTACGCTAACACTAACCCGTACACTAACACGTATGCTCACCGTAAACCGTTGTCGTACCCTAACTTGTAACCTAAACCGTCCCCGTCCCCTAACCCTAACCCTAACCCTAACCCTAACACTTACCCAAAGCCTTACCCTAACACGTCAACTAAACCTAAATCGTACGCTAACACTAACCCATGCCCTAACACGTACGCTCACCCTAAACCGTTGTCGTACACTAACCTGTACACTAAACTGTCCCTGTCCCCTAACCCTAACCCTAACCCTAACCCTAACCATTACGCAAAGCTTTACCCTAACCCGTCCCCCAATCCTAAACCATACGCTAACACTAACCCGTACCCTAACATGTACGCTCACCCTAAACTGTTCTCGTACCCTAAACTGTTCCCTAAACCATCCTCGTCCCCTAACCCTAACCCTAACCCTAACCCTAACCCTAACCCTAGCTTTTACCCGAAGCCTTACACTAACCGGTCCCCTAACCCTAGCCCGTACGCTAACACTAACCAGTACCCTAACATGTACGCTCACCCTTAACCATTGTCGTACCCTAACCTATACCCTAAACCGTCCCCGTCCCCTAACCTAACCCTAACCCTAACCCTTACGTGAAGCCTTACCCTAACCTGTCCCCTAATCCTAAACCGTACGCTGACACTAACGCGTACCCTAACACGGACGCTCACCCTGAAACATTGTCGTACACTAAACTGTACCCTAATCCGTCCCCGTCCCCGTCCCCGTCCCCTAACCCTAACCCTAACCCAAACCCTAACACTAACCCTTACCCAAAGCCTTACCCTAATCGGTCCCCTAATTCTAACCCGTATGCTAACACTAACCCGTACCCTAACACGTACTCTCACCCTAAACCGTTGTCGTACCCTAACCTATACCCTAAACCGTCCCCGTCCCCGTCCCCTATCCCTAACCCTAACCCTAAACCTGAAGCTTACCCGAAGCCTTACCCTAACCCGTCCCCTAATTCTAACCCGTACGGTAACACTAACCCATACCCTAACACGTACGCTCACCCTAAACGGTTGTCGTACCCTAAACCGTGTCCGTCCCCTAAACCTAACCCTAACCCTAACCCTAACCTTAACCCTTACCCGAAGCCTTACCGAACCCGTCCCCTAATCCTAACCCGTACGCTAACACTAACACGTACCCTAACACTTACGGTCACCCTGAACCATTGTCGTATCCTAAACTGTACCCTAAACCGTCCCCGTCCCTTAACCCTAACCCTAACCCTAACCCTAACCCTAACCCTAATCCTTACCCGAAGCCTTACCATAACCCGTAACCTAATCCTAACCCGTACGCTAACACTAAACCGTAACCTAACACGTACGCTCACACTAAACCGTTGTCGTACCCTAACCTGTACCCTAAACCGTCCCTGGCCCCTAACCCTAACCCTAACACTAACCCTTACCCGAAGCCTAACACTAACCCGTCCCCTAATCCTAAGCCGTGCGCTAACAATAACCCATACCCCAACATGTACGCTCAACTTAAACCGTTGTCGTACCCTAAACTGTCCCCATCCCCTAACCCTAACCCTAACCCTAACCCTAACACTTACCCGAAGCCTTACCCTAACCTGTCCCCTAATCCTAACCCGTATGCTAACACTAACCCGTACCCTAACACGTACGCTCACCCTAAAACGTTGTTGTACCCTAACCTTTGCCCTAAACCGTCCCCGTCCCCTAACCCTAACGCTAACCCTTACCCAAAGCCTTACCCTAACACGTCCCCTAATCCTAACCCGTACACTAACACTAAACCGTACCCTAACACGTACGCTCACTCTAAACCGTTGTCGTACCCTAACCTGTACCCTAAACCGTCCCGGTCCCCTAACCCTAACCCTAACCCTAACCCTTACCCGAAGCCTTACCATAACCTGTCCCCTAATCCTAAACCATACGCTAACACTAAGCCGTACCCTAACACGTATGCTCACCCTAAACAATTGTCGTACCCTAAACTGTACCCTCAACCATCCCCGTGCCCTAACCCTAACCCTAACCCTAACCCTAACCCTAAACCTTACCCGAAGCCTTACACTAACCCGTCCCCTAATCCTAAACCGTACGCTGACACTAACACGTAGCCTAACACGTACGCTCACCCTAAACCGTTTTCGTACACTAACCTGTACCCTAAACCGTGTCCGTCCCCTATACCTAACCCTAACCCTAACCCTAAACCTAACCCTTACCCGAAGCCTTACCCTTACCCGTCCCCTAATCCTAACCCGTACGCTAACAATAACACGTACCCTAAAACGTACGGTCACCCTGAACCATTGTCGTACCCTAAACTGTACCCTAAACCGTCCCCGTCCCTTAACCCTAACCCTAACCCTAACCCTAACCCTAAACCTTACCCGAAGCCTTAACATAACCCGTCCCCTAATCCTAACCCGTACACTAACATTAAATTGTAACCTAACACGTACGCTCACACTAAACCGTTGTCGTACCCTAACCTGTACGCTAATCCGTCCCCGTCCCCTAACCCTAACCGTAACCCTAACCCTATCACTAACGCTTACCCGAAGCCTAACACTAACCCGTCCCCTAATCCTAAGCCGTGCACTAACAGTAACCCATACCCCAACATGTTCGCTCAACCTAAACCGTTGTCGTGCCCTAAACTGTCCCCAACCCCTAACCCTAACCCCAACCCTAACCCTTACCCGAAGCCTTACCCTAACCCGTCCCCTAATCCTAACCCGTACGCTAACACTAACCCGTACCCTAACACGTACGCTCACCCTAAAACGTTGTCATACACTAACCTGTACCCTAAACCGTCCCCGTCCTCTAACCCTAACCCTAAACCTTACCCGAAGCCTTACCCTAACCCGTCCCCTAATCCTAACCCGTACGCTAACACTAACCCGTACCCTAACACGTACGCTCACCCTAAAACGTTGTCGTACACTAACCTGTACCCTAAACCGTCCCCGTGCCCTAACCCTAACCCTAAGCCTAACCCTACCACTAAACCTTACCCGAAGCCTTACACTAAACCGTCCCCTAATCCTAAACCATACGCTGACACTAACACATAGCCTAACACGTACGCTCACCCTAAACCGTTGTTGTACCCTAAACTGTACCGTAAACCGTGTCCATCCCCTAACTCTAACCCTAACCCTAACCCTAACCCTAACCCTAAACCTAACCCTTACCCGAAGCCTTACCCTAACCCGTCCCCTAATCCTAACCCGTACGCTAACACTTACCCGTACCCTAACACGTACGCTCACCCTAAACTGTTGTCGTACCCTAACCTGTTCTCTAAAGCTTCCCCATCCCCTAACCCTAAACCTAACCCTAACACTTACCCTTACCCTAACCTTTACCCGAAGCCTTACACTATCCCGTCCCCAATCCGAACCCGTAGGCTAACACTAACCCGTGCCCTAAAACGTACGCTCACCTAAACCGTTGTCGTACCCTAACCTGTACCCTAAAACGTCCCCTAACTGTAACCCTAACCCTAACCCTAACCCTTACCCGAAACATTACCCTAACCCGTCCCCTAATCCGAATCCGTACGCTAACACTAACCCATACCCTAACACGCACGCTCATCTAAACCGTTGTCGTACCCTAACATGTACCCTAAACCGTCCCGGTCTAATAACCCTAACCCTAACCCTAACCCTAGCTTTTACCCGAAGCCTTACCCTAACCGGTCCCCTAATCCGAACCCGTATGCTAACACTAACCCGTACCCTAACACGTACGCTCAACCTAAACTTTTGTCGTGCCCTAACCTGTACCCTAAACCGTCCCCATCCCCTAACCCTAACCCTAACCCTAACCCTAACCCTAACCCTTACCCGAAGCCTTACCCTAACCCGTCCCCTAATCCTAAACTGTACGCTGACACTAACACGTACCCTAACACGTACGATCACCCTAAACCGTTGTCGTAACCTAACCTGTACCCTAAACCGTCCCCGTCCCCGTCCCCTAACCATAACGCTAAGCCTAACCCTGAAGCTTACCCGAAGCCTTACCCTAACCCGTCCCCAATCCTAACCCGTACTGTAACACTAACCCGTACCCTAACACGTACACTCACCCTAAACCGTTGTCGTACCCTAACCTGTACCCTGAACCGTGTCCGTCCCCTAAACCTAACACTAAACCTAAACCTAACCCTAACCCTTACCCGAAGCCTTACCCTAACCCGTCCCCTAAACATGACCCGTACGAAAACACTAACACGTACCCTAACACGTACGGTCACCCTGAACCGTTGTCGTACACTAAACTGTACCCTAAACCGTCCCCGTCCCTTAACCCTAACCCTAACCCTAACCAAAACCCTAATCCTTACCCGAAGCCTTACCATAACCCGTCCCCTAATCCTAACCCATACATTAACACTAAACCGTAACCTAACACGTACGCTCAACCTAAACCGTTGTCGTACACTAATCTGTACCCTAAACCGTCCCTGTCCCCTACCCCTAACCATAACCCTAACGCTAACACTAACCCTTACCCGAAGCCTTACCCTAACCCGTACCCTAATCCTAACCCGTACGCTAACACTAACCCGTACACTAACACGTACGCTCACCGTAAACCGTTGTCGTACCCTAACTTGTAACCTAAACCGTCCCCGTCCCCTAACCCTAACCCTAACCCTAACCCTAACACTTACCCAAAGCCTTACCCTAACACGTCAACTAAACCTAAATCGTACGCTAACACTAACCCATGCCCTAACACGTACGCTCACCCTAAACCGTTGTCGTACACTAACCTGTACACTAAACTGTCCCTGTCCCCTAACCCTAACCCTAACCCTAACCCTAACCATTACGCAAAGCTTTACCCTAACCCGTCCCCCAATCCTAAACCATACGCTAACACTAACCCGTACCCTAACATGTACGCTCACCGTAAACCGTTCTCGTACCCTAAACTGTTCCCTAAACCATCCTCGTCCCCTAACCCTAACCCTAACCCTAACCCTAACCCTAGCTTTTACCCGAAGCCTTACACTAACCGGTCCCCTAACCCTAACCCGTACGCTAACACTAAACAGTAACCTAACATGTACGCTCACCCTTAACCATTGTCGTACCCTAACCTATACCCTAAACCGTCCCCGTCCCCTAACCTAACCCTAACCCTAACCCTTACGTGAAGCCTTACCCTAACCTGTCCCCAATCCTAAACCGTACGCTGACACTAACGCGTACCCTAACACGGACGCTCACCCTAAAACATTGTCGTACACTAAACTGTACCCTAATCCGTCCCCGTCCCCGTCCCCATCCCATAACCCTAACCCTAACCCAAACCCTAACACTAACCCTTACCCAAAGTCTTACACTAATCGGTCCCCTAATTCTAACCCGTATGCTAACACTAACCCGTACCCTAACACGTACTCTCACCCTAAACCGTTGTCGTACCCTAACCTATACCCTAAACCGTCCCCGTCCCCGTCCCCTATCCCTAACCCTAACCCTAAACCTGAAGCTTACCCGAAGCCTTACCCTAACCCGTCCCCTAATTCTAACCCGTACGGTAACACTAACCCATACCCTAACACGTACCCTCACCCTAAACGGTTGTCGTACCCTAACCTGTACCCTAAACCGTGTCCGTCCCCTAAACCTAACCCTAACCCTAACCCTAACCTTAACCCTTACCCGAAGCCTTACCCTAACCCGTCCCCTAATCCTAAACCGTACGCTAACACTAACACGTACCCTAACACTTACGGTCACACTGAACCATTGTCGTACCCTAAACTGTACCCTAAACCGTCCCCGTCCCTTAACCCTAACCCTAACCCTAACCCTAACCCTAACCCTAATCCTTACCCGAAGCCTTACCATAACCCGTCCCCTAATCCTAACATGTACGCTAACACTAAACCATAACCTAACACGTACGCTCACACTAAACCGTTGTCGTACCCTAACCTGTACCCTAAACCGTCCCCGTCCCCTGACCCTAACCCTAACCCTAACCCTTACCCGAAGCCTTACCATAACCTGTCCCCTAATCCTAAACCATATGCTAACTCTAAGCCGTACCCTAACACGTATGCTCACCCTAAACAATTGTCATACCCTAAACTGTACCCTCAACCATCCCCGTGCCCTAACCCTAACCCTAACCCTAACCCTAACCCTAAACCTTACCCGAAGCCTTACACTAACCCGTCCCCTAATCCTAAACCGTACGCTGACACTAACACGTAGCCTAACATGTACGCTCACCCTAAACCGTTTTCGTACACTAACCTGTACCCTTAACCGTGTCCGTCCCCTATACCTAACCCTAACCCTAACCCTAAACCTAACCCTTACCCGAAGCCTTACCCTTACCCGTCCCCTAATCCTAACCCGTACGCTAACAATAACACGTACCCTAAAACGTACTGTCACCCTGAACCATTGTCGTACCCTAAACTGTACCCTAAACCGTCCCCGTCCCTTAACCCTAACCCTAACCCTAACCCTAACCCTAATCCTTACCCGAAGCCTTAACATAACCTGTCCCCTAATCCTAACCCGTACACTAACATTAAATTTTAACCTAACACGTACGCTCACACTAAACCGTTGTCGTACACTAACCTGTACCCTAAACCGTCCCCGTCCCCTAACCCTAACCGTAACCCTAACCCTATCACTAACGCTTACCCGAAGCCTAACACTAACCCGTCCCCTAATCCTAAGCCGTGCACTAACAGTAACCCATACCCCAACATGTACGCTCAACCTAAACCGTTGTCGTACCCTAAAATGTCCCCATCCCCTAACCCTAACCCTAACCCTAACCCCAACCCTAACCCTTACCCGAAGCCTTACCCTAACCCGTCCCCTAATCCTAACCCGTACGCTAACACTAACCCGTACCCTAACACGTACGCTCACCCTAAAACCTTGTCGTACACTAACCTGTACCCTAAACCGTCCCCGTCCCCTAACCCTAACCCTAAACCTTACCTGAAGCCTTACCCTAACCCGTCCCCTAATGCTAACCCGTACGCTAACACTAACCCTTACTCTAACACGTTCGCTCACCCTAAACCGTGGACGTACCCTAACCTGTACCTTAAACCGTCCCCGTCCCCTAACCCTAACCCGAACCCTAACACTAACCCTTACCCGAATACTTAACCTAACCTGTCCCCTACTCCTAACCCGTACGCTAACACTAACCCGTACCCTAACACGTACGCTCACCTTAAACCACTGTCATACCCTAACCTGTACCCTAAACAGTCCCCGTCCCCTAACCCTAACCCTAAACCTAACCCTTACCTGAAGCCTTACACTAAACCGTACCCTAATCCTAACCCGTACGCTATCACTAAACCATACCCTGAGACGTACGCTCACCCTAAAAGGTTGTCGTACTCTAACCTGTACCCTACACCGTCCCCTAACCCTAACCCTAACCCTTACCCGAAGCCTTACCCTAACCCGTCCCCTAATCCTAAACCGTACGCTAACACTAACCCGTGCCCTAACACATACGCTCACCCTAAAGCGTTGTCGTACCCTAAGCTGTACCCTAAACCGTCCCTGTCCCCGTCCCCTAACCCTAAACCTAACCCTAACCGTAACACTTACCCGAAGCCTTACCCTAACACGTCCCCTAATCCTAACCCGTATGCTAACACTAACCCGTACCCTAACACGTACGCTCACCCTAAACCATTGTCTTAACCTAAACTGTACCCTAAACCGTCCCCGTCCCCGTCCCCTAAACCTAACCCTAACCCTAACCCTAACCATTCCCCGAAGCCTTACCCTAACCGTCCCCTAATCCTAACCCGTACGCTCACACTAACCCGTGACCTAACACGTACGCTCACCCTGAACCGTTGTCGTACCCTAACCTGTACCCTAAACCGTCCCCATCCCCTAAACCTAACCCTAACCTCACCCTAATCCTAACCCTTACCCAAAGCCTTACCCTAACCCGTCCCCTAATCCTAACCCGTACACTAACACTAACCCATGCCCTAAAACATACGCTCAACCTAAACCGTTGTCGTACCCTAACCTGTACCCTAAACCGTCCCCGTGCCCTAACCCTAACCCTAACCCTAACCCTAACCCTAAATCTAACCCTTACCCGAAGCCTTACCCTAACCCGTCCCCTAATCCTAACCCGTACGCTAACAATAACACATACCCTAAAACGTACGGTCACCCTGAACCATTGTCGTACCCTAAACTCTACCCTAAACCTTCCCCGTCCCTTAACCCTAACCCTAACCCTAACCCTAACCCTAACCCTAATCCTTTCCCGAAGCCTTAACATAACCCGTCTCCTAATCCTAACCCGTACGCTAATATTAAATCGTAACCTAACACGTACGTTCACACTAAACCGTTGTCGTACCCTAACCTGTACCCTAAACCGTCCCTGTCCCCTAACCCTAACCGTAACCCTAACCCTAACACTAACCCTTACCCGGAGCCTAACACTAAACCGTCCCCTAATCCTAACTCGTACACTAACACTAAACCGTGCCCTAAAACATACGCTCAACCTAAACCGTTGTCGTACACTAACCTGTACCCTAAACCGTCCCCGTGCCCTAACCCTAACCCTAAGCCTAACCCTACCACTAAACCTTACCCGAAGCCTTACACTAAACCGTCCCCTAATCCTAAACCATACGCTGACACTAACACATAGCCTAACACGTACGCTCACCCTAAACCGTTGTCATACCCTAAACTGTACCGTAAACCGTGTCCATCCCCTAACCCTAACCCTAACCCTAACCCTAACCCTAACCCTTACCCGAAGCCTTACCCTAACCCGTCCCCTAATCCTAACCCGTACGCTAACACTAACCCGTACCCTAACACGTACGCTCACCCTAAACTGTTGTCGTACCCTAACCTGTTCTCTAAATCTTCCCCATCCCCTAACCCTAAACCTAACCCTAACACTTACCCTTACCCTAACCTTTACCCGAAGCCTTACACTATCCCGTCCCCAATCCGAACCCGTAGGCTAACACTAACCCGTGCCCTAAAACGTACGCTCACCTAAACCGTTGTCGTACCCTAACCTGTACCCTAAAACGTCCCCTAACTGTAACCCTAACCCTAACCCTAACCCTTACCCGAAACATTACCCTAACCCGTCCCCTAATCCGATTCAGTACGCTAACACTAACCCGTACCCTAACACGTACACCCACCCTAAAACGTTGTCGTCCCCTAACCTGTACCCTAAACCATCCCTGTCCCCTACCCTAACCCTAACACTAACCCTAACCCTAACCCTTACCCAAAGCCTTACCCTAACATGTCACCTAATCCTAACCCGTACGCTAACACTAACCCGTGCCCTAACACGTACGGTCACCCTAAACCTTTGTCGTACCCTAACCTATACCCTAAACCGTCCCTGTCCCCATCCCCTAACCCTAAACCTAAACCTAACACTAACCCTTACCCAAGGCCTTACCCTAACCCATCCCCTAATCCTAACCCGTATGCTAACACTAACCCGTACCCTAACACGTACACTCACCCTAAACCGTTGTCCTACCCTAACCTGTACCGTAAACCGTCCCCGTCCCCTAACCGTAACACTAACCCTAAACCTTACCCTTACCCAAAGCCTTACCCTAACCCATCACCTAATCCTAACCCGTACGCTAACACTAACACGTGCCCTAACACGTACGCTCACCCTAAACCGTTGTTGTACCCTAACCTGAACCCTAAACCGCCCCATCCCCTAACCCTAACCCTAAACCTAACCCTAATCCTAACCCTTACCCGAAGCCTTACCCTAACCCGTCCCATAATCATAACCCGTACGCTAACACTAACCCGTACCCTAACACGTACGCTCACCCTAAAACGTTGTCGTACACTAACCTGTACCCTAAACCGTCCCCGTCCCCTAACCCTAACCCTAAACCTTACCTGAAGCCTTACCCTAACCCGTCCCCTAATGCTAACCCGTACGCTAACACTAATCCTTACTCTAACACGTTCGCTCACCCTAAACCGTGGACGTACCCTAACCTGTACCTTAAACCGTCCCCGTCCCCTAACCCTAACCCGAACCCTAACACTAACCCTTACCCGAATACTTAACCTAACCTGTCCCCTACTCCTAACCCGTACGCTAACACTAACCCGTACCCTAACACGTACGCTCACCTTAAACCACTGTCATACCCTAACCTGTACCCTAAACAGTCCCCGTCCCCTAACCCTAACCCTAAACCTAACCCTTACCTGAAGCCTTACACTAAACCGTACCCTAATCCTAACCCGTACGCTATCACTAAACCATACCCTGAGACGTACGCTCACCCTAAAAGGTTGTCGTACTCTAACCTGTACCCTACACCGTCCCCTAACCCTAACCCTAACCCTTACCCGAAGCCTTACCCTAACCCGTCCCCTAATCCTAAACCGTACGCTAACACTAACCCGTGCCCTAACACATACGCTCACCCTAAAGCGTTGTCGTACCCTAACCTGTACCCTAAACCGTCCCTGTCCCCGTCCCCTAACCCTAAACCTAACCCTAACCGTAACACTTACCCGAAGCCTTACCCTAACACGTCCCCTAATCCTAACCCGTATGCTAACACTAACCCGTACCCTAACACGTACGCTCACCCTAAACCATTGTCCTAACCTAGCCTGTACCCTAAACCGTCCCCGTCCCCGTCCCCTAAACCTAACCCTAACCCTAACCCTAACCATTCCCCGAAGCCTTACCCTAACCGTCCCCTAATCCTAACCCGTACGCTCACACTAACCCGTGCCCTAACACGTACGCTCACCCTGAACCGTTGTCGTACCCTAACCTGTACCCTAAACCGTCCCCATCCCCTAAACCTAACCCTAACCTCACCCTAATCCTAACCCTTACCCAAAGCCTTACCCTAACCCGTCCCCTAATCCTAACCCGTACACTAACAGTAACCCGTGCCCTAAAACATACGCTCAACCTAAACCGTTGTCGTACCCTAACCTGTACCCTAAACCGTCCCCGTGCCCTAACCCTAACCCTAACCCTAACCCTAACCCTAAATCTAACCCTTACCCGAAGCCTTACCCTAACCCGTCCCCTAATCCTAACCCGTACGCTAACAATAACACATACCCTAAAACGTACGGTCACCCTGAACCATTGTCGTACCCTAAAATCTACCCTAAACCTTCCCCGTCCCTTAACCCTAACCCTAACCCTAACCCTAATCCTTTCCCGAAGCCTTAACATAACCCGTCTCCTAATCCTAACCCGTACGCTAATATTAAATCGTAACCTAACACGTACGCTCACACTAAACCGTTGTCGTACCCTAACCTGTACCCTAAACCGTCCCTGTCCCCTAACCCTAACCGTAACCCTAACCCTAACACTAACCCTTACCCGGAGCCTAACACTAAACCGTCCCCTAATCCTAACTCGTACACTAACACTAAACCGTGCCCTAAAACATACGCTCAACCTAAACCGTTGTCGTACCCTAACCTGTACCCTAAACCGTCCCCGTGCCCTAACCCTAACCCTAAGCCTAACCCTACCACTAAACCTTACCCGAAGCCTTACACTAAACCGTCCCCTAATCCTAAACCATACGCTGACACTAACACATAGCCTAACACGTACGCTCACCCTAAACCGTTGTCGTACACTAAACTGTACCGTAAACCGTGTCCATCCCCTAACCCTAACCCTAACCCTAACCCTAACCCTAACCCTTACCCGAAGCCTTACCCTAACCCGTCCCCTAATCCTAACCCGTACGCTAACACTAACCCGTACCCTAACACGTACGCTCACCCTAAACTGTTGTCGTACCCTAACCTGTTCTCTAAATCTTCCCCATCCCCTAACCCTAAACCTAACCCTAACACTTACCCTTACCCTAACCTTTACCCGAAGCCTTACACTATCCCGTCCCCAATCCGAACCCGTAGGCTAACACTAACCCGTGCCCTAAAACGTACGCTCACCTAAACCGTTGTCGTACCCTAACCTGTACCCTAAAACGTCCCCTAACTGTAACCCTAACCCTAACCCTAACCCTTACCCGAAACATTACCCTAACCCGTCCCCTAATCCGATTCAGTACGCTAATACTAACCCGTACCCTAACACGTACACCCACCCTAAAACGTTGTCGTCCCCTAACCTGTACCCTAAACCATCCCCGTCCCCTACCCTAACCCTAACACTAACCCTAACCCTAACCCTTACCCAAAGCCTTACCCTAACATGTCACCTAATCCTAACCCGTACGCTAACACTAACCCGTGCCCTAACACGTACGGTCACCCTAAACCTTTGTCGTACCCTAACCTATACCCTAAACCGTCCCTGTCCCCATCCCCTAACCCTAAACCTAAACCTAACACTAACCCTTACCCAAGGCCTTACCCTAACCCATCCCCTAATCCTAACCCGTATGCTAACACTAACCCGTACCCTAACACGTACACTCACCCTAAACCATTGTCCTACCCTAACCTGTACCGTAAACCGTCCCCGTCCCCTAACCGTAACACTAACCCTAAACCTTACCCTTACCCAAAGCCTTACCCTAACCCATCACCTAATCCTAACCCGTACGCTAACACTAACACGTGCCCTAACACGTACGCTCACCCTAAACCGTTGTTGTACCCTAACCTGTACCCTAAACCGCCCCATCCCCTAACCCTAACCCTAAACCTAACCCTAATCCTAACCCTTACCCGAAGCCTTACCCTAACCCGTCCCATAATCATAACCCGTACGCTAACACTAACCCGTGCCCTAACACGTAGGCTCACCATAAATCATTGTCGTACCCTAACCTGTACCCTAAACCATCCCCATCCCCGTCCCCGTCTCCTAACCCTAACCCGAACCCTAACCCTAACCCTTACCCGAAGACTTACCCTAACCTGTCCCCTAATCCTAACACTTACGCTAACACTAACCCTTGCCCTAACATGTACACTCACCCTAAACCGTTGTCTTACCCTAACCTGTACCCTAAACCGTCCCTGTACCCTAACCCTAACCCTAACCCTAACCCTAAACCGAACCCTTACCCGAAGCCTTCCCCTAACCCGTCCCCTAATCCTAAACCTTACGCTAACCCTAACCCGTGCCCTAGCACGTACGCTCACCTTAAACTGCTGTCGTACCCTAAACTGTACCCTAAACCGTCCCCGTCCCCTAACCCTAACCCTAACCCTAAACCTTACCCGAAGCCTTCCCCTAACCCGTCCCCTAATCCTAACCCGTACGCTAACTCTAAGCCATACCCTAACACGTACGCTCACCCTAAACCGTTCTCGTACACTAACCTGTAACCTAAACTGTCCCCGTCCCCTAACCCTAACCCTAACCCTTACCCGAAGCCTTACCTTAACCCGTCCTCTAATCCTAACCCGTACGCTAACAGTAAACTGTGCCCTAACATGTACGCTGAACCTAAACCATTGTCCTACACTAACCTGTACCCTAAACCGTCCCCCTCCCCTAACCCTAACCCTAACCCTAACCCTAAACCTAACCCTTACCCGAAGCCTTACCATAACCCGTCCTCTAATCCTAACCCGTACGCTAACAGTAAACTGTGCCCTAACATGTACGCTGAACCTAAACCATTGTCCTACCCTAACCTGTACCCTAAACCGTCCCCCTCCCCTAACCCTAACCCTAACCCTAACCCTAACCCTTACACCAAGCCTTACCCTAACCCGTGCTCTAATCCTAACCCGTACGCTAACACTAACCCATACCCTAACACGTACGCTCACCCTAAACCGCTGTCATACACTAACCTGCACCCTAAACCGTCCCCGTCCCCGTCCCCGTCCCCTAACCCTAACCATAAACCTAACCCTTACCCGAAGCCTTACCCTAACCCGTCCCCTAATCCTAACCGTACGCTAACACTAATCCGTGCCCTAACACGTACGCTCACCCTAAAACGTTGTCGTACACTAACCTGTACCCTAAACCGTCCCCCTCCCCTAACCCTAACCCTAACCCTAACCCTAACCCTTACACCAAGCCTTACCCTAACCCGTGCTCTAATCCTAACCCGTACGCTAACACTAACCCATACCCTAACACGTACGCTCACCCTAAACCGCTGTCATACACTAACCTGCACCCTAAACCGTCCCCGTCCCCGTCCCCGTCCCCTAACCCTAACCATAAACCTAACCCTTACCCGAAGCCTTACCCTAACCCGTCCCCTAATCCTAACCGTACGCTAACACTAATCCGTGCCCTAACACGTACGCTCACCCTAAAACGTTGTCGTACACTAACCTGTACCCTAAACCGTTCCTGTCCCTGTACCCTAACCCTAACCCTAACCCAAACCCTAACCCTTACCCGAAGCCTTACACTAACCCATCCCATAATCCTAAACTCTACGCTAACACTAACCCGTGCCCTAACACGTACGCTCACCCTAAACCGTTGTCGTACATTAACCTGTACCCTAAATCGTCCCTGTCCCCTAACCCTAACCCTAACCCTAATCCTTACCCGAAGCCTTACCCTAACTCGTCCCCTAATTCTAACCCGTATGCTAACACTAAACTGTATCCTAACAGATACGCTCACCCTAAAACTTTGTCGTACACTAAGCTGTACCCAAAATCGTCCCCGTCCCCTAACCCTAAACCTAACCCTTACACAAAGCCTTACCCTAACCCGTCCCCTAATCCTAACCCGTACGCTAACACTAACCCGTAACCTAACCCGTATGCTCAACCTAAACCGTTCTCGTACACTAACCTGTACCCTAAACCGTCCCGTCCCGGTCCCCTAAACCTAGCCCTTACCCGAAACCTTACCCTAACATGTCCCCTATTCCTAACCCGTACGCTAACACTATCCCGTACCCTTACACGTACGCTCACCTTAAAACGTTGTCGTACACTAACCTGTAACCTAAACCGTCTCCGTCCCCTAACCCTAACCCTAAACCTAGCCCTAAACCTAAACCTTACCCCAAGCCTTACCCTAACCCGACCCTTAATCCTAACCCGTACGCTGACACTAACCCATACCCTAACACGCACGCTCACCCTAAAACTTTGTCGTACCCTAACATGTACCCTAAACCGTCCCCGTCCCCTAACCCTAACCCTAACCCTAACCCTAACACTTACCCGAAGCATTACACTAACCCGTCCCCTAATCCTAATCCGTACGCTAACACTAACCCGTGTCCTAACACGTACCCTCACCCTAAACCGTTGTCGTACCCTAACCTGTACCCTAAACCGTCACCGTCCCATAGCCCTAACCCTAACCCTAACCCTTACGCGAAGCCTTACCCTAACCCGTCCACAATCCTAACCCGTACGCTAATACTAACAAGTACCCTAACACATACACTCACCCTAAACTGTTGTCGTACACTAACCTGTAACCTAAACCGTCCCCGTCCCCTAACCCTAAACCTAACCCTAACCCTAACCCTAACCCTTACCCGAAGCCTTACCCTAATCTGTCCCCTAATCCTAACCCGTATGCTAACACTAACCCTTGCCCTAACACGTACACTCACCCTAAACCATTGTCGTACCCTAACCTGTACCCTGAACCGTCCCTGTACCCTAACCCTAACCCTAACTCTAACCCTAACCCTAACCCTAACACTTACCCGAAGCCTTACCCTAACCCGTCCCATAATCCTAACCCGTACGCTAACACTAACCCGTACCCTAACACGTACGCTCACCCTAAATCCTTTTCGTACCCTAACCTGTACCCTAAACCATCCCCGTACCCTAAACCTAACACTAACACTATCCCTAACCCTTACCCGAAGCCTTACCCTAACTCGGCCCCCAATTCTAAACCATACGCTAACACTAACCCGTACCCTAACACGTATGCTCACCCTAAAACTTTGTCGTAGCCTAACCTGTACCCTAAGTCGTCCCCTTCCCCTAAGACTAACCCTAACCCTAATACTTACCCGAAGCCTTACCCTAAACCATCCCCTAATCCTAACCCATACGCTAACACTAACCCGTGCCCTAAAACGAATGCTCACCCTAAACTGCTGTCGTACACTAACCTGTACCCTAAACCGTCCCCGTCCCCGTCCCCTAACCCTATCCCTAAACCTAACCCTTACCCGAAGCCTTACCCAAACCCGTCCCCTAATCCTAACCCGTACGCTAACACTAACCCGTGCCCTAACAGGTACGCTCACCCTAAAGTGTGGTCGTACCCTAACCTGTACACTAAACCGTCCCCGTCCCCGTTCCCTAACCCTAACCCTATCCCAAACCCTACCCCTTACCCGAAGCCTTACCCTAACCCGTCCCATAATCCTAAATAATACGCTAAAACTACCCCATGCCCTAACACATACGCTCACCCTAAACCGTTGTCGTACCCTAACCTGTACCCTAAACCGTCCCTGTAGCCTAACCCTAACCCTAACCCTAACCCTAACCCTTACCCGAAGCCTTACCCTAACCCGTCCCATAATCCTACCCCGTACGCTAACACTAACCCGTACCCTAACACGTACGCTCACCCTAAACCGTTGTCGTACCATAACCTGTACCTAACCGTCCCCGTCCCCGTCCCCTAAACTTAACCCTAAACCTCACCCTTACCCGTAGCCTTACCCTAACCCGTCCCCTATTCCTAAGCTATACGCTAACTCTAACCCGTACCCTAACATGTACGCTCACCCTAAAGAGTTGTCGTACACTAACCTCTACCCTAAACCGTCCCCGTCCCCGTCCCCTAACCCTAACCCTAACCCTAACCCTTACCCGAAGCCTTACCCTAACAAGTCCCCAATCCTACCCGTACGCTAACACTAACACATACCCTAACACGTACGCTCACCCTAAACCGTTGTCGTACCCTAGCCTATACCCTAAACAGTCCCCGTACCCTAACCCTAACCCTAACCCTAACCCTTACCCGAAGCCTTACCCTAACCCGTCCCCTAATCCTAACCCGTACGCTAACACTAAACCTTACCCTAACATGTACGCACACTCTAAACAGTTGTCATATCCTATCCTGTACCCTAAACCTTCCCCGTGCCCGTCCCCTAACCCTAACCCTAACCCTTACCCGAAGCCTTACCCTAACCTGTCCCCTAATCCTAACCCGTACGCTAACACTAACCCTTACCCTAACACGTACGCACACCCTAAACTGTTGTCAAATCCTATCCTGTACCCTAAACCTTCCCCGTTCCTGCCCCCTAACCCTAACCCTAACCCTTACCCGAAGCCTTACCCTAACCTGTCCCCTAATCCTAACCCGTACGCTAACACTAACCCATGCCCTAACACATACGCTCACCCTAAAGCGTTGTCGTACCCTAACCTGTACCCTAAACCGTCCCCGTCCCCTAACCCTAACACTAACCTTAATACTAACCATTACCCGAAGCCTTCCGTTAACCCGCCCCCTAATCCTAACCCGTACGCTAATCCTAACCCGTACCCTAACACGTACGCTCACCCTAAACCGTTGTCGTGCCCTAAACTGTACCCTGAACCGTCCCCATCCCCAAACCCTAACCCTAACCCTTAACCGAAGCCTTACACTAACCTGTCCCCTAATCCTAACCCGTACGCTAACACTAACCCGTACCCTAACATATAGGCTCACTCTAAACCGTTCTCGTACACTAACCTGTACCCTAAACCGTCCCCATCCCCTAACCCTAACCCTAACCCTTACCCGGAGCCTTACCCTAACCCGTCCTCTAATCCTAACCCGTACGCTAACACTAACCCGTACCCTAACATGTTCGCTCACCCTAAAACTTTATCTTAAACTAAGCTGTACCTTAAACAGTCCCCGTAGCCTAAACATAACCGTAACCCTAACCCTAACACTAACACTTACCCGAAGGCTTACCCTAACCCGTCCCCTAATTCTAAACCGTACGCTAACACTAACCCGTACCCTAACACGTACGCTCACCCTAAACCGTTGCCGTAGCCTAACCTGTACCCTAAACCCTCCCCATGCCCTAACACTTACCCTAAACCTAACCCTAACCCTAACCCTTACCCGAAGCCTTACCCTAACCCATCACCTAATCGGAACCCGTACGCTAACACTAAACCCTACCCTATCACGTACGCTCACCCTAAACCGTTATTGTACCCTAACCTGTACCCTAAACCCTCCCCATCCCCTAACCCTAACCCTAAACCTAACCCTAACCCTAACCCTTACCCGAAGCTTATCCTAACCCGTCCCCTAATCCTAACCCGTTCGCTAACACTAACACATACCCTACCACGTACGCTCACCCTAAAGCATTGTTGTACCCTAACGTGTACCCTAAACCGTTCCTGTGCCCTAACCCTAACCCTAAACCTAACCATTACGCAAAGCTTTACCCTAACCCGTCCCCCAATCCTAAACCATACGCTAACACTAACCCGTACCCTAACATGTACGCTCACCCTAAACTGTTCTCGTACCCTAAACTGTTCCCTAAACCATCCTCGTCCCCTAACCCTAACCCTAACCCTAACACTAACCCTAGCTTTTACCCGAAGCCTTACACTAACCGGTCCCCTAACCCTAGCCCGTACGCTAACACTAACCAGTACCCTAACATGTACGCTCACCCTTAACCATTGTCGTACCCTAACCTATACCCTAAACCGTCCCCGTCCCCTAACCTAACCCTAACCCTAACCCTTACGTAAAGCCTTACCCTAACCTGTCCCCTAATCCTAAACCGTACGCTGACACTAACGCGTACCCTAACACGGACGCTCACCCTGAAACATTGTCGTACACTAAACTGTACCCTAATCCGTCCCCGTCCCCGTCCCCGTCCCCTAACCCTAACCCTAACCCAAACCCTAACACTAACCCTTACCCAAAGCCTTACCCTAATCGGTCCCCTAATTCTAACCCGTATGCTAACACTAACCCGTACCCTAACACGTACTCTCACCCTAAACAGTTGTCGTACCCTAACCTATACCCTAAACCGTCCCCGTCCCCGTCCCCTATCCCTAACCCTAACCCTAAACCTGAAGCTTACCCGAAGCCTTACCCTAACCCGTCCCCTAATTCTAACCCGTACGGTAACACTAACCCATACCCTAACACGTACGCTCACCCTAAACGGTTGTCGTACCCTAAACCGTGTCCGTCCCCTAAACCTAACCCTAACCCTAACCCTAACCTTAACCCTTACCCGAAGCCTTACCGAACCCGTCCCCTAATCCTAACCCGTACGCTAACACTAACACGTACCCTAACACTTACGGTCACCCTGAACCATTGTCGTATCCTAAACTGTACCCTAAACCGTCCCCGTCCCTTAACCCTAACCCTAACCCTAACCCTAACCCTAACCCTAATCCTTACCCGAAGCCTTACCATAACCCGTAACCTAATCCTAACCCGTACGCTAACACTAAACCGTAACCTAACACGTACGCTCACACTAAACCGTTGTCGTACCCTAACCTGTACCCTAAACCGTCCCTGGCCCCTAACCCTAACCCTAACACTAACCCTTACCCGAAGCCTAACACTAACCCGTCCCCTAATCCTAAGCCGTGCGCTAACAATAACCCATACCCCAACATGTACGCTCAACTTAAACCGTTGTCGTACCCTAAACTGTCCCCATCCCCTAACCCTAACCCTAACCCTAACCCTAACCCTTACCCGAAGCCTTACCCTAACCTGTCCCCTAATCCTAACCCGTATGCTAACACTAACCCGTACCCTAACACGTACGCTCACCCTAAAACTTTGTGGTACCCTAACCTTTGCCCTAAACCGTCCCCGTCCCCTAACCCTAACGCTAACCCTTACCCAAAGCCTTACCCTAACACGTCCCCTAATCCTAACCCGTACACTAACACTAAACCGTACCCTAACACGTACGCTCACTCTAAACCGTTGTCGTACCCTAACCTGTACCCTAAACCGTCCCCGTCCCCTAACCCTAACCCTAACCCTAACCCTTACCCGAAGCCTTACCATAACCTGTCCCCTAATCCTAAACCATACGCTAACACTAAGCCGTACCCTAACACGTATGCTCACCCTAAACAATTGTCGTACCCTAAACTGTACCCTCAACCATCCCCGTGCCCTAACCCTAACCCTAACCCTAACCCTAACCCTAAACCTTACCCGAAGCCTTACACTAACCCGTCCCCTAATCCTAAACCGTACGCTGACACTAACACGTAGCCTAACACGTACGCTCACCCTAAACCGTTTTCGTACACTAACCTGTACCCTAAACCGTGTCCGTCCCCTATACCTAACCCTAACCCTAACCCTAAACCTAACCCTTACCCGAAGCCTTACCCTTACCCGTCCCCTAATCCTAACCCGTACGCTAACAATAACACGTACCCTAAAACGTACGGTCACCCTGAACCATTGTCGTACCCTAAACTGTACCCTAAACCGTCCCCGTCCCTTAACCCTAACCCTAACCCTAACCCTAACCCTAAACCTTACCCGAAGCCTTAACATAACCCGTCCCCTAATCCTAACCCGTACACTAACATTAAATTGTAACCTAACACGTACGCTCACACTAAACCGTTGTCGTACCCTAACCTGTACCCTAATCCGTCCCCGTCCCCTAACCCTAACCGTAACCCTAACCCTATCACTAACGCTTACCCGAAGCCTAACACTAACCCGTCCCCTAATCCTAAGCCGTGCACTAACAGTAACCCATACCCCAACATGTTCGCTCAACCTAAACCGTTGTCGTGCCCTAAACTGTCCCCAACCCCTAACCCTAACCCCAACCCTAACCCTTACCCGAAGCCTTACCCTAACCCGTCCCCTAATCCTAACCCGTACGCTAACACTAACCCGTACCCTAACACGTACGCTCACCCTAAAACGTTGTCGTACACTAACCTGTACCCTAAACCGTCCCCGTCCCCTAACCCTAACCCTAAACCTTACCCGAAGCCTTACCCTAACCCGTCCCCTAATCCTAACCCGTACGCTAACACTAACCCGTACCCTAACACGTACGCTCACCCTAAAACGTTGTCGTACACTAACCTGTACCCTAAACCGTCCCCGTGCCCTAACCCTAACCCTAAGCCTAACCCTACCACTAAACCTTACCCGAAGCCTTACACTAAACCGTCCCCTAATCCTAAACCATACGCTGACACTAACACATAGCCTAACACGTACGCTCACCCTAAACCGTTGTTGTACCCTAAACTGTACCGTAAACCGTGTCCATCCCCTAACTCTAACCCTAACCCTAACCCTAACCCTAAACCTAACCCTTACCCGAAGCCTTACCCTAACCCGTCCCCTAATCCTAACCCGTACGCTAACACTTACCCGTACCCTAACACGTACGCTCACCCTAAACTGTTGTCGTACCCTAACCTGTTCTCTAAAGCTTCCCCATCCCCTAACCCTAAACCTAACCCTAACACTTACCCTTACCCTAACCTTTACCCGTAGCCTTACACTATCCCGTCCCCAATCCGAACCCGTAGGCTAACACTAACCCGTGCCCTAAAACGTACGCTCACCTAAACCGTTGTCGTACCCTAACCTGTACCCTAAAACGTCCCCTAACTGTAACCCTAACCCTAACCCTAACCCTTACCCGAAACATTACCCTAACCCGTCCCCTAATCCGAATCCGTACGCTAACACTAACCCATACCCTAACACGCACGCTCATCTAAACCGTTGTCGTACCCTAACATGTACCCTAAACCGTCCCGGTCTAATAACCCTAACCCTAACCCTAACCCTAGCTTTTACCCGAAGCCTTACCCTAACCGGTCCCCTAATCCGAACCCGTATGCTAACACTAACCCGTACCCTAACACGTACGCTCAACCTAAACTTTTGTCGTGCCCTAACCTGTACCCTAAACCGTCCCCATCCCCTAACCCTAACCCTAACCCTAACCCTAACCCTAACCCTTACCCGAAGCCTTACCCTAACCCGTCCCCTAATCCTAAACTGTACGCTGACACTAACACGTACCCTAACACGTACGATCACCCTAAACCGTTGTCGTAACCTAACCTGTACCCTAAACCGTCCCCGTCCCCGTCCCCTAACCATAACGCTAAGCCTAACCCTGAAGCTTACCCGAAGCCTTACCCTAACCCGTCCCCAATCCTAACCCGTACTGTAACACTAACCCATACCCTAACACGTACACTCACCCTAAACCGTTGTCGTACCCTAACCTGTACCCTGAACCGTGTCCGTCCCCTAAACCTAACACTAAACCTAAACCTAACCCTAACCCTTACCCGAAGCCTTACCCTAACCCGTCCCCTAAACATGACCCGTACGAAAACACTAACACGTACCCTAACACGTACGGTCACCCTGAACCGTTGTCGTACACTAAACTGTACCCTAAACCGTCCCCGTCCCTTAACCCTAACCCTAACCCTAACCAAAACCCTAATCCTTACCCGAAGCCTTACCATAACCCGTCCCCTAATCCTAACCCATACATTAACACTAAACCGTAACCTAACACGTACGCTCAACCTAAACCGTTGTCGTACACTAATCTGTACCCTAAACCGTCCCTGTCCCCTACCCCTAACCATAACCCTAACGCTAACACTAACCCTTACCCGAAGCCTTACCCTAACCCGTACCCTAATCCTAACCCGTACGCTAACACTAACCCGTACACTAACACGTACGCTCACCGTAAACCGTTGTCGTACCCTAACTTGTAACCTAAACCGTCCCCGTCCCCTAACCCTAACCCTAACCCTAACCCTAACACTTACCCAAAGCCTTACCCTAACACGTCAACTAAACCTAAATCGTACGCTAACACTAACCCATGCCCTAACACGTACGCTCACCCTAAACCGTTGTCGTACACTAACCTGTACACTAAACTGTCCCTGTCCCCTAACCCTAACCCTAATCCTAACCCTAACCATTACGCAAAGCTTTACCCTAACCCGTCCCCCAATCCTAAACCATACGCTAACACTAACCCGTACCCTAACATGTACGCTCACCGTAAACCGTTCTCGTACCCTAAACTGTTCCCTAAACCATCCTCGTCCCCTAACCCTAACCCTAACCCTAACCCTAACCCTAGCTTTTACCCGAAGCCTTACACTAACCGGTCCCCTAACCCTAACCCGTACGCTAACACTAAACAGTAACCTAACATGTACGCTCACCCTTAACCATTGTCGTACCCTAACCTATACCCTAAACCGTCCCCATCCCCTAACCTAACCCTAACCCTAACCCTTACGTGAAGCCTTACCCTAACCTGTCCCCTAATCCTAAACCGTACGCTGACACTAACACGTACCCTAACACGGACGCTCACCCTAAAACATTGTCGTACACTAAACTGTACCCTAATCCGTCCCCGTCCCCGTCCCCGTCCCATAACCCTAACCCTAACCCAAACCCTAACACTAACCCTTACCCAAAGCCTTACACTAATCGGTCCCCTAATTCTAACCCGTATGCTAACACTAACCCGTACCCTAACACGAACTCTCACCCTAAACCGTTGTCGTACCCTAACCTATACCCTAAACCGTCCCCGTCCCCGTCCCCTATCCCTAACCCTAACCCTAACCCTGAAGCTTACCCGAAGCCTTACCCTAACCCGTCCCCTAATTCTAACCCGTACGGTAACACTAACCCATACCCTAACACGTACCCTCACCCTAAACGGTTGTCGTACCCTAACCTGTACCCTAAACCGTGTCCGTCCCCTAAACCTAACCCTAACCCTAACCCTAACCTTAACCCTTACCCGAAGCCTTACCCTAACCCGTCCCCTAATCCTAACCCGTACGCTAACACTAACACGTACCCTAACACTTACGGTCACACTGAACCATTGTCGTACCCTAAACTGTACCCTAAACCGTCCCCGTCCCTTAACCCTAACCCTAACCCTAACCCTAACCCTAACCCTAATCCTTACCCGAAGCCTTACCATAACCCGTCCCCTAATCCTAACCCGTACGCTAACACTAAACCGTAACCTAACACGTACGCTCACACTAAACCTTTGTCGTACCCTAACCTGTACCCTAAACCGTCCATGGCCCCTAACCCTAACCCTAACACTAACCCTTACCCGAAGCCTAACACTAACCCGTCCCCTAATCCTAAGCCGTGCGCTAACAATAACCCATACCCCAACATGTACGCTCAACCTAAACCGTTGTCGTAACCTAAACTGTCCCCATCCCCTAACCCTAACCCTAACCCTAAACCTAACACTTACCCGAAGCCTTACCCTAACCCGTCCCCTAATCCTAACCCGTATGCTAACACTAACCCGTACCCTAACACGTACGCTCACCCTAAAACGTTGTTGTACCCTAACCTTTGCCCTAAACCGTCCCCGTCCCCATCCCCTAACACTAACGCTAACCCTTACCCAAAGCCTTACCCTAACACGTCCCCTAATCCTAACCCGTACGCTAACACTAAACCGTACCCTAACACGTACGCTCACTCTAAACCGTTGTCGTACCCTAACCTGTACCCTAAACCGTCCCCGTCCCCTGACCCTAACCCTAACCCTAACCCTTACCCGAAGCCTTACCATAACCTGTCCCCTAATCCTAAACCATATGCTAACTCTAAGCCGTACCCTAACACGTATGCTCACCCTAAACAATTGTCATACCCTAAACTGTACCCTCAACCATCCCCGTGCCCTAACCCTAACCCTAACCCTAACCCTAACCCTAAACCTTACCCGAAGCCTTACACTAACCCGTCCCCTAATCCTAAACCGTACGCTGACACTAACACGTAGCCTAACATGTACGCTCACCCTAAACCGTTTTCGTACACTAACCTGTACCCTAAACCGTGTCCGTCCCCTATACCTAACCCTAACCCTAACCCTAAACCTAACCCTTACCCGAAGCCTTACCCTTACCCGTCCCCTAATCCTAACCCGTACGCTAACAATAACACGTACCCTAAAACGTACTGTCACCCTGAACCATTGTCGTACCCTAAACTGTACCCTAAACCGTCCCCGTCCCTTAACCCTAACCCTAACCCTAACCCTAATCCTTACCCGAAGCCTTAACATAACCTGTCCCCTAATCCTAACCCGTACACTAACATTAAATTGTAACCTAACACGTACGCTCACACTAAACCGTTGTCGTACCCTAACCTGTACCCTAAACCGTCCCCGTCCCCTAACCCTAACCGTAACCCTAACCCTATCACTAACGCTTACCCGAAGCCTAACACTAACCCGTCCCCTAATCCTAAGCCGTGCACTAACAGTAACCCATACCCCAACATGTACGCTCAACCTAAACCGTTGTCGTACCCTAAAATGTCCCCATCCCCTAACCCTAACCCTAACCCTAACCCCAACCCTAACCCTTACCCGAAGCCTTACCCTAACCCGTCCCCTAATCCTAACCCGTACGCTAACACTAACCCGTACCCTAACACGTACGCTCACCCTAAAACGTTGTCGTACACTAACCTGTACCCTAAACCGTCCCCGTCCCCTAACCCTAACCCTAAACCTTACCTGAAGCCTTACCCTAACCCGTCCCCTAATGCTAACCCGTACGCTAACACTAACCCTTACTCTAACACGTTCGCTCACCCTAAACCGTGGATGTACCCTAACCTGTACCTTAAACCGTCCCCGTCCCCTAACCCTAACCCGAACCCTAACACTAACCCTTACCCGAATACTTAACCTAACCTGTCCCCTACTCCTAACCCGTACGCTAACACTAACCCGTACCCTAACACGTACGCTCACCTTAAACCACTGTCATACCCTAACCTGTACCCTAAACAGTCCCCGTCCCCTAACCCTAACCCTAAACCTAACCCTTACCTGAAGCCTTACACTAAACCGTACCCTAATCCTAACCCGTACGCTATCACTAAACCATACCCTGAGACGTACGCTCACCCTAAAAGGTTGTCGTACTCTAACCTGTACCCTACACCGTCCCCTAACCCTAACCCTAACCCTTACCCGAAGCCTTACCCTAACCCGTCCCCTAATCCTAAACCGTACGCTAACACTAACCCGTGCCCTAACACATACGCTCACCCTAAAGCGTTGTCGTACCCTAAGCTGTACCCTAAACCGTCCCTGTCCCCGTCCCCTAACCCTAAACCTAACCCTAACCGTAACACTTACCCGAAGCCTTACCCTAACACGTCCCCTAATCCTAACCCGTATGCTAACACTAACCCGTATCCTAACACGTACGTTCACCCTAAACCATTGTCTTAACCTAAACTGTACCCTAAACCGTCCCCGTCCCCATCCCCTAAACCTAACCCTAACCCTAACCCTAACCATTCCCCGAAGCCTTACCCTAACCGTCCCCTAATCCTAACCCGTACGCTCACACTAACCCGTGCCCTAACACGTACGCTCACCCTGAACCGTTGTCGTACCCTAACCTGTACCCTAAACCGTCCCCATCCCCTAAACCTAACCCTAACCTCACCCTAATCCTAACCCTTACCCAAAGCCTTACCCTAACCCGTCCCCTAATCCTAACCCGTACACTAACACTAACCCATGCCCTAAAACATACGCTCAACCTAAACCGTTGTCGTACCCTAACCTGTACCCTAAACCGTCCCCGTGCCCTAACCCTAACCCTAACCCTAACCCTAACCCTAAATCTAACCCTTACCCGAAGCCTTACCCTAACCCGTCCCCTAATCCTAACCCGTACGCTAACAATAACACATACCCTAAAACGTACGGTCACCCTGAACCATTGTCGTACCCTAAACTCTACCCTAAACCTTCCCCGTCCCTTAACCCTAACCCTAACCCTAACCCTAACCCTAACCCTAATCCTTTCCCGAAGCCTTAACATAACCCGTCTCCTAATCCTAACGCGTACGCTAATATTAAATCGTAACCTAACACGTACGCTCACACTAAACCGTTGTCGTACCCTAACCTGTACCCTAAACCGTCCCTGTCCCCTAACCCTAACCGTAACCCTAACCCTAACACTAACCCTTACCCGGAGCCTAACACTAAACCGTCCCCTAATCCTAACTCGTACACTAACACTAAACCGTGCCCTAAAACATACGCTCAACCTAAACCGTTGTCGTACACTAACCTGTACCCTAAACCGTCCCCGTGCCCTAACCCTAACCCTAAGCCTAACCCTACCACTAAACCTTACCCGAAGCCTTACACTAAACCGTCCCCTAATCCTAAACCATACGCTGACACTAACACATAGCCTAACACGTACGCTCACCCTAAACCGTTGTCATACCCTAAACTGTACCGTAAACCGTGTCCATCCCCTAACCCTAACCCTAACCCTAACCCTAACCCTTACCCGAAGCCTTACCCTAACCCGTCCCCTAATCCTAACCCGTACGCTAACACTAACCCGTACCCTAACACGTACGCTCACCCTAAACTGTTGTCGTACCCTAACCTGTTCTCTAAATCTTCCCCATCCCCTAACCCTAAACCTAACCCTAACACTTACCCTTACCCTAACCTTTACCCGAAGCCTTACACTATCCCGTCCCCAATCCGAACCCGTAGGCTAACACTAACCCGTGCCCTAAAACGTACGCTCACCTAAACCGTTGTCGTACCCTAACCTGTACCCTAAAACGTCCCCTAACTGTAACCCTAACCCTAACCCTAACCCTTACCCGAAACATTACCCTAACCCGTCCCCTAATCCGATTCAGTACGCTAACACTAACCCGTACCCTAACACGTACACCCACCCTAAAACGTTGTCGTCCCCTAACCTGTACCCTAAACCATCCCCGTCCCCTACCCTAACCCTAACACTAACCCTAACCCTAACCCTTACCCAAAGCCTTACCCTAACATGTCACCTAATCCTAACCCGTACGCTAACACTAACCCGTGCCCTAACACGTACGGTCACCCTAAACCTTTGTCGTACCCTAACCTATACCCTAAACCGTCCCTGTCCCCATCCCTTAACCCTAAACCTAAACCTAACACTAACCCTTACCCAAGGCCTTACCCTAACCCATCCCCTAATCCTAACCCGTATGCTAACACTAACCCGTACCCTAACACGTACACTCACCCTAAACCGTTGTCCTACCCTAACCTGTACCGTAAACCGTCCCCGTCCCCTAACCGTAACACTAACCCTAAACCTTACCCTTACCCAAAGCCTTACCCTAACCCATCACCTAATCCTAACCCGTACGCTAACACTAACACGTGCCCTAACACGTACGCTCACCCTAAACCGTTGTTGTACCCTAACCTGAACCCTAAACCGCCCCATCCCCTAACCCTAACCCTAAACCTAACCCTAATCCTAACCCTTACCCGAAGCCTTACCCTAACCCGTCCCATAATCATAACCCGTACGCTAACACTAACCCGTACCCTAACACGTACGCTCACCCTAAAACGTTGTCGTACACTAACCTGTACCCTAAACCGTCCCCGTCCCCTAACCCTAACCCTAAACCTTACCTGAAGCCTTACCCTAACCCGTCCCCTAATGCTAACCCGTACGCTAACACTAATCCTTACTCTAACACGTTCGCTCACCCTAAACCGTGGACGTACCCTAACCTGTACCTTAAACCGTCCCCGTCCCCTAACCCTAACCCGAACCCTAACACTAACCCTTACCCGAATACTTAACCTAACCTGTCCCCTACTCCTAACCCGTACGCTAACACTAACCCGTACCCTAACACGTACGCTCACCTTAAACCACTGTCATACCCTAACCTGTACCCTAAACAGTCCCCGTCCCCTAACCCTAACCCTAAACCTAACCCTTACCTGAAGCCTTACACTAAACCGTACCCTAATCCTAACCCGTACGCTATCACTAAACCATACCCTGAGACGTACGCTCACCCTAAAAGGTTGTCGTACTCTAACCTGTACCCTACACCGTCCCCTAACCCTAACCCTAACCCTTACCCGAAGCCTTACCCTAACCCGTCCCCTAATCCTAAACCGTACGCTAACACTAACACGTGCCCTAACACATACGCTCACCCTAAAGCGTTGTCGTACCCTAACCTGTACCCTAAACCGTCCCTGTCCCCGTCCCCTAACCCTAAACCTAACCCTAACCGTAACACTTACCCGAAGCCTTACCCTAACACGTCCCCTAATCCTAACCCGTATGCTAACACTAACCCGTACCCTAACACGTACGCTCACCCTAAACCATTGTCCTAACCTAACCTGTACCCTAAACCGTCCCCGTCCCCGTCCCCTAAACCTAACCCTAACCCTAACCCTAACCATTCCCCGAAGCCTTACCCTAACCGTCCCCTAATCCTAACCCGTACGCTCACACTAACCCGTGCCCTAACACGTACGCTCACCCTGAACCGTTGTCGTACCCTAACCTGTACCCTAAACCGTCCCCATCCCCTAAACCTAACCCTAACCTCACCCTAATCCTAACCCTTACCCAAAGCCTTACCCTAACCCGTCCCCTAATCCTAACCCGTACACTAACAGTAACCCGTGCCCTAAAACATACGCTCAACCTAAACCGTTGTCGTACCCTAACCTGTACCCTAAACCGTCCCCGTGCCCTAACCCTAACCCTAACCCTAACCCTAACCCTAAATCTAACCCTTACCCGAAGCCTTACCCTAACCCGTCCCCTAATCCTAACCCGTACGCTAACAATAACACATACCCTAAAACGTACGGTCACCCTGAACCATTGTCGTACCCTAAAATCTACCCTAAACCTTCCCCGTCCCTTAACCCTAACCCTAACCCTAACCCTAATCCTTTCCCGAAGCCTTAACATAACCCGTCTCCTAATCCTAACCCGTACGCTAATATTAAATCGTAACCTAACACGTACGCTCACACTAAACCGTTGTCGTACCCTAACCTGTACCCTAAACCGTCCCTGTCCCCTAACCCTAACCGTAACCCTAACCCTAACACTAACCCTTACCCGGAGCCTAACACTAAACCGTCCCCTAATCCTAACTCGTACACTAACACTAAACCGTGCCCTAAAACATACGCTCAACCTAAACCGTTGTCGTACCCTAACCTGTACCCTAAACCGTCCCCGTGCCCTAACCCTAACCCTAAGCCTAACCCTACCACTAAACCTTACCCGAAGCCTTACACTAAACCGTCCCCTAATCCTAAACCATACGCTGACACTAACACATAGCCTAACACGTACGCTCACCCTAAACCGTTGTCGTACACTAAACTGTACCGTAAACCGTGTCCATCCCCTAACCCTAACCCTAACCCTAACCCTAACCCTAACCCTTACCCGAAGCCTTACCCTAACCCGTCCCCTAATCCTAACCCGTACGCTAACACTAACCCGTACCCTAACACGTACGCTCACCCTAAACTGTTGTCGTACCCTAACCTGTTCTCTAAATCTTCCCCATCCCCTAACCCTAAACCTAACCCTAACACTTACCCTTACCCTAACCTTTACCCGAAGCCTTACACTATCCCGTCCCCAATCCGAACCCGTAGGCTAACACTAACCCGTGCCCTAAAACGTACGCTCACCTAAACCGTTGTCGTACCCTAACCTGTACCCTAAAACGTCCCCTAACTGTAACCCTAACCCTAACCCTAACCCTTACCCGAAACATTACCCTAACCCGTCCCCTAATCCGATTCAGTACGCTAACACTAACCCGTACCCTAACACGTACACCCACCCTAAAACGTTGTCGTCCCCTAACCTGTACCCTAAACCATCCCCGTCCCCTACCCTAACCCTAACACTAACCCTAACCCTAACCCTTACCCAAAGCCTTACCCTAACATGTCACCTAATCCTAACCCGTACGCTAACACTAACCCGTGCCCTAACACGTACGGTCACCCTAAACCTTTGTCGTACCCTAACCTATACCCTAAACCGTCCCTGTCCCCATCCCCTAACCCTAAACCTAAACCTAACACTAACCCTTACCCAAGGCCTTACCCTAACCCATCCCCTAATCCTAACCCGTATGCTAACACTAACCCGTACCCTAACACGTACACTCACCCTAAACCGTTGTCCTACCCTAACCTGTACCGTAAACCGTCCCCGTCCCCTAACCGTAACACTAACCCTAAACCTTACCCTTACCCAAAGCCTTACCCTAACCCATCACCTAATCCTAACCCGTACGCTAACACTAACACGTGCCCTAACACGTACGCTCACCCTAAACCGTTGTTGTACCCTAACCTGTACCCTAAACCGCCCCATCCCCTAACCCTAACCCTAAACCTAACCCTAATCCTAACCCTTACCCGAAGCCTTACCCTAACCCGTCCCATAATCATAACCCGTACGCTAACACTAACCCGTGCCCTAACACGTAGGCTCACCATAAATCATTGTCGTACCCTAACCTGTACCCTAAACCATCCCCATCCCCGTCCCCGTCTCCTAACCCTAACCCGAACCCTAACCCTAACCCTTACCCGAAGACTTACCCTAACCTGTCCCCTAATCCTAACACTTACGCTAACACTAACCCTTGCCCTAACATGTACACTCACCCTAAACCGTTGTCTTACCCTAACCTGTACCCTAAACCGTCCCTGTACCCTAACCCTAACCCTAACCCTAAACCGAACACTTACCCGAAGCCTTCCCCTAACCCGTCCCCTAATCCTAAACCTTACGCTAACCCTAACCCGTGCCCTAGCACGTACGCTCACCTTAAACTGCTGTCGTACCCTAAACTGTACCCTAAACCGTCCCCGTCCCCTAACCCTAACCCTAACCCTAAACCTTACCCGAAGCCTTCCCCTAACCCGTCCCCTAATCCTAACCCGTACGCTAACTCTAAGCCATACCCTAACACGTACGCTCACCCTAAACCGTTCTCGTACACTAACCTGTAACCTAAACTGTCCCCGTCCCCTAACCCTAACCCTAACCCTTACCCGAAGCCTTACCTTAACCCGTCCTCTAATCCTAACCCGTACGCTAACAGTAAACTGTGCCCTAACATGTACGCTGAACCTAAACCATTGTCCTACACTAACCTGTACCCTAAACCGTCCCCCTCCCCTAACCCTAACCCTAACCCTAACCCTAAACCTAACCCTTACCCGAAGCCTTACCATAACCCGTCCTCTAATCCTAACCCGTACGCTAACAGTAAACTGTGCCCTAACATGTACGCTGAACCTAAACCATTGTCCTACCCTAACCTGTACCCTAAACCGTCCCCCTCCCCTAACCCTAACCCTAACCCTAACCCTAACCCTTACACCAAGCCTTACCCTAACCCGTGCTCTAATCCTAACCCGTACGCTAACACTAACCCATACCCTAACACGTACGCTCACCCTAAACCGCTGTCATACACTAACCTGCACCCTAAACCGTCCCCGTCCCCGTCCCCGTCCCCTAACCCTAACCATAAACCTAACCCTTACCCGAAGCCTTACCCTAACCCGTCCCCTAATCCTAACCCGTACGCTAACACTAACCCGTGTCCTAACACGTACCCTCACCCTAAACCGTTGTCGTACCCTAACCTGTACCCTAAACCGTCACCGTCCCCTAGCCCTAACCCTAACCCTAACCCTTACGCGAAGCCTTACCCTAACCCGTCCCCAATCCTAACCCGTACGCTAACACTAACAAGTACCCTAACACATACGCTCACCCTAAACTGTTGTCGTACACTAACCTGTAACCTAAACCGTCCCCGTCCCCTAACCCTAACCCTAACCCTAACCCTAACACTAACCCTTGCCCGAAGCCTTACCCTAATCTGTCCCCTAATCATAACCCGTATGCTAACACTAACCCTTGCCCTAACACGTACACTCACCCTAAACCATTGTCGTACCCTAACCTGTACCCTGAACCGTCCCTGTACCCTAACCCTAACCCTAACTCTAACCCTAACCCTAACCCTAACACTTACCCGAAGCCTTACCCTAACCCGTCCCATAATCCTAACCCGTACGCTAACACTAACCCGTACCCTAACACGTACGCTCACCCTAAACCGTTGACGTACCCTAACCTGTACCCTAAACCGTCCCTGTCCCCTAACCCTAACCCTAACCCTAACCCTTACCAGAAGCCTTACCCTAACCCGTCCCGTAATCCTAACCCGTACGCTAACACTAACCCGTACCCTAACACGTACGCTCACCCTAAAACATTGTCGTACCCTAACCTGTACCCTAAATCATCCCTGTCCCCTAACCCTAACCCTAATCTTAAACCTTACCCGAAGCCTTACCCTAAACGGTTCCCTAAACCTAACCCGCACGCTAACACTAACCCGTGCCCTAACACGGACGCTCACCCGAAACATTTGTCGTACACTAAGCTGTACCCTAAACCGTCCCCATTACCTAACACTAACCCGAACCCTAACCATAACCCTAAACCTTACCCGAAGCCTTACCCTAACCCGTCCCCTAATCCTAACCGTACGCTAACACTAATCCGTGCCCTAACACGTACGCTCACCCTAAAACGTTGTCGTACACTAACCTGTACCCTAAACCGTTCCTGTCCCTGTACCCTAACACTAACCCTAACCCAAACCCTAACCCTTACCCGAAGCCTTACACTAACCCATCCCATAATCCTAAACTCTACGCTAACACTAACCCGTGCCCTAACACGTACGCTCACCCTAAACCGTTGTCGTACATTAACCTGTACCCTAAATCGTCCCTGTCCCCTAACCCTAACCCTAACCCTAATCCTTACCCGAAGCCTTACCCTAACTCGTCCCCTAATTCTAACCCGTATGCTAACACTAAACTGTATCCTAACAGATACGCTCACCCTAAAACTTTGTCGTACACTAAGCTGTACCCAAAATCGTCCCCGTCCCCTAACCCTAAACCTAACCCTTACACAAAGCCTTACCCTAACCCGTCCCCTAATCCTAACCCGTACGCTAACACTAACCCGTAACCTAACCCGTATGCTCAACCTAAACCGTTCTCGTACACTAACCTGTACCCTAAACCGTCCCGTCCCGGTCCCCTAAACCTAGCCCTTACCCGAAACCTTACCCTAACATGTCCCCTATTCCTAACCCGTACGCTAACACTATCCCGTACCCTTACACGTACGCTCACCTTAAAACGTTGTCGTACACTAACCTGTAACCTAAACCGTCTCCGTCCCCTAACCCTAACCCTAAACCTAGCCCTAAACCTAAACCTTACCCCAAGCCTTACCCTAACCCGACCCTTAATCCTAACCCGTACGCTGACACTAACCCATACCCTAACACGCACGCTCACCCTAAAACTTTGTCGTACCCTAACATGTACCCTAAACCGTCCCCGTCCCCTAACCCTAACCCTAACCCTAACCCTAACACTTACCCGAAGCATTACACTAACCCGTCCCCTAATCCTAATCCGTACGCTAACACTAACCCGTGTCCTAACACGTACCCTCACCCTAAACCGTTGTCGTACCCTAACCTGTACCCTAAACCGTCACCGTCCCATAGCCCTAACCCTAACCCTAACCCTTACGTGAAGCCTTACCCTAACCCGTCCCCAATCCTAACCCGTACGCTAATACTAACAAGTACCCAACACATACACTCACCCTAAACTGTTGTCGTACACTAACCTGTAACCTAAACCGTCCCCGTCCCCTAACCCTAAACCTAACCCTAACCCTAACCCTAACCCTTACCCGAAGCCTTACCCTAATCTGTCCCCTAATCCTAACCCGTATGCTAACACTAACCCTTGCCCTAACACGTACACTCACCCTAAACCATTGTCGTACCCTAACCTGTACCCTGAACCGTCCCTGTACCCTAACCCTAACCCTAACTCTAACCCTAACCCTAACCCTAACACTTACCCGAAGCCTTACCCTAACCCGTCCCATAATCCTAACCCGTACGCTAACACTAACCCGTACCCTAACACGTACGCTCACCCTAAATCGTTTTCGTACCCTAACCTGTACCCTAAACCATCCCCGTGCCCTAAACCTAACACTAACACTATCCCTAACCCTTACCCGAAGCCTTACCCTAACTCGGCCCCCAATTCTAAACCATACGCTAACACTAACCCGTACCCTAACACGTATGTTCACCCTAAAACTTTGTCGTAGCCTAACCTGTACCCTAAGTCGTCCCCTTCCCCTAAGACTAACCCTAACCCTAATACTTACCCGAAGCCTTACCCTAAACCGTCCCCTAATCCTAACCCATACGCTAACACTAACCCGTGCCCTAAAACGAATGCTCACCCTAAACTGCTGTCGTACACTAACCTGTACCCTAAACCGTCCCCGTCCCCATCCCCTAACCCTAACCCTAAACCTAACCCTTACCCGAAGTCTTACCCAAACCCGTCCCCTAATCCTAACCCGTACGCTAACACTAACCCGTGCCCTAACAGGTACGCTCACCCTAAAGCGTGGTCATACCCTAACCTGTACACTAAACCGTCCCCGTCCCCGTTCCCTAACCCTAACCCTATCCCAAACCCTACCCCTTACCCGAAGCCTTACCCTAACCCGTCCCATAATCCTAAATAATACGCTAAAACTACCCCAGGCCCTAACACATACGCTCACCCTAAACCGTTGTCGTACCCTAACCTGTACCCTAAACCGTCCCTGTAGCCTAACCCTAACCCTAACCCTAACCCTAACCCTTACCCGAAGCCTTACCCTAACCCGTCCCATAATCCTACCCCGTACGCTAACACTAACCCGTACCCTAACACGTACGCTCACCCTAAACCGTTGTCGTACCATAACCTGTACCTAACCGTCCCCGTCCCCGTCCCCTAAACTTAACCCTAAACCTCACCCTTACCCGTAGCCTTACCCTAACCCGTCCCCTATTCCTAAGCTATACGCTAACTCTAACCCGTACCCTAACATGTACGCTCACCCTAAAGAGTTGTCGTACACTAACCTCTACCCTAAACCGTCCCCGTCCCCGTCCCCTAACCCTAACCCTAACCCTAACCCTTACCCGAACCCTTACCCTAACAAGTCCCCAATCCTACCCGTACGCTAACACTAACACATACCCTAACACGTACGCTCACCCTAAACCGTTGTCGTACCCTAGCCTATACCCTAAACAGTCCCCGTACCCTAACCCTAACCCTAACCCTAACCCTTACCCGAAGCCTTACCCTAACCCGTCCCCTAATCCTAACCCGTACGCTAACACTAAACCTTACCCTAACATGTACGCACACTCTAAACAGTTGTCATATCCTATCCTGTACCCTAAACCTTCCCCGTGCCCGTCCCCTAACCCTAACCCTAACCCTTACCCGAAGCCTTACCCTAACCTGTCCCCTAATCCTAACCCGTACGCTAACACTAACCCTTACCCTAACACGTACGCACACCCTAAACTGTTGTCAAATCCTATCCTGTACCCTAAACCTTCCCCGTTCCTGCCCCCTAACCCTAACCCTAACCCTTACCCGAAGCCTTACCCTAACCTGTCCCCTAATCCTAACCCGTACGCTAACACTAACCCATGCCCTAACACATACGCTCACCCTAAAGCGTTGTCGTACCCTAACCTGTACCCTAAACCGTCCCCGTCCCCTAACCCTAACACTAACCTTAATACTAACCATTACCCGAAGCCTTCCGTTAACCCGCCCCCTAATCCTAACCCGTACGCTAATCCTAACCCGTACCCTAACACGTACGCTCACCCTAAACCGTTGTCGTGCCCTAAACTGTACCCTGAACCGTCCCCATCCCCAAACCCTAACCCTAACCCTTAACCGAAGCCTTACACTAACCTGTCCCCTAATCCTAACCCGTACGCTAACACTAACCCGTACCCTAACATATAGGCTCACTCTAAACCGTTCTCGTACACTAACCTGTACCCTAAACCGTCCCCATCCCCTAACCCTAACCCTAACCCTTACCCGGAGCCTTACCCTAACCCGTCCTCTAATCCTAACCCGTACGCTAACACTAACCCGTACCCTAACATGTTCGCTCACCCTAAAACTTTATCTTAAACTAAGCTGTACCTTAAACAGTCCCCGTAGCCTAAACATAACCGTAACCCTAACCCTAACACTAACACTTACCCGAAGGCTTACCCTAACCCGTCCCCTAATTCTAAACCGTACGCTAACACTAACCCGTACCCTAACACGTACGCTCACCCTAAACCGTTGCCGTAGCCTAACCTGTACCCTAAACCCTCCCCATGCCCTAACACTTACCCTAAACCTAACCCTAACCCTAACCCTTACCCGAAGCCTTACCCTAACCCATCACCTAATCGGAACCCGTACGCTAACACTAAACCCTACCCTATCACGTACGCTCACCCTAAACCGTTATTGTACCCTAACCTGTACCCTAAACCCTCCCCATCCCCTAACCCTAACCCTAAACCTAACCCTAACCCTAACCCTTACCCGAAGCTTATCCTAACCCGTCCCCTAATCCTAACCCGTTCGCTAACACTAACACATACCCTACCACGTACGCTCACCCTAAAGCATTGTTGTACCCTAACGTGTACCCTAAACCGTTCCTGTGCCCTAACCCTAACCCTAAACCTAACCATTACGCAAAGCTTTACCCTAACCCGTCCCCCAATCCTAAACCATACGCTAACACTAACCCGTATCCTAACATGTACGCTCACCCTAAACTGTTCTCGTACCCTAAACTGTTCCCTAAACCATCCTCGTCCCCTAACCCTAACCCTAACCCTAACACTAACCCTAGCTTTTACCCGAAGCCTTACACTAACCGGTCCCCTAACCCTAGCCCGTACGCTAACACTAACCAGTACCCTAACATGTACGCTCACCCTTAACCATTGTCGTACCCTAACCTATACCCTAAACCGTCCCCGTCCCCTAACCTAACCCTAACCCTAACCCTTACGTAAAGCCTTACCCTAACCTGTCCCCTAATCCTAAACCGTACGCTGACACTAACGCGTACCCTAACACGGACGCTCACCCTGAAACATTGTCGTACACTAAACTGTACCCTAATCCGTCCCCGTCCCCGTCCCCGTCCCCTAACCCTAACCCTAACCCAAACCCTAACACTAACCCTTACCCAAAGCCTTACCCTAATCGGTCCCCTAATTCTAACCCGTATGCTAACACTAACCCGTACCCTAACACGTACTCTCACCCTAAACAGTTGTCGTACCCTAACCTATACCCTAAACCGTCCCCGTCCCCGTCCCCTATCCCTAACCCTAACCCTAAACCTGAAGCTTACCCGAAGCCTTACCCTAACCCGTCCCCTAATTCTAACCCGTACGGTAACACTAACCCATACCCTAACACGTACGCTCACCCTAAACGGTTGTCGTACCCTAAACCGTGTCCGTCCCCTAAACCTAACCCTAACCCTAACCCTAACCTTAACCCTTACCCGAAGCCTTACCGAACCCGTCCCCTAATCCTAACCCGTACGCTAACACTAACACGTACCCTAACACTTACGGTCACCCTGAACCATTGCCGTATCCTAAACTGTACCCTAAACCGTCCCCGTCCCTTAAACCTAACCCTAACCCTAACCCTAACCCTAACCCTAATCCTTACCCGAAGCCTTACCATAACCCGTAACCTAATCCTAACCCGTACGCTAACACTAAACCGTAACCTAACACGTACGCTCACACTAAACCGTTGTCGTACCCTAACCTGTACCCTAAACCGTCCCTGGCCCCTAACCCTAACCCTAACACTAACCCTTACCCGAAGCCTAACACTAACCCGTCCCCTAATCCTAAGCCGTGCGCTAACAATAACCCATACCCCAACATGTACGCTCAACTTAAACCGTTGTCGTACCCTAAACTGTCCCCATCCCCTAACCCTAACCCTAACCCTAACCCTAACCCTTACCCGAAGCCTTACCCTAACCTGTCCCCTAATCCTAACCCGTATGCTAACACTAACCCGTACCCTAACACGTACGCTCACCCTAAAACGTTGTTGTACCCTAACCTTTGCCCTAAACCGTCCCCGTCCCCTAACCCTAACGCTAACCCTTACCCAAAGCCTTACCCTAACACGTCCCCTAATCCTAACCCGTACACTAACACTAAACCGTACCCTAACACGTACGCTCACTCTAAACCGTTGTCGTACCCTAACCTGTACCCTAAACCGTCCCCGTCCCCTAACCCTAACCCTAACCCTAACCCTTACCCGAAGCCTTACCATAACCTGTCCCCTAATCCTAAACCATACGCTAACACTAAGCCGTACCCTAACACGTATGCTCACCCTAAACAATTGTCGTACCCTAAACTGTACCCTCAACCATCCCCGTGCCCTAACCCTAACCCTAACCCTAACCCTAACCCTAAACCTTACCCGAAGCCTTACACTAACCCGTCCCCTAATCCTAAACCGTACGCTGACACTAACACGTAGCCTAACACGTACGCTCACCCTAAACCGTTTTCGTACACTAACCTGTACCCTAAACCGTGTCCGTCCCCTATACCTAACCCTAACCCTAACCCTAAACCTAACCCTTACCCGAAGCCTTACCCTTACCCGTCCCCTAATCCTAACCCGTACGCTAACAATAACACGTACCCTAAAACGTACGGTCACCCTGAACCATTGTCGTACCCTAAACTGTACCCTAAACCGTCCCCGTCCCTTAACCCTAACCCTAACCCTAACCCTAACCCTAAACCTTACCCGAAGCCTTAACATAACCCGTCCCCTAATCCTAACCCGTACACTAACATTAAATTGTAACCTAACACGTACGCTCACACTAAACCGTTGTCGTACCCTAACCTGTACCCTAATCCGTCCCCGTCCCCTAACCCTAACCGTAACCCTAACCCTATCACTAACGCTTACCCGAAGCCTAACACTAACCCGTCCCCTAATCCTAAGCCGTGCACTAACAGTAACCCATACCCCAACATGTTCGCTCAACCTAAACCGTTGTCGTGCCCTAAACTGTCCCCAACCCCTAACCCTAACCCCAACCCTAACCCTTACCCGAAGCCTTACCCTAACCCGTCCCCTAATCCTAACCCGTACGCTAACACTAACCCGTACCCTAACACGTACGCTCACCCTAAAACGTTGTCGTACACTAACCTGTACCCTAAACCGTCCCCGTCCCCTAACCCTAACCCTAAACCTTACCCGAAGCCTTACCCTAACCCGTCCCCTAATCCTAACCCGTACGCTAACACTAACCCGTACCCTAACACGTACGCTCACCCTAAAACGTTGTCGTACACTAACCTGTACCCTAAACCGTCCCCGTGCCCTAACCCTAACCCTAAGCCTAACCCTACCACTAAACCTTACCCGAAGCCTTACACTAAACCGTCCCCTAATCCTAAACCATACGCTGACACTAACACATAGCCTAACACGTACGCTCACCCTAAACCGTTGTTGTACCCTAAACTGTACCGTAAACCGTGTCCATCCCCTAACTCTAACCCTAACCCTAACCCTAACCCTAACCCTAAACCTAACCCTTACCCGAAGCCTTACCCTAACCCGTCCCCTAATCCTAACCCGTACGCTAACACTTACCCGTACCCTAACACGTACGCTCACCCTAAACTGTTGTCGTACCCTAACCTGTTCTCTAAAGCTTCCCCATCCCCTAACCCTAAACCTAACCCTAACACTTACCCTTACCCTAACCTTTACCCGAAGCCTTACACTATCCCGTCCCCAATCCGAACCCGTAGGCTAACACTAACCCGTGCCCTAAAACGTACGCTCACCTAAACCGTTGTCGTACCCTAACCTGTACCCTAAAACGTCCCCTAACTGTAACCCTAACCCTAACCCTAACCCTTACCCGAAACATTACCCTAACCCGTCCCCTAATCCGAATCCGTACGCTAACACTAACCCATACCCTAACACGCACGCTCATCTAAACCGTTGTCGTACCCTAACATGTACCCTAAACCGTCCCGGTCTAATAACCCTAACCCTAACCCTAACCCTAGCTTTTACCCGAAGCCTTACCCTAACCGGTCCCCTAATCCGAACCCGTATGCTAACACTAACCCGTACCCTAACACGTACGCTCAACCTAAACTTTTGTCGTGCCCTAACCTGTACCCTAAACCGTCCCCATCCCCTAACCCTAACCCTAACCCTAACCCTAACCCTAACCCTTACCCGAAGCCTTACCCTAACCCGTCCCCTAATCCTAAACTGTACGCTGACACTAACACGTACCCTAACACGTACGATCACCCTAAACCGTTGTCGTAACCTAACCTGTACCCTAAACCGTCCCCGTCCCCGTCCCCTAACCATAACGCTAAGCCTAACCCTGAAGCTTACCCGAAGCCTTACCCTAACCCGTCCCCAATCCTAACCCGTACTGTAACACTAACCCATACCCTAACACGTACACTCACCCTAAACCGTTGTCGTACCCTAACCTGTACCCTGAACCGTGTCCGTCCCCTAAACCTAACACTAAACCTAAACCTAACCCTAACCCTTACCCGAAGCCTTACCCTAACCCGTCCCCTAAACATGACCCGTACGAAAACACTAACACGTACCCTAACACGTACGGTCACCCTGAACCGTTGTCGTACACTAAACTGTACCCTAAACCGTCCCCGTCCCTTAACCCTAACCCTAACCCTAACCAAAACCCTAATCCTTACCCGAAGCCTTACCATAACCCGTCCCCTAATCCTAACCCATACATTAACACTAAACCGTAACCTAACACGTACGCTCAACCTAAACCGTTGTCGTACACTAATCTGTACCCTAAACCGTCCCTGTCCCCTACCCCTAACCATAACCCTAACGCTAACACTAACCCTTACCCGAAGCCTTACCCTAACCCGTACCCTAATCCTAACCCGTACGCTAACACTAACCCGTACACTAACACGTACGCTCACCGTAAACCGTTGTCGTACCCTAACTTGTAACCTAAACCGTCCCCGTCCCCTAACCCTAACCCTAACCCTAACCCTAACACTTACCCAAAGCCTTACCCTAACACGTCAACTAAACCTAAATCGTACGCTAACACTAACCCATGCCCTAACACGTACGCTCACCCTAAACCGTTGTCGTACACTAACCTGTACACTAAACTGTCCCTGTCCCCTAACCCTAACCCTAACCCTAACCCTAACCATTACGCAAAGCTTTACCCTAACCCGTCCCCCAATCCTAAACCATACGCTAACACTAACCCGTACCCTAACATGTACGCTCACCGTAAACCGTTCTCGTACCCTAAACTGTTCCCTAAACCATCCTCGTCCCCTAACCCTAACCCTAACCCTAACCCTAACCCTAGCTTTTACCCGAAGCCTTACACTAACCGGTCCCCTAACCCTAACCCGTACGCTAACACTAAACAGTAACCTAACATGTACGCTCACCCTTAACCATTGTCGTACCCTAACCTATACCCTAAACCGTCCCCGTCCCCTAACCTAACCCTAACCCTAACCCTTACGTGAAGCCTTACCCTAACCTGTCCCCTAATCCTAAACCGTACGCTGACACTAACGCGTACCCTAACACGGACGCTCACCCTAAAACATTGTCGTACACTAAACTGTACCCTAATCCGTCCCCGTCCCCGTCCCCGTCCCATAACCCTAACCCTAACCCAAACCCTAACACTAACCCTTACCCAAAGCCTTACACTAATCGGTCCCCTAATTCTAACCCGTATGCTAACACTAACCCGTACCCTAACACGAACTTTCACCCTAAACTGTTGTCGTACCCTAACCTATACCCTACACCGTCCCCGTCCCCGTCCCCTATCCCTAACCCTAACCCTAAACCTGAAGCTTACCCGAAGCCTTACCCTAACCCGTCCCCTAATTCTAACCCGTACGGTAACACTAACCCATACCCTAACACGTACCCTCACCCTAAACGGTTGTCGTACCCTAACCTGTACCCTAAACCGTGTCCGTCCCCTAAACCTAACCCTAACCCTAACCCTAACCTTAACCCTTACCCGAAGCCTTACCCTAACCCGTCCCCTAATCCTAACCCGTACGCTAACACTAACACGTACCCTAACACTTACGGTCACACTGAACCATTGTCGTACCCTAAACTGTACCCTAAACCGTCCCCGTCCCTTAACCCTAACCCTAACCCTAACCCTAACCCTAACCCTAATCCTTACCCGAAGCCTTACCATAACCCGTCCCCTAATCCTAACCCGTACGCTAACACTAAACCGTAACCTAACACGTACGCTCACACTAAACCTTTGTCGTACCCTAACCTGTACCCTAAACCGTCCATGGCCCCTAACCCTAACCCTAACACTAACCCTTACCCGAAGCCTAACACTAACCCGTCCCCTAATCCTAAGCCGTGCGCTAACAATAACCCATACCCCAACATGTACGCTCAACCTAAACCGTTGTCGTAACCTAAACTGTCCCCATCCCCTAACCCTAACCCTAACCCTAAACCTAACACTTACCCGAAGCCTTACCCTAACCCGTCCCCTAATCCTAACCCGTATGCTAACACTAACCCGTACCCTAACACGTACGCTCACCCTAAAATGTTGTTGTACCCTAACCTTTGCCCTAAACCGTCCCCGTCCCCATCCCCTAACACTAACGCTAACCCTTACCCAAAGCCTTACCCTAACACGTCCCCTAATCCTAACCCGTACGCTAACACTAAACCGTACCCTAACACGTACGCTCACTCTAAACCGTTGTCGTACCCTAACCTGTACCCTAAACCGTCCCCGTCCCCTGACCCTAACCCTAACCCTAACCCTTACCCGAAGCCTTACCATAACCTGTCCCCTAATCCTAAACCATATGCTAACTCTAAGCCGTACCCTAACACGTATGCTCACCCTAAACAATTGTCATACCCTAAACTGTACCCTCAACCATCCCCGTGCCCTAACCCTAACCCTAACCCTAACCCTAACCCTAAACCTTACCCGAAGCCTTACACTAACCCGTCCCCTAATCCTAAACCATACGCTGACACTAACACGTAGCCTAACATGTACGCTCACCCTAAACCGTTTTCGTACACTAACCTGTACCCTAAACCGTGTCCGTCCCCTATACCTAACCCTAACCCTAACCCTAAACCTAACCCTTACCCGAAGCCTTACCCTTACCCGTCCCCTAATCCTAACCCGTACGCTAACAATAACACGTACCCTAAAACGTACTGTCACCCTGAACCATTGTCGTACCCTAAACTGTACCCTAAACCGTCCCCGTCCCTTAACCCTAACCCTAACCCTAACCCTAACCCTAATCCTTACCCGAAGCCTTAACATAACCTGTCCCCTAATCCTAACCCGTACACTAACATTAAATTGTAACCTAATACGTACGCTCACACTAAACCGTTGTCGTACCCTAACCTGTACCCTAATCCGTCCCCGTCCCCTAACCCTAACCGTAACCCTAACCCTATCACTAACGCTTACCCGAAGCCTAACACTAACCCGTCCCCTAATCCTAAGCCGTGCACTAACAGTAACCCATACCCCAACATGTACGCTCAACCTAAACCGTTGTCGTACCCTAAAATGTCCCCATCCCCTAACCGTAACCCTAACCCTAACCCCAACCCTAACCCTTACCCGAAGCCTTACCCTAACCCGTCCCCTAATCCTAACCCGTACGCTAACACTAACCCGTACCCTAACACGTACGCTCACCCTAAAACGTTGTCGTACACTAACCTGTACCCTAAATCATCCCTGTCCCCTAACCCTAACCCTAATCTTAAACCTTACCCGAAGCCTTACCCTAAACGGTTCCCTAAACCTAACCCGCACGCTAACACTAACCCGTGCCCTAACACGGACGCTCACCCGAAACATTTGTCGTACACTAAGCTGTACCCTAAACCGTCCCCATTACCTAACACTAACCCGAACCCTAACCATAACCCTAAACCTTACCCGAAGCCTTACCCTAACCCGTCCCCTAATCCTAACCGTACGCTAACACTAATCCGTGCCCTAACACGTACGCTCACCCTAAAACGTTGTCGTACACTAACCTGTACCCTAAACCGTTCCTGTCCCTGTACCCTAACACTAACCCTAACCCAAACCCTAACCCTTACCCGAAGCCTTACACTAACCCATCCCATAATCCTAAACTCTACGCTAACACTAACCCGTGCCCTAACACGTACGCTCACCCTAAACCGTTGTCGTACATTAACCTGTACCCTAAATCGTCCCTGTCCCCTAACCCTAACCCTAACCCTAATCCTTACCCGAACCCTTACCCTAACTCGTCCCCTAATTCTAACCCGTATGCTAACACTAAACTGTATCCTAACAGATACGCTCACCCTAAAACTTTGTCGTACACTAAGCTGTACCCAAAATCGTCCCCGTCCCCTAACCCTAAACATAACCCTTACACAAAGCCTTACCCTAACCCGTCCCCTAATCCTAACCCGTACGCTAACACTAACCCGTAACCTAACCCGTATGCTCAACCTAAACCGTTCTCGTACACTAACCTGTACCCTAAACCGTCCCGTCCCGGTCCCCTAAACCTAGCCCTTACCCGAAACCTTACCCTAACATGTCCCCTATTCCTAACCCGTACGCTAACACTATCCCGTACCCTTACACGTACGCTCACCTTAAAACGTTGTCGTACACTAACCTGTAACCTAAACCGTCTCCGTCCCCTAACCCTAACCCTAAACCTAGCCCTAAACCTAAACCTTACCCCAAGCCTTACCCTAACCCGACCCTTAATCCTAACCCGTACGCTGACACTAACCCATACCCTAACACGCACGCTCACCCTAAAACTTTGTCGTACCCTAACATGTACCCTAAACCGTCCCCGTCCCCTAACCCTAACCCTAACCCTAACCCTAACACTTACCCGAAGCATTACACTAACCCGTCCCCTAATCCTAATCCGTACGCTAACACTAACCCGTGTCCTAACACGTACCCTCACCCTAAACCGTTGTCGTACCCTAACCTGTACCCTAAACCGTCACCGTCCCATAGCCCTAACCCTAACCCTAACCCTTACGTGAAGCCTTACCCTAACCCGTCCCCAATCCTAACCCGTACGCTAATACTAACAAGTACCCTAACACATACACTCACCCTAAACTGTTGTCGTACACTAACCTGTAACCTAAACCGTCCCCGTCCCCTAACCCTAAACCTAACCCTAACCCTAACCCTAACCCTTACCCGAAGCCTTACCCTAATCTGTCCCCTAATCCTAACCCGTATGCTAACACTAACCCTTGCCCTAACACGTACACTCACCCTAAACCATTGTCGTACCCTAACCTGTACCCTGAACCGTCCCTGTACCCTAACCCTAACCCTAACTCTAACCCTAACCCTAACCCTAACACTTACCCGAAGCCTTACCCTAACCCGTCCCATAATCCTAACCCGTACGCTAACACTAACCCGTACCCTAACACGTACGCTCACCCTAAATCGTTTTCGTACCCTAACCTGTACCCTAAACCATCCCCGTGCCCTAAACCTAACACTAACACTATCCCTAACCCTTACCCGAAGCCTTACCCTAACTCGGCCCCCAATTCTAAACCATACGCTAACACTAACCCGTACCCTAACACGTATGTTCACCCTAAAACTTTGTCGTAGCCTAACCTGTACCCTAAGTCGTCCCCTTCCCCTAAGACTAACCCTAACCCTAATACTTACCCGAAGCCTTACCCTAAACCGTCCCCTAATCCTAACCCATACGCTAACACTAACCCGTGCCCTAAAACGAATGCTCACCCTAAACTGCTGTCGTACACTAACCTGTACCCTAAACCGTCCCCGTCCCCATCCCCTAACCCTAACCCTAAACCTAACCCTTACCCGAAGTCTTACCCAAACCCGTCCCCTAATCCTAACCCGTACGCTAACACTAACCCGTGCCCTAACAGGTACGCTCACCCTAAAGCGTGGTCATACCCTAACCTGTACACTAAACCGTCCCCGTCCCCGTTCCCTAACCCTAACCCTATCCCAAACCCTACCCCTTACCCGAAGCCTTACCCTAACCCGTCCCATAATCCTAAATAATACGCTAAAACTACCCCAGGCCCTAACACATACGCTCACCCTAAACCGTTGTCGTACCCTAACCTGTACCCTAAACCGTCCCTGTAGCCTAACCCTAACCCTAACCCTAACCCTAACCCTTACCCGAAGCCTTACCCTAACCCGTCCCATAATCCTACCCCGTACGCTAACACTAACCCGTACCCTAACACGTACGCTCACCCTAAACCGTTGTCGTACCATAACCTGTACCTAACCGTCCCCGTCCCCGTCCCCTAAACTTAACCCTAAACCTCACCCTTACCCGTAGCCTTACCCTAACCCGTCCCCTATTCCTAAGCTATACGCTAACTCTAACCCGTACCCTAACATGTACGCTCACCCTAAAGAGTTGTCGTACACTAACCTCTACCCTAAACCGTCCCCGTCCCCGTCCCCTAACCCTAACCCTAACCCTAACCCTTACCCGAAGCCTTACCCTAACAAGTCCCCAATCCTACCCGTACGCTAACACTAACACATACCCTAACACGTACGCTCACCCTAAACCGTTGTCGTACCCTAGCCTATACCCTAAACAGTCCCCGTACCCTAACCCTAACCCTAACCCTAACCCTTACCCGAAGCCTTACCCTAACCCGTCCCCTAATCCTAACCCGTACGCTAACACTAAACCTTACCCTAACATGTACGCACACTCTAAACAGTTGTCATATCCTATCCTGTACCCTAAACCTTCCCCGTGCCCGTCCCCTAACCCTAACCCTAACCCTTACCCGAAGCCTTACCCTAACCTGTCCCCTAATCCTAACCCGTACGCTAACACTAACCCTTACCCTAACACGTACGCACACCCTAAACTGTTGTCAAATCCTATCCTGTACCCTAAACCTTCCCCGTTCCTGCCCCCTAACCCTAACCCTAACCCTTACCCGAAGCCTTACCCTAACCTGTCCCCTAATCCTAACCCGTACGCTAACACTAACCCATGCCCTAACACATACGCTCACCCTAAAGCGTTGTCGTACCCTAACCTGTACCCTAAACCGTCCCCGTCCCCTAACCCTAACACTAACCTTAATACTAACCATTACCCGAAGCCTTCCGTTAACCCGCCCCCTAATCCTAACCCGTACGCTAATCCTAACCCGTACCCTAACACGTACGCTCACCCTAAACCGTTGTCGTGCCCTAAACTGTACCCTGAACCGTCCCCATCCCCAAACCCTAACCCTAACCCTTAACCGAAGCCTTACACTAACCTGTCCCCTAATCCTAACCCGTACGCTAACACTAACCCGTACCCTAACACATAGGCTCACTCTAAACCGTTCTCGTACACTAACCTGTACCCTAAACCGTCCCCATCCCCTAACCCTAACCCTAACCCTTACCCGGAGCCTTACCCTAACCCGTCCTCTAATCCTAACCCGTACGCTAACACTAACCCGTACCCTAACATGTTCGCTCACCCTAAAACTTTATCTTAAACTAAGCTGTACCTTAAACAGTCCCCGTAGCCTAAACATAACCGTAACCCTAACCCTAACACTAACACTTACCCGAAGGCTTACCCTAACCCGTCCCCTAATTCTAAACCGTACGCTAACACTAACCCGTACCCTAACACGTACGCTCACCCTAAACCGTTGCCGTAGCCTAACCTGTACCCTAAACCCTCCCCATGCCCTAACACTTACCCTAAACCTAACCCTAACCCTAACCCTTACCCGAAGCCTTACCCTAACCCATCACCTAATCGGAACCCGTACGCTAACACTAAACCCTACCCTATCACGTACGCTCACCCTAAACCGTTATTGTACCCTAACCTGTACCCTAAACCCTCCCCATCCCCTAACCCTAACCCTAAACCTAACCCTAACCCTAACCCTTACCCGAAGCTTATCCTAACCCGTCCCCTAATCCTAACCCGTTCGCTAACACTAACACATACCCTACCACGTACGCTCACCCTAAAGCATTGTTGTACCCTAACGTGTACCCTAAACCGTTCCTGTGCCCTAACCCTAACCCTAAACCTAACCATTACGCAAAGCTTTACCCTAACCCGTCCCCCAATCCTAAACCATACGCTAACACTAACCCGTACCCTAACATGTACGCTCACCCTAAACTGTTCTCGTACCCTAAACTGTTCCCTAAACCATCCTCGTCCCCTAACCCTAACCCTAACCCTAACACTAACCCTAGCTTTTACCCGAAGCCTTACACTAACCGGTCCCCTAACCCTAGCCCGTACGCTAACACTAACCAGTACCCTAACATGTACGCTCACCCTTAACCATTGTCGTACCCTAACCTATACCCTAAACCGTCCCCGTCCCCTAACCTAACCCTAACCCTAACCCTTACGTAAAGCCTTACCCTAACCTGTCCCCTAATCCTAAACCGTACGCTGACACTAACGCGTACCCTAACACGGACGCTCACCCTGAAACATTGTCGTACACTAAACTGTACCCTAATCCGTCCCCGTCCCCGTCCCCGTCCCCTAACCCTAACCCTAACCCAAACCCTAACACTAACCCTTACCCAAAGCCTTACCCTAATCGGTCCCCTAATTCTAACCCGTATGCTAACACTAACCCGTACCCTAACACGTACTCTCACCCTAAACAGTTGTCGTACCCTAACCTATACCCTAAACCGTCCCCGTCCCCGTCCCCTATCCCTAACCCTAACCCTAAACCTGAAGCTTACCCGAAGCCTTACCCTAACCCGTCCCCTAATTCTAACCCGTACGGTAACACTAACCCATACCCTAACACGTACGCTCACCCTAAACGGTTGTCGTACCCTAAACCGTGTCCGTCCCCTAAACCTAACCCTAACCCTAACCCTAACCTTAACCCTTACCCGAAGCCTTACCGAACCCGTCCCCTAATCCTAACCCGTACGCTAACACTAACACGTACCCTAACACTAACGGTCACCCTGAACCATTGCCGTATCCTAAACTGTACCCTAAACCGTCCCCGTCCCTTAAACCTAACCCTAACCCTAACCCTAACCCTAACCCTAATCCTTACCCGAAGCCTTACCATAACCCGTAACCTAATCCTAACCCGTACGCTAACACTAAACCGTAACCTAACACGTACGCTCACACTAAACCGTTGTCGTACCCTAACCTGTACCCTAAACCGTCCCTGGCCCCTAACCCTAACCCTAACACTAACCCTTACCCGAAGCCTAACACTAACCCGTCCCCTAATCCTAAGCCGTGCGCTAACAATAACCCATACCCCAACATGTACGCTCAACTTAAACCGTTGTCGTACCCTAAACTGTCCCCATCCCCTAACCCTAACCCTAACCCTAACCCTAACCCTTACCCGAAGCCTTACCCTAACCTGTCCCCTAATCCTAACCCGTATGCTAACACTAACCCGTACCCTAACACGTACGCTCACCCTAAAACGTTGTTGTACCCTAACCTTTGCCCTAAACCGTCCCCGTCCCCTAACCCTAACGCTAACCCTTACCCAAAGCCTTACCCTAACACGTCCCCTAATCCTAACCCGTACACTAACACTAAACCGTACCCTAACACGTACGCTCACTCTAAACCGTTGTCGTACCCTAACCTGTACCCTAAACCGTCCCCGTCCCCTAACCCTAACCCTAACCCTAACCCTTACCCGAAGCCTTACCATAACCTGTCCCCTAATCCTAAACCATACGCTAACACTAAGCCGTACCCTAACACGTATGCTCACCCTAAACAATTGTCGTACCCTAAACTGTACCCTCAACCATCCCCGTGCCCTAACCCTAACCCTAACCCTAACCCTAACCCTAAACCTTACCCGAAGCCTTACACTAACCCGTCCCCTAATCCTAAACCGTACGCTGACACTAACACGTAGCCTAACACGTACGCTCACCCTAAACCGTTTTCGTACACTAACCTGTACCCTAAACCGTGTCCGTCCCCTATACCTAACCCTAACCCTAACCCTAAACCTAACCCTTACCCGAAGCCTTACCCTTACCCGTCCCCTAATCCTAACCCGTACGCTAACAATAACACGTACCCTAAAACGTACGGTCACCCTGAACCATTGTCGTACCCTAAACTGTACCCTAAACCGTCCCCGTCCCTTAACCCTAACCCTAACCCTAACCCTAACCCTAAACCTTACCCGAAGCCTTAACATAACCCGTCCCCTAATCCTAACCCGTACACTAACATTAAATTGTAACCTAACACGTACGCTCACACTAAACCGTTGTCGTACCCTAACCTGTACCCTAATCCGTCCCCGTCCCCTAACCCTAACCGTAACCCTAACCCTATCACTAACGCTTACCCGAAGCCTAACACTAACCCGTCCCCTAATCCTAAGCCGTGCACTAACAGTAACCCATACCGCAACATGTTCGCTCAACCTAAACCGTTGTCGTGCCCTAAACTGTCCCCAACCCCTAACCCTAACCCCAACCCTAACCCTTACCCGAAGCCTTACCCTAACCCGTCCCCTAATCCTAACCCGTACGCTAACACTAACCCGTACCCTAACACGTACGCTCACCCTAAAACGTTGTCGTACACTAACCTGTACCCTAAACCGTCCCCGTCCCCTAACCCTAACCCTAAACCTTACCCGAAGCCTTACCCTAACCCGTCCCCTAATCCTAACCCGTACGCTAACACTAACCCGTACCCTAACACGTACGCTCACCCTAAAACGTTGTCGTACACTAACCTGTACCCTAAACCGTCCCCGTGCCCTCACCCTAACCCTAAGCCTAACCCTACCACTAAACCTTACCCGAAGCCTTACACTAAACCGTCCCCTAATCCTAAACCATACGCTGACACTAACACATAGCCTAACACGTACGCTCACCCTAAACCGTTGTTGTACCCTAAACTGTACCGTAAACCGTGTCCATCCCCTAACTCTAACCCTAACCCTAACCCTAACCCTAACCCTAAACCTAACCCTTACCCGAAGCCTTACCCTAACCCGTCCCCTAATCCTAACCCGTACGCTAACACTTACCCGTACCCTAACACGTACGCTCACCCTAAACTGTTGTCGTACCCTAACCTGTTCTCTAAAGCTTCCCCATCCCCTAACCCTAAACCTAACCCTAACACTTACCCTTACCCTAACCTTTACCCGAAGCCTTACACTATCCCGTCCCCAATCCGAACCCGTAGGCTAACACTAACCCGTGCCCTAAAACGTACGCTCACCTAAACCGTTGTCGTACCCTAACCTGTACCCTAAAACGTCCCCTAACTGTAACCCTAACCCTAACCCTAACCCTTACCCGAAACATTACCCTAACCCGTCCCCTAATCCGAATCCGTACGCTAACACTAACCCATACCCTAACACGCACGCTCATCTAAACCGTTGTCGTACCCTAACATGTACCCTAAACCGTCCCGGTCTAATAACCCTAACCCTAACCCTAACCCTAGCTTTTACCCGAAGCCTTACCCTAACCGGTCCCCTAATCCGAACCCGTATGCTAACACTAACCCGTACCCTAACACGTACGCTCAACCTAAACTTTTGTCGTGCCCTAACCTGTACCCTAAACCGTCCCCATCCCCTAACCCTAACCCTAACCCTAACCCTAACCCTAACCCTTACCCGAAGCCTTACCCTAACCCGTCCCCTAATCCTAAACTGTACGCTGACACTAACACGTACCCTAACACGTACGATCACCCTAAACCGTTGTCGTAACCTAACCTGTACCCTAAACCGTCCCCGTCCCCGTCCCCTAACCATAACGCTAAGCCTAACCCTGAAGCTTACCCGAAGCCTTACCCTAACCCGTCCCCAATCCTAACCCGTACTGTAACACTAACCCATACCCTAACACGTACACTCACCCTAAACCGTTGTCGTACCCTAACCTGTACCCTGAACCGTGTCCGTCCCCTAAACCTAACACTAAACCTAAACCTAACCCTAACCCTTACCCGAAGCCTTACCCTAACCCGTCCCCTAAACATGACCCGTACGAAAACACTAACACGTACCCTAACACGTACGGTCACCCTGAACCGTTGTCGTACACTAAACTGTACCCTAAACCGTCCCCGTCCCTTAACCCTAACCCTAACCCTAACCAAAACCCTAATCCTTACCCGAAGCCTTACCATAACCCGTCCCCTAATCCTAACCCATACATTAACACTAAACCGTAACCTAACACGTACGCTCAACCTAAACCGTTGTCGTACACTAATCTGTACCCTAAACCGTCCCTGTCCCCTACCCCTAACCATAACCCTAACGCTAACACTAACCCTTACCCGAAGCCTTACCCTAACCCGTACCCTAATCCTAACCCGTACGCTAACACTAACCCGTACACTAACACGTACGCTCACCGTAAACCGTTGTCGTACCCTAACTTGTAACCTAAACCGTCCCCGTCCCCTAACCCTAACCCTAACCCTAACCCTAACACTTACCCAAAGCCTTACCCTAACACGTCAACTAAACCTAAATCGTACGCTAACACTAACCCATGCCCTAACACGTACGCTCACCCTAAACCGTTGTCGTACACTAACCTGTACACTAAACTGTCCCTGTCCCCTAACCCTAACCCTAACCCTAACCATTACGCAAAGCTTTACCCTAACCCGTCCCCCAATCCTAAACCATACGATAACACTAACCCGTACCCTAACATGTACGCTCACCGTAAACCGTTCTCGTACCCTAAACTGTTCCCTAAACCATCCTCGTCCCCTAACCCTAACCCTAACCCTAACCCTAACCCTAGCTTTTACCCGAAGCCTTACACTAACCGGTCCCCTAACCCTAACCCGTACGCTAACACTAAACAGTAACCTAACATGTACGCTCACCCTTAACCATTGTCGTACCCTAACCTATACCCTAAACCGTCCCCGTCCCCTAACCTAACCCTAACCCTAACCCTTACGTGAAGCCTTACCCTAACCTGTCCCCTAATCCTAAACCGTACGCTGACACTAACGCGTACCCTAACACGGACGCTCACCCTAAAACATTGTCGTACACTAAACTGTACCCTAATCCGTCCCCGTCCCCGTCCCCGTCCCATAACCCTAACCCTAACCCAAACCCTAACACTAACCCTTACCCAAAGCCTTACACTAATCGGTCCCCTAATTCTAACCCGTATGCTAACACTAACCCGTACCCTAACACGAACTCTCACCCTAAACCGTTGTCGTACCCTAACCTATACCCTAAACCGTCCCCGTCCCCGTCCCCTATCCCTAACCCTAACCCTAAACCTGAAGCTTACCCGAAGCCTTACCCTAACCCGTCCCCTAATTCTAACCCGTACGGTAACACTAACCCATACCCTAACACGTACCCTCACCCTAAACGGTTGTCGTACCCTAACCTGTACCCTAAACCGTGTCCGTCCCCTAAACCTAACCCTAACCCTAACCCTAACCTTAACCCTTACCCGAAGCCTTACCCTAACCCGTCCCCTAATCCTAACCCGTACGCTAACACTAACACGTACCCTAACACTTACGGTCACACTGAACCATTGTCGTACCCTAAACTGTACCCTAAACCGTCCCCGTCCCTTAACCCTAACCCTAACCCTAACCCTAACCCTAACCCTAATCCTTACCCGAAGCCTTACCATAACCCGTCCCCTAATCCTAACCCGTACGCTAACACTAAACCGTAACCTAACACGTACGCTCACACTAAACCTTTGTCGTACCCTAACCTGTACCCTAAACCGTCCATGGCCCCTAACCCTAACCCTAACACTAACCCTTACCCGAAGCCTAACACTAACCCGTCCCCTAATCCTAAGCCGTGCGCTAACAATAACCCATACCCCAACATGTACGCTCAACCTAAACCGTTGTCGTAACCTAAACTGTCCCCATCCCCTAACCCTAACCCTAACCCTAAACCTAACACTTACCCGAAGCCTTACCCTAACCCGTCCCCTAATCCTAACCCGTATGCTAACACTAACCCGTACCCTAACACGTACGCTCACCCTAAAATGTTGTTGTACCCTAACCTTTGCCCTAAACCGTCCCCGTCCCCATCCCCTAACACTAACGCTAACCCTTACCCAAAGCCTTACCCTAACACGTCCCCTAATCCTAACCCGTACGCTAACACTAAACCGTACCCTAACACGTACGCTCACTCTAAACCGTTGTCGTACCCTAACCTGTACCCTAAACCGTCCCCGTCCCCTGACCCTAACCCTAACCCTAACCCTTACCCGAAGCCTTACCATAACCTGTCCCCTAATCCTAAACCATATGCTAACTCTAAGCCGTACCCTAACACGTATGCTCACCCTAAACAATTGTCATACCCTAAACTGTACCCTCAACCATCCCCGTGCCCTAACCCTAACCCTAACCCTAACCCTAACCCTAAACCTTACCCGAAGCCTTACACTAACCCGTCCCCTAATCCTAAACCATACGCTGACACTAACACGTAGCCTAACATGTACGCTCACCCTAAACCGTTTTCGTACACTAACCTGTACCCTAAACCGTGTCCGTCCCCTATACCTAACCCTAACCCTAACCCTAAACCTAACCCTTACCCGAAGCCTTACCCTTACCCGTCCCCTAATCCTAACCCGTACGCTAACAATAACACGTACCCTAAAACGTACTGTCACCCTGAACCATTGTCGTACCCTAAACTGTACCCTAAACCGTCCCCGTCCCTTAACCCTAACCCTAACCCTAACCCTAACCCTAATCCTTACCCGAAGCCTTAACATAACCTGTCCCCTAATCCTAACCCGTACACTAACATTAAATTGTAACCTAACACGTACGCTCACACTAAACCGTTGTCGTACCCTAACCTGTACCCTAAACCGTCCCCGTCCCCTAACCCTAACCGTAACCCTAACCCTATCACTAACGCTTACCCGAAGCCTAACACTAACCCGTCCCCTAATCCTAAGCCGTGCACTAACAGTAACCCATACCCCAACATGTACGCTCAACCTAAACCGTTGTCGTACCCTAAAATGTCCCCATCCCCTAACCCTAACCCTAACCCTAACCCCAACCCTAACCCTTACCCGAAGCCTTACCCTAACCCGTCCCCTAATCCTAACCCGTACGCTAACACTAACCCGTACCCTAACACGTACGCTCACCCTAAAACGTTGTCGTACACTAACCTGTACCCTAAACCGTCCCCGTCCCCTAACCCTAACCCTAAACCTTACCTGAAGCCTTACCCTAACCCGTCCCCTAATGCTAACCCGTACGCTAACACTAACCCTTACTCTAACACGTTCGCTCACCCTAAACCGTGGACGTACCCTAACCTGTACCTTAAACCGTCCCCGTCCCCTAACCCTAACCCGAACCCTAACACTAACCCTTACCCGAATACTTAACCTAACCTGTCCCCTACTCCTAACCCGTACGCTAACACTAACCCGTACCCTAACACGTACGCTCACCTTAAACCACTGTCATACCCTAACCTGTACCCTAAACAGTCCCCGTCCCCTAACCCTAACCCTAAACCTAACCCTTACCTGAAGCCTTACACTAAACCGTACCCTAATCCTAACCCGTACGCTATCACTAAACCATACCCTGAGACGTACGCTCACCCTAAAAGGTTGTCGTACTCTAACCTGTACCCTACACCGTCCCCTAACCCTAACCCTAACCCTTACCCGAAGCCTTACCCTAACCCGTCCCCTAATCCTAAACCGTACGCTAACACTAACCCGTGCCCTAACACATACGCTCACCCTAAAGCGTTGTCGTACCCTAAGCTGTACCCTAAACCGTCCCTGTCCCCGTCCCCTAACCCTAAACCTAACCCTAACCGTAACACTTACCCGAAGCCTTACCCTAACACGTCCCCTAATCCTAACCCGTATGCTAACACTAACCCGTACCCTAACACGTACGCTCACCCTAAACCATTGTCTTAACCTAAACTGTACCCTAAACCGTCCCCGTCCCCGTCCCCTAAACCTAACCCTAACCCTAACCCTAACCATTCCCTGAAGCCTTACCCTAACCGTCCCCTAATCCTAACCCGTACGCTCACACTAACCCGTGCCCTAACACGTACGCTCACCCTGAACCGTTGTCGTACCCTAACCTGTACCCTAAACCGTCCCCATCCCCTAAACCTAACCCTAACCTCACCCTAATCCTAACCCTTACCCAAAGCCTTACCCTAACCCGTCCCCTAATCCTAACCCGTACACTAACACTAACCCATGCCCTAAAACATACGCTCAACCTAAACCGTTGTCGTACCCTAACCTGTACCCTAAACCGTCCCCGTGCCCTAACCCTAACCCTAACCCTAACCCTAACCCTAAATCTAACCCTTACCCGAAGCCTTACCCTAACCCGTCCCCTAATCCTAACCCGTACGCTAACAATAACACATACCCTAAAACGTACGGTCACCCTGAACCATTGTCGTACCCTAAACTCTACCCTAAACCTTCCCCGTCCCTTAACCCTAACCCTAACCCTAACCCTAACCCTAACCCTAATCCTTTCCCGAAGCCTTAACATAACCCGTCTCCTAATCCTAACGCGTACGCTAATATTAAATCGTAACCTAACACGTACGCTCACACTAAACCGTTGTCGTACCCTAACCTGTACCCTAAACCGTCCCTGTCCCCTAACCCTAACCGTAACCCTAACCCTAACACTAACCCTTACCCGGAGCCTAACACTAAACCGTCCCCTAATCCTAACTCGTACACTAACACTAAACCGTGCCCTAAAACATACGCTCAACCTAAACCGTTGTCGTACACTAACCTGTACCCTAAACCGTCCCCGTGCCCTAACCCTAACCCTAAGCCTAACCCTACCACTAAACCTTACCCGAAGCCTTACACTAAACCGTCCCCTAATCCTAAACCATACGCTGACACTAACACATAGCCTAACACGTACGCTCACCCTAAACCGTTGTCATACCCTAAACTGTACCATAAACCGTGTCCATCCCCTAACCCTAACCCTAACCCTAACCCTAACCCTAACCCTTACCCGAAGCCTTACCCTAACCCGTCCCCTAATCCTAACCCGTACGCTAACACTAACCCGTACCCTAACACGTACGCTCACCCTAAACTGTTGTCGTACCCTAACCTGTTCTCTAAATCTTCCCCATCCCCTAACCCTAAACCTAACCCTAACACTTACCCTTACCCTAACCTTTACCCGAAGCCTTACACTATCCCGTCCCCAATCCGAACCCGTAGGCTAACACTAACCCGTGCCCTAAAACGTACGCTCACCTAAACCGTTGTCGTACCCTAACCTGTACCCTAAAACGTCCCCTAACTGTAACCCTAACCCTAACCCTAACCCTTACCCGAAACATTACCCTAACCCGTCCCCTAATCCGATTCAGTACGCTAACACTAACCCGTACCCTAACACGTACACCCACCCTAAAACGTTGTCGTCCCCTAACCTGTACCCTAAACCATCCCCGTCCCCTACCCTAACCCTAACACTAACCCTAACCCTAACCCTTACCCAAAGCCTTACCCTAACATGTCACCTAATCCTAACCCGTACGCTAACACTAACCCGTGCCCTAACACGTACGGTCACCCTAAACCTTTGTCGTACCCTAACCTATACCCTAAACCGTCCCTGTCCCCATCCCCTAACCCTAAACCTAAACCTAACACTAACCCTTACCCAAGGCCTTACCCTAACCCATCCCCTAATCCTAACCCGTATGCTAACACTAACCCGTACCCTAACACGTACACTCACCCTAAACCGTTGTCCTACCCTAACCTGTACCGTAAACCGTCCCCGTCCCCTAACCGTAACACTAACCCTAAACCTTACCCTTACCCAAAGCCTTACCCTAACCCATCACCTAATCCTAACCCGTACGCTAACACTAACACGTGCCCTAACACGTACGCTCACCCTAAACCGTTGTTGTACCCTAACCTGTACCCTAAACCGCCCCATCCCCTAACCCTAACCCTAAACCTAACCCTAATCCTAACCCTTACCCGAAGCCTTACCCTAACCCGTCCCATAATCATAACCCGTACGCTAACACTAACCCGTGCCCTAACACGTAGGCTCACCATAAATCATTGTCGTACCCTAACCTGTACCCTAAACCATCCCCATCCCCGTCCCCGTCTCCTAACCCTAACCCGAACCCTAACCCTAACCCTTACCCGAAGACTTACCCTAACCTGTCCCCTAATCCTAACACTTACGCTAACACTAACCCTTGCCCTAACATGTACACTCACCCTAAACCGTTGTCTTACCCTAACCTGTACCCTAAACCGTCCCTGTACCCTAACCCTAACCCTAACCCTAACCCTAAACCGAACCCTTACCCGAAGCCTTCCCCTAACCCGTCCCCTAATCCTAAACCTTACGCTAACCCTAACCCGTGCCCTAGCACGTACGCTCACCTTAAACTGCTGTCGTACCCTAAACTGTACCCTAAACCGTCCCCGTCCCCTAACCCTAACCCTAACCCTAAACCTTACCCGAAGCCTTCCCCTAACCCGTCCCCTAATCCTAACCCGTACGCTAACTCTAAGCCATACCCTAACACGTACGCTCACCCTAAACCGTTCTCGTACACTAACCTGTAACCTAAACTGTCCCCGTCCCCTAACCCTAACCCTAACCCTTACCCGAAGCCTTACCTTAACCCGTCCTCTAATCCTAACCCGTACGCTAACAGTAAACTGTGCCCTAACATGTACGCTGAACCTAAACCATTGTCCTACACTAACCTGTACCCTAAACCGTCCCCCTCCCCTAACCCTAACCCTAACCCTAACCCTAAACCTAACCCTTACCCGAAGCCTTACCATAACCCGTCCTCTAATCCTAACCCGTACGCTAACAGTAAACTGTGCCCTAACATGTACGCTGAACCTAAACCATTGTCCTACCCTAACCTGTACCCTAAACCGTCCCCCTCCCCTAACCCTAACCCTAACCCTAACCCTAAACCTTACACCAAGCCTTACCCTAACCCGTGCTCTAATCCTAACCCGTACGCTAACACTAACCCATACCCTAACACGTACGCTCACCCTAAACCGCTGTCATACACTAACCTGCACCCTAAACCGTCCCCGTCCCCGTCCCCGTCCCCTAACCCTAACCATAAACCTAACCCTTACCCGAAGCCTTACCCTAACCCGTCCCCTAATCCTAACCCGTACGCTAACACTAACAAGTACCCTAACACATACGCTCACCCTAAACTGTTGTCGTACACTAACCTGTAACCTAAACCGTCCCCGTCCCCTAACCCTAACCCTAACCCTAACCCTAACACTAACCCTTACCCGAAGCCTTACCCTAATCTGTCCCCTAATCATAACCCGTATGCTAACACTAACCCTTGCCCTAACACGTACACTCACCCTAAACCATTGTCGTACCCTAACCTGTACCCTGAACCGTCCCTGTACCCTAACCCTAACCCTAACTCTAACCCTAACCCTAACCCTAACACTTACCCGAAGCCTTACCCTAACCCGTCCCATAATCCTAACCCGTACGCTAACACTAACCCGTACCCTAACACGTACGCTCACCCTAAACCTTTGACGTACCCTAACCTGTACCCTAAACCGTCCCTGTCCCCTAACCCTAACCCTAACCCTAACCCTTACCAGAAGCCTTACCCTAACCCGTCCCGTAATCCTAACCCGTACGCTAACACTAACCCGTACCCTAACACGTACGCTCACCCTAAAACCTTGTCGTACCCTAACCTGTACCCTAAATCGTCCCTGTCCCCTAACCCTAACCCTAATCTTAAACCTTACCCGAAGCCTTACCCTAAACGGTTCCCTAAACCTAACCCGCACGCTAACACTAACCCGTGCCCTAACACGGACGCTCACCCGAAACATTTGTCGTACACTAAGCTGTACCCTAAACCGTCCCCATTACCTAACACTAACCCGAACCCTAACCATAACCCTAAACCTTACCCGAAGCCTTACCCTAACCCGTCCCCTAATCCTAACCGTACGCTAACACTAATCCGTGCCCTAACACGTACGCTCACCCTAAAACGTTGTCGTACACTAACCTGTACCCTAAACCGTTCCTGTCCCTGTACCCTAACCCTAACCCTAACCCAAACCCTAACCCTTACCCGAAGCCTTACACTAACCCATCCCATAATCCTAAACTCTACGCTAACACTAACCCGTGCCCTAACACGTACGCTCACCCTAAACCGTTGTCGTACATTAACCTGTACCCTAAATCGTCCCTGTCCCCTAACCCTAACCCTAACCCTAATCCTTACCCGAAGCCTTACCCTAACTCGTCCCCTAATTCTAACCCGTATGCTAACACTAAACTGTATCCTAACAGATACGCTCACCCTAAAACTTTGTCGTACACTAAGCTGTACCCAAAATCGTCCCCGTCCCCTAACCCTAAACCTAACCCTTACACAAAGCCTTACCCTAACCCGTCCCCTAATCCTAACCCGTACGCTAACACTAACCCGTAACCTAACCCGTATGCTCAACCTAAACCGTTCTCGTACACTAACCTGTACCCTAAACCGTCCCGTCCCGGTCCCCTAAACCTAGCCCTTACCCGAAACCTTACCCTAACATGTCCCCTATTCCTAACCCGTACGCTAACACTATCCCGTACCCTTACACGTACGCTCACCTTAAAACGTTGTCGTACACTAACCTGTAACCTAAACCGTCTCCGTCCCCTAACCCTAACCCTAAACCTAGCCCTAAACCTAAACCTTACCCCAAGCCTTACCCTAACCCGACCCTTAATCCTAACCCGTACGCTGACACTAACCCATACCCTAACACGCACGCTCACCCTAAAACTTTGTCGTACCCTAACATGTACCCTAAACCGTCCCCGTCCCCTAACCCTAACCCTAACCCTAACCCTAACACTTACCCGAAGCATTACACTAACCCGTCCCCTAATCCTAATCCGTACGCTAACACTAACCCGTGTCCTAACACGTACCCTCACCCTAAACCGTTGTCGTACCCTAACCTGTACCCTAAACCGTCACCGTCCCATAGCCCTAACCCTAACCCTAACCCTTACGCGAAGCCTTACCCTAACCCGTCCCCAATCCTAACCCGTACGCTAATACTAACAAGTACCCTAACACATACACTCACCCTAAACTGTTGTCGTACACTAACCTGTAACCTAAACCGTCCCCGTCCCCTAACCCTAAACCTAACCCTAACCCTAACCCTAACCCTTACCCGAAGCCTTACCCTAATCTGTCCCCTAATCCTAACCCGTATGCTAACACTAACCCTTGCCCTAACACGTACACTCACCCTAAACCATTGTCGTACCCTAACCTGTACCCTGAACCGTCCCTGTACCCTAACCCTAACCCTAACTCTAACCCTAACCCTAACCCTAACACTTACCCGAAGCCGTACCCTAACCCGTCCCATAATCCTAACCCGTACGCTAACACTAACCCGTACCCTAACACGTACGCTCACCCTAAATCGTTTTCGTACCCTAACCTGTACCCTAAACCATCCCCGTGCCCTAAACCTAACACTAACACTATCCCTAACCCTTACCCGAAGCCTTACCCTAACTCGGCCCCCAATTCTAAACCATACGCTAACACTAACCCGTACCCTAACACGTATGCTCACCCTAAAACTTTGTCGTAGCCTAACCTGTACCCTAAGTCGTCCCCTTCCCCTAAGACTAACCCTAACCCTAATACTTACCCGAAGCCTTACCCTAAACCGTCCCCTAATCCTAACCCATACGCTAACACTAACCCGTGCCCTAAAACGAATGCTCACCCTAAACTGCTGTCGTACACTAACCTGTACCCTAAACCGTCCCCGTCCCCGTCCCCTAACCCTAACCCTAAACCTAACCCTTACCCGAAGCCTTACCCAAACCCGTCCCCTAATCGTAACCCGTACGCTAACACTAACCCGTGCCCTAACAGGTACGCTCACCCTAAAGCGTGGTCGTACCCTAACCTGTACACTAAACCGTCCCCGTCCCCGTTCCCTAACCCTAACCCTATCCCAAACCCTACCCCTTACCCGAAGCCTTACCCTAACCCGTCCCATAATCCTAAATAATACGCTAAAACTACCCCATGCCCTAACACATACGCTCACCCTAAACCGTTGTCGTACCCTAACCTGTACCCTAAACCGTCCCTGTAGCCTAACCCTAACCCTAACCCTAACCCTAACCCTTACCCGAAGCCTTACCCTAACCCGTCCCATAATCCTACCCCGTACGCTAACACTAACCCGTACCCTAACACGTACGCTCACCCTAAACCGTTGTCGTACCATAACCTGTACCTAACCGTCCCCGTCCCCGTCCCCTAAACTTAACCCTAAACCTCACCCTTACCCGTAGCCTTACCCTAACCCGTCCCCTATTCCTAAGCTATACGCTAACTCTAACCCGTACCCTAACATGTACGCTCACCCTAAAGAGTTGTCGTACACTAACCTCTACCCTAAACCGTCCCCGTCCCCTAACCCTAACCCTAACCCTAACCCTAACCCTTACCCGAAGCCTTACCCTAACAAGTCCCCAATCCTACCCGTACGCTAACACTAACACATACCCTAACACGTACGCTCACCCTAAACCGTTGTCGTACCCTAGCCTATACCCTAAACAGTCCCCGTACCCTAACCCTAACCCTAACCCTAACCCTTACCCGAAGCCTTACCCTAACCCGTCCCCTAATCCTAACCCGTACGCTAACACTAAACCTTACCCTAACATGTACGCACACTCTAAACAGTTGTCATATCCTATCCTGTACCCTAAACCTTCCCCGTGCCCGTCCCCTAACCCTAACCCTAACCCTTACCCGAAGCCTTACCCTAACCTGTCCCCTAATCCTAACCCGTACGCTAACACTAACCCTTACCCTAACACGTACGCACACCCTAAACTGTTGTCAAATCCTATCCTGTACCCTAAACCTTCCCCGTTCCTGCCCCCTAACCCTAACCCTAACCCTTACCCGAAGCCTTACCCTAACCTGTCCCCTAATCCTAACCCGTACGCTAACACTAACCCATGCCCTAACACATACGCTCACCCTAAAGCGTTGTCGTACCCTAACCTGTACCCTAAACCGTCCCCGTCCCCTAACCCTAACACTAACCTTAATACTAACCATTACCCGAAGCCTTCCGTTAACCCGCCCCCTAATCCTAACCCGTACGCTAATCCTAACCCGTACCCTAACACGTACGCTCACCCTAAACCGTTGTCGTGCCCTAAACTGTACCCTGAACCGTCCCCATCCCCAAACCCTAACCCTAACCCTTAACCGAAGCCTTACACTAATCTGTCCCCTAATCCTAACCCGTACGCTAACACTAACCCGTACCCTAACACATAGGCTCACTCTAAACCGTTCTCGTACACTAACCTGTACCCTAAACCGTCCCCATCCCCTAACCCTAACCCTAACCCTTACCCGGAGCCTTACCCTAACCCGTCCTCTAATCCTAACCCGTACGCTAACACTAACCCGTACCCTAACATGTTCGCTCACCCTAAAACTTTATCTTAAACTAAGCTGTACCTTAAACAGTCCCCGTAGCCTAAACATAACCGTAACCCTAACCCTAACACTAACACTTACCCGAAGGCTTACCCTAACCCGTCCCCTAATTCTAAACCGTACGCTAACACTAACCCGTACCCTAACACGTACGCTCACCCTAAACCGTTGCCGTAGCCTAACCTGTACCCTAAACCCTCCCCATGCCCTAACACTTACCCTAAACCTAACCCTAACCCTAACCCTTACCCGAAGCCTTACCCTAACCCATCACCTAATCGGAACCCGTACGCTAACACTAAACCCTACCCTATCACGTACGCTCACCCTAAACCGTTATTGTACCCTAACCTGTACCCTAAACCCTCCCCATCCCCTAACCCTAACCCTAAACCTAACCCTAACCCTAACCCTTACCCGAAGCTTATCCTAACCCGTCCCCTAATCCTAACCCGTTCGCTAACACTAACACATACCCTACCACGTACGCTCACCCTAAAGCATTGTTGTACCCTAACGTGTACCCTAAACCGTTCCTGTGCCCTAACCCTAACCCTAAACCTAACCATTATGCAAAGCTTTACCCTAACCCGTCCCCCAATCCTAAACCATACGCTAACACTAACCCGTACCCTAACATGTACGCTCACCCTAAACTGTTCTCGTACCCTAAACTGTTCCCTAAACCATCCTCGTCCCCTAACCCTAACCCTAACCCTAACACTAACCCTAGCTTTTACCCGAAGCCTTACACTAACCGGTCCCCTAACCCTAGCCCGTACGCTAACACTAACCAGTACCCTAACATGTACGCTCACCCTTAACCATTGTCGTACCCTAACCTATACCCTAAACCATCCCCGTCCCCTAACCTAACCCTAACCCTAACCCTTACGTAAAGCCTTACCCTAACCTGTCCCCTAATCCTAAACCGTACGCTGACACTAACGCGTACCCTAACACGGACGCTCACCCTGAAACATTGTCGTACACTAAACTGTACCCTAATCCGTCCCCGTCCCCGTCCCCGTCCCCTAACCCTAACCCTAACCCAAACCCTAACACTAACCCTTACCCAAAGCCTTACCCTAATCGGTCCCCTAATTCTAACCCGTATGCTAACACTAACCCGTACCCTAACACGTACTCTCACCCTAAACAGTTGTCGTACCCTAACCTATACCCTAAACCGTCCCCGTCCCCGTCCCCTATCCCTAACCCTAACCCTAAACCTGAAGCTTACCCGAAGCCTTACCCTAACCCGTCCCCTAATTCTAACCCGTACGGTAACACTAACCCATACCCTAACACGTACGCTCACCCTAAACGGTTGTCGTACCCTAAACCGTGTCCGTCCCCTAAACCTAACCCTAACCCTAACCCTAACCTTAACCCTTACCCGAAGCCTTACCGAACCCGTCCCCTAATCCTAACCCGTACGCTAACACTAACACGTACCCTAACACTTACGGTCACCCTGAACCATTGTCGTATCCTAAACTGTACCCTAAACTGTCCCCGTCCCTTAACCCTAACCCTAACCCTAACCCTAACCCTAACCCTAATCCTTACCCGAAGCCTTACCATAACCCGTAACCTAATCCTAACCCGTACGCTAACACTAAACCGTAACCTAACACGTACGCTCACACTAAACCGTTGTCGTACCCTAACCTGTACCCTAAACCGTCCCTGGCCCCTAACCCTAACCCTAACACTAACCCTTACCCGAAGCCTAACACTAACCCGTCCCCTAATCCTAAGCCGTGCGCTAACAATAACCCATACCCCAACATGTACGCTCAACTTAAACCGTTGTCGTACCCTAAACTGTCCCCATCCCCTAACCCTAACCCTAACCCTAACCCTAACCCTTACCCGAAGCCTTACCCTAACCTGTCCCCTAATCCTAACCCGTATGCTAACACTAACCCGTACCCTAACACGTACGCTCACCCTAAAACGTTGTTGTACCCTAACCTTTGCCCTAAACCGTCCCCGTCCCCTAACCCTAACGCTAACCCTTACCCAAAGCCTTACCCTAACACGTCCCCTAATCCTAACCCGTACACTAACACTAAACCGTACCCTAACACGTACGCTCACTCTAAACCGTTGTCGTACCCTAACCTGTACCCTAAACCGTCCCCGTCCCCTAACCCTAACCCTAACCCTAACCCTTACCCGAAGCCTTACCATAACCTGTCCCCTAATCCTAAACCATACGCTAACACTAAGCCGTACCCTAACACGTATGCTCACCCTAAACAATTGTCGTACCCTAAACTGTACCCTCAACCATCCCCGTGCCCTAACCCTAACCCTAACCCTAACCCTAACCCTAAACCTTACCCGAAGCCTTACACTAACCCGTCCCCTAATCCTAACCCGTACGCTGACACTAACCCATACCCTAACACGCACGCTCACCCTAAAACTTTGTCGTACCCTAACATGTACCCTAAACCGTCCCCGTCCCCTAACCCTAACCCTAACCCTAACCCTAACACTTACCCGAAGCATTACACTAACCCGTCCCCTAATCCTAATCCGTACGCTAACACTAACCCGTGTCCTAACACGTACCCTCACCCTAAACCGTTGTCGTACCCTAACCTGTACCCTAAACCGTCACCGTCCCATAGCCCTAACCCTAACCCTAACCCTTACGCGAAGCCTTACCCTAACCCGTCCCCAATCCTAACCCGTACGCTAATACTAACAAGTACCCTAACACATACACTCACCCTAAACTGTTGTCGTACACTAACCTGTAACCTAAACCGTCCCCGTCCCCTAACCCTAAACCTAACCCTAACCCTAACCCTAACCCTTACCCGAAGCCTTACCCTAATCTGTCCCCTAATCCTAACCCGTATGCTAACACTAACCCTTGCCCTAACACGTACACTCACCCTAAACCATTGTCGTACCCTAACCTGTACCCTGAACCGTCCCTGTACCCTAACCCTAACCCTAACTCTAACCCTAACCCTAACCCTAACACTTACCCGAAGCCTTACCCTAACCCGTCCCATAATCCTAACCCGTACGCTAACACTAACCCGTACCCTAACACGTACGCTCACCCTAAATCGTTTTCGTACCCTAACCTGTACCCTAAACCATCCCCGTGCCCTAAACCTAACACTAACACTATCCCTAACCCTTACCCGAAGCCTTACCCTAACTCGGCCCCCAATTCTAAACCATACGCTAACACTAACCCATACCCTAACACGTATGCTCACCCTAAAACTTTGTCGTAGCCTAACCTGTACCCTAAGTCGTCCCCTTCCCCTAAGACTAACCCTAACCCTAATACTTACCCGAAGCCTTACCCTAAACCGTCCCCTAATCCTAACCCATACGCTAACACTAACCCGTGCCCTAAAACGAATGCTCACCCTAAACTGCTGTCGTACACTAACCTGTACCCTAAACCGTCCCCGTCCCCGTCCCCTAACCCTAAACCTAAACCTAACCCTTACCCGAAGCCTTACCCTAACCCGTCCCATAATCCTAAATAATACGCTAAAACTACCCCAGGCCCTAACACATACGCTCACCCTAAACCGTTGTCGTACCCTAACCTGTACCCTAAACCGTCCCTGTAGCCTAACCCTAACCCTAACCCTAACCCTAACCCTTACCCGAAGCCTTACCCTAACCCGTCCCATAATCCTACCCCGTACGCTAACACTAACCCGTACCCTAACACGTACGCTCACCCTAAACCGTTGTCGTACCATAACCTGTACCTAACCGTCCCCGTCCCCGTCCCCTAAACTTAACCCTAAACCTCACCCTTACCCGTAGCCTTACCCTAACCCATCCCCTATTCCTAAGCTATACGCTAACTCTAACCCGTACCCTAACATGTACGCTCACCCTAAAGTGTTGTCGTACACTAACCTCTACCCTAAACCGTCCCCGTCCCCGTCCCCTAACCCTAACCCTAACCCTAACCCTTACCCGAAGCCTTACCCTAACAAGTCCCCAATCCTACCCGTACGCTAACACTAACACATACCCTAACACGTACGCTCACCCTAAACCGTTGTCGTACCCTAGCCTATACCCTAAACAGTCCCCGTACCCTAACCCTAACCCTAACCCTAACCCTTACCCGAAGCCTTACCCTAACCCGTCCCCTAATCCTAACCCGTACGCTAACACTAAACCTTACCCTAACATGTACGCACACTCTAAACAGTTGTCATATCCTATCCTGTACCCTAAACCTTCCCCGTGCCCGTCCCCTAACCCTAACCCTAACCCTTACCCGAAGCCTTACCCTAACCTGTCCCCTAATCCTAACCCGTACGCTAACACTAACCCTTACCCTAACACGTACGCACACCCTAAACTGTTGTCAAATCCTATCCTGTACCCTAAACCTTCCCCGTTCCTGCCCCCTAACCCTAACCCTAACCCTTACCCGAAGCCTTACCCTAACCTGTCCCCTAATCCTAACCCGTACGCTAACACTAACCCATGCCCTAACACATACGCTCACCCTAAAGCGTTGTCGTACCCTAACCTGTACCCTAAACCGTCCCCGTCCCCTAACCCTAACACTAACCTTAATACTAACCATTACCCGAAGCCTTCCGTTAACCCGCCCCCTAATCCTAACCCGTACGCTAATCCTAACCCGTACCCTAACACGTACGCTCACCCTAAACCGTTGTCGTGCCCTAAACTGTACCCTGAACCGTCCCCATCCCCAAACCCTAACCCTAACCCTTAACCGAAGCCTTACACTAACCTGTCCCCTAATCCTAACCCGTACGCTAACACTAACCCGTACCCTAACACATAGGCTCACTCTAAACCGTTCTCGTACACTAACCTGTACCCTAAACCGTCCCCATCCCCTAACCCTAACCCTAACCCTTACCCGGAGCCTTACCCTAACCCGTCCTCTAATCCTAACCCGTACGCTAACACTAACCCGTACCCTAACATGTTCGCTCACCCTAAAACTTTATCTTAAACTAAGCTGTACCTTAAACAGTCCCCGTAGCCTAAACATAACCGTAACCCTAACCCTAACACTAACACTTACCCGAAGGCTTACCCTAACCCATCCCCTAATTCTAAACCGTACGCTAACACTAACCCGTACCCTAACACGTACGCTCACCCTAAACCGTTGCCGTAGCCTAACCTGTACCCTAAACCCTCCCCATGCCCTAACACTTACCCTAAACCTAACCCTAACCCTAACCCTTACCCGAAGCCTTACCCTAACCCATCAACTAATCGGAACCCGTACGCTAACACTAAACCCTACCCTATCACGTACGCTCACCCTAAACCGTTATTGTACCCTAACCTGTACCCTAAACCCTCCCCATCCCCTAACCCTAACCCTAAACCTAACCCTAACCCTAACCCTTACCCGAAGCTTATCCTAACCCGTCCCCTAATCCTAACCCGTTCGCTAACACTAACACATACCCTACCACGTACGCTCACCCTAAAGCATTGTTGTACCCTAACGTGTACCCTAAACCGTTCCCGTGCCCTAACCCTAACCCTAACCCTAACCCAAACCCTAACCCTTACCCGGAGCCTTACCCTAACCCGTCCCCTAATCCTAACCCGTACGGTAACACTAACCCATACCCTAACACGCACGCTCACCCTAAATCTTTGTCGTACCCTAACATGTACCCTAAACCGTCCCCATCCCCTAACCCTAACCCTAACACTAACCCTAACACTTACCCGAAGCATTACACTAACACGTCCCCTAATCCTAATCCGTATGCTAACACTAACCCGTGTCCTAACACGTACCCTCACCCTAAACCGTTGTCGTACCCTAACCTGTACCCTAAACCGTCACCGTCCCCTAGCCCTAACCCTAACCCTAACCCTTACGCGAAGCCTTACCCTAACCCGTCCCCAATCCTAACCCGTACGCTAACACTAACAAGTACCCTAACACATACGCTCACCCTAAACTGTTGTCGTACACTAACCTGTAACCTAAACCGTCCCCGTCCCCTAACCCTAACCCTAACCCTAACCCTAACCCTAACCCTAACCCTTACCCGAAGCCTTACCCTAACCCGTCCCATAATCTTAACCCGTACGCTAACACTAACCCGTACCCTAACACGTACGCTCACCCTAAACCGTTGACGTACCCAAACCTGTACCTTAAACCGTCCCCGTCCCCTAACCCTAACCCTAAACCTAACCCTTACCAGAAGCCTTACCCTAACCCGTTCCGTAATCCTAACCCGTACGCTAACACTAACCCGTACCGTAACACGTACGCTCACCCTAAAACCTTGTCGTACCCTAACCTGTACCCTAAATCGTCCCTGTACCCTAACCCTAACCCTAACCCTAACCTTAAACCTTACCCGAAGCCTTACCCTAACCGGTCCCCTAAACCTAACCCGCACGCTAACACTAACCCGTGCCCTAACACGTACGCTCACCCGAAACATTTGTCGTACACTAAGCTGTACCCTAAACCGTCCCCATTACCTAACACTAACCCGAACCCTAACCATAACCCTAAACCTTACCCGAAGCCTTACCCTAAACCGTCCCCTAATCCTAACCGTACGCTAACACTAATCCGTGCCCTAACACGTACGCTCACCCTAAAGCGTTGTCGTACCCTAACCTGTACCCTAAACCGTTCCTGTCCCTGTACCCTAACCCTAACCCTAACCCAAACCCTAACCCTTACCCGAAGCCTTACACTAACCCATCCCATAATCCTAAACGCTACGCTAACACTAACCCGTGCCCTAACACGTACGCTCACCCTAAACCGTTGTCGTACATTAATCTGTACCCTAAATCGTCCCTGTCCCCTAACACTAACCCTAACCCTAATCCTTACCCGAAGCCTTACCCTAACTCGTCCCCTAATTCTAACCCGTATGCTAACACTAACCTGTATCCTAACACATACGCTCACCCTAAAACTTTGTCGTACACTAAGCTGTACCCTAAATCGTCCCCGTCCCCTAACCCTAAACCTAACCCTTACACAAAGCCTTACCCTAATCCGTCCCCTAATCCTAACCCGTAGGCTAACACTAACCCGTAACCCAACCCGTATGCTCAACCTAAACCGTTCTCGTACACTAACCTGTACCCTAAACCGTCCCGTCCCCGTCCCCTAAACCTAGCCCTTACCCGAAACCTTACCCTAACATGTCCCCTATTCCTAACCCGTACGCTAACACTAACCCTTGCCCTAACACGTACGCTCACCCTAAACCGTTGTCGTACCCTAACCTGTACCCTAAACCGTCCCTCTACCCTAACCCTAACCCTAACCCTTATCCTAACCCTAAAGCTTACCCGAAGCCTTACCCTAACCCGTCCCATAATCCTAACCCGTACGCTAACACTAACCCGTACCCTAACATGTACGCTCACCCTAAACGGTTGTTGTACCCTAAACTGTACCCTAAACCGTCCCTGTCCCTGACCATTAACCCTAACCCTAACCCTAACCCTAACCCTTACCCGACGCCTTACCCTAACCCGTCCCATAATCCTAACCCGTACGCTAACACTAACCGTACCCTAACATGTACGCTCACCCTAAACTGTTGCCGTACCCTAACCTGTACCCTAAACCGTCCCTGTCCCCGACCCTTAACCCTAAGCCTAACCCTAACCCTAACCCTTACCTGACGCCTTACCCTAACCCGTCCCCAAATCCTAACCCGTACGCTAACACTAACCCGTACCCTAACACGCATGCTCACCCTAAACCGTTGTCATACCCTAACATGTATCCTAAACCGTCCCCATCCCCTAACCCTAACCCTAACCCTAAACCTAAACCTAACCCTTACCCGAAGCCTTACCATAACCCGTCCTCTAATCCTAACCCGTACGCTAACAGTAAACTGTGCCCTAACATGTACGCTGAACCTAAACCATTGTCCTACCCTAACCTGTACCCTAAACCGTCCCACTCCCCTAACCCTAACCCTAACCCTAACCCTAACCCTTACACCAAGCCTTACCCTAACCCGTGCCCTAATCCTAACCCGTACGCTAACACTAACCCATACCCTAACACGTACGCTCACCCTAAACCGCTGTCGTACACTAACCTGTACCCTAAACCATCCCAGTCCCCGTCCCCGTCCCCTAACCCTAACCCTAAACCTAACCCTTACCCGAAGGATTACCCTAACCCGTCCCCTAATCCTAACCCGTACGCTAAAACTAACCCGTGCCCTAACACGTACGCTCACCCTAAAGTGTGGTTGTACCCTAACCAGTACACTAAACCGTCCCCATCCCCGTTCCCTAACCCTAACCCTAACCCAAACCCTAAGCCTTACCCGAAGCCTTACCCTAACCCGTCTCATAATCCTAACCGATACGCTAAAACTAACCCATGCCCTAACACATACGCTCACCCTAAACCGTTGTCATACCCTAACCTGTACCCTAAACCTTCCCCGTCCCCTAACCCTAACCCTAATCCTTACGCGAAGCCTTACACTAACCCGTCCCCTAATCCTAAACCATACGCTAACTCTAACCCGTATCCTAACACGTACGCTCACCCTAAACCATTCTCATACACTAACCTGTACCCTAAACCATCCCCGTCAACTAACCTTAACCCTAACCCTTACCCGAAGCCTTACCATAACCCGTCCTCTAATCCTAACCCGTACGCTAACAGTAAACTGTGCCCTAAAATGTACACTCAACCTCAACCATTGTCCTACCCTAACTTGTACCCTAAAACGTCCCCGTCCCCTAACCCTAACCCTAAACCTAGCCCTAAACCTAAACCTTACCCCAAGCCTTACCCCAACCCGACCATTAATCCTAACCCGTACGCTAACACTAACCCATACGCTAACACGCACGCTCACCCTAAATCTTTGTCGTACCCTAACATGAACCCTAAACCGTCCCCGTCCCCTAACCCTAACACTAACCCTAACCCTAACACTTACCCGAAGCATTACACTAACCCGTCCCCTAATCCCAATCCGTACGCTAACACTAACCCGTGTCCTAACACGTACCCTCACCCTAAACCGTTGTCGTACCCTAACCTCTACCCTAAACCGTCACCGTCCCCTAGCCCTAACCCTAACCCTAACCCTTACGCGAAGCCTTACCCTAACCCGTCCCCAAACCTAACCCGTACGCTAACCCTAACAAGTATCCTAACACATACGCTCACCCTAAACTGTTGTCGTACACTAACCTGTAACCTAAACCGTCCCCGTCCCCTAACCCTAACACTAACCCTAACCCTAACCCTAACCCTAACCCTAACCCTTACCCGAAGCCTTACCCTAATCTGTCCCTTAATCCTAACCCGTATGCTAACACTAACCCTTGCCCTAACACGTACACTCACCCTAAACCATTGTCGTACCCTAACCTGTACCTTGAACCGTCCCTGTACCCTAACCCTAACACTAACTCTAACCCTAACCCTAACCCTAACACTTACCCGAAGCCTTACCCTAACCCGTCCCATAATCCTAACCCGTACGCTAACACTCACCCGTACCCTAACACGTACGCTCACCCTAAATCGTTTTCGTACCCTAACCTGTACCCTAAACCATCCCCGTCCCCTAACCCTAACCCTAACACTATCCCTAACCCTTACCCGAAGCCTTACCATAACTCGGCCCCCAATTCTAAACCATACGCTAACACTAACCCGTACCCTAACACGTACGCTCACCCTAAAACTTTGTCGTACCCTAACCTGTACCCTAAGTCGTCCCCTTCACCTAAGCCTAACCCTAACCCTAATACTTACCCGAAGCCTTACCCTAAACCGTCCCCTAATCCTAACCCGTACGCTAATACTAACCCGTACCCTAACACGTACGCTCACCCTAAACCGTTGTCGTACCATAACCTGTACCCTAAACCGTCCCCGTCCCCGTCCCCTAAACTTAACCCTAAACCTCACCCTTACCCGTAGCCTTACCCTAACCCGTCCCCTATTCCTAACCTATACGCTGACTCTAACCCGTACCCTAACATGTACGCTCACCCTAAAGAGTTGTCGTACACTAACCTCTACCCTAAACCGTCCGCGTCCCCGTCCCCTAACCCTAACCCTAACCCTTACCCGAAGCCTTACCCTAACAAGTCACCAATCCTAACCCGTACGCTAACACTAACACATAACCTAACACGTACGCTCACCCTAAACCGTTGTCGTATCCTAACCTATACCCTAAACAGTCCCCGTACCCTAACGCTAACCCTAACCCAAACACTTACCCGAAGCCTTACCCTAACCCGTCCCCTAATCCTAACCCGTACGCTAACACTAAACTTTACCCTAACACGTACGCACACTCTAAACTGTTGTCATATCCTATCCTGTACCCTAAACCTTCCCCGTGCCCGTCCCCTAACCCTAACCCTAACCCTTACCCGAAGCCTTATCCTAACCCGTACCCTAATCATAACCTGTAGGCTAACACTAACCCGTACCCTAAAACGCACACTCACCCTAAACCGTTTTCGTACACTAACCTGTACCCTAAACCATCCCCGTCCACTAAACCTAACCCTAACCCTAACCCTAACCCTTACCCGAAGCCTTACCCTAACCTGTCCCCTAATCCTAACCCGTACGCTAACACTAACCCGTGCCCTAACACATACGCTCACCCTAAAGCATTGTCGTACCCTAACCTGTACCCTAAACCGTCCCCGTCCCCTAACCCTAACCCTAACCCTAATACTAACCCTTACCCGAAGCCTTCCGTTAACCCGCCCCCTAATCCTAACCCGTACGCTAACCCTAACACGTACCCTAACACGTACGCTCACCCTAAACCGTTGTCGTACCCTAAACTGTACCCTGAACCGTCCCCATCCCCAAACCCTAACCCTAACCCTTACCCGAAGCCTTACACTAACCTGTCCCCTAATCCTAACCCGTATGCTAACACTAACCCGTACCCTAACACGTAGGCTCACTCTAAACCGTTCTCGTACACTAACCTGTACCCTAAACCGTCCCCATCCCCTAACCCTAACCCTAACCCTCACCCGGAGCCTTACCCTAACCCGTCCTCTAATCCTAAACCGTACGCTAACACTAACCCGTACCCTAACATGTTCGCTCACCCTAAACCGTTATCTTAACCTAAGCTGTACCCTAAACAGTTCCCGTCGCCTAAACATAACCGTAACCCTAACCCTAACACTAACACTTACCCGAAGGCTTACCCTAACCCGTCCCCTAATCCTAAACCGTACGCTAACACTAACCCGTACCCTAACACGTATGCTCACCCTAAACCGTTGTCGTAGCCTAACCTGTACCCTAAACCTCCCCATGCCCTAACACTTACCCTAAACCTAACCCTAACCCTAACCCTTACCCGAAGCCTTACCCTAACCCATCACCTAATCGGAACCCGTACGCTAACACTAAACCATACCCTATCACGTACGCTCACCCTAAACCGTTGTTGTACCCTAACCTGTACCCTAAACCCTCCCCATCCCCTAACCCTAACCCTAAACCTAACCCTAAACCTAACCCTTACCCGAAGCTTATCCTAACCCATCCCCTAATCCTAACCCGTTCGCTAACACTAACACATAACCTACCACGTACGCTCACCCTAAAGCATTGTTGTACCCTAACGTGTACCCTAAACCGTTCCCATGCCCTAACCCTAACCCTAACCATAACCCAAACCCTAACCCTTACCCGGAGCCTTACCCTAACCCGTCCCCTAATCCTAACCCGTACGCTAACACTAACCTGTGCCCTAACACGTACGCTCAACCTAAACCATTGTCGTACCCTAACCTGTACCCTAAACCGTCCCCTAACCCTAACCCTAACCCTAACACTTACCCGAAACCTTACCCTAACCCGTCCTTCTAATCCTAACCTGTACGCTAACAGTAAACTGTGCCCTAACATGTACCCTCACCCTAAACCGTTGTCCTACCCTAACCTGTACCCTAAACCGTCCCCGTCCCTAACCGTAACCCTAACACATACCCGAAGCCTTACCCTAACCCGTGTCCTGATCCTAACCCGTACGTTAACACTAACCCGTACCCTAACACGTACGCTCACCCTAAACCGTTGCCGTACCCCAACCTGTACCCTAAACCGTCCCCGTCCCCTAACCCTAACCCTAACCCTAAACCAAAACCTAACCTTTACCCGAAGCTTTACCCTAACCCATCCCATAATCCTATCCCGTACGCTAACCCTAACCCTTACCCTACCACGTACGCTCACCCTAAACCGTTGTCGTACCCTAACCTGTACCCTAAACCGTCCCCGTCCCCTAACAGTAAACCTAAACATAACCCTAACCCTAACCCTTAACCGAAGCCTTACTCTAACCCGTTCCTTAATCCTAACCCGTACGCTAACACTAAACCGATTCCTAACACGTACGCTCACCCTAAAACTTTGTCGTACCCTAACCTGTACCCTAAACCGTCCCCATCCCGTAACCCTTACCCTAACCCTAACAATTACCCGAATCCTTAACCTAACCCGTCCTCTAATCCTAACACGTACGCTAACAGTAAACCGTGCCCTAACACATACGCTCAACCTAAACCGTTGTCGTACCCTAACCTGTACCCTAAACCGTCCCCGTTCCCTAAACCTAACCCTAACCATAACCCTTACCCGAAGCCTTACCCTAACCCGTCCCCTGATCCTATCACGTACGCTAACACTAACCCATACCCTATCACGTACGCTCACCCTAAACATTTGTCGTACACTAACCTGTACCCTAAACCGTCCCCGTCCCTTAACCCTAACCGTAACCCTAACCCTAACCCTAACCCTAACGCTTACCCGAAGCCTTACCCTAACCCGTCCCATAATCCTAACCCGTACGCTAACACTAACCCGTACCCTAACACGTACGCTCACCCTAAACCGTTGACGTACCCTAACCTGTACCCTAAACCGTCCCCGTCCCCTAACCCTAACCCTAACCCTAACCCTTACCAGAAGCCTTACCCTAACCCGTCCCGTAATCCTAACCCGTACGCTAACACTAACCCGTACCCTAACACGTACGCTCACCCTAAAACCTTGTCGTACCCTAACCTGTACCATAAATCGTCCCTGTCCCCTAACCCTAACTCTAACCCTAACCTTAAACCTTACCCGAAGCCTTACACTAACCGGTCCCCTAAACCTAACCCGCACGCTAACACTAACCCGTGCCCTAACACGTACGCTCACCCGAAACATTTGTCGTACACTAAGCTGTACCCTAAACCGTCCCCATTACCTAACACTAACCTGAACCCTAACCATAACCCTAAACCTTACCCGAAGCCTTAACCTAACCCGTCTCCTAATCCTAACCGTATGCTAACACTAACCCGTGCCCTAACACGTACGCTCACCCTAAAGCGTTGTCGTACCCTAACCTGTACCCTAAACTGTTCCTGTCCCTGTACCCTAACCCTAACCCTAACCCAAACCCTAACCCTTACCCGAAGCCTTACACTAACCCATCCCATAATCCTAAACGCTACGCTAACACTAACCCGTGCCCTAACACGTACACTCACCCTAAACCGTTGTCGTACATTAACCTGTACCCTAAATCGTCCCTGTCCCCTAACCCTAACCCTAACCCTAATCCTTACCCGAAGCCTTACCCTAACTCGTCCCCTAATTCTAACCCGTATGCTAACACTAACCTGTATCCTAACACATACGCTCACCCTAAAACTTTGTCGTACACTAAGCTGTACCCTAAATCGTCCCCGTCCCCTAACCCTAAACCTAACCCTTACACAAAGCCTTACCCTAACCCGTCCCCTAATCCTAACCCGTACGCTAACACTAACCCGTAACCTAACCCGTATGCTCAACCTAAACCGTTCTCGTACACTAACCTGTACCCTAAACCGTCCCGTCCCCGTCCCCTAACCCTAGCCCTTACCCGAAACCTTACCCTAACATGTCCCCTATACCTAACCCGTACGCTAACACTATCCCGTACCCTTACACGTACGCTCACCTTAAAACGTTGTCGTACACTAACCTGTAACCTAAACCGTCTCCGTCCCCTAACCCTAACCCTAACCCTAACCCTAACCCTAACCCTTACCCGGAGCCTTACCCTAACCTGTCCCCTAATCCTAACCCGTACGCTAACACTAACCCTTACCCTAACACGTACGCTCACCCTAACCCGTTGTCGTACCCTAACCTGTACCCTAAACCGTCCCTCTACCCTAAACCTAACCCTAACCCTTATCCTAACCCTAAAGCTTACCCGAAGCCTTACCCTAACCCGTCCCATAATCCTAACCCGTACGCTAACACTAACCCGTACCCTAACATGTACGCTCACCCTAAACGGTTGTCGTACCCTAAACTGTACCCTAAACCATCCCTGTCCCTGACCATTAACCCTAACCCTAACCCTAACCCTTACCCGACGCCTTACCCTAACCCGTCCCATAATCCTAAACCGTACGCTAACACTAACCCGTACCCTAACATGTACGCTCACCCTAAACTGTTGTCGTACCCTAACCTGTACCCTAAACCGTCCCTGTCCCCGACCCTTAACCCTAAGCCTAACCCTAACCCTAACTCTTACCTGACGCCTTACCCTAACCCGTCCCCAAATCCTAACCCGTACGCTAACACTAACCCGTACCCTAACACGCACGCTCACCCTAAACCGTTGTGGTACCCTAACATGTACCCTAAACCGAACCCATCCCCTAACCCTAACCCTAACCCTAAACCTAAACCTAACCCTTACCCGAAGCCTTACCATAACCCGTCCTCTAATCCTAACCCGTACGCTAACAGTAAACTGTGCCCTAACATGTACGCTGAACCTAAACCATTGTCCTACCCTAACCTGTACCCTAAACCGTCCCACTCCCCTAACCCTAACCCTAACCCTAACCCTAACCCTTACACCAAGCCTTACCCTAACCCGTGCCCTAATCCTAACCCGTACGCTAACACTAACCCATACCCTAACACGTACGCTCACCCTAAACCGCTGTCGTACACTAACCTGTACCCTAAACCGTCCCCGTCCCCGTCCCCGTCCCCTAACCCTAACCCTAAACCTAACCCTTACCCGAAGCCTTACCCTAACCCGTCCCCTAATCCTAACCCGTACGCTAACACTAACCCGTGCCCTAACACGTACGCTCACCCTAAAGTGTGGTTGTACCCTAACCAGTACACTAAACCGTCCCCGTCCCCGTTCCCTAACCCTAACCCTAACCCAAACCCTAAGCCTTACCCGAAGCCTTACCCTAACCCGTCTCATAATCCTAACCGATACGCTAAAACTAACCCATGCCCTAACACATACGCTCACCCTAAACCGTTGTCATACCCTAACCTGTACCCTAAACCGTCCCCGTCCCCTAACCCTAACCCTAATCCTTACCCGAAGCCTTACACTAACCCGTCCCCTAATCCTAACCCATACGCTAACTCTAACCCGTATCCTAACACGTACGCTCACCCTAAACCATTCTCATACACTAACCTGTACCCTAAACCATCCCCGTCAACTAACCTTAACCCTAACCCTTACCCGAAGCCTTACCATAACCCGTCCTCTAATCCTAACCCGTACGCTAACAGTAAACTGTGCCCTAAAATGTACACTCAACCTAAACAATTGTCCTACCCTAACTTGTACCCTAAACCGTCCCCGTCCCCTAACCGTAACCCTAAACCTAGCCCTAAACCTAAACCTTACCGCAAGCCTTACCCTAACCCGACCCTTAATCCTAACCCGTACGCTAACACTAACCCATACCCTAACACGCACGCTCACCCTAAACCTTTGTCGTACCCTAACATGTACCCTAAACCGTCCCCGTCCCCTAACCCTAACCCTAACCCTAACCCTAACCCTAACACTTACCCGAAGCATTACACTAACCCGTCCCCTAATCCTAATCCGTACGCTAACACTAACCCGTGTCCTAACACGTACCCTCACCCTAAACCGTTGTCGTACCCTAACCTGTACCCTAAACCGTCACCGTCCCCTAGCCCTAACCCTAACCCTAACCCTTACGCGAAGCCTTAACCTAACCCGTCCCCAATCCTAACCCGTACGCTAACCCTAACAAGTACCCTAACACATACGCTCACCCTAAACTGTTGTCGTACACTAACCTGTAACCTAAACCGTCCCCGTCCCCTAACCCTAACCCTAACTCTAACCCTAATCCTAACCCTAACACTTACCCGAAGCCTTACCCTAACCCGTCCCATAATCCTAACCCGTACGCTAACACTAACCCGTACCCTAACACTTACGCTCACCCTAAATCGTTTTCGTACCCTAACCTGTACCCTAAACCATCCCCGTCCCCTAACCCTAACCCTAACACTATCCCTAACCCTTACCCGAAGCCTTACCATAACTCGGCCCCCAATTCTAAACCATACGCTAACACTAACCCGTACCCTAACACGTACGCTCACCCTAAAACTTTGTCGTACCCTAACCTGTACCCTAAGTCGTCCCCTTCCCCTAAGCCTAACCCTAACCCTAATATTTACCCGAAGCCTTACCCTAAACCGTCCCCTAATCCTAACCCGTACGCTAACACTAACCCGTACCCTAACACGTACGCTCACCCTAAACCGTTGTCGTACCATAACCTGTACCCTAAACCGCCCCATCCCCTAACCCTAACCCTAAACCTAACCCTAATCCTAACCCTTACCCGAAGCCTTACCCTAACCCGTCCCATAATCATAACCCGTACGCTAACACTAACCCGTGCCCTAACACGTAGGCTCACCATAAATCATTGTCGTACCCTAACCTGTACCCTAAACCATCCCCATCCCCGTCCCCGTCTCCTAACCCTAACCCGAACCCTAACCCTAACCCTTACCCGAAGACTTACCCTAACCTGTCCCCTAATCCTAACCCTTACGCTAACACTAACCCTTGCCCTAACAGGTACACTCACCCTAAACCGTTGTCTTACCCTAACCTGTACCCTAAACGTCCCTGTACCCTAACCCTAACCCTAACACTAACCCTAAACCGAAACCTTACCCGAAGCCTTACCCTAACCCGTCCCCTAATCCTAAACCGTACGCTAACCCTAACCCTTGCCCAAGCACGTACGCTCACCCTAAACCGCTGTCGTACCCTAAACTGTACCCTAAACCGTCCCCGTCCCCTAACCCTAACCCTAACCCTAAACCTTACCCGAAGCCTTCCCCTAACCCGTCCCCTAATCCTAACACATACGCTAACACTAACCCATGCCCTAAAACGAATGCTCACCCTAAACCGCTGTCGTACATTAACCTGTACCCTAAACCGTCCCCGTCCCCGTCCCCTAACCCTAACCCTAAACCTAAACCTTACCCGAAGCCTTACCCAAACCCGTCCCCTAATCCTAACCCGTATGCTAACACTAACCCGTACCCTAACAGGTACGCTCACCCTAAAGCGTGGTCGTACCCTAACCTGTACACTAAACCGTCCCCGTCCCCGTTCCCTAACCCTAACCCTATCCCAAACCCTACCCCTTACCCGAAGCCTTACCCTAACCCGTCCCATAATCCTAAATAATACGCTAAAACTACCCCAGGCCCTAACACATACGCTCACCCTAAACCGTTGTCGTACCCTAACCTGTACCCTAAACCGTCCCTGTAGCCTAACCCTAACCCTAACCCTAACCCTAACCCTTACCCGAAGCCTTACCCTAACCCGTCCCATAATCCTACCCCGTATGCTAACACTAACCCGTACCCTAACATGTACGCTCACCCTAAACCGTTGTCGTACCATAACCTGTACCCTAAACCGTCCCCGTCCCCGTCCCCTAAACTTAACCCTAAACCTCACCCTTACCCGTAGCCTTACCCTAACCCGTCCCCTATTCCTAACCTATACGCTAACTCTAACCCGTACCCTAACATGTACGCTCACCCTAAAGAGTTGTCGTACACTAACCTCTACCCTAAACCGTCCCCGTCCCCGTCCCCTAACCCTAACCCTAACCCTAACCCTTACCCGAAGCCTTACCCTAACAAGTCCCCAATCCTAACCCGTACGCTAACACTAACACATACCCTAACACGTACGCTCACCCTAAACCGTTGTCGTACCCTACCCTATACCCTAAACAGTCCCCGTACCCTAACCCTAACCCTAACCCTAACCCTTACCCGAAGCCTTACCCTAACCCGTCCCCTAATCCTAACCCGTACGCTAACACTAAACCTTACCCTAACACGTACGCACACTCTAAACTGTTGTCATATCCTATCCTGTACCCTAAACCTTCCCCGTGCCCGTCCCCTAACCCTAACCCTAACCCTTACCCGAAGCCTTACCCTAACCTGTCCCCTAATCCTAACCCGTACGCTAACACTAACCCTTACCCTAACACCTACGTACACCCTAAACTGTTGTCAAATCCTATCCTGTACCCTAAACCTTCCCCGTTCCTGTCCCCTAACCCTAACCCTAACCCTTACCCGAAGCCTTACCCTAAACTGTCCCCTAATCCTAACCCGTACGCTAACACTAACCCGTGCCCTAACACATACGCTCACCCTAAAGCGTTGTTGTACCCTAACCTGTACCCTAAACCGTCCCCGTCCTCTAACCCTAACACTAACCCTAATACTAACCCTTACCCGAAGTCTTCCGTTAACCCGCCCCCTAAACCTAACCCGTACACTAACGCTAACCCATACCCTAACACGTACGCTCACCCTAAACAGTTGTCGTACCCTAAACTGTACCCTAAACCGTCCCCATCCCCAAACCCTAACCCTAACCCTTACCCGAAGCCTTACACTAACCTGTCCCCTAATCCTAACCCGTACGCTAACACTAACCCGTACCCTAACACATAGGCTCACTCTAAACCGTTCTCGTACACTAACCTGTACCCTAAACCGTCCCCATCCCCTAACCCTAACCCTAACCCTTACCCGGAGCCTTACCCTAACCCGTCCTCTAATCCTAAACCGTACGCTAACACTAACCCGTACCCTAACATGTTCGCTCACCCTAAACCGTTATCTTAACCTAAGCTGTACCCTAAACAGTCCCCGTCGCCTAAACATAACCGTAACCCTAACCCTAACACTAACACTTACCCGAAGGCTTACCCTAACCCGTCCCCTAATCCTAAACCGTACGCTAACACTAACCCGTACCCTAACACGTACGCTCAGCCTAAACCGTTGTCGTAGCCTAACCTGTACCCTAAACCCTCCCCATGCCCTAACACTAACCCTAAACCTAACCCTAACCCTAACCCTTACCCGAAACCTTACCCTAACCCATCACCTAATCGGAACCCGTACGCTAACACTAACCCATACCCTATCACGTACGCTCACCCTAAACCGTTGTTGTACCCTAACCTGTACCCTAAACCCTCCCCATCCCCTAACCCTAACCCTAAACCTAACCCTAACCCTAACCCTTACCCGAAGCTTATCCTAACCCGTCCCCTAATCCTAATCCATTCGCTAACCCTAACACATACCCTACCACGTACGCTCACCCTAAAGCATTGTTGTACCCTAACGTGTACCCTAAACCGTTCCTGTGCCCTAACCCTAACCCTAAACCTAACCCAAACCCTAACCCTTACCCGGAGCCTTACCCTAACCCGTCCCCTAATCCTAACCCGTACGCTAACACTAACCTGTGCCCTAACACGTACGCTCAACCTAAACCATTGTCGTACCCTAACCTGTACCCTAAACCGTCCCCTAACCCTAACCCTAACCCTAACCCTTACCCGAAGCCTTACCCTAACCCGTCCCCTAATCCTAACCCGTACGCTAACACTAAACCTTACCCTAACACGTACGCACACTCTAAACTGTTGTCATATCCTATCCTGTACCCTAAACCTTCCCCGTGCCCGTCCCCTAACCCTAACCCTAACCCTTACCCGAAGCCTTACCCTAACCTGTCCCCTAATCCTAACCCGTACGCTAACACTAACCCTTACCCTAACACCTACGTACACCCTAAACTGTTGTCAAATCCTATCCTGTACCCTAAACCTTCCCCGTTCCTGTCCCCTAACCCTAACCCTAACCCTTACCCGAAGCCTTACCCTAAACTGTCCCCTAATCCTAACCCGTACGCTAACACTAACCCGTGCCCTAACACATACTCTCACCCTAAAGCGTTGTTGTACCCTAACCTGTACCCTAAACCGTCCCCGTCCTCTAACCCTAACACTAACCCTAATACTAACCCTTACCCGAAGCCTTCCGTTAAGCCGCCCCCTAATCCTAACCCGTACGCTAACGCTAACCCATACCCTAACACGTACGCTCACCCTAAACAGTTGTCGTACCCTAAACTGTACCCTAAACCGTCCCCATCCCCAAACCCTAACCCTCACCCTTACCCGAAGCCTTACACTAACCTGTCCCCTAATCCTAACCCGTACGCTAACACTAACCCGTACCCTAACACATAGGCTCACTCTAAACCGTTCTCGTACACTAACCTGTACCCTAAACCGTCCCCATCCCCTAACCCTAACCCTAACCCTTACCCGGAGCCTTACCCTAACCCATCCTCTAATCCTAAACCGTACGCTAACACTAACCCGTACCCTAACATGTTCGCTCACCCTAAACCGTTATCTTAACCTAAGCTGTACCCTAAACAGTCCCCGTCGCCTAAACATAACCGTAACCCTAACCCTAACACTAACACTTACCCGAAGGCTTACCCTAACCCGTCCCCTAATCCTAAACCGTACGCTAACACTAACCCGTACCCTAACACGTACGCTCAGCCTAAACCGTTGTCGTAGCCTAACCTGTACCCTAAACCCTCCCCATGCCCTAACACTAACCCTAAACCTAACCCTAACCCTAACCCTTACCCGAAACCTTACCCTAACCCATCACCTAATCGGAACCCGTACGCTAACACTAACCCATACCCTATCACGTACGCTCACCCTAAACCGTTGTTGTACCCTAACCTGTACCCTAAACCCTCCCCATCCCCTAACCCTAACCCTAAACCTAACCCTAACCCTAACCCTTACCCGAAGCTTATCCTAACCCGTCCCCTAATCCTAATCCATTCGCTAACCCTAACACATACCCTACCACGTACGCTCACCCTAAAGCATTGTTGTACCCTAACGTGTACCCTAAACCGTTCCTGTGCCCTAACACTAACCCTAAACCTAAACCTAACCCAAACCCTAACCCTTACCCGGAGCCTTACCCTAACCCGTCCCCTAATCCTAACCCGTACGCTAACACTAACCTGTGCCCTAACACGTACGCTCAACCTAAACCATTGTCGTACCCTAACCTGTACCCTAAACCGTCCCCTAACCCTAACCCTAACCCTAAACCTTACCCGAAGCCTTACTCTAACCTGTCCTCTAATCCTAACCTGTACGCTAACAGTAAACTGTGACCTAACATGTACCCTCACCCTAAACCGTTGTCCTACCCTAACCTGTACTCTAAACCGTCCCCATCCCCTAACCCTAACCCAAACCCTAACCCTAAACTTAACCCTTACTCGAAGCCTTACCCTAACCCGTCCACTAATCCTAACCCTTACGCTTACACTAACAATTATCCTAACACGTACGCTCATCCTAAACCTTTGTCGTACCCTAAACTGTACCCTAAACCGTCCCGTCCCCGTCCCCGTCCGCTAACCCTAACCCTAACCCTAACCCTTACCCGAAGCCTTACCCTAACCCGTCCCCTAATCCTAACCCGTACGCTAACACTAACACTTATTCTAACACGTACGCTCATCGTAAACCGTTGTCGTACCCTAACCTGTAACCTAAACCGTCCCCGTCCCCTAAGCCTAACTCTAACCCTAACCGTAACCTTTACCCGAAGCCTTACCCTTTCCTGTCCACTAATCCTAACCCGTACGCTAACACTCACCCTTGCCCTAACACGTACACTCACCCTAAACCGTTGTCGTACCCTAACCTGTACCCTAAACCATCCCTGTACCCTAACCCTAACCATAACCCTAACCCTAACACTTACCCGAAGCCTTACCCTAACCCGTCCCATAATCCTAACCCGTACGCTAACACTAACCCGTACCCTAACTCGTACACTCACCGTAAACCATTGTCATACCCTAACCTGTACCCTAAACCATACCCGTCCCCTAACCCTAACCCTAACCCTAACCCTAACCCTATCCATTACCCGAAGCCTTACCCTAACCAGTCCCCTAAGTCTAACCCGTACGCTAACACTAACAAGTGCCCTAACATGTACGCTCACCCTAAAGCGTGGTCGTACCCTAACCTGTACCCTAAACCGTCCCCGTCCCCGTGCCCTAACCCTAACCCAAACCCTAACTCTTACCCGAAGCCTTACCGTAAACCATCCCATAATCCTAACCGATACGCTAAAACTAACCCATGCCCTAACACGTACGCTCAGCCTAAACCGTTGTCGTACCCTAACCTGTATGCTAAACCGTCCCCGTCCCGTAGCCCTAACCCTAACCCTAACCCGAAGCCTTACCCTAACCCATCCCCTAATCCTAACACGTACGCTAACTCTAACCTGTACCCTAACACGTACGCTCACCCTAAACCGTTGTCATACACTATCCTGTACCCTAAACTGTCCCCTTCCCCTAACCCTAACCCTAACCCTAAGCCTAACACTTGCCCGAAGCCTTACCCTAACCACTTCCCTAATCCTAACCCGTACGCTAACACTAAATCGTACCCTAACACGTACGCTCACCCTAAACCTTTTGCGTACGCTAACCTATACCCTAAACCGTCCCCGTAACCTAACCCTAACTCTAACCCTAACCCTTACCCGAAGCCTTACCCTAACCCGTCCCCTAATCCTAACCCATACGCTAAAACTAACCCTTACCCTAACCCGTACGCGCACCCTAAACTGTTCTCATATCCTAACCTATACCCTAAACCTTCCCCGTCCCCGTCCACGTCCCCTAAACCTATCCCTAAGCCTAACCCTAACCCTTACCCGAAGCCTTACACTAACCCGTCCCCTAATCCTAACTCGTACGCTAACACTAACCCGTACCCTAACACGTACGCTCACCCTAAACCGTTGTCGTACCCTAACCTGTACCCTAAACCGTCCCCGTCCCCTAACCCTAAATCTAACTCTAACCCTAACACTTACCCGAAGCCTTACCGTAACCCGTCCCCTAATCCTAACTCGTACACTAACACTAACATGTGCCCTAACACGTACGCTCAACCTAAAGAGTTGTCATACCCTAACCTGTACACTAAACCGTCCCCGTCCCCTAACCCTAACCCTAACCCTAACCCTAAGACTTACCCGAAGCCTTACCCTAACCTGTCCCCAAATCCTAACCCGTACGCTAACACTAACCCATACCCTAACACGTATGCTCACCCAAAAACGTTGTCGTACACTAACCTGTACCCTAAACAGTCCCCTAACCCTAACCCTAGCCCTAACCCTAACCCTTACCCGAAGCCTTACCCTAACCCGTCCCCTATTCCTAACCCGTACGCGAACACTAACACGTACCCTAACACGTACGCTCACTCTGAACCGTTGTTGTACACTAAACTGGACCCTAAGCCGTCCCCGTCCCTTAACCCGAACCCTAACCCTAACCCTAACCCTAACCCTAACCCTAACCCTTACTCGAAGCCTTCCCATAACCCGTAACCTAATGCTAACCCGTACGTTAACACTAACCCGTAACCTAACACGTACGCTCAGCCTAAACCGTTGTCGTATCCTAACCTGTACCCTAAACCGTCCCTGTCACCTAACCCTAACTGTAAACCTAACCCTAACACTAACCCTTACCCGAAGCCTTTCCCTAACCCGTCCCCTAATCCTAACCCGTACGCTAACACTAACTTGTACCCTAAAACGTATGCTCACACTAAACAGTTGTTGTACACTAACCTGTACCCTAAACCGTCCCCGTCCCCTAACCATAACCCTAACCCTTACCCGACGCCTTACCCTAATCCTAACCTGTACGCTAACATTAACCCGTACCCTAACACTAACCCGTACCCTAACATGTACACTCACCCTAAACAGTTGTCGTACACTAAACTGTACCCTAAACCGTCCCCGTCCCCTAACCCTAACCCTAACCATAACCCTAACCCTAAACCTTACCCGAAGCCTTACCCTAACGCATCCCCTACTCCTAACCCATACGCTAACACTAACCCATACACTAACACATACGCTCACCCTAAACCCTTGTTGTACCCTAACCTGTACCCTAAACTGTCCCCGTCCCCGTCCCCTAACCCTAACCCTAGCCCTAACCGTAACCCTTACCCGAAGCCTTACACTAACCCGTCCCCTAATCCTAAATCGTACGCTAACACTAACCCGTACCCTAACATGTACGCTCACCCTAAAGCGTTGTCGTACCCTAACCTGTACCCTAAACCGTGTCCGTCCCCTAACCCTAACCCTAACGCTAACCCTTACCCGAAGCCTTACCCTATCCCGTCCCGTAATCCTAACCCGTACGCTAACACAAACCCGTACCCTAACACGTACGCTCACCCTAAACGGTTGTCGTACACTAACCTGTACCCTAAACCCTCCCCATCCCCTAACCCTAACCCTAAACCTAACCCTAACCCTAACCCTTACGCGAAGCCTTACTGTAACCCATCACATAAACCGAACCCGTACGCTAACACTAACCCATACCCTACCACGTACGCTCACCCTAAACCGTTGTTGTACCCTAACCTGTACCCTAAACCCTCCACATCCCCTAACCCTAACCCTAAACCTAACCCTAACCCTAACCATACCCGAAGCTTACCCTAACCCGTACCCTAATCCTAACCCGTTCGCTAACACTAACCCATACCCTACCACGTACGCTCACCTTAAACCGTTTTTGTACCCTAACCTTTACCCAAAACTGTTCCCGTGCCCTAACCCTAACCCTAACCCTAACCCTTACCCGAAGCTTACCCAAACCCGTACCCTAATCCTAACCCGTTCGCTAACACTAACCCGTACCCTAACACGTACGCTCACCCTAAACGGTTGTCGTACCCTAAACTGTACCCTAAACCATCCCTGTCCCTGACCATTAACCCTAACCCTAACCCTAACCCTAACCCTTACCTGACGCCTTACCCTAACCCGTCCCATAATCCTAACCCGTACGCTAACACTATCCCGTACCCTTACACGTACGCTCACCTTAAAACGTTGTCCTACACTAACCTGTAACCTAAACCGTCTCCGTCCCCTAACCCTAACCCTAACCCTAACCCTAAACCTTACCCGAAGCCTTACACTAACCCGTCCCCTAATCCTAAACCGTACGCTGACACTAACACGTAGCCTAACATGTACGCTCACCCTAAACCGTTTTCGTACACTAACCTGTACCCTAAACCGTGTCCGTCCCCTATACCTAACCCTAACCCTAACCCTAAACCTAACCCTTACCCGAAGCCTTACCCTTACCCGTCCCCTAATCCTAACCCGTATGCTAACAATAACACGTACCCTAAAACCTACTGTCACCCTGAACCATTGTCGTACCCTAAACTGTACCCTAAACCGTCCCCGTCCCTTAACCCTAACCCTAACCCTAACCCTAACCCTAATCCTTACCCGAAGCCTTAACATAACCTGTCCCCTAATCCTAACCCGTACACTAACATTAAATTGTAACCTAACACGTACGCTCACACTAAACCGTTGTCGTACCCTAACCTGTACCCTAAACCGTCCCCGTCCCCTAACCCTAACCGTAACCCTAACCCTATCACTAACGCTTACCCGAAGCCTAACACTAACCCGTCCCCTAATCCTAAGCCGTGCACTAACAGTAACCCATACCCCAACATGTACGCTCAACCTAAACCGTTGTTGTACCCTAAACTGTCCCCATCCCCTAACCCTAACCCCAAACCTAACCCTTACCCGAAGCCTTACCCTAACCCGTCCCCTAATCCTAACCCGTACGCTAACACTAACCCGTACCCTAACACGTACGCTCACCCTAAACCGTGGACGTACCTTAACCTGTACCTTAAACCGTCCCCGTCCCCTAACCCTAACCCGAACCCTAACACTAACCCTTACCCGAATACTTAACCTAACCTGTCCCCTACTCCTAACCCGTACGCTAACACTAACCCGTACCCTAACACGTACGCTCACCTTAAACCACTGTCATACCCTAACCTGTACCCTAAACAGTCCCCGTCCCCTAACCCTAACCCTAAACCTAACCCTTACCTGAAGACTTACACTAAACCGTACCCTAATACTAACCCGTACGCTATCACTAAACCATACCCTGAGACGTACGCTCACCCTAAAAGGTTGTCGTACTCTAACCTGTACCCTACACCGTCCCCTAACCCTAACCCTAACCCTTACCCGAAGCCTTACCCTAACCCGTCCCCTAATCCTAAACCGTACGCTAACACTAACCCGTGCCCTAACACACACGCTCACCCTAAAGCGTTGTCGTACCCTAACCTGTACCCTAAACCGTCCCTGTCCCCGACCCCTAACCCTAAACCTAACCCTAACCGTAACACTTACCCGAAGCCTTACCCTAACACGTCCCCTAATCCTAACCCGTATGCTAACACTAACCCGTACCCTAACACGTACGCTCACCCTAAACCATTGTCCTACCCTAACCTGTACCCTAAACCGTCCCCGTCCCCTAACCCTAACCCTAACCCTAAACCAAAACCTAACCTTTACCCGAAGCTTTACCCTAACCCATCCCATAATCCTATCCCGTACGCTAACCCTAACCCTTACCCTACCACGTACGCTCACCCTAAACCGTTGTCGTACCCTAACCTGTACCCTAAACCGTCCCCGTCCCCTAACAGTAACCCTAAACCTAACCCTAACCCTAACCCTTAACCGAAGCCTTACTCTAACCTGTCCCTTAATCCTAACCCGTACGCTAACACTAAACCGAGTCCTAACACGTACGCTCACCCTAAAACTTTGTCGTACCCTAACCTGTACCCTAAACCGTCCCCATCCCGTAACCCTTACCCTAACCCTAACAATTACCCGAATCCTTAACCTAACCCGTCCTCTAATCCTAACACGTACGCTAACAGTAAACCGTGCCCTAACACATACGCTCAACCTAAACCGTTGTCGTACCCTAACCTGTACCCTAAACCGTCCCCGTTCCCTAAACCTAACCCTAACCATAACCCTTACCCGAAGCCTTACCCTAACCCGTCCCCTGATCCTATCACGTACGCTAACACTAACCCATACCCTATCACGTACGCTCACCCTAAACATTTGTCGTACACTAACCTGTACCCTAAACCGTCCCCGTCCCTTAACCCTAACCGTAACCCTAACCCTAACCCTAACCCTAACGCTTACCCGAAGCCTTACCCTAACCCGTCCCATAATCCTAACCCGTACGCTAACACTAACCCATACCCTAACACGTACGCTCACCCTAAACCGTTGACGTACCCTAACCTGTACCCTAATCCGTCCCCGTCCCCTAACCCTAACCCTAACCCTAACCCTTACCAGAAGCCTTACCCTAACCCGTCCCGTAATCCTAACCCGTACGCTAACACTAACCCGTACCCTAACACGTACGCTCACCCTAAAACCTTGTCGTACCCTAACCTGTACCATAAATCGTCCCTGTCCCCTAACCCTAACCCTAACCCTAACCTTAAACCTTACCCGAAGCCTTACCCTAACCGGTCCCCTAAACCTAACCCGCACGCTAACACTAACCCGTGCCCTAACACGTACGCTCACCCGAAACATTTGTCGTACACTAAGCTGTACCCTAAACCGTCCCCATTACCTAACACTAACCTGAACCCTAACCATAACCCTAAACCTTACCCGAAGCCTTACCCTAACCCGTCCCCTAATCCTAACCGTATGCTAACACTAACCCGTGCCCTAACACGTACGCTCACCCTAAAGCGTTGTCGTACCCTAACCTGTACCCTAAACCGTTCCTGTCCCTGTACCCTAACCCTAACCCTAACCCAAACCCTAACCCTTACCCGAAGCCTTACACTAACCCATCCCATAATCCTAAACTCTACGCTAACACTAACCCATGCCCTAACACGTACACTCACCCTAAACCGTTGTCGTACATTAACCTGTACCCTAAATCGTCCCTGTCCCCTAACCCTAACCCTAACCCTAATCCTTACCCGAAGCCTTACCCTAACTCGTCCCCTAATTCTAACCCGTATGCTAACACTAACCTGTATCCTAACACATACGCTCACCCTAAAACTTTGTCGTACACTAAGCTGTACCCTAAATCGTCCCCGTCCCCTAACCCTAAACCTAACCCTTACACAAAGCCTTACCCTAACCCGTCCCCTAATCCTAACCCGTACGCTAACACTAACCCGTAACCTAACCCGTATGCTCAACCTAAACCGTTCTCGTACACTAACCTGTACCCTAAACCGTCCCGTCCCCGTCCCCTAACCCTAGCCCTTACCCGAAATCTTACCCTAACATGTCCCCTATTCCTAACCCGTACGCTAACACTATCCCGTACCCTTACACGTACGCTCACCTTAAAACTTTGTCGTACACTAACCTGTAACCTAAACCGTCTCCGTCCCCTAACCCTAACCCTAACCCTAACCCTAACCCTAACCCTTACCCGGAGCCTTACACTAACCTGTCCCCTAATCCTAACCCGTACGCTAAAACTAACCCTTGCCCTAACACGTACGCTCACCCTAACCCGTTGTCGTACCCTAACCTGTACCCTAAACCGTCCCTCTACCCTAACCCTAACCCTAACCCTTATCCTAACCCTAAAGCTTACCCGAAGCCTTACCCTAACCCGTCCCATAATCCTAACCCGTACGCTAACACTAACCCGTACCCTAACATGTACGCTCACCCTAAACGGTTGTCGTACCCTAAACTGTACCCTAAACCATCCCTGTCCCTGACCATTAACCCTAACCCTAACCCTAACCCTAACCCTTACCCGACGCCTTACCCTAACCCGTCCCATAATCCTAACCCGTACGCTAACACTATCCCGTACCCTTACACGTACGCTCACCTTAAAACGTTGTCCTACACTAACCTGTAACCTAAACCGTCTCCGTCCCCTAACCCTAACCCTAACCCTAACCCTAACCCTAACCCTAAACCTTACCCGAAGCCTTACACTAACCCGTCCCCTAATCCTAAACCGTACGCTGACACTAACACGTAGCCTAACATGTACGCTCACCCTAAACCGTTTTCGTACACTAACCTGTACCCTAAACCGTGTCCGTCCCCTATACCTAACCCTAACCCTAACCCTAAACCTAACCCTTACCCGAAGCCTTACCCTTACCCGTCCCCTAATCCTAACCCGTATGCTAACAATAACACGTACCCTAAAACCTACTGTCACCCTGAACCATTGTCGTACCCTAAACTGTACCCTAAACCGTCCCCGTCCCTTAACCCTAACCCTAACCCTAACCCTAACCCTAATCCTTACCCGAAGCCTTAACATAACCTGTCCCCTAATCCTAACCCGTACACTAACATTAAATTGTAACCTAACACGTACGCTCACACTAAACCGTTGTCGTACCCTAACCTGTACCCTAAACCGTCCCCGTCCCCTAACCCTAACCGTAACCCTAACCCTATCACTAACGCTTACCCGAAGCCTAACACTAACCCGTCCCCTAATCCTAAGCCGTGCACTAACAGTAACCCATACCCCAACATGTACGCTCAACCTAAACCGTTGTTGTACCCTAAACTGTCCACATCCCCTAACCCTAACCCCAAACCTAACCCTTACCCGAAGCCTTACCCTAACCCGTCCCCTAATCCTAACCCGTACGCTAACACTAACCCGTACCCTAACACGTACGCTCACCCTAAACGTTGTCGTACACTTACCTGTACCCTAAACCGTCCCTGTCCCCTAACCCTAACCCTAAACCTTACCTGAAGCCTTACCCTATCCCGTTCCGTGGAAGTACCTTAACCTGTACCTTAAACCGTCCCCGTCCCCTAACCCTAACCCGAACCCTAACACTAACCCTTACCCGAATACTTAAGCTAACCTGTCCCCTACTCCTAACCCGTACGCTAACACTAACCCGTACCCTAACACGTACGCTCACCTTAAACCACTGTCATACCCTAACCTGTACCCTAAACAGTCCCCGTCCCCTAACCCTAACCCTAAACCTAACCCTTACCTGAAGACTTACACTAAACCGTACCCTAATACTAACCCGTACGCTATCACTAAACCATACCCTGAGACGTACGCTCACCCTAAAAGGTTGTCGTACTCTAACCTGTACCCTACACCGTCCCCTAACCCTAACCCTAACCCTTACCCGAAGCCTTACCCTAACCCGTCCCCTAATCCTAAACCGTACGCTAACACTAACCCGTGCCCTAACACACACGCTCACCCTAAAGCGTTGTCGTACCCTAACCTGTACCCTAAACCGTCCCTGTCCCCGTCCCCTAACCCTAAACCTAACCCTAACCGTAACACTTACCCGAAGCCTTACCCTAACACGTCCCCTAATCCTAAACCGTATGCTAACACTAACCCGTACCCTAACACGTACGCTCACCCTAAACCATTGTTCTAACCTAACCTGTACCCTAAACCGTCCCCGTCCCCTAACCCTAACCCTAACCCTAAACCAAAACCTAACGTTTACCCGAAGCTTTACCCTAACCCATCCCATAATCCTATCCCGTACGCTAACCCTAACCCTTACCCTACCACGTACGCTCACCCTAAACCGTTGTCGTACCCTAACCTGTACCCTAAACCGTCCCCGTCCCCTAACAGTAACCCTAAACCTAACCCTAACCCTAACCCTTAACCGAAGCCTTACTCTAACCTGTCCCTTAATCCTAACCCGTACGCTAACACTAAACCGAGTCCTAACACGTACGCTCACCCTAAAACTTTGTCGTACCCTAACCTGTACCCTAAACCGTCCCCATCCCGTAACCCTTACCCTAACCCTAACAATTACCCGAATCCTTAACCTAACCCGTCCTCTAATCCTAACACGTACGCTAACAGTAAACCGTGCCCTAACACATACGCTCAACCTAAACCGTTGTCGTACCCTAACCTGTACCCTAAACCGTCCCCGTTCCCTAAACCTAACCCTAACCATAACCCTTACCCGAAGCCTTACCCTAACCCGTCCCCTGATCCTATCACGTACGCTAACACTAACCCATACCCTATCACGTACGCTCACCCTAAACATTTGTCGTACACTAACCTGTACCCTAAACCGTCCCCGTCCCTTAACCCTAACCGTAACCCTAACCCTAACCCTAACCCTAACGCTTACCCGAAGCCTTACCCTAACCCGTCCCATAATCCTAACCCGTACGCTAACACTAACCCATACCCTAACACGTACGCTCACCCTAAACCGTTGACGTACCCTAACCTGTACCCTAATCCGTCCCCGTCCCCTAACCCTAACCCTAACCCTAACCCTTACCAGAAGCCTTACCCTAACCCGTCCCGTAATCCTAACCCGTACGCTAACACTAACCCGTACCCTAACACGTACGCTCACCCTAAAACCTTGTCGTACCCTAACCTGTACCATAAATCGTCCCTGTCCCCTAACCCTAACCCTAACCCTAACCTTAAACCTTACCCGAAGCCTTACCCTAACCGGTCCCCTAAACCTAACCCGCACGCTAACACTAACCCGTGCCCTAACACGTACGCTCACCCGAAACATTTGTCGTACACTAAGCTGTACCCTAAACCGTCCCCATTACCTAACACTAACCTGAACCCTAACCATAACCCTAAACCTTACCCGAAGCCTTACCCTAACCCGTCCCCTAATCCTAACCGTATGCTAACACTAACCCGTGCCCTAACACGTACGCTCACCCTAAAGCGTTGTCGTACCCTAACCTGTACCCTAAACCGTTCCTGTCCCTGTACCCTAACCCTAACCCTAACCCAAACCCTAACCCTTACCCGAAGCCTTACACTAACCCATCCCATAATCCTAAACTCTACGCTAACACTAACCCATGCCCTAACACGTACACTCACCCTAAACCGTTGTCGTACATTAACCTGTACCCTAAATCGTCCCTGTCCCCTAACCCTAACCCTAACCCTAATCCTTACCCGAAGCCTTACCCTAACTCGTCCCCTAATTCTAACCCGTATGCTAACACTAACCTGTATCCTAACACATACGCTCACCCTAAAACTTTGTCGTACACTAAGCTGTACCCTAAATCGTCCCCGTCCCCTAACCCTAAACCTAACCCTTACACAAAGCCTTACCCTAACCCGTCCCCTAATCCTAACCCGTACGCTAACACTAACCCGTAACCTAACCCGTATGCTCAACCTAAACCGTTCTCGTACACTAACCTGTACCCTAAACCGTCCCGTCCCCGTCCCCTAACCCTAGCCCTTACCCGAAACCTTACCCTAACATGTCCCCTATTCCTAACCCGTACGCTAACACTATCCCGTACCCTTACACGTACGCTCACCTTAAAACGTTGTCGTACACTAACCTGTAACCTAAACCGTCTCCGTCCCCTAACCCTAACCCTAACCCTAACCCTAACCCTAACCCTTACCCGGAGCCTTACCCTAACCTGTCCCCTAATCCTAACCCGTACGCTAACACTAACCCTTGCCCTAACACGTACGCTCATCCTAACCCGTTGTCGTACCCTAACCTGTACCCTAAACCGTCCCTCCACCCTAACCCTAACCCTAACCCTTATCCTAACCCTAAAGCTTACCCGAAGCCTTACCCTAACCCGTCCCATAATCCTAACCCGTACGCTAACACTAACCCGTACCCTAACATGTACGCTCACCCTAAACGGTTGTCGTACCCTAAACTGTACCCTAAACCATCCCTGTCCCTGACCATTAACCCTAACCCTAACCCTAACCCTAACCCTTACCCGACGCCTTACCCTAACCCGTCCCATAATCCTAACCCGTACGCTAACACTATCCCGTACCCTTACACGTACGCTCACCTTAAAACGTTGTCCTACACTAACCTGTAACCTAAACCGTCTCCGTCCCCTAACCCTAACCCTAACCCTAACCCTAACCCTAACCCTAAACCTTACCCGAAGCCTTACACTAACCCGTCCCCTAATCCTAAACCGTACGCTGACACTAACACGTAGCCTAACATGTACGCTCACCCTAAACCGTTTTCGTACACTAACCTGTACCCTAAACCGTGTCCGTCCCCTATACCTAACCCTAACCCTAACCCTAAACCTAACCCTTACCCGAAGCCTTACCCTTACCCGTCCCCTAATCCTAACCCGTATGCTAACAATAACACGTACCCTAAAACCTACTGTCACCCTGAACCATTGTCGTACCCTAAACTGTACCCTAAACCGTCCCCGTCCCTTAACCCTAACCCTAACCCTAACCCTAACCCTAATCCTTACCCGAAGCCTTAACATAACCTGTCCCCTAATCCTAACCCGTACACTAACATTAAATTGTAACCTAACACGTACGCTCACACTAAACCGTTGTCGTACCCTAACCTGTACCCTAAACCGTCCCCGTCCCCTAACCCTAACCGTAACCCTAACCCTATCACTAACGCTTACCCGAAGCCTAACACTAACCCGTCCCCTAATCCTAAGCCGTGCACTAACAGTAACCCATACCCCAACATGTACGCTCAACCTAAACCGTTGTTGTACCCTAAACTGTCCCCATCCCCTAACCCTAACCCTAACCCTAACCCCAACCCTAACCCTTACCCGAAGCCTTACCCTAACCCGTCCCCTAATCCTAACCCGTACGCTAACACTAACCCGTACCCTAACACATACGCTCACCCTAAAACGTTGTCGTACACTTACCTGTACCCTAAACCGTCCCTGTCCCCTAACCCTAACCCTAAACCTTACCTGAAGCCTTACCCTATCCCGTCCCCTAATGCTAACCCGTACGCTAACACTAACCCGTACTCTAACACGTTCGCTCACCATAAACCGTAGTTGTACCCTTACCTGTACCCTAAACCATCGCCGTCCCCTAGCCCTAACCCTAACCCTTACCCGAAGCCTTAACCTAAACCGTCCCCTAATCCTAACCCGTACGCTAACACTAAACAGTACCCTAACACTTACGCTCACCCTAAACCGTGGACGTACCCTAACCTGTACCTTAAACCGTCCCCGTCCCCTAACCCTAACCCGAACCCTAACACTAACCCTTACCCGAATACTTAACCTAACCTGTCCCCTACTCCTAACCCGTACGCTAACACTAACCCATACCCTAACACGTACGCTCACCTTAAACCACTGTCATACCCTAACCTGTACCCTAAACAGTCCCCGTCCCCTAACCCTAACCCTAAACCTAACCCTTACCTGAAGACTTACACTAAACCGTACCCTAATACTAACCCGTACGCTATCACTAAACCATACCCTGAGACGTACGCTCACCCTAAAAGGTTGTCGTACTCTAACCTGTACCCTACACCGTCCCCTAACCCTAACCCTAACCCTTACCCGAAGCCTTACCCTAACCCGTCCCCTAATCCTAAACCGTACGCTAACACTAACCCGTGCCCTAACACACACGCTCACCCTAAAGTGTTGTCGTACCCTAACCTGTACCCTAAACCGTCCCTGTCCCCGTCCCCTAACCCTAAACCTAACCCTAACCGTAACACTTACCCGAAGCCTTACCCTAACACGTCCCCTAATCCTAACCCGTATGCTAACACTAACCCGTACCCTAACACGTACGCTCACCCTAAACCATTGTCCTAACCTAACCTGTACCCTAAACCGTCCCCGTCCCCGTCCCCTAAACCTAACCCTAACCCTAACCCTAACCATTCCCCGAAGCCTTACCCTAACCATCCCCTAATTCTAACCCGTACGCTCACACTAACCCGTGCCCTAACACGTACGCTCACCCTGAACCGTTGTCGTACCCTAACCTGTACCCTAAACCGTCCCCGTCCCCTAAACCTAACCCTAACCTCACCCTAATCCTAACCCTTACCCAAAGCCTTACCCTAACCCGTCCCCTAATCCTAACCCATACACTAACACTAACCCGTGCCCTAAAACATACGCTCAACCTAAACCGTTGTCGTACCCTAACCTGTACCCTAAACCGTCCCCGTGCCCTAAACCTAACCCTAACCCTAACCCTAAATCTAACCCTTACCCGAAGCCTTACCCTAACCCGTCCCCTAATCGTAACCCGTACGCTAACAATAACACATACCCTAAAACGTACGGTCACCCTGAACCATTGTCGTACCCTAAACTCTACCCTAAACCTTCCCCGTCCCGTAAACCTAACCCTAACCCTAACCCTAACCCTAACCCTAATCCTTTCCCGAAGCCTTAACATAACCCGTCTCCTAATCCTAACCCGTACGCTAACACTAACCCGTACCCTAACATGTACGCTCACCCTAAACCGTTGTCGTACCATAACCTGTACCCTAAACCGCCCCATCCCCTAACCCTAACCCTAAACCTAACCCTAATCCTAACCCTTACCCGAAGCCTTACCCTAACCCGTCCCATAATCATAACCCGTACGCTAACACTAACCCGTGCCCTAACACGTAGGCTCACCATAAATCATTGTCGTACCCTAACCTGTACCCTAAACCATCCCCATCCCCGTCCCCGTCTCCTAACCCTAACCCGAACCCTAACCCTAACACTTACCCGAAGACTTATCCTAACCTGTCCCCTAATCCTAACACTTACGCTAACACTAACCCTTGCCCTAACATGTACACTCACCCTAAACCGTTGTCTTACCCTAACCTGTACCCTAAACCGTCCCTGTACCCTAACCCTAACCCTAACACTAACCCTAAACCGAACCCTTACCGAAGCCTTCCCCTAACCCGTCCCCTAATCCTAAACCTTACGCTAACCCTAAACCGTGCCCTAGCACGTACGCTCACCCTAAACCGCTGTCGTACCCTAAACTGTACCCTAAACCGTCCCCGTCCCCTAACCCTAACCCTAACCCTAAACCTTACCCGAAGCCTTCCCCTAACCCGTCCCCTAATCCTAACCCGTACGCTAACTCTAAGCCATACCCTAACACGTACGCACACCCTAAACCGTTCTCGTACACTAACCTGTAACCTAAACTGTCCCCGTCCCCTAACCCTAACCCTAACCCTTACCCGAAGCCTTACCTTAACCCGTCCTCTAATCCTAACCCGTACGCTAACAGTAAACTGTGCCCTAACATGTACGCTGAACCTAAACCATTGTCCTACACTAACCTGTACCCTAAACCGTCCCCCTCCCCTAACCCTAACCCTAACCCTAACCCTAAACCTAACCCTTACCCGAAGCCTTACCATAACCCGTCCTCTAATCCTAACCCGTACGCTAACAGTAAACTGTGCCCTAACATGTACGCTGAACCTAAACCATTGTCCTACCCTAACCTGTACCCTAAACCGTCCCCCTCCCCTAACCCTAACCCTAACCCTAACCCTAACCCTTACACCAAGCCTTACCCTAACCCGTGCCCTAATCCTAACCCGTACGCTAACACTAACCCATACCCTAACACGTACGCTCACCCTAAACCGCTGTCATACACTAACCTGTACCCTAAACCGTCCCCGTCACCGTCCCCGTCCCCTAACCCTAACCCTAAACCTAACCCAAACCCTAACCCTTACCCGGAGCCTTACCCTAACCCGTCCCCTAATCCTAACCCGTACGCTAACACTAACCTGTGCCCTAACACGTACGCTCAACCTAAACCATTGTCGTACCCTAACCTGTACCCTAAACCGTCCCCTAACCCTAACCCTAACCCTAAACCTTACCCGAAGCCTTACTCTAACCTGTCCTCTAATCCTAACCTGTACGCTAACAGTAAACTGTGACCTAACATGTACCCTCACCCTAAACCGTTGTCCTACCCTAACCTGTACTCTAAACCGTCCCCATCCCCTAACCCTAACCCAAACCCTAACCCTAAACTTAACCCTTACTCGAAGCCTTACCCTAACCCGTCCACTAATCCTAACCCGTACGCTTACACTAACAATTATCCTAACACGTACGCTCATCCTAAACCTTTGTCGTACCCTAAACTGTACCCTAAACCGTCCCGTCCCCGTCCCCGTCCGCTAACCCTAACCCTAACCCTAACCCTTACCCGAAGCCTTACCCTAACCCGTCCCCTAATCCTAACCCGTACGCTAACACTAACACTTATTCTAACACGTACGCTCATCGTAAACCGTTGTCGTACCCTAACCTGTAACCTAAACCGTCCCCGTCCCCTAAGCCTAACTCTAACCCTAACCGTAACCTTTACCCGAAGCCTTACCCTTTCCTGTCCACTAATCCTAACCCGTACGCTAACACTCACCCTTGCCCTAACACGTACACTCACCCTAAACCGTTGTCGTACCCTAACCTGTACCCTAAACCATCCCTGTACCCTAACCCTAACCATAACCCTAACCCTAACACTTACCCGAAGCCTTACCCTAACCCGTCCCATAATCCTAACCCGTACGCTAACACTAACCCGTACCCTAACTCGTACACTCACCGTAAACCATTGTCATACCCTAACCTGTACCCTAAACCATACCCGTCCCCTAACCCTAACCCTAACCCTAACCCTAACCCTATCCATTACCCGAAGCCTTACCCTAACCAGTCCCCTAAGTCTAACCCGTACGCTAACACTAACAAGTGCCCTAACATGTACGCTCACCCTAAAGCGTGGTCGTACCCTAACCTGTACCCTAAACCGTCCCCGTCCCCGTGCCCTAACCCTAACCCAAACCCTAACTCTTACCCGAAGCCTTACCGTAAACCATCCCATAATCCTAACCGATACGCTAAAACTAACCCATGCCCTAACACGTACGCTCAGCCTAAACCGTTGTCGTACCCTAACCTGTATGCTAAACCGTCCCCGTCCCGTAGCCCTAACCCTAACCCTAACCCGAAGCCTTACCCTAACCCATCCCCTAATCCTAACACGTACGCTAACTCTAACCTGTACCCTAACACGTACGCTCACCCTAAACCGTTGTCATACACTATCCTGTACCCTAAACTGTCCCCTTCCCCTAACCCTAACCCTAACCCTAAGCCTAACACTTGCCCGAAGCCTTACCCTAACCACTTCCCTAATCCTAACCCGTACGCTAACACTAAATCGTACCCTAACACGTACGCTCACCCTAAACCTTTTGCGTACGCTAACCTATACCCTAAACCGTCCCCGTAACCTAACCCTAACTCTAACCCTAACCCTTACCCGAAGCCTTACCCTAACCCGTCCCCTAATCCTAACCCATACGCTAAAACTAACCCTTACCCTAACCCGTACGCGCACCCTAAACTGTTCTCATATCCTAACCTATACCCTAAACCTTCCCCGTCCCCGTCCACGTCCCCTAAACCTATCCCTAAGCCTAACCCTAACCCTTACCCGAAGCCTTACACTAACCCGTCCCCTAATCCTAACTCGTACGCTAACACTAACCCGTACCCTAACACGTACGCTCACCCTAAACCGTTGTCGTACCCTAACCTGTACCCTAAACCGTCCCCGTCCCCTAACCCTAAATCTAACTCTAACCCTAACACTTACCCGAAGCCTTACCGTAACCCGTCCCCTAATCCTAACTCGTACACTAACACTAACATGTGCCCTAACACGTACGCTCAACCTAAAGAGTTGTCATACCCTAACCTGTACACTAAACCGTCCCCGTCCCCTAACCCTAACCCTAACCCTAACCCTAAGACTTACCCGAAGCCTTACCCTAACCTGTCCCCAAATCCTAACCCGTACGCTAACACTAACCCATACCCTAACACGTATGCTCACCCAAAAACGTTGTCGTACACTAACCTGTACCCTAAACAGTCCCCTAACCCTAACCCTAGCCCTAACCCTAACCCTTACCCGAAGCCTTACCCTAACCCGTCCCCTATTCCTAACCCGTACGCGAACACTAACACGTACCCTAACACGTACGCTCACTCTGAACCGTTGTTGTACACTAAACTGGACCCTAAGCCGTCCCCGTCCCTTAACCCGAACCCTAACCCTAACCCTAACCCTAACCCTAACCCTAACCCTTACTCGAAGCCTTCCCATAACCCGTAACCTAATGCTAACCCGTACGTTAACACTAACCCGTAACCTAACACGTACGCTCAGCCTAAACCGTTGTCGTATCCTAACCTGTACCCTAAACCGTCCCTGTCACCTAACCCTAACTGTAAACCTAACCCTAACACTAACCCTTACCCGAAGCCTTTCCCTAACCCGTCCCCTAATCCTAACCCGTACGCTAACACTAACTTGTACCCTAAAACGTATGCTCACACTAAACAGTTGTTGTACACTAACCTGTACCCTAAACCGTCCCCGTCCCCTAACCATAACCCTAACCCTTACCCGACGCCTTACCCTAATCCTAACCTGTACGCTAACATTAACCCGTAACCTAACACTAACCCGTACCCTAACATGTACACTCACCCTAAACAGTTGTCGTACACTAAACTGTACCCTAAACCGTCCCCGTCCCCTAACCCTAACCCTAACCATAACCCTAACCCTAAACCTTACCCGAAGCCTTACCCTAACGCATCCCCTACTCCTAACCCATACGCTAACACTAACCCATACACTAACACATACGCTCACCCTAAACCCTTGTTGTACCCTAACCTGTACCCTAAACTGTCCCCGTCCCCGTCCCCTAACCCTAACCCTAGCCCTAACCGTAACCCTTACCCGAAGCCTTACACTAACCCGTCCCCTAATCCTAAATCGTACGCTAACACTAACCCGTACCCTAACATGTACGCTCACCCTAAAGCGTTGTCGTACCCTAACCTGTACCCTAAACCGTGTCCGTCCCCTAACCCTAACCCTAACGCTAACCCTTACCCGAAGCCTTACCCTATCCCGTCCCGTAATCCTAACCCGTACGCTAACACAAACCCGTACCCTAACACGTACGCTCACCCTAAACGGTTGTCGTACACTAACCTGTACCCTAAACCCTCCCCATCCCCTAACCCTAACCCTAAACCTAACCCTAACCCTAACCCTTACGCGAAGCCTTACTGTAACCCATCACATAAACCGAACCCGTACGCTAACACTAACCCATACCCTACCACGTACGCTCACCCTAAACCGTTGTTGTACCCTAACCTGTACCCTAAACCCTCCACATCCCCTAACCCTAACCCTAAACCTAACCCTAACCCTAACCTTTACCCGAAGCTTACCCTAACCCGTACCCTAATCCTTACCCGTTGGCTAACACTAACCCATACCCTACCACGTACGCTCACCTTAAACCGTTTTTGTACCCTAACCTTTACCCAAAACTGTTCCCGTGCCCTAACCCTAACCCTAACCCTAACCCTTACCCGAAGCTTACCCAAACCCGTACCCTAATCCTAACCCGTTCGCTAACACTAACCCGTACCCTAACACGTACGCTCACCCTAAACGGTTGTCGTACCCTAAACTGTACCCTAAACCATCCCTGTCCCTGACCATTAACCCTAACCCTAACCCTAACCCTAACCCTTACCTGACGCCTTACCCTAACCCGTCCCATAATCCTAACCCGTACGCTAACACTATCCCGTACCCTTACACGTACGCTCACCTTAAAACGTTGTCCTACACTAACCTGTAACCTAAACCGTCTCCGTCCCCTAACCCTAACCCTAACCCTAACCCTAACCCTAACCCTAAACCTTACCCGAAGCCTTACACTAACCCGTCCCCTAATCCTAAACCGTACGCTGACACTAACACGTAGCCTAACATGTACGCTCACCCTAAACCGTTTTCGTACACTAACCTGTACCCTAAACCGTGTCCGTCCCCTATACCTAACCCTAACCCTAACCCTAAACCTAACCCTTACCCGAAGCCTTACCCTTACCCGTCCCCTAATCCTAACCCGTATGCTAACAATAACACGTACCCTAAAACCTACTGTCACCCTGAACCATTGTCGTACCCTAAACTGTACCCTAAACCGTCCCCGTCCCTTAACCCTAACCCTAACCCTAACCCTAACCCTAATCCTTACCCGAAGCCTTAACATAACCTGTCCCCTAATCCTAACCCGTAAACTAACATTAAATTGTAACCTAACACGTACGCTCACACTAAACCGTTGTCGTACCCTAACCTGTACCCTAAACCGTCCCCGTCCCCTAACCCTAACCGTAACCCTAACCCTATCACTAACGCTTACCCGAAGCCTAACACTAACCCGTCCCCTAATCCTAAGCCGTGCACTAACAGTAACCCATACCCCAACATGTACGCTCAACCTAAACCGTTGTTGTACCCTAAACTGTCCCCATCCCCTAACCCTAACCCCAACCCTAACCCTTACCCGAAGCCTTACCCTAACCCGTCCCCTAATCCTAACCCGTACGCTAACACTAACCCGTACCCTAACACGTACGCTCACCCTAAACCGTGGACGTACCTTAACCTGTACCTTAAACCGTCCCCGTCCCCTAACCCTAACCCGAACCCTAACACTAACCCTTACCCGAATACTTAACCTAACCTGTCCCCTACTCCTAACCCGTACGCTAACACTAACCCGTACCCTAACACGTACGCTCACCTTAAACCACTGTCATACCCTAACCTGTACCCTAAACAGTCCCCGTCCCCTAACCCTAACCCTAAACCTAACCCTTACCTGAAGACTTACACTAAACCGTACCCTAATACTAACCCGTACGCTATCACTAAACCATACCCTGAGACGTACGCTCACCCTAAAAGGTTGTCGTACTCTAACCTGTACCCTACACCGTCCCCTAACCCTAACCCTAACCCTTACCCGAAGCCTTACCCTAACCCGTCCCCTAATCCTAAACCGTACGCTAACACTAACCCGTGCCCTAACACACACGCTCACCCTAAAGCGTTGTCGTACCCTAACCTGTACCCTAAACCGTCCCTGTCCCCGACCCCTAACCCTAAACCTAACCCTAACCGTAACACTTACCCGAAGCCTTACCCTAACACGTCCCCTAATCCTAACCCGTATGCTAACACTAACCCGTACCCTAACAAGTACGCTCACCCTAAACCATTGTCCTAACCTAACCTGTACCCTAAACCGTCCCCGTCCCCTAACCCTAACCCTAACCCTAAACCAAAACCTAACCTTTACCCGAAGCTTTACCCTAACCCATCCCATAATCCTATCCCGTACGCTAACCCTAACCCTTACCCTACCACGTACGCTCACCCTAAACCGTTGTCGTACCCTAACCTGTACCCTAAACCGTCCCCGTCCCCTAACAGTAACCCTAAACCTAACCCTAACCCTAACCCTTAACCGAAGCCTTACTCTAACCTGTCCCTTAATCCTAACCCGTACGCTAACACTAAACCGAGTCCTAACACGTACGCTCACCCTAAAACTTTGTCGTACCCTAACCTGTACCCTAAACCGTCCCCATCCCGTAACCCTTACCCTAACCCTAACAATTACCCGAATCCTTAACCTAACCCGTCCTCTAATCCTAACACGTACGCTAACAGTAAACCGTGCCCTAACACATACGCTCAACCTAAACTGTTGTCGTACCCTAACCTGTACCCTAAACCGTCCCCGTTCCCTAAACCTAACCCTAACCATAACCCTTACCCGAAGCCTTACCCTAACCCGTCCCCTGATCCTATCACGTACGCTAACACTAACCCATACCCTATCACGTACGCTCACCCTAAACATTTGTCGTACACTAACCTGTACCCTAAACCGTCCCCGTCCCTTAACCCTAACCGTAACCCTAACCCTAACCCTAACCCTAACGCTTACCCGAAGCCTTACCCTAACCCGTCCCATAATCCTAACCCGTACGCTAACACTAACCCATACCCTAACACGTACGCTCACCCTAAACCGTTGACGTACCCTAACCTGTACCCTAATCCGTCCCCGTCCCCTAACCCTAACCCTAACCCTAACCCTTACCAGAAGCCTTACCCTAACCCGTCCCGTAATCCTAACCCGTACGCTAACACTAACCCGTACCCTAACACGTACGCTCACCCTAAAACCTTGTCGTACCCTAACCTGTACCATAAATCGTCCCTGTCCCCTAACCCTAACCCTAACCCTAACCTTAAACCTTACCCGAAGCCTTACCCTAACCGGTCCCCTAAACCTAACCCGCACGCTAACACTAACCCGTGCCCTAACACGTACGCTCACCCGAAACATTTGTCGTACACTAAGCTGTACCCTAAACCGTCCCCATTACCTAACACTAACCTGAACCCTAACCATAACCCTAAACCTTACCCGAAGCCTTACCCTAACCCGTCCCCTAATCCTAACCGTATGCTAACACTAACCCGTGCCCTAACACGTACGCTCACCCTAAAGCGTTGTCGTACCCTAACCTGTACCCTAAACCGTTCCTGTCCCTGTACCCTAACCCTAACCCTAACCCAAACCCTAACCCTTACCCGAAGCCTTACACTAACCCATCCCATAATCCTAAACTCTACGCTAACACTAACCCATGCCCTAACACGTACACTCACCCTAAACCGTTGTCGTACATTAACCTGTACCCTAAATCGTCCCTGTCCCCTAACCCTAACCCTAACCCTAATCCTTACCCGAAGCCTTACCCTAACTCGTCCCCTAATTCTAACCCGTATGCTAACACTAACCTGTATCCTAACACATACGCTCACCCTAAAACTTTGTCGTACACTAAGCTGTACCCTAAATCGTCCCCGTCCCCTAACCTTAAACCTAACCCTTACACAAAGCCTTACCCTAACCCGTCCCCTAATCCTAACCCGTACGCTAACACTAACCCGTAACCTAACCCGTATGCTCAACCTAAACCGTTCTCGTACACTAACCTGTACCCTAAACCGTCCCGTCCCCGTCCCCTAACCCTAGCCCTTACCCGAAACCTTACCCTAACATGTCCCCTATTCCTAACCCGTACGCTAACACTATCCCGTACCCTTACACGTACGCTCACCTTAAAACGTTGTCGTACACTAACCTGTAACCTAAACCGTCTCCGTCCCCTAACCCTAACCCTAACCCTAACCCTAACCCTAACCCTTACCCGGAGCCTTACCCTAACCTGTCCCCTAATCCTAACCCGTACGCTAACACTAACCCTTGCCCTAACACGTACGCTCACCCTAACCCGTTGTCGTACCCTAACCTGTACCCTAAACCGTCCCTCCACCCTAACCCTAACCCTAACCCTTATCCTAACCCTAAAGCTTACCCGAAGCCTTACCCTAACCCGTCCCATAATCCTAACCCGTACGCTAACACTAACCCGTACCCTAACATGTACGCTCACCCTAAACGGTTGTCGTACCCTAAACTGTACCCTAAACCATCCCTGTCCCTGACCATTAACCCTAACCCTAACCCTAACCCTAACCCTTACCCGACGCCTTACCCTAACCCGTCCCATAATCCTAACCCGTACGCTAACACTATCCCGTACCCTTACACGTACGCTCACCTTAAAACGTTGTCCTACACTAACCTGTAACCTAAACCGTCTCCGTCCCCTAACCCTAACCCTAACCCTAACCCTAACCCTAACCCTAAACCTTACCCGAAGCCTTACACTAACCCGTCCCCTAATCCTAAACCGTACGCTGACACTAACACGTAGCCTAACATGTACGCTCACCCTAAACCGTTTTCGTACACTAACCTGTACCCTAAACCGTGTCCGTCCCCTATACCTAACCCTAACCCTAACCCTAAACCTAACCCTTACCCGAAGCCTTACCCTTACCCGTCCCCTAATCCTAACCCGTATGCTAACAATAACACGTACCCTAAAACCTACTGTCACCCTGAACCATTGTCGTACCCTAAACTGTACCCTAAACCGTCCCCGTCCCTTAACCCTAACCCTAACCCTAACCCTAACCCTAATCCTTACCCGAAGCCTTAACATAACCTGTCCCCTAATCCTAACCCGTACACTAACATTAAATTGTAACCTAACACGTACGCTCACACTAAACCGTTGTCGTACCCTAACCTGTACCCTAAACCGTCCCCGTCCCCTAACCCTAACCGTAACCCTAACCCTATCACTAACGCTTACCCGAAGCCTAACACTAACCCGTCCCCTAATCCTAAGCCGTGCACTAACAGTAACCCATACCCCAACATGTACGCTCAACCTAAACCGTTGTTGTACCCTAAACTGTCCCCATCCCCTAACCCTAACCCTAACCCTAACCCCAACCCTAACCCTTACCCGAAGCCTTACCCTAACCCGTCCCCTAATCCTAACCCGTACGCTAACACTAACCCGTACCCTAACACATACGCTCACCCTAAAACGTTGTCGTACACTTACCTGTACCCTAAACCGTCCCTGTCCCCTAACCCTAACCCTAAACCTTACCTGAAGCCTTACCCTATCCCGTCCCCTAATGCTAACCCGTACGCTAACACTAACCCGTACTCTAACACGTTCGCTCACCATAAACCGTAGTTGTACCCTTACCTGTACCCTAAACCATCGCCGTCCCCTAGCCCTAACCCTAACCCTTACCCGAAGCCTTAACCTAAACCGTCCCCTAATCCTAACCCGTACGCTAACACTAAACAGTACCCTAACACTTACGCTCACCCTAAACCGTGGACGTACCCTAACCTGTACCTTAAACCGTCCCCGTCCCCTAACCCTAACCCGAACGCTAACACTAACCCTTACCCGAATACTTAACCTAACCTGTCCCCTACTCCTAACCCGTACGCTAACACTAACCCATACCCTAACACGTACGCTCACCTTAAACCACTGTCATACCCTAACCTGTACCCTAAACAGTCCCCGTCCCCTAACCCTAACCCTAAACCTAACCCTTACCTGAAGACTTACACTAAACCGTACCCTAATACTAACCCGTACGCTATCACTAAACCATACCCTGAGACGTACGCTCACCCTAAAAGGTTGTCGTACTCTAACCTGTACCCTACACCGTCCCCTAACCCTAACCCTAACCCTTACCCGAAGCCTTACCCTAACCCGTCCCCTAATCCTAAACCGTACGCTAACACTAACCCGTGCCCTAACACACACGCTCACCCTAAAGCGTTGTCGTACCCTAACCTGTACCCTAAACCGTCCCTGTCCCCGACCCCTAACCCTAAACCTAACCCTAACCGTAACACTTACCCGAAGCCTTACCCTAACACGTCCCCTAATCCTAACCCGTATGCTAACACTAACCCGTACCCTAACAAGTACGCTCACCCTAAACCATTGTCCTAACCTAACCTGTACCCTAAACCGTCCCCGTCCCCTAACCCTAACCCTAACCCTAAACCAAAACCTAACCTTTACCCGAAGCTTTACCCTAACCCATCCCATAATCCTATCCCGTACGCTAACCCTAACCCTTACCCTACCACGTACGCTCACCCTAAACCGTTGTCGTACCCTAACCTGTACCCTAAACCGTCCCCGTCCCCTAACAGTAACCCTAAACCTAACCCTAACCCTAACCCTTAACCGAAGCCTTACTCTAACCTGTCCCTTAATCCTAACCCGTACGCTAACACTAAACCGAGTCCTAACACGTACGCTCACCCTAAAACTTTGTCGTACCCTAACCTGTACCCTAAACCGTCCCCATCCCGTAACCCTTACCCTAACCCTAACAATTACCCGAATCCTTAACCTAACCCGTCCTCTAATCCTAACACGTACGCTAACAGTAAACCGTGCCCTAACACATACGCTCAACCTAAACTGTTGTCGTACCCTAACCTGTACCCTAAACCGTCCCCGTTCCCTAAACCTAACCCTAACCATAACCCTTACCCGAAGCCTTACCCTAACCCGTCCCCTGATCCTATCACGTACGCTAACACTAACCCATACCCTATCACGTACGCTCACCCTAAACATTTGTCGTACACTAACCTGTACCCTAAACCGTCCCCGTCCCTTAACCCTAACCGTAACCCTAACCCTAACCCTAACCCTAACGCTTACCCGAAGCCTTACCCTAACCCGTCCCATAATCCTAACCCGTACGCTAACACTAACCCTTACCCTAACACGTACGCACACCCTAAACTGTTGTCAAATCCTATCCTGTACCCTAAACCTTCCCCGTTCCTGTCCCCTAACCCTAACCCTAACCCTTACCCGAAGCCTTACCCTAATCTGTCCCCTAATCCTAACCCGTATGCTAACACTAAGCCTTGCCCTAACACGTACACTCACCCTAAACCATTGTCGTACCCTAACCTGTACCCTGAGCCGTCCCTGTACCCTAACCCTAACCCTAACTCTAACCCTAACCCTAACCCTAACACTTACCCGAAGCCTTACCCTAACCCGTCCCATAATCCTAACCCGTACGCTAACACTAACCCGTACCCTAACACGTACGCTCACCCTAAACCGTTGACGTACCCAAACCTGTACCTTAAACCGTCCCCGTCCCCTAACCCTAACCCTAACCCTAACCCTTACCAGAAGCCTTACCCTAACCCGTCCCGTAATCCTAACCCGTACGCTAACACTAACCCGTACCGTAACACGTACGCTCACCCTAAAACCTTGTCGTACCCTAACCTGTACCCTAAATCGTCCCTGTTCCCTAACCCTAACCCTAACCCTAACCTTAAACCTTATCCGAAGCCTTACCCTAACCGGTCCCCTAAACCTAACCCGCACGCTAACACTAACCCGTGCCCTAACACGTACGCTCACCCGAAACATTTGTCGTACACTAAGCTGTACCCTAAACCGTCCCCATTACCTAACACTAACCCGAACCCTAACCATAACCCTAAACCTTACCCGAAGCCTTACCCTAAACCGTCCCCTAATCCTAACCGTACGCTAACACTAATCCGTGCCCTAACACGTACGCTCACCCTAAAGCGTTGTCGTACCCTAACCTGTACCCTAAACCGTTCCTGTCCCTGTACCCTAACCCTAACCCAAACCCTAACCCTTACCCGAAGACTTACACTAACCCATCCCATAATCCTAAACGCTACGCTAACACTAACCCGTGCCCTAACACGTACGCTCACCCTAAACCGTTGTCGTACATTAATCTGTACCCTAAATCGTCCCTGTCCCCTAACACTAACCCTAACCCTAATCCTTACCCGAAGCCTTACCCTAACTCGTCCCCTAATTCTAACCCGTATGCTAACACTAACCTGTATCCTAACACATACGCTCACCCTAAAACTTTGTCATACACTAAGCTGTACCCTAAATCGTCCCCGTCCCCTAAACCTAAACCTAACCCTTACACAAATCCTTACCCTAATCCGTCCCCTAATCCTAACCCGTACGCTAACACTAACCCGTAACCCAACCCGTATGCTCAACCTAAACCGTTCTCGTACACTAACCTGTACCCTAAACCGTCCCGTCCCCGTCCCCTAACCCTAGCCCTTACCCGAAACCTTACCCTAACATGTCCCCTATTCCTAACCCGTACGCTAACACTATCCCGTACCCTTACACGTACGCTCACCTTAAAACGTTGTCGTACACTAACCTGTAACCTAAACCGTCTCCGTCCCCTAACCCTAACCCTAACCCTAACCCTAACCCTAACCCTTACCCGGAGCCTTACCCTAACCTGTCCCCTAATCCTAACCCGTACGCTAAAACTAACCCTTACCCTAACACGTACGCTCACCCTAACCTGTTGTCGTACCCTAACCTGTACCCTAAACCGTCCCTCTACCCTAAACCTAACCCTAACCCTTATCCTAACCCTAAAGCTTACCCGAAGCCTTACCCTAACCCGTCCCATAATCCTAACCCGTACGCTAACACTAACCCGTACCCTAACATGTATGCTCACCCTAAACGGTTGTCGTACCCTAAACTGTACCCTAAACCATCCCTGTCCCTGACCATTAACCCTAACCCTAACCCTAACCCTAACCCTTACCCGACGCCTTACCCTAACCCGTCCCATAATCCTAAACCGTACGCTAACACTAACCCGTACCCTAACATGTACGCTCACCCTAAACTGTTGTCGTACCCTAACCTGTACCCTAAACCGTCCCTGTCCCCGACCCTTAACCCTAACCCTAACCCTAACCCTAACCCTTACCTGACGCCTTACCCTAACCCGTCCCCAAATCCTAACCCGTACGCTAACACTAACCCCTACCCTAACACGCACGCTCACCCTAAACCGTTGTGGTACCCTAACATGTACCCTAAACCGAACCCATCCCCTAACCCTAACCCTAACCCTAAACCTAAACCTAACCCTTACCCGAAGCCTTACCATAACCCGTCCTCTAATCCTAACCCGTACGCTAACAGTAAACTGTGCCCTAACATGTACGCTGAACCTAAACCATTGTCCTACCCTAACCTGTACCCTAAACCGTCCCCCTCCCCTAACCCTAACCCTAACCCTAACCCTAACCCTTACACCAAGCCTTACCCTAACCCGTGCTCTAATCCTAACCCGTACGCTAACACTAACCCATACCCTAACACGTACGCTCACCCTAAACCGCTGTCATACACTAACCTGCACCCTAAACCGTCCCCGTCCCCGTCCCCGTCCCCTAACCCTAACCATAAACCTAACCCTTACCCGAAGCCTTACCCTAACCCGTCCCCTAATCCTAACCCGTACGGTAACACTAACCCGTGTCCTAACACGTACCCTCACCCTAAACCGTTGTCGTACCCTAACCTGTACCCTAAACCGTCACCGTCCCCTAGCCCTAACCCTAACCCTAACCCTTACGCGAAGCCTTACCCTAACCCGTCCCCAATCCTAACCCGTACGCTAACACTAACAAGTACCCTAACACATACGCTCACCCTAAACTGTTGTCGTACACTAACCTGTAACCTAAACCGTCCCCGTCCCCTAACCCTAACCCTAACCCTAACCCTAACACTAACCCTTACCCGAAGCCTTACCCTAATCTGTCCCCTAATCATAACCCGTATGCTAACACTAACCCTTGCCCTAACACGTACACTCACCCTAAACCATTGTCGTACCCTAACCTGTACCCTGAACCGTCCCTGTACCCTAACCCTAACCCTAACTCTAACCCTAACCCTAACCCTAACACTTACCCGAAGCCTTACCCTAACCCGTCCCATAATCCTAACCCGTACGCTAACACTAACCCGTACCCTAACACGTACGCTCACCCTAAACCGTTGACGTACCCTAACCTGTACCCTAAACCGTCCCTGTCCCCTAACCCTAACCCTAACCCTAACCCTTACCAGAAGCCTTACCCTAACCCGTCCCGTAATCCTAACCCGTACGCTAACACTAACCCGTACCCTAACACGTACGCTCACCCTAAAACCTTGTCGTACCCTAACCTGTACCCTAAATCGTCCCTGTCCCCTAACCCTAACCCTAATCTTAAACCTTACCCGAAGCCTTACCCTAAACGGTTCCCTAAACCTAACCCGCACGCTAACACTAACCCGTGCCCTAACACGGACGCTCACCCGAAACATTTGTCGTACACTAAGCTGTACCCTAAACCGTCCCCATTACCTAACACTAACCCGAACCCTAACCATAACCCTAAACCTTACCCGAAGCCTTACCCTAACCCGTCCCCTAATCCTAACCGTACGCTAACACTAATCCGTGCCCTAACACGTACGCTCACCCTAAAACGTTGTCGTACACTAACCTGTACCCTAAACCGTTCCTGTCCCTGTACCCTAACCCTAACCCTAACCCAAACCCTAACCCTTACCCGAAGCCTTACACTAACCCATCCCATAATCCTAAACTCTACGCTAACATTAACCCGTGCCCTAACACGTACGCTCACCCTAAACCGTTGTCGTACATTAACCTGTACCCTAAATCGTCCCTGTCCCCTAACCCTAACCCTAACCCTAATCCTTACCCGAAGCCTTACCCTAACTCGTCCCCTAATTCTAACCCGTATGCTAACACTAAACTGTATCCTAACAGATACGCTCACCCTAAAACTTTGTCGTACACTAAGCTGTACCCAAAATCGTCCCCGTCCCCTAACCCTAAACCTAACCCTTACACAAAGCCTTACCCTAACCCGTCCCCTAATCCTAACCCGTACGCTAACACTAACCCGTAACCTAACCCGTATGCTCAACCTAAACCGTTCTCGTACACTAACCTGTACCCTAAACCGTCCCGTCCCGGTCCCCTAAACCTAGCCCTTACCCGAAACCTTACCCTAACATGTCCCCTATTCCTAACCCGTACGCTAACACTATCCCGTACCCTTACACGTACGCTCACCTTAAAACGTTGTCGTACACTAACCTGTAACCTAAACCGTCTCCGTCCCCTAACCCTAACCCTAAACCTAGCCCTAAACCTAAACCTTACCCCAAGCCTTACCCTAACCCGACCCTTAATCCTAACCCGTACGCTGACACTAACCCATACCCTAACACGCACGCTCACCCTAAAACTTTGTCGTACCCTAACATGTACCCTAAACCGTCCCCGTCCCCTAACCCTAACCCTAACCCTAACCCTAACACTTACCCGAAGCATTACACTAACCCGTCCCCTAATCCTAATCCGTACGCTAACACTAACCCGTGTCCTAACACGTACCCTCACCCTAAACCGTTGTCGTACCCTAACCTGTACCCTAAACCGTCACCGTCCCATAGCCCTAACCCTAACCCTAACCCTTACGCGAAGCCTTACCCTAACCCGTCCCCAATCCTAACCCGTACGCTAATACTAACAAGTACCCTAACACATACACTCACCCTAAACTGTTGTCGTACACTAACCTGTAACCTAAACCGTCCCCGTCCCCTAACCCTAAACCTAACCCTAACCCTAACCCTAACCCTTACCCGAAGCCTTACCCTAATCTGTCCCCTAATCCTAACCCGTATGCTAACACTAACCCTTGCCCTAACACGTACACTCACCCTAAACCATTGTCGTACCCTAACCTGTACCCTGAACCGTCCCTGTACCCTAACCCTAACCCTAACTCTAACCCTAACCCTAACCCTAACACTTACCCGAAGCCTTACCCTAACCCGTCCCATAATCCTAACCCGTACGCTAACACTAACCCGTACCCTAACACGTACGCTCACCCTAAATCGTTTTCGTACCCTAACCTGTACCCTAAACCATCCCCGTGCCCTAAACCTAACACTAACACTATCCCTAACCCTTACCCGAAGCCTTACCCTAACTCGGCCCCCAATTCTAAACCATACGCTAACACTAACCCGTACCCTAACACGTATGCTCACCCTAAAACTTTGTCGTAGCCTAACCTGTACCCTAAGTCGTCCCCTTCCCCTAAGACTAACCCTAACCCTAATACTTACCCGAAGCCTTACCCTAAACCGTCCCCTAATCCTAACCCATACGCTAACACTAACCCGTGCCCTAAAACGAATGCTCACCCTAAACTGCTGTCGTACACTAACCTGTACCCTAAACCGTCCCCGTCCCCGTCCCCTAACCCTAACCCTAAACCTAACCCTTACCCGAAGCCTTACCCAAACCCGTCCCCTAATCCTAACCCGTACGCTAACACTAACCCGTGCCCTAACAGGTACGCTCACCCTAAAGCGTGGTCGTACCCTAACCTGTACACTAAACCGTCCCCGTCCCCGTTCCCTAACCCTAACCCTATCCCAAACCCTACCCCTTACCCGAAGCCTTACCCTAACCCGTCCCATAATCCTAAATAATACGCTAAAACTACCCCATGCCCTAACACATACGCTCACCCTAAACCGTTGTCGTACCCTAACCTGTACCCTAAACCGTCCCTGTAGCCTAACCCTAACCCTAACCCTAACCCTAACCCTTACCCGAAGCCTTACCCTAACCCGTCCCATAATCCTACCCCGTACGCTAACACTAACCCGTACCCTAACACGTACGCTCACCCTAAACCGTTGTCGTACCATAACCTGTACCTAACCGTCCCCGTCCCCGTCCCCTAAACTTAACCCTAAACCTCACCCTTACCCGTAGCCTTACCCTAACCCGTCCCCTATTCCTAAGCTATACGCTAACTCTAACCCGTACCCTAACATGTACGCTCACCCTAAAGAGTTGTCGTACACTAACCTCTACCCTAAACCGTCCCCGTCCCCGTCCCCTAACCCTAACCCTAACCCTAACCCTTACCCGAAGCCTTACCCTAACAAGTCCCCAATCCTACCCGTACGCTAACACTAACACATACCCTAACACGTACGCTCACCCTAAACCGTTGTCGTACCCTAGCCTATACCCTAAACAGTCCCCGTACCCTAACCCTAACCCTAACCCTAACCCTTACCCGAAGCCTTACCCTAACCCGTCCCCTAATCCTAACCCGTACGCTAACACTAAACCTTACCCTAACATGTACGCACACTCTAAACAGTTGTCATATCCTATCCTGTACCCTAAACCTTCCCCGTGCCCGTCCCCTAACCCTAACCCTAACCCTTACCCGAAGCCTTACCCTAACCTGTCCCCTAATCCTAACCCGTACGCTAACACTAACCCTTACCCTAACACGTACGCACACCCTAAACTGTTGTCAAATCCTATCCTGTACCCTAAACCTTCCCCGTTCCTGCCCCCTAACCCTAACCCTAACCCTTACCCGAAGCCTTACCCTAACCTGTCCCCTAATCCTAACCCGTACGCTAACACTAACCCATGCCCTAACACATACGCTCACCCTAAAGCGTTGTCGTACCCTAACCTGTACCCTAAACCGTCCCCGTCCCCTAACCCTAACACTAACCTTAATACTAACCATTACCCGAAGCCTTCCGTTAACCCGCCCCCTAATCCTAACCCGTACGCTAATCCTAACCCGTACCCTAACACGTACGCTCACCCTAAACCGTTGTCGTGCCCTAAACTGTACCCTGAACCGTCCCCATCCCCAAACCCTAACCCTAACCCTTAACCGAAGCCTTACACTAACCTGTCCCCTAATCCTAACCCGTACGCTAACACTAACCCGTACCCTAACACATAGGCTCACTCTAAACCGTTCTCGTACACTAACCTGTACCCTAAACCGTCCCCATCCCCTAACCCTAACCCTAACCCTTACCCGGAGCCTTACCCTAACCCGTCCTCTAATCCTAACCCGTACGCTAACACTAACCCGTACCCTAACATGTTCGCTCACCCTAAAACTTTATCTTAAACTAAGCTGTACCTTAAACAGTCCCCGTAGCCTAAACATAACCGTAACCCTAACCCTAACACTAACATTTACCCGAAGGCTTACCCTAACCCGTCCCCTAATTCTAAACCGTACGCTAACACTAACCCGTACCCTAACACGTACGCTCACCCTAAACCGTTGCCGTAGCCTAACCTGTACCCTAAACCCTCCCCATGCCCTAACACTTACCCTAAACCTAACCCTAACCCTAACCCTTACCCGAAGCCTTACCCTAACCCATCACCTAATCGGAACCCGTACGCTAACACTAAACCCTACCCTATCACGTACGCTCACCCTAAACCGTTATTGTACCCTAACCTGTACCCTAAACCCTCCCCATCCCCTAACCCTAACCCTAAACCTAACCCTAACCCTAACCCTTACCCGAAGCTTATCCTAACCCGTCCCCTAATCCTAACCCGTTCGCTAACACTAACACATACCCTACCACGTACGCTCACCCTAAAGCATTGTTGTACCCTAACGTGTACCCTAAACCGTTCCCGTGCCCTAACCCTAACCCTAACCCTAACCCAAACCCTAACCCTTACCCGGAGCCTTACCCTAACCCGTCCCCTAATCCTAACCCGTACGGTAACACTAACCCATACCCTAACACGCACGCTCACCCTAAATCTTTGTCGTACCCTAACATGTACCCTAAACCGTCCCCATCCCCTAACCCTAACCCTAACACTAACCCTAACACTTACCCGAAGCATTACACTAACACGTCCCCTAATCCTAATCCGTACGCTAACACTAACCCGTGTCCTAACACGTACCCTCACCCTAAACCGTTGTCGTACCCTAACCTGTACCCTAAACCGTCACCGTCCCCTAGCCCTAACCCTAACCCTAACCCTTACGCGAAGCCTTACCCTAACCCGTCCCCAATCCTAACCCGTACGCTAACACTAACAAGTACCCTAACACATACGCTCACCCTAAACTGTTGTCGTACACTCACCTGTAACCTAAACCGTCCCCGTCCCCTAACCCTAACCCTAACCCTAACCCTAACCCTAACCCTAACCCTTACCCGAAGCCTTACCCTAACCCGTCCCATAATCTTAACCCGTACGCTAACACTAACCCGTACCCTAACACGTACGCTCACCCTAAACCGTTGACGTACCCAAACCTGTACCTTAAACCGTCCCCGTCCCCTAACCCTAACCCTAACCCTAACCCTTACCAGAAGCCTTACCCTAACCCGTTCCGTAATCCTAACCCGTACGCTAACACTAACCCGTACCGTAACACGTACGCTCACACTAAAACCTTGTCGTACCCTAACCTGTACCCTAAATCGTCCCTGTACCCTAACCCTAAACCTAACCCTAACCTTAAACCTTACCCGAAGCCTTACCCTAACCGGTCCCCTAAACCTAACCCGCACGCTAACACTAACCCGTGCCCTAACACGTACGCTCACCCGAAACATTTGTCGTACACTAAGCTGTACCCTAAACCGTCCCCATTACCTAACACTAACCCGAACCCTAACCATAACCCTAAACCTTACCCGAAGCCTTACCCTAAACCGTCCCCTAATCCTAACCGTACGCTAACACTAATCCGTGCCCTAACACGTACGCTCACCCTAAAGCGTTGTCGTACCCTAACCTGTACCCTAAACCGTTCCTGTCCCTGTACCCTAACCCTAACCCTAACCCAAACCCTAACCCTTACCCGAAGCCTTACACTAACCCATCCCATAATCCTAAACGCTACGCTAACACTAACCCGTGCCCTAACACGTACGCTCACCCTAAACCGTTGTCGTACATTAATCTGTACCCTAAATCGTCCCTGTCCCCTAACACTAACCCTAACCCTAATCCTTACCCGAAGCCTTACCCTAACTCGTCCCCTAATTCTAACCCGTATGCTAACACTAACCTGTATCCTAACACATACGCTCACCCTAAAACTTTGTCGTACACTAAGCTGTACCCTAAATCGTCCCCGTCCCCTAACCCTAAACCTAACCCTTACACAAAGCCTTACCCTAATCCGTCCCCTAATCCTAACCCGTAGGCTAACACTAACCCGTAACCCAACCCGTATGCTCAACCTAAACCGTTCTCGTACACTAACCTGTACCCTAAACCGTCCCGTCCCCGTCCCCTAAACCTAGCCCTTACCCGAAACCTTACCCTAACATGTCCCCTATTCCTAACCCGTACGCTAACACTAACCCTTGCCCTAACACGTACGCTCACCCTAAACCGTTGTCGTACCCTAACCTGTACCCTAAACCGTCCCTCTACCCTAACCCTAACCCTAACCCTTATCCTAACCCTAAAGCTTACCCGAAGCCTTACCCTAACCCGTCCCATAATCCTAACCCGTACGCTAACACTAACCCGTACCCTAACATGTACGCTCACCCTAAACGGTTGTTGTACCCTAAACTGTACCCTAAACCGTCCCTGTCCCTGACCATTAACCCTAACCCTAACCCTAACCCTAACCCTTACCCGACGCCTTACCCTAACCCGTCCCATAATCCTAACCCGTACGCTAACACTAACCGTACCCTAACATGTACGCTCACCCTAAACTGTTGCCGTACCCTAACCTGTACCCTAAACCGTCCCTGTCCCCGACCCTTAACCCTAAGCCTAACCCTAACCCTAACCCTTACCTGACGCCTTACCCTAACCCGTCCCCAAATCCTAACCCGTACGCTAACACTAACCCGTACCCTAACACGCATGCTCACCCTAAACCGTTGTCATACCCTAACATGTATCCTAAACCGTCCCCATCCCCTAACCCTAACCCTAACCCTAAACCTAAACCTAACCCTTACCCGAAGCCTTACCATAACCCGTCCTCTAATCCTAACCCGTACGCTAACAGTAAACTGTGCCCTAACATGTACGCTGAACCTAAACCATTGTCCTACCCTAACCTGTACCCTAAACCGTCCCACTCCCCTAACCCTAACCCTAACCCTAACCCTAACCCTTACACCAAGCCTTACCCTAACCCGTGCCCTAATCCTAACCCGTACGCTAACACTAACCCATACCCTAACACGTACGCTCACCCTAAACCGCTGTCGTACACTAACCTGTACCCTAAACCATCCCAGTCCCCGTCCCCGTCCCCTAACCCTAACCCTAAACCTAACCCTTACCCGAAGGATTACCCTAACCCGTCCCCTAATCCTAACCCGTACGCTAAAACTAACCCGTGCCCTAACACGTACGCTCACCCTAAAGTGTGGTTGTACCCTAACCAGTACACTAAACCGTCCCCATCCCCGTTCCCTAACCCTAACCCTAACCCAAACCCTAAGCCTTACCCGAAGCCTTACCCTAACCCGTCTCATAATCCTAACCGATACGCTAAAACTAACCCATGCCCTAACACATACGCTCACCCTAAACCGTTGTCATACCCTAACCTGTACCCTAAACCTTCCCCGTCCCCTAACCCTAACCCTAATCCTTACGCGAAGCCTTACACTAACCCGTCCCCTAATCCTAAACCATACGCTAACTCTAACCCGTATCCTAACACGTACGCTCACCCTAAACCATTCTCATACACTAACCTGTACCCTAAACCATCCCCGTCAACTAACCTTAACCCTAACCCTTACCCGAAGCCTTACCATAACCCGTCCTCTAATCCTAACCCGTACGCTAACAGTAAACTGTGCCCTAAAATGTACACTCAACCTCAACCATTGTCCTACCCTAACTTGTACCCTAAAACGTCCCCGTCCCCTAACCCTAACCCTAAACCTAGCCCTAAACCTAAACCTTACCCCAAGCCTTACCCCAACCCGACCATTAATCCTAACCCGTACGCTAACACTAACCCATACGCTAACACGCACGCTCACCCTAAATCTTTTTCGTACCCTAACATGAACCCTAAACCGTCCCCGTCCCCTAACCCTAACCCTAACCCTAACCCTAACACTTACCCGAAGCATTACACTAACCCGTCCCCTAAACCTAATCCGTACGCTAACACTAACCCATGTCCTAACACGTACCCTCACCCTAAACCGTTGTCGTACCCTAACCTCTACCCTAAACCGTCACCGTCCCCTAGCCCTAACCCTAACCCTAACCCTTACGCGAAGCCTTACCCTAACCCGTCCCCAATCCTAACCCGTACGCTAACCCTAACAAGTATCCTAACACATACGCTCACCCTAAACTGTTGTCGTACACTAACCTGTAACCTAAACCGTCTCCGTCCCCTAACCCTAACCCTAACCCTAACCCTAACCCTAACCCTTACCCGGAGCCTTACCCTAACCCGTCCCCTAATCCTAACCCGTACGCTAACACTAACCTGTGCCCTAACACGTACGCTCAACCTAAACCATTGTCGTACCCTAACCTGTACCCTAAACCGTCCCCTAACCCTAACCCTAACCCTAACACTTACCCGAAATCTTACCCTAACCCGTCCTTCTAATCCTAACCTGTACGCTAACAGTAAACTGTGCCCTAACATGTACCCTCACCCTAAACCGTTGTCCTACCCTAACCTGTACCCTAAACCGTCCCCGTCCCTAACCGTAACCCTAACACATACCCGAAGCCTTACCCTAACCCGTGTCCTGATCCTAACCCGTACGTTAACACTAACCCGTACCCTAACACGTACGCTCACCCTAAACCGTTGCCGTACCCCAACCTGTACCCTAAACCGTCCCCGTCCCCTAACCCTAACCCTAACCCTAAACCAAAACCTAACCTTTACCCGAAGCTTTACCCTAACCCATCCCATAATCCTATCCCGTACGCTAACCCTAACCCTTACCCTACCACGTACGCTCACCCTAAACCGTTGTCGTACCCTAACCTGTACCCTAAACCGTCCCCGTCCCCTAACAGTAAACCTAAACCTAACCCTAACCCTAACCCTTAACCGAAGCCTTACTCTAACCCGTTCCTTAATCCTAACCCGTACGCTAACACTAAACCGAGTCCTAACACGTACGCTCACCCTAAAACTTTGTCGTACCCTAACCTGTACCCTAAACCGTCCCCATCCCGTAACCCTTACCCTAACCCTAACAATTACCCGAATCCTTAACCTAACCCGTCCTCTAATCCTAACACGTACGCTAACAGTAAACCGTGCCCTAACACATACGCTCAACCTAAACCGTTGTCGTACCCTAACCTGTACCCTAAACCGTCCCCGTTCCCTAAACCTAACCCTAACCATAACCCTTACCCGAAGCCTTACCCTAACCCGTCCCCTGATCCTATCACGTACGCTAACACTAACCCATACCCTATCACGTACGCTCACCCTAAACATTTGTCGTACACTAACCTGTACCCTAAACCGTCCCCGTCCCTTAACCCTAACCGTAACCCTAACCCTAACCCTAACCCTAACGCTTACCCGAAGCCTTACCCTAACCCGTCCCATAATCCTAACCCGTACGCTAACACTAACCCGTACCCTAACACGTACGCTCACCCTAAACCGTTGACGTACCCTAACCTGTACCCTAAACCGTCCCCGTCCCCTAACCCTAACCCTAACCCTAACCCTTACCAGAAGCCTTACCCTAACCCGTCCCGTAATCCTAACCCGTACGCTAACACTAACCCGTACCCTAACACGTACGCTCACCCTAAAACCTTGTCGTACCCTAACCTGTACCATAAATCGTCCCTGTCCCCTAACCCTAACTCTAACCCTAACCTTAAACCTTACCCGAAGCCTTACACTAACCGGTCCCCTAAACCTAACCCGCACGCTAACACTAACCCGTGCCCTAACACGTACGCTCACCCGAAACATTTGTCGTACACTAAGCTGTACCCTAAACCGTCCCCATTACCTAACACTAACCTGAACCCTAACCATAACCCTAAACCTTACCCGAAGCCTTAACCTAACCCGTCTCCTAATCCTAACCGTATGCTAACACTAACCCGTGCCCTAACACGTACGCTCACCCTAAAGCGTTGTCGTACCCTAACCTGTACCCTAAACCGTTCCTGTCCCTGTACCCTAACCCTAACCCTAACCCAAACCCTAACCCTTACCCGAAGCCTTACACTAACCCATCCCATAATCCTAAAAGCTACGCTAACACTAACCCGTGCCCTAACACGTACACTCACCCTAAACCGTTGTCGTACATTAACCTGTACCCTAAATCGTCCCTGTCCCCTAACCCTAACCCTAACCCTAATCCTTACCCGAAGCCTTACCCTAACTCGTCCCCTAATTCTAACCCGTATGCTAACACTAACCTGTATCCTAACACATACGCTCACCCTAAAACTTTGTCGTACACTAAGCTGTACCCTAAATCGTCCCCGTCCCCTAACCCTAAACCTAACCCTTACACAAAGCCTTACCCTAACCCGTCCCCTAATCCTAACCCGTACGCTAACACTAACCCGTAACCTAACCCGTATGCTCAACCTAAACCGTTCTCGTACACTAACCTGTACCCTAAACCGTCCCGTCCCCGTCCCCTAACCCTAGCCCTTACCCGAAACCTTACCCTAACATGTCCCCTATACCTAACCCGTACGCTAACACTATCCCGTACCCTTACACGTACGCTCACCTTAAAACGTTGTCGTACACTAACCTGTAACCTAAACCGTCTCCGTCCCCTAACCCTAACCCTAACCCTAACCCTAACCCTAACCCTTACCCGGAGCCTTACCCTAACCTGTCCCCTAATCCTAACCCGTACGCTAACACTAACCCTTACCCTAACACGTACGCTCACCCTAACCCGTTGTCGTACCCTAACCTGTACCCTAAACCGTCCCTCTACCCTAAACCTAACCCTAACCCTTATCCTAACCCTAAAGCTTACCCGAAGCCTTACCCTAACCCGTCCCATAATCCTAACCCGTACGCTAACACTAACCCGTACCCTAACATGTACGCTCACCCTAAACGGTTGTCGTACCCTAAACTGTACCCTAAACCATCCCTGTCCCTGACCATTAACCCTAACCCTAACCCTAACCCTTACCCGACGCCTTACCCTAACCCGTCCCATAATCCTAAACCGTACGCTAACACTAACCCGTACCCTAACATGTACGCTCACCCTAAACTGTTGTCGTACCCTAACCTGTACCCTAAACCGTCCCTGTCCCCGACCCTTAACCCTAAGCCTAACCCTAACCCTAACCCTTACCTGACGCCTTACCCTAACCCGTCCCCAAATCCTAACCCGTACGCTAACACTAACCCGTACCCTAACACGCATGCTCACCCTAAACCGTTGTCGTACCCTAACATGTATCCTAAACCGTCCCCATCCCCTAACCCTAACCCTAACCCTAAACCTAAACCTAACCCTTACCCGAAGCCTTACCATAACCCGTCCTCTAATCCTAACCCGTACGCTAACAGTAAACTGTGCCCTAACATGTACGCTGAACCTAAACCATTGTCCTACCCTAACCTGTACCCTAAACCGTCCCACTCCCCTAACCCTAACCCTAACCCTAACCCTAACCCTTACACCAAGCCTTACCCTAACCCGTGCCCTAATCCTAACCCGTACGCTAACACTAACCCATACCCTAACACGTACGCTCACCCTAAACCGCTGTCGTACACTAACCTGTACCCTAAACCGTCCCAGTCCCCGTCCCCGTCCCCTAACCCTAACCCTAAACCTAACCCTTACCCGAAGGATTACCCTAACCCGTCCCCTAATCCTAACCCGTACGCTAAAACTAACCCGTGCCCTAACACGTACGCTCACCCTAAAGTGTGGTTGTACCCTAACCAGTACACTAAACCGTCCCCGTCCCCGTTCCCTAACCCTAACCCTAACCCAAACCCTAAGCCTTACCCGAAGCCTTACCCTAACCCGTCTCATAATCCTAACCGATACGCTAAAACTAACCCATGCCCTAACACATACGCTCACCCTAAACCGTTGTCATACCCTAACCTGTACCCTAAACCTTCCCCGTCCCCTAACCCTAACCCTAATCCTTACGCGAAGCCTTACACTAACCCGTCCCCTAATCCTAAACCATACGCTAACTCTAACCCGTATCCTAACACGTACGCTCACCCTAAACCATTCTCATACACTAACCTGTACCCTAAACCATCCCCGTCAACTAACCTTAACCCTAACCCTTACCCGAAGCCTTACCATAACCCGTCCTCTAATCCTAACCCGTACGCTAACAGTAAACTGTGCCCTAAAATGTACACTCAACCTCAACCATTGTCCTACCCTAACTTGTACCCTAAAACGTCCCCGTCCCCTAACCCTAACCCTAAACCTAGCCCTAAACCTAAACCTTACCCCAAGCCTTACCCCAACCCGACCATTAATCCTAACCCGTACGCTAACACTAACCCATACGCTAACACGCACGCTCACCCTAAATCTTTGTCGTACCCTAACATGAACCCTAAACCGTCCCCGTCCCCTAACCCTAACTCTAACCCTAACCCTAACACTTACCCGAAGCATTACACTAACCCGTCCCCTAATCCTAATCCGTACGCTAACACTAACCCGTGTCCTAACACGTACCCTCACCCTAAACCGTTGTCGTACCCTAACCTGTACCCTAAACCGTCACCGTCCCCTAGCCCTAACCCTAACCCTAACCCTTACGCGAAGCCTTACCCTAACCCGTCCCCAATCCTAACCCGTACGCTAACCCTAACAAGTATCCTAACACATACGCTCACCCTAAACTGTTGTCGTACACTAACCTGTAACCTAAACCGTCCCCGTCCCCTAACCCTAACACTAACCCTAACCCTAACCCTAACCCTAACCCTAACCCTTACCCGAAGCCTTACCCTAATCTGTCCCCTAATCCTAACCCGTATGCTAACACTAACCCTTGCCCTAACACGTACACTCACCCTAAACCATTGTCGTACCCTAACCTGTACCTTGAACCGTCCCTGTACCCTAACCCTAACACTAACTCTAACCCTAACCCTAACCCTAACACTTACCCGAAGCCTTACCCTAACCCGTCCCATAATCCTAACCCGTACGCTAACACTCACCCGTACCCTAACACGTACGCTCACCCTAAATCGTTTTCGTACCCTAACCTGTACCCTAAACCATCCCCGTCCCCTAACCCTAACCCTAAAACTATCCCTAACCCTTACCCGAAGCCTTACCATAACTCGGCCCCCAATTCTAAACCATACGCTAACACTAACCCGTACCCTAACACGTACGCTCACCCTAAAACTTTGTCGTACCCTAACCTGTACCCTAAGTCGTCCCCTTCACCTAAGCCTAACCCTAACCCTAATACTTACCCGAAGCCTTACCCTAAACCGTCCCCTAATCCTAACCCGTACGCTAATACTAACCCGTACCCTAACACGTACGCTCACCCTAAACCGTTGTCGTACCATAACCTGTACCCTAAACCGTCCCCGTCCCCGTCCCCTAAACTTAACCCTAAACCTCACCCTTACCCGTAGCCTTACCCTAACCCGTCCCCTATTCCTAACCTATACGCTGACTCTAACCCGTACCCTAACATGTACGCTCACCCTAAAGAGTTGTCGTACACTAACCTCTACCCTAAACCGTCCCCGTCCCCGTCCCCTAACCCTAACCCTAACCCTTACCCGAAGCCTTACCCTAACAAGTCACCAATCCTAACCCGTACGCTAACACTAACACATAACCTAACACGTACGCTCACCCTAAACCATTGTCGTACCCTAACCTATACCCTAAACAGTCCCCGTACCCTAACGCTAACCCTAACCCAAACACTTACCCGAAGCCTTACCCTACCCGTCCCCTAATCCTAACCCGTACGCTAACACTAAACTTTACCCTAACACGTACGCACACTCTAAACTGTTGTCATATCCTATCCTGTACCCTAAACCTTCCCCGTGCCCGTCCCCTAACCCTAACCCTAACCCTTACCCGAAGCCTTATCCTAACCCGTACCCTAATCATAACCTGTAGGCTAACACTAACCCGTACCCTAAAACGCACACTCACCCTAAACCGTTTTCGTACACTAACCTGTACCCTAAACCATCCCCGTCCACTAAACCTAACCCTAACCCTAACCCTAACCCTTACCCGAAGCCTTACCCTAACCTGTCCCCTAATCCTAACCCGTACGCTAACACTAACCCGTGCCCTAACACATACGCTCACCCTAAAGCATTGTCGTACCCTAACCTGTACCCTAAACCGTCCCCGTCCCCTAACCCTAACCCTAACCCTAATACTAACCCTTACCCGAAGCCTTCCGTTAACCCGCCCCCTAATCCTAACCCGTACGCTAACCCTAACACGTACCCTAACACGTACGCTCACCCTAAACCGTTGTCGTACCCTAAACTGTACCCTGAACCGTCCCCATCCCCAAACACTAACCCTAACCCTTACCCGAAGCCTTACACTAACCTGTCCCCTAATCCTAACCCGTATGCTAACACTAACCCGTACCCTAACACGTAGGCTCACTCTAAACCGTTCTCGTACACTAACCTGTACCCTAAACCGTCCCCATCCCCTAACCCTAACCCTAACCCTCACCCGGAGCCTTACCCTAACCCGTCCTCTAATCCTAAACCGTACGCTAACACTAACCCGTACCCTAACATGTTCGCTCACCCTAAACCGTTATCTTAACCTAAGCTGTACCCTAAACAGTTCCCGTCGCCTAAACATAACCGTAACCCTAACCCTAACACTAACACTTACCCGAAGGCTTACCCTAACCCGTCCCATAATCCTAAACCGTACGCTAACACTAACCCGTACCCTAACACGTATGCTCACCCTAAACCGTTGTCGTAGCCTAACCTGTACCCTAAACCTCCCCATGCCCTAACACTTACCCTAAACCTAACCCTAACCCTAACCCTTACCCGAAGCCTTACCCTAACCCATCACCTAATCGGAACCCGTACGCTAACACTAAACCATACCCTATCACGTACGCTCACCCTAAACCGTTGTTGTACCCTAACCTGTACCCTAAACCCTCCCCATCCCCTAACCCTAACCCTAAACCTAACCCTAAACCTAACCCTTACCCGAAGCTTATCCTAACCCGTCCCCTAATCCTAACCCGTTCGCTAACACTAACACATAACCTACCACGTACGCTCACCCTAAAGCATTGTTGTACCCTAACGTGTACCCTAAACCGTTCCCATGCCCTAACCCTAACCCTAACCCTAACCCAAACCCTAACCCTTACCCGGAGCCTTACCCTAACCCGTCCCCTAATCCTAACCCGTACGCTAACACTAACCTGTGCCCTAACACGTACGCTCAACCTAAACCATTGTCGTACCCTAACCTGTACCCTAAACCGTCCCCTAACCCTAACCCTAACCCTAACACTTACCCGAAATCTTACCCTAACCCGTCCTTCTAATCCTAACCTGTACGCTAACAGTAAACTGTGCCCTAACATGTACCCTCACCCTAAACCGTTGTCCTACCCTAACCTGTACCCTAAACCGTCCCCGTCCCTAACCGTAACCCTAACACATACCCGAAGCCTTACCCTAACCCGTGTCCTGATCCTAACCCGTACGTTAACACTAACCCGTACCCTAACACGTACGCTCACCCTAAACCGTTGCCGTACCCCAACCTGTACCCTAAACCGTCCCCGTCCCCTAACCCTAACCCTAACCCTAAACCAAAACCTAACCTTTACCCGAAGCTTTACCCTAACCCATCCCATAATCCTATCCCGTACGCTAACCCTAACCCTTACCCTACCACGTACGCTCACCCTAAACCGTTGTCGTACCCTAACCTGTACCCTAAACCGTCCCCGTCCCCTAACAGTAAACCTAAACCTAACCCTAACCCTAACCCTTAACCGAAGCCTTACTCTAACCCGTTCCTTAATCCTAACCCGTACGCTAACACTAAACCGAGTCCTAACACGTACGCTCACCCTAAAACTTTGTCGTACCCTAACCTGTACCCTAAACCGTCCCCATCCCGTAACCCTTACCCTAACCCTAACAATTACCCGAATCCTTAACCTAACCCGTCCTCTAATCCTAACACGTACGCTAACAGTAAACCGTGCCCTAACACATACGCTCAACCTAAACCGTTGTCGTACCCTAACCTGTACCCTAAACCGTCCCCGTTCCCTAAACCTAACCCTAACCATAACCCTTACCCGAAGCCTTACCCTAACCCGTCCCCTGATCCTATCACGTACGCTAACACTAACCCATACCCTATCACGTACGCTCACCCTAAACATTTGTCGTACACTAACCTGTACCCTAAACCGTCCCCGTCCCTTAACCCTAACCGTAACCCTAACCCTAACCCTAACCCTAACGCTTACCCGAAGCCTTACCCTAACCCGTCCCATAATCCTAACCCGTACGCTAACACTAACCCGTACCCTAACACGTACGCTCACCCTAAACCGTTGACGTACCCTAACCTGTACCCTAAACCGTCCCCGTCCCCTAACCCTAACCCTAACCCTAACCCTTACCAGAAGCCTTACCCTAACCCGTCCCGTAATCCTAACCCGTACGCTAACACTAACCCGTACCCTAACACGTACGCTCACCCTAAAACCTTGTCGTACCCTAACCTGTACCATAAATCGTCCCTGTCCCCTAACCCTAACTCTAACCCTAACCTTAAACCTTACCCGAAGCCTTACACTAACCGGTCCCCTAAACCTAACCCGCACGCTAACACTAACCCGTGCCCTAACACGTACGCTCACCCGAAACATTTGTCGTACACTAAGCTGTACCCTAAACCGTCCCCATTACCTAACACTAACCTGAACCCTAACCATAACCCTAAACCTTACCCGAAGCCTTAACCTAACCCGTCTCCTAATCCTAACCGTATGCTAACACTAACCCGTGCCCTAACACGTACGCTCACCCTAAAGCGTTGTCGTACCCTAACCTGTACCCTAAACCGTTCCTGTCCCTGTACCCTAACCCTAACCCTAACCCAAACCCTAACCCTTACCCGAAGCCTTACACTAACCCATCCCATAATCCTAAAAGCTACGCTAACACTAACCCGTGCCCTAACACGTACACTCACCCTAAACCGTTGTCGTACATTAACCTGTACCCTAAATCGTCCCTGTCCCCTAACCCTAACCCTAACCCTAATCCTTACCCGAAGCCTTACCCTAACTCGTCCCCTAATTCTAACCCGTATGCTAACACTAACCTGTATCCTAACACATACGCTCACCCTAAAACTTTGTCGTACACTAAGCTGTACCCTAAATCGTCCCCGTCCCCTAACCCTAAACCTAACCCTTACACAAAGCCTTACCCTAACCCGTCCCCTAATCCTAACCCGTACGCTAACACTAACCCGTAACCTAACCCGTATGCTCAACCTAAACCGTTCTCGTACACTAACCTGTACCCTAAACCGTCCCGTCCCCGTCCCCTAACCCTAGCCCTTACCCGAAACCTTACCCTAACATGTCCCCTATACCTAACCCGTACGCTAACACTATCCCGTACCCTTACACGTACGCTCACCTTAAAACGTTGTCGTACACTAACCTGTAACCTAAACCGTCTCCGTCCCCTAACCCTAACCCTAACCCTAACCCTAACCCTAACCCTTACCCGGAGCCTTACCCTAACCTGTCCCCTAATCCTAACCCGTACGCTAACACTAACCCTTACCCTAACACGTACGCTCACCCTAACCCGTTGTCGTACCCTAACCTGTACCCTAAACCGTCCCTCTACCCTAAACCTAACCCTAACCCTTATCCTAACCCTAAAGCTTACCCGAAGCCTTACCCTAACCCGTCCCATAATCCTAACCCGTACGCTAACACTAACCCGTACCCTAACATGTACGCTCACCCTAAACGGTTGTCGTACCCTAAACTGTACCCTAAACCATCCCTGTCCCTGACCATTAACCCTAACCCTAACCCTAACCCTTACCCGACGCCTTACCCTAACCCGTCCCATAATCCTAAACCGTACGCTAACACTAACCCGTACCCTAACATGTACGCTCACCCTAAACTGTTGTCGTACCCTAACCTGTACCCTAAACCGTCCCTGTCCCCGACCCTTAACCCTAAGCCTAACCCTAACCCTAACCCTTACCTGACGCCTTACCCTAACCCGTCCCCAAATCCTAACCCGTACGCTAACACTAACCCGTACCCTAACACGCACGCTCACCCTAAACCGTTGTGGTACCCTAACATGTACCCTAAACCGAACCCATCCCCTAACCCTAACCCTAACCCTAAACCTAAACCTAACCCTTACCCGAAGCCTTACCATAACCCGTCCTCTAATCCTAACCCGTACGCTAACAGTAAACTGTGCCCTAACATGTACGCTGAACCTAAACCATTGTCCTACCCTAACCTGTACCCTAAACCGTCCCACTCCCCTAACCCTAACCCTAACCCTAACCCTAACCCTTACACCAAGCCTTACCCTAACCCGTGCCCTAATCCTAACCCGTACGCTAACACTAACCCATACCCTAACACGTACGCTCACCCTAAACCGCTGTCGTACACTAACCTGTACCCTAAACCGTCCCCGTCCCCGTCCCCGTCCCCTAACCCTAACCCTAAACCTAACCCTTACCCGAAGCCTTACCCTAACCCGTCCCCTAATCCTAACCCGTACGCTAACACTAACCCGTGCCCTAACACGTACGCTCACCCTAAAGTGTGGTTGTACCCTAACCAGTACACTAAACCGTCCCCGTCCCCGTTCCCTAACCCTAACCCTAACCCAAACCCTAAGCCTTACCCGAAGCCTTACCCTAACCCGTCTCATAATCCTAACCGATACGCTAAAACTAACCCATGCCCTAACACATACGCTCACCCTAAACCGTTGTCATACCCTAACCTGTACCCTAAACCGTCCCCGTCCCCTAACCCTAACCCTAATCCTTACCCGAAGCCTTACACTAACCCGTCCCCTAATCCTAACCCATACGCTAACTCTAACCCGTATCCTAACACGTACGCTCACCCTAAACCATTCTCATACACTAACCTGTACCCTAAACCATCCCCGTCAACTAACCTTAACCCTAACCCTTACCCGAAGCCTTACCATAACCCGTCCTCTAATCCTAACCCGTACGCTAACAGTAAACTGTGCCCTAAAATGTACACTCAACCTAAACAATTGTCCTACCCTAACTTGTACCCTAAACCGTCCCCGTCCCCTAACCGTAACCCTAAACCTAGCCCTAAACCTAAACCTTACCGCAAGCCTTACCCTAACCCGACCCTTAATCCTAACCCGTACGCTAACACTAACCCATACCCTAACACGCACGCTCACCCTAAACCTTTGTCGTACCCTAACATGTACCCTAAACCGTCCCCGTCCCCTAACCCTAACCCTAACCCTAACCCTAACCCTAACACTTACCCGAAGCATTACACTAACCCGTCCCCTAATCCTAATCCGTACGCTAACACTAACCCGTGTCCTAACACGTACCCTCACCCTAAACCGTTGTCGTACCCTAACCTGTACCCTAAACCGTCACCGTCCCCTAGCCCTAACCCTAACCCTAACCCTTACGCGAAGCCTTAACCTAACCCGTCCCCAATCCTAACCCGTACGCTAACCCTAACAAGTACCCTAACACATACGCTCACCCTAAACTGTTGTCGTACACTAACCTGTAACCTAAACCGTCCCCGTCCCCTAACCCTAACCCTAACTCTAACCCTAATCCTAACCCTAACACTTACCCGAAGCCTTACCCTAACCCGTCCCATAATCCTAACCCGTACGCTAACACTAACCCGTACCCTAACACTTACGCTCACCCTAAATCGTTTTCGTACCCTAACCTGTACCCTAAACCATCCCCGTCCCCTAACCCTAACCCTAACACTATCCCTAACCCTTACCCGAAGCCTTACCATAACTCGGCCCCCAATTCTAAACCATACGCTAACACTAACCCGTACCCTAACACGTACGCTCACCCTAAAACTTTGTCGTACCCTAACCTGTACCCTAAGTCGTCCCCTTCCCCTAAGCCTAACCCTAACCCTAATATTTACCCGAAGCCTTACCCTAAACCGTCCCCTAATCCTAACCCGTACGCTAACACTAACCCGTACCCTAACACGTACGCTCACCCTAAACCGTTGTCGTACCATAACCTGTACCCTAAACCGCCCCATCCCCTAACCCTAACCCTAAACCTAACCCTAATCCTAACCCTTACCCGAAGCCTTACCCTAACCCGTCCCATAATCATAACCCGTACGCTAACACTAACCCGTGCCCTAACACGTAGGCTCACCATAAATCATTGTCGTACCCTAACCTGTACCCTAAACCATCCCCATCCCCGTCCCCGTCTCCTAACCCTAACCCGAACCCTAACCCTAACCCTTACCCGAAGACTTACCCTAACCTGTCCCCTAATCCTAACCCTTACGCTAACACTAACCCTTGCCCTAACAGGTACACTCACCCTAAACCGTTGTCTTACCCTAACCTGTACCCTAAACGTCCCTGTACCCTAACCCTAACCCTAACACTAACCCTAAACCGAAACCTTACCCGAAGCCTTACCCTAACCCGTCCCCTAATCCTAAACCGTACGCTAACCCTAACCCTTGCCCAAGCACGTACGCTCACCCTAAACCGCTGTCGTACCCTAAACTGTACCCTAAACCGTCCCCGTCCCCTAACCCTAACCCTAACCCTAAACCTTACCCGAAGCCTTCCCCTAACCCGTCCCCTAATCCTAACACATACGCTAACACAAACCCATGCCCTAAAACGAATGCTCACCCTAAACCGCTGTCGTACATTAACCTGTACCCTAAACCGTCCCCGTCCCCGTCCCCTAACCCTAACCCTAAACCTAAACCTTACCCGAAGCCTTACCCAAACCCGTCCCCTAATCCTAACCCGTATGCTAACACTAACCCGTACCCTAACAGGTACGCTCACCCTAAAGCGTGGTCGTACCCTAACCTGTACACTAAACCGTCCCCGTCCCCGTTCCCTAACCCTAACCCTATCCCAAACCCTACCCCTTACCCGAAGCCTTACCCTAACCCGTCCCATAATCCTAAATAATACGCTAAAACTACCCCATGCCCTAACACATACGCTCACCCTAAACCGTTGTCGTACCCTAACCTGTACCCTAAACCGTCCCTGTAGCCTAACCCTAACCCTAACCCTAACCCTAACCCTTACCCGAAGCCTTACCCTAACCCGTCCCATAATCGTACCCCGTATGCTAACACTAACCCGTACCCTAACATGTACGCTCACCCTAAACCGTTGTCGTACCATAACCTGTACCCTAAACCGTCCCCGTCCCCGTCCCCTAAACTTAACCCTAAACCTCACCCTTACCCGTAGCCTTACCCTAACCCGTCCCCTATTCCTAACCTATACGCTAACTCTAACCCGTACCCTAACATGTACGCTCACCCTAAAGAGTTGTCGTACACTAACCTCTACCCTAAACCGTCCCCGTCCCCGTCCCCTAACCCTAACCCTAACCCTAACCCTTACCCGAAGCCTTACCCTAACAAGTCCCCTATCCTAACCCGTACGCTAACACTAACACATACCCTAACACGTACGCTCACCCTAAACCGTTGTCGTACCCTACCCTATACCCTAAACAGTCCCCGTACCCTAACCCTAACCCTAACCCTAACCCTTACCCGAAGCCTTACCCTAACCCGTCCCCTAATCCTAACCCGTACGCTAACACTAAACCTTACCCTAACACGTACGCACACTCTAAACTGTTGTCATATCCTATCCTGTACCCTAAACCTTCCCCGTGCCCGTCCCCTAACCCTAACCCTAACCCTTACCCGAAGCCTTACCCTAACCTGTCCCCTAATCCTAACCCGTACGCTAACACTAACCCTTACCCTAACACCTACGTACACCCTAAACTGTTGTCAAATCCTATCCTGTACCCTAAACCTTCCCCGTTCCTGTCCCCTAACCCTAACCCTAACCCTTACCCGAAGCCTTACCCTAAACTGTCCCCTAATCCTAACCCGTACGCTAACACTAACCCGTGCCCTAACACATACGCTCACCCTAAAGCGTTGTTGTACCCTAACCTGTACCCTAAACCGTCCCCGTCCTCTAACCCTAACACTAACCCTAATACTAAACCTTACCCGAAGTCTTCCGTTAACCCGCCCCCTAAACCTAACCCGTACACTAACGCTAACCCATACCCTAACACGTACGCTCACCCTAAACAGTTGTCGTACCCTAAACTGTACCCTAAACCGTCCCCATCCCCAAACCCTAACCCTAACCCTTACCCGAAGCCTTACACTAACCTGTCCCCTAATCCTAACCCGTACGCTAACACTAACCCGTACCCTAACACATAGGCTCACTCTAAACCGTTCTCATACACTAACCTGTACCCTAAACCGTCCCCATCCCCTAACCCTAACCCTAACCCTTACCCGGAGCCTTATCCTAACCCGTCCTCTAATCCTAAACCGTACGCTAACACTAACCCGTACCCTAACATGTTCGCTCACCCTAAACCGTTATCTTAACCTAAGCTGTACCCTAAACAGTCCCCGTCGCCTAAACATAACCGTAACCCTAACCCTAACACTAACACTTACCCGAAGGCTTACCCTAACCCGTCCCCTAATCCTAAACCGTACGCTAACACTAACCCGTACCCTAACACGTACGCTCAGCCTAAACCGTTGTCGTAGCCTAACCTGTACCCTAAACCCTCCCCATGCCCTAACACTAACCCTAAACCTAACCCTAACCCTAACCCTTACCCGAAACCTTACCCTAACCCATCACCTAATCGGAACCCGTACGCTAACACTAACCCATACCCTATCACGTACGCTCACCCTAAACCGTTGTTGTACCCTAACCTGTACCCTAAACCCTCCCCATCCCCTAACCCTAACCCTAAACCTAACCCTAACCCTAACCCTTACCCGAAGCTTATCCTAACCCGTCCCCTAATCCTAATCCATTCGCTAACCCTAACACATACCCTACCACGTACGCTCACCCTAAAGCATTGTTGTACCCTAACGTGTACCCTAAACCGTTCCTGTGCCCTAACCCTAACCCTAAACCTAACCCAAACCCTAACCCTTACCCGGAGCCTTACCCTAACCCGTCCCCTAATCCTAACCCGTACGCTAACACTAACCTGTGCCCTAACACGTACGCTCAACCTAAACCATTGTCGTACCCTAACCTGTACCCTAAACCGTCCCCTAACCCTAACCCTAACCCTAACCCTTACCCGAAGCCTTACCCTAACCCGTCCCCTAATCCTAACCCGTACGCTAACACTAAACCTTACCCTAACACGTACGCACACTCTAAACTGTTGTCATATCCTATCCTGTACCCTAAACCTTCCCCGTGCCCGTCCCCTAACCCTAACCCTAACCCTTACCCGAAGCCTTACCCTAACCTGTCCCCTAATCCTAACCCGTACGCTAACACTAACCCTTACCCTAACACCTACGTACACCCTAAACTGTTGTCAAATCCTATCCTGTACCCTAAACCTTCCCCGTTCCTGTCCCCTAACCCTAACCCTAACCCTTACCCGAAGCCTTACCCTAAACTGTCCCCTAATCCTAACCCGTACGCTAACACTAACCCGTGCCCTAACACATACTCTCACCCTAAAGCGTTGTTGTACCCTAACCTGTACCCTAAACCGTCCCCGTCCTCTAACCCTAACACTAACCCTAATACTAACCCTTACCCGAAGCCTTCCGTTAAGCTGCCCCCTAATCCTAACCCGTACGCTAACGCTAACCCATACCCTAACACGTACGCTCACCCTAAACAGTTGTCGTACCCTAAACTGTACCCTAAACCGTCCCCATCCCCAAACCCTAACCCTAACCCTTACCCGAAGCCTTACACTAACCTGTCCCCTAATCCTAACCCGTACGCTAACACTAACCCGTACCCTAACACATAGGCTCACTCTAAACCGTTCTCGTACACTAACCTGTACCCTAAACCGTCCCCATCCCCTAACCCTAACCCTAACCCTTACCCGGAGCCTTACCCTAACCCATCCTCTAATCCTAAACCGTACGCTAACACTAACCCGTACCCTAACATGTTCGCTCACCCTAAACCGTTATCTTAACCTAAGCTGTACCCTAAACAGTCCCCGTCGCCTAAACATAACCGTAACCCTAACCCTAACACTAACACTTACCCGAAGGCTTACCCTAACCCGTCCCCTAATCCTAAACCGTACGCTAACACTAACCCGTACCCTAACACGTACGCTCAGCCTAAACCGTTGTCGTAGCCTAACCTGTACCCTAAACCCTCCCCATGCCCTAACACTTACCCTAAACCTAACCCTAACCCTAACCCTTACCCGAAGCCTTACCCTAACCCATCACCTAATCGGAACCCGTACGCTAACACTAACCCATACCCTATCACGTACGCTCACCCTAAACCGTTGTTGTACCCTAACCTGTACCCTAAACCCTCCCCATCCCCTAACCCTAACCCTAAACCTAACCCTAACCCTAACCCTTACCCGAAGCTTATCCTAACCCGTCCCCTAATCCTAATCCATTCGCTAACCCTAACACATACCCTACCACGTACGCTCACCCTAAAGCATTGTTGTACCCTAACGTGTACCCTAAACCGTTCCTGTGCCCTAACCCTAACCCTAAACCTAACCCAAACCCTAACCCTTACCCGGAGCCTTACCCTAACCCGTCCCCTAATCCTAACCCGTACGCTAACACTAACCTGTGCCCTAACACGTACGCTCAACCTAAACCATTGTCGTACCCTAACCTGTACCCTAAACCGTCCCCTAACCCTAACCCTAACCCTAAACCTTACCCGAAGCCTTACTCTAACCTGTCCTCTAATCCTAACCTGTACGCTAACAGTAAACTGTGACCTAACATGTACCCTCACCCTAAACCGTTGTCCTACCCTAACCTGTACTCTAAACCGTCCCCATCCCCTAACCCTAACCCAAACCCTAACCCTAAACTTAACCCTTACTCGAAGCCTTACCCTAACACGTCCACTAATCCTAACCCTTACGCTTACACTAACAATTATCCTAACACGTACGCTCATCCTAAACCTTTGTCGTACCCTAAACTGTACCCTAAACCGTCCCGTCCCCGTCCCCGTCCGCTAACCCTAACCCTAACCCTAACCCTTACCCGAAGCCTTACCCTAACCCGTCCCCTAATCCTAACCCGTACGCTAACACTAACACTTATTCTAACACGTACGCTCATCGTAAACCGTTGTCGTACCCTAACCTGTAACCTAAACCGTCCCCGTCCCCTAAGCCTAACTCTAACCCTAACCGTAACCTTTACCCGAAGCCTTACCCTTTCCTGTCCACTAATCCTAACCCGTACGCTAACACTCACCCTTGCCCTAACACGTACACTCACCCTAAACCGTTGTCGTACCCTAACCTGTACCCTAAACCATCCCTGTACCCTAACCCTAACCATAACCCTAACCCTAACACTTACCCGAAGCCTTACCCTAACCCGTCCCATAATCCTAACCCGTACGCTAACACTAACCCGTACCCTAACTCGTACACTCACCGTAAACCATTGTCATACCCTAACCTGTACCCTAAACCATACCCGTCCCCTAACCCTAACCCTAACCCTAACCCTAACCCTATCCATTACCCGAAGCCTTACCCTAACCAGTCCCCTAAGTCTAACCCGTACGCTAACACTAACAAGTGCCCTAACATGTACGCTCACCCTAAAGCGTGGTCGTACCCTAACCTGTACCCTAAACCGTCCCCGTCCCCGTGCCCTAACCCTAACCCAAACCCTAACTCTTACCCGAAGCCTTACCGTAAACCATCCCATAATCCTAACCGATACGCTAAAACTAACCCATGCCCTAACACGTACGCTCAGCCTAAACCGTTGTCGTACCCTAACCTGTATGCTAAACCGTCCCCGTCCCGTAGCCCTAACCCTAACCCTAACCCGAAGCCTTACCCTAACCCATCCCCTAATCCTAACACGTACGCTAACTCTAACCTGTACCCTAACACGTACGCTCACCCTAAACCGTTGTCATACACTATCCTGTACCCTAAACTGTCCCCTTCCCCTAACCCTAACCCTAACCCTAAGCCTAACACTTGCCCGAAGCCTTACCCTAACCACTTCCCTAATCCTAACCCGTACGCTAACACTAAATCGTACCCTAACACGTACGCTCACCCTAAACCTTTTGCGTACGCTAACCTATACCCTAAACCGTCCCCGTAACCTAACCCTAACTCTAACCCTAACCCTTACCCGAAGCCTTACCCTAACCCGTCCCCTAATCCTAACCCATACGCTAAAACTAACCCTTACCCTAACCCGTACGCGCACCCTAAACTGTTCTCATATCCTAACCTATACCCTAAACCTTCCCCGTCCCCGTCCACGTCCCCTAAACCTATCCCTAAGCCTAACCCTAACCCTTACCCGAAGCCTTACACTAACCCGTCCCCTAATCCTAACTCGTACGCTAACACTAACCCGTACCCTAACACGTACGCTCACCCTAAACCGTTGTCGTACCCTAACCTGTACCCTAAACCGTCCCCGTCCCCTAACCCTAAATCTAACTCTAACCCTAACACTTACCCGAAGCCTTACCGTAACCCGTCCCCTAATCCTAACTCGTACACTAACACTAACATGTGCCCTAACACGTACGCTCAACCTAAAGAGTTGTCGTACCCTAACCTGTACACTAAACCGTCCCCGTCCCCTAACCCTAACCCTAACCCTAACCCTAAGACTTACCCGAAGCCTTACCCTAACCTGTCCCCAAATCCTAACCCGTACGCTAACACTAACCCATACCCTAACACGTATGCTCACCCAAAAACGTTGTCGTACACTAACCTGTACCCTAAACAGTCCCCTAACCCTAACCCTAGCCCTAACCCTAACCCTTACCCGAAGCCTTACCCTAACCCGTCCCCTATTCCTAACCCGTACGCGAACACTAACACGTACCCTAACACGTACGCTCACTCTGAACCGTTGTTGTACACTAAACTGGACCCTAAGCCGTCCCCGTCCCTTAACCCGAACCCTAACCCTAACCCTAACCCTAACCCTAACCCTAACCCTTACTCGAAGCCTTCCCATAACCCGTAACCTAATGCTAACCCGTACGTTAACACTAACCCGTAACCTAACACGTACGCTCAGCCTAAACCGTTGTCGTATCCTAACCTGTACCCTAAACCGTCCCTGTCACCTAACCCTAACTGTAAACCTAACCCTAACACTAACCCTTACCCGAAGCCTTTCCCTAACCCGTCCCCTAATCCTAACCCGTACGCTAACACTAACTTGTACCCTAAAACGTATGCTCACACTAAACAGTTGTTGTACACTAACCTGTACCCTAAACCGTCCCCGTCCCCTAACCATAACCCTAACCCTTACCCGACGCCTTACCCTAATCCTAACCTGTACGCTAACATTAACCCGTAACCTAACACTAACCCGTACCCTAACATGTACACTCACCCTAAACAGTTGTCGTACACTAAACTGTACCCTAAACCGTCCCCGTCCCCTAACCCTAACCCTAACCATAACCCTAACCCTAAACCTTACCCGAAGCCTTACCCTAACGCATCCCCTACTCCTAACCCATACGCTAACACTAACCCATACACTAACACATACGCTCACCCTAAACCCTTGTTGTACCCTAACCTGTACCCTAAACTGTCCCCGTCCCCGTCCCCTAACCCTAACCCTAGCCCTAACCGTAACCCTTACCCGAAGCCTTACACTAACCCGTCCCCTAATCCTAAATCGTACGCTAACACTAACCCGTACCCTAACATGTACGCTCACCCTAAAGCGTTGTCGTACCCTAACCTGTACCCTAAACCGTGTCCGTCCCCTAACCCTAACCCTAACGCTAACCCTTACCCGAAGCCTTACCCTATCCCGTCCCGTAATCCTAACCCGTACGCTAACACAAACCCGTACCCTAACACGTACGCTCACCCTAAACGGTTGTCGTACACTAACCTGTACCCTAAACCCTCCCCATCCCCTAACCCTAACCCTAAACCTAACCCTAACCCTAACCCTTACGCGAAGCCTTACTGTAACCCATCACATAAACCGAACCCGTACGCTAACACTAACCCATACCCTACCACGTACGCTCACCCTAAACCGTTGTTGTACCCTAACCTGTACCCTAAACCCTCCACATCCCCTAACCCTAACCCTAAACCTAACCCTAACCCTAACCTTTACCCGAAGCTTACCCTAACCCGTACCCTAATCCTAACCCGTTGGCTAACACTAACCCATACCCTACCACGTACGCTCACCTTAAACCGTTTTTGTACCCTAACCTTTACCCAAAACTGTTCCCGTGCCCTAACCCTAACCCTAACCCTAACCCTTACCCGAAGCTTACCCAAACCCGTACCCTAATCCTAACCCGTTCGCTAACACTAACCCGTACCCTAACACGTACGCTCACCCTAAACGGTTGTCGTACCCTAAACTGTACCCTAAACCATCCCTGTCCCTGACCATTAACCCTAACCCTAACCCTAACCCTAACCCTTACCTGACGCCTTACCCTAACCCGTCCCATAATCCTAACCCGTACGCTAACACTATCCCGTACCCTTACACGTACGCTCACCTTAAAACGTTGTCCTACACTAACCTGTAACCTAAACCGTCTCCGTCCCCTAACCCTAACCCTAACCCTAACCCTAACCCTAACCCTAAACCTTACCCGAAGCCTTACACTAACCCGTCCCCTAATCCTAAACCGTACGCTGACACTAACACGTAGCCTAACATGTACGCTCACCCTAAACCGTTTTCGTACACTAACCTGTACCCTAAACCGTGTCCGTCCCCTATACCTAACCCTAACCCTAACCCTAACCCTAACCCTTACCCGGAGCCTTACCCTAACCCGTCCTCTAATCCTAAACCGTACGCTAACACTAACCCGTACCCTAACATGTTCGCTCACCCTAAACCGTTATCTTAACCTAAGCTGTACCCTAAACAGTCCCCGTCGCCTAAACATAACCGTAACCCTAACCCTAACACTAACACTTACCCGAAGGCTTACCCTAACCCGTCCCCTAATCCTAAACCGTACGCTAACACTAACCCGTACCCTAACACGTACGCTCAGCCTAAACCGTTGTCGTAGCCTAACCTGTACCCTAAACCCTCCCCATGCCCTAACACTAACCCTAAACCTAACCCTAACCCTAACCCTTACCCGAAACCTTACCCTAACCCATCACCTAATCGGAACCCGTACGCTAACACTAACCCATACCCTATCACGTACGCTCACCCTAAACCGTTGTTGTACCCTAACCTGTACCCTAAACCCTCCCCATCCCCTAACCCTAACCCTAAACCTAACCCTAACCCTAACCCTTACCCGAAGCTTATCCTAACCCGTCCCCTAATCCTAATCCATTCGCTAACCCTAACACATACCCTACCACGTACGCTCACCCTAAAGCATTGTTGTACCCTAACGTGTACCCTAAACCGTTCCTGTGCCCTAACCCTAACCCTAAACCTAACCCAAACCCTAACCCTTACCCGGAGCCTTACCCTAACCCGTCCCCTAATCCTAAACCGTACGCTAACACTAACCTGTGCCCTAACACGTACGCTCAACCTAAACCATTGTCGTACCCTAACCTGTACCCTAAACCGTCCCCTAACCCTAACCCTAACCCTAACCCTTACCCGAAGCCTTACCCTAACCCGTCCCCTAATCCTAACCCGTACGCTAACACTAAACCTTACCCTAACACGTACGCACACTCTAAACTGTTGTCATATCCTATCCTGTACCCTAAACCTTCCCCGTGCCCGTCCCCTAACCCTAACCCTAACCCTTACCCGAAGCCTTACCCTAACCTGTCCCCTAATCCTAACCCGTACGCTAACACTAACCCTTACCCTAACACCTACGTACACCCTAAACTGTTGTCAAATCCTATCCTGTACCCTAAACCTTCCCCGTTCCTGTCCCCTAACCCTAACCCTAACCCTTACCCGAAGCCTTACCCTAAACTGTCCCCTAATCCTAACCCGTACGCTAACACTAACCCGTGCCCTAACACATACGCTCACCCTAAAGCGTTGTTGTACCCTAACCTGTACCCTAAACCGTCCCCGTCCTCTAACCCTAACACTAACCCTAATACTAAACCTTACCCGAAGTCTTCCGTTAACCCGCCCCCTAAACCTAACCCGTACACTAACGCTAACCCATACCCTAACACGTACGCTCACCCTAAACAGTTGTCGTACCCTAAACTGTACCCTAAACCGTCCCCATCCCCAAACCCTAACCCTAACCCTTACCCGAAGCCTTACACTAACCTGTCCCCTAATCCTAACCCGTACGCTAACACTAACCCGTACCCTAACACATAGGCTCACTCTAAACCGTTCTCATACACTAACCTGTACCCTAAACCGTCCCCATCCCCTAACCCTAACCCTAACCCTTACCCGGAGCCTTATCCTAACCCGTCCTCTAATCCTAAACCGTACGCTAACACTAACCCGTACCCTAACATGTTCGCTCACCCTAAACCGTTATCTTAACCTAAGCTGTACCCTAAACAGTCCCCGTCGCCTAAACATAACCGTAACCCTAACCCTAACACTAACACTTACCCGAAGGCTTACCCTAACCCGTCCCCTAATCCTAAACCGTACGCTAACACTAACCCGTACCCTAACACGTACGCTCAGCCTAAACCGTTGTCGTAGCCTAACCTGTACCCTAAACCCTCCCCATGCCCTAACACTAACCCTAAACCTAACCCTAACCCTAACCCTTACCCGAAACCTTACCCTAACCCATCACCTAATCGGAACCCGTACGCTAACACTAACCCATACCCTATCACGTACGCTCACCCTAAACCGTTGTTGTACCCTAACCTGTACCCTAAACCCTCCCCATCCCCTAACCCTAACCCTAAACCTAACCCTAACCCTAACCCTTACCCGAAGCTTATCCTAACCCGTCCCCTAATCCTAATCCATTCGCTAACCCTAACACATACCCTACCACGTACGCTCACCCTAAAGCATTGTTGTACCCTAACGTGTACCCTAAACCGTTCCTGTGCCCTAACCCTAACCCTAAACCTAACCCAAACCCTAACCCTTACCCGGAGCCTTACCCTAACCCGTCCCCTAATCCTAACCCGTACGCTAACACTAACCTGTGCCCTAACACGTACGCTCAACCTAAACCATTGTCGTACCCTAACCTGTACCCTAAACCGTCCCCTAACCCTAACCCTAACCCTAACCCTTACCCGAAGCCTTACCCTAACCCGTCCCCTAATCCTAACCCGTACGCTAACACTAAACCTTACCCTAACACGTACGCACACTCTAAACTGTTGTCATATCCTATCCTGTACCCTAAACCTTCCCCGTGCCCGTCCCCTAACCCTAACCCTAACCCTTACCCGAAGCCTTACCCTAACCTGTCCCCTAATCCTAACCCGTACGCTAACACTAACCCTTACCCTAACACCTACGTACACCCTAAACTGTTGTCAAATCCTATCCTGTACCCTAAACCTTCCCCGTTCCTGTCCCCTAACCCTAACCCTAACCCTTACCCGAAGCCTTACCCTAAACTGTCCCCTAATCCTAACCCGTACGCTAACACTAACCCGTGCCCTAACACATACTCTCACCCTAAAGCGTTGTTGTACCCTAACCTGTACCCTAAACCGTCCCCGTCCTCTAACCCTAACACTAACCCTAATACTAACCCTTACCCGAAGCCTTCCGTTAAGCTGCCCCCTAATCCTAACCCGTACGCTAACGCTAACCCATACCCTAACACGTACGCTCACCCTAAACAGTTGTCGTACCCTAAACTGTACCCTAAACCGTCCCCATCCCCAAACCCTAACCCTAACCCTTACCCGAAGCCTTACACTAACCTGTCCCCTAATCCTAACCCGTACGCTAACACTAACCCGTACCCTAACACATAGGCTCACTCTAAACCGTTCTCGTACACTAACCTGTACCCTAAACCGTCCCCATCCCCTAACCCTAACCCTAACCCTTACCCGGAGCCTTACCCTAACCCATCCTCTAATCCTAAACCGTACGCTAACACTAACCCGTACCCTAACATGTTCGCTCACCCTAAACCGTTATCTTAACCTAAGCTGTACCCTAAACAGTCCCCGTCGCCTAAACATAACCGTAACCCTAACCCTAACACTAACACTTACCCGAAGGCTTACCCTAACCCGTCCCCTAATCCTAAACCGTACGCTAACACTAACCCGTACCCTAACACGTACGCTCAGCCTAAACCGTTGTCGTAGCCTAACCTGTACCCTAAACCCTCCCCATGCCCTAACACTTACCCTAAACCTAACCCTAACCCTAACCCTTACCCGAAGCCTTACCCTAACCCATCACCTAATCGGAACCCGTACGCTAACACTAACCCATACCCTATCACGTACGCTCACCCTAAACCGTTGTTGTACCCTAACCTGTACCCTAAACCCTCCCCATCCCCTAACCCTAACCCTAAACCTAACCCTAACCCTAACCCTTACCCGAAGCTTATCCTAACCCGTCCCCTAATCCTAATCCATTCGCTAACCCTAACACATACCCTACCACGTACGCTCACCCTAAAGCATTGTTGTACCCTAACGTGTACCCTAAACCGTTCCTGTGCCCTAACCCTAACCCTAAACCTAACCCAAACCCTAACCCTTACCCGGAGCCTTACCCTAACCCGTCCCCTAATCCTAACCCGTACGCTAACACTAACCTGTGCCCTAACACGTACGCTCAACCTAAACCATTGTCGTACCCTAACCTGTACCCTAAACCGTCCCCTAACCCTAACCCTAACCCTAAACCTTACCCGAAGCCTTACTCTAACCTGTCCTCTAATCCTAACCTGTACGCTAACAGTAAACTGTGACCTAACATGTACCCTCACCCTAAACCGTTGTCCTACCCTAACCTGTACTCTAAACCGTCCCCATCCCCTAACCCTAACCCAAACCCTAACCCTAAACTTAACCCTTACTCGAAGCCTTACCCTAACACGTCCACTAATCCTAACCCTTACGCTTACACTAACAATTATCCTAACACGTACGCTCATCCTAAACCTTTGTCGTACCCTAAACTGTACCCTAAACCGTCCCGTCCCCGTCCCCGTCCGCTAACCCTAACCCTAACCCTAACCCTTACCCGAAGCCTTACCCTAACCCGTCCCCTAATCCTAACCCGTACGCTAACACTAACACTTATTCTAACACGTACGCTCATCGTAAACCGTTGTCGTACCCTAACCTGTAACCTAAACCGTCCCCGTCCCCTAAGCCTAACTCTAACCCTAACCGTAACCTTTACCCGAAGCCTTACCCTTTCCTGTCCACTAATCCTAACCCGTACGCTAACACTCACCCTTGCCCTAACACGTACACTCACCCTAAACCGTTGTCGTACCCTAACCTGTACCCTAAACCATCCCTGTACCCTAACCCTAACCATAACCCTAACCCTAACACTTACCCGAAGCCTTACCCTAACCCGTCCCATAATCCTAACCCGTACGCTAACACTAACCCGTACCCTAACTCGTACACTCACCGTAAACCATTGTCATACCCTAACCTGTACCCTAAACCATACCCGTCCCCTAACCCTAACCCTAACCCTAACCCTAACCCTATCCATTACCCGAAGCCTTACCCTAACCAGTCCCCTAAGTCTAACCCGTACGCTAACACTAACAAGTGCCCTAACATGTACGCTCACCCTAAAGCGTGGTCGTACCCTAACCTGTACCCTAAACCGTCCCCGTCCCCGTGCCCTAACCCTAACCCAAACCCTAACTCTTACCCGAAGCCTTACCGTAAACCATCCCATAATCCTAACCGATACGCTAAAACTAACCCATGCCCTAACACGTACGCTCAGCCTAAACCGTTGTCGTACCCTAACCTGTATGCTAAACCGTCCCCGTCCCGTAGCCCTAACCCTAACCCTAACCCGAAGCCTTACCCTAACCCATCCCCTAATCCTAACACGTACGCTAACTCTAACCTGTACCCTAACACGTACGCTCACCCTAAACCGTTGTCATACACTATCCTGTACCCTAAACTGTCCCCTTCCCCTAACCCTAACCCTAACCCTAAGCCTAACACTTGCCCGAAGCCTTACCCTAACCACTTCCCTAATCCTAACCCGTACGCTAACACTAAATCGTACCCTAACACGTACGCTCACCCTAAACCTTTTGCGTACGCTAACCTATACCCTAAACCGTCCCCGTAACCTAACCCTAACTCTAACCCTAACCCTTACCCGAAGCCTTACCCTAACCCGTCCCCTAATCCTAACCCATACGCTAAAACTAACCCTTACCCTAACCCGTACGCGCACCCTAAACTGTTCTCATATCCTAACCTATACCCTAAACCTTCCCCGTCCCCGTCCACGTCCCCTAAACCTATCCCTAAGCCTAACCCTAACCCTTACCCGAAGCCTTACACTAACCCGTCCCCTAATCCTAACTCGTACGCTAACACTAACCCGTACCCTAACACGTACGCTCACCCTAAACCGTTGTCGTACCCTAACCTGTACCCTAAACCGTCCCCGTCCCCTAACCCTAAATCTAACTCTAACCCTAACACTTACCCGAAGCCTTACCGTAACCCGTCCCCTAATCCTAACTCGTACACTAACACTAACATGTGCCCTAACACGTACGCTCAACCTAAAGAGTTGTCGTACCCTAACCTGTACACTAAACCGTCCCCGTCCCCTAACCCTAACCCTAACCCTAACCCTAAGACTTACCCGAAGCCTTACCCTAACCTGTCCCCAAATCCTAACCCGTACGCTAACACTAACCCATACCCTAACACGTATGCTCACCCAAAAACGTTGTCGTACACTAACCTGTACCCTAAACAGTCCCCTAACCCTAACCCTAGCCCTAACCCTAACCCTTACCCGAAGCCTTACCCTAACCCGTCCCCTATTCCTAACCCGTACGCGAACACTAACACGTACCCTAACACGTACGCTCACTCTGAACCGTTGTTGTACACTAAACTGGACCCTAAGCCGTCCCCGTCCCTTAACCCGAACCCTAACCCTAACCCTAACCCTAACCCTAACCCTAACCCTTACTCGAAGCCTTCCCATAACCCGTAACCTAATGCTAACCCGTACGTTAACACTAACCCGTAACCTAACACGTACGCTCAGCCTAAACCGTTGTCGTATCCTAACCTGTACCCTAAACCGTCCCTGTCACCTAACCCTAACTGTAAACCTAACCCTAACACTAACCCTTACCCGAAGCCTTTCCCTAACCCGTCCCCTAATCCTAACCCGTACGCTAACACTAACTTGTACCCTAAAACGTATGCTCACACTAAACAGTTGTTGTACACTAACCTGTACCCTAAACCGTCCCCGTCCCCTAACCATAACCCTAACCCTTACCCGACGCCTTACCCTAATCCTAACCTGTACGCTAACATTAACCCGTAACCTAACACTAACCCGTACCCTAACATGTACACTCACCCTAAACAGTTGTCGTACACTAAACTGTACCCTAAACCGTCCCCGTCCCCTAACCCTAACCCTAACCATAACCCTAACCCTAAACCTTACCCGAAGCCTTACCCTAACGCATCCCCTACTCCTAACCCATACGCTAACACTAACCCATACACTAACACATACGCTCACCCTAAACCCTTGTTGTACCCTAACCTGTACCCTAAACTGTCCCCGTCCCCGTCCCCTAACCCTAACCCTAGCCCTAACCGTAACCCTTACCCGAAGCCTTACACTAACCCGTCCCCTAATCCTAAATCGTACGCTAACACTAACCCGTACCCTAACATGTACGCTCACCCTAAAGCGTTGTCGTACCCTAACCTGTACCCTAAACCGTGTCCGTCCCCTAACCCTAACCCTAACGCTAACCCTTACCCGAAGCCTTACCCTATCCCGTCCCGTAATCCTAACCCGTACGCTAACACAAACCCGTACCCTAACACGTACGCTCACCCTAAACGGTTGTCGTACACTAACCTGTACCCTAAACCCTCCCCATCCCCTAACCCTAACCCTAAACCTAACCCTAACCCTAACCCTTACGCGAAGCCTTACTGTAACCCATCACATAAACCGAACCCGTACGCTAACACTAACCCATACCCTACCACGTACGCTCACCCTAAACCGTTGTTGTACCCTAACCTGTACCCTAAACCCTCCACATCCCCTAACCCTAACCCTAAACCTAACCCTAACCCTAACCTTTACCCGAAGCTTACCCTAACCCGTACCCTAATCCTAACCCGTTGGCTAACACTAACCCATACCCTACCACGTACGCTCACCTTAAACCGTTTTTGTACCCTAACCTTTACCCAAAACTGTTCCCGTGCCCTAACCCTAACCCTAACCCTAACCCTTACCCGAAGCTTACCCAAACCCGTACCCTAATCCTAACCCGTTCGCTAACACTAACCCGTACCCTAACACGTACGCTCACCCTAAACGGTTGTCGTACCCTAAACTGTACCCTAAACCATCCCTGTCCCTGACCATTAACCCTAACCCTAACCCTAACCCTAACCCTTACCTGACGCCTTACCCTAACCCGTCCCATAATCCTAACCCGTACGCTAACACTATCCCGTACCCTTACACGTACGCTCACCTTAAAACGTTGTCCTACACTAACCTGTAACCTAAACCGTCTCCGTCCCCTAACCCTAACCCTAACCCTAACCCTAAACCTTACCCGAAGCCTTACACTAACCCGTCCCCTAATCCTAAACCGTACGCTGACACTAACACGTAGCCTAACATGTACGCTCACCCTAAACCGTTTTCGTACACTAACCTGTACCCTAAACCGTGTCCGTCCCCTATACCTAACCCTAACCCTAACCCTAACCCTAACCCTTACCCGGAGCCTTACCCTAACCCGTCCTCTAATCCTAAACCGTACGCTAACACTAACCCGTACCCTAACATGTTCGCTCACCCTAAACCGTTATCTTAACCTAAGCTGTACCCTAAACAGTCCCCGTCGCCTAAACATAACCGTAACCCTAACCCTAACACTAACACTTACCCGAAGGCTTACCCTAACCCGTCCCCTAATCCTAAACCGTACGCTAACACTAACCCGTACCCTAACACGTACGCTCAGCCTAAACCGTTGTCGTAGCCTAACCTGTACCCTAAACCCTCCCCATGCCCTAACACTAACCCTAAACCTAACCCTAACCCTAACCCTTACCCGAAACCTTACCCTAACCCATCACCTAATCGGAACCCGTACGCTAACACTAACCCATACCCTATCACGTACGCTCACCCTAAACCGTTGTTGTACCCTAACCTGTACCCTAAACCCTCCCCATCCCCTAACCCTAACCCTAAACCTAACCCTAACCCTAACCCTTACCCGAAGCTTATCCTAACCCGTCCCCTAATCCTAATCCATTCGCTAACCCTAACACATACCCTACCACGTACGCTCACCCTAAAGCATTGTTGTACCCTAACGTGTACCCTAAACCGTTCCTGTGCCCTAACCCTAACCCTAAACCTAACCCAAACCCTAACCCTTACCCGGAGCCTTACCCTAACCCGTCCCCTAATCCTAAACCGTACGCTAACACTAACCTGTGCCCTAACACGTACGCTCAACCTAAACCATTGTCGTACCCTAACCTGTACCCTAAACCGTCCCCTAACCCTAACCCTAACCCTAACCCTTACCCGAAGCCTTACCCTAACCCGTCCCCTAATCCTAACCCGTACGCTAACACTAAACCTTACCCTAACACGTACGCACACTCTAAACTGTTGTCATATCCTATCCTGTACCCTAAACCTTCCCCGTGCCCGTCCCCTAACCCTAACCCTAACCCTTACCCGAAGCCTTACCCTAACCTGTCCCCTAATCCTAACCCGTACGCTAACACTAACCCTTACCCTAACACCTACGTACACCCTAAACTGTTGTCAAATCCTATCCTGTACCCTAAACCTTCCCCGTTCCTGTCCCCTAACCCTAACCCTAACCCTTACCCGAAGCCTTACCCTAAACTGTCCCCTAATCCTAACCCGTACGCTAACACTAACCCGTGCCCTAACACATACTCTCACCCTAAAGCGTTGTTGTACCCTAACCTGTACCCTAAACCGTCCCCGTCCTCTAACCCTAACACTAACCCTAATACTAACCCTTACCCGAAGCCTTCCGTTAAGCCGCCCCCTAATCCTAACCCGTACGCTAACGCTAACCCATACCCTAACACGTACGCTCACCCTAAACAGTTGTCGTACCCTAAACTGTACCCTAAACCGTCCCCATCCCCAAACCCTAACCCTAACCCTTACCCGAAGCCTTACACTAACCTGTCCCCTAATCCTAACCCGTACGCTAACACTAACCCGTACCCTAACACATAGGCTCACTCTAAACCGTTCTCGTACACTAACCTGTACCCTAAACCGTCCCCATCCCCTAACCCTAACCCTAACCCTTACCCGGAGCCTTACCCTAACCCATCCTCTAATCCTAAACCGTACGCTAACATTAACCCGTACCCTAACATGTTCGCTCACCCTAAACCGTTATCTTAACCTAAGCTGTACCCTAAACAGTCCCCGTCGCCTAAACATAACCGTAACCCTAACCCTAACACTAACACTTACCCGAAGGCTTACCCTAACCCGTCCCCTAATCCTAAACCGTACGCTAACACTAACCCGTACCCTAACACGTACGCTCAGCCTAAACCGTTGTCGTAGCCTAACCTGTACCCTAAACCCTCCCCATGCCCTAACACTTACCCTAAACCTAACCCTAACCCTAACCCTTACCCGAAGCCTTACCCTAACCCATCACCTAATCGGAACCCGTACGCTAACACTAACCCATACCCTATCACGTACGCTCACCCTAAACCGTTGTTGTACCCTAACCTGTACCCTAAACCCTCCCCATCCCCTAACCCTAACCCTAAACCTAACCCTAACCCTAACCCTTACCCGAAGCTTATCCTAACCCGTCCCCTAATCCTAATCCATTCGCTAACCCTAACACATGCCCTACCACGTACGCTCACCCTAAAGCATTGTTGTACCCTAACGTGTACCCTAAACCGTTCCTGTGCCCTAACCCTAACCCTAAACCTAACCCAAACCCTAACCCTTACCCGGAGCCTTACCCTAACCCGTCCCCTAATCCTAACCCGTACGCTAACACTAACCTGTGCCCTAACACGTACGCTCAACCTAAACCATTGTCGTACCCTAACCTGTACCCTAAACCGTCCCCTAACCCTAACCCTAACCCTAAACCTTACCCGAAGCCTTACTCTAACCTGTCCTCTAATCCTAACCTGTACGCTAACAGTAAACTGTGACCTAACATGTACCCTCACCCTAAACCGTTGTCCTACCCTAACCTGTACTCTAAACCGTCCCCATCCCCTAACCCTAACCCAAACCCTAACCCTAAACTTAACCCTTACTCGAAGCCTTACCCTAACACGTCCACTAATCCTAACCCTTACGCTTACACTAACAATTATCCTAACACGTACGCTCATCCTAAACCTTTGTCGTACCCTAAACTGTACCCTAAACCGTCCCGTCCCCGTCCCCGTCCGCTAACCCTAACCCTAACCCTAACCCTTACCCGAAGCCTTACCCTAACCCGTCCCCTAATCCTAACCCGTACGCTAACACTAACACTTATTCTAACACGTACGCTCATCGTAAACCGTTGTCGTACCCTAACCTGTAACCTAAACCGTCCCCGTCCCCTAAGCCTAACTCTAACCCTAACCGTAACCTTTACCCGAAGCCTTACCCTTTCCTGTCCACTAATCCTAACCCGTACGCTAACACTCACCCTTGCCCTAACACGTACACTCACCCTAAACCGTTGTCGTACCCTAACCTGTACCCTAAACCATCCCTGTACCCTAACCCTAACCATAACCCTAACCCTAACACTTACCCGAAGCCTTACCCTAACCCGTCCCATAATCCTAACCCGTACGCTAACACTAACCCGTACCCTAACTCGTACACTCACCGTAAACCATTGTCATACCCTAACCTGTACCCTAAACCATACCCGTCCCCTAACCCTAACCCTAACCCTAACCCTAACCCTATCCATTACCCGAAGCCTTACCCTAACCAGTCCCCTAAGTCTAACCCGTACGCTAACACTAACAAGTGCCCTAACATGTACGCTCACCCTAAAGCGTGGTCGTACCCTAACCTGTACCCTAAACCGTCCCCGTCCCCGTGCCCTAACCCTAACCCAAACCCTAACTCTTACCCGAAGCCTTACCGTAAACCATCCCATAATCCTAACCGATACGCTAAAACTAACCCATGCCCTAACACGTACGCTCAGCCTAAACCGTTGTCGTACCCTAACCTGTATGCTAAACCGTCCCCGTCCCGTAGCCCTAACCCTAACCCTAACCCGAAGCCTTACCCTAACCCATCCCCTAATCCTAACACGTACGCTAACTCTAACCTGTACCCTAACACGTACGCTCACCCTAAACCGTTGTCATACACTATCCTGTACCCTAAACTGTCCCCTTCCCCTAACCCTAACCCTAACCCTAAGCCTAACACTTGCCCGAAGCCTTACCCTAACCACTTCCCTAATCCTAACCCGTACGCTAACACTAAATCGTACCCTAACACGTACGCTCACCCTAAACCTTTTGCGTACGCTAACCTATACCCTAAACCGTCCCCGTAACCTAACCCTAACTCTAACCCTAACCCTTACCCGAAGCCTTACCCTAACCCGTCCCCTAATCCTAACCCATACGCTAAAACTAACCCTTACCCTAACCCGTACGCGCACCCTAAACTGTTCTCATATCCTAACCTATACCCTAAACCTTCCCCGTCCCCGTCCACGTCCCCTAAACCTATCCCTAAGCCTAACCCTAACCCTTACCCGAAGCCTTACACTAACCCGTCCCCTAATCCTAACTCGTACGCTAACACTAACCCGTACCCTAACACGTACGCTCACCCTAAACCGTTGTCGTACCCTAACCTGTACCCTAAACCGTCCCCGTCCCCTAACCCTAAATCTAACTCTAACCCTAACACTTACCCGAAGCCTTACCGTAACCCGTCCCCTAATCCTAACTCGTACACTAACACTAACATGTGCCCTAACACGTACGCTCAACCTAAAGAGTTGTCGTACCCTAACCTGTACACTAAACCGTCCCCGTCCCCTAACCCTAACCCTAACCCTAACCCTAAGACTTACCCGAAGCCTTACCCTAACCTGTCCCCAAATCCTAACCCGTACGCTAACACTAACCCATACCCTAACACGTATGCTCACCCAAAAACGTTGTCGTACACTAACCTGTACCCTAAACAGTCCCCTAACCCTAACCCTAGCCCTAACCCTAACCCTTACCCGAAGCCTTACCCTAACCCGTCCCCTATTCCTAACCCGTACGCGAACACTAACACGTACCCTAACACGTACGCTCACTCTGAACCGTTGTTGTACACTAAACTGGACCCTAAGCCGTCCCCGTCCCTTAACCCGAACCCTAACCCTAACCCTAACCCTAACCCTAACCCTAACCCTTACTCGAAGCCTTCCCATAACCCGTAACCTAATGCTAACCCGTACGTTAACACTAACCCGTAACCTAACACGTACGCTCAGCCTAAACCGTTGTCGTATCCTAACCTGTACCCTAAACCGTCCCTGTCACCTAACCCTAACTGTAAACCTAACCCTAACACTAACCCTTACCCGAAGCCTTTCCCTAACCCGTCCCCTAATCCTAACCCGTACGCTAACACTAACTTGTACCCTAAAACGTATGCTCACACTAAACAGTTGTTGTACACTAACCTGTACCCTAAACCGTCCCCGTCCCCTAACCATAACCCTAACCCTTACCCGACGCCTTACCCTAATCCTAACCTGTACGCTAACATTAACCCGTAACCTAACACTAACCCGTACCCTAACATGTACACTCACCCTAAACAGTTGTCGTACACTAAACTGTACCCTAAACCGTCCCCGTCCCCTAACCCTAACCCTAACCATAACCCTAACCCTAAACCTTACCCGAAGCCTTACCCTAACGCATCCCCTACTCCTAACCCATACGCTAACACTAACCCATACACTAACACATACGCTCACCCTAAACCCTTGTTGTACCCTAACCTGTACCCTAAACTGTCCCCGTCCCCGTCCCCTAACCCTAACCCTAGCCCTAACCGTAACCCTTACCCGAAGCCTTACACTAACCCGTCCCCTAATCCTAAATCGTACGCTAACACTAACCCGTACCCTAACATGTACGCTCACCCTAAAGCGTTGTCGTACCCTAACCTGTACCCTAAACCGTGTCCGTCCCCTAACCCTAACCCTAACGCTAACCCTTACCCGAAGCCTTACCCTATCCCGTCCCGTAATCCTAACCCGTACGCTAACACAAACCCGTACCCTAACACGTACGCTCACCCTAAACGGTTGTCGTACACTAACCTGTACCCTAAACCCTCCCCATCCCCTAACCCTAACCCTAAACCTAACCCTAACCCTAACCCTTACGCGAAGCCTTACTGTAACCCATCACATAAACCGAACCCGTACGCTAACACTAACCCATACCCTACCACGTACGCTCACCCTAAACCGTTGTTGTACCCTAACCTGTACCCTAAACCCTCCACATCCCCTAACCCTAACCCTAAACCTAACCCTAACCCTAACCCTTACCCGAAGCTTACCCTAACCCGTACCCTAATCCTAACCCGTTGGCTAACACTAACCCATACCCTACCACGTACGCTCACCTTAAACCGTTTTTGTACCCTAACCTTTACCCAAAACTGTTCCCGTGCCCTAACCCTAACCCTAACCCTAACCCTTACCCGAAGCTTACCCAAACCCGTACCCTAATCCTAACCCGTTCGCTAACACTAACCCGTACCCTAACACGTACGCTCACCCTAAACGGTTGTCGTACCCTAAACTGTACCCTAAACCATCCCTGTCCCTGACCATTAACCCTAACCCTAACCCTAACCCTAACCCTTACCTGACGCCTTACCCTAACCCGTCCCATAATCCTAACCCGTACGCTAACACTATCCCGTACCCTTACACGTACGCTCACCTTAAAACGTTGTCCTACACTAACCTGTAACCTAAACCGTCTCCGTCCCCTAACCCTAACCCTAACCCTAACCCTAACCCTAACCCTAAACCTTACCCGAAGCCTTACACTAACCCGTCCCCTAATCCTAAACCGTACGCTGACACTAACACGTAGCCTAACATGTACGCTCACCCTAAACCGTTTTCGTACACTAACCTGTACCCTAAACCGTGTCCGTCCCCTATACCTAACCCTAACCCTAACCCTAAACCTAACCCTTACCCGAAGCCTTACCCTTACCCGTCCCCTAATCCTAACCCGTATGCTAACAATAACACGTACCCTAAAACCTACTGTCACCCTGAACCATTGTCGTACCCTAAACTGTACCCTAAACCGTCCCCGTCCCTTAACCCTAACCCTAACCCTAACCCTAACCCTAATCCTTACCCGAAGCCTTAACATAACCTGTCCCATAATCCTAACCCGTAAACTAACATTAAATTGTAACCTAACACGTACGCTCACACTAAACCGTTGTCGTACCCTAACCTGTACCCTAAACCGTCCCCGTCCCCTAACCCTAACCGTAACCCTAACCCTATCACTAACGCTTACCCGAAGCCTAACACTAACCCGTCCCCTAATCCTAAGCCGTGCACTAACAGTAACCCATACCCCAACATGTACGCTCAACCTAAACCGTTGTTGTACCCTAAACTGTCCCCATCCCCTAACCCTAACCCCAACCCTAACCCTTACCCGAAGCCTTACCCTAACCCGTCCCATAATCCTAACCCGTACGCTAACACTAACCCGTACCCTAACACGTACGCTCACCCTAAACCGTGGACGTACCTTAACCTGTACCTTAAACCGTCCCCGTCCCCTAACCCTAACCCGAACCCTAACACTAACCCTTACCCGAATACTTAACCTAACCTGTCCCCTACTCCTAACCCGTACGCTAACACTAACCCGTACCCTAACACGTACGCTCACCTTAAACCACTGTCATACCCTAACCTGTACCCTAAACAGTCCCCGTCCCCTAACCCTAACCCTAAACCTAACCCTTACCTGAAGACTTACACTAAACCGTACCCTAATACTAACCCGTACGCTATCACTAAACCATACCCTGAGACGTACGCTCACCCTAAAAGGTTGTCGTACTCTAACCTGTACCCTACACCGTCCCCTAACCCTAACCCTAACCCTTACCCGAAGCCTTACCCTAACCCGTCCCCTAATCCTAAACCGTACGCTAACACTAACCCGTGCCCTAACACACACGCTCACCCTAAAGCGTTGTCGTACCCTAACCTGTACCCTAAACCGTCCCTGTCCCCGACCCCTAACCCTAAACCTAACCCTAACCGTAACACTTACCCGAAGCCTTACCCTAACACGTCCCCTAATCCTAACCCGTATGCTAACACTAACCCGTACCCTAACAAGTACGCTCACCCTAAACCATTGTCCTAACCTAACCTGTACCCTAAACCGTCCCCGTCCCCTAACCCTAACCCTAACCCTAAACCAAAACCTAACCTTTACCCGAAGCTTTACCCTAACCCATCCCATAATCCTCTCCCGTACGCTAACCCTAACCCTTACCCTACCACGTACGCTCACCCTAAACCGTTGTCGTACCCTAACCTGTACCCTAAACCGTCCCCGTCCCCTAACAGTAACCCTAAACCTAACCCTAACCCTAACCCTTAACCGAAGCCTTACTCTAACCTGTCCCTTAATCCTAACCCGTACGCTAACACTAAACCGAGTCCTAACACGTACGCTCACCCTAAAACTTTGTCGTACCCTAACCTGTACCCTAAACCGTCCCCATCCCGTAACCCTTACCCTAACCCTAACAATTACCCGAATCCTTAACCTAACCCGTCCTCTAATCCTAACACGTACGCTAACAGTAAACCGTGCCCTAACACATACGCTCAACCTAAACTGTTGTCGTACCCTAACCTGTACCCTAAACCGTCCCCGTTCCCTAAACCTAACCCTAACCATAACCCTTACCCGAAGCCTTACCCTAACCCGTCCCCTGATCCTATCACGTACGCTAACACTAACCCATACCCTATCACGTACGCTCACCCTAAACATTTGTCGTACACTAACCTGTACCCTAAACCGTCCCCGTCCCTTAACCCTAACCGTAACCCTAACCCTAACCCTAACCCTAACGCTTACCCGAAGCCTTACCCTAACCCGTCCCATAATCCTAACCCGTACGCTAACACTAACCCATACCCTAACACGTACGCTCACCCTAAACCGTTGACGTACCCTAACCTGTACCCTAATCCGTCCCCGTCCCCTAGCCCTAACCCTAACCCTAACCCTTACCAGAAGCCTTACCCTAACCCGTCCCGTAATCCTAACCCGTACGCTAACACTAACCCGTACCCTAACACGTACGCTCACCCTAAAACCTTGTCGTACCCTAACCTGTACCATAAATCGTCCCTGTCCCCTAACCCTAACCCTAACCCTAACCTTAAACCTTACCCGAAGCCTTACCCTAACCGGTCCCCTAAACCTAACCCGCACGCTAACACTAACCCGTGCCCTAACACGTACGCTCACCCGAAACATTTGTCGTACACTAAGCTGTACCCTAAACCGTCCCCATTACCTAACACTAACCTGAACCCTAACCATAACCCTAAACCTTACCCGAAGCCTTACCCTAACCCGTCCCCTAATCCTAACCGTATGCTAACACTAACCCGTGCCCTAACACGTACGCTCACCCTAAAGCGTTGTCGTACCCTAACCTGTACCCTAAACCGTTCCTGTCCCTTTACCCTAACCCTAACCCTAACCCAAACCCTAACCCTTACCCGAAGCCTTACACTAACCCATCCCATAATCCTAAACTCTACGCTAACACTAACCCATGCCCTAACACGTACACTCACCCTAAACCGTTGTCGTACATTAACCTGTACCCTAAATCGTCCCTGTCCCCTAACCCTAACCCTAACCCTAATCCTTACCCGAAGCCTTACCCTAACTCGTCCCCTAATTCTAACCCGTATGCTAACACTAACCTGTATCCTAACACATACGCTCACCCTAAAACTTTGTCGTACACTAAGCTGTACCCTAAATCGTCCCCGTCCCCTAACCCTAAACCAAACCCTTACACAAAGCCTTACCCTAACCCGTCCCCTAATCCTAACCCGTACGCTAACACTAACCCGTAACCTAACCCGTATGCTCAACCTAAACCGTTCTCGTACACTAACCTGTACCCTAAACCGTCCCGTCCCCGTCCCCTAACCCTAGCCCTTACCCGAAACCTTACCCTAACATGTCCCCTATTCCTAACCCGTACGCTAACACTATCCCGTACCCTTACACGTACGCTCACCTTAAAACGTTGTCGTACACTAACCTGTAACCTAAACCGTCTCCGTCCCCTAACCCTAACCCTAACCCTAACCCTAACCCTAACCCTTACCCGGAGCCTTACCCTAACCTGTCCCCTAATCCTAACCCGTACGCTAACACTAACCCTTGCCCTAACACGTACGCTCACCCTAACCCGTTGTCGTACCCTAACCTGTACCCTAAACCGTCCCTCCACCCTAACCCTAACCCTAACCCTTATCCTAACCCTAAAGCTTACCCAAAGCCTTACCCTAACCCGTCCCATAATCCTAACCCTTACGCTAACACTAACCCGTACCCTAACATGTACGCTCACCCTAAACGGTTGTCGTACCCTAAACTGTACCCTAAACCATCCCTGTCCCTGACCATTAACCCTAACCCTAACCCTAACCCTAACCCTTACCCGACGCCTTACCCTAACCCGTCCCATAATCCTAACCCGTACGCTAACACTATCCCGTACCCTTACACGTACGCTCACCTTAAAACGTTGTCCTACACTAACCTGTAACCTAAACCGTCTCCGTCCCCTAACCCTAACCCTAACCCTAACCCTAACCCTAACCCTAAACCTTACCCGAAGCCTTACACTAACCCGTCCCCTAATCCTAAACCGTACGCTGACACTAACACGTAGCCTAACATGTACGCTCACCCTAAACCGTTTTCGTACACTAACCTGTACCCTAAACCGTGTCCGTCCCCTATACCTAACCCTAACCCTAACCCTAAACCTAACCCTTACCCGAAGCCTTACCCTTACCCGTCCCCTAATCCTAACCCGTATGCTAACAATAACACGTACCCTAAAACCTACTGTCACCCTGAACCATTGTCGTACCCTAAACTGTACCCTAAACCGTCCCCGTCCCTTAACCCTAACCCTAACCCTAACCCTAACCCTAATCCTTACCCGAAGCCTTAACATAACCTGTCCCCTAATCCTAACCCGTACACTAACATTAAATTGTAACCTAACACGTACGCTCACACTAAACCGTTGTCGTACCCTAACCTGTACCCTAAACCGTCCCCGTCCCCTAACCCTAACCGTAACCCTAACCCTATCACTAACGCTTACCCGAAGCCTAACACTAACCCGTCCCCTAATCCTAAGCCGTGCACTAACAGTAACCCATACCCCAACATGTACGCTCAACCTAAACCGTTGTTGTACCCTAAACTGTCCCCATCCCCTAACCCTAACCCTAACCCTAACCCCAACCCTAACCCTTACCCGAAGCCTTACCCTAACCCGTCCCCTAATCCTAACCCGTACGCTAACACTAACCCGTACCCTAACACATACGCTCACCCTAAAACGTTGTCGTACACTTACCTGTACCCTAAACCGTCCCTGTCCCCTAACCCTAACCCTAAACCTTACCTGAAGCCTTACCCTATCCCGTCCCCTAATGCTAACCCGTACGCTAACACTAACCCGTACTCTAACACGTTCGCTCACCCTAAACCGTAGTTGTACCCTTACCTGTACCCTAAACCATCGCCGTCCCCTAGCCCTAACCCTAACCCTTACCCGAAGCCTTAACCTAAACCGTCCCCTAATCCTAACCCGTACGCTAACACTAAACAGTACCCTAACACTTACGCTCACCCTAAACCGTGGACGTACCCTAACCTGTACCTTAAACCGTCCCCGTCCCCTAACCCTAACCCGAACGCTAACACTAACCCTTACCCGAATACTTAACCTAACCTGTCCCCTACTCCTAACCCGTATGCTAACACTAACCCATACCCTAACACGTACGCTCACCTTAAACCACTGTCATACCCTAACCTGTACCCTAAACAGTCCCCGTCCCCTAACCCTAACCCTAAACCTAACCCTTACCTGAAGACTTACACTAAACCGTACCCTAATACTAACCCGTACGCTATCACTAAACCATACCCTGAGACGTACGCTCACCCTAAAAGGTTGTCGTACTCTAACCTGTACCCTACACCGTCCCCTAACCCTAACCCTAACCCTTACCCGAAGCCTTACCCTAACCCGTCCCCTAATCCTAAACCGTACGCTAACACTAACCCGTGCCCTAACACACACGCTCACCCTAAAGCGTTGTCGTACCCTAACCTGTACCCTAAACCGTCCCTGTCCCCGACCCCTAACCCTAAACCTAACCCTAACCGTAACACTTACCCGAAGCCTTACCCTAACACGTCCCCTAATCCTAACCCGTATGCTAACACTAACCCGTACCCTAACAAGTACGCTCACCCTAAACCATTGTCCTAACCTAACCTGTACCCTAAACCGTCCCCGTCCCCTAACCCTAACCCTAACCCTAAACCAAAACCTAACCTTTACCCGAAGCTTTACCCTAACCCATCCCATAATCCTATCCCGTACGCTAACCCTAACCCTTACCCTACCACGTACGCTCACCCTAAACCGTTGTCGTACCCTAACCTGTACCCTAAACCGTCCCCGTCCCCTAACAGTAACCCTAAACCTAACCCTAACCCTAACCCTTAACCGAAGCCTTACTCTAACCTGTCCCTTAATCCTAACCCGTACGCTAACACTAAACCGAGTCCTAACACGTACGCTCACCCTAAAACTTTGTCGTACCCTAACCTGTACCCTAAACCGTCCCCATCCCGTAACCCTTACCCTAACCCTAACAATTACCCGAATCCTTAACCTAACCCGTCCTCTAATCCTAACACGTACGCTAACAGTAAACCGTGCCCTAACACATACGCTCAACCTAAACTGTTGTCGTACCCTAACCTGTACCCTAAACCGTCCCCGTTCCCTAAACCTAACCCTAACCATAACCCTTACCCGAAGCCTTACCCTAACCCGTCCCCTGATCCTATCACGTACGCTAACACTAACCCATACCCTATCACGTACGCTCACCCTAAACATTTGTCGTACACTAACCTGTACCCTAAACCGTCCCCGTCCCTTAACCCTAACCGTAACCCTAACCCTAACCCTAACCCTAACGCTTACCCGAAGCCTTACCCTAACCCGTCCCATAATCCTAACCCGTACGCTAACACTAACCCATACCCTAACACGTACGCTCACCCTAAACCGTTGACGTACCCTAACCTGTACCCTAATCCGTCCCCGTCCCCTAACCCTAACCCTAACCCTAACCCTTACCAGAAGCCTTACCCTAACCCGTCCCGTAATCCTAACCCGTACGCTAACACTAACCCGTACCCTAACACGTACGCTCACCCTAAAACCTTGTCGTACCCTAACCTGTACCATAAATCGTCCCTGTCCCCTAACCCTAACCCTAACCCTAACCTTAAACCTTACCCGAAGCCTTACCCTAACCGGTCCCCTAAACCTAACCCGCACGCTAACACTAACCCGTGCCCTAACACGTACGCTCACCCGAAACATTTGTCGTACACTAAGCTGTACCCTAAACCGTCCCCATTACCTAACACTAACCTGAACCCTAACCATAACCCTAAACCTTACCCGAAGCCTTACCCTAACCCGTCCCCTAATCCTAACCGTATGCTAACACTAACCCGTGCCCTAACACGTACGCTCACCCTAAAGCGTTGTCGTACCCTAACCTGTACCCTAAACCGTTCCTGTCCCTGTACCCTAACCCTAACCCTAACCCAAACCCTAACCCTTACCCGAAGCCTTACACTAACCCATCCCATAATCCTAAACTCTACGCTAACACTAACCCATGCCCTAACACGTACACTCACCCTAAACCGTTGTCGTACATTAACCTGTACCCTAAATCGTCCCTGTCCCCTAACCCTAACCCTAACCCTAATCCTTACCCGAAGCCTTACCCTAACTCGTCCCCTAATTCTAACCCGTATGCTAACACTAACCTGTATCCTAACACATACGCTCACCCTAAAACTTTGTCGTACACTAAGCTGTACCCTAAATCGTCCCCGTCCCCTAACCCTAAACCTAACCCTTACACAAAGCCTTACCCTAACCCGTCCCCTAATCCTAACCCGTACGCTAACACTAACCCGTAACCTAACCCGTATGCTCAACCTAAACCGTTCTCGTACACTAACCTGTACCCTAAACCGTCCCGTCCCCATCCCCTAACCCTAGCCCTTACCCGAAACCTTACCCTAACATGTCCCCTATTCCTAACCCGTACGCTAACACTATCCCGTACCCTTACACGTACGCTCACCTTAAAACGTTGTCGTACACTAACCTGTAACCTAAACCGTCTCCGTCCCCTAACCCTAACCCTAACCCTAACCCTAACCCTAACCCTTACCCGGAGCCTTACCCTAACCTGTCCCCTAATCCTAACCCGTACGCTAACACTAACCCTTGCCCTAACACGTACGCTCACCCTAACCCGTTGTCGTACCCTAACCTGTACCCTAAACCGTCCCTCCACCCTAACCCTAACCCTAACCCTTATCCTAACCCTAAAGCTTACCCGAAGCCTTACCCTAACCCGTCCCATAATCCTAACCCTTACGCTAACACTAACCCGTACCCTAACATGTACGCTCACCCTAAACGGTTGTCGTACCCTAAACTGTACCCTAAACCATCCCTGTCCCTGACCATTAACCCTAACCCTAACCCTAACCCTAACCCTTACCCGACGCCTTACCCTAACCCGTCCCATAATCCTAACCCGTACGCTAACACTATCCCGTACCCTTACACGTACGCTCACCTTAAAACGTTGTCCTACACTAACCTGTAACCTAAACCGTCTCCGTCCCCTAACCCTAACCCTAACCCTAACCCTAACCCTAACCCTAAACCTTACCCGAAGCCTTACACTAACCCGTCCCCTAATCCTAAACCGTACGCTGACACTAACACGTAGCCTAACATGTACGCTCACCCTAAACCGTTTTCGTACACTAACCTGTACCCTAAACCGTGTCCGTCCCCTATACCTAACCCTAACCCTAACCCTAAACCTAACCCTTACCCGAAGCCTTACCCTTACCCGTCCCCTAATCCTAACCCGTATGCTAACAATAACACGTACCCTAAAACCTACTGTCACCCTGAACCATTGTCGTACCCTAAACTGTACCCTAAACCGTCCCCGTCCCTTAACCCTAACCCTAACCCTAACCCTAACCCTAATCCTTACCCGAAGCCTTAACATAACCTGTCCCCTAATCCTAACCCGTACACTAACATTAAATTGTAACCTAACACGTACGCTCACACTAAACCGTTGTCGTACCCTAACCTGTACCCTAAACCGTCCCCGTCCCCTAACCCTAACCGTAACCCTAACCCTATCACTAACGCTTACCCGAAGCCTAACACTAACCCGTCCCCTAATCCTAAGCCGTGCACTAACAGTAACCCATACCCCAACATGTACGCTCAACCTAAACCGTTGTTGTACCCTAAACTGTCCCCATCCCCTAACCCTAACCCTAACCCTAACCCCAACCCTAACCCTTACCCGAAGCCTTACCCTAACCCGTCCCCTAATCCTAACCCGTACGCTAACACTAACCCGTACCCTAACACATACGCTCACCCTAAAACGTTGTCGTACACTTACCTGTACCCTAAACCGTCCCTGTCCCCTAACCCTAACCCTAAACCTTACCTGAAGCCTTACCCTATCCCGTCCCCTAATGCTAACCCGTACGCTAACACTAACCCGTACTCTAACACGTTCGCTCACCCTAAACCGTAGTTGTACCCTTACCTGTACCCTAAACCATCGCCGTCCCCTAGCCCTAACCCTAACCCTTACCCGAAGCCTTAACCTAAACCGTCCCCTAATCCTAACCCGTACGCTAACACTAAACAGTACCCTAACACTTACGCTCACCCTAAACCGTGGACGTACCCTAACCTGTACCTTAAACCGTCCCCGTCCCCTAACCCTAACCCGAACGCTAACACTAACCCTTACCCGAATACTTAACCTAACCTGTCCCCTACTCCTAACCCGTACGCTAACACTAACCCATACCCTAACACGTACGCTCACCTTAAACCACTGTCATACCCTAACCTGTACCCTAAACAGTCCCCGTCCCCTAACCCTAACCCTAAACCTAACCCTTACCTGAAGACTTACACTAAACCGTACCCTAATACTAACCCGTACGCTATCACTAAACCATACCCTGAGACGTACGCTCACCCTAAAAGGTTGTCGTACTCTAACCTGTACCCTACACCGTCCCCTAACCCTAACCCTAACCCTTACCCGAAGCCTTACCCTAACCCGTCCCCTAATCCTAAACCGTACGCTAACACTAACCCGTGCCCTAACACACACGCTCACCCTAAAGTGTTGTCGTACCCTAACCTGTACCCTAAACCGTCCCTGTCCCCGTCCCCTAACCCTAAACCTAACCCTAACCGTAACACTTACCCGAAGCCTTACCCTAACACGTCCCCTAATCCTAACCCGTATGCTAACACTAACCCGTACCCTAACACGTACGCTCACCCTAAACCATTGTCCTAACCTAACCTGTACCCTAAACCGTCCCCGTCCCCGTCCCCTAAACCTAACCCTAACCCTAACCCTAACCATTCCCCGAAGCCTTACCCTAACCGTCCCCTAATTCTAACCCGTACGCTCACACTAACCCGTGCCCTAACACGTACGCTCACCCTGAACCGTTGTCGTACCCTAACCTGTACCCTAAACCGTCCCCGTCCCCTAAACCTAACCCTAACCTCACCCTAATCCTAACCCTTACCCAAAGCCTTACCCTAACCCGTCCCCTAATCCTAACCCATACACTAACACTAACCCGTGCCCTAAAACATACGCTCAACCTAAACCGTTGTCGTACCCTAACCTGTACCCTAAACCGTCCCCGTGCCCTAACCCTAACCCTAACCCTAACCCTAAATCTAACCCTTACCCGAAGCCTTACCCTAACCCGTCCCCTAATCGTAACCCGTACGCTAACAATAACACATACCCTAAAACGTACGGTCACCCTGAACCATTGTCGTACCCTAAACTCTACCCTAAACCTTCCCCGTCCCGTAAACCTAACCCTAACCCTAACCCTAACCCTAACCCTAATCCTTTCCCGAAGCCTTAACATAACCCGTCTCCTAATCCTAACCCGTACGCTAACACTAACCCGTACCCTAACACGTACGCTCACCCTAAACCGTTGTCGTACCATAACCTGTACCCTAAACCGCCCCATCCCCTAACCCTAACCCTAAACCTAACCCTAATCCTAACCCTTACCCGAAGCCTTACCCTAACCCGTCCCATAATCATAACCCGTACGCTAACACTAACCCGTGCCCTAACACGTAGGCTCACCATAAATCATTGTCGTACCCTAACCTGTACCCTAAACCATCCCCATCCCCGTCCCCGTCTCCTAACCCTAACCCGAACCCTAACCCTAACACTTACCCGAAGACTTATCCTAACCTGTCCCCTAATCCTAACACTTACGCTAACACTAACCCTTGCCCTAACATGTACACTCACCCTAAACCGTTGTCTTACCCTAACCTGTACCCTAAACCGTCCCTGTACCCTAACCCTAACCCTAACACTAACCCTAAACCGAACCCTTACCGAAGCCTTCCCCTAACCCGTCCCCTAATCCTAAACCTTACGCTAACCCTAAACCGTGCCCTAGCACGTACGCTCACCCTAAACCGCTGTCGTACCCTAAACTGTACCCTAAACCGTCCCCGTCCCCTAACCCTAACCCTAACCCTAAACCTTACCCGAAGCCTTCCCCTAACCCGTCCCCTAATCCTAACCCGTACGCTAACTCTAAGCCATACCCTAACACGTACGCTCACCCTAAACCGTTCTCGTACACTAACCTGTAACCTAAACTGTCCCCGTCCCCTAACCCTAACCCTAACCCTTACCCGAAGCCTTACCTTAACCCGTCCTCTAATCCTAACCCGTACGCTAACAGTAAACTGTGCCCTAACATGTACGCTGAACCTAAACCATTGTCCTACACTAACCTGTACCCTAAACCGTCCCCCTCCCCTAACCCTAACCCTAACCCTAACCCTAAACCTAACCCTTACCCGAAGCCTTACCATAACCCGTCCTCTAATCCTAACCCGTACGCTAACAGTAAACTGTGCCCTAACATGTACGCTGAACCTAAACCATTGTCCTACCCTAACCTGTACCCTAAACCGTCCCCCTCCCCTAACCCTAACCCTAACCCTAACCCTAACCCTTACACCAAGCCTTACCCTAACCCGTGCCCTAATCCTAACCCGTACGCTAACACTAACCCATACCCTAACACGTACGCTCACCCTAAACCGCTGTCATACACTAACCTGTACCCTAAACCGTCCCCGTCCCCGTCCCCGTCCCCTAACCCTAACCCTAAACCTAACCCTTACCCGAAGCCTTACCCTAACCCGTCCCCTAATCCTAACCCGTACGCTAACACTAACCCGTGCCCTAACACGTACGCTCACCCTAAAGTGTGGTTGTACCCTAACCAGTACACTAAACCGTCCCCGTCCCCGTTCCCTAACCCTAACCCTAACCCAAACCCTAAGCCTTACCCGAAGCCTTACCCTAACCCGTCTCATAATCCTAACCGATACGCTAAAACTAACCCATGCCCTAACACATACGCTCACCCTAAACCGTTGTCGTACCCTAACCTGTACCCTAAACCGTCCCCGTCCCCTAACCCTAACCCTAATCCTTACCCGAAGCCTTACACTAACCCGTCCCCTAATCCTAACCCATACGCTAACTCTAACCCGTATCCTAACACGTACGCTCACCCTAAACCATTCTCATACACTAACCTGTACCCTAAACCATCCCCGTCAACTAACCTTAACCCTAAACCTTACCCGAAGCCTTACCATAACCCGTCCTCTAATCCTAACCCGTACGCTAACAGTAAACTGTGCCCTAAAATGTACGCTCAACCTAAACCATTGTCCTACCCTAACTTGTACCCTAAACCGTCCCCGTCCCCTAACGCTAACCCTAAACCTAGCTCTAAACCTAAACCTTACCCCAAGCCTTACCCTAACCCGACCCTTAATCCTAACCCGTACGCTAACACTAACCCATACCCTAACACTCACGCTCACCCTAAACCTTTGTCGTACCTTAACATGTACCCTAAACCGTCCCTGTCCCCTAACCCTAACCCTAACCCTAACCCTAACACTTACCCGAAGCATTACACTAACCCGTCCCCTAATCCTAATCCGTACGCTAACACTAACCCGTGTCCTAACACGTACCCTCACCCTAAACCGTTGTCGTACCCTAACCTGTACCCTAAACCGTCACCGTCCCCTAGCCCTAACCCTAACCCTAACCCTAATCCTAACCCTAACACTTACCCGAAGCCTTACCCTAACCCGTCCCATAATCCTAACCCGTACGCTAACACTAACCCGTACCCTAACACGTACGCTCACCCTAAATCGTTTTCGTACCCTAACCTGTACCCTAAACCATCCCCGTCCCCTAACCCTAACCCTAACACTATCCCTAACCCTTACCCGAAGCCTTACCATAACTCGGCCCCCAATTCTAAACCATACGCTAACACTAACCCGTACCCTAACACGTACGCTCACCCTAAAACTTTGTCGTACCCTAACCTGTACCCTAAGTCGTCCCCTTCCCATAAGCCTAACCCTAACCCTAATACTTACCCGAAGCCTTACCCTAAACCGTCCCCTAATCCTAACCCGTACGCTAACACTAACCCGTACCCTAACACGTACGCTCACCCTAAACCGTTGTCGTACCATAACCTGTACCCTAAACCGCCCCATCCCCTAACCCTAACCCTAAACCTAACCCTAATCCTAACCCTTACCCGAAGCCTTACCCTAACCCGTCCCATAATCATAACCCGTACGCTAACACTAACCCGTGCCCTAACACGTAGGCTCACCATAAATCATTGTCGTACCCTAACCTGTACCCTAAACCATCCCCATCCCCGTCCCCGTCTCCTAACCCTAACCCGAACCCTAACCCTAACCCTTACCCGAAGACTTACCCTAACCTGTCCCCTAATCCTAACACTTACGCTAACACTAACCCTTGCCCTAACAGGTACACTCACCCTAAACCGTTGTCTTACCCTAACCTGTACCCTAAACGTCCCTGTACCCTAACCCTAACCCTAACACTAACCCTAAACCGAAACCTTACCCGAAGCCTTCCCCTAACCCGTCCCCTAATCCTAAACCGTACGCTAACCCTAACCCGTGCCCTAGCACGTACGCTCACCCTAAACCGCTGTCGTACCCTAAACTGTACCCTAAATCGTCCCCGTCCCCTAACCCTAACCCTAACCCTAAACCTTACCCGAAGCCTTCCCCTAACCCGTCCCCTAATCCTAACACATACGCTAACACTAACCCATGCCCTAAAACGAATGCTCACCCTAAACCGCTGTCGTACATTAACCTGTACCCTAAACCGTCCCCGTCCCCGTCCCCTAACCCTAACCCTAAACCTAAACCTTACCCGAAGCCTTACCCAAACCCGTCCCCTAATCCTAACCCGTACGCTAACACTAACCCGTACCCTAACAGGTACGCTCACCCTAAAGCGTGGTCGTACCCTAACCTGTACACTAAACCGTCCCCGTCCCCGTTCCCTAACCCTAACCCTATCCCAAACCCTACCCCTTACCCGAAGCCTTACCCTAACCCGTCCCATAATCCTAAATAATACGCTAAAACTACCCCATGCCCTAACACATACGCTCACCCTAAACCGTTGTCGTACCCTAACCTGTACCCTAAACCGTCCCTGTAGCCTAACCCTAACCCTAACCCTAACCCTAACCCTTACCCGAAGCCTTACCCTAACCCGTCCCATAATCCTACCCCGTATGCTAACACTAACCCGTACCCTAACATGTACGCTCACCCTAAACCGTTGTCGTACCATAACCTGTACCCTAAACCGTCCCCGTCCCCGTCCCCTAAACTTAACCCTAAACCTCACCCTTACCCGTAGCCTTACCCTAACCCGTCCCCTATTCCTAACCTATACGCTAACTCTAACCCGTACCCTAACATGTACGCTCACCCTAAAGAGTTGTCGTACACTAACCTCTACCCTAAACCGTCCCCATCCCCGTCCCCTAACCCTAACCCTAACCCTAACCCTTACCCGAAGCCTTACCCTAACAAGTCCCCAATCCTAACCCGTACGCTAACACTAACACATACCCTAACACGTACGCTCACCCTAAACCGTTGTCGTACCCTACCCTATACCCTAAACAGTCCCCGTACCCTAACCCTAACCCTAACCCTAACCCTTACCCGAAGCCTTACCCTAACCCGTCCCCTAATCCTAACCCGTACGCTAACACTAAACCTTACCCTAACACGTACGCACACTCTAAACTGTTGTCATATCCTATCCTGTACCCTAAACCTTCCCCGTGCCCGTCCCCTAACCCTAACCCTAACCCTTACCCGAAGCCTTACCCTAACCTGTCCCCTAATCCTAACCCGTACGCTAACACTAACCCTTACCCTAACACCTACGTACACCCTAAACTGTTGTCAAATCCTATCCTGTACCCTAAACCTTCCCCGTTCCTGTCCCCTAACCCTAACCCTAACCCTTACCCGAAGCCTTACCCTAACCTGTCTCCTAATCCTAACCCGTACGCTAACACTAACCCGTGCCCTAACACATACGCTCACCCTAAAGCGTTGTTGTACCCTAACCTATACCCTAAACCGTCCCCGTCCTCTAACCCTAACACTAACCCTAATACTAACCCTTACCCGAAGTCTTCCGTTAACCCGCCCCCTAATCCTAACCCGTACGCTAACGCTAACCCATACCCTAACACGTACGCTCACCCTAAACAGTTGTCGTACCCTAAACTGTACCCTAAACCGTCCCCATCCCCAAACCCTAACCCTAACCCTTACCCGAAGCCTTACACTAACCTGTCCCCTAATCCTAACCCGTACGCTAACACTAACCCGTACCCTAACACATAGGCTCACTCTAAACCGTTCTCGTACACTAACCTGTACCCTAAACCGTCCCCATCCCCTAACCCTAACCCTAACCCTTACCCGGAGCCTTACCCTAACCCGTCCTCTAATCCTAAACCGTACGCTAACACTAACCCGTACCCTAACATGTTCGCTCACCCTAAACCGTTATCTTAACCTAAGCTGTACCCTAAACAGTCCCCGTCGCCTAAACATAACCGTAACCCTAACCCTAACACTAACACTTACCCGAAGGCTTACCCTAACCCGTCCCCTAATCCTAAACCGTACGCTAACACTAACCCGTACCCTAACACGTACGCTCAGCCTAAACCGTTGTCGTAGCCTAACCTGTACCCTAAACCCTCCCCATGCCCTAACACTAACCCTAAACCTAACCCTAACCCTAACCCTTACCCGAAGCCTTACCCTAACCCATCACCTAATCGGAACCCGTACGCTAACACTAACCCATACCCTATCACGTACGCTCACCCTAAACCGTTGTTGTACCCTAACCTGTACCCTAAACCCTCCCCATCCCCTAACCCTAACCCTAAACCTAACCCTAACCCTAACCCTTACCCGAAGCTTATCCTAACCCGTCCCCTAATCCTAATCCATTCGCTAACCCTAACACATACCCTACCACGTACGCTCACCCTAAAGCATTGTTGTACCCTAACGTGTACCCTAAACCGTTCCTGTGCCCTAACCCTAACCCTAAACCTAACCCAAACCCTAACCCTTACCCGGAGCCTTACCCTAACCCGTCCCCTAATCCTAACCCGTACGCTAACACTAACCTGTGCCCTAACACGTACGCTCAACCTAAACCATTGTCGTACCCTAACCTGTACCCTAAACCGTCCCCTAACCCTAACCCTAACCCTTACCCGAAGCCTTACTCTAACCTGTCCTCTAATCCTAACCTGTACGCTAACAGTAAACTGTGACCTAACATGTACCCTCACCCTAAACCGTTGTCCTACCCTAACCTGTACTCTAAACCGTCCCCATCCCCTAACCCTAACCCAAACCCTAACCCTAAACTTAACCCTTACTCGAAGCCTTACCCTAACCCGTCCACTAATCCTAACCCGTACGCTTACACTAACAATTATCCTAACACGTACGCTCATCCTAAACCTTTGTCGTACCCTAAACTGTACCCTAAACCGTCCCGTCCCCGTCCCCGTCCGCTAACCCTAACCCTAACCCTAACCCTTACCCGAAGCCTTACCCTAACCCGTCCCCTAATCCTAACCCGTACGCTAACACTAACACTTATTCTAACACGTACGCTCATCGTAAACCGTTGTCGTACCCTAACCTGTAACCTAAACCGTCCCCGTCCCCTAAGCCTAACTCTAACCCTAACCGTAACCTTTACCCGAAGCCTTACCCTTTCCTGTCCACTAATCCTAACCCGTACGCTAACACTCACCCTTGCCCTAACACGTACACTCACCCTAAACCGTTGTCGTACCCTAACCTGTACCCTAAACCATCCCTGTACCCTAACCCTAACCATAACCCTAACCCTAACACTTACCCGAAGCCTTACCCTAACCCGTCCCATAATCCTAACCCGTACGCTAACACTAACCCGTACCCTAACTCGTACACTCACCGTAAACCATTGTCATACCCTAACCTGTACCCTAAACCATACCCGTCCCCTAACCCTAACCCTAACCCTAACCCTAACCCTATCCATTACCCGAAGCCTTACCCTAACCAGTCCCCTAAGTCTAACCCGTACGCTAACACTAACAAGTGCCCTAACATGTACGCTCACCCTAAAGCGTGGTCGTACCCTAACCTGTACCCTAAACCGTCCCCGTCCCCGTGCCCTAACCCTAACCCAAACCCTAACTCTTACCCGAAGCCTTACCGTAAACCATCCCATAATCCTAACCGATACGCTAAAACTAACCCATGCCCTAACACGTACGCTCAGCCTAAACCGTTGTCGTACCCTAACCTGTATGCTAAACCGTCCCCGTCCCGTAGCCCTAACCCTAACCCTAACCCGAAGCCTTACCCTAACCCATCCCCTAATCCTAACACGTACGCTAACTCTAACCTGTACCCTAACACGTACGCTCACCCTAAACCGTTGTCATACACTATCCTGTACCCTAAACTGTCCCCTTCCCCTAACCCTAACCCTAACCCTAAGCCTAACACTTGCCCGAAGCCTTACCCTAACCACTTCCCTAATCCTAACCCGTACGCTAACACTAAATCGTACCCTAACACGTACGCTCACCCTAAACCTTTTGCGTACGCTAACCTATACCCTAAACCGTCCCCGTAACCTAACCCTAACTCTAACCCTAACCCTTACCCGAAGCCTTACCCTAACCCGTCCCCTAATCCTAACCCTAACGCTAAAACTAACCCTTACCCTAACCCGTACGCGCACCCTAAACTGTTCTCATATCCTAACCTATACCCTAAACCTTCCCCGTCCCCGTCCACGTCCCCTAAACCTATCCCTAAGCCTAACCCTAACCCTTACCCGAAGCCTTACACTAACCCGTCCCCTAATCCTAACTCGTACGCTAACACTAACCCGTACCCTAACACGTACGCTCACCCTAAACCGTTGTCGTACCCTAACCTGTACCCTAAACCGTCCCCATCCCCTAACCCTAAATCTAACTCTAACCCTAACACTTACCCGAAGCCTTACCCTAACCCGTCCCCTAATCCTAACTCGTACACTAACACTAACATGTGCCCTAACACGTACGCTCAACCTAAAGAGTTGTCGTACCCTAACCTGTACACTAAACCGTCCCCGTCCCCTAACCCTAACCCTAACCCTAACCCTAAGACTTACCCGAAGCCTTACCCTAACCTGTCCCCAAATCCTAACCCGTACGCTAACACTAACCCATACCCTAACACGTATGCTCACCCAAAAACGTTGTCGTACACTAACCTGTACCCTAAACAGTCCCCTAACCCTAACCCTAGCCCTAACCCTAACCCTTACCCGAAGCCTTACCCTAACCCGTCCCCTATTCCTAACCCGTACGCGAACACTAACACGTACCCTAACACGTACGCTCACTCTGAACCGTTGTTGTACACTAAACTGGACCCTAAGCCGTCCCCGTCCCTTAACCCGAACCCTAACCCTAACCCTAACCCTAACCCTAACCCTAACCCTTACTCGAAGCCTTCCCATAACCCGTAAACTAATGCTAACCCGTACGTTAACACTAACCCGTAACCTAACACGTACGCTCAGCCTAAACCGTTGTCGTATCCTAACCTGTACCCTAAACCGTCCCTGTCACCTAACCCTAACTGTAAACCTAACCCTAACACTAACCCTTACCCGAAGCCTTTCCCTAACCCGTCCCCTAATCCTAACCCGTACGCTAACACTAACTTGTACCCTAAAACGTATGCTCACACTAAACAGTTGTTGTACACTAACCTGTACCCTAAACCGTCCCCGTCCCCTAACCATAACCCTAACCCTTACCCGACGCCTTACCCTAATCCTAACCTGTACGCTAACATTAACCCGTACCCTAACACTAACCCGTACCCTAACATGTACACTCACCCTAAACAGTTGTCATACACTAAACTGTACCCTAAACCGTCCCCGTCCCCTAACCCTAACCCTAACCATAACCCTAACCCTAAACCTTACCCGAAGCCTTACCCTAACACATCCCATACTCCTAACCCATACGCTAACACTAACCCATACACTAACACATACGCTCACCCTAAACCCTTGTTGTACCCTAACCTGTACCCTAAACTGTCCCCGTCCCCGTCCCCTAACCCTAACCCTAGCCCTAACCGTAACCCTTACCCGAAGCCTTACACTAACCCGGCCCCTAATCCTAAATCGTACGCTAACACTAACCCGTACCCTAACATGTACGCTCACCCTAAAGCGTTGTCGTACCCTAACCTGTACCCTAAACCGTGTCCGTCCCCTAACCCTAACCCTAACGCTAACCCTTACCCGAAGCCTTACCCTATCCCGTCCCGTAATCCTAACCCGTACGCTAACACAAACCCGTACCCTAACACGTACGCTCACCCTAAACGGTTGTCGTACACTAACCTGTACCCTAAACCCTCCCCATCCCCTAACCCTAACCCTAAACCTAACCCTAACCCTAACCCTTACGCGAAGCCTTACCGTAACCCATCACATAAACCGAACCCGTACGCTAACACTAACCCATACCCTACCACGTACGCTCACCCTAAACCGTTGTTGTACCCTAACCTGTACCCTAAACCCTCCACATCCCCTAACCCTAACCCTAAACCTAACCCTAACCCTAACCCTTATCCGAAGCTTACCCTAACCCGTACCCTAATCCTAACCCGTTCGCTAACACTAACCCATACCCTACCACGTACGCTCACCTTAAACCGTTTTTGTACCCTAACCTTTACCCAAAACTGTTCCCGTGCCCTAACCCTAACCCTAACCCTAACCCTTACCCGAAGCTTACCCAAACCCGTACCCTAATCCTAACCCGTTCGCTAACACTAACCCGTACCCTAACACGTACGCTCACCCTAAACCGCTGTCGTACCCTAAACTGCACCCTCAACCGTGCCCGTCCCCTAACCCTAACCCTAAACCTAACCCGTCACCTAATCCTAACCCGTACGCTAACTCTAAGCCATGCCCTAACACGTACGCTCACCCTAAACCGTTGTCGTACCCTAACCTGTACCCTGAACCGTGTCCGTCCCCTAAACCTAACACTAAACCTAAACCTAACCCTAACCCTTACCCGAAGCCTTACCCTAACCCGTCCCCTAAACATAACCCGTACGCGAACACTAACACGTACCCTAACACGTACGGTCACCCTGAACCGTTGTCGTACACTAAATTGTACCCTAAACCGTCCCCGTCCCTTAACCCTAACCCTAACCCTAACCCTAACCAAAACCCTAATCCTTACCCGAAGCCTTACCATAACCCGTCCCCTAATCCTAACCCATACATTAACACTAAACCGTAACCTAACACGTACGCTCACCGTAAACCGTTGTCGTACACTAACCTGTACCCTAAACCGTCCCTGTCCCCTACCCCTAACCATAACCCTAACCCTAACACTAACCCTTACCTGAAGCCTTACCCTAACCCGTGCCCTAATCCTAACCCGTACGCTAACACTAACCCGTACACTAACACGTACGCTCACCCTAAACCGTTGTCGTACCCTTACTTGTAACCTAAACCGTCCCCGTCCCCTAACCCTAACCCTAACCCTAACCCTAACACTTACCCAAAGCCTTACCCTAACACGTCAACTAAACCTAAATCGTACGCTAACACTAACACATGCCCTAACACATACGCTCACACTAAACCGTTGTCGTACACTAACCTGTACCCTAAACTGTCCCTGTCCCCTAACCCTAACCCTAACCATTACGCAAAGCCTTACCCTAACCCGTCCCCCAATCCTAACCCGTACGCTAACACTAAACCGTACCCTAACATGTACGCTCACCCTAAACCGTTCTCGTACCCTAACCTGTTCCCTAAACCGTCCTCGTCCCCTAACCCTAACCCTAACCCTAACCCTAACCCTAACCCTAGCTTTTACCCGAAGCCTTACACTAACCGGTCCCCTAACCCTAACCCGTACGCTAACACTAACCAGTACCCTAACATGTACGCTCACCCTTAACCATTGTCGTACCCTAACCTGTACCCTAAACCGTCCCCGTCCCCTAACCTAACCCTAACCGTAACCCTTACGCGAAGCCTTACCCTAACCTGTCCCCTAATCCTAAACCGTACGCTGACACTAACACGTACCCTAACACGGACGCTCACCCTAAAACATTGTCGTACACTAAACTGTACCCTAATCCGTCCCCGTCCCTGTCCCCTAACCCTAACCCTAACCCTAACCCAAACCCTAACCCTAACCCTTACCCAAAGCCTTACCCTAATTGGTCCCCTAATCCTAACCCGTATGCTAACACTAACCTGTCCCCTAACACGTAATCTCACCCTAAACCGTTGTCGTACCCTAAGCTATACCCTAAACCGGCCCAGTACCCGTCCCCTATCCCTAACCCTAAGCCTAATCCTGAAGCTTACCCGAAGCCTTACCCTAACCCGTCCCCTAATTCTAACCCGTACGGTAACACTAACCCGTACCCTAACACGTACGCTCACCCTAAACGGTTGTCGTACCCTAACCTGTACCCTAAACCGTGTCCATCCCCTAAACCTAACCCTAACCCTAACCCTAACCTTAACCCTTACCCGAAGCCTTACCCTAACCCGTCCCCTAATCCTAACCCGTACACTAACACTAACACGTACCCTAACACTTACGGTCACCCTGAACCATTGTCGTACCCTAAACTGTACCCTAAACCGTCCCCGTCCCCTAACCCTAACCCTAACCCTAACCCTAACCCTAACCCTTACCCGAAGCCTTACCCTAACCCGTCCCCTAATCCTAAACTGTACGCTGACACTAACACGTACCCTAACACGTACGATCACCCTAAACCGTTGTCGTAACCTAACCTGTACCCTAAACCGTCCCCGTCCCCGTCCCCTAACCATAACGCTAAGCCTAACCCTGAAGCTTACCCGAAGCCTTACCCTAACCCGTCCCCAATCCTAACCCGTACTGTAACACTAACCCGTACCCTAACACGTACACTCACCCTAAACCGTTGTCGTACACTAACCTGTACCCTAAACCGTGCCCGTCCCCTAAACCTAACACTAAACCTAAACCTAACCCTAACCCTTACCCGAAGCCTTACCCTAACACGTCCCCTAAACATAACCCGTACGCGAATACTAACACGTACCCTAACACGTACGGTCACCCTGAACTGTTGTCGTACACTAAACTGTACCCTAAACCGTCCCCGTCCCTTAACCCTAACACCTAGCCCTAACCCTAACCAAAACCCTAATCCTTACCCGAAGCCTTCCCATAACCCGTCCCCTAATCCTAACCCATACATTAACACTAAACCGTAACCTAACACGTACGCTCACCCTAAACCGTTGTCATACACTAACCTGTACCCTAAACCGTCCCTGTCCCCTACCCCTAACCATAACCCTAACCCGTCTCCTAATCCTAACCCGTACGCTAACACTAACCCGTACACTAACACGTACGCTCACCCTAAACCGTTTTCGTACCCTTACTTGTAACCTAAACCGTCCCCGTCCCCTAACCCTAACCCTAATCCTAACCCTAACACTTACCCAAAGCCTTACCCTAACACATCAACTAAACCTAAATCGTACGCTAACACTAACCCATGCCCTAACACGTACGCTCACCCTAAACCGTTGTCGTACACTAACCTGTACCCTAAACTGTCCCTGTCCCCTAACCCTAACCCTAAGCCTAACCCTAACCATTACGCAAAGCCTTACCCTAACCCGTCCCCCAATCCTAACCCGTACGCTAACACTAACCCGTACCCTAACATGTACGCTCACCCTAAACCTTTCTCATACCCTAACCTGTTCCCTAAACCGTCCTCGTCCCCTAACCCTAAGCCTAACCCTAACCCTAAACCTAACCCTAGATTTTACCCGAAGCCTTACACTAACCGGTCCCCTAATCCGAACCCGTATGCTAACACTAACCCGTGCCCTAACACGTACACTCAACCTGAACAGTTGTCGTACCCTAAACTGTACCCTAAACCGTCCCCGTCCCTTAACCTAACCCTAACCCTAACCCTTACGCGAAGCCTTACCCTAACCTGTCCCCTAATCCTAAACCATACGCTGACACTAACACGTACCCTAACACGGACGCTCACCCTAAAACATTGTCATACACTAAACTGAACCCTAATCCGTCCCCGTCCCCGTCCCCGTCCCCTAACCCTAACCCTAACCCAAACCCTAACCCTAACCCGTACCCAAAGCGTTACCTTAATCGGTCCCCTAATCCTAACCCGTATGCTAACACTAACCTGTCCCCTAACACGTACTCTCACCCTAAACGGTTGTCGTACCCAAACCTATACCCTAAACCGTCCCCGTCCCCGTCCCCTATCCCTAACCCTAACCCTAACCCTGAAGCTTACCCGAAGCCTTACCCTAACCCGTCCCCTAATCCTAACCTGTACGCTAACACTAAACCGTAACCTATCACGTACGCTCACACTAAACCGTTGTCGTACCCTTACCTGTACCCTAAACCGTCCCTGGCCCCTAACCCTAAATCTAACACTAACCCTTACCCGAAGCCTAACACTAACCCGTCCCCTAATCCTAAGCCGTGCGCTAACAATAACCCATAACCCAACATGTACACTCAAACTAAACTGTTGTCGTACCCTAAACTGTCCCCATCCCCTAACCCTAACCCTAACCCTAACCCTAACCCTTACCCGAAGCCTTACCCTAACCCGTCCCCTAATCCTAACCCGTATGCTAACACTAACCCGTACCCTAACACGTACGCTCACCCTAAAACGTTGTTGTACCCAAACTTTTGCCCTAAACCGTCCCCGTCCCCGTCCCCTAACCCTAACGCTAACCCTTACTCAAAGCCTTACCCTAACCCGTCCCCTAATCCTAACCCGTACGCTAACACTAAACCGTACCTTAACACGTACGCTCACTCTAAACCGTTGTCGTACCCTAACCTGTACCCTAAACCGTCCCCGTCCCCTAACCCTAACCCTAACCCTAACCTGAAGCCTTACCGTAACCTGTCCCCTAATCCTAACCCATTGCTAACACTAAGCCGTACCCTAACACGTATGCTCGCCCTAAACCATTGTCGTACCCTAACCTGTACCCTAAACCATCCCCGTGCCCTAACCCTAACCCTATCCCTAACCCGAACCCTAACCCTAACCCTTACTCGAAGCCTTCCCATAACCCGTCCCCTAATGCTAACCCGTACGTTAACACTAACACGTAACCTAACACGTACGCTCACCCTAAACCATTGTCGTACCCTATCCTGTGCCCTAAACCGTCCCTGTCCCCTAACCCTAACAGTAAACCTAACCCTAACACTAACCCTTATCCGAAGCCTTTCCCTAACCTGTCCCCTAATCCTAACCCGTATGCTAACACTAACTTGTACCCTAAAACGTACGCTCACCCTAAACCGTTGTTGTACCCTAACCTGTACCCTAAACCGTCCCCGTCCCCTAACCATAACCCTAACCCTAAACTTATCCCTAACCCTTACCCGACGCCTTACCCTAATCCTAACCTGTACGCTAACACTAACCGTACCCTAATATGTACGCTCACCCTAAACAGTTGTCGTACACTAAACTGTACCCTAAACCGTCCCCGTCCCCTAACCCTATCCCTAAACCTAACCCTAACCCTAAACCTTACCCGAAGCCTTACCCTAACGCATCCCCTACTCCTAACCCATACGCTAACACTAACCCATACACTAACACATACGCTCACCCTAAACCCTCGTTGTACCCTAACCTGTACCCTAAACTGTCCCCGTCCCGCTCCCCTAACCCTAACCCTAGCCCTAACCGTAACCCTTACCCGAAGCCTTACACTAACCCGTCCCCTAATCCTAAATCGTACACTAACCCTAACCCGTACTCTAACATGTACGCTCACCCTAAAGTGTTGTCGTACCCTAACCTGTACCCTAAACCGTATCCGTCCCCTAACCCTAACCCTAACCCTAACCCTTACCCGAAGCCTTACCCTATCCCGTCCCCTAATACTAACCCGTACGCTAACACAAACCCGTACCCTAACACGTACGCTCACCCTAAAAGGTTGTCGTACCCTAACCTGTACCCTAAACCGTATCCGTCCCCTAACCCTAACCCTAACACTAAACCTTACCCGAAGCCTTACCCTAACCCGTCCTCTAATCCTAACATGTACGCTAACAGTAAACTGTGCCCTAACATGTACGCTCACCCTAAACCGTTGTCCTACCCTAACCTGTACCCTAAACCATCCCAATCCCCGTCCCCTAACCCTAACCCTAACCCTAACTCTTACCCTTACCCGAAGCCTTACCTTAACCCATCGCCTAATCCTAATCCGTACACTAACACTAACCCGAAACCTAACACGTACGCTCACCCTAAACCGTTGTCGTACCATAACATGTACCCTAAACTGTCCCCATCCCCTAGCCCTAATCCTAACCCTAACCCTTACACTTACCCGAAACCTTACCCTAACTTGTCCCCTAATCCTAAGCCGTAGGCTAAAACTAACCCTTACCCTAACACGTACGCTCATACTAATCTGTGGTCGTACCCTAACCTGTACCGTAAACCGCCCCATCCCCTAACCCTAACCCTAAACCTAACCCTAATCCTAACCCTAACCCGAAGCCTTACCCTAACCCGTCCCATAATCATAACCCATACGCTAACACTAACCCGTGCCCTAACACGTAGGCTCACCATAAATCATTGTCGTACCCTAACCTGTACCCTAAACCGTCCCCTAACCCTAACCCTAACCCTAACACTTACCCGAAACCTTACCCTAACCCGTCCTTCTAATCCTAACCTGTACGCTAACAGTAAACTGTGCCCTAACATGTACTCTCACCCTAAACCGTTGTCCTACCCTAACCTGTACCCTAAACCGTCCCCGTCCCTAACCGTAACCCTAACACATACCCGAAGCCTTACCCTAAACCGTGTCCTGATCCTAACCCGTACGTTAACACTAACCCGTACCCTAACACGTACGCTCACCCTAAACCGTTGCCGTACCCCAACCTGTACCCTAAACCGTCCCCGTCCCCGAACCCTAACCCTAACCCTAACCCTAACCCTTACCAGAAGCCTTACCCTAACCCGTCCCGTAATCCTAACCCGTACGCTAACACTAACCCGTACCCTAACACGTACGCTCACCCTAAAACCTTGTCGTACCCTAACCTGTACCATAAATCGTCCCTGTCCCCTAACCCTAACCCTAACCCTAACCTTAAACCTTACCCGAAGCCTTACCCTAACCGGTCCCCTAAACCTAACCCGCACGCTAACACTAACCCGTGCCCTAACACGTACGCTCACCCGAAACATTTGTCGTACACTAAGCTGTACCCTAAACCGTCCCCATTACCTAACACTAACCTGAACCCTAACCATAACCCTAAACCTTACCCGAAGCCTTACCCTAACCCGTCCCCTAATCCTAACCGTACGCTAACACTAACCCGTGCCCTAACACGTACGCTCACCCTAAAGCGTTGTCGTACCCTAACCTGTACCCTAAACCGTTCCTGTCCCTGTACCCTAACCCTAACCCTAACCCAAACCCTAACCCTTACCCGAAGCCTTACACTAACCCATCCCATAATCCTAAACTCTACGCTAACACTAACCCGTGCCCTAACACGTACACTCACCCTAAACCGTTGTCGTACATTAATCTGTACCCTAAATCGTCCCTGTCCCCTAACCCTAACCCTAACCCTAATCCTTACCCGAAGCCTTACCCTAACTCGTCCCCTAATTCTAACCCGTATGCTAACACTAACCTGTATCCTAACACATACGCTCACCCTAAAACTTTGTCGTACACTAAGCTGTACCCTAAATCGTCCCCGTCCCCTAACCCTAAACCTAACCCTTACACAAAGCCTTACCCTAACCCGTCCCCTAATCCTAACCCGTACGCTAACACTAACCCGTAACCTAACCCGTATGCTCAACCTAAACCGTTCTCGTACACTAACCTGTACCCTAAACCGTCCCGTCCCCGTCCCCTAACCCTAGCCCTTACCCGAAACCTTACCCTAACATGTCCCCTATTCCTAACCGGTACGCTAACACTATCCCGTACCCTTACACGTACGCTCACCTTAAAACGTTGTCGTACACTAACCTGTAACCTAAACCGTCTCCGTCCCCTAACCCTAACCCTAACCCTAACCCTAACCCTAACCCTTACCCGGAGCCTTACCCTAACCTGTCCCCTAATCCTAACCCGTACGCTAACACTAACCCTTGCCCTAACACGTACGCTCACCCTAACCCGTTGTCGTACCCTAACCTGTACCCTAAACCGTCCCTCTACCCTAACCCTAACCCTAACCCTTATCCTAACCCTAAAGCTTACCCGAAGCCTTACCCTAACCCGTCCCATAATCCTAACCCGTACGCTAACACTAACCCGTACCCTAACATGTACGCTCACCCTAAACGGTTGTCGTACCCTAAACTGTACCCTAAACCATCCCTGTCCCTGATCATTAACCCTAACCCTAACCCTAACCCTAACCCTTACCCGACGCCTTACCCTAACCCGTCCCATAATCCTAACCCGTACGCTAACACTATCCCGTACCCTTACACGTACGCTCACCTTAAAACGTTGTCCTACACTAACCTGTAACCTAAACCGTCTCCGTCCCCTAACCCTAACCCTAACCCTAACCCTAACCCTAAACCTTACCCGAAGCCTTACACTAACCCGTCCCCTAATCCTAAACCGTACGCTGACACTAACACCTAGCCTAAAATGTACGCTCACCCTAAACCGTTTTCGTACACTAACCTGTACCCTAAACCGTGTCCGTCCCCTATACCTAACCCTAACCCTAACCCTAAACCTAACCCTTACCCGAAGCCTTACCCTTACCCGTCCCCTAATCCTAACCCGTATGCTAACAATAACATGTACCCTAAAACGTACTGTCACCCTGAACCATTGTCGTACCCTAAACTGTACCCTAAACCGTCCCCGTCCCTTAACCCTAACCCTAACCCTAACCCTAACCCTAATCCTTACCCGAAGCCTTAACATAACCTGTCCCCTAATCCTAACCCGTACACTAACATTAAATTGTAACCTAACACGTACGCTCACACTAAACCGTTGTCGTACCCTAACCTGTACCCTAAACCGTCCCCGTCCCCTAACCCTAACCGTAACCCTAACCCTATCACTAACGCTTACCCGAAGCCTAACACTAACCCGTCCCCTAATCCTAAGCCGTGCACTAACAGTAACCCATACCCCAACATGTACGCTCAACCTAAACCGTTGTTGTACCCTAAACTGTCCCCATCCCCTAACCCTAACCCTAACCCTAACCCCAACCCTAACCCTTACCCGAAGCCTTACCCTAACCCGTCCCCTAATCCTAACCCGTACGCTAACACTAACCCGTACCCTAACACTTACGCTCACCCTAAAACGTTGTCGTACACTAACCTGTACCCTAAACCATCCCTGTCCCCTAACCCTAACCCTAAACCTTACCTGAAGCCTTACCCTATCCCGTCCCCTAATGCTAACCCGTACGCTAACACTAACCCGTACTCTAACACGTTCGCTCACCCTAAACCGTAGTTGTACCCTTACCTGTACCCTAAACCATCGCCGTCCCCTAGCCCTAACCCTAACCCTTACCCGAAGCCTTAACCTAAACCGTCCCCTAATCCTAACCCGTACGCTAACACTAAACAGTACCCTAACACTTACGCTCACCCTAAACCGTGGACGTACCTTAACCTGTACCTTAAACCGTCCCCGTCCCCTAACCCTAACCCGAACCCTAACACTAACCCTTACCCGAATACTTAACCTAACCTGTCCCCTACTCCTAACCCGTACGCTAACACTAACCCGTACCCTAACACGTACGCTCACCTTAAACCACTGTCATACCCTAACATGTACCCTAAACAGTCCCCGTCCCCTAACCCTAACCCTAAACCTAACCCTTACCTGAAGACTTACACTAAACCGTACCCTAATACTAACCCGTACGCTATCACTAAACCATACCCTGAGACGTACGCTCACCCTAAAAGGTTGTCGTACTCTAACCTGTACCCTACACCGTCCCCTAACCCTAACCCTAACCCTTACCCGAAGCCTTAACCTAACCCGTCCCCTAATCCTAAACCGTACGCTAACACTAACCCGTGCCCTAACACACACGCTCACCCTAAAGCGTTGTCGTACCCTAACCTGTACCCTAAACCGTCCCTGTCCCCGTCCCCTAACCCTAAACCTAACCCTAACCGTAACACTTACCCGAAGCCTTACCCTAACACGTCCCCTAATCCTAACCCGTATGCTAACACTAACCCGTACCCTAACACGTACGCTCACCCTAAACCATTGTCCTAACCTAACCTGTACCCTAAACCGTCCCCGTCCCCGTCCCCTAAACCTAACCCTAACCCTAACCCTAACCATTCCCCGAAGCCTTACCCTAACCGTCCCCTAATCCTAACCCGTACGCTCACACTAACCCGTGCCCTAACACGTAGGCTCACCCTGAACCGTTGTCGTACCCTAACCTGTACCCTAAACCGTCCCCGTCCCCTAAACCTAACCCTAACCTCACCCTAATCCTAACCCTTACCCAAAGCCTTACCCTAACCCGTCCCCTAATCCTAACCCATACACTAACACTAACCCGTGCCCTAAAACATACGCTCAACCTAAACCGTTGTCGTACCCTAACCTGTACCCTAAACCGTCCCCGTGCCCTAACCCTAACCCTAACCCTAACCCTAAATCTAACTCTTACCCGAAGCCTTACCCTAACCCGTCCCCTAATCGTAACCCGTATGCTAACAATAACACATACCCTAAAACGTACGGTCACCCTGAACCATTGTCGTACCCTAAACTCTACCCTAAACCTTCCCCGTCCCGTAAACCTAACCCTAACCCTAACCCTAACCCTAACCCTAATCCTTTCCCGAAGCCTTAACATAACCCGTCTCCTAATCCTAACCCGTACGCTAATATTAAATCGTAACCTAACACGTACGCTCACACTAAACCGTTGTCGTACCCTAACCTGTACCCTAAACCGTCCCTGTCCCCTAACCCTAACCGTAACCCTAACCCTAACACTAACCCTTACCCGGAGCCTAACACTAAACCGTCCCCTAATCCTAACCCGTACACTAACACTAAACCGTGCCCTAAAACATACGCTCAAGCTAAACCGTTGTCGTACCCTAACCTGTACCCTAAACCGTCCCCGTGCCCTAACCCTAACCCTAAGCCTAACCCTACCACTAAACCTTACCCGAAGCCTTACACTAAACCGTCCCCTAATCCTAAACCATACGCTGACACTAACACATAGCCTAACACGTACGCTCACCCTAAACCGTTGTCGTACCCTAAACTGTACCGTAAACCGTGTCCATCCCCTAACCCTAACCCTAACCCTAACCCTAACCCTAACCCTTACCCGAAGCCTTACCCTAACCCGTCCCCTAATCCTAACCCGTACGCTAACACTAACCCGTACCCTAACACGTACGCTCACCCTAAACTGTTGTCGTACCCTAACCTGTTCTCTAAATCTTCCCCATCCCCTAACCCTAAACCTAACCCTAACACTTACCCTTACCCTAACCTTTACCCGAAGCCTTACACTATCACGTCCCCAATCCGAACCCGTAGGCTAACACTAACCCGTGCCCTAAAACGTACGCTCACCTAAACCGTTGTCGTACCCTAACCTGTACCCTAAAACGTCCCCTAACTGTAACCCTAACCCTAACCCTAACCCTTACCCGAAACATTACCCTAACCCGTCCCCTAATCCGATTCCGTACGCTAACACTAACCCGTACCCTAACACGTACACCCACCCTAAAACGTTGTCGTCCCCTAACCTGTACCCTAAACCATCCCCGTCCCCTACCCTAACCCTAACACTAACCCTAACCCTAACCCTTACCCAAAGCCTTACCCTAACATGTCACCTAATCCTAACCCGTACGCTAACACTAACCCGTGCCCTAACACGTACGGTCACCCTAAACCTTTGTCGTACCCTAACCTATACCCTAAACCGTCCCTGTCCCCATCCCCTAACTCTAAACCTAAACCTAACACTAACCCTTACCCAAGGCCTTACCCTAACCCATCCCCTAATCCTAACCCGTATGCTAACACTAACCCATACCCTAACACGTACACTCACCCTAAACCGTTGTCCTACCCTAACCTGTACCGTAAACCGTCCCCGTCCCCTAACCGTAACACTAACCCTAAACCTTACCCTTACCCAAAGCCTTACCCTAACCCATCACCTAATCCTAACCCGTACGCTAACACTAACACGTGCCCTAACACGTACGCTCACCCTAAACCGTTGTTGTACCCTAACCTGTACCCTAAACCGCCCCATCCCCTAACCCTAACCCTAAACCTAACCCTAATCCTAACCCTTACCCGAAGCCTTACCCTAACCCGTCCCATAATCATAACCCGTACGCTAACACTAACCCGTGCCCTAACACGTAGGCTCACCATAAATCATTGTCGTACCCTAACCTGTACCCTAAACCATCCCCATCCCCGTACCCGTCTCCTAACACTAACCCGAACCCTAACCCTAACCCTTACCCGAAGACTTACCCTAACCTGTCCCCTAATCCTAACACTTACGCTAACACTAACCCTTGCCCTAACATGTACACTCACCCTAAACCGTTGTCTTACCCTAACCTGTACCCTAAACCGTCCCTGTACCCTAACCCTAACCCTAACACTAACCCTAAACCGAACCCTTACCGAAGCCTTCCCCTAACCCGTCCCCTAATCCTAAACCTTACGCTAACCCTAACCCGTGCCCTAGCACGTACGCTCACCCTAAACCGCTGTCGTACCCTAAACTGTACCCTAAACCGTCCCCGTCCCCTAACCCTAACCCTAACCCTAAACCTTACCCGAAGCCTTCCCCTAACCCGTCCCCTAATCCTAACCCGTACGCTAACTCTAAGCCATACCCTAACACGTACGCTCACCCTAAACCGTTCTCGTACACTAACCTGTAACCTAAACTGTCCCCGTCCCCTAACCCTAACCCTAACCCTTACCCGAAGCCTTACCTTAACCCGTCCTCTAATCCTAACCCGTACGCTAACAGTAAACTGTGCCCTACCATGTACGCTGAACCTAAACCATTGTCCTACACTAACCTGTACCCTAAACCGTCCCCCTCCCCTAACCCTAACCCTAACCCTAACCCTAAACCTAACCCTTACCCGAAGCCTTACCATAACCCGTCCTCTAATCCTAACCCGTACGCTAACAGTAAACTGTGCCCTAACATGTACGCTGAACCTAAACCATTGTCCTACCCTAACCTGTACGCTAAACCGTCCCCCTCCCCTAACCCTAACCCTAACCCTAACCCTAACCCTTACACCAAGCCTTACCCTAACCCGTGCCCTAATCCTAACCCGTACGCTAACACTAACCCATACCCTAACACGTACGCTCACCCTAAACCGCTGTCATACACTAACCTGTACCCTAAACCGTCCCCGTCCCCGTCCCCGTCCCCTAACCCTAACCCTAAACCTAACCCTTACCCGAAGCCTTACCCTAACCCGTCCCCTAATCCTAACCCGTACGCTAACACTAACCCGTGCCCTAACACGTACGCTCACCCTAAAGTGTGGTTGTACCCTAACCAGTACACTAAACTGTCCCCGTCCCCGTTCCCTAACCCTAACCCTAACCCAAACCCTAAGCCTTACCCGAAGCCTTACCCTAACCCGTCTCATAATCCTAACCGATACGCTAAAACTAACCCATGCCCTAACACATACGCTCACCCTAAACCGTTGTCGTACCCTAACCTGTACCCTAAACCGTCCCCGTCCCCTAACCCTAACCCTAATCCTTACCCGAAGCCTTACACTAACCCGTGCCCTAATCCTAACCCATACGCTAACTCTAACCCGTATCCTAACACGTACGCTCACCCTAAACCATTCTCATACACTAACCTGTACCCTAAACCATCCCCGTCAACTAACCTTAACCCTAAACCTTACCCGAAGCCTTACCATAACCCGTCCTCTAATCCTAACCCGTACGCTAACAGTAAACTGTGCCCTAAAATGTACGCTCAACCTAAACCATTGTCCTACCCTAACTTGTACCCTAAACCGTCCCCGTCCCCTAACCCTAACCCTAAACCTAGCTCTAAACCTAAACCTTACCCCAAGCCTTACCCTAACCCGACCCTTAATCCTAACCCGTACGCTAACACTAACCCATACCCTAACACTCACGCTCACCCTAAATCTTTGTCGTACCCTAACATGTACCCTAAACCGTCCCCGTCCCCTAACCCTAACCCTAACCCTAACCCTAACACTTACCCGAAGCATTACACTAACCCGTCCCCTAATCCTAATCCGTACGCTAACACTAACCCGTGTCCTAACACGTACCCTCACCCTAAACCGTTGTCGTACCCTAACCTGTACCCTAAACCGTCACCGTCCCCTAGCCCTAACCCTAACCCTAACCCTTACGCGAAGCCTTACCCTAACCCGTCCCCAATCCTAACCCGTACGCTAACACTAACAAGTACCCTAACACATACGCTCACCCTAAACTGTTGTCGTACACTAACCTGTAACCTAAACCGTCCCCGTCCCCTAACCCTAACCCTAACCCTTACCCGAAGCCTTACCCTAATCTGTCCCCTAATCATAACCCGTATGCTAACACTAACCCTTGCCCTAACACGTACACTCACCCTAAACAATTGTCGTACCCTAACCTGTACCCTGAACCGTCCCTGTACCCTAACCCTAACCCTAACTCTAACCCTAACCCTAACCCTATCACTTACCCGAAGCCTTACCCTAACCCGTCCCATAATCCTAACCCGTACGCTAACACTAACCCGTACCCTAACACGTACGCTCACCCTAAACCGTTGACGTACCCTAACCTGTACCCTAAACCGTCCCTGTCCCCTAACCCTAACCCTAACCCTAACCCTTACCAGAAGCCTTACCCTAACCCGTCCCGTAATCCTAACCCGTACGCTAACACTAACCCGTACCCTAACACGTACGCTCACCCTAAAACCTTGTCGTACCCTAACCTGTACCCTAAATCGTCCCTGTCCCCTAACCCTAACCCTAACCTTAAACCTTACCCGAAGCCTTACCCTAAACGGTTCCCTAAACCTAACCCGCACGCTAACACTAACCCGGGCCCTAACACGTACGCTCACCCGAAACATTTGTCGTACACTAAGCTGTACCCTAAACCGTCCCCATTACCTAACACTAACCCGAACCCTAAACATAACCCTAAACCTTACCCGAAGCCTTACCCTAACCCGTCCCCTAATCCTAACCGTACGCTAACACTAATCCGTGCCCTAACACGTACGCTCACCCTAAAGCGTTGTCGTACCCTAACCTGTACCCTAAACCGTTCCTGTCCCTGTACCCTAACCCTAAACCTAACCCAAACCCTAACCCTTACCCGAAGCCTTACACTAACCCATCCCATAATCCTAAACTCTACGCTAACACTAACCCGTGCCCTAACACGTACGCTCACCCTAAACCGTTGTCGTACATTAACCTGTACCCTAAATCGTCCCTGTCCCCTAACCCTAACCCTAACCCTAATCCTTACCCGAAGCCTTACCCTAACTCGTCCCCTAATTCTAACCCGTATGCTAACACTAACCTGTATCCTAACAGATACGCTCACCCTAAAACTTTGTCGTACACTAAGCTGTACCCAAAATCGTCCCCGTCCCCTATCCCTAAACCTAACCCTTACACAAAGCCTTACCCTAACCCGTCCCCTAATCCTAACCCGTACGCTAACACTAACCCGTAACCTAACCCGTATGCTCAACCTAAACCGTTCTCGTACACTAACCTGTACCCTAAACCGTCCCGTCCCGGTCCCCTAACCCTAGCCCTTACCCGAAACCCTACCCTAACATGTCCCCTATTCCTAACCCGTACGCTAACACTATCCCGTACCCTTACACGTACGCTCACCTTAAAACGTTGTCGTACACTAACCTGTAACCTAAACCGTCTCCGTCCCCTAACCCTAACCCTAAACCTAGCCCTAAACCTAAACCTTACCCCAAGCCTTACCCTAACCCGACCCTTAATCCTAACCCGTACGCTAACACTAACACATACCCTAACATGCACGCTCACCCTAAAACTTTGTCGTACCCTAACATGTACCCTAAACCGTCCCCGTCCCCTAACCCTAACCCTAACCCTAACACTTACCCGAAGCATTACACTAACCCGTCCCCTAATCCTAATCCGTACGCTAACACTAACCCGTGTCCTAACACGTACCCTCACCCTAAACCGTTGTCGTACCCTAACCTGTACCCTAAACCGTCACCGTCCCCTAGCCCTAACCCTAACCCTAACCCTTACGCGAAGCCTTACCCTAACCCGTCCCCAATCCTAACCCGTACGCTAACACTAACAAGTACCCTAACACATACGCTCACCCTAAACTGTTGGCGTACACTAACCTGTAACCTAAACCGTCCCCGTCCCCTAACCCTAAACCTAACCCTAACCCTAACCCTAACACTTACCCGAAGCCTTACCCTAATCTGTCCCCTAATCCTAACCCGTATGCTAACACTAACCCTTGCCCTAACACGTACACTCACCCTAAACCATTGTCGTACCCTAACCTGTACCCTGAACCGTCCCTGTACCCTAACCCTAACCCTAACTCTAACCCTAACCCTAACCCTAACACTTACCCGAAGCCTTACCCTAACCCGTCCCATAATCCTAACCCGTACGCTAACACTAACCCGTACCCTAACACGTACGCTCACCCTAAATCGTTTTCGTACCCTAACCTGTACCCTAAACCATCCCCGTCCCCTAAACCTATCCCTAACACTATCCCTAACCCTTACCCGAAGCCTTACCCTATCTCGGCCCCCAATTCTAAACCATACGCTAACACTAACCCGTACCCTAACACGTACGCTCACCCTAAAACTTTGTCGTAGCCTAACCTGTACCCTAAGTCGTCCCCTTCCCCTAAGACTAACCCTAACCCTAATACTTACCCGAAGCCTTACCCTAAACCGTCCCCTAATCCTAACCCATACGCTAACACTAACCCGTGCCCTAAAACGAATGCTCACCCTAAACTGCTGTCGTACACTAACCTGTACCCTAAACCGTCCCCGTCCCCGTCCCCTAACCCTAACCCTAAACCTAACCCTTACCCGAAGCCTTACCCTAACCCGTCCCCTAATCCTAACCCGTACGCTAACACTAACCCGTGCCCTAACAGGTACGCTCACCCTAAAGCGTGGTCGTACCCTAACCTGTACACTAAACCGTCCCCGTCCCCTTTCCCTAACCCTAACCCTCTCCCAAACCCTACCCCTTACCCGAAGCCTTACCCTAACCCGTCCCATAATCCTAAATAATATGCTAAAACTACACCATGCCCTAACACATACGCTCACCCTAAACCGTTGTCGTACCCTAACCTGTACCCTAAACCGTCCCTGTAGCCTAACCCTAACCCTAACCCTAACCCTAACCCTTACCCGAAGCCTTACCCTAACCCGTCCCATAATCCTACCCCGTACGCTAACACTAACCCGTACCCTAACACGTACGCTCACCCTAAACCGTTGTCGTACCATAACCTGTACCTAACCGTCCCCGTCCCCGTCCCCTAAACTTAACCCTAAACCTCACCCTTACCCGTAGCCTTACCCTAACCCGTCCCCTATTCCTAAGCTATATGCTAACTCTAACCCGTACCCTAACATGTACGCTCACCCTAAAGAGTTGTCGTACACTAACCTCTACCCTAAACCGTCCCCGTCCCCGTCCCCTAACCCTAACCCTAACCCTAACCCTTACCCGAAGCCTTACCCTAACAAGTCCCCAATCCTACCCGTACGCTAACACTAACACATACCCTAACACGTACGCTCACCCTAAACCGTTGTCGTACCCTAGCCTATACCCTAAACAGTCCCCGTACCCTAACCCTAACCCTAACCCTAACCCTTACCCGAAGCCTTACCCTAACCCGTCCCCTAATCCTAACCCGTACGCTAACACTAAACCTTACCCTAACATGTACGCACACTCTAAACAGTTGTCATATCCTATCCTGTACCCTAAACCTTCCCCGTGCCCGTCCCCTAACCCTAACCCTAATCCTTACCCGAATCCTTACCCTAACCTGTCCCCTAATCCTAACCCGTACGCTAACACTAACCCTTACCCTAACACGTACGCACACCCTAAACTGTTGTCAAATCCTATCCTGTACCCTAAACCTTCCCCGTTCCTGTCCCCTAACCCTAACCCTAACCCTTACCCGAAGCCTTACCCTAACCTGTCCCCTAATCCTAACCCGTACGCTAACACTAACCCATGCCCTAACACATATGCTCACCCTAAAGCGTTGTCGTACCCTAACCTGTACCCTAAACCGTCCCCGTCCCCTAACCCTAACACTAACCCTAATACTAACCCTTACCCGAAGCCTTCCGTTAACCCGCCCCCTAATCCTAACCCGTACGCTAACCCTAACCCGTACCCTAACACGTACGCTCACCCTAAACCATTGTCGTACCCTAAACTGTACCCTGAACCGTCCCCATCCCCAAACCCTAACCCTAACCCTTAACCGAAGCCTTACACTAACCTGTCCCCTAATCCTAACCCGTACGCTAACACTAACCCGTACCCTAACACATAGGCTCACTCTAAACCGTTCTCGTACACTAACCTGTACCCTAAACCGTCCCCATCCCCTAACCCTAACCCTAACCCTTACCCGGAGCCTTACCCTAACCCGTCCTCTAATCCTAAACCGTACGCTAACACTAACCCGTACCCTAACATGTTCGCTCACCCTAAAACTTTATCTTAAACTAAGCTGTACCCTAAACAGTCCCCGTCGCCTAAACATAACCGTAACCCTAACCCTAACACTAACACTTACCCGAAGGCTTACCCTAACCCGTCCCCTAATTCTAAACCGTACGCTAACACTAACCCGTACCCTAACACGTACGCTCACCCTAAACCGTTGCCGTAGCCTAACCTGTACCCTAAACCCTCCCCATGCCCTAACACTTACCCTAAACCTAACCCTAACCCTAACCCTTACCTGAAGCCTTACCCTAACCCATCACCTAATCGGAACCCGTACGCTAACACTAAACCCTACCCTATCACGTACGCTCACCCTAAACCGTTATTGTACACTAACCTGTACCCTAAACCCTCCCTATCCCCTAACCCTAACCCTAAACCTAACCCTAACCCTAACCCTTACCCGAAGCTTATCCTAACCCGTCCCCTAATCCTAACCCGTTCGCTAACACTAACACATACCCTACCACGTACGCTCACCCTAAAGCATTGTTGTACCCTAACGTGTACCCTAAACCATTCCCGTGCCCTAACCCTAACCCTAACCCTAACCCAAACCCTAACCCTTACCCGGAGCCTTACCCTAACCCGTCCCCTAATCCTAACCCGTACGCTAACACTAACCCATACCCTAACACGCACGCTCACCCTAAATCTTTGTCGTACCCTAACATGTACCCTAAACCGTCCCCATCCCCTAACCCTAACCCTAACCCTAACCCTAACACTTACCCGAAGCATTACACTAAACCGTCCCCTAATCCTAATCCGTACGCTAACACTAACCCGTGTCCTAACACGTACCCTCACCCTAAACCGTTGTCGTACCCTAACCTGTACCCTAAACCGTCACCGTCCCCTAGCCCTAACCCTAACCCTAACCCTTACGCGAAGCCTTACCCTAACCCGTCCCCAATCCTAACCCGTACGCTAACACTAACAAGTACCCTAACACATACGCTCACCCTAAACTGTTGTCGTACACTAACATGTAACCTAAACCGTCCCCGTCCCCTAACCCTAACCCTAACCCTAACCCTAACCCTAACCCTTACCCGAAGCCTTACCCTAATCTGTCCCCTAATCCTAACCCGTATGCTAACACTAAGCCTTGCCCTAACACGTACACTCACCCTAAACCATTGTCGTACCCTAACCTGTACCCTGAGCCGTCCCTGTACCCTAACCCTAACCCTAACTCTAACCCTAACCCTAACCCTAACACTTACCCGAAGCCTTACCCTAAACCGTCCCATAATCCTAACCCGTACGCTAACACTAACCCGTACCCTAACACGTACGCTCACCCTAAACCGTTGACGTACCCAAACCTGTACCTTAAACCGTCCCCGTCCCCTAACCCTAACCCTAACCCTAACCCTTACCAGAAGCCTTACCCTAACCCGTCCCGTAATCCTAACCCGTACGCTAACACTAACCCGTACCGTAACACGTACGCTCACCCTAAAACCTTGTCGTACCCTAACCTGTACCCTAAATCGTCCCTGTTCCCTAACCCTAACCCTAACCCTAACCTTAAACCTTATCCGAAGCCTTACCCTAACCGGTCCCCTAAACCTAACCCGCACGCTAACACTAACCCGTGCCCTAACACGTACGCTCACCCGAAACATTTGACGTACACTAAGCTGTACCCTAAACCGTCCCCATTACCTAACACTAACCCGAACCCTAACCATAACCCTAAACCTTACCCGAAGCCTTACCCTAAACCGTCCCCTAATCCTAACCGTACGCTAACACTAATCCGTGCCCTAACACCTACGCTCACCCTAAAGCGTTGTCGTACCCTAACCTGTACCCTAAACCGTTCCTGTCCCTGTACCCTAACCCTAACCCTAACCCAAACCCTAACCCTTACCCGAAGCCTTACACTAACCCATCCCATAATCCTAAACGCTACGCTAACACTAACCCGTGCCCTAACACGTACGCTCACCCTAAACCGTTGTCGTACATTAATCTGTACCCTAAATCGTCCCTGTCCCCTAACACTAACCCTAACCCTAATCCTTACCCGAAGCCTTACCCTAACTCGTCCCCTAATTCTAACCCGTATGCTAACACTAACCTGTATCCTAACACATACGCTCACCCTAAAACTTTGTCATACACTAAGCTGTACCCTAAATCGTCCCCGTCCCCTAACCCTAAACCTAACCCTTACACAAAGCCTTACCCTAATCCGTCCCCTAATCCTAACCCGTACGCTAACACTAACCCGTAACCCAAACCGTATGCTCAACCTAAACCGTTCTCGTACACTAACCTGTACCCTAAACCGTCCCGTCCCCGTCCCCTAAACCTAGCCCTTACCCGAAACCTTACCCTAACATGTCCCCTATTCCTAACCCGTACGCTAACACTAACCCTTGCCCTAACACGTACGCTCACCCTAAACCGTTGTCGTACCCTAACCTGTACCCTAAACCGTCCCTCTACCCTAACCCTAACCCTAACCCTTACCCGGAGCCTGACCCTAACCTGTCCCCTAATCCTAACCCGTACGCTAACACTAACCCTTGCCCTAACACGTACGCTCACCCTAAACCGTTGTCGTACCCTAACCTGTACCCTAAACCGTCCCTCTACCCTAACCCTAACCCTTATCCTAACCCTAAAGCTTACCCGAAGCCTTACCCTAACCCGTCCCATAATCCTAACCCGTACGCTAACACTAACCCGTACCCTAACATGTACGCTCACCCTAAACGGTTGTTGTACCCTAAACTGTACCCTAAACCGTCCCTGTCCCTGACCATTAACCCTAACCCTAACCCTAACCCTAACCCTTACCCGACGCCTTACCCTAACCCGTCCCATAATCCTAACCCGTACGCTAACACTAACCGTACCCTAACATGTACGCTCACCCTAAACTGTTGTCGTACCCTAACCTGTACCCTAAACCGTCCCTGTCCCCGACCCTTAACCCTAAGCCTAACCCTAACCCTAACCCTTACCTGACGCCTTACCCTAACCCGTCCCCAAATCCTAACCCGTACGCTAACACTAACCCGTACCCTAACACGCATGCTCACCCTAAACCGTTGTCGTACCCTAACATGTATCCTAAACCGTCCCCATCCCCTAACCCTAACCCTAACCCTAAACCTAAACCTAACCCTTACCCGAAGCCTTACCATAACCAGTCCTCTAATCCTAACCCGTACGCTAACAGTAAACTGTGCCCTAACATGTACGCTGAACCTAAACCATTGTCCTACCCTAACCTGTACCCTAAACCGTCCCACTCCCCTAACCCTAACCCTAACCCTAACCCTTACACCAAGCCTTACACTAACCCGTGCCCTAATCCTAACCCGTACGCTAACACTAACCCATACCCTAACACGTACGCTCACCCTAAACCGCTGTCGTACACTAACCTGTACCCTAAACCATCCCAGTCCCCGTCCCCGTCCCCTAACCCTAACCCTAAACCTAACCCTTACCCGAAGGATTACCCTAACCCGTCCCCTAATCCTAACCCGTACGCTAAAACTAACCCGTGCCCTAACACGTACGCTCACCCTAAAGTGTGGTTGTACCCTAACCAGTACACTAAACCGTCCCCATCCCCGTTCCCTAACCCTAACCCTAACCCAAACCCTAAGCCTTACCCGAAGCCTTACCCTAACCCGTCTCATAATCCTAACCGATACGCTAAAACTAACCCATGCCCTAACACATACGCTCACCCTAAACCGTTGTCATACCCTAACCTGTACCCTAAACCTTCCCCGTCCCCTAACCCTAACACTAATCCTTACGCGAAGCCTTACACTAACCCGTCCCCTAATCCTAAACCATACGCTAACTCTAACCCGTATCCTAACACGTACGCTCACCCTAAACCATTCTCATACACTAACCTGTACCCTAAACCATCCCCGTCAACTAACCTTAACCCTAACCCTTACCCGAAGCCTTACCATAACCAGTCCTCTAATCCTAACCCGTACGCTAACAGTAAACTGTGCCCTAAAATGTACACTCAACCTCAACCATTGTCCTACCCTAACTTGTACCCTAAACCGTCCCCGTCCCCTAACCCTAACCCTAAACCTAACCCTAAACCTAAACCTTACCCAAAGCCTTACCCCAACCCGACCCTTAATCCTAACCCGTACGCTAACACTAACCCATACCCTAACACGCACGCTCACCCTAAATCTTTGTCGTACCCTAACATGTACCCTAAACCGTCCCCGTCCCCTAACCCTAACCCTAACCCTAACCCTAACACTTACCCGAAGCATTACACTAACCCGTCCCCGAATCCTAATCCGTACGCTAACACTAACCCGTGTCCTAACACGTACCCTCACCCTAAACCGTTGTCGTACCCTAACCTCTACCCTAAACCGTCACCGTCCCCTAGCCCTAACCCTAACCCTAACCCTTACGCAAAGCCTTACCCTAACCCGTCCCCAATCCTAACCCGTACGCTAACACTAACAAGTACCCTAACACATACGCTCACCCTAAACTGTTGTCGTACACTAACCTGTAACCTAAACCGTCCCCGTCCCCTAACCCTAACACTAACCCTAACCCTAACCCTAACCCTAACCCTTACCCGAAGCCTTACCCTAATCTGTCCCCTAATCCTAACCCGTATGCTAACACTAACCCTTGCCCTAACACGTACACTCACCCTAAACCATTGTCGTACCCTAACCTGTACCCTGAACCGTCCCTGTACCCTAACCCTAACCCTAACTCTAACCCTAACCCTAACCCTAACACTTACCCGAAGCCTTACCCTAACCCGTCCCTTAATCCTAACCCGTACGCTAACACTAACCCGTACCCTAACACGTACGCTCACCCTAAATCGTTTTCGTACCCTAACCTGTACCCTAAACCATCCCCGTCCCCTAACCCTAACCCTAACACTATCCCTAACCCTTACCCGAAGCCTTACCATAACTCGGCCCCCAATTCTAAACCATACGCTAACACTAACCCGTACCCTAACACGTACGCTCACCCTAAAACTTTGTCGTACCCTAACCTGTACCCTAAGTCGTCCCCTTCCCCTAAGCCTAACCCTAACCCTAATACTTACCCGAAGCCTTACCCTAAACCGTCCCCTAATCCTAACCCGTACGCTAATACTAACCCGTACCCTAACACGTACGCTCACCCTAAACCGTTGTCGTACCATAACCTGTACCCTAAACCGTCCCCGTCCCCGTCCCCTAAACTTAACCCTAAACCTCACCCTTACCCGTAGCCTTACCCTAACCCGTCCCCTATTCCTAACCTATACGCTGACTCTAACCCGTACTCTAACATGTACGCTCACCCTAAAGAGTTGTCGTACACTAACCTCTACCCTAAACCGTCCCCGTCCCCGTCCCCTAACCCTAACCCTAACCCTAACCCTTACCCGAAGCCTTACCCTAACAAGTCCCCAATCCTAACCCGTACGCTAACACTAACACATAACCTAACACGTACGCTCACCCTAAACCGTTGTCGTACCCTAACCTATACCCTAAACAGTCCCCGTACCCTAACCCTAACCCTAACCCAAACCCTTACCCGAAGCCTTACCCTAACCCGTCCCCTAATCCTAACCCGTACGCTAACACTAAACTTTACCCTAACACGTACGCACACTCTAAACTGTTGTCATATCCTATCCTGTACCCTAAACCTTCCCCGTGCCCGTCCCCTAACCCTAACCCTAACCCTTACCCGAAGCCTTACCCTAACCTGTCCCTTAATGCTAACCCGTACGCTAACACTAACGATTACCCTAACACGTACACACACCCTAAACTGTTGTCAAATCCTATCCTGTACCCTAAACCTTCCCCGTTCCTGTCCCCTAACCCTAACCCTAACCCTTACCCGAAGCCTTACCCTAACCTGTCCCCTAATCCTAACCCGTACGCTAACACTAACCCGTGCCCTAACACATACGCTCACCCTAAAGCGTTGTCGTACCCTAACCTGTACCCTAAACCGTCCCCGTCCCCTAACCCTAACACTAACCCTAATACTAACCCTTACCTGAAGCCTTCCGTTAACCCGCCCCCTAATCCTAACCCGTACGCTAACCCTAACCCGTACCCTAACACGTACGCTCACCCTAAACAGTTGTCGTACCCTAAACTGTACCCTGAACCGTCCCCATCCTCAAACCCTAACCCTAACCCTTACCCGAAGCCTTACACTAACCTGTCCCCTAATCCTAACCCGTACGCTAACACTAACCCATACCCTAACACGTAGGCTCACTCTAAACCATTCTCGTACACTAACCTGTACCCTAAACCGTCCCCATCCCCTAACCCTAACCCTAACCCTTACCCGGAGCCTTACCCTAACCCGTCCTCTAATCCTAAACCGTACGCTAACACTAACCCGTACCCTAACATGTTCGCTCACCCTAAACCGTTATCTTAACCTAAGCTGTACCCTAAACAGTCCCCGTCGCCTAAACATTACCGTAACCCTAACCCTAACACTAACACTTACCCGAAGGCTTACCCTAACCCGTCCCCTAATCCTAAACCGTACGCTAACACTAACCCGTACCCTAACACGTACGCTCACCCTAAACCGTTGTCGTAGCCTAACCTGTACCCTAAACCTCCCCATGCCCTAACACTTACCCTAAACCTAACCCTAACCCTAACCCTTACCCGAAGCCTTACCCTAACCCATCACCTAATCGGAACCCGTACGCTAACACTAACCCATACCCTATCACGTACGCTCACCCTAAACCGTTGTTGTACCCTAACCTGTACCCTAAACCCTCCCCATCCCCTAACCCTAACCCTAAACCTAACCCTAAACCTAACCCTTACCCGAAGCTTATCCTAACCCGTCCCCTAATCCTAACCCGTTCGCTAACACTAACACATAACCTACCACGTACGCTCACCCTAAAGCATTGTTGTACCCTAACGTGTACCCTAAACCGTTCCCATGCCCTAACCCTAACCCTAACCCTAACCCAAACCCTAACCCTTACCCGGAGCCTTACCCTAACCCGTCCCCTAATCCTAACCCGTACGCTAACACTAACCTGTGCCCTAACACGTACGCTCAAACTAAACCATTGTCGTACCCTAACCTGTACCCTAAACCGTCCCCTAACCCTAACCCTAACCCTAACACTTACCCGAAACCTTACCCTAACCCGTCCTTCTAATCCTAACCTGTACGCTAACAGTAAACTGTGCCCTAACATGTACCCTCACCCTAAACCGTTGTCCTACCCTAACCTGTACCCTAAACCGTCCCCGTCCCTAACCGTAACCCTAACACATACCCGAAGCCTTACCCTAACCCGTGTCCTGATCCTAACCCGTACGTTAACACTAACCCGTACCCTAACACGTACGCTCACCCTAAACCGTTGCCGTACCCCAACCTGTACCCTAAACCGTCCCCGTCCCCTAACCTAACCCTAACCCTAAACCAAAACCTAACCTTTACCCGAAGCTTTACCCTAACCCATCCCATAATCCTATCCCGTACGCTAACCCTAACCCTTACCCTACCACGTACGCTCACCCTAAACCGTTGTCGTACCCTAACCTGTACCCTAAACCGTCCCCGTCCCCTAACAGTAAACCTAAACCTAACCCTAACCCTAACCCTTAACCGAAGCCTTACTCTAACCCGTCCCTTAATCCTAACCCGTACGCTAACACTAAACCGAGTCCTAACACGTACGCTCACCCTAAAACTTTGTCGTACCCTAACCTGTACCCTAAACCATCCCCATCCCGTAACCCTTACCCTAACCCTAACAATTACCCGAATCCTTAACCTAACCCGTCCTCTAATCCTAACACGTACGCTAACAGTAAACCGTGCCCTAACACATACGCTCAACCTAAACCGTTGTCGTACCCTAACCTGTACCCTAAACCGTCCCCGTTCCCTAAACCTAACCCTAACCATAACCCTTACCCGAAGCCTTACCCTAACCCGTCCCCTGATCCTATCACGTACGCTAACACTAACCCATACCCTATCACGTACGCTCACCCTAAACATTTGTCGTACACTAACCTGTACCCTAAACCGTCCCCGTCCCTTAACCCTAACCGTAACCCTAACCCTAACCCTAACACTAACGCTTACCCGAAGCCTTACCCTAACCCGTCCCATAATCCTAACCCGTACGCTAACACTAACCCGTACCCTAACACGTACGCTCACCCTAAACCGTTGACGTACCCTAACCTGTACCCTAAACCGTCCCCGTCCCCTAACCCTAACCCTAACCCTAACCCTTACCAGAAGCCTTACCCTAACCCGTCCCGTAATCCTAACCCGTACGCTAACACTAACCCGTACCCTAACACGTACGCTCACCCTAAAACCTTGTCGTACCCTAACCTGTACCATAAATCGTCCCTGTCCCCTAACCCTAACCCTAACCCTAACCTTAAACCTTACCCGAAGCCTTACACTAACCGGTCCCCAAAACCTAACCCGCACGCTAACACTAACCCGTGCCCTAACACGTACGCTCACCCGAAACATTTGTCGTACACTAAGCTGTACCCTAAACCGTCCCCATTACCTAACACTAACCTGAACCCTAACCATAACCCTAATCCTTACCCGAAGCCTTAACCTAACCCGTCTCCTAATCCTAACCGTATGCTAACACTAACCCGTGCCCTAACACGTACGCTCACCCTAAAGCGTTGTCGTACCCTAACCTGTACCCTAAACCGTTCCTGTCCCTGTACCCTAACCCTAACCCTAACCCAAACCCTAACCCTTACCCGAAGCCTTACACTAACCCATCCCATAATCCTAAACGCTACGCTAACACTAACCCGTGCCCTAACACGTACACTCACCCTAAACCGTTGTCGTACATTAACCTGTACCCTAAATCGTCCCTGTCCCCTAACCCTAACCCTAACCCTAATCCTTACCCGAAGCCTTACCCTAACTCGTCCCCTAATTCTAACCCGTATGCTAACACTAACCTGTATCCTAACACATACGCTCACCCTAAAACTTTGTCGTACACTAAGCTGTACCCTTAATCGTCCCCGTCCCCTAACCCTAAACCTAACACTTACACAAAGCCTTACCCTAACCCGTCCCCTAATCCTAACCCGTACGCTAACACTAACCCGTAACCTAACCCGTATGCTCAACCTAAACCGTTCTCGTACACTAACCTGTACCCTAAACCGTCCCGTCCCCGTCCCCTAACCCTAGCCCTTACCCGAAACCTTACCCTAACATGTCCCCTATTCCTAACCCGTACGCTAACACTATCCCGTACCCTTACACGTACGCTCACCTTAAAACGTTGTCGTACACTAACCTGTAACCTAAACCGTCTCCGTCCCCTAACCCTAACCCTAACCCTAACCCTAACCCTAACCCTTACCCGGAGCCTTACCCTAACCTGTCCCCTAATCCTAACCCGTACGCTAACACTAACCCTTACCCTAACACGTACGCTCACCCTAACCCGTTGTCGTACCCTAACCTGTACCCTAAACCGTCCCTCTACCCTAAACCTAACCCTAACCCTTATCCTAACCCTAAAGCTTACCCGAAGCCTTACCCTAACCCGTCCCATAATCCTAACCCGTACGCTAACACTAACCCGTACCCTAACATGTACGCTCACCCTAAACGGTTGTCGTACCCTAAACTGTACCCTAAACCATCCCTGTCCCTGACCATTAACCCTAACCCTAACCCTAACCCTAACCCTTACCCGACGCCTTACCCTAACCCGTCCCATAATCCTAAACCGTACGCTAACACTAACCCGTACCCTAACATGTACGCTCACCCTAAACTGTTGTCGTACCCTAACCTGTACCCTAAACCGTCCCTGTCCCCGACCCTTAACCCTAACCCTAACCCTAACCCTAACCCTTACCTGACGCCTTACCCTAACCCGTCCCCAAATCCTAACCCGTACGCTAACACTAACCCGTACCCTAACACGCACGCTCACCCTAAACCGTTGTGGTACCCTAACATGTACCCTAAACCGAACCCATCCCCTAACCATAACCCTAACCCTAAACCTAAACCTAACCCTTACCCGAAGCCTTACCATAACCCGTCCTCTAATCCTAACCCGTACGCTAACAGTAAACTGTGCCCTAACATGTACGCTGAACCTAAACCATTGTCCTACCCTAACCTGTACCCTAAACCGTCCCACTCCCCTAACCCTAACCCTAACCCTAACCCTAACCCTTACACCAAGCCTTACACTAACCCGTGCCCTAATCCTAACCCGTACGCTAACACTAACCCCTACCCTAACACGTACGCTCACCCTAAACCGCTGTCGTACACTAACCTGTACCCTAAACCGTCCCCGTCCCCGTCCCCGTCCCCTAACACTAACCCTAAACCTAACCCTTACCCGAAGCCTTACCTTAACCCGTCCCCTAATCCTAACCCGTACGCTAACACTAACCCGTGCCCTAACACATACGCTCACCCTAAAGTGTGGTTGTACCCTAACCAGTACAGTAAACCGTCCCCGTCCCCGTTCCCTAACCCTAACCCTAACCCAAACCCTAAGCCTTACCCGAAGCCTTACCCTAACCCGTCTCATAATCCTAACCGATACGCTAAAACTAACCCATGCCCTAACACATACGCTCACCCTAAACCGTTGTCATACCCTAACCTGTACCCTAAACCGTCCCCGTCCCCTAACCCTAACCCTAATCCTTACCCGAAGCCTTACACTAACCCGTCCCCTAATCCTATCCCATACGCTAACTCTAACCCGTATCCTAACACGTACGCTCACCCTAAACCATTCTCATACACTAACCTGTACCCTAAACCATCCCCGTCAACTAACCTTAACCCTAACCCTTACCCGAAGCCTTACCATAACCCGTCCTCTAATCCTAACCCGTACGCTAACAGTAAACTGTGCCCTAAAATGTACACTCAACCTAAACAATTGTCCTACCCTAACTTGTACCCTAAACCGTCCCCGTCCCCTAACCCTAACCCTAAACCTAGCCCTAAACCTAAACCTTACCGCAAGCCTTACCCTAAACCGACCCTTAATCCTAACCCGTACGCTAACACTAACCCATACCCTAACACGCACGCTCACCCTAAACCTTTGTCGTACCCTAACATGTACCCTAAACCGTCCCCGTCCCCTAACCCTAACCCTAACCCTAACCCTAACCCTAACACTTACCCGAAGCATTACACTAACCCGTCCCCTAATCCTAATCCGTACGCTAACACTAACCCGTGTCCTAAAACGTACCCTCACCCTAAACCGTTGTCGTACCCTAACCTGTACCCTAAACCGTCACCGTCCCCTAGCCCTAACCCTAACCCTAACCCTAATCCTAACCCTAACACTTACCCGAAGCCTTACCCTAACCCGTCCCATAATCCTAACCCGTACGCTAACACTAACCCGTACCCTAACACGTACGCTCACCCTAAATCGTTTTCGTACCCTAACCTGTACCCTAAACCATCCCCGTCCCCTAACCCTAACCCTAACACTATCCCTAACCCTTACCCGAAGCCTTACCATAACTCGGCCCCCAATTCTAAACCATACGTTAACACTAACCCGTACCCTAACACGTACGCTCACCCTAAAACTTTGTAGTACCCTAACCTGTACCCTAAGTCGTCCCCTTCCCCTAAGCCTAACCCTAACCCTAATACTTACCCGAAGCCTTACCCTAAACCGTCCCCTAATCCTAACCCGTACGCTAACACTAACCCGTACCCTAACACGTACGCTCACCCTAAACCGTTGTCCTACCATAACCTGTACCCTAAACCGCCCCATCCCCTTACCCTAACCCTAAACCTAACCCTAATCCTAACCCTTACCCGAAGCCTTACCCTAACCCGTCCCATAATCATAACCCGTACGCTAACACTAACCCGTGCCCTAACACGTAGGCTCACCATAAATCATTGTCGTACCCTAACCTGTACCCTAAACCATCCCCATCCCCGTCCCCGTCTCCTAACCCTAACCCGAACCCTAACCCTAACCCTTACCCGAAGACTTACCCTAACCTGTCCCCTAATCCTAACACTTACGCTAACACTAACCCTTGCCCTAACAGGTACACTCACCCTAAACCGTTGTCTTACCCTAACCTGTACCCTAAACCTCCCTGTACCCTAACCCTAACCCTAACACTAACCCTAAACCGAAACCTTACCCGAAGCCTTCCCCTAACCCGTCCCCTAATCCTAAACCGTACGCTAACCCTAACCCGTGCCCTAGCACGTACGCTCACCCTAAACCGCTGTCGTACCCTAAACTGTACCCTAAACCGTCCCCGTCCCCTAACCCTAACCCTAACCCTAAACCTTACCCGAAGCCTTCCCCTAACCCGTCCCCTAATCCTAACACATACGCTAACACTAACCCATGCCCTAAAACGAATGCTCACCCTAAACCGCTGTCGTACATTAACCTGTACCCTAAACCGTCCCCGTCCCCGTCCCCTAACCCTAACCCTAAACCTAAACCTTACCCGAAGCCTTACCCAAACCCGTCCCCTAATCCTAACCCGTACGCTAACACTAACCCGTACCCTAACAGGTACGCTCACCCTAAAGCGTGGTCGTACCCTAACCTGTACACTAAACCGTCCCCGTCCCCGTTCCCTAACCCTAACCCTATCCCAAACCCTACCCCTTACCCGAAGCCTTACCCTAACCCGTCCCATAATCCTAAATAATACGCTAAAACTACCCCATGCCCTAACACATACGCTCACCCTAAACCGTTGTCGTACCCTAACCTGTACCCTAAACCGTCCCTGTAGCCTAACCCTAACCCTAACCCTAACCCTAACCCTTACCCGAAGCCTTACCCTAACCCGTCCCATAATCCTACCCCGTATGCGAACACTAACCCGTACCCTAACATGTACGCTCACCCTAAACCGTTGTCGTACCATAACCTGTACCCTAAACCGTCCCCGTCCCCGTCCCCTAAACTTAACCCTAAACCTCACCCTTACCCGTAGCCTTACCCTAACCCGTCCCCTATTCCTAAGCTATACGCTAACTCTAACCCGTACCCTAACATGTACGCTCACCCTAAAGAGTTGTCGTACACTAACCTCTACCCTAAACCGTCCCCGTCCCCGTCCCCTAACCCTAACCCTAACCCTTACCCGAAGCCTTACCCTAACAAGTCCCCAATCCTAACCCGTACGCTAACACTAACACATACCCTAACACGTACGCTCACCCTAAACCGTTGTCGTACCCTAGCCTATACCCTAAACAGTCCCCGTACCCTAACCCTAAACCTAACCCTAACCCTTACCCGAAGCCTTACCCTAACCCGTCCCCTAATCCTAACCCGTACGCTAACACTAAACCTTACCCTAACACGTACGCACACTCTAAACTGTTGTCATATCCTATCCTGTACCCTAAACCTTCCCCGTGCCCGTCCCCTAACCCTAACCCTAACCCTTACCCGAAGCCTTACCCTAACCTGTCCCCTAATCCTAACCCGTACGCTAACACTAACCCTTACCCTAACACCTACGTACACCCTAAACTGTTGTCAAATCCTATCCTGTACCCTAAACGTTCCCCGTTCCTGTCCCCTAACCCTAACCCTAACCCTTACCCGAAGCCTTACCCTAAACTGTCCCCTAATCCTAACCCGTACGCTAACACTAACCCGTGCCCTAACACATACTCTCACCCTAAAGCGTTGTTGTACCCTAACCTGTACCCTAAACCGTCCCCGTCCTCTAACCCTAACACTAACCCTAATACTAACACTTACCCGAAGCCTTCCGTTAACCCGCCCCCTAATCCTAACCCGTACGCTAACGCTAACCCATACCCTAACACGTACGCTCACCCTAAACAGTTGTCGTACCCTAAACTGTACCCTAAACCGTCCCCATCCCCAAACCCTAACCCTAACCCTTACCCGAAGCCTTACACTAACCTGTCCCCTAATCCTAACCCGTACGCTAACACTAACCCGTACCCTAACACATAGGCTCACTCTAAACCGTTCTCGTACACTAACCTGTACCCTAAACCGTCCCCATCCCCTAACCCTAACCCTAACCCTTACCCGGAGCCTTACCCTAACCCATCCTCTAATCCTAAACCGTACGTTAACACTAACCCGTACCCTAACATGTTCGCTCACCCTAAACCGTTATCTTAACCTAAGCTGTACCCTAAACAGTCCCCGTCGCCTAAACATAACCGTAACCCTAACCCTAACACTAACACTTACCCGAAGGCTTACCCTAACCCGTCCCCTAATCCTAAACCGTACGCTAACACTAACCCGTACCCTAACACGTACGCTCAGCCTAAACCGTTGTCGTAGCCTAACCTGTACCCTAAACCCTCCCCATGCCCTAACACTTACCCTAAACCTAACCCTAACCCTAACCCTTACCCGAAGCCTTACACTAACCCATCACCTAATCGGAACCCGTACGCTAACACTAACCCATACCCTATCACGTACGCTCACCCTAAACCGTTGTTGTACCCTAACCTGTACCCTAAACCCTCCCCATCCCCTAACCCTAACCCTAAACCTAACCCTAACCCTAACCCTTACCCGAAGCTTATCCTAACCCGTCCCCTAATCCTAATCCATTCGCTAACCCTAACACATACCCTACCACGTACGCTCACCCTAAAGCATTGTTGTACCCTAACGTGTACCCTAAACCGTTCCTGTGCCCTAACCCTAACCCTAAACCTAACCCAAACCCTAACCCTTACCCGGAGCCTTACCCTAACCCGTCCCCTAATCCTAACCCGTACGCTAACACTAACATGTGCCCTAACACGTACGCTCAACCTAAACAATTGTCGTACCCTAACCTGTACCCTAAACCGTCCCCTAACCCTAACCCTAACCCTAAACCTTACCCGAAGCCTTACTCTAACCTGTCCTCTAATCCTAACCTGTACGCTAACAGTAAACTGTGACCTAACATGTACCCTCACCCTAAACCGTTGTCCTACCCTAACCTGTACTCTAAACCGTCCCCATCCCCTAACCCTAACCCAAACCCTAACCCTAAACTTAACCCTTACTCGAAGCCATACCCTAACCCGTCCACTAATCCTAACCCGTACGCTTACACTAACAATTATCCTAACACGTACGCTCATCCTAAACCTTTGTCGTACCCTAAACTGTACCCTAAACCGTCCCGTCCCCGTCCCCGTCCGCTAACCCTAACCCTAACCCTAACCCTTACCCGAAGCCTTACCCTAACCCGTCCCCTAATCCTAACCCGTACGCTAACACTAACACTTATTCTAACACGTACGCTCATCGTAAACCGTTGTCGTACCCTAACCTGTAACCTAAACCGTCCCCGTCCCCTAAGCCTAACTCTAACCCTAACCGTAACCTTTACCCGAAGCCTTACCCTTTCCTGTCCACTAATCCTAACCCGTACGCTAACACTCACCCTTGCCCTAACACGTACACTCACCCTAAACCGTTGTCGTACCCTAACCTGTACCCTAAACCATCCCTGTACCCTAACCCTAACCATAACCCTAACCCTAACACTTACCCGAAGCCTTACCCTAACCCGTCCCATAATCCTAACCCGTACGCTAACACTAACCCGTACCCTAACTCGTACACTCACCGTAAACCATTGTCATACCCTAACCTGTACCCTAAACCATACCCGTCCCCTAACCCTAACCCTAACCCTAACCCTAACCCTATCCATTACCCGAAGCCTTACCCTAACCAGTCCCCTAAGTCTAACCCGTACGCTAACACTAACAAGTGCCCTAACATGTACGCTCACCCTAAAGCGTGGTCGTACCCTAAACTGTACCCTAAACCGTCCCCATCCCCGTGCCCTAACCCTAACCCAAACCCTAACTCTTACCCGAAGCCTTACCGTAAACCATCCCATAATCCTAACCGATACGCTAAAACTAACCCATGCCCTAACACGTACGCTCAGCCTAAACCGTTGTCGTACCCTAACCTGTATCCTAAACCGTCCCCGTCCCGTAGCCCTAACCCTAACCCTAACCCGAAGCCTTACCCTAACCCATCCCCTAATCCTAACACGTACGCTAACTCTAACCTGTACCCTAACACGTACGCTCACACTAAACCGTTGTCATACACTATCCTGTACCCTAAACTGTCCCCTTCCCCTAACCCTAACCCTAACCCTAAGCCTAACACTTGCCCGAAGCCTTACCCTAACCACTTCCCTAATCCTAACCCGTACGCTAACACTAAATCGTACCCTAACACGTACGCTCACCCTAAACCTTTTGCGTACGCTAACCTATACCCTAAACCGTCCCCGTAACCTAACCCTAACTCTAACCCTAACCCTTACCCGAAGCCTTACCCTAACCCGTCTCCTAATCCTAACCCATACGCTAAAACTAACCCTTACCCTAACCCATACGCGCACCCTAAACTGTTCTCATATCCTAACCTATACCCTAAACCTTCCCCGTCCCCGTCCACGTCCCCTAAACCTATCCCTAAGCCTAACCCTAACCCTTACCCGAAGCCTTACACTAACCCGTCCCCTAATCCTAACTCGTACGCTAACACTAACCCGTACCCTAACACGTACGCTCACCCTAAACCGTTGTCGTACCCTAACCTGTACCCTAAACCGTCCCCATCCCCTAACCCTAAATCTAACTCTAACCCTAACACTTACCCGAAGCCTTACCCTAACCCGTCCCCTAATCCTAACTCGTACACTAACACTAACATGTGCCCTAACACGTATGCTCAACCTAAAGAGTTGTCGTACCCTAACCTGTACACTAAACCGTCCCCGTCCCCGTCCCCTAACCCTAACCCTAACCCTAAGACTTACCCGAAGCCTTACCCTAACCTGTCCCCAAATCCTAACCCGTACGCTAACACTAACCCATACCCTAACACGTATGCTCACCCAAAAACGTTGTCGTACACTAACCTGTACCCTAAACAGTCCCCTAACCCTAACCCTAGCCCTAACCCTAACCCTTACCCGAAGCCTTACCCTAACCCGTCCCCTATTCCTAACCCGTACGCGAACACTAACACGTACCCTAACACGTACGCTCACTCTGAACCGTTGTTGTACACTAAACTGGACCCTAAGCCGTCCCCGTCCCTTAACCCGAACCCTAACCCTAACCCTAACCCTAACCCTAACCCTAACCCTTACTCGAAGCCTTCCCATAACCCGTAACCTAATGCTAACCCGTACGTTAACACTAACCCGTAACCTAACACGTACGCTCAGCCTAAACCGTTGTCGTATCCTAACCTGTACCCTAAACCGTCCCTGTCACCTAACCCTAACTGTAAACCTAACCCTAACACTAACCCTTACCCGAAGCCTTTCCCTAACCCGTCCCCTAATCCTAACCCGTACGCTAACACTAACTTGTACCCTAAAACGTATGCTCACACTAAACAGTTGTTGTACACTAACCTGTACCCTAAACCGTCCCCGTCCCCTAACCATAACCCTAACCCTTACCCGACGCCTTACCCTAATCCTAACCTGTACGCTAACATTAACCCGTACCCTAACACTAACCCGTACCCTAACATGTACACTCACCCTAAACAGTTGTCGTACACTAAACTGTACCCTAAACCGTCCCCGTCCCCTAACCCTAACCCTAACCATAACCCTAACCCTAAACCTTACCCGAAGCCTTACCCTAACGCATCCCCTACTCCTAACCCATACGCTAACACTAACCCATACACTAACACATACGCTCACCCTAAACCCTTTTTGTACCCTAACCTGTACCCTAAACTGTCCCCGTCCGCGTCCCCTAACCCTAACCCTAGCCCTAACCGTAACCCTTACCCGAAGCCTTACACTAACCCGTCCCCTAATCCTAAATCGTACGCTAACACTAACCCGTACCCTAACATGTACGCTCACTCTAAAGCGTTGTCGTACCCTAACCTGTACCCTAAACCGTGTCCGTCCCCTAACCCTAACCCTAACGCTAACCCTTACCCGAAGCCTTACCCTATCCCGTCCCGTAATCCTAACCCGTACGCTAACACAAACCCGTACCCTAACACGTATGCTCACCCTAAACGGTTGTCGTACACTAACCTGTACCCTAAACCCTCCCCATCCCCTAACCCTAACCCTAAACCTAACCCTAAACCTAACCCTTACGCGAAGCCTTACCGTAACCCATCACATAAACCGAACCCGTACGCTAACACTAACCCATACCCTACCACGTACGCTCACCCTAAACCGTTGTTGTACCCTAACCTGTACCCTAAACCCTCCACATCCCCTAACCCTAACCCTAAACCTAACCCTAACCCTAACCCTTACCCGAAGCTTACCCTAACCCGTACCCTAATCCTAACCCGTTCGCTAACACTAACCCATACCCTACCACGTACGCTCACCTTAAACCGTTTTTGTACCCTAACCTTTACCCAAAACTGTTCCCGTGCCCTAACCCTAACCCTAACCCTAACCCTTACCCGAAGCTTACCCAAACCCGTACCCTAATCCTAACCCGTTCGCTAACACTAACCCGTACCCTAACACGTACGCTCACCCTAAACCGCTGTCGTACCCTAAACTGCACCCTCAACCGTGCCCGTCCCCTAACCCTAACCCTAAACCTAACCCGTCACCTAATCCTAACCCGTACGCTAACTCTAAGCCATGCCCTAACACGTACGCTCACCCTAAACCGTTGTCGTACCCTAACCTGTACCCTGAACCGTGTCCGTCCCCTAAACCTAACACTAAACCTAAACCTAACCCTAACCCTTACCCGAAGCCTTACCCTAACCCGTCCCCTAAACATAACCCGTATGCGAACACTAACACGTACCCTAACACGTACGGTCACACTGAACCGTTGTCGTACACTAAACTGTACCCTAAACCGTCCACGTCCCTTAACCCTAACCCTTACCCTAACCCTAACCAAAACCCTAATCCTTACCCGAAGCCTTACCATAACCCGTCCCCTAATCCTAACCCATACATTAACACTAAACCGTAACCTAACACGTACGCTCACCCTAAACCGTTGTCGTACACTAACCTGTACCCTAAACCGTCCCTGTCCCCTACCCCTAACCATAACCCTAACCCTAACACTAACCCTTACCTGAAGCCTTACCCTAAACCGTGCCCTAATCCTAACCCGTACGCTAACACTAACCCGTACACTAACACGTACGCTCACCCTAAACCGTTGTCGTACCCTTACTTGTAACCTAAACCGTCCCCGTCCCCTAACCCTAACCCTAACCCTAACCCTAACACTTACCCAAAGCCTTACCCTAACACGTCAACTAAACCTAAATCGTACGCTAACACTAACCCATGCCCTAACACGTACGCTCACCCTAAACCGTTGTCGTACACTAACCTGTACCCTAAACTGTCCCTGTCCCCTAACCCTAACCCTAACCATTACGCAAAGCCTTACCCTAACCCGTCCCCCAATCCTAACCCGTACGCTAACACTAAACCGTACCCTAACATGTACGCTCACCCTAAACCGTTCTCGTACCCTAACCTGTTCCCTAAACCGTCCTCGTCCCCTAACCCTAACCCTAACCCTAACCCTAACCCTAACCCTAGCTTTTACCCGAAGCCTTACACTAACCGGTCCCCTAACCCTAACCCGTACGCTAACACTAACCAGTACCCTAAAATGTACGCTCACCCTTAACCATTGTCGTACCCTAACCTGTACCCTAAACCGTCCCCGTCCCCTAACCTAACCCTAACCGTAACCCTTACGCGAAGCCTTACCCTAACCTGTCCCCTAATCCTAAACCGTACGCTGACACTAACACGTACCCTAACACGGACGCTCACCCTAAAACATTGTCGTACACTAAACTGTACCCTAATCCGTCCCCGTCCCTGTCCCCTAACCCTAACCCTAACCCTAACCCAAACCCTAACCCTAACCCTTACCCAAAGCCTTACCCTAATCGGTCCCCTAATCCTAACCCGTATGCTAACACTAACCCGTCCCCTAACACGTAATCTCACCCTAAACCGTTGTCGTACCCTAAGCTATACCCTAAACCGTCCCCGTACCCGTCCCCTATACCTAACCCTAAGCCTAACCCTGAAGCTTACCCGAAGCCTTACCCTAACCCGTCCCCTAATTCTAACCCGTACGGTAACACTAACCCGTACCCTAACACGTACGCTCACCCTAAACGGTTGTCGTACCCTAACCTGTACCCTAAACCGTGTCCATCCCCTAAACCTAACCCTAACCCTAACCCTAACCTTAACCCTTACCCGAAGCCTTACCCTAACCCGTCCCCTAATCCTAACCCGTACACTAACACTAAAACGTACCCTAACACTTACGGTCACCCTGAACCATTGTCGTACCCTAAACTGTACCCTAAACCGTCCCCGTCCCCTAACCCTAACCCTAACCCTAACCCTAACCCTAACCCTTACCCGAAGCCTTACCCTAACCCGTCCCCTAATCCTAAACTGTACGCTGACACTAACACGTACCCTAACACGTACGATCACCCTAAACCGTTGTCGTAACCTAACCTGTACCCTAAACCGTCCCCGTCCCCGTCCCCTAAGCATAACGCTAAGCCTAACCCTGAAGCTTACCCGAAGCCTTACCCTAACCCGTCCCCAATCCTAACCCGTACTGTAACACTAACCCGTACCCTAACACGTACACCCACCCTAAAACGTTGTCGTCCCCTAACCTGTACCCTAAACCATCCCCGTCCCCTACCCTAACCCTAACACTAACCCTAACCCTAACCCTTACCCAAAGCCTTACCCTAACATGTCACCTAATCCTAACCCGTACGCTAACACTAACCCGTGCCCTAACACGTACGGTCACCCTAAACCTTTGTCGTACCCTAACCTATACCCTAAACCGTCCCTGTCCCCATCCCCTAACTCTAAACCTAAACCTAACACTAACCCTTACCCAAGGCCTTACCCTAACCCATCCCCTAATCCTAACCCGTATGCTAACACTAACCCATACCCTAACACGTACACTCACCCTAAACCGTTGTCCTACCCTAACCTGTACCGTAAACCGTCCCCGTCCCCTAACCGTAACACTAACCCTAAACCTTACCCTTACCCAAAGCCTTACCCTAACCCATCACCTAATCCTAACCCGTACGCTAACACTAACACGTGCCCTAACACGTACGCTCACCCTAAACCGTTGTTGTACCCTAACCTGTACCCTAAACCGCCCCATCCCCTAACCCTAACCCTAAACCTAACCCTAATCCTAACCCTTACCCGAAGCCTTACCCTAACCCGTCCCATAATCATAACCCGTACGCTAACACTAACCCGTGCCCTAACACGTAGGCTCACCATAAATCATTGTCGTACCCTAACCTGTACCCTAAACCATCCCCATCCCCGTACCCGTCTCCTAACACTAACCCGAACCCTAACCCTAACCCTTACCCGAAGACTTACCCTAACCTGTCCCCTAATCCTAACACTTACGCTAACACTAACCCTTGCCCTAACATGTACACTCACCCTAAACCGTTGTCTTACCCTAACCTGTACCCTAAACCGTCCCTGTACCCTAACCCTAACCCTAACACTAACCCTAAACCGAACCCTTACCGAAGCCTTCCCCTAACCCGTCCCCTAATCCTAAACCTTACGCTAACCCTAACCCGTGCCCTAGCACGTACGCTCACCCTAAACCGCTGTCGTACCCTAAACTGTACCCTAAACCGTCCCCGTCCCCTAACCCTAACCCTAACCCTAAACCTTACCCGAAGCCTTCCCCTAACCCGTCCCCTAATCCTAACCCGTACGCTAACTCTAAGCCATACCCTAACACGTACGCTCACCCTAAACCGTTCTCGTACACTAACCTGTAACCTAAACTGTCCCCGTCCCCTAACCCTAACCCTAACCCTTACCCGAAGCCTTACCTTAACCCGTCCTCTAATCCTAACCCGTACGCTAACAGTAAACTGTGCCCTACCATGTACGCTGAACCTAAACCATTGTCCTACACTAACCTGTACCCTAAACCGTCCCCCTCCCCTAACCCTAACCCTAACCCTAACCCTAAACCTAACCCTTACCCGAAGCCTTACCATAACCCGTCCTCTAATCCTAACCCGTACGCTAACAGTAAACTGTGCCCTAACATGTACGCTGAACCTAAACCATTGTCCTACCCTAACCTGTACGCTAAACCGTCCCCCTCCCCTAACCCTAACCCTAACCCTAACCCTAACCCTTACACCAAGCCTTACCCTAACCCGTGCCCTAATCCTAACCCGTACGCTAACACTAACCCATACCCTAACACGTACGCTCACCCTAAACCGCTGTCATACACTAACCTGTACCCTAAACCGTCCCCGTCCCCGTCCCCGTCCCCTAACCCTAACCCTAAACCTAACCCTTACCCGAAGCCTTACCCTAACCCGTCCCCTAATCCTAACCCGTACGCTAACACTAACCCGTGCCCTAACACGTACGCTCACCCTAAAGTGTGGTTGTACCCTAACCAGTACACTAAACTGTCCCCGTCCCCGTTCCCTAACCCTAACCCTAACCCAAACCCTAAGCCTTACCCGAAGCCTTACCCTAACCCGTCTCATAATCCTAACCGATACGCTAAAACTAACCCATGCCCTAACACATACGCTCACCCTAAACCGTTGTCGTACCCTAACCTGTACCCTAAACCGTCCCCGTCCCCTAACCCTAACCCTAATCCTTACCCGAAGCCTTACACTAACCCGTGCCCTAATCCTAACCCATACGCTAACTCTAACCCGTATCCTAACACGTACGCTCACCCTAAACCATTCTCATACACTAACCTGTACCCTAAACCATCCCCGTCAACTAACCTTAACCCTAAACCTTACCCGAAGCCTTACCATAACCCGTCCTCTAATCCTAACCCGTACGCTAACAGTAAACTGTGCCCTAAAATGTACGCTCAACCTAAACCATTGTCCTACCCTAACTTGTACCCTAAACCGTCCCCGTCCCCTAACCCTAACCCTAAACCTAGCTCTAAACCTAAACCTTACCCCAAGCCTTACCCTAACCCGACCCTTAATCCTAACCCGTACGCTAACACTAACCCATACCCTAACACTCACGCTCACCCTAAATCTTTGTCGTACCCTAACATGTACCCTAAACCGTCCCCGTCCCCTAACCCTAACCCTAACCCTAACCCTAACACTTACCCGAAGCATTACACTAACCCGTCCCCTAATCCTAATCCGTACGCTAACACTAACCCGTGTCCTAACACGTACCCTCACCCTAAACCGTTGTCGTACCCTAACCTGTACCCTAAACCGTCACCGTCCCCTAGCCCTAACCCTAACCCTAACCCTTACGCGAAGCCTTACCCTAACCCGTCCCCAATCCTAACCCGTACGCTAACACTAACAAGTACCCTAACACATACGCTCACCCTAAACTGTTGTCGTACACTAACCTGTAACCTAAACCGTCCCCGTCCCCTAACCCTAACCCTAACCCTTACCCGAAGCCTTACCCTAATCTGTCCCCTAATCATAACCCGTATGCTAACACTAACCCTTGCCCTAACACGTACACTCACCCTAAACAATTGTCGTACCCTAACCTGTACCCTGAACCGTCCCTGTACCCTAACCCTAACCCTAACTCTAACCCTAACCCTAACCCTATCACTTACCCGAAGCCTTACCCTAACCCGTCCCATAATCCTAACCCGTACGCTAACACTAACCCGTACCCTAACACGTACGCTCACCCTAAACCGTTGACGTACCCTAACCTGTACCCTAAACCGTCCCTGTCCCCTAACCCTAACCCTAACCCTAACCCTTACCAGAAGCCTTACCCTAACCCGTCCCGTAATCCTAACCCGTACGCTAACACTAACCCGTACCCTAACACGTACGCTCACCCTAAAACCTTGTCGTACCCTAACCTGTACCCTAAATCGTCCCTGTCCCCTAACCCTAACCCTAACCTTAAACCTTACCCGAAGCCTTACCCTAAACGGTTCCCTAAACCTAACCCGCACGCTAACACTAACCCGGGCCCTAACACGTACGCTCACCCGAAACATTTGTCGTACACTAAGCTGTACCCTAAACCGTCCCCATTACCTAACACTAACCCGAACCCTAAACATAACCCTAAACCTTACCCGAAGCCTTACCCTAACCCGTCCCCTAATCCTAACCGTACGCTAACACTAATCCGTGCCCTAACACGTACGCTCACCCTAAAGCGTTGTCGTACCCTAACCTGTACCCTAAACCGTTCCTGTCCCTGTACCCTAACCCTAAACCTAACCCAAACCCTAACCCTTACCCGAAGCCTTACACTAACCCATCCCATAATCCTAAACTCTACGCTAACACTAACCCGTGCCCTAACACGTACGCTCACCCTAAACCGTTGTCGTACATTAACCTGTACCCTAAATCGTCCCTGTCCCCTAACCCTAACCCTAACCCTAATCCTTACCCGAAGCCTTACCCTAACTCGTCCCCTAATTCTAACCCGTATGCTAACACTAACCTGTATCCTAACAGATACGCTCACCCTAAAACTTTGTCGTACACTAAGCTGTACCCAAAATCGTCCCCGTCCCCTATCCCTAAACCTAACCCTTACACAAAGCCTTACCCTAACCCGTCCCCTAATCCTAACCCGTACGCTAACACTAACCCGTAACCTAACCCGTATGCTCAACCTAAACCGTTCTCGTACACTAACCTGTACCCTAAACCGTCCCGTCCCGGTCCCCTAACCCTAGCCCTTACCCGAAACCCTACCCTAACATGTCCCCTATTCCTAACCCGTACGCTAACACTATCCCGTACCCTTACACGTACGCTCACCTTAAAACGTTGTCGTACACTAACCTGTAACCTAAACCGTCTCCGTCCCCTAACCCTAACCCTAAACCTAGCCCTAAACCTAAACCTTACCCCAAGCCTTACCCTAACCCGACCCTTAATCCTAACCCGTACGCTAACACTAACACATACCCTAACATGCACGCTCACCCTAAAACTTTGTCGTACCCTAACATGTACCCTAAACCGTCCCCGTCCCCTAACCCTAACCCTAACCCTAACACTTACCCGAAGCATTACACTAACCCGTCCCCTAATCCTAATCCGTACGCTAACACTAACCCGTGTCCTAACACGTACCCTCACCCTAAACCGTTGTCGTACCCTAACCTGTACCCTAAACCGTCACCGTCCCCTAGCCCTAACCCTAACCCTAACCCTTACGCGAAGCCTTACCCTAACCCGTCCCCAATCCTAACCCGTACGCTAACACTAACAAGTACCCTAACACATACGCTCACCCTAAACTGTTGGCGTACACTAACCTGTAACCTAAACCGTCCCCGTCCCCTAACCCTAAACCTAACCCTAACCCTAACCCTAACACTTACCCGAAGCCTTACCCTAATCTGTCCCCTAATCCTAACCCGTATGCTAACACTAACCCTTGCCCTAACACGTACACTCACCCTAAACCATTGTCGTACCCTAACCTGTACCCTGAACCGTCCCTGTACCCTAACCCTAACCCTAACTCTAACCCTAACCCTAACCCTAACACTTACCCGAAGCCTTACCCTAACCCGTCCCATAATCCTAACCCGTACGCTAACACTAACCCGTACCCTAACACGTACGCTCACCCTAAATCGTTTTCGTACCCTAACCTGTACCCTAAACCATCCCCGTCCCCTAAACCTATCCCTAACACTATCCCTAACCCTTACCCGAAGCCTTACCCTATCTCGGCCCCCAATTCTAAACCATACGCTAACACTAACCCGTACCCTAACACGTACGCTCACCCTAAAACTTTGTCGTAGCCTAACCTGTACCCTAAGTCGTCCCCTTCCCCTAAGACTAACCCTAACCCTAATACTTACCCGAAGCCTTACCCTAAACCGTCCCCTAATCCTAACCCATACGCTAACACTAACCCGTGCCCTAAAACGAATGCTCACCCTAAACTGCTGTCGTACACTAACCTGTACCCTAAACCGTCCCCGTCCCCGTCCCCTAACCCTAACCCTAAACCTAACCCTTACCCGAAGCCTTACCCTAACCCGTCCCCTAATCCTAACCCGTACGCTAACACTAACCCGTGCCCTAACAGGTACGCTCACCCTAAAGCGTGGTCGTACCCTAACCTGTACACTAAACCGTCCCCGTCCCCTTTCCCTAACCCTAACCCTCTCCCAAACCCTACCCCTTACCCGAAGCCTTACCCTAACCCGTCCCATAATCCTAAATAATATGCTAAAACTACACCATGCCCTAACACATACGCTCACCCTAAACCGTTGTCGTACCCTAACCTGTACCCTAAACCGTCCCTGTAGCCTAACCCTAACCCTAACCCTAACCCTAACCCTTACCCGAAGCCTTACCCTAACCCGTCCCATAATCCTACCCCGTACGCTAACACTAACCCGTACCCTAACACGTACGCTCACCCTAAACCGTTGTCGTACCATAACCTGTACCTAACCGTCCCCGTCCCCGTCCCCTAAACTTAACCCTAAACCTCACCCTTACCCGTAGCCTTACCCTAACCCGTCCCCTATTCCTAAGCTATATGCTAACTCTAACCCGTACCCTAACATGTACGCTCACCCTAAAGAGTTGTCGTACACTAACCTCTACCCTAAACCGTCCCCGTCCCCGTCCCCTAACCCTAACCCTAACCCTAACCCTTACCCGAAGCCTTACCCTAACAAGTCCCCAATCCTACCCGTACGCTAACACTAACACATACCCTAACACGTACGCTCACCCTAAACCGTTGTCGTACCCTAGCCTATACCCTAAACAGTCCCCGTACCCTAACCCTAACCCTAACCCTAACCCTTACCCGAAGCCTTACCCTAACCCGTCCCCTAATCCTAACCCGTACGCTAACACTAAACCTTACCCTAACATGTACGCACACTCTAAACAGTTGTCATATCCTATCCTGTACCCTAAACCTTCCCCGTGCCCGTCCCCTAACCCTAACCCTAATCCTTACCCGAATCCTTACCCTAACCTGTCCCCTAATCCTAACCCGTACGCTAACACTAACCCTTACCCTAACACGTACGCACACCCTAAACTGTTGTCAAATCCTATCCTGTACCCTAAACCTTCCCCGTTCCTGTCCCCTAACCCTAACCCTAACCCTTACCCGAAGCCTTACCCTAACCTGTCCCCTAATCCTAACCCGTACGCTAACACTAACCCATGCCCTAACACATACGCTCACCCTAAAGCGTTGTCGTACCCTAACCTGTACCCTAAACCGTCCCCGTCCCCTAACCCTAACACTAACCCTAATACTAACCCTTACCCGAAGCCTTCCGTTAACCCGCCCCCTAATCCTAACCCGTACGCTAACCCTAACCCGTACCCTAACACGTACGCTCACCCTAAACCATTGTCGTACCCTAAACTGTACCCTGAACCGTCCCCATCCCCAAACCCTAACCCTAACCCTTAACCGAAGCCTTACACTAACCTGTCCCCTAATCCTAACCCGTACGCTAACACTAACCCGTACCCTAACACATAGGCTCACTCTAAACCGTTCTCGTACACTAACCTGTACCCTAAACCGTCCCCATCCCCTAACCCTAACCCTAACCCTTACCCGGAGCCTTACCCTAACCCGTCCTCTAATCCTAAACCGTACGCTAACACTAACCCGTACCCTAACATGTTCGCTCACCCTAAAACTTTATCTTAAACTAAGCTGTACCCTAAACAGTCCCCGTCGCCTAAACATAACCGTAACCCTAACCCTAACACTAACACTTACCCGAAGGCTTACCCTAACCCGTCCCCTAATTCTAAACCGTACGCTAACACTAACCCGTACCCTAACACGTACGCTCACCCTAAACCGTTGCCGTAGCCTAACCTGTACCCTAAACCCTCCCCATGCCCTAACACTTACCCTAAACCTAACCCTAACCCTAACCCTTACCCGAAGCCTTACCCTAACCCATCACCTAATCGGAACCCGTACGCTAACACTAAACCCTACCCTATCACGTACGCTCACCCTAAACCGTTATTGTACACTAACCTGTACCCTAAACCCTCCCCATCCCCTAACCCTAACCCTAAACCTAACCCTAACCCTAACCCTTACCCGAAGCTTATCCTAACCCGTCCCCTAATCCTAACCCGTTCGCTAACACTAACACATACCCTACCACGTACGCTCACCCTAAAGCATTGTTGTACCCTAACGTGTACCCTAAACCATTCCCGTGCCCTAACCCTAACCCTAACCCTAACCCAAACCCTAACCCTTACCCGGAGCCTTACCCTAACCCGTCCCCTAATCCTAACCCGTACGCTAACACTAACCCATACCCTAACACGCACGCTCACCCTAAATCTTTGTCGTACACTAACATGTACCCTAAACCGTCCCCATCCCCTAACCCTAACCCTAACCCTAACCCTAACACTTACCCAAAGCATTACACTAACCGTCCCCTAATCCTAATCCGTACGCTAACACTAACCCGTGTCCTAACATGTACCCTCACCCTAAACCGTTGTCGTACCCTAAACTGTACCCTAAACCGTCACCGTCCCCTAGCCCTAACCCTAACCCTAACCCTTACGCGAAGCCTTACTCTAACCCGTCCCCAATCCTAACCCGTACGCTAACACTAACAAGTACCCTAACACATATGCTCACCCTAAACTGTTGTCGTACACTAACCTGTAACCTAAACCGTCCCCGTCCCCGTCCCCTAACCCTAACCCTAACCCTAACCCTAACCCTTACCCGAAGCCTTACCCTAATCTGTCCCCTAATCCTAACCCGTATGCTAACACTAACCCTTGCCCTAACACGTACACTCACCCTAAACCATTGTCGTACCCTAACCTGTACCCTGAGCCGTCCCTGTACCCTAACCCTAACCCTAACTCTAACCCTAACCCTAACCCTAACACTTACCCGAAGCCTTACCCTAACCCGTCCCATAATCCTAACCCGTACGCTAACACTAACCCGTACCCTAACACGTACGCTCACCCTAAACCGTTGACGTACCCTAACCTGTACCTTAAACCGTCCCCGTCCCCTAACCCTAACCCTAACCCTAACCCTTACCAGAAGCCTTACCCTAACCCGTCCCGTAATCCTAACCCGTACGCTAACACTAACCCGTACCGTAACACGTACGCTCACCCTAAAACCTTGTCGTACCCTAACCTGTACCCTAAATCGTCCCTGTCCCCTAACCCTAATCCTAACCCTAACCTTAAACCTTACCCGAAGCCTTACCCTAACCGGTCCCCTAAACCTAACCCGCACGCTAACACTAACCCGTGCCCTAACACATACGCTCACCCGAAACATTTGTCGTACACTAAGCTGTACCCTAAACCGTCCCCATTACCTAACACTAACCCGAACCCTAACCATAACCCTAAACCTTACCCGAAGCCTTACCCTAAACCGTCCACTAATCCTAACCGTACGCTAACACTAATCCGTGCCCTAACACGTACGCTCACCCTAAAGCGTTGTCGTACACTAACCTGTACCCTAAACCGTTCCTGTCCCTGTACCCTAACCCTAACCCTAACCCAAACCCTAACCCTTACCCGAAGCCTTACACTAACCCATCCCATAATCCTAAACGCTACGATAACACTAACCCGTGCCCTAACACTTATGCTCACCCTAAACCGTTGTCGTACATTAACCTGTACCCTAAATCGTCGCTGTCCCCTAAGACTAACCCTACCCTAATCCTTACCCGAAGCCTTACCCTAACTCGTCCCCTAATTCTAACCCGTATGCTAACACTAAACTGTATCCTAACACATACGCTCACCCTAAAACTTTGTCATACACTAAGCTGTACCCTAAATCGTCCCCGTCCCCTAACCCTAAACCTAACCCTTACACAAAGCCTTACCCTAACCCGTCCCCTAATCCTAACACGTACGCTAACACTAACCCGTAACCCAACCCGTATGCTCAACCTAAACCGTTCTCGTACACTAACCTGTACCCTAAACCGTCCCGTCCCCGTCCCCTAACCCTAGCCCTTACCCGAAACCTTACCCTAACATGTCCCCTATTCCTAACCCGTACGCTAACACTATCCCGTACCCTTACACGTACGCTCACCTTAAACCGTTGTCGTACCCTAACCTGTACCCTAAACCGTCTCCGTCCCCTAACCCTAACCCTAACCCTAACCCTAACCCTAACCCTTACCCGGAGCCTTACCCTAACCTGTCCCCTAATCCTAACCCGTACGCTAACACTAACCCTTGCCCTAACACGTACGCTCACCCTAAACCGTTGTCGTACCCTAACCTGTACCCTAAACCGTCCCTCTACCCTAACCCTTATCCTAACCCTAAAGCTTACCCGAAGCCTTACCCTAACCAGTCCCATAATCCTAACCCATACGCTAACACTAACCCGTACCCTAACATGTACGCTCACCCTAAACGGTTGTCGTACACTAAACTGTACCCTAAACCGTCCCTGTCCCTGACCATTAACCCTAACCCTAACCCTAACCCTAACCCTTACCCGACGCCTTACCCTAACCCGTCCCATAATCCTAACCCGTACGCTAACACTAACCGTACCCTAACATGTACGCTCACCCTAAACTGTTGTCGTACCCTAACCTGTACCCTAAACCGTCCCTGTCCCCGACCCTTAACCCTAAGCCTAACCCTAACCCTAACCCTTACCTGACGCCTTACCCTAACCCGTCCCCAAATCCTAACCCGTACGCTAACACTAACCCGTACCCTAACACGCATGCTCACCCTAAACCGTTGTCGTACCCTAACATGTACCCTAAACCGTCCCCATCCCCTAACCCTAACCCTAACCCTAAACCTAAACCTAACCCTTACCCGAAGCCTTACCATAACCAGTCCTCTAATCCTAACCCGTACGCTAACAGTAAACTGTGCCCTAACATGTACGCTGAACCTAAACCATTGTCCTACCCTAACCTGTACCCTAAACCGTCCCACTCCCCTAACCCTAACCCTAACCCTAACCCTTACACCAAGCCTTACCCTAACCCGTGCCCTAATCCTAACCCGTACGCTAACACTAACCCATACCCTAACACGTACGCTCACCCTAAACCGCTGTCGTACACTAACCTGTACCCTAAACCATCCCAGTCCCCGTCCCCGTCCCCTAACCCTAACCCTAAACCTAACCCTTACCCGAAGGATTACCCTAACCCGTCCCCTAATCCTAACCCGTACGCTAAAACTAACCCGTGCCCTAACACGTACGCTCACCCTAAAGTGTGGTTGTACCCTAACCAGTACACTAAACCGTCCCCATCCCCGTTCCCTAACCCTAACCCTAACCCAAACCCTAAGCCTTACCCGAAGCCTTACCCTAACCCGTCTCATAATCCTAACCGATACGCTAAAACTAACCCATGCCCTAACACATACGCTCACCCTAAACCGTTGTCATACCCTAACCTGTACCCTAAACCTTCCCCGTCCCCTAACCCTAACCCTAATCCTTACGCGAAGCCTTACACTAACCCGTCCCCTAATCCTAACCCATACGCTAACTCTAACCCGTATCCTAACACGTACGCTCACCCTAAACCATTCTCATACACTAACCTGTACCCTAAACCATCCCCGTCAACTAACCTTAACCCTAACCCTTACCCGAAGCCTTACCATAACCCGTCCTCTAATCCTAACCCGTACGCTAACAGTAAACTGTGCCCTAAAATGTACACTCAACCTAAACCATTGTCCTACCCTAACTTGTACCCTAAACCGTCCCCGTCCCCTAACCCTAACCCTAAACCTAGCCCTAAACCTAAACCTTACCCCAAGCCTTACCCCAACCCGACCCTTAATCCTAACCCGTACGCTAACACTAACCCATACCCTAACACGCACGCTCACCCTAAATCTTTGTCGTACCCTAACATGTACCCTAAACCGTCCCCGTCCCCTAACCCTAACCCTAACCCTAACCCTAACACTTACCCGAAGCATTACACTAACCCGTCCCCTAATCCTAATCCGTACGCTAACACTAACCCGTGTCCTAACACGTACCCTCACCCTAAACCGTTGTCGTACCCTAACCTGTACCCTAAACCGTCACCGTCCCCTAGCCCTAACCCTAACCCTAACCCTTACGCGAAGCCTTACCCTAACCCGTCCCCAATCCTAACCCGTACGCTAACACTAACAAGTACCCTAACACATACGCTCACCCTAAACTGTTGTCGTACACTAACCTGTAACCTAAACCGTCCCCGTCCCCGTCCCCTAACCCTAACCCTAACCCTAACCCTAACCCTTACCCGAAGCCTTACCCTAATCTGTCCCCTAATCCTAACCCGTATGCTAACACTAACCCTTGCCCTAACACGTACACTCACCCTAAACCATTGTCGTACCCTAACCTGTACCCTGAACCGTCCCTGTACCCTAACCCTAACCCTAACTCTAACCCTAACCCTAACCCTAACACTTACCCGAAGCCTTACCCTAACCTGTCCCATAATCCTAACCCGTACGCTAACACTAACCCGTACCCTAACACGTACGCTCACCCTAAATCGTTTTCGTACCCTAACCTGTACCCTAAACCATCCCCGTCCCCTAACCCTAACCCTAACACTATCCCTAACCCTTACCCGAAGCCTTACCATAACTCGGCCCCCAATTCTAAACCATACGCTAACACTAATCCGTACCCTAACACGTACGCTCACGCTAAAACTTTGTCGTACCCTAACCTGTACCCTAAGTCGTCCCCTTCCCCTAAGCCTAACCCTAACCCTAATACTTACCCGAAGCCTTACCCTAAACCATCCCCTAATCCTAACCCGTACGCTAACACTAACCCGTGCCCTAAAACGAATGCTCACCCTAAACCGCTGTCGTACACTAACCTGTACCCTAAACCGTCCCCGTCCCCGTCCCCTAACCCTAAACCTAAACCTAACCCTTACCCGAAGCCTTACCCTAACCCGTCCCCTAATCCTAACCCGTACGCTAACACTAACCCGTGCCCTAACACATACGCTCACCCTAAAACGTGGTCGTACCCTAACCTATACACTAAACCGTCCCTGTAGCCTAACCCTAACCCTAACCCTAACCCTAACCCTTACCCGAAGCCTTACCCTAACCCGTCCCATAATCCTACCCCGTACGCTAACACTAAACCGTACCCTAACACGTACGCTCACCCTAAACCGTTGTCGTACCCTAACCTGTACCCTAAACAGTCCCCGTCCCCTAACCCTAACCCTAACCCTAACCCTTACCCGAAGCCTTACCCTAACACGTCCCCTAATCCTAACCCGTACGCTAACACTAAACATTACCCTAACATGTACGCTCACCCTAAACCGTTGTCGTACCCTAACCTGTACCCTAAACCGTCCCCGTACCCTTCCCCTAACCCTAACCCTAACCCTTACCCGAAGCCTTACCCTAACCCGTCCCCTAATCCTAACCCGTACGCTAACACTAACCTTTACCCTAACACGTACGCACACCCTAAACTGTTGTCATACCCTATCCTGTACCCTAAACCTTCCCCGTTCCTGTCCCCTAACCCTAACCCTAACCCTTACCCGAAGCCTTACCCTAACCTGTCCCCTAATCCTAACCCGTACGCTAACACTAACCCGTGCCCTAACACATACGCTCACCCTAAAGCGTTGTCGTACCCTAACCTGTACCCTAAACCGTCCCCGTCCCCTAACCCTAACACTAACCCTAATACTAACCCTTACCCGAAGCCTTCCGTTAACCCGCCCCCTAATCCTAACCCGTACGCTAACCCTAACCCGTACCCTAACACGTACGCTCACCCTAAACCGTTGTCGTACCCTAAACTGTACCCTGAACCGTCCCCATCCCCAAACCCTAACCCTAACCCTTACCCGAAGCCTTACACTAACCTGTCCCCTAATCCTAACCCGTACGCTAACACTAACCCGTACCCTAACACATAGGCTTACTCTAAACCGTTCTCATACACTAACCTGTACCCTAAACCGTCCCCATCCCCTAACCCTAACCCTAACCCTTACCCGGAGCCTTACCCTAACCCGTCCTCTAATCCTAAACCGTACGCTAACACTAACCCGTACCCTAACATGTTCGCTCACCCTAAACCGTTATCTTAACCTAAGCTGTACCCTAAACAGTCCCCGTCGCCTAAACATAACCGTAACCCTAACCCTAACACTAACACTTACCCGAAGGCTTACCCTAACCCGTCCCCTAATCCTAAACCGTACGCTAACACTAACCCGTACCCTAACACGTACGCTCACCCTAAACCGTTGTCGTAGCCTAACCTGTACCCTAAACCCTCCCCATGCCCTAACACTTACCCTAAACCTAACCCTAACCCTAACCCTTACCCGAAGCCTTACCCTAACCCATCACCTAATCGGAACCCGTACGCTAACACTAACCCATACCCTATCACGTACGCTCACCCTAAACCATTGTTGTACCCTAACCTGTACCCTAAACCCTCCCCATCCCCTAACCCTAACCCTAAACCTAACCCTGAACCTAACCCTTACCCGAAGCTTATCCTAACCCGTCCCCTAATCCTAACCCGTTCGCTAACACTAACACATACCCTATCACGTACGCTCACCCTAAAGCATTGTTGTACCCTAACGTGTACCCTAAACCGTTCCCGTGCCCTAACCCTAACCCTAACCCTAACCCAAACCCTAACCCTTACCCGGAGCCTTACCCTAACCCGTCCCGTAATCCTAACCCGTACGCTAACACTAACCTGTGCCCTAACACGTACGCTCAACCTAAACCATTGTCGTACCCTAACCTGTACCCTAAACCGTCCCCTAACCCTAACCCTAACCCTAACACTTACCCGAATCCTTACCCTAACCCGTCCTTCTAATCCTAACCTGTACGCTAACAGTAAACTTTGCCCTAACATGTACCCTCACCCTAAACCGTTGTCCTACCCTAACCTGTACCCTAAACCGTCCCCGTCCCTAACTGTAACCCTAACACATACCCGAAGCCTTACCCTAACCCGTGTCCTAATCCTAACCCGTACGTTAACACTAACCCGTACCCTAACACGGACGCTCACCCTAAACCGTTGCCGTACACCAACCTGTACCCTAAACCGTCCCCGTCCCCTAACCCTAACCCTAACCCTAAACCAAAACCTAACCTTTACCCAAAGCTTTACCCTAACGCATCCCATAATCCTATCCCGTACGCTAACCCTAACCCGTACCCTACCACGTACGCTCACCCTAAACCGTTGTCGTACCCTAACCTGTACCCTAAACCGTCCCCGTCCCCTAACAGTAACCCTAAACCTAACCCTAACCCTAACCCTTAACCGAAACCTTACCCTAACCCGTCCCTTAATCCTAACCCGTACGCTAAAACTAAACCGAGTCCTAAAACGTACGCTCACCCTAAAACTTTGTCGTACCCTAACCTGTAACCTAAACCGTCCCCATCCCGTAACCCTTACCCTAACCCTAACAATTACCCGAATCCTTAACCTAACCCGTCCTCTAATCCTAACACGTACACTAACAGTAAACCGTGCCCTAACACATACGCTCAACCTAAACCGTTGTCGTACCCTAACCTGTACCCTAAACCGTCCCCGTTCCCTAAACCTAACCCTAACCATAACCCTTACCCGAAGCCTTACCCTAACCCGTCCCCTAATCCTAACCCGTACGCTAACACTAACCCATACCCTATCACGTACGCTCACCCTAAACATTTGTCGTACCCTAACCTGTACCCTAAACCGTCCCCGTCCCTTAACCCTAACCCTAACCCTAACCCTAACCCTAACACTAACGCTTACCCGAAGCCTTACCCTAACCCGTCCCATAATCCTAACCCGTACGCTAACACTAACCCGTACCCTAACACGTACGCTCACCCTAAACCGTTGTCGTACCCTAACCTGTACCCTAAACCGTCCCCGTCCCCTAACCCTAACCCTAACCCTAACCCTTACCCGAAGCCTTACCCTAACCCGTCCCGTAATCCTAACCCGTACGCTAACACTAACCCGTACCCTAACACGTACGCTCACCCTAAAACCTTGTCGTACCCTAACCTGTACCATAAATCGTCCCTGTCCCCTAACCCTAACCCTAACCCTAACCCTAACCCTTACCCGAAGCCTTACCCTAACCCGTCCCCTAAACTTAACCCATATGCTAACACTAACCCGTGCCCTAACACGTACGCTCACCCTAAACTTTGTCGTACACTAACCTGTACCCTAAACCGTCCCCATCCCCTAACACTAACCTGAACCCTAACCCTAAACGTAACCCTTACCCGAAGCCTTACCCTAACCCGTCCCCTATTCCTAATCCGTACGCTAACACTAACCCGTGCCCTAACACGTACGCTCACCCTAAAGCATTGTCGTACCCTAACCTGTACCCTAAACCGTTCCTGTCCCTGTACCCTAACCCTAACCCTAACCCAAACCCTAACCCTTACCCGAAGCCTTACACTAACCCATCCCATAATCCTAACCGCTACGCTAACACTAACCCGTGCCCTAACACGTACGCTCACCCTAAACCGTTGTCGTACCCTAACCTGTACCCTAAATCGTCCCTGTCCCCTAACCCTAACCCTAACCCTAATCCTTACCCGAAGCCTTACCCTAACTCGTCCCCTAATTCTAACCCGTACGCTAACACTAACCTGTACCCTAACACATACGCTCACCCTAAAACTTTGTCGTACCCTAAGCTGTACCCTAAATCGTCCCCTTCCCCTAACCCTAACCCTAACACTTACCCAAAGCCTTACCCTAACCCGTCCCCTAATCCTAACCCGTACGCTAACACTAACCCATACCCTAACCCGTATGCTCACCCTAAACCGTTCTCGTACACTAACCTGTACCCTAAACCGTCCCGTCCCCGTCCCCTAACCCTAGCCCTTACCCGAAGCCTTACCCTAACCCGTCCCCTAATCCTAACCCGTACGCTAACACTATCCCGTACCCTTACACGTACGCTCACCTTAAAACGTTGTCGTACCCTAACCTGTACCCTAAACCGTCCCCGTCCCCTAACCCTAACCCTAACCCTAACCCTAACCCTAACCCTTACCCGAAGCCTTACCCTAACCTGTCCCCTAATCCTAACCCATACGCTAACACTAACCCATGCCCTAACACGTACGCTCACCCTAAACCGTTGTCGTACCCTAACCTGTACCCTAAACCGTCCCTCTACCCTAACCCTAACCCTAACCCTTATCCTAACCCTAAAGCTTACCCGAAGCCTTACCCTAACCCGTCCCATAATCCTAACCCGTACGCTAACACTAACCCGTACCCTAACATGTACGCTCACCCTAAACGGTTGTCGTACCCTAAACTGTACCCTAAACCGTCCCTGTCCCTGACCATTAACCCTAACCCTAACCCTAACCCTAACCCTTACCCGACGCCTTACCCTAACCCGTCCCATAATCCTAACCCGTACGCTAACACTAACCCGTACCCTAACATGTACGCTCACCCTAAACTGTTGTCGTACCCTAACCTGTACCCTAAACCGTCCCTGTCCCCTACCCTTAACCCTAACCCTAACCCTAACCCTAACCCTTACCTGACGCCTTACCCTAACCCGTCCCCAAATCCTAACCCGTACGCTAACACTAACCCGTACCCTAACACGCACGCTCACCCTAAACCGTTGTCGTACCCTAACATGTACCCTAAACCGTCCCCATCCCCTAACCCTAACCCTAACCCTAAACCTAAACCTAACCCTTACCCGAAGCCTTACCATAACCCGTCCTCTAATCCTAACCCGTACGCTAACAGTAAACTGTGCCCTAACATGTACGCTGAACCTAAACCATTGTCCTACCCTAACCTGTACCCTAAACCGTCCCACTCCCCTAACCCTAACCCTAACCCTAACCCTAACCCTTACACCAAGCCTTACCCTAACCCGTGCCCTAATCCTAACCCGTACGCTAACACTAACCCCTACCCTAACACGTACGCTCACCCTAAACCGCTGTCGTACACTAACCTGTACCCTAAACCGTCCCCGTCCCCGTCCCCGTCCCCTAACACTAACCCTAAACCTAACCCTTACCCGAAGCCTTACCCTAACCCGTCCCCTAATCCTAACCCGTACGCTAACACTAACCCGTGCCCTAACACGTACGCTCACCCTAAAGTGTGGTTGTACCCTAACCAGTACACTAAACCGTCCCCGTCCCCGTTCCCTAACCCTAACCCTAACCCAAACCCTAAGCCTTACCCGAAGCCTTACCCTAACCCGTCTCATAATCCTAACCGATACGCTAAAACTAACCCATGCCCTAACACATACGCTCACCCTAAACCGTTGTCATACCCTAACCTGTACCCTAAACCGTCCCCGTCCCCTAACCCTAACCCTAATCCTTACCCGAAGCCTTACACTAACCCGTCCCCTAATCCTAACCCATACGCTAACTCTAACCCGTATCCTAACACGTACGCTCACCCTAAACCATTCTCATACACTAACCTGTACCCTAAACCATCCCCGTCAACTAACCTTAACCCTAACCCTTACCCGAAGCCTTACCATAACCCGTCCTCTAATCCTAACCCGTACGCTAACAGTAAACTGTGCCCTAAAATGTACACTCAACCTAAACCATTGTCCTACCCTAACTTGTACCCTAAACCGTCCCCGTCCCCTAACCCTAACCCTAAACCTAGCCCTAAACCTAAACCTTACCCCAAGCCTTACCCTAACCCGACCCTTAATCCTAACCCGTACGCTAACACTAACCCATACCCTAACACGCACGCTCACCCTAAATCTTTGTCGTACCCTAACATGTACCCTAAACCGTCCCCGTCCCCTAACCCTAACCCTAACCCTAACCCTAACCCTAACACTTACCCGAAGCATTACACTAACCCGTCCCCTAATCCTAATCCGTACGCTAACACTAACCCGTGTCCTAACACGTACCCTCACCCTAAACCTTTGTCGTACCCTAACCTGTACCCTAAACCGTCACCGTCCCCTAGCCCTAACCCTAACCCTAACCCTAATCCTAACCCTAACACTTACGCGAAGCCTTACCCTAACCCGTCCCCAATCCTAACCCGTACGCTAACACTAACAAGTACCCTAACACATACGCTCACCCTAAACTGTTGTCGTACCCTAACCTGTAACCTAAACCGTCCCCGTCCCCTAACCCTAACCCTAACCTTCCCTAACCCTTACCCGAAGCCTTACCATAACTCGGCCCCCAATTCTAAACCATACGTTAACACTAACCCGTACCCTAACACGTACGCTCACCCTAAAACTTTGTAGTACCCTAACCTGTACCCTAAGTCGTCCCCTTCCCCTAACCCTAACCCTAACCCTAACCCTTACCCGAAGCCTTACCCTAAACCGTCCCCTAATCCTAACCCGTATGCTAACACTAACCCTTGCCCTAACACGTACACTCACCCTAAACCATTGTCGTACACTAACCTGTACCCTGAACGGTCCCCGTCCCCTAACCCTAACCCTAACCCTAACCCTAACCCTAACACTTACCCGAAGCCTTACCCTAACCCGTCCCATTATCCTAACCCGTACGCTAACACTAACCCGTACCCTAACACGTACGCTCACCCTAAATCGTTTTCGTACCCTAACCTGTACCCTAAACCATCCCCGTCCCCGTCCCCGTCTCCTAACCCTAACCCGAACCCTAACCCTAACCCTTACCCGAAGACTTACCCTAACCTGTCCCCTAATCCTAACACTTACGCTAACACTAACCCTTGCCCTAACAGGTACACTCACCCTAAACCGTTGTCTTACCCTAACCTGTACCCTAAACCTCCCTGTACCCTAACCCTAACCCTAACACTATCCCTAACCCTTACCCGAAGCCTTACCCTAACCCGGCCCCCAATTCTAAACCATACGCTAACACTAACCCGTACCCTAACACGTACGCTCACCCTAAAACTTTGTCGTACCCTAACCTGTACCCTAAGTCGTCCCCTTCCCCTAAGCCTAACCCTAACCCTAATACTTACCCGAAGCCTTACCCTAAACCGTCCCCTAATCCTAACCCATACGCTAACACTAACCCGTGCCCTAAAACGAATGCTCACCCTAAACCGCTGTCGTACACTAACCTGTACCCTAAACCGTCCCCGTCCCCGTCCCCTAACCCTAACCCTAAACCTAACCCTTACCCGAAGCCTTACCCTAACCCGTCCCCTAATCCTAACCCGTACGCTAACACTAACCCGTGCCCTAACAGGTACGCTCACCCTAAAGCGTGGTCGTACCCTAACCTGTACACTAAACCGTCCCCGTCCCCGTTCCCTAACCCTAACCCTATCCCAAACCCTACCCCTTACCCGAAGCCTTACCCTAACCCGTCACATAATCCTAAATAATACGCTAAAACTACCCCATGCCCTAACACATACACTCACCCTAAACCGTTGTCGTACCCTAACCTGTACCCTAAACCGTCCCTGTAGCCTAACCCTAACCCTAACCCTTATCCTAACCCTAAAGCTTACCCGAAGCCTTACCCTAACCCGTCCCATAATCCTACCCCGTATGCTAACACTAACCCGTACCCTAACATGTACGCTCACCCTAAACCGTTGTCGTACCATAACCTGTACCCTAAACCGTCCCCGTCCCCGTCCCCTAAACATAACCCTAAACCTCACCCTTACCCGTAGCCTTACCCTAACCCGTCCCCTATTCCTAACCTATACGCTAACTCTAACCCGTACCCTAACATGTACGCTCACCCTAAAGAGTTGTCGTACACTAACCTCTACCCTAAACCGTCCCCGTCCCCGTCCCCTAACCCTAACCCTAACCCTTACCCGAAGCCTTACCCTAACAAGTCCCCAATCCTAACCCGTACGCTAACACTAACACATACCCTAACACGTACGCTCACCCTAAACCGTTGTCGTACCCTAACCTATACCCTAAACAGTCCCCGTACCCTAACCCTAACCCTAACCCTAACCCTTACCCGAAGCCTTACCCTAACCCGTCCACTAATCCTAACCCGTACGCTAACACTAAACCTTACCCTAACACGTACGCACACTCTAAACTGTTGTCATATCCTATCCTATACCCTAAACCTTCCCCGTGCCCGTCCCCTAACCCTAACCCTAACCCTTACCCGAAGGCTTACCCTAACCTGTCCCCTAATCCTAACCCGTACGCTAACACTAACCCTTACCCTAACACGTACGCACACCCTAAACTGTTGTCAAATCCTATCCTGTACCCTAAACCTTCCCCGTTCCTGTCCCCTAACCCTAACCCTAACCCTTACCCGAAGCCTTACCCTAACCTGTCCCCTAATCCTAACCCGTACGCTGACACTAACCCGTGCCCTAACACATACGCTCACCCTAAAGCGTTGTCGTACCCTAACCTGTACCCTAAACCGTCCCCGTCCTCCAACCCTAACACTAACCCTAATACTAACCCTTACCCGAAGCCTTCCATTAACCCGCCCCCTAATCCTAACCCGTACGCTAACGCTAACACATACCCTAACACGTACGCTCACCCTAAACAGTTGTCGTACCCTAAACTGTAACCTAAACCGTCCCCATCCCCAAACCCTAACCCTAACACTTACCCGAAGCCTTACACTAACCTGTCCCCTAATCCTAACCCGTACGCTAACACTAACCCGTACCCTAACACATAGGCTCACTCTAAACCGTTCTCGTACACTAACCTGTACCCTAAACCGTCCCCATCCCCTAACCCTAACCCTAACCCTTACCCGGAGCCTTACCCTAACCCGTCCTCTAATCCTAAACCGTACGCTAACACTAACCCGTACCCTAACATGTTCGCTCACCCTAAACCGTTATCTTAACCTAAGCTGTACCCTAAACAGTCCCCGTCGCCTAAACATAACCGTAACCCTAACCCTAACACTAACACTTACCCGAAGGCTTACCCTAACCCGTCCCCTAATCCTAAACCGTACGCTAACACTAACCCGTACCCTAACACGTACGCTCAGCCTAAACCGTTGTCGTAGCCTAACCTGTACCCTAAACCCTCCCCATGCCCTAACACTTACCCTAAACCTAACCCTAACCCTAACCCTTACCCGAAGCCTTACACTAACCCATCACCTAATCGGAACCCGTACGCTAACACTAACCCATACCCTATCACGTACGCTCACCCTAAACCGTTGTTGTACCCTAACCTGTACCCTAAACCCTCCCCATGCCCTAACACTTACCCTAAACCTAACCCTAACCCTAACCCTTACCCGAAGCTTATCCTAACCCGTCCCCTAATCCTAATCCATTCGCTAACACTAACACATACCCTATCACGTACGCTCACCCTAAAGCATTGTTGTACCCTAACGTGTACCCTAAACCGTTCCTGTGCCCTAACCCTAACCCTAAACCTAACCCAAACACTAACCCTTACCCGGAGCCTTACCCTAACCCGTCCCCTAATCCTAACCCGTACGCTAACACTAACCTGTGCCCTAACACGTACGCTCAACCTAAACGATTGTCATACCCTAACCTGTACCCTAAACCGTCCCCTAACCCTAACCCTAACCCTAAACCTTACCCGAAGCCTTACCCTAATCTGTCCTCTAATCCTAACCTGTACGCTAACAGTAAACTGTGACCTAACATGTACCCTCACCCTAAACCGTTGTCCTACCCTAACCTGTACTCTAAACCGTCCCCGTCCCCTAACCCTAACCCAAACCCTAACCCTAAACTTAACCCTTAATCGAAGCCTTACCCTAACCCGTCCACTATTCCTAACCCGTACGCTTACACTAACAATTATCCTAACACATACGCTCATCCTAAACCTTTGTCGTACCCTAAACTGTACCCTAAACGGTCCCGTCCCCGTCCCCGTCCGCTAACCCTAACCCTCACCCTAACCCTTACCCGAAGCCTTACCCTAACCCGTCCCCTAATCCTAACCGGTACGCTAACACTAACACGTATTCTAACACGTACGCTCATCGTAAACCGTTGTCGTACCCTAACCTGTAACCTAAACCGTCCCCGTCCCCTAAGCCTAACTCTAACCCTAACCGTAACCTTTACCCGAAGCCTTACCCTTTCCTGTCCACTAATCCTAACCCGTACGCTAACACTCACCCTTGCCCTAACACGTACACTCACCCTAAACCGTTGTCGTACCCTAACCTGTACCCTAAACCGTCCCTGTACCCTAACCCTAACCATAACCCTAACCCTAACACTTACCCGAAGCCTTACCCTAACCCGTCCCATAATCCTAACCCGTACGCTAACACTAACCCGTACCCTAACACGTACACTCACCGTAAACCATTGTCATACCCTAACCTGTACCCTAAACCATACCCGTCCCCTAACCCTAACCCTAACCCTAACCCTAACCCTATCCATTACCCGAAGCCTTACCCTAACCAGTCCCCTAAGTCTAACCCGTACGCTAACACTAACAAGTGCCGTAACATGTACGCTCGCCCTAAAGCGTGGTCGTAACCTAACCTGTACCCTAAACCGTCCCCATCCCCGTCCCCTAACCCTAACCCAAACCCTAACTCTTACCCGAAGCCTTACCGTAAACCATCCCATAATCCTAACCGATACGCTAAAACTAACCCATGCCCTAACACGTACACTCACCCTAAACCGTTGTCGTACCCTAACCTGTACGCTAAACCGTCCCCGTCCCGTAGCCCTAACCCTAACCCTTACCCGAAGCCTTACCCTAACCCATCCCCTAATCCTAACGCGTACGCTAACTCTAACCTGTACCCTAACACGTACGCTCACCCTAAACCGTTGTCATACACTATCCTGTACCCTAAACTGTCCCCGTCCCCTAACCCTAACCCTAACCCTAAGCCTAACACTTGCCCGAAGCCTTACCCTAACCACTTCCCTAATCCTAACCCGTACGCTAACACTAAATCGTACCCTAACACGTACGCTCACCCTAAACCTTTTGCGTACCCTAACCTATACCCTAAACCGTCCCCGTAACCTAACCCTAACTCTAACCCTAACCCTTACCCGAAGCCTTACCCTAACCCGTCCCCTAATCCTAACCCATACGCTAAAACTAACCCTTACCCTAACCCGTACGCGCACCCTAAACTGTTCTCATATCCTAACCTATACCCTAAACCTTCCCCGTCCCCGTCCACGTCCCCTAAACCTATCCCTAAGCCTAACCCTAACCCTTACCCGAAGCCTTACACTAACCCGTCCCCTAATCCTAACTCGTACGCTAACACTAACCCGTACCCTAACACGTACGCTCACCCTAAACCGTTGTCGTACCCTAACCTGTACCCTAAACCGTCCCCGTCCCCTAACCCTAAATCTAACTCTAACCCTAACACTTACCCGAAGCCTTACCCTAACCCGTCCCCTAATCCTAACTCGTACACTAACACTAACATGTGCCCTAACACGTATGCTCAACCTAAAGAGTTGTCGTACCCTAACCTGTACACTAAACCGTCCCCGTCCCCTTCCCCTAACCCTAACCCTAACCCTAAGACTTACCCGAAGCCTTACCCTAACCTGTCCCCAAATCCTAACCCGTACGCTAACACTAACCCATACCCTAACACGTATGCTCACCCAAAAACGTTGTCGTACACTAACCTGTACCCTAAACAGTCCCCTAACCCTAACCCTAGCCCTAACCCTAACCCTTACCCGAAGCCTTACCCTAACCCGTCCCCTATTCCTAACCCGTACGCGAACACTAACACGTACCCTAACACGTACGCTCACTCTGAACCGTTGTTGTACACTAAACTGGACCCTAAGCCGTCCCCGTCCCTTAACCCGAACCCTAACCCTAACCCTAACCCTAACCCTAACCCTAACCCTTACTCGAAGCCTTCCCATAACCCGTAACCTAATGCTAACCCGTACGTTAACACTAACCCGTAACCTAACACGTACGCTCAGCCTAAACCGTTGTCGTATCCTAACCTGTACCCTAAACCGTCCCTGTCACCTAACCCTAACTGTAAACCTAACCCTAACACTAACCCTTACCCGAAGCCTTTCCCTAACCCGTCCCCTAATCCTAACCCGTACGCTAACACTAACTTGTACCCTAAAACGTATGCTCACCCTAAACAGTTGTTGTACCCTAACCTGTACCCTAAACCGTCCCCGTCCCCTAACCATAACCCTAACCCTAAACTTATCCCTAACCCTACCCGACGCCTTACCCTAATCCTAACCTGTACGCTAACATTAACCCGTACCCTAACACTAACCCGTACCCTAACATGTACACTCACCCTAAACAGTTGTCGTACACTAAACTGTACCCTAAACCGTCCCCGTCCCCTAACCCTAACCCTAACCATAACCCTAACCCTAAACCTTACCCGAAGCCTTACCCTAACGCATCCCCTACTCCTAACCCATACGCTAACACTAACCCATACACTAACACATACGCTCACCCTAAACCCTTTTTGTACCCTAACCTGTACCCTAAACTGTCCCCGTCCGCGTCCCCTAACCCTAACCCTAGCCCTAACCGTAACCCTTACCCGAAGCCTTACACTAACCCGTCCCCTAATCCTAAATCGTACGCTAACACTAACCCGTACCCTAACATGTACGCTCACTCTAAAGCGTTGTCGTACCCTAACCTGTACCCTAAACCGTGTCCGTCCCCTAACCCTAACCCTAACGCTAACCCTTACCCGAAGCCTTACCCTATCCCGTCCCGTAATCCTAACCCGTACGCTAACACAAACCCGTACCCTAACACGTATGCTCACCCTAAACGGTTGTCGTACACTAACCTGTACCCTAAACCCTCCCCATCCCCTAACCCTAACCCTAAACCTAACCCTAAACCTAACCCTTACGCGAAGCCTTACCGTAACCCATCACATAAACCGAACCCGTACGCTAACACTAACCCATACCCTACCACGTACGCTCACCCTAAACCGTTGTTGTACCCTAACCTGTACCCTAAACCCTCCACATCCCCTAACCCTAACCCTAAACCTAACCCTAACCCTAACCCTTACCCGAAGCTTACCCTAACCCGTACCCTAATCCTAACCCGTTCGCTAACACTAACCCATACCCTACCACGTACGCTCACCTTAAACCGTTTTTGTACCCTAACCTTTACCCAAAACTGTTCCCGTGCCCTAACCCTAACCCTAACCCTAACCCTTACCCGAAGCTTACCCAAACCCGTACCCTAATCCTAACCCGTTCGCTAACACTAACCCGTACCCTAACACGTACGCTCACCCTAAACCGCTGTCGTACCCTAAACTGCACCCTCAACCGTGCCCGTCCCCTAACCCTAACCCTAAACCTAACCCGTCACCTAATCCTAACCCGTACGCTAACTCTAAGCCATGCCCTAACACGTACGCTCACCCTAAACCGTTGTCGTACCCTAACCTGTACCCTGAACCGTGTCCGTCCCCTAAACCTAACACTAAACCTAAACCTAACCCTAACCCTTACCCGAAGCCTTACCCTAACCCGTCCCCTAAACATAACCCGTATGCGAACACTAACACGTACCCTAACACGTACGGTCACACTGAACCGTTGTCGTACACTAAACTGTACCCTAAACCGTCCACGTCCCTTAACCCTAACCCTTACCCTAACCCTAACCAAAACCCTAATCCTTACCCGAAGCCTTACCATAACCCGTCCCCTAATCCTAACCCATACATTAACACTAAACCGTAACCTAACACGTACGCTCACCCTAAACCGTTGTCGTACACTAACCTGTACCCTAAACCGTCCCTGTCCCCTACCCCTAACCATAACCCTAACCCTAACACTAACCCTTACCTGAAGCCTTACCCTAACCCGTGCCCTAATCCTAACCCGTACGCTAACACTAACCCGTACACTAACACGTACGCTCACCCTAAACCGTTGTCGTACCCTTACTTGTAACCTAAACCGTCCCCGTCCCCTAACCCTAACCCTAACCCTAACCCTAACACTTACCCAAAGCCTTACCCTAACACGTCAACTAAACCTAAATCGTACGCTAACACTAACCCATGCCCTAACACGTACGCTCACCCTAAACCGTTGTCGTACACTAACCTGTACCCTAAACTGTCCCTGTCCCCTAACCCTAACCCTAACCATTACGCAAAGCCTTACCCTAACCCGTCCCCCAATCCTAACCCGTACGCTAACACTAAACCGTACCCTAACATGTACGCTCACCCTAAACCGTTCTCGTACCCTAACCTGTTCCCTAAACCGTCCTCGTCCCCTAACCCTAACCCTAACCCTAACCCTAACCCTAACCCTAGCTTTTACCCGAAGCCTTACACTAACCGGTCCCCTAACCCTAACCCGTACGCTAACACTAACCAGTACCCTAAAATGTACGCTCACCCTTAACCATTGTCGTACCCTAACCTGTACCCTAAACCGTCCCCGTCCCCTAACCTAACCCTAACCGTAACCCTTACGCGAAGCCTTACCCTAACCTGTCCCCTAATCCTAAACCGTACGCTGACACTAACACGTACCCTAACACGGACGCTCACCCTAAAACATTGTCGTACACTAAACTGTACCCTAATCCGTCCCCGTCCCTGTCCCCTAACCCTAACCCTAACCCTAACCCAAACCCTAACCCTAACCCTTACCCAAAGCCTTACCCTAATCGGTCCCCTAATCCTAACCCGTATGCTAACACTAACCCGTCCCCTAACACGTAATCTCACCCTAAACCGTTGTCGTACCCTAAGCTATACCCTAAACCGTCCCCGTACCCGTCCCCTATACCTAACCCTAAGCCTAACCCTGAAGCTTACCCGAAGCCTTACCCTAACCCGTCCCCTAATTCTAACCCGTACGGTAACACTAACCCGTACCCTAACACGTACGCTCACCCTAAACGGTTGTCGTACCCTAACCTGTACCCTAAACCGTGTCCATCCCCTAAACCTAACCCTAACCCTAACCCTAACCTTAACCCTTACCCGAAGCCTTACCCTAACCCGTCCCCTAATCCTAACCCGTACACTAACACTAAAACGTACCGTAACACTTACGGTCACCCTGAACCATTGTCGTACCCTAAACTGTACCCTAAACCGTCCCCGTCCCCTAACCCTAACCCTAACCCTAACCCTAACCCTAACCCTTACCCGAAGCCTTACCCTAACCCGTCCCCTAATCCTAAACTGTACGCTGACACTAACACGTACCCTAACACGTACGATCACCCTAAACCGTTGTCGTAACCTAACCTGTACCCTAAACCGTCCCCGTCCCCGTCCCCTAAGCATAACGCTAAGCCTAACCCTGAAGCTTACCCGAAGCCTTACCCTAACCCGTCCCCAATCCTAACCCGTACTGTAACACTAACCCGTACCCTAACACGTACACCACCCTAAACCGTTGTCGTACACTAACCTGTACCCTAAACCGTGCCCGTCCCCTAAACCTAACACTAAACCTAAACCTAACCCTAACCCTTACCCAAAGCCTTACCCTAACCCGTCCCCTAAACATAACCCGTACGCGAATACTAACACGTACCCTAACACGTACGGTCACCCTGAACTGTTGTCGTACACTAAACTGTACCCTAAACCGTCCCCGTCCCTTAACTCTAACACCTAGACCTAACCCTAACCAAAACCCTAATCCTTACCCGAAGCCTTCCCATAACCCGTCCCCTAATCCTAACCCATACATTAACACTAAACCGTAACCTAACACGTACGCTCACCCTAAACCGTTGTCATACACTAACCTGTACCCTAAACCGTCCCTGTCCCCTACCCCTAACCATAACCCTAACCCGTCCCCTAATCCTAACCCGTACGCTAACACTAACCCGTACACTAACACGTACGCTCACCCTAAACCGTTTTCGTACCCTTACTTGTAACCTAAACCGTCCCCGTCCCCTAACCCTAACCCTAACCCTAACCCTAACGCTTACCCAAAGCCTTACCCTAACACATCAACTAAACCTAAATCGTACGCTAACACTAACCCATGCCCTAACACGTACGCTCACCCTAAACCGTTGTCGTACACTAACCTGTACCCTAAACTGTCCCTGTCCCCTAACCCTAACCCTAAGCCTAACCCTAACCATTACGCAAAGCCTTACCCTAACCCGTCCCCCAATCCTAACCCGTACGCTAACACTAACCCGTACCCTAACATGTACGCTCACCCTAAACCTTTCTCATACCCTAACCTGTTCCCTAAACCGTCCTCGTCCCCTAACCCTAAGCCTAACCCTAACCCTAAACCTAACCCTAGATTTTACCCGAAGCCTTACACTAACCGGTCCCCTAACCCTAACCCGTACGCTAACACTAACCAGTACCCTAACATGTACGCTCACCATTAACAATTGTCGTACCCTAACCTGTACCCTAAACCGTCCCCGTCCCTTAACCTAACCCTAACCCTAACCCTTACGCGAAGCCTTACCCTAACCTGTCCCCTAATCCTAAACCATACGCTGACACTAACACGTACCCTAACACGGACGCTCACCCTAAAACATTGTCATACACTAAACTGAACCCTAATCAGTCCCCGTCCCCGTCCCCGTCCCCTAACCCTAACCCTAACCCAAACCCTAACCCTAACCCGTACCCAAAGCGTTACCTTAATCGGTCCCCTAATCCTAACACGTATGCTAACACTAAACTGTCCCCTAACACGTACTCTCACCCTAAACGGTTGTCGTACCCTAACCTATACCCTAAACCGTCCCCGTCCCCGTCCCCTATCCCTAACCCTAACCCTAACCCTGAAGCTTACCCGAAGCCTTACCCTAACCCGTCCCCTAATCCTAACCTGTACGCTAACACTAAACCGTAACCTATCACGTACGCTCACACTAAACCGTTGTCGTACCCTTACCTGTACCCTAAACCGTCCCTGGCCCCTAACCCTAAATCTAACACTAACACTTACCCGAAGCCTAACACTAACCCGTCCCCTAATCCTAAGCCGTGTGCTAACAATAACCCATAACCCAACATGTACACTCAAACTAAACTGTTGTCGTACCCTAAACTGTCCCCATCCCCTAACCCTAACCCTAACCCTAACCCTAACCCTAACCCTTACCCGAAGCCTTACCCTAACCCGTCCCCTAATCCTAACCCGTATGCTAACACTAACCCGTACCCTAACACGTACGCTCACCCTAAAACGTTGTTGTACCCAAACTTTTGCCCTAAACCGTCCCCGTCCCCGTCCCCTAACCCTAACGCTAACCCTTACTCAAAGCCTTACCCTAACCCGTCCCCAATCCTAACCCGTACGCTAACACTAAACGGTACCTTAACACGTACGCTCACTCTAAACCGTTGTCGTACCCTAACCTGTACCCTAAACCGTCCCCTAACCCTAACCCTAACCCTAACACTTACCCGAAACCTTACCCTAACCCGTCCTTCTAATCCTAACCTGTACGCTAACAGTAAACTGTGCCCTAACATGTACCCTCACCCTAAACCGTTGTCCTACCCTAACCTGTACCCTAAACCGTCCCCGTCCCTAACAGTAACCCTAACACATACCCGAAGCCTTACCCTAACCCGTGTCCTGATCCTAACCCGTACGTTAACACTAACCCGTACCCTAACACGTACGCTCACCCTAAACCGTTGCCGTACCCCAACCTGTACCCTAAACCATCCCCGTCCCCTAACCCTAACCCTAACCCTAAACCAAAACCTAACCTTTACCCGAAGCTTTACCCTAACCCATCCCATAATCCTATCCCGTACGCTAACCCTAACCCTTACCCTACCACGTACGCTCACCCTAAACCGTTGTCGTACCCTAACCTGTACCCTAAACCGTCCCCGTCCCCTAACAGTAACCCTAAACCTAACCCTAACCCTAACCCTTAACCGAAGCCTTACTCTAACCCGTCCCTTAATCCTAACCCGTACGCTAACACTAAACCGAGTCCTAACACGTACGCTCACCCTAAAACTTTGTCGTACCCTAACCTGTACCCTAAACCGTCCCCATCCCGTAACCCTTACCCTAACCCTAACAATTACCCGAATCCTTAACCTAACCCGTCCTCTAATCCTAACACGTACGCTAACAGTAAACCGTGCCCTAACACATACGCTCAACCTAAACCGTTGTCGTACCCTAACCTGTACCCTAAACCGTCCCCGTTCCCTAAACCTAACCCTAACCATAACCCTTACCCGAAGCCTTACCCTAACCCGTCCCCTGATCCTATCACGTACGCTAACACTAACCCATACCCTATCACGTACGCTCACCCTAAACATTTGTCGTACACTAACCTGTACCCTAAACCGTCCCCGTCCCTTAACCCTAAACGTAACCCTAACCCTAACCCTAACCCTAACGCTTACCCGAAGCCTTACCCTAACCCGTCCCATAATCCTAACCCGTACGCTAACACTAACCCATACCCTAACACGTACGCTCACCCTAAACCGTTGACGTACCCTAACCTGTACCCTAATCCGTCCCCGTCCCCTAACCCTAACCCTAACCCTAACCCTTACCAGAAGCCTTACCCTAACCCGTCCCGTAATCCTAACCCGTACGCTAACACTAACCCGTACCCTAACACGTACGCTCACCCTAAAACCTTGTCGTACCCTAACCTGTACCATAAATCGTCCCTGTCCCCTAACCCTAACCCTAACCCTAACCTTAAACCTTACCCGAAGCCTTACCATAACCGGTCCCCTAAACCTAACCCGCACGCTAACACTAACCCGTGCCCTAACACGTACGCTCACCCGAAACATTTGTCGTACACTAAGCTGTACCCTAAACCGTCCCCATTACCTAACACTAACCTGAACCCTAACCATAACCCTAAACCTTACCCGAAGCCTTACCCTAACCCGTCCCCTAATCCTAACCGTATGCTAACACTAACCCGTGCCCTAACACGTACGCTCACCCTAAAGCGTTGTCGTACCCTAACCTGTACCCTAAACCGTTCCTGTCCCTGTACCCTAACCCTAACCCTAACCCAAACCCTAACCCTTACCCGAAGCCTTACACTAACCCATCCCATAATCCTAAACTCTACGCTAACACTAACCCGTGCCCTAACACGTACACTCACCCTAAACCGTTGTCGTACATTAACCTGTACCCTAAATCGTCCCTGTCCCCTAACCCTAACCCTAACCCTAATCCTTACCCGAAGCCTTACCCTAACTCGTCCCCTAATTCTAACCCGTATGCTAACACTAACCTGTATCCTAACACATACGCTCACCCTAAAACTTTGTCGTACACTAAGCTGTACCCTAAATCGTCCCCGTCCCCTAACCCTAAACCTAACCCTTACACAAAGCCTTACCCTAACCCGTCCCCTAATCCTAACCCGTACGCTAACACTAACCCGTAACCTAACCCGTATGCTCAACCTAAACCGTTCTCGTACACTAACCTGTACCCTAAACCGTCCCTCTACCCTAACCCTAACCCTAAACCTTATCCTAACCCTAAAGCTTACCCGAAGCCTTACCCTAACCCGTCCCATAATCCTAACCCGTACGCTAACACTAACCCGTACCCTAACATGTACGCTCACCCTAAACGGTTGTCGTACCCTAAACTGTACCCTAAACCATCCCTGTCCCTGACCATTAACCCTAACCCTAACCCTAACCCTAACCCTTACCCGACGCCTTACCCTAACCCGTCCCATAATCCTAACCCGTACGCTAACACTATCCCGTACCCTTACACGTACGCTCACCTTAAAACGTTGTCCTACACTAACCTGTAACCTAAACCGTCTCCGTCCCCTAACCCTAACCCTAACCCTAACCCTAACCCTAACCCTTACCCGGAGCCTTACCCTAACCTGTCCCCTAATCCTAACCCGTACGCTAACACTAACCCTTGCCCTAACACGTACGCTCACCCTAACCCGTTGTCGTACCCTAACCTGTACCCTAAACCGTCCCCGTCCCCTAACCCTAACCGTAACCCTAACCCTATCACTAACGCTTACCCGAAGCCTAACACTAACCCGTCCCCTAATCCTAAGCTGTGCACTAACAGTAACCCATACCCCAACATGTACGCTCAACCTAAACCGTTGTTGTACACTAAACTGTCCCCATCCCCTAACCCTAACCCTAACCCTAACCCCAACCCTAACCCTTACCCGAAGCCTTACCCTAACCCGTCCCCTAATCCTAACCCGTACGCTAACACTAACCCGTACCCTAACACGTACGCTCACCCTAAAACGTTGTCGTACACTAACCTGTACCCTAAACCGTCCCTGTCCCCTAACCCTAACCCTAAACCTTACCTGAAGCCTTACCCTATCCCGTCCCCTAATGCTAACCCGTACGCTAACACTAACCCGTACTCTAACACGTTCGCTCACCCTAAACCGTAGTTGTACCCTTACCTGTACCCTAAACCATCGCCGTCCCCTAGCCCTAACCCTAACCCTTACCCGAAGCCTTAACCTAAACCGTCCCCTAATCCTAACCCGTACGCTAACACTAAACAGTACCCTAACACTTACGCTCACCCTAAACCGTGGACGTACCCTAACCTGTACCTTAAACCGTCCCCGTCCCCTAACCCTAACCCGAACCCTAACACTAACCCTTACCCGAATACTTAACCTAACCTGTCCCCTACTCCTAACCCGTACGCTAACACTAACCCGTACCCTAACACGTACGCTCACCTTAAACCACTGTCATACCCTAACCTGTACCCTAAACAGTCCCCGTCACCTAACCCTAACCCTAAACCTAACCCTTACCTGAAGACTTACACTAAACCGTACCCTAATACTAACCCGTACGCTATCACTAAACCATACCCTGAGACGTACGCTCACCCTAAAAGGTTGTCGTACTCTAACCTGTACCCTACACCGTCCCCTAACCCTAACCCTAACCCTTACCCGAAGCCTTACCCTAACCCGTCCCCTAATCCTAAACCGTACGCTAACACTAACCCGTGCCCTAACACACACGCTCACCCTAAAGCGTTGTCGTACCCTAACCTGTACCCTAAACCGTCCCTGTCCCCGTCCCCTAACCCTAAACCTAACCCTAACCGTAACACTTACCCGAAGCCTTACCCTAACATGTCCCCTCATCCTAACCCGTATGCTAACACTAACCCGTACCCTAACACGTACGCTCACCCTAAACCATTGTCCTAACCTAACCTGTACCCTAAACCGTCCCCGTCCCCGTCCCCTAAACCTAACCCTAACCCTAACCCTAACCATTCCCCGAAGCCTTACCCTAACCGTCCCCTAATCCTAACCCGTACGCTCACACTAACCCGTGCCCTAACACGTACGCTCACCCTGAACCGTTGTCGTACCCTAACCTGTACCCTAAACCGTCCCCGTCCCCTAAACCTAACCCTAACCTCACCCTAATCCTAACCCTTACCCAAAGCCTTACCCTAACCCGTCCCCTAATCCTAACCCATACACTAACACTAACCCGTGCCCTAAAACATACGCTCAACCTAAACCGTTGTCGTACCCTAACCTGTACCCTAAACCGTCCCCGTGCCCTAACCCTAACCCTAACCCTAACCCTAAATCTAACCCTTACCCGAAGCCTTACCCTAACCCGTCCCCTAATCCTAACCCGTACGCTAACAATAACACATACCCTAAAACGTACGGTCACCCTGAACCATTGTCGTACCCTAAACTCTACCCTAAACCTTCCCCGTCCCGTAAACCTAACCCTAACCCTAACCCTAACCCTAACCCTAATCCTTTCCCGAAGCCTTAACAAAACCCGTCCCCTAATCCTAACCCGTACGCAAATATTAAATCGTAACCTAACACGTACGCTCACACTAAACCGTTGTCGTACCCTAACCTGTACCCTAAACCGTCCCCGTCCCCGTCCCCTAACCCTAACCCTAACCCTTACCCAAAGCCTTACCCTAACACTTCCCCTAATCCTAACCCGTACGCTAACACTAACCCGTACCCTAACACGTATGCTCAACCTAAACGGTTGTTGTACCCTAACCTGTACCCTAAACCGTCCCCGTCCCCTAAACCTAACCCTAACCCTAACCCAAACCCTTACCCAAAGCCTTACCCTAAACGGTCCCCTAATCCTAACCCGTACGCTAACACTAACAAGTACCCAAACACGTACGCTCACCATAAACCGTTGTCGTACCCTAACCTGTACCCTAAATTCTCCCCGTCCCCATCCCCTAAGCTTAACCCTAACCCTAACCCTTACCCAAAGCCTTACACTAACCCCTCCCCTAATCCTAACCCGTACGCTAACACTAAACCATACCCTAACACGTACACTCACCCTAAATCGTTGTTGTACCCTAACATGAAACCTAAACCGTCCCCGTCCCCGTCCCCTAACCCTAAACCTAACCGTAAACTTAACCCTTACCCGAAGCCTTACCCTAAAACGTCCCCTAAACATAACCCGTACGCTAACACTAACCCGTACCCTACCACGTACGCTCACCCGAAACCGTTGTCGTAACCTAACCTGTACCCTAAACCATCCCCGTCCCCTAACCCTAAGCCTAAACCTAACCCTAACCCTAAACCTTATCCGAAGCCTTACCCTAACCCGTCCCCTAATCCTAACCCGTACGCTAACACTAACCCATACCCTAACACGTACGCTCACCCTAAACCGTTTTCGTACCCTAACCTGTACCCTAAACCGTCCCCGTCCCCTAACCCTAACCCTAACCCTAACCCTAAACTTAACCCTTACCCGAAGCCCTACCCTAAACCGTCCCCTAATCTTAAACTGTACGCTAACTCTAACCCATACCCTAACACGTACGCTCACGCTAAACCGTTGTCGTACCCTAACGTGTACCCTAATCCGTCCCCGTTCCCGTCACCTAACCCTAATCCTAAACCTTACCCGTAGCCTTACCCCAACCCGTCCCCTAATCCTAACCCGTACGCTAACACTAACACGTACCCTAATATGTACGCTCACCCTAAAACTTTGCCGTACCCTAACCTGTACCCTAAACCGTCCCGATCCCCTAACCATAACCCTAACCCTAACCCTAACCCTAAACCTTACCCAAAGCCTTACACTAACCCGTCCCCTAATCCTAACCCATACGCTAACACTAACCCGTACCCTAACACGTACGCTCACCCTAAACCGTTGTCGTAGCCTAACCTGTACCCTAAACCGTCTCCGTCACCTAACCCTAACCCTAACCCTAACACTTACCCGAAACCTTGCCCTAACTCGTCCCCTAATCCTAAGCCGTAGGCTAAAACTAACCCTTACCCTAACACGTACGCGCACACTAAACTGTGGTCGTACGCTAACCTGTACACTAAACCGTCCCCGTCCCCTAACCCTAACCCTAACCCTAACCCTAGCCCGTACCTGAAGCATTACCCTAACCCGTCCCCTAATCCGAACCCGTACGCTAACACTAACCCGTACCCTAACACGTACACTCACCTTAAACAGTTGTCGTACCCTAAACTGTACCCTAATACATCCCCGTCCCCGTCCCCTAACCCTAACCTTAACCCTAACCCTAACCCTTACCCGAAGCCTTACCCTAACCCGTCATCTAATCCCAACCCGTACGCTAACACTAACCCGTAACCTAACACGTACGCTCACCCTAAACCGTTATCTTACCCTAACTGTAACCTAAACGGTCCCCGTCCCCTAACCCTAACCCTAACCCTCACCCTAACCCTTAACCAAAGCCTTACGCTAACCCGTCCCCTAATCCTAATCTGTACGCTAACACTAACCCGTACCCTAATACGTGCGCTCACCCTAAACCGTTGTCATACCCTAACATGTACCCTAAACCGTCCCGTCCCCGTCCCCTAACCCTAGCCCTTACCCGAAACCTTACCCTAACATGTCCCCTATTCCTAACCCGTACGCTAACACTATCCCGTACCCTTACACGTACGCTCACCTTAAAACGTTGTCGTACACTAACCTGTAACCTAAACCGTCTCCGTCCCCTAACCCTAACCCTAACCCTAACACTAAACCTAAACTTTACCCGGAGCCTTACCCTAACCTGTCCCCTAATCCTAACCCGTACGCTAACACTAACACTTGCCCTAACACGTACGCTCACCCTAAACCGTTGTCGTACCCTAACCTGTACCCTAAACCATCCCTCTACCCTAACCCTAACCCTAACCCTTATCCTAACCCTAAAGCTTACCCGAAGCCTTACCCTAACCCGTCCCATAATCCTAACCCGTACGCTAACACTAACCCGTACCCTAACATGTACGCTCACCCTAAACGGTTGTCGTACCCTAAACTGTACCCTAAACCGTCCCTGTCCCTGACCATTAACCCTAACCATAACCCTAACCCTAACCCTAACACTAACCCTAACCTTTACCCTAAACTGTCCCCTAATCCTAACCCGTACGCTAACACTAACCCTTGCCCTAACACGTACGCTCACCCTAAACCGTTGTCGTACCCTAACCTGTACCCTAAACCGTCCCTCTACCCTAACCCTAACCCTTATCCTAACCCTAAAGCTTACCCGAAGCCTTACCCTAACCCGTCCCATAATCCTAACCAGTACGCTAACACTAACCCGTACCCTAATATGTACGCTCACCCTAAAAGGTTGTCGAACCCTAAACTGTACCCTAAACCGTCCCTGTCCCTGACCATTAACCCTAACCCTAACCCTAACCCTAACCCTTACCCGACGCCTTACCCTAACCCGTCCCATAATCCTAACCCGTACGCTAACACTAACCCGTACCCTAACATGTAATCTCACCCTAAACTGTTGTCATACCCTAACCTGTAGCCTAAACCGTCCCTGTCCCCGACCCTTAACCCTAACCCTAACCCTAACCCTAACCCTTACCCGACGCCTTACACTAACCCGTCACCAAATCCTAAACCGTACGCTAACACTAACCCGTACCCTAACACGCACGCTCACCCTAAACCGTTGTCGTACCCTAACATGTACCCTAAACCGTCCCCGTCCCCTAACCCTAACCCTAACCCTAAACCTAAACCTAACCCTTATCCGAAGCCTTACCATAACCCGTCCTCTAATCCTAACCCGTACGCTAACAGTAAACTGTGCCCTAACGTGTACGCTGAACCTAAACCATTGTCCTACCCTAACCTGTACCCTAAACCGTCCCCCTCCCCTAACCCTAACCCTAACCCTAACCCTAACCCTTACACCAAGCCTTACCCTAACCCGTGCCCTAATCCTAACCCGTACGCAAACACTAACCCGTACCCTAACACGTATGCTCACTCTAAACCGTTGTCGTACCCTAACCTGTACACTAAACCGTCCCCATCCCCTAAACCCAACCCTAAACCTAACCCTAACCCTTACCCGCAGCCTTCCCCTAACCCGTCCCCTAATCCTAACCCGTACGCTAACACTAGCTCGTACCCTAACACGTACGCTCACCCTAAACCGTTGTCGTACCCTAACCTGTACCCTAAACCGTCCCCGTTCCCTAACCCTAACCCTAACCATAACCCTTACCCGAAGCCTTACCCTAACCCGTCCCCTGATCCTATCACGTACGCTAACACTAACCCATACCCTATCACGTACGCTCACCCTAAACATTTGTCGTACACTAAACTGTACCCTAAACCGTCCCCGTCCCTTAACCCTAACCGTAACCCTAACACTAACCCTAACCCTAACCCTTACCCGAAGCCTTACCCTAACCCGTCCCCTAATACTAACCAGTACGCTAACACTAACCTGTACCCTAACACGTACGCTCACCCTAAACCGTTGACGTACCCTAACCTGTACCCTAAACCGTCCCCGTCCCCTAAACCTAACCCTAACCCTAACCCTTACCGGAAGCCTTACCCTAACCCGTCCCATAATCCTAACCCGTACGCTAACACTAACCCGTACCCTAACACGTACGCTCACCCTAAAACCTTGTCGTACCCTAACCTGTACCCTAAATCGTCCCTGTCCCCTAACCCTAACCCTAACCCTAACCTTAAACCTTACCCGAAGCCTTACCCTAACCGGTCCCCTAAACCTAACCCGCACGCTAACGCTAACCCGTGCCCTAACACGTACGCTCACCCGAAACATTTGTCGTACACTAAGCTGTACCCTAAACCGTCCCCATTACCTAACACTAACCCGAACCCTAACCATAACCCTAAACCTTACCCGAAGCCTTACCCTAACCCGTCCCCTAATCCTAACCGTACGCTAACACTAATCCGTGCCCTAACACGTACGCTCACCCTAAAGCGTTGTCGTACCCTAACCTGTACCCTAAACTGCTCCTGTCCCCGTACCCTAACCCTAACCCTAACCCAAACCCTAACCCTTACCCGAAGCCTTACACTAACCCATCCCATAATCCTAAACGCTATGCTAACACTAACCCGTGCCCTAACACGTACGCTCACCCTAAACCGTTGTCGTACATTAACCTGTACCCTAAATCGTCCCTGTGCCCTAACCCTAAACCTAACCCTAATCCTTACCCGAAGCCTTACCCTAACTCGTCCCCTAATTCTAACCCCTACACTAACACTAACCTGTATCCTAACACGTACGCTCACCCTAAAACTTTGTCGTACACTAAGCTGTACCCTAAATCGTCCCCGTCCCCTAACCCTAAACCTAACCCTTACACAAAGCCTTACCCTAACCCGTCCCCTAATCCTAAACCGTACGCTAACACTAACCCGTAACCTAACCCGTATGCTCAACCTAAACCATTCTCGTACAGTAACCTGTACCCTAAACCGTCCCGTCCCCATCCCCTAACCCTAGCCCTTACCCGAAACCTTACCCTAACATGTCCCCTATTCCTAACCCGTAGGCTAACACTATCCCGTACCCTTACACGTATGCTCACCTTAACAGGTTGTCGTACACTAACCTGTAACCTAAACCGTCTCCGTCCCCTAACCCTAACCCTAACCCTAACACTAACCCTAACCCTTACCCGGAGCCTTACCCTAACCTGTCCCCTAATCCTAACCCGTACGCTAACACTAACCCTTGCCCTAACACGTACGCTCACCCTAAACCGTTGTCGTACCCTAACCTGTACCCTAAACCATCCCTCTACCCTAACCCTAACCCTAACCCTTATCCTAAACCTAAAGCTTACCCAAAGCCTTACCCTAACCCGTCCCATAATCCTAACCCGTACGCTAACACTAACCCGTACCCTAACATGTACGCTCACCCTAAACTGTTGTCGTACCCTAACCTGTACCCTAAACCGTCCCTGTCCCCGACCCTTAACCCTGTCCCTAATCCTAACTCTAACCCTTACCCGACGCCTTACCCTAACCCGTCCGCAAATCCTAACCCGTACGCTAACACTAACCCGTACCCTAACACGCACGCTCACCCTAAACCGTTGTCGTACCCTAACATGTACCCTAAACCGTCCCCGTCCCCTAACCCTAACCCTAACCCTAAACCTAAACCTAAAACTTACCCGAAGCCTTACCATAACCCGTCCTCTAATCCTAACCCGTACGCTAACAGTAAACTGTGCCCTAACATGTACGCTGAACCTAAACCATTGTCCTACCCTAACCTGTACCCTAAACCGTCCCCCTCCCCTAACCCTAACCCTAACCCTAACCCTAACCCTTACCCGAAGCCTTACCCTAACCCGTCCCCTAATGCTAACCCGTACGCTAACACTAACCCGTACCCTAACACGTACGCTCACCCTAAACCGTAGTTGTACCCTTACCTGTACCCTAAACCATCCCCGTCCCCTAACCCTAAACCTAACCCTTACCCGAAGCCTTAACCTAACCCGTCCCCTAATCCTAACCCGTACGCTAACACTAAACAGTACCCTAACACGTACGCTCACCCTAAACCGTGGACGTACCCTAACCTGTACCTTATACCGTCCCCATCCCCTAACCCTAACCCGAACCCTAACACTAACCCTTACCCGAATACTTAACCTAACCTGTCCCCTACTCCTAACCCGTATGCTAACACTAACCCATACCCTAACACGTACGCTCACCCTAAACCACTGTCATACCCTAACCTGTACCCTAAACAGTCCCCGTCCCCTAACCCTAACCCTAACCCTAAATCTTACCTGAAGCCTTACACTAACCCGTACCCTAATCCTAACCCGTACGCTACACTAAACCGTACCCTGAGACGTACGCTCACCCTAAAAAGTTGTCGTACTCTAACCTGTACCCTACACCGTCCCCTAACCCTAACCCTAACCCTTACCCGAAGCCTTACCCTAACCTGTCCCCTAATCCTAAACCGTACGCTAACACTAACCCGTGCCCTAACACATACGCTCACCCTAAAGCGTTGTCGTACCGTAACCTGTACCCTAAACCGTCCCCGTCCCCGTCCCCTAACCCTAACCCTAACCCTAACCGTAACACTTACCCGAAGCCTTACCCTAACACGTCCCCTAATCCTAACCCGTATGCTAACACTAACCCGTACCCTAACACGTACGCTCACCCTAAACCATTGTCCTACCCTAACCTGTACCCTAAACCGTCCCCGTCCCCGTCCCCTAAACCTAACCCTAACCCTAACCCTAACCATTCCCCGAAGCCTTACCCTAACCGTCCCCTAATCCTAAACCGTACGCTCACACTAACCCGTGCCCTAACACGTACGCTCACCCTGAACTGTTGTCGTACCCTAACCTGTACCCTAAACCGTCCATCCCTAAACCTAACCCTAACCTCACCTAATCCTATCCCTTACCCAAAGCCTTACCCTAACACGTCCCCTAATCCTAACCCGTACACTAACACTAGCGTCTCAACCACAATAACACATACCCTAAAACGTACGGTCACCCTGAACCATTGTCGTACCCTAAACTGTACCCTAAACCTTCCCCGTCCCTTAACCCTAACCCTAACCCTAACCCTAACCCTAATCCTTTCCCGAAGCCTTAACAAAACCCGTCCCCTAATCCTAACCCGTACGCAAATATTAAATCGTAACCTAACACGTACGCTCACACTAAACCGTTGTCGTACCCTAACCTGTACCCTAAACCGTCCCCGTCCCCGTCCCCTAACCCTAACCGTAACCCTTACCCGAAGCCTTATCCTAACCCGTACCCTAATCATAACCTGTAGGCTAACACTAACCCGTACCCTAAAACGCACACTCACCCTAAACCGTTTTCGTACACTAACCTGTACCCTAAAAGGTCCCCGTCCACTAAACCTAACCCTAACCCTAACCCTAAGCCTTACCCGAAGCCTTACCCTAACACTTCCCCTAATCCTAACCCGTACGCTAACACTAACCCGTACCCTAACACGTATGCTCAACCTAAACGGTTGTTGTACCCTAACCTGTACCCTAAACCGTCCCCGTCCCCTAAACCTAACCCTAACCCTAACCCAAACCCTTACCCAAAGCCTTACCCTAAACGGTCCCCTAATCCTAACCCGTACGCTAACACTAACAAGTACCCAAACACGTACGCTCACCATAAACCGTTGTCGTACCCTAACCTGTACCCTAAACTCTCCCCGTCCCCATCCCCTAAGCTTAACCCTAACCCTAACCCTTACCCAAAGCCTTACACTAACCCCTCCCCTAATCCTAACCCGTACGCTAACACTAAACCATACCCTAACACGTACACTCACCCTAAATCGTTGTTGTACCCTAACCTGAAACCTAAACCGTCCCCGTCCCCGTCCCCTAACCCTAAACCTAACCGTAAACTTAACCCTTACCCGAAGCCTTACCCTAACACGCCCCCTAAACATAACCCGTACGCTAACACTAACCCGTACCCTACCACGTACGCTCACCCGAAACCGTTGTCGTAACCTAACCTGTACCCTAAACCATCCCCGTCCCCTAACCCTAAGCCTAAACCTAACCCTAACCCTAAACCTTACCCGAAGCCTTACCCTAACCCGTCCCCTAATCCTAACCCGTACGCTAACACTAACCCATACCCTAACACGTACGCTCACCCTAAACCGTTTTCGTACCCTAACCTGTACCCTAAACCGTCCCCGTCCCCTAACCCTAACCCTAACCCTAACCCTAAACTTAACCCTTACCCGAAGCCCTACCCTAAACCGTCCCCTAATCTTAAACTGTACGCTAACTCTAACCCGTACCCTAACACGTACGCTCACGCTAAACCGTTGTCGTACCCTAACGTGTACCCTAATCCGTCCCCGTTCCCGTCACCTAACCCTAATCCTAAACCTTACCCGTAGCCTTACCCCAACCCGTCCCCTAATCCTAACCCGTACGCTAACACTAACACGTACCCTAATATGTACACTCACCCTAAAACTTTGCCATACCCTAACCTGTACCCTAAACCGTCCCGGTCCCCTAACCATAACCCTAACCCTAACCCTAACCCTAAACCTTACCCAAAGCCTTACACTAACCCGTCCCCTAATCCTAACCCATACGCTAACACTAACCCGTACCCTAACACGTACGCTCACCCTAAACCGTTGTCGTAGGCTAACCTGTACCCTAAACCGTCTCCGTCACCTAACCCTAACCCTAACCCTAACACTTACCCGAAACCTTGCCCTAACTCGTCCCCTAATCCTAAGTCGTAGGCTAAAACTAACCCTTACCCTAACACATACGCGCACACTAAACTGTGGTCGTACGCTAACCTGTACACTAAACCGTCCCCGTCCCCTAACCCTAACCCTAACCCTAACCCTAGCCCTTACCTGAAGCATTACCCTAACCCGTCCCCTAATCCGAACCCGTACTCTAACACTAACCCGTACCCTAACACGTACACTCACCTTAAACAGTTGTCGTACCCTAAACTGTACCCTAATACATCCCCGTCCCCGTCCCCTAACCCTAACCTTAACCTTAACCCTAACCCTTACCCGAAGCCTTACCCTAACCCGTCATCTAATCCTAACCCGTACGCTAACACTAACCCGTACCCTAACACGTACTCTCACCCTAAACCATTATCTTACCCTAACCTGTACCCTAAACTGTCCCCGTCCCCTAACCCTAACCCTAACCCACACCCTAACCCTTACCCAAAGCCTTACGCTAACCCGTCCCCTAATCCTAATCTGTACGCTAACACTAACCCTTGCCCTAACACGTACGCTCACCCTAAACCGTTGTCGTACCCTAACCTGTACCCTAAACCGTCCCTCTACCCTAACCCTAACCCTAACCCTTATCCTAACCCTAAAGCTTACCCGAAGCCTTACCCTAACCCGTCCCATAATCCTAACCCGTACGCTAACACTAATCCGTACCCTAACATGTACGCTCACCCTAAACGGTTGTCGTACCCTAAACTGTACCCTAAACCGTCCCTGTCCCTGACCATTAACCCTAACCCTATCCCTAACCCTAACCCTTACCCGACGCCTTACCTTAACCCGTCCCATAATCCTAACCCGTACGCTAACACTAACCCGTACCCTAACATGTACGCTCACCCTAAACTGTTGTCGTACCCTAACCTGTAGCCTAAACCGTCCCTGTCCCCGACCCTTAACCTTAACCCTAACCCTAACCCTAACCCTTACCCGACGCCTTACACTAACCCGTCCCCAAATCCTAAACCGTACGCTAACACTAACCCGTACCCTAACACGCACGCTCACCCTAAACCCTTGTCGTACCCTAACATGTACCCTAAACCGTCCCCGTCCCCTAACCCTAACCCTAACCCTAAACCTAAACCTAACCCTTATCCGAAGCCTTACCATAACCCGTCCTCTAATCCTAACCCGTACGCTAACAGTAAACTGTGCCCTAACGTGTACGCTGAACCTAAACCATTGTCCTGCCCTAACCTGTACCCTAAACCGTCCCCCTCCCCTAACCCTAACCCTAACCCTAACCCTAACCCTTACACCAAGCCTTACCCTAACCCGTGCCCTAATCCTAACCCGTACGCAAACACTAACCCGTACCCTAACACGTATGCTCACTCTAAACCTTTGTCGTACCCTAACCTGTACCCTAAACCGTCTCCATCCCCTAAACCCAACCCTAAACCTAACCCTAACCCTTACCCGAAGCCTTCCCCTAACCCGTCCCCTAATCCTAACGTGTACGCTAACACTAGCTCGTACCCTAACACGTACGCTCACCCTAAACCGTTGTCGTACCCTAACCTGTACACTAAACCGTCCCCGTCCCCTAAACCTAACCCTAACCCTAACCGTAACGCTTACCCGAAGCCTTACCCTAACCCGTACCCTATTCCTAACCCGTACGCTAACACTAACATGTACCCTAACATGTACGCTCACCCTAAACCGTTGTCGTACCCTAACCTTTACCATAAACCGTCCCCGTCCCCTAACCCTAATCCTAAACCTAAACCTTACCCTTACCGAAGCCTTACACTAACCAGTCCACTAAACCTAACCCGTACGATAACACTAAACCATACCCTAACACGTACACTCACCGTAAAACGTTGTCACACCCTAACCTGTACCCTAAACCGTCCCCGTCCCTAACCGTAACCCTAACACATACCCGAAGCCTTACCCTAACCCGTGTCCTAATCCTAACCCGTACGTTAACCCTAACCCGTACCCTAACACATACGCTCACCCTAAACCGTTGTCGTACCCCAACCTGTACCCTAAACCGTCCCCGTCCCCTAACCCTATCCCTAACCCTAAACCAAAACCTAAACTTTACCCGAAGCTTTACCCTAACCCATCCCATAATCCTATCCCGTACGCTAACCCTAACCTGTACCCTACCACGTACGCTCACCCTAAACCGTTGTCGTACCCTAACCTGTACCCTAAACCGTCCCCGTCCCCTAACAGTAACCCTAAACCTAACCCTAACCCTAACCCTTAACCGAAGCCTTACCCTAACCCGTCCCTTAATCCTAACCCGTACGCTAACACTAAACCGAATCCTAACACGTACGCTCACCCTAAAACTTTGTCGTACCCTAACCTGTACCCTAAACCGTCCCCATCCCGTAACCCTGCCTAACCTAACCCTAACCTAACTTACCCGAATCCTTACCCTAACCCGTCCTCTAATCCTAACCCGTACGCTAACAGTAAACCGTGCCCTAACACATACGCTCACCCTAAACCGTTGTCGTACCCTAACCTGTACCCTAAACCGTCCCCGTCCCCTAACCCTAACCCTAACCATAACCCTTACCCGAAGCCTTACCCTAACCCGTCCCCTAATCCTATCACGTACGCTAACACTAACCCATACCCTATCACGTACGCTCACCCTAAACATTTGTAGTACACTAACCTGTACCCTAAACCGTCCCCGTCCCTTAACCCTAACCGTAACCCTAACCCTAACCCTAACCCTAACCCTTACCCGAAGCCTTACACTAACCCGTCCCCTAATACTAACCAGTACGCTAACACTAACCCGTACCCTAACACGTACGCTCACCCTAAACCATTGACGTACCCTAACCTGTACCCTAAACTCCGTCCCCGTCCCCTAACCCTAACCCCTAACCCTAACCCTTACCAGAAGCCTTACCCTAACTCGTCCCATAATCCTAACCCGTACGCTAACACTAACCCGTACCCTAACACGTACGCTCACCCTAAAACCTTGTCGTACCCTAACCTGTACCCTAAATCGTCCCTGTCCCCTAACCCTAACCCTAACCCTAACCTTAAACCTTACCCGAAGCCTTACCCTAACCGGTCCCCTAAACCTAACCCGCACGCTAACACTAACCCGTGCCCTAACACGTACGCTCACCCGAAACATTTGTCGTACACTAAGCTGTACCCTAAACCGTCCCCATTAACTAACACTAACCCGAACCCTAACCATAACCCTAAACCTTACCCGAAGCCTTACCCTAACCCGTCCCCTAATCCTAACCGTACGCTAACACTAATCCGTGCCCTAACACGTACGCTCACCCTAAAGCGTTGTCGTACCCTATCCTGTACCCTAAACTGCTCCTGTCCCCGTACCCTAACCCTAACCCTAACCCAAACCCTAACCCTTACCCGAAGCCTTACCCTAACTCGTCCCCTAATTCTAACCCCTACACTAACACTAAACTGTATCCTAACACGTACGCTCACCCTATATCTTTGTCGTACACTAAGCTGTACCATAAATCGTCCCCGTCCCCTAACCCTAAACCTAACCCTTACACAAAGCCTTACCCTAACCCGTCCCCTAATCCTAAACCGTACGCTAACACTAACCCGTAACCTAACCCGTATGCTCAAACTAAACCGTTCTCGTACAGTAACCTGTACCCTAAACCGTCCCGTCCCCGTCCCCTAACCCTAGCCCTTACCCGAAACCTTACCCTAACATGTCCCCTATTCCTAACCCGTACGCTAACACTATCCCGTACCCTTACACGTATGCTCACCTTAAAACGTTGTCGTACACTAACCTGTAACCTAAACCGTGTCCGTCCCCTAACCCTAACCCTAACCCTAACATTAACCCTAACCCTTACCCGGAGCCTTACCCTAACCTGTCCCCTAATCCTAACCCGTACGCTAACACTAACACGTACCCTAATATGTACGCTCACCCTAAAACTTTGCCGTACCCTAACCTGTACCCTAAACCGTCCCGATCCCCTAACCATAACCCTAACCCTAACCCTAACCCTAAACCTTACCCAAAGCCTTACACTAACCCGTCCCCTAATCCTAACCCATACGCTAACACTAACCCGTACCCTAACACGTACGCTCACCCTAAACCGTTGTCGTAGCCTAACCTGTACCCTAAACCGTCTCCGTCACCTAACCCTAACCCTAACCCTAACACTTACCCGAAACCTTGCCCTAACTCGTCCCCTAATCCTAAGCCGTAGGCTAAAACTAACCCTTACCCTAACACGTACGTGCACACTAAACTGTGGTCGTACGCTAACCTGTACACTAAACCGTCCCCGTCCCCTAACCCTAACCCTAACCCTAGCCCTTACCTGAAGCATTACCCTAACCCGTCCCCTAATCCGAACCCGTACGCTAACACTAACACGTACCCTAACACGTACACTCACCTTAAACAGTTGTCGTACCCTAAACTGTACCCTAATACATCCCCGTCCCCGTCCCCTAACCCTAACCTTAACCCTAACCCTAACCCTTACCCGAAGCCTTACCCTAACCCGTCATCTAATCCCAACCCGTACGCTAACACTAACCCGTACCCTAACACGTACACTCACCCTAAACCGTTATCTTACCCTAACCTGTACCCTAAACTGTCCCCGTCCCCTAACCCTAACCCTCACCCTAACCCTTAACCAAAGCCTTACGCTAACACGCCCCCTAATCCTAATCTGTACGCTAACACTAACCCGTACCCTAATACCTACGCTCACCCTAAACCGTTGTCATACCCTAACCTGTACCCTAAACCGTCCCGTCCCCGTCCCCTAACACTAGCCCTTACCCGAAACCTTACCCTAACATGTCCCCTATTCCTAACCCGTACGCTAACACTATCCCGTACCCTTACACGTACGCTCACCTTAAAACGTTGTCGTACACTAACCTGTAACCTAAACCGTCTCCGTCCCCTAACCCTAACCCTAACCCTAACACTAACCCTAAACTTTACCCGGAGCCTTACCCTAACCTGTCCCCTAATCCTAACCCGTACGCTAACACTAAACCTTGCCCTAACACGTACGCTCACCCTAAACCGTTGTCGTACCCTAACCTGTACCCTAAACCATCCCTCTACCCTAACCCTAACCCTAACCCTTATCCTAACCCTAAAGCTTACCCGAAGCCTTACCCTAACCCGTCCCATAATCCTAACCCGTACGCTAACCCTAACCCGTACCCTAACATGTACGCTCACCCTAAACGGTTGTCGTACCCTAAACTGTACCCTAAACCGTCCCTGTCCCTGACCATTAACCCTAACCCTAACCCTAACCCTAACCCTAACACTAACCCTAACCTTTACCCGGAGCCTTACCCTAACCTGTCCCCTAATCCTAACCCGTACGCTAACACTAACCCTTGCCCTAACACGTACGCTCACCCTAAACCGTTGTCGTACCCTAACCTGTACCCTAAACCGTCCCTCTACCCTAACCCTAACCCTAACCCTTATCCTAACCCTAAAGCTTACCCGAAGCCTTACCCTAACCCGTCCCATAATCCTAACCCGTACGCTAACACTAACCCGTACCCTAACATGTACGCTCACCCTAAAAGGTTGTCGAACCCTAAACTGTACCCTAAACCGTCCCTGTCCCTGACCATTAACCCTAACCCTAACCCTAACCCTAACCCTTACCCGACGCCTTACCCTAACCCGTCCCATAATCCTAACCCGTACGCTAACACTAACCCGTACCCTAACATGTACGCTCACCCTAAACTGTTGTCATACCCTAACCTGTAGCCTAAACCGTCCCTGTCCCCGACCCTTAACCCTAACCCTAACCCTAACCCTAACCCTTACCCGACGCCTTACACTAACCCGTCACCAAATCCTAAACCGTACGCTAACACTAACCCATACCCTAACACGCAGGCTCACCCTAAACCGTTGTCGTACCCTAACATGTACCCTAAACCGTCCCCGTCCCCTAACCCTAACCCTAACCCTAAACCTAAACCTAACCCTTATCCGAAGCCTTACCATAACCCGTCCTCTAATCCTAACCCGTACGCTAACAGTAAACTGTGCCCTAACGTGTACGCTGAACCTAAACCATTGTCCTACCCTAACCTGTACCCTAAACCGTCCCCCTCCCCTAACCCTAACCCTAACCCTAACCCTAAACCTTACACCAAGCCTTACCCTAACCCGTGCCCTAATCCTAACCCGTACGCAAACACTAACCCGTACCCTAACACGTATGCTCACTCTAAACCGTTGTCGTACCCTAACCTGTACCCTAAACCGTCCCCATCCCCTAAACCCAACCCTAAACCTAACCCTAACCCTTACCCGAAGCCTTCCCCTAACCCGTCCCCTAATCCTAACCCGTACGCTAACACTAGCTCGTACCCTAACACGTACGCTGACCCTAAACCGTTGTCGTACCCTAAACTGTACCCTAAACCGTACCCGTTCCCTAACCCTAACCCTAACCATAACCCTTACCCGAAGCCTTACCCTAACCCGTCCCCTGATCCTATCACGTACGCTAACACTAACCCATACCCTATCACGTACGCTCACCCTAAACATTTGTCGTACACTAACCTGTACCCTAAACCGTCCCCGTCCCTTAACCCTAACCGTAACCCTAACCCTAACCCTAAACCTAACCCTTACCCGAAGCCTTACCCTAACCCGTCCCCTAATACTAACCAGTACGCTAACACTAACCCGTACCCTAACACGTACGCTCACCCTAAACCGTTGACGTACCCTAACCTGTACCCTAAACCGTCCCCGTCCCCTAAACCTAACCCTAACCCTAACCCTTACCGGAAGCCTTACCCTAACCCGTCCCATAATCCTAACCCATACGCTAACACTAACCCGTACCCTAACACGTACGCTCACCCTAAACCGTTGTCGTACCCTAACCTGTACCCTAAACCGTCCCTCTACCCTAACCCTAACCCTAACCCTTATCCTAAACCTAAAGCTTACCCAAAGCCTTACCCTAACCCGTCCCATAATCCTAACCCGTACGCTAACACTAACCCGTACCCTAACATGTATGCTCACCCTAAACTGTTGTCATACCCTAAACTGTACCCTAAACCGTCCCTGTCCCTGACCATTAACCCTAACCCTAACCCTAACCCTAACCCTTACCCGACGCCTTACCCTAACCCGTCCCATAATCCTAACCCGTACGCTAACACTAACCCGTACCCTAACATGTACGCTCACCCTAAACTGTTGTCGTACCCTAACCTGTACCCTAAACATTCCCTGTCCCTGACCCTTAACCCTATCACTAATCCTAACCCTAACCCTTACCCGACGCCTTACCCTAACCCGTCCGCAAATCCTAACCCGTACGCTAACACTAACCCGTACCCTAACACGCACGCTCACCCTAAACCGTTGTCGTACCCTAACATGTACCCTAAACCGTCCCCGTCCCCTAACCCTAACCCTAACCCTAAACCTAAACCTAACCCTTACCCGAAGCCTTACCATAACCCGTCCTCTAATCCTAACCCGTACGCTAACAGTAAACTGTGCCCTAACATGTACGCTGAACCAAAACCATTGTCCTACCCTAACCTGTACCCTAAACCGTCCCCCTCCCCTAACCCTAAACCTAACCCTTACCCGAAGCCTTAACCTAAACCGTCCCCTAATCCTAACCCGTACGCTAACACTAAACAGTACCCTAACACGTACGCTCACCCTAAACTGTGGACGTACCCTAACCTGTACCTTAAACCGTCCCCATCCCCTAACCCTAACCCGAACCCTAACACTAACCCTTACCCGAATACTTAACCTAACCTGTCCCCTACTCCTAACCCGTACGCTAACACTAACCCGTACCCTAACACGTACGCTCACCCTAAACCACTGTCATACCCTAACCTGTACCCTAAACATTCCCCGTCCCCTAACCCTAACCCTAACCCTAAATCTTACCTGAAGCCTTACACTAACCCGTACCCTAATCCTAACCCGTACGCTATCACTAAACCGTACCCTGAGACGTACGCTCACCCTAAAAGGTTGTCGTACTCTAACCTGTACCCTACACCGTCCCCTAACCCTAACCCTAACCCTTACCCGAAGCCTTACCCTAACCCGTCCCCTAATCCTAAACCGTACGCTAACACTAACCCGTGCCCTAACACATACGCTCACCCTAAAGCGTTGTCGTACCGTAACCTGTACCCTAAACCGTCCCTGTCCCCGTCCCCTAACCCTAACCCTAACCCTAACCGTAACACTTACCCGAAGCCTTACCCTAACACGTCCCCTAATCCTAACCCGTATGCTAACACTAACCCGTACCCTAACACGTACGCTCACCCTAAACCATTGTCCTACCCTAACCTGTACCCTAAACCGTCCCCGTCCACGTCCCCTAAACCTAACCCTAACCCTAACCCTTACCATTCCCCGAAGCCTTACCCTAACCGTCCCCTAATCCTAAACCGTACGCACACACTAACCCGTGCCCTAACACGTACGCTCACCCTGAACTGTTGTCGTACACTAACCTGTACCCTAAACCGTCCCCGTCCCCTAAACCTAACCCTAACCTCACCCTAATCCTATCCCTTACCCAAAGCCTTACCCTAACACGTCCCCTAATCCTAACCCGTACACTAACACTAACCTGTGCCCTAAAACATACGCTCAACCTAAACCGTTGTCGTACCCTAACCTGTACCCTAAACCGTCCCCGTGCCCTAACCCTAACCCTAACCCTAACCCTAACGCTAAACCTTACCCGAAGCCTTACACTAAACCGTCCCCTAATCCTAAACCGTACGCTGACACTAACACGTAGCCTAACACGTACGCTCATCCTAAACCGTTGTCGTACTCTAACCTGTACCCTAAACCGTGTCCGTCCCCTAAACCTAACCCTAACCCTAACCCTAAATCTAACCCTTACCCGAAGCCTTACCCTAACCCGTCCCCTAATCCTAACCCGTACGCTAACAATAACACATACCCTAAAACCTACGGTCACCCTGAACCGTTGTCGTACCCTAAACTGTACCCTAAACCTTCCCCGTCCCTTAACCCTAACCCTAACCCTAACCCTAACCCTAACCCTAATCCTTTCCCGAAGCCTTAACAAAACCCGTCCTCTAATCCTAACCCGTACGCAAATATTAAATCGTAACCTAACACGTACGCTCACACTAAACCGTTGTCGTACCCTAACCTGTACCCTAAACCGTCCCCGTCCCCGTCCCCTAACCCTAACCGTAACCCTTACCCGAAGCCTTATCCTAACCCGTACCCTAATCATAACCTGTAGGCTAACACTAACCCGTACCCTAAAACGCACACTCACCCTAAACCGTTTTCGTACACTAACCTGTACCCTAAAAGGTCCCCGTCCACTAAACCTAACCCTAACCCTAACCCTAACCCTTACCCAAAGCCTTACCCTAACACTTCCCCTAATCCTAACCCGTACGCTAACACTAACCCGTACCCTAACACGTATGCTCAACCTAAACGGTTGTTGTACCCTAACCTGTACCCTAAACCGTCCCCGTCCCCTAAACCTAACCCTAACCCTAACCCAAACCCTTACCCAAAGCCTTACCCTAAACGGTCCCCTAATCCTAACCCGTACGCTAACACTAACAAGTACCCAAACAGGTACGCTCACCATAAACCGTTGTCGTACCCTAACCTGTACCCTAAATTCTCCCCGTCCCCATCCCCTAAGCTTAACCCTAACCCTATCCCTTACCCAAAGCCTTACACTAACCCCTCCCCTAATCCTAACCCGTACGCTAACACTAAACCATACCCTAACACGTACACTCACCCTAAATCGTTGTTGTACCCTAACATGAAACCTAAACCGTCCCCGTCCCCGTCCCCTAACCCTAAACCTAACCGTAAACTTAACCCTTACCAGAAGCCTTACCCTAACACGTCCCCTAAACATAACCCGTACGCTAACACTAACCCGTACCCTACCACGTACGCTCACCCGAAACCGTTGTCGTAACCTAACCTGTACCCTAAACCATCCCCGTCCCCTAACACTAAGCCTAAACCTAACCCTAACCCTAAACCTTACCCGAAGCCTTACCCTAACCCGTCCCCTAATCCTAACCCGTACGCTAACACTAACCCATACCCTAACACGTACGCTCACCCTAAACCGTTTTCGTACCCTAACCTGTACCCTAAACCGTCCCCGTCCCCTAACCCTAACCCTAACCCTAACCCTAAACTTAACCCTTACCCGAAGCCCTACCCTAAACCGTCCCCTAATCTTAAACTGTACGCTAACTCTAACCCATACCCTAACACGTACGCTCACGCTAAACCGTTGTCGTACCCTAACGTGTACCCTAATCCGTCCCCGTTCCCGTCACCTAACCCTAAACCTAAACCTTACCCGTAGCCTTACCCCAACCCGTCCCCTAATCCTAACCCGTACGCTAACACTAACACGTACCCTAATATGTACGCTCACCCTAAAACTTTGCCGTACCCTAACCTGTACGCTAAACCGTCCCGATCCCCTAACCATAACCCTAACCCTAACCCTAACCCTAAACCTTACCCAAAGCCTTACACTAACCCGTCCCCTAATCCTAACCCATACGCTAACACTAACCCGTACCCTAACACGTACGCTCACCCTAAACCGTTGTCGTAGCCTAACCTGTACCCTAAACCGTCTCCGTCACCTAACCCTAACCCTAACCCTAACACTTACCCGAAACCTTGCCCTAACTCGTCCCCTAATCCTAAGCCGTAGGCTAAAACTAACCCTTACCCTAACACGTACGCGCACACTAAACTGTGGTCGTACGCTAACCTGTACACTAAACCGTCCCCGTCCCCTAACCCTAACCCTAACCCTAACCCTAGCCCGTACCTGAAGCATTACCCTAACCCGTCCCCTAATCCGAACCCGTACGCTAACACTAACCCGTACCCTAACACGTACACTCACCTTAAACAGTTGTCGTACCCTAAACTGTACCCTAATACATCCCCGTCCCCGTCCCCTAACCCTAACCTTAACCCTAACCCTAACCCTTACCCGAAGCCTTACCCTAACCCGTCATCTAATCCCAACCCGTACGCTAACACTAACCCGTAACCTAACACGTACGCTCACCCTAAACCGTTATCTTACCCTAACTGTAACCTAAACGGTCCCCGTCCCCTAACCCTAACCCTAACCCTCACCCTAACCCTTAACCAAAGCCTTACGCTAACCCGTCCCCTAATCCTAATCTGTACGCTAACACTAACCCGTACCCTAATACGTGCGCTCACCCTAAACCGTTGTCATACCCTAACCTGTACCCTAAACCGTCCCGTCCCCGTCCCCTAACCCTAGCCCTTACCCGAAACCTTACCCTAACATGTCCCCTATTCCTAACCCGTACGCTAACACTATCCCGTACCCTTACACGTACGCTCACCTTAAAACGTTTTCGTACACTAACCTGTAACCTAAACCGTCTCCGTCCCCTAACCCTAACCCTAACCCTAACACTAAACCTAAACTTTACCCGGAGCCTTACCCTAACCTGTCCCCTAATCCTAACCCGTACGCTAACACTAACACTTGCCCTAACACGTACGCTCACCCTAAACCGTTGTCGTACCCTAACCTGTACCCTAAACCGTCCCTCTACCCTAACCCTAACCCTAACCCTTATCCTAACCCTAAAGCTTACCCGAAGCCTTACCCTAACCCGTCCCATAATCCTAACCCGTACGCTAACACTAACCCGTACCCTAACATGTACGCTCACCCTAAACGGTTGTCGTACCCTAAACTGTACCCTAAAACGTCCCTGTCCCTGACCATTAACCCTAACCCTAACCCTAACCCTAACCCTAACACTAACCCTAACCTTTACCCGGAGCCTTACCCTAAACTGTCCCCTAATCCTAACCCGTACGCTAACACTAACCCTTGCCCTAACACGTACGCTCACCCTAAACCGTTGTCGTACCCTAACCTGTACCCTAAACCGTCCCTGTCCCTGACCATTAACCCTAACCCTAACCCTAACCCTAACCCTTACCCGACGCCTTACCCTAACCCGTCCCATAATCCTAACCCGTACGCTAACACTAACCCGTACCCTAACATGTAATCTCACCCTAAACTGTTGTCATACCCTAACCTGTAGCCTAAACCGTCCCTGTCCCCGACCCTTAACCCTAACCCTAACCCTAACCCTAACCCTTACCCGGCGCCTTACACTAACCCGTCACCAAATCCTAAACCGTACGCTAAAACTAACCCGTACCCTAACACGCACGCTCACCCTAAACCGTTGTCGTACCCTAACATGTACCCTAAACCGTCCCCGTCCCCTAACCCTAACCCTAACCCTAAACCTAAACCTAACCCTTATCCGAAGCCTTACCATAACCCGTCCTCTAATCCTAACCCGTACGCTAACAGTAAACTGTGCCCTAACGTGTACGCTGAACCTAAACCATTGTCCTACCCTAACCTGTACCCTAAACCGTCCCCCTCCCCTAACCCTAACCCTAACCCTAACCCTAACCCTTACACCAAGCCTTACCCTAACCCGTGCCCTAATCCTAACCCGTACGCAAACACTAACCCGTACCCTAACACGTATGCTCACTCTAAACCGTTGTCGTACCCTAACCTGTACACTAAACCGTCCCCATCCCCTAAACCCAACCCTAAACCTAACCCTAACCCTTACCCGCAGCCTTCCCCTAACCCGTCCCCTAATCCTAACCCGTACGCTAACACTAGCTCGTACCCTAACACGTACGCTCACCCTAAACCGTTGTCGTACCCTAACCTGTACCCTAAACCGTCCCCGTTCCCTAACCCTAACCCTAACCATAACCCTTACCCGAAGCCTTACCCTAACCCGTCCCCTGATCCTATCACGTACGCTAACACTAACCCATACCCTATCACGTACGCTCACCCTAAACAGTTGTCGTACCCTAAACTGTACCCTAAACCGTCCCCATCCCCAAACCCTAACCCTAACCCTTACCCGAAGCCTTACACTAACCTGTCCCCTAATCCTAACCCGTACGCTAACACTAACCCGTACCCTAACACATAGGCTCACTCTAAACCGTTCTCGTACACTAACCTGTACCCTAAACCGTTCCCATCCCCTAACCCTAACCCTAACCCTTACCCGGAGCCTTACCCTAACCCGTCCCCTAATCCTAAACCGTACGCTAACACTAACCCGTACCCTAACACGTACGCTCAGCCTAAACCATTGTCGTACCCTAACCTGTACCCTAAACCGTCCCCTAACCCTAACCGTAACCCTAAACCTTACCCGAAGCCTTACCCTAACCTGTCCTCTAATCCTAACCTGTACGCTAACAGTAAACTGTGACCTAACATGTACCCTCACCCTAAACCGTTGTCCTACCCTAACCTGTACTCTAAACCGTCCCCGTCCCCTAACCCTAACCCAAACCCTAACCCTAAACTTAACCCTTACTCGAAGCCTTACCCTAACCCGTCCACTAATCCTAACCCGTACGCTTACACTAACAATTATCCTAACACGTACGCTCATCCTAAACCTTTGTCGTACCCTAAACTGTACCCTAAACCGTCCCGTCCCCGTCCCCGTCCGCTAACCCTAACCCTAACCCTAACCCTTACCCGAAGCCTTACCCTAACCCGTCCCCTAATCCTAACCGGTACGCTAACACTAACACGTATTCTAACAGGTATGCTCATCGTAAACCGTTGTCGTACCCTAACCTGTAACCTAAACCGTCCCCGTCCCCTAAGCCTAACTCTAACCCTAACCGTAACCTTTACCCGAAGCCTTACCCTTTCAGGTCCACTAATCCTAACCCGTACGCTAACACTAACCCTTGCCCTAACACGTACACTCACCCTAAACCGTTGTCGTACCCTAACCTGTACCCTCAACCGTCCCTGTACCCTAACCCTAACCATAACCCTAACCCTAACACTTACCCGAAGCCTTACCCTAACCCGTCCCATAATCCTAACCCGTACGCTAACACTAACCCGTGCCCTAACACGTACACTCACCGTAAACCATTGTCATACTCTAACCTATTCCCTAAACCATACCCGTCCCCTAACCCTTACCCTAACCCTAACCCTAACCCTATCCATTACCCGAAGCCTTACCCTAACCAGTCCCCTAAGTCTAACCCGTACGCTAACACTAACAAGTGCCCTAACATGTACGCTCACCCTAAAGCGTGGTCGTACCCTAACCTGTACCCTAAACCGTCCCCGTCCCCGTCCCCTAACCCTAACCCAAACCCTAACTCTTACCCGAAGCCTTACCGTAAACCATCCCATAATCCTAACCGATACGCTAAAACTAACCCATGCCCTAACACGTACGCTCACCCTAAACCATTGTCGTACCCTAACCTGTACGCTAAACCGTCCCCGTCCCGTAGCCCTAACCCTAACCCTTACCCGAAGCCTTACCCTAACCCATCCCCTCATCCTAACGCGTACGCTAACTCTAACATGTACCCTAACACGTACGCTCACCCTAAACCGTTGTCATACACTATTCTGTACCCTAAACTGTCCCCGTCCCCTAACCCTAACCCTAACCCTAAGCCTAACACTTGCCCGAAGCCTTACCCTAACCACTTCCATAATCCTAACCCGTACGCTAACACTAAATCGTACCCTAACACGTACGCTCACCCTAAACCTTTTGCGTACCCTAACCTATACCCTAAACCGTCCCCGTAACCTAACCCTAACTCTAACCCTAACCCTTACCCGAAGCCTTACCCTAACCCGTCCCCTAATCCTAACCCATACGCTAAAACTAACCCTTACCCTAACCGGTACGCGCACCCTAAACTGTTCTCATATCCTAACCTATACCCTAAACCTTCCCCGTCCCCGTCCACGTCCCCTAAACCTATCCCTAAGCCTAACCCTAACCCTTACCCGAAGCCTTACACTAACCCGTCCCCTAATCCTAACTCGTACGCTAACACTAACCCGTACCCTAACACGTACGCTCACCCTAAACCGTTGTCGTACCCTAACCTGTACCCTAAACCGTCCCCGTCCCCTAACCCTAAATCTAACTCTAACCCTAACACTTACCCGAAGCCTTACCCTAACCCGTCCCCTAATCCTAACTCGTACACTAACACTAAAATGTGCCCTAACACGTACGCTCAACCTAAAGAGTTGTCGTACCCTAACCTGTACACTAAACCGTCCCCGTCCCCTAACCCTAACCCTAACCCTAACCCTAAGACTTACCCGAAGCCTTACCCTAACCTTTACCCAAATCCTAACCCGTACGCTAACACTAACCCATAACCTAACACGTATGCTCACCCAAAAACGTTGTCGTACACTAACCTGTACCCTAAACAGTCCCCTAACCCTAACCCTAGCCCTAACCCTAAACCTTACCCGAAGCCTTACCCTAACCCGTCCCCTATTCCTAACCCGTACGCGAACACTAACACGTACCCTAACACGTACGCTCACTCTGAACCTTTGTTGTACACTAAACTGGACCCTAAGCCGTCCCCGTCCCTTAACCCGAACCCTAACCCTAACCCTGACCCTAACCCTTACTCGAAGCCTTCCCATAACCCGTAACCTAATGCTAACCCGTACGTTAACACTAACCCGTAACCTAACACGTATGCTCAGCCTAAACCGTTGTTGTATCCTAACCTGTACCCTAAACATTCCCTGTCACCTAACCCTAACTGTAAACCTAACCCTAACACTAACACTTACCCGAAGCCTTTCCCTAACCCGTCCCCTAATCCTAACCCGTACGCTAACACTAACTTGTACCCTAAAACGTATGCTCACCCTAAACAGTTGTTGTACCCTAACCTGTACCCTAAACCGTCCCCGTCCCCTAACCATAACCCTAACCCTAAACTTATCCCTAACCCTTACCCGACGCCTTACCCTAATCCTAACCTGTACGCTAACATTAACCCGTACCCTAACACTAACCCGTACCCTAACATGTACACTCACCCTAAACAGTTGTCGTACACTAAACTGTACCCTAAACCGTCCCCGTCCCCTAACCCTAACCCTAACCCTAACCCTAACCCTAAACCTTACCCGAAGCCTTACCCTAACACATCCCATACTCCTAACCCATACGCTAACACTAACCCATACACTAACACATACGCTCACCCTAAACCCTTGTTGTACCCTAACCTGTACCCTAAACTGTCCCCGTCCCCGTCCCCTAACCCTAACCCTAGCCCTAACCGTAACCCTTACCCGAAGCCTTACACTAACCCGGCCCCTAATCCTAAATCGTACGCTAACACTAACCCGTACCCTAACATGTACGCTCACCCTAAAGCGTTGTCGTACCCTAACCTGTACCCTAAACCGTGTCCGTCCCCTAACCCTAACCCTAACGCTAACCCTTACCCGAAGCCTTACCCTATCCCGTCCCGTAATCCTAACCCGTACGCTAACACAAACCCGTACCCTAACACGTACGCTCACCCTAAACGGTTGTCGTACACTAACCTGTACGCTAAACCCTCCCCATCCCCTAACCCTAACCCTAAACCTAACCCTTACCCTAACCCTTACGCGAAGCCTTACCGTAACCTATCACATAAACCGAACCCGTACGCTAACACTAACCAATACCCTAACACGTACGCTCACCCTAAACCGTTGTTGTACCCTAACCTGTACCCTAAACCCTCCACATCCCCTAACCCTAACCCTAAACCTAACCCTAACCCTAACCCTTACCCGAAGCTTACCCTAACCCGTACCCTAATCCTAACCCGTTCGCTAACACTAACCCATACCCTACCACGTACGCTCACCTTAAACCGTTTTTGTACCCTAACCTGTACCCTAAACTGTTCCCGTGCCCTAACCCTAACCCTAACCCTTACCCGAAGCTTACCCTAACCCGTACCCTAATCCTAACCCGTACTGTAACACTAACCCGTACCCTAACACGTACACTCACCCTAAACCATTGTCGTACCCTAACCTGTACCCTGAACCGTGTCTGTCCCCTAAACCTAACACTAAACCTAAACCTAACCCTAACCCTTACCCGAAGCCTTACCCTAACCCGTCCCCTAAACATAACCCGTACGCGAACACTAACACGTACCCTAACACGTACGGTCACCCTGAACCGTTGTCGTACACTAAACTGTACCCTAAACCGTCCCCGTCCCTTAACCCTAACCCTTACCCTAACCCTAACCAAAACCCTAATCCTTACCCGAAGCCTTACCATAACCCGTCCCCTAATCCTAACCCATATATTAACACTAAACCGTAACCTAACACGTACGCTCACCCTAAACCGTTGTCGTACACTAACCTGTACCCTAAACTGTCCCTGTCCCCTACCCCTAACCATAACCCTAACCCTAACACTAACCCTTACCTGAAGCCTTACTCTAACCCGTGCCCTAATCCTAACCCGTACACTAACACTAACCCGTACACTAACACGTACGCTCACCCTAAACCGTTGTCGTACCCTTACTTGTAACCTAAACCGTCCCCGTCCCCTAACCCTAACCCTAACCCTAACCCTAACACTTACCCAAAGCCTTACCCTAACACGTCAACTAAACCTAAATCGTACGCTAACACTAACCCATGCCCTAACACGTACGCTCACCCTAAACCGTTGTCGTACACTAACCTGTACCCTAAACTGTCCCTGTCCCCTAACCCTAACCCTAACCATTACGCAAAGCCTTACCCTAACCCGTCCCCCAATCCTAACCCGTACGCTAACACTAACCCGTACCCTAACATGTACGCTCACCCTAAACCGTTCTCGTACCCTAACCTGTTCCCTAAACCGTCCTCGTCCCCTAACCCTAACCCTAACCCCAACCCTAACCCTAACCCTAGCTTTTACCCGAAGCCTTACACTAACCGGTCCCCTAACCCTAACCCGTACGCTAACACTAACCAGTACCCTAACATATATGCTCACCCTTAACCATTGTCGTACCCTAACCTGTAACCTAAACGGTCCCCGTCCCCTAACATAACCCTAACCGTAACCCTTACGCGAAGCCTTACCCTAACCTGTCCCCTAATCCTAAACCGTACGCTGACACTAACACGTACCCTAACACGGACGCTCACCCTAAAACATTGTCGTACACTAAACTGTACCCTAATCCGTCCCCGTCCCTGTCCCCTAACCCTAACCCTAACCCTAACCCAAACCCTAACCCTAACCCTTACCCGAAGCCTTACCCTAATCGGTCCCCTAATCCTAACCCGTATGCTAACACTAACCCGTCCCCTAACACGTAATGTCACCCTAAACCGTTGTCGTACCCTAACCTATACCCTAAACTGTCCCCGTACCCGTCCCCTATCCCTAACCCTAAGCCTAACCCTGAAGCTTACCCGAAGCCTTACCCTAACCCGTCCCCTAATTCTAACCCGTACGGTAACACTAACCCGTACCCTAACACGTACGCTCACCCTAAACGGTTGTCGTACCCTAACCTGTACCCTAAATCGTGTCCATCCCCTAAACCTAACCCTAACCCTAACCCTAACCTTAACCCTTACCCGAAGCCTTACCCTAACCCGTCCCCTAATCCTAACCCGTACACTAACACTAACATGTACCCTAACACTTACGGTCACCCTGAACCATTGTCGTACCCTAAACTGTACCCTAAACCGTCCCCGTCCCCGTCCCCTAACCCTAACCCTAACCCTAACCCTAACCCTTACCCGAAGCCTTACCCTAATCCGTCCCCTAATCCTAAACTGTACGCTGACACTAACACGTACCCTAACACGTACGATCACCCTAAACCGTTGTCGTAACCTAACCTGTACCCTAAACCGTCCCCGTCCCCGTCCCCTAACCATAACGCTAAGCCTAACCCTGCAGCTTACCCGAAGCCTTACCCTAACCCGTCCCCAATCCTAACCCGTACTGTAACACTAACCCGTACCCTAACACGTACACTCACCCTAAACCGTTGTCGTACACTAAACTGTACCCTAAACCGTGTCCGTCCCCTAAAACTAACACTAAACCTAAACCTAACCCTAACCCTTACCCGAAGCCTTACCCTAACCCGTCCCCTAAACATAACCCGTACGCGAACACTAAAACGTACCCTAACACGTACGGTCACCCTGAACCGTTGTCGTACACTAAACTGTACCCTAAACCGTCCCCGTCCCTTAACCCTAAACCTAGCCCTAACCCTAACCAAAACCCTAATCCTTACCCGAAGCCTTACCATAACCCGTCCCCTAATCCTAACCCATACATTAACACTAAACCGTAACCTAACACGTACGCTCACCCTAAACCGTTGTCGTACACTAACCTGTACCCTAAACCGTCCCTGTCCCCTACACCTAACCATAACCCTAACCCTAACACTAACCCTTACCCGAAGCCTTACCCTAACCCGTCCCCTAATCCTAACCCGTACGCTAACACTAACCCGTACACTAACACGTACGCTCACCCTAAACCGTTATCGTACCCTTACTTGTAACCTAAATCGTCCCCGTCCCCTAACCCTAACCCTAACCCTAACCCTAACACTTACCCAAAGCCTTACCCTAACACATCAACTAAACCTAAATCGTACGCTAACACTAACCCATGCCCTAACACGTACGCTCACCCTAAACCGTTGTCGTACACTAACCTGTACACTAAACTGTCCCTGTCCCCTAACCCTAACCCTAAGCCTAACCCTAACCATTACGCAAAGCCTTACCCTAACCCGTCCCCCAATCCTAACCCGTACGCTAACACTAACCCGTACCCTAACATGTACGCTCACCCTAAACCTTTCTCATACCCTAACCTGTTCCCTAAACCGTCCTCGTCCCCTAACCCTAACCCTAACCCTAACCCTAAACCTAACCCTAGATTTTACCCGAAGCCTTACACTAACCGGTCCCCTAACCCTAACCCGTACGCTAACACTAACCAGTACCCTAACATGTACGCTCACCATTAACAATTGTCGTACCCTAACCTGTACCCTAAACCGTCCCCGCCCCTAACCTAACCCTAACCCTAACCCTTACGCGAAGCCTTACCCTAACCTGTCCCCTAATCCTAAACCATACGCTGACACTAACACGTACCCTAACACGGACGCTCACCCTAAAACATTGTCGTACACTAAACTGAACCCTAATCCGTCCCCGTCCCTGTCCCCGTCCCCTAACCCTAACCCTAACCCAAACCCTAACCCTAACCCTTACCCAAAGCGTTACCTTAATCGGTCCCCTAATCCTAACCCGTATGCTAACACTAACCCATCCCCTAACACGTACTCTCACCCTAAACGGTTGTCGTACCCTAACCTATACCCTAAACCGTCCCCGTCCCCGTCCCCTATCCCTAACCCTAACCCTAACCCTGAAGCTTACCCGAAGCCTTACCCTAACCCGTCCCCTAATTCTAACCCGTACGGTAACACTAACACATACCCTAACACGTACGCTCACCCTAAACGGTTGTCGTACCCTAACCTGTACCCTAAACCGTGTCCATCCCCAAAAACCTAACCCTAACCCTAACCCTAACCTTAACCCTAACCCGAAGCCTTACCCTAACCCTTCCCCTAATCCTAAACCGTACGCTAACACTAACACATACCCTAACACTTACGGTCACCCTGAACCATTGTCGTACCCTAAACTGTACCCTAAACCGTCCCCGTCCCTTAACCCTAACCCTAACCCTAACCCGAACCCTAACCCTAATCCTTACCCGAAGCCTTACCATAACCCGTCCCCTAATCCTAACCTGTACGCTAACACTAAACCGTAACCTATCACGTACGCTCACACTAAACCGTTGTCGTACCCTAACCTGTACCCTAAACCGTCCCTGGCCCCTAACCCTAAATCTAACACTAACCCGTCCCCTAATCCTAAGCCGTGCGCTAACAATAACCCATAACGCAACATGTACGCTCAACCTAAACCGTTGTCGTACCCTAAACTGTCCCCATCCCCTAACCCTAACCCTAACCCTAAACCTAACCCTTACCCGAAGCCTTACCCTAACCCGTCCACTAATCCTAACCCGTATGCTAACACTAACCCGTACCCTAACACGTACGCTCACCCTAAAACGTTGTTGTACCCAAACTTTTGCCCTAAACCGTCCCCGTCCCCGTCCCCTAACCCGAACGCTAACCCTTACCCAAAGCCTTACCCTAACACGTCCCCTAATCCTAACCCGTACGCTAACACTAAACCGTACCTTAACACGCACGCTCACTCTAAACCGTTGTCGTACCCTAACCTGTACCCTAAACCGTCACCATCCCCTAGCCCTAACCCTAACCCTAACCCTTACGCGAAGCCTTACCCTAACCCGTCCCCAATCCTAACCCGTACGCTAACACTAACAAGTACCCTAACACATACGCTCACCCTAAACTTTTGTCGTACACTAACCTGTAACCTAAACCGTCCCCGTCCCCTAACCCTAACCCTAACCCTAACCCTAACCCTAACCCTTACCCGAAGCCTTACCCTAATCTGTCCCCTTATCCTAACCCGTATGCTAACACTAACCCTTGCCCTAACACGTACACTCACCCTAAACCATTGTCGTACCCTAACCTGTAACCTGAACCGTCCCTGTACCCTAACCCTAACCCTAACTCTAACCCTAACCCTAACCCTAACACTTACCCGAAGCCTTACCCTAACCCGTCCCATAATCCTAACCCGTACGCTAACACTAACCAGTACCCTAAAACGTACGCTCACCCTAAATCGTTTTGGTACCCTAACCTGTACCCTAAACCATCCCCGTCCCCTAACCCTAACCCTAACACTATCCCTAACCCTTACCCGAAGCCTTACCCTAACTCGGCCCCCAATTCTAAACCATACGCTAACACTAACCCGTACCCTAACACGTACGCTCACCCTAAAACTTTGTCGTACCCTAACCTGTACCCTAAGTCGTCCCCTTCCCCTAAGCCTAACCCTAAACCTAATACTTACCCGAAGCCTTACCCTAAACCGTCCCCTAATCCTAACCCGTACGCTAACACTAACCCGTGCCCTAAAACGAATGCTCACCCTAAACGGCTGACGTACACTAACCTGTACCCTAAACCGTCCCCGTCCCCGTCCCCTAACCCTAACCCTAAACCTAACCCTTACCCGAAGCCTTACCCTAACCCGTCCCCTAATCCTAACCCGTACGCTAACACTAACCCGTGCCCTAACAGGTACGCTCACCCTAAAGCGTGGTCGTACCCTAACCTGTACACTAAACCGTCCCCGTCCCCGTTCCCTAACCCTAACCCTATCCCAAACCCTACCCCTTACCCGAAGCCTTACCCTAACCCGTCCCATAATCCTAAATAATACGCTAAAACTACCCCATGCCCTAACACATACGCTCACCCTAAACCGTTGTCGTACCCTAACCTGTACCCTAAACCGTCCCCGTCCCCTAACCCTAACCCTAATCCTTACCCGAAGCCTTACACTAACCCGTCCCCTAATCCTAACCCATACGCTAACTCTAACCCGTATCCTAACACGTACGCTCACCCTAAACCATTCTCATACTCTAACCTGTACCCTAAACCATCCCCGTCAACTAACCTTAACCCTAACCCTTACCCGAAGCCTTACCATAACCCGTCCTCTAATCCTAACCCGTACGCTAACAGTAAACTGTGCCCTAAAATGTACACTCAACCTAAACCATTGTCCTACCCTAACTTGTACCCTAAACCGTCCCCGTCCCCTAACCCTAACCCTAAACCTAGCCCTAAACCTAAACCTTACCCCAAGCCTTACCCTAACCCGACCCTTAATCCTAACCCGTACGCTAACACTAACCCATACCCTAACACGCACGCTCACCCTAAATCTTTGTCGTACCCTAACATGTACCCTAAACCGTCCCCGTCCCCTAACCCTAACCCTAACCCTAACCCTAACACTTACCCGAAGCATTACACTAACCCGTCCCCTAATCCTAATCTGTACGCTAACACTAACCCGTGTCCTAACACGTACCCTCACCCTAAACCGTTGTCGTACCCTAACCTGTACCCTAAACCGTCACCGTCCCCTAGCCCTAACCCTAACCCTAACCCTTACGCGAAGCCTTACCCTAACCCGTCCCCAATCCTAACCCGTACGCTAACACTAACAAGTACCCTAACACATACGCTCACCCTAAACTTTTGTCGTACACTAACCTGTAACCTAAACCGTCCCCGTCCCCGTCCCCTAACCCTAACCCTAACCCTAACCCTAACCCTTACCCGAAGCCTTACCCTAACTCGGCCCCCAATTCTAAACCATACGCTAACACTAACCCGTACCCTAACTCGTACGCTCACCGTAAAACTTTGTCGTACCCTAACCTGTACCCTAAGTCGTCCCCTTCCCCTAAGCCTAACCCTAACCCTAATACTTACCCGAAGCCTTACCCTAAACCGTCCCCTAATCCTAACCCGTACGCTAACACTAACCTGTGCCCTAAAACGAATGCTCAGCCTAAACGGCTGTCGTACACTAACCTGTACCCTAAACCGTCCCCGTCCCTGTCCCCTAACCCTAACCCTAAACCTAACCCTTACCCGAAGCCTTACCCTAACCCGTCCCCTAATCCTAACCCGTACGCTAACACTAACCCATGCCCTAACAGGTACGCTCACACTAAAGCGTGGTCGTACCCTAACCTGTACACTAAACCGTCCCCGTCCCCGTTCCCTAACCCTAACCCTATCCCAAACCCTACCCCTTACCCGAAGCCTTACCCTAACCCGTCCCATAATCCTAAATAATACGCTAAAACTACCCCATGCCCTAACACTTACGCTCACCCTAAACCGTTGTCGTACCCTAACCTGTACCCTAAACCGTCCCTGTAGCCTAACCCTAACCCTAACCCTAACCCTAACCCTTACCCGAAGCCTTACCCTAACCCGTCCCATAATCCTACTCCGTATGCTAACACTAACCCGTACCCTAACATGTACGCTCACCCTAAACCGTTGTCGTACCATAACCTGTACCCTAAACCGTCCCCGTTCCCGTCCCCTAAACTTAACCCTAAACCTCACCCTTACCCGTAGCCTTACCCTAACCCGTCCCCTATTCCTAACCTATACGCTAACTCTAACCCGTACCCTAACATGTACGCTCACCCTAAAGAGTTGTCGTACACTAACCTCTACCCTAAACCGTCCCCGTCCCCGTCCCCTAACCCTAACCCTAACCCTAACCCTTACCCGAAGCCTTACCCTAACAAGTCCCCAATCCTAACCCGTACGCTAACACTAACACATACCCTAACACGTACGCTCACCCTAAACCGTTGTCGTACCCTAACCTATACCCTAAACAGTCCCCGTACCGTAACCCTAACCCTAACCCTAACCCTTACCTGAAGCCTTACCCTAACCCGTCCCCTAATCCTAACCCGTACGCTAACACTAAACCTTACCCTAACACGTACGCACACTCTAAACTGTTGTCATATCCTATCCTGAACCCTAAACCTTCCCCGTGCCCGTCCCCTAACCCTAACCCTAACCCTTACCCGAAGCCTTACCCTAACTTGTCCCTTAATCCTTACCCGTACGCTAACACTAACCCTTACCCTAACACCTACGTACACCCTAAACTGTTGTCAAATCCTATCCTGTACCCTAAACCTTCCCCGTTCCTGTCCCCTAACCGTAACCCTAACCCTTACCCGAAGCCTTACCCTAACCTGTCCCCTAATCCTAACCCGTACGCTAACACTAACCCGTACCCTAACACATACGCTCACCCTAAAGCGTTGTCGTACCCTAACCTGTACCCTAAACCGTCCCCGTCCTCTAACCCTAACACTAACTCTAATACTAACCCTTACCCGAAGCCTTCCGTTAACCCGCCCCCTAATCCTAACCCGTACGCTAACTCTAACCCATACCCTAACACGTACGCTCACCCTAAACAGTTGTCGTACCCTAAACTGTACCCTAAACCGTCCCCATCCCCAAACCCTAACCCTAACCCTTACCCGAAGCCTTACACTAACCTGTCCCCTAATCCTAACCCGTACGCTAACACTAACCCGTACCCTAACACATAGGCTCACTCTAAACCGTTCTCGTACACTAACCTGTACCCTAAACCGTTCCCATCCCCTAACCCTAACCCTAACCCTTACCCGGAGCCTTACCCTAACCCGTCCCCTAATCCTAAACCGTACGCTAACACTAACCCGTACCCTAACACGTACGCTCAGCCTAAACCATTGTCGTACCCTAACCTGTACCCTAAACCGTCCCCTAACCCTAACCGTAACCCTAAACCTTACCCGAAGCCTTACCCTAACCCGTCCTCTAATCCTAACCTGTACGCTAACAGTAAACTGTGACCTAACATGTACCCTCACCCTAAACCGTTGTCCTACCCTAACCTGTACTCTAAACCGTCCCCGTCCCCTAACCCTAACCCAAACCCTAACCCTAAACTTAACCCTTACTCGAAGCCTTACCCTAACCCGTCCACTAATCCTAACCCGTACGCTTACACTAACAATTATCCTAACACGTACGCTCATCCTAAACCTTTGTCGTACCCTAAACTGTACCCTAAACCGTCCCGTCCCCATCCCCGTCCGCTAACCCTAACCCTAACCCTAACCCTTACCCGAAGCCTTACCCTAACCCGTCCCCTAATCCTAACCGGTACGCTAACACTAACACGTATTCTAACAGGTATGCTCATCGTAAACCGTTGTCGTACCCTAACCTGTAACCTAAACCGTCCCCGTCCCCTAAGCCTAACTCTAACCCTAACCGTAACCTTTACCCGAAGCCTTACCCTTTCAGGTCCACTAATCCTAACCCGTACGCTAACACTCACCCTTGCCCTAACACGTACACTCACCCTAAACCGTTGTCGTACCCTAACCTGTACCCTCAACCGTCCCTGTACCCTAACCCTAACCATAACCCTAACCCTAACACTTACCCGAAGCCTTACCCTAACCCGTCCCATAATCCTAACCCGTACGCTAACACTAACCCGTGCCCTAACACGTACACTCACCGTAAACCATTGTCATACTCTAACCTATTCCCTAAACCATACCCGTCCCCTAACCCTTACCCTAACCCTAACCCTAACCCTCTCCATTACCCGAAGCCTTACCCTAACCAGTCCCCTAAGTCTAACCCGTACGCTAACACTAACAAGTGCCCTAACATGTACGCTCACCCTAAAGCGTGGTCGTACCCTAACCTGTACCCTAAACCGTCCCCATCCCCGTCCCCTAACCCTAACCCAAACCCTAACTCTTACCCGAAGCCTTACCGTAAACCATCCCATAATCCTAACCGATACGCTAAAACTAACCCATGCCCTAACACGTACGCTCACCCTAAACCATTGTCGTACCCTAACCTGTACGCTAAACCGTCCCCGTCCCGTAGCCCTAACCCTAACCCTTACCCGAAGCCTTACCCTAACCCATCCCCTCATCCTAACGCGTACGCTAACTCTAACATGTACCCTAACACGTACGCTCACCCTAAACCGTTGTCATACACTATTCTGTACCCTAAACTGTCCCCGTCCCCTAACCCTAACCCTAACCCTAAGCCTAACACTTGCCCGAAGCCTTACCCTAACCACTTCCATAATCCTAACCCGTATGCTAACACTAAATCGTACCCTAACACGTACGCTCACCCTAAACCTTTTGCGTACCCTAACCTATACCCTAAACCGTCCCCGTAACCTAACCCTAACTCTAACCCTAACCCTTACCCGAAGCCTTACCCTAACCCGTCCCCTAATCCTAACCCATACGCTAAAACTAACCCTTACCCTAACCGGTACGCGCACCCTAAACTGTTCTCATATCCTAACCTATACCCTAAACCTTCCCCGTCCCCGTCCACGTCCCCTAAACCTATCCCTAAGCCTAACCCTAACCCTTACCCGAAGCCTTACACTAACCCGTCCCCTAATCCTAACTCGTACGCTAACACTAACCCGTACCCTAACACGTACGCTCACCCTAAACCGTTGTCGTACCCTAACCTGTACCCTAAACCGTCCCCGTCCCCTAACCCTAAATCTAACTCTAACCCTAACACTTACCCGAAGCCTTACCCTAACCCGTCCCCTAATCCTAACTCGTACACTAACACTAAAATGTGCCCTAACACGTACGCTCAACCTAAAGAGTTGTCGTACCCTAACCTGTACACTAAACCGTCCCCGTCCCCTAACCCTAACCCTAACCCTAACCCTAAGACTTACCCGAAGCCTTACCCTAACCTGTACCCAAATCCTAACCCGTACGCTAACACTAACCCATAACCTAACACGTATGCTCACCCAAAAACGTTGTCGTACACTAACCTGTACCCTAAACAGTCCCCTAACCCTAACCCTAGCCCTAACCCTAAACCTTACCCGAAGCCTTACCCTAACCCGTCCCCTATTCCTAACCCGTACGCGAACACTAACACGTACCCTAACACGTACGCTCACTCTGAACCGTTGTTGTACACTAAACTGGACCCTAAGCCGTCCCCGTCCCTTAACCCGAACCCTAACCCTAACCCTAACCCTAACCCTTACTCGAAGCCTTCCCATAACCCGTAACCTAATGCTAACCCGTACGTTAACACTAACCCGTAACCTAACACGTACGTTCAGCCTAAACCGTTGTTGTATCCTAACCTGTACCCTAAACATTCCCTGTCACCTAACCCTAACTGTAAACCTAACCCTAACACTAACCCTTACCCGAAGCCTTTCCCTAACCCGTCCCCTAATCCTAACCCGTACGCTAACACTAACTTGTACCCTAAAACGTATGCTCACCCTAAACAGTTGTTGTACCCTAACCTGTACCCTAAACCGTCCCCGTCCCCTAACCATAACCCTAACCCTAAACTTATCCCTAACCCTTACCCGACGCCTTACCCTAATCCTAACCTGTACGCTAACATTAACCCGTACCCTAACACTAACCCGTACCCTAACATGTACACTCACCCTAAACAGTTGTCGTACACTAAACTGTACCCTAAACCGTCCCCGTCCCCTAACCCTAACCCTAACCCTAACCCTAAACCTTACCCGAAGCCTTACCCTAACACATCCCATACTCCTAACCCATACGCTAACACTAACCCATACACTAACACATACGCTCACCCTAAACCCTTGTTGTACCCTAACCTGTACCCTAAACTGTCCCCGTCCCCGTCCCCTAACCCTAACCCTAGCCCTAACCGTAACCCTTACCCGAAGCCTTACACTAACCCGGCCCCTAATCCTAAATCGTACGCTAACACTAACCCGTACCCTAACATGTACGCTCACCCTAAAGCGTTGTCGTACCCTAACCTGTACCCTAAACCGTGTCCGTCCCCTAACCCTAACCCTAACGCTAACCCTTACCCGAAGCCTTACCCTATCCCGTCCCGTAATCCTAACCCGTACGCTAACACAAACCCGTACCCTAACACGTACGCTCACCCTAAACGGTTGTTGTACCCTAACCTGTACGCTAAACCCTCCCCATCCCCTAACCCTAACCCTAAACCTAACCCTTACCCTAACCCTTACGCGAAGCCTTACCGTAACCTATCACATAAACCGAACCCGTACGCTAACACTAACCAATACCCTAACACGTACGCTCACCCTAAACCGTTGTTGTACCCTAACCTGTACCCTAAACCCTCCACATCCCCTAACCCTAACCCTAAACCTAACCCTAACCCTAACCCTTACCCGAAGCTTACCCTAACCCGTACCCTAATCCTAACCCGTTCGCTAACACTAACCCATACCCTACCACGTACGCTCACCTTAAACCGTTTTTGTACCCTAACCTGTACCCTAAACTGTTCCCGTGCCCAAACCCTAACCCTAACCCTAACCCTTACCTGAAGCTTACCCTAACCCGTACCCTAATCCTAACCCGTACTGTAACACTAACCCGTACCCTAACACGTACACTCACCCTAAACCATTGTCGTACCCTAACCTGTACCCTGAACCGTGTCCGTCCCCTAAACCTAACACTAAACCTAAACCTAACCCTAACCCTTACCCGAAGCCTTACCCTAACCCGTCCCCTAAACATAACCCGTACGCGAACACTAACACGTACCCTAACACGTACGGTCACCCTGAACCGTTGTCGTACACTAAACTGTACCCTAAACCGTCCCCGTCCCTTAACCCTAACCCTTACCCTAACCCTAACCAAAACCCTAATCCTTACCCGAAGCCTTACCATAACCCGTCCCCTAATCCTAACCCATATATTAACACTAAACCGTAACCTAACACGTACGCTCACGCTAAACCGTTGTCGTACACTAACCTGTACCCTAAACTGTCCCTGTCCCCTACCCCTAACCATAACCCTAACCCTAACACTAACCCTTACCTGAAGCCTTACCCTAACCCGTGCCCTAATCCTAACCCGTACACTAACACTAACCCGTACACTAACACGTACGCTCACCCTAAACCGTTGTCGTACCCTTACTTGTAACCTAAACCGTCCCCGTCCCCTAACCCTAACCCTAACCCTAACCCTAACACTTACCCAAAGCCTTACCCTAACACGTCAACTAAACCTAAATCGTACGCTAACACTAACCCATGCCCTAACACGTACGCTCACCCTAAACCGTTGTCGTACACTAACCTGTACCCTAAACTGTCCCTGTCCCCTAACCCTAACCCTAACCATTACGCAAAGCCTTACCCTAACCCGTCCCCCAATCCTAACCCGTACGCTAACACTAACCCGTACCCTAACATGTACGCTCACCCTAAACCGTTCTCGTACCCTAACCTGTTCCCTAAACCGTCCTCGTCCCCTAACCCTAACCCTAACCCTAACCCTAACCTTAACCCTAGCTTTTACCCGAAGCCTTACACTAACCGGTCCCCTAACCCTAACCCGTACGCTAACACTAACCAGTACCCTAACATGTATGCTCACCCTTAACCATTGTCGTACCCTAACCTGTAACCTAAACCGTCCCCGTCCCCTAACATAACCCTAACCGTAACCCTTACGCGAAGCCTTACCCTAACCTGTCCCCTAATCCTAAACCGTACGCTGACACTAACACGTACCCTAACACGGACGCTCACCCTAAAACATTGTCGTACACTAAACTGTACCCTAATCCGTCCCCGTCCCTGTCCCCTAACCCTAACCCTAACCCTAACCCAAACCCTAACCCTAACCCTTACCCGAAGCCTTACCCTAATCGGTCCCCTAATCCTAACCCGTATGCTAACACTAACCCGTCCCCTAACACGTAATGTCACCCTAAACCGTTGTCGTACCCTAACCTATACCCTAAACTGTCCCCGTACCCGTCCCCTATCCCTAACCCTAAGCCTAACCCTGAAGCTTACCCGAAGCCTTACCCTAACCCGTCCCCTAATTCTAACCCGTACGGTAACACTAACCCGTACCCTAACACGTACGCTCACCCTAAACGGTTGTCGTACCCTAACCTGTACCCTAAATCGTGTCCATCCCCTAAACCTAACCCTAACCCTAACCCTAACCTTAACCCTTACCCGAAGCCTTACCCTAACCCGTCCCCTAATCCTAACCCGTACACTAACACTAACATGTACCCTAACACTTACGGTCACCCTGAACCATTGTCGTACCCTAAACTGTACCCTAAACCGTCCCCGTCCCCGTCCCCTAACCCTAACCCTAACCCTAACCCTAACCCTTACCCGAAGCCTTACCCTAATCCGTCCCCTAATCCTAAACTGTACGCTGACACTAACACGTACCCTAACACGTACGATCACCCTAAACCGTTGTCGTAACCTAACCTGTACCCTAAACCGTCCCCGTCCCCGTCCCCTAACCATAACGCTAAGCCTAACCCTGCAGCTTACCCGAAGCCTTACCCTAACCCGTCCCCAATCCTAACCCGTACTGTAACACTAACCCGTACCCTAACACGTACACTCACCCTAAACCGTTGTCGTACACTAAACTGTACCCTAAACCGTGTCCGTCCCCTAAAACTAACACTAAACCTAAACCTAACCCTAACCCTTACCCGAAGCCTTACCCTAACCCGTCCCCTAAACATAACCCGTACGCGAACACTAAAACGTACCCTAACACGTACGGTCACCCTGAACCGTTGTCGTACACTAAACTGTACCCTAAACCGTCCCCGTCCCTTAACCCTAAACCTAGCCCTAACCCTAACCAAAACCCTAATCCTTACCCGAAGCCTTACCATAACCCGTCCCCTAATCCTAACCCATACATTAACACTAAACCGTAACCTAACACGTACGCTCACCCTAAACCGTTGTCGTACACTAACCTGTACCCTAAACCGTCCCTGTCCCCTACACCTAACCATAACCCTAACCCTAACACTAACCCTTACCCGAAGCCTTACCCTAACCCGTCCCCTAATCCTAACCCGTACGCTAACACTAACCCGTACACTAACACGTACGCTCACCCTAAACCGTTATCGTACCCTTACTTGTAACCTAAATCGTCCCCGTCCCCTAACCCTAACCCTAACCCTAACCCTAACACTTACCCAAAGCCTTACCCTAACACATCAACTAAACCTAAATCGTACGCTAACACTAACCCATGCCCTAACACGTACGCTCACCCTAAACCGTTGTCGTACACTAACCTGTACACTAAACTGTCCCTGTCCCCTAACCCTAACCCTAAGCCTAACCCTAACCATTACGCAAAGCCTTACCCTAACCCGTCCCCCAATCCTAACCCGTACGCTAACACTAACCCGTACCCTAACATGTACGCTCACCCTAAACCTTTCTCATACCCTAACCTGTTCCCTAAACCGTCCTCGTCCCCTAACCCTAACCCTAACCCTAACCCTAAACCTAACCCTAGATTTTACCCGAAGCCTTACACTAACCGGTCCCCTAACCCTAACCCGTACGCTAACACTAACCAGTACCCTAACATGTACGCTCACCATTAACAATTGTCGTACCCTAACCTGTACCCTAAACCGTCCCCGCCCCTAACCTAACCCTAACCCTAACCCTTACGCGAAGCCTTACCCTAACCTGTCCCCTAATCCTAAACCATACGCTGACACTAACACGTACCCTAACACGGACGCTCACCCTAAAACATTGTCGTACACTAAACTGAACCCTAATCCGTCCCCGTCCCTGTCCCCGTCCCCTAACCCTAACCCTAACCCAAACCCTAACCCTAACCCTTACCCAAAGCGTTACCTTAATCGGTCCCCTAATCCTAACCCGTATGCTAACACTAACCCATCCCCTAACACGTACTCTCACCCTAAACGGTTGTCGTACCCTAACCTATACCCTAAACCGTCCCCGTCCCCGTCCCCTATCCCTAACCCTAACCCTAACCCTGAAGCTTACCCGAAGCCTTACCCTAACCCGTCCCCTAATTCTAACCCGTACGGTAACACTAACACATACCCTAACACGTACGCTCACCCTAAACGGTTGTCGTACCCTAACCTGTACCCTAAACCGTGTCCATCCCCAAAAACCTAACCCTAACCCTAACCCTAACCTTAACCCTAACCCGAAGCCTTACCCTAACCCTTCCCCTAATCCTAAACCGTACGCTAACACTAACACATACCCTAACACTTACGGTCACCCTGAACCATTGTCGTACCCTAAACTGTACCCTAAACCGTCCCCGTCCCTTAACCCTAACCCTAACCCTAACCCGAACCCTAACCCTAATCCTTACCCGAAGCCTTACCATAACCCGTCCCCTAATCCTAACCTGTACGCTAACACTAAACCGTAACCTATCACGTACGCTCACACTAAACCGTTGTCGTACCCTAACCTGTACCCTAAACCGTCCCTGGCCCCTAACCCTAAATCTAACACTAACCCCCGTCCCCTAATCCTAAGCCGTGCGCTAACAATAACCCATAACGCAACATGTACGCTCAACCTAAACCGTTGTCGTACCCTAAACTGTCCCCATCCCCTAACCCTAACCCTAACCCTAAACCTAACCCTTACCCGAAGCCTTACCCTAACCCGTCCACTAATCCTAACCCGTATGCTAACACTAACCCGTACCCTAACACGTACGCTCACCCTAAAACTTTGTTGTACCCAAACTTTTGCCCTAAACCGTCCCCGTCCCCGTCCCCTAACCCTAACGCTAACCCTTACCCAAAGCCTTACCCTAACACGTCCCCTAATCCTAACCCGTACGCTAACACTAAACCGTACCTTAACACGTACGCTCACTCTAAACCGTTGTCGTACCCGAACCTGTACCCTAAACCGTCCCCGTCCCCTAACCCTAACCCTAACCCTAACCCTTACCTGAAGCCTTACCGTAACCTGTCCCCTAATCCTAACCCATTGCTAACACTAAGCCGTACCCTAACACGTATGCTCACCCTAAACCATTGTCGTACCCTAACCTGTACCCTAAACCATCCCCGTGCCCTAACCCTAACCCTATCCCTAACCCTAACCCTAACCCTAACCCTTACTCGAACCCTTCCCATAACCCGTCCCCTAATGCTAACCCGTACGTTAACACTAACCCTTAACCTAACACGTACGCTCACCCTAAACCGTTGTCGTACCCTAACCTGTACCCTAAACCGTCCCTGTCCCCTAACCCTAACAGTAAACCTAACCCTAACACTAACCCTTACCCGAAGCCTTTCCCTAACCCGTCCCCTAATCCTAACCCGTATGCTAACACTAACTTGTACCCTAAAACGTACGCTCACCCTAAACCGTTGTTGTACCCTAACCTGTACCCTAAACCGTCCCCGTCCCCTAACCATAACCCTAACCCTAAACTTATCCCTAACCCTTACCCGACGCCTTACCCTAATCCTAACCTGTTCGCTAACACTAACCCGTACCCTAATATGTACGCTCACCCTAAACAGTTGTCGTACACTAAACTGTACCCTAAACCGTCCCCGTCCCCTAACCCTAACCCTAAACCTAACCCTAACCCTAAACCTTACCCGAAGCCTTACCCTAACGCATCCCCTACTCCTAACCCATACGCTAACACTAACCCATACACTAACACATACGCTCACCCTAAACCCTTGTTGTACCCTAACCTGTACCCTAAACTGTCCCCGTCCCGCTCCCCTAACCCTAACCCTAGCCCTAACCGTAACCCTTACCCGAAGCCTTACCCTAACCCGTCCCCTAATCCTAAATCGTACACTAACCCTAACCCGTACTCTAACATGTACGCTCACCCTAAAGCGTTGTCGTACCCTAACCTGTACCCTAAACCGTATCCGTCCCCTAACCCTAACCCTAACCCTAACCCTTACCCGAAGCCTTACCCTATCCCGTCCCCTAATACTAACCCGTACGCTAACACTAACCCGTACCCTAATACGTACGCTCACCCTAAACGGTTGTCGTACCCTAACCTGTACCCTAAACCCTCCCCATCCCCTAACCCTAACCCTAAACCTAACCCTAACCCTAACCCTTACGCGAAGACTTACCCTAACCCATCACATAAACCGAACCCGTACGCTAACACTAAACCATACCCTACCACGTACGCTCACCCTAAACCCTTGTTGTACCCTAACCTGTACCCTAAACCCTCCACATCCCCTAACCCTAACCCTAAACCTAACCCTAACCCTAACCCTTACCCGAAGCTTACCCTAACCCGTACCCTAATCCTAACCCGTTCGCTAACACTAACCCATACCCTACCACGTACGCTCACCCTAAACCGTTTTTGTACCCTAACCTGTACCCTAAACTGTTCCCGTGCCCTAACCCTAACCCTAACCCTAACCCAAACCCTAACCCTTACCCGAAGCCTTACCCTAACCCGTCCCCGAATCCTAACCCGTACGCTAACACTAACCTCTGCCCTAACTCGTACGCTCAACCTAAACCATTGTTGTACGCTAACCTGTACCCTAAACCGTCCCCTAACCCTAACCCTAACACTAAACCTTACCCGAAGCCTTACCCTAACCCGTCCTCTAATCCTAACATGTACGCTAACAGTAAACTGTGCCCTAACATGTACGCTCACCCTAAACCGTTGTCCTACCCTAACCTGTACCCTAAACCATCCCAATCCCCGTCCCCTAACCCTAACCCTAACCCTAACCCTACCCTTACCCGAAGCCTTACCTTAACCCATCCCTTAATCCTAATCCGTACACTAACACTAACCCGAAACCTAACACGTACGCTCACCCTAAACCGTTGTCGTACCCTAACATGTACCCTAAACTGTCCCCATCCCCTAGCCCTAACCCTAACCCTAACCCTTACACTTACCCGAAACCTTACCCTAACTCGTCCCCTAATCCTAAGCCGTAGGCTAAAACTAACCCTTACCCTAACACGTACGCTCACACTAAACTGTGGTCGTACCCTAACCTGTACCGTAAACCGCCCCATCCCCTAACCCTAACCCTAAACCTAACCCTAATCCTAACCCTAACCCGAAGCCTTACCCTAACCCGTCCCATAATCATAACCCGTACGCTAACACTAACCCGTGCCCTAACACGTAGGCTCACCATAGATCATTGTCGTACCCTAACCTGTACCCTAAACCATCCCCATCCACGTCCCCGTCCCCTAACCTTACCCTAACACTTACCCGAAGCCTTACCTTAACCTGTCCCCTAATCCTAACCCTTACGCTAACACTAACCCTTGTCCTAACATGTACACTCACCCTAAAGCATTGTCTTACCCTAACCTGTACCCTAAACCGTCCCTGTAACCTAACCCTAACACTAACACTAACCCTAAACCGAACCCTTACCCGAAGCCTTCCCCTAACCCGTCCCCTAATCCTAAACCGTACGCTAACCCTAACCCGTACCCTAACACGTACGCTCACCCTAAACCGCTGTCGTACCCTAAACTGCACCCTAAACCGTCCCCGTCCACGTCCCCTAACCCTAACCCTAACCTGTCCCCTAATCCTAACCCGTACGCTAACTCTAAGCCATACCCTAACATGTACGCTCACCCTAAACCGTTCTCGTACACTAACCTGTAACCTAAACCGTCCCCGTCCCCTAACCCTAAACCTAACCCTTACCTGAAGCCTTACCTTAACCCGTCCTCTAATCCTAACCCGTACGCTAACTCTAAGCCGTACCCTAACACGTACGCTCACCCTAAACCGTTGACATATACTAACCTGTACACTAAACCGTCCCTGTCCCCTAACCCTAAACCTAACCCTAACCCTAACCATTACCCAAAGCCTTACCCTAACCCGTCCCTTAATCCTAACTCATACGCTAACACTAACCCGTACCCTAACACGTACGCTCACCCTAAACCGTTGTCGTACCCTAACCTGTACCCTAAACCGTCCCCGTCTAATAAGCCTAACCCTAACCCTAACCCAACCCTAAGCCTAGCTTTTACCCGAAGCCTTACCCTAACCGGTCCCCTAATCCGAACCCGTATGCTAACACTAACCCGTACCCTAACACGTACGCTCAACCTAAACTTTTGTCGTGCCCTAACCTGTACCCTAAACCGTCCCCATCCCCTAACCCTAACCCTAACCCTAACCCTAACCCTAACCCTTACCCGAAGCCTTACCCTAACCCGTCCCCTAATCCTAAACTGTACGCTGACACTAACACGTACCCTAACACGTACGATCACCCTAAGTCGTTGTCGTAACCTAACCTGTACCCTAAACCGTCCCCGTCCCCGTCCCCTAACCATAACGCTAAGCCTAACCCTACCTGTACCCTAAACCCTCCCCATCCCCTAAGCCTAACCCTAAACCTAACCCTAACCCTAACACTTACGCGAAGCCTTACCCTAACCCATCACATAAACCGAACCCGTACGCTAACACTAACCCATAACCTACCACGTACGCTCACCCTAAACCGTTGTCGTACCCTAACCTGTACCCTGAACCGTGTCCGTCCCCTAAACCTAACACTAAACCTAAACCTAACCCTAACCCTTACCCGAAGCCTTACCCTAACCCGTCCCCTAAACATAACCCGTACGCGAACACTAACACGTACCCTAACACGTACGGTCACCCTGAACCGTTGTCATACACTAAACTGTACCCTAAACCGTCCCCGTCCCTTAACCCTAACCCTAACCCTAACCCTAACCAAAACCCTAATCCTTACCCGAAGCCTTACCATAACCCGTCCCCTAATCCTAACCCATACATTAAAACTAAACCGTAACCTAACACGTACGCTCACCCTAAACCGTTGTCGTACACTAACCTGTACACTAAACTGTCCCTGTCCCCTAACCCTAACCCTAACCCTAACCCTAACCATTACGCAAAGCCTTACCCTAACCCGTCCCCCAATCCTAACCCGTACGCTAACACTAACCCGTATCCTAACATGTACGCTCACCCTAAACCGTTCTCGTACCCTAACCTGTTCCCTAAAGCATCCTCGTCCCCTAATCCTAACCCTAACCCTAACCCTAACCCTAGCTTTTACCCGAAGCCTTACACTAACCGGTCCCCTAACCCTAACCCGTACGCTAACACTAACGACTACCCTAACATGTACGCTCACCCTTAACCATTGTCGTACCCTAACCTATACCCTAAACCGTCCCCGTCCCCTAACCTAACCCTAAACCTAACCATTACGTGAAGCCTTACCCTAACCTGGCCGCTAATCCTAAACCGTACGCTGACACTAACACGTACCCTAACACAGACGCTCACCCTAAAACATTGTCGTACACTAAACTGTACCCTAATCCGTCCCCATCCCCGTCCCCGTCCCTTAACCCTAACCCTAACCCAAACCCTAACCCTAACCCTTACCCAAAGCCTTACCCTAATCGGTCCCCTAATCCTAACCCGTATGCTAACACTAAACCGTACCCTAACACGTACTCTCACCCTAAACCATTGTCGTACCCTAACCTATACCCTAAACCGTCCCCGTCCCCGTCCCCTATCCCTAACCCTAAGCCTAACCCTGAAGCTTACCCGAAGCCTTACCCTAACCCGTCCCCTAATTCTAACCCGTATGGTAACACTAACCCATACCCTAACACGTACGCTCACCCTAAACGGTTGTCGTACCCTAACCTGTACCCTAAACCGTGTCCGTCCCCTAAACCTAACCCTAACCCTAACCCTAACCTTAACCCTTACCCGAAGTCTTACCTTAACCCGCCCCTAATCCTAACCCATACGCTAACACTAACACGTACCCTAACACATACGGTCAGCCTGAACCATTGTCGTACCCTAACCTGTACCCTAAACCGTCCCTGGCCCCTACCCCTAACCCTAAAACTAACCCGTACCCGAAGCCTAACACTAACCCGTCCCCTAATCCTAAGCCGTGCGCTAACAATAACGCATACCCCAACATGTATGCTCAACCTAAACCGTTGTCGTACACTAAACTGTCCCCATCCCCTAACCCTAACCCTAACCCTAACCCTAACACTTACCCGAAGCCTTACCCTAACCCGTCCCCTAATCCTAACCCGTATGCTAACACTAACCCGTACCCTAACACGTACGCTCACCCTAAAACGTTGTTGTACCCTAACCTTTGCCCTAAACGTCCCCGTCCCTGTCCCCTAACCCTAACGCTAACCCTTACCCAAAGCCTTACCCTAACACGTCCCCTAATCCTAACCCGTACGCTAACACTAAACCGTACCCTAACACGTACGCTCACTCTAAACCGTTGTCGTACCCTAACCTGTACCCTAAACCGTCCCCGTCCCCTAACCCTAACCCTTACCCGAAGCCTTACCATAACCTGTCCCCTAATCCTAACCCATATGCTAACACTAAGTCGTACCCTAACACGTATGCTCACCCTAAACAATTGTCGTACACTAAACTGTACCCTCAACCATCCCCGTGCCCTAACCCTAACCCTAACCCTAAACCTTACCCGAAGCCTTACACTAACCCGTCCCCTAATCCTAAACCGTACGCTGACACTAACACGTAGCCTAACACGTACGCTCACCCTAAACCGTTTTCGTACACTAACCTGTACCCTAAACCGTGTCCGTCCCCTATACCTAACCCTAACCCTAACCCTAAACCTAACCCTTACCCGAAGCCTTACCCTTACCCGTCCCCTAATCCTAACCCGTACGCTAACAATAACACGTACCCTAAAACGTACGGTCACCCTGAACCATTGTCGTACCCTAAACTGTACCCTAAACCGTACCCGTCCCTTAACCCTAACCCTAACCCTAACCCTAACCCTAACCCTAATCCTTTCCTGAAGCCTTAACATAACCCGTCTCCTAAACCTAACCCGTACACTAACATTAAATTGTAACCTAACACGTACGCTCACACTAAACCGTTGTCGTACCCTAACCTGTACACTAAACCGTCCCTGTCCCCTAACCCTAACCGTAACCCTAACCCTATCACTAACCCTTACCCGAAGCCTAACACTAACCCGTCCCCTAATCCTAAGCCGTGCGCTAACAGTAACCCATACCCCAACATGTACGCTCAACCTAAACCGTTGTCGTACCCTAACCTGTCCCCATCCCCTAACCCTAACCCTAACCCTAACCCCAACCCTAACCCTTACCCGAAGCCTTACCCTAACCCGTCCCCTAATCCTAACCCGTACGCTAACACTAACCCGTACCCTAACACGTACGCTCACCCTAAAACTTTGTCGTACCCTAACCTGTACCCTAAACCGTCCCCGTCCCCTAACCCTAACCCTTACCCGAAGCCTTACCCTAACCCGTCCCCTAATGCTAACCCGTACGCTAACACTAACCCGTACCCTAACACGTACGCTCACCCTAAACCGTAGTTGTACCCTTACCTGTACCCTAAATCATCCCCGTCCCCTAACCCTAACCCTAACCCTTACCCGAAGCCTTAACCTAACCCGTCCCCTAATCCTAACCCGTACGCTAACACTAAACAGTACCCTAACACGTACACTCACCCTAAACCGTGGACGTACCCTAACCTGTACCTTAAACCGTCCCCATCCCCTAACCCTAACCCGAACCCTAACACTAACCCTTACCCGAAAACTTAACCTAACCTGTCCCCTACTCCTAACCCGTACGCTAACACTAACCCGTACCCTAACACATACGCTCACCCTAAAGCGTTGTCGTACCCTAACCTGTACCCTAAACCGTCCCCGTCCCCGTCCCCTAACCCTAACCCTAACCGTAACACTTACCCGAAGCCTTACCCTAACACGTCCCCTAATCCTAACCCGTATGCTAACACTAACCCGTACCCTAACACGTACGCTCACCCTAAACCATTGTCCTACCCTAACCTGTACCCTAAACCGTCCCCGTCCCCGTCCCCTAAACCTAACCCTAACCCTAACCCTAACCATTCCCCGAAGCCTTACCCTAACCGTCCCCTAATCCTAAACCGTACGCTCACACTAACCCGTGCCCTAACACGTACGCTCACCCTGAACTGTTGTCGTACCCTAACCTGTACCCTAAACCGTCCCCGTCCCCTAAACCTAACCCTAACCTCACCCTAATCCTATCCCTTACCCAAAGCCTTACCCTAACACGTCCCCTAATCCTAACCCGTACACTAACACTAACCCGTGCCCTAAAACATACGCTCAACCTAAACCGTTGTCGTACCCTAACCTGTACCCTAAACCGTCCCCGTGCCCTAACCCTAACCCTAACCCTAACCCTAACCCTAAACCTTACCCGAAGCCTTACACTAAACCGTCCCCTAATCCTAAACCGTACGCTGACACTAACACGTAGCCTAACACGTACGCTCACCCTAAACCGTTGTCATACTCTAACCTGTACCCTAAACCGTGTCCGTCACCTAAACCTAACCCTAACCCAAACCCTAAATCTAACCCTTACCCGAAGCCTTACCCTAACCCGTCCCCTAATCCTAACCCGTACGCTAACAATAACACATACCCTAAAACGTACGGTCACCCTGAACCATTGTCGTACCCTAAACTGTACCCTAAACCTTCCCCGTCCCTTAACCCTAACCCTAACCCTAACCCTAATCCTTTCCCGAAGCCTTAACATAACCCTTCCCCTAATCCTAACCCGTACGCAAATATTAAATCGTAACCTAACACGTACGCTCACACTAAACCGTTGTCGTACCCTAACCTGTACCCTAAACCGTCCCCGTCCCCGTCCCCTAACCCTAACCCTAACCCTTACCCGCAGCCTTATCCTAACCCGTACCCTAATCATAACCTGTAGGCTAACACTAACCCGTACCCTAAAATGCACACTCACCCTAAACCGTTTTCGTACACTAACCTGTACCCTAAACCGTCCCCGTCCCCTAAACCTAACCCTAACCCTAACCCTTACCCGAAGCCTTACCCTAACACTTCCCCTAATCCTAACCCGTACGCTAACACTAACCCGTACCCTAACACGTATGCTCAACCTAAACGGTTGTTATACCCTAACCTGTACCCTAAACCGTCCCCGTCCCCTAAACCTAACCCTAACCCTAACCCAAACCCTTACCCAAAGCCTTACCCTAAACGGTCCCCTAATCCTAACCCGTACGCTAACACTAACAAGTACCGAAACACGTACGCTCACCATAAACCGTTGTCGTACCCTAACCTGTACCATAAACTCTCCCCGTCCCCATCCCCTAAGCTTAACCCTAACCCAAACCCTTACCCAAAGCCTTACACTAACCCCTCCCCTAATCCTAACCCGTACGCTAACACTAAACCATACCCTAACACGTACACTCACCCTAAATCGTTGTTGTACGCTAACCTGAACCCTAAACCGTCCCCGTCCCCGTCCCCTAACCCTAAACCTAACTGTAAACTTAACCCTTACCCGAAGCCTTACCCTAACACGTCCCCTAATCATAACCCGTACGCTAACACTAACCCGTACCCTACCACGTACGCTCACCCGAAACCGTTGTCGTACCCTAACCTGTACCCTAAACCGTCCCTGTCCCCTAACCCTAACAGTAAACCTAACCCTAACACTAGCCCTTTCCCGAAGCCTTTCCCTAACCCGTCCCCTAATCCTAACCCGTACGCTAACACTAACTTGTACCCTAAAACGTACGCTCACCCTAAACCGTTGTTGTACCCTAACCTGTACCCTAAACCGTCCCCGTCCCCTAACCATAACCCTAACCCTAAATTTATCCCTAACCCTTACCCGACGCCTTACCCTAATCCTAAACTGTACGCTAACACTAACCCGTACCCTAATATGTACGCTCACCCTAAACAGTTGTCGTACACTAAACTGTACCCTAAACCGTCCCCGTCCCCTAACCCTAACCCTAAACCTAACCCTAACCCTAAACCTTACCCGAAACCTTACCCTAACGCATCCCCTACTCCTAACCCATACGCTAACACTAACCCATACACTAACACATACGCTCACCCTAAACCCTTGTTGTACCCTAACCTGTACCCTAAACTGTCCCCGTCCCGCTCCCCTAACCCTAGCCCTAACCGTAACCCTTACCCGAAGCCTTACCCTAACCCGTCCCCTAATCCTAAATCGTACACTAACCCTAACCCGTACTCTAACATGTACGCTCACCCTAAAGCGTTGTCGTACCCTAACCTGTACCCTAAACCGTATCCGTCCCCTAACCCTAACCCTAACCCTAACCCTTACCCGAAGCCTTACCCTATCCCGTCCCCTAATACTAACCCGTACGCTAACACTAACCCGTACCCTAACACGTACGCTCACCCTAAACGGTTGTCGTACCCTAACCTGTACCCTAAACCCTCCCCATCCCCTAACCCTAACCCTAAACCTAACCCTAACCCTAACCCTTACGCGAAGCCTTACCCTAACCCATCACATAAACCGAACCCGTACGCTAACACTAAACCATACCCTACCACGTACGCTCACCCTAAACCCTTGTTGTACCCTAACCTGTACCCTAAACCCTCCACATCCCCTAACCCTAACCCTAAACCTAACCCTAACCCTAACCCTTACCCGAAGCTTACCCTAACCCGTACCCTAATCCTAACCCGTTCGCTAACACTAACCCATACCCTACCACGTACGCTCACCCTAAACCGTTTTTGTACCCTAACCTGTACCCTAAACTGTTCCCGTGCCCTAACCCTAACCCTAACCCTAACCCAAACCCTAACCCTTACCCGAAGCCTTACCCTAACCCGTCCCCGAATCCTAACCCGTACGCTAACACTAACCTCTGCCCTAACTCGTACGCTCAACCTAAACCATTGTCGTACCCTAACCTGTACCCTAAACCGTCCCCTAACCCTAACCCTAACACTAAACCTTACCCGAAGCCTTACCCTAACCCGTCCTCTAATCCTAACATGTACGCTAACAGTAAACTGTGCCCTAACATGTACGCTCACCCTAAACCGTTGTCCTACCCTAACCTGTACCCTAAACCATCCCAATCCCCGTCCCCTAACCCTAACCCTAACCCTAACCCTTACCCTTACCCGAAGCCTTACCTTAACCCATCCCCTAATCCTAATCCGTACACTAACACTAACCCGAAACCTAACACGTACGCTCACCCTAAACCGTTGTCGTACCCTAACATGTACCCTAAACTGTCCCCATCCCCTAGCCCTAACCCTAACCCTAACCCTTACACTTACCCGAAACCTTACCCTAACTCGTCCCCTAATCCTAAGCCATAGGCTAAAACTAACACTTACCCTAACACGTACGCTCACACTAAACTGTGGTCGTACCCTAACCTGTACCGTAAACCGCCCCATCCCCTAACCCTAACCCTAAACCTAACCCTAATCCTAACCCTAACCGGAAGCCTTACCCTAACCCGTCCCATAATCATAACCCGTACGCTAACACTAACCCGTGCCCTAACACGTAGGCTCACCATAAATCATTGTCGTACCCTAACCTGTACCCTAAACCATCCCCATCCCCGTCCCCGTCCCCTAACCTTAACCCTAACACTTACCCGAAGCCTTACCTTAACCTGTCCCCTAATCCTAACCCTTACGCTAACACTAACCCTTGTCCTAACATGTACACTCACCCTAAACCGTTGTCTTACCCTAACCTGTACCCTAAACCGTCCCTGTAACCTAACCCTAACACTAACACTAACCCTAAACCGAACCCTTACCCGAAGCCTTCCCCTAACCCGTCCCCTAATCCTAAACCGTACGCTAACCCTAACCCGTACCCTAACACGTACGCTCACCCTAAACCGCTGTCGTACCCTAAACTGCACCCTAAACCGTCCCCGTCCACGTCCCCTAACCCTAACCCTAACCCGTCCCCTAATCCTAACCCGTACGCTAACTCTAAGCCATACCCTAACATGTACGCTCACCCTAAACCGTTCTCGTACACTAACCTGTAACCTAAACCGTCCCCGTCCCCTAACCCTAAACCTAACCCTTACCTGAAGCCTTACCTTAACCCGTCCTCTAATCCTAACCCGTACGCTAACTCTAAGCCGTACCCTAACACGTACGCTCACCCTAAACCGTTGACATATACTAACCTGTACACTAAACCGTCCCTGTCCCCTAACCCTAAACCTAACCCTAACCCTAACCATTACCCAAAGCCTTACCCTAACCCGCCCCTTAATCCGAACTCATACGCTAACACTAACCCATACCCTAACACATACGCTCACCCTAAACCGTTGTCGTACCCTAACCTGTACCCTAAACCGTCCCCGTCTAATAAGCCTAACCCTAACCCTAACCCTAGCTTTTACCCGAAGCCTTACCCTAACCGGTCCCCTAATCCGAACCCGTATGCTAACACTAACCCATACCCTAACACGTACGCTCAACCTAAACATTTGTCGTGCCCTAACCTGTACCCTAAACCGTCCCCATCCCCTAACCCTAACCCTAACCCTAACCCTTACCCGAAGCCTTACCCTAACCCGTCCCCTAATCCTAAACTGTACGCTGACACTAACACGTACCCTAACACGTACGATCACCCTAAGTCGTTGTCGTAACCTAACCTGTACCCTAAACCGTCCCCGTCCCCGTCCCCTAACCATAACGCTAAGCCTAACCCTACCTGTACCCTAAACCCTCCCCATCCCCTAAGCCTAACCCTAAACCTAACCCTAACCCTAACACTTACGCGAAGCCTTACCCTAACCCATCACATAAACCGAACCCGTACGCTAACACTAACCCATACCCTACCACGTACGCTCACCCTAAACCGTTGTCGTACCCTAACCTGTACCCTGAACCGTGTCCGTCCCCTAAACCTAACACTAAACCTAAACCTAACCCTAACCCTTACCCGAAGCCTTACCCTAACCCGTCCCCTAAACATAACCCGTACGCGAACACTAACACGTACCCTAACACGTACGGTCACCCTGAACCGTTGTCATACACTAAACTGTACCCTAAACCGTCCCCGTCCCTTAACCCTAACCCTAACCCTAACCCTAACCAAAACCCTAATCCTTACCCGAAGCCTTACCATAACCCGTCCCCTAATCCTAACCCATACATTAAAACTAAACCGTAACCTAACACGTACGCTCACCCTAAACCGTTGTCGTACACAAACCTGTACCCTAAACCGTCCCTGTCCCCTACCCCTAACCATAACCCTAACCCTAACACTAACCCTTACCCGAAGCCTTACCCTAACCCGTCCCCTAATCCTAACCCGTACGCTAACACTAACCCGTACACTAACACGTACGCTCACCGTAAACCGTTGTCGTACCCTAACTTGTAACCTAAACCATCCCAGTCCCCTAACCCTAACCCTAACACTTACCCAAAGCCTTACCCTAACACGTCAACTAAACCTAAATCGTACGCTAACACTAACCCATGCCCTAACATGTACGCTCACCCTAAACCGTTGTCGTACACTAACCTGTACACTAAACTGTCCCTGTCCCCTAACCCTAACCCTAACCCTAACCATTACGCAAAGCCTTACCCTAACCCGTCCCCCAATCCTAACCCGTACGCTAACACTAACCCGTATCCTAACATGTACGCTCACCCTAAACCGTTCTCGTACCCTAACCTGTTCCCTAAACCGTCCTCGTCCCCTAACCCTAACCCTAACCCTAACCCTAACCCTAGCTTTTACCCGAAGCCTTACACTAACCGGTCCCCTAACCCTAACCCGTACGCTAACACTAACCAGTACCCTAACATGTACGCTCACCCTTAACCATTGTCGTACCCTAACCTATACCCTAAACCGTCCCCGTCCCCTAACCTAACCCTAAATCTAACCCTTCCGTGAAGCCTTACCCTAACCTGTCCCCTAATCCTAAACCGTACGCTGACACTAACACGTACCCTAACACAGACGCTCACCCTAAAACATTGTCGTACCCTAAACTGTACCCTAAACCGTCCCCGTCCCTTAACCCTAACCCTAACCCTAACCCTAACCCTAACACGAACCCTAATCCTTACCCGAAGCCTTACCATAACCCGTCCCCTAATCCTAACCCGTACGCTAACACTAAACCGTAACCTAACACGTACGCTCACACTAAACCGTTGTCGTACCCTAACCTGTACCCTAAACCGTCCCTGGCCCCTAACCCTAACCCTAACACTAACCCGTACCCGAAGCCTAACACTAACCCGTCCCCTAATCCTAAGCCGTGCGCTAACAATAACACATACCCCAACATGTACGCTCAACCTAAACCGTTGTCGTACCCTAAACTGTCCCCATCCCCTAACCCTAACCCTAACCCTAACACTTACCCGAAGCCTTACCCTAACCCATCCCCTAATCCTAACCCGTATGCTAACACTAACCCGTACCCTAACACGTACGCTCACCCTAAAACGTTGTTGTACCCTAACCTTTGCCCTAAACCGTCCCCGTCCCCGTCCCCTAACCCTAACGCTAAACCTTACCCAAAGCCTTACCCTAACACGTCCCCTAATCCTAACCCGTACGCTAACACTAAACCGTACCCTAACACGTACGCTCACTTTAAACCATTCTCGTACCCTAACCTGTACTCTAAACCGTCCCCGTCCCCTAACGCTAACCCTAACCCTAACTCTTACCCGAAGCCTTACCATAAACTGTCCCCTAATTCTAACCCATATGCTAACACTAAGTCGTACCCTAACACGTATGCTCACCCTAAACAATTGTCGTACACTAAACTGTACCCTCAACCATCCCCGTGCCCTAACCCTAACCCTAACCCTAAACCTTACCCGAAGCCTTACACTAACCCGTCCCCTAATCCTAAACCGTACGCTGACACTAACACGTAGCCTAACACGTACGCTCACCCTAAACCGTTTTCGTACACTAACCTGTACCCTAAACCGTGTCCGTCCCCTATACCTAACCCTAACCCTAACCCTAAACCTAACCCTTACCCGAAGCCTTACCCTTACCCGTCCCCTAATCCTAACCCGTACGCTAACAATAACACGTACCCTAAAACGTACGGTCACCCTGAACCATTGTCGTACCCTAAACTGTACCCTAAACTGTACCCGTCCCTTAACCCTAACCCTAACTCTAAGCCTAACCCTAACCCTAATCCTTTCCTGAAGCCTTAACATAACCCGTCTCCTAAACCTAACCCGTACACTAACATTAAATTGTAACCTAACACGTACGCTCACCCTAAACCGTTGTCGTACTCTAACCTGTACACTAAACCGTCCCTGTCCCCTAACCCTAACCGTAACCCTAACCCTATCACTAACCCTTACCCGAAGCCTAACACTAACCCGTCCCCTAATCCTAAGCCGTGCGCTAACAGTAACCCATACCCCAACATGTACGCTCAACCTAAACCGTTGTCGTACCCTAAACTGTCCCCATGCCCTAACCCTAACCCTAACCCTAACCCCACCCCTAACCCTTACCCGAAGCCTTACCCTAACCCGTCCCCTAATCCTAACCCGTACGCTAACACTAACCCGTACCCTAACACGTACGCTCACCCTAAAACTTTGTCGTACCCTAACCTGTACCCTAAACCGTCCCCGTCCCCTAACCCTAACCCTAACCCTTACCCGAAGCCTTACCCTAACCCGTCCCCTAATGCTAACCTGTACGCTAACACTAACCCGTACCCTAACAGGTACGCTCACCCTAAACCGTAGTTGTACCCTTACCTGTACCCTAAACCGTCCCCGTCCCCGTCCCCTAACCATAAAGCTAAGCCTAACCCTACCTGTACCCTAAACCCTCCCCATCCCCTAACCCTAACCCTAAACCTAACCCTAACCCTAACACTTACGCGAAGCCTTACCCTAACCCATCACATAAACCGAACCCGTACGCTAACACTAACCCATACCCTACCACGTACGCTCACCCTAAACCGTTGTCGTACCCTAACCTGTACCCTGAACCGTGTCCGTCCCCTAAACCTAACACTAAACCTAAACCTAACCCTAACCCTTACCCGAAGCCTTACCCTAACCCGTCCCTTAAACATAACCCGTACGCGAACACTAACACGTACCCTAACACGTACGGTCACCCTGAACATTTGTCATACACTAAACTGTACCCTAAACCGTCCCCGTCCCTTAACCCTAACCCTAACCCTAACCCTAACCAAAACCCTAATCCTTACCCGAAGCCTTACCATAACCCGTCCCCTAATCCTAACCCATACATTAAAACTAAACCGTAACCTAACACGTACGCTCACCCTAAACCGTTGTCGTACACTAACCTGTACCCTAAACCGTCCCTGTCCCCTACCCCTAACCATAACCCTAACCCTAACACTAACCCTTACCCGAAGCCTTACCCTAACCCGTCCCCTAATCCTAACCCGTACGCTAACACTAACCCGTACACTAACACGTACGCTCACCGTAAACCGTTGTCGTACCCTAATTTGTAACCTAAACCGTCCCAGTCCCCTAACCCTAACCCTAACCCTAACCCTAACACTTACCCAAAGCCTTACCCTAACACGTCAACTAAACCTAAATCGTACGCTAACACTAACCCATGCCCTAACACGTACGCTCACCCTAAACCGTTGTCGTACACTAACCTGTACACTAAACTGTCCCTGTCCCCTAACCCTAACCCTAACCCTAACCCTAACCATTACGCAAAGCCTTACCCTAACCCGTCCCCCAATCCTAACCCGTACGCTAACACTAACCCGTATACTATCATGTACGCTCACCCTAAACTGTTCTCGTACCCTAACCTGTTCCCTAAACCGTCCTCGTCCCCTAACCCTAACCCTAACCCTAACCCTAACCCTAGCTTTTACCCGAAGCCTTACACTAACCGGTCCCCTAACCCTAACCCGTACGCTAACACTAACCAGTACCCTAACATGTACTCTCACCCTTAACCATTGTCGTACCCTAACCTATACCCTAAACCGTCCCCGTCCCCTAACCTAACCCTAAACCTAACCCTTACGTGAAGCCTTACCCTAACCTGTCCCCTAATCCTAAACCGTACGCTGACACTAACACGTACCCTAACACAGACGCTCACCCTAAAACATTGTCGTACACTAAACTGTACCCTAATCCGTCCCCATCCCCGTCCCCGTCCCTTAACCCTAACCCTAACCCAAACCCTAACCCTAACCCTTACCCAAAGCCTTACCCTAATCGGTCCCCTAATCCTAACACGTATGCTTACACTAAACCGTACCCTAACACGTACTCTCACCCTAAACCACTGTCGTACCCTAACCTATACCCTAAACCGTCCCCGTCCCCGTCCCCTATCCCTAACCCTAAGCCTAACCCTGAAGCTTACCCAAAGCCTTACCCTAACCCGTCCCCTAATTCTAACCCGTATGGTAACACTAACCCATACCCTAACACGTACGCTCACCCTAAACGGTTGTCGTACCCTAACCTGTACCCTAAACCGTGTCCGTCCCCTAAACCTAACCCTAACCCTAACCCTAACCTTAACCCTTACCCGAAGCCTCACCCTAACCCGTCCCCTAATTCTAACCCGTACGCTAACACTAACACGTACCCTAACACTTACGGTCACCCTGAACCATTGTCGTACCCTAAACTGTACCCTAAACCGTCCCCGTCCCTTAACCCTAACCCTAACCCTAACCCTAACCCTAACACTAACCCTAATCCTTACCCGAAGCCTTACCATAACCTGTCCCCTAATCCTAACCCGTACGCTAACACTAAACCGTAACCTAACACGTACGCTCACACTAAACGGTTCTCGTACCCTAACCTGTACCCTAAACCGTCCCTGGCCCCTAACCCTAACCCTAACACTAACCCGTACCCGAAGCCTAACACTAACCCGTCCCCTAATCCTAAGCCGTGCGCTAACAATAACCCATACCCCAACATGTACGCTCAACCTAAACCGTTGTCGTACCCTAAACTGTCCCCATCCCCTAACCCTAACCCTAACCCTAACCCTAACACTTACCCGAAGCCTTACCCTAATCCTATCCCGTATGCTAACAGTAAACTGTGCCCTAAAATGTACGCTCAACCTAAACCATTGTCCTACCCTATCTTGTACCCTAAACCTTCCCCGTCCCCTAACCCTAACCCTAAACCTAGCCCTAAACCTAAACCTTACCCCAAGCCTTACCCTAACCCGACCCTTAATCCTAACCCACTAACACTAACCCATACCCTAACACGTACGCTCACCCTAAATCTTTGTCGTACCCTAACATGTACCCTAAACCGTCCCCGTCCCCTAACCCTAACCCTAACCCTAACCCTAACACTTACCCGAAGCATTACACTAACCCGTCCCCTAATACTAATCCGTACGCTAACACTAAAACGTGTCCTAACACGTACACTCACCCTAAACTATTGTCGTACCCTAAACTGTACCCTGAACCGTCCCTGTACCCTAACCCTAACCCTAACTCTAACCCTAACCCTAACCCTAACCCTTACCCGAAGCCTTACCCTAATCTGTCCCCTAATCCTAACCCGTATGCTAACACTAACCCTTGCCCTAACACGTACACTCACCCTAAACTATTGTCGTACCCTAAACTGTACCCTGAACCGTCCCTGTACCCTAACCCTAACCCTAACTCTAACCCTAACCCTAACCCTAACACTTACCCGAAGCCTTACCCTAACCCGTCCCATAATCCTAACCCGTACACTAACACTAACCCGTACCCTAACACGTACGCTCACCCTAAATCGTTTTCCTACCCTAACCTGTACCCTAAACCATCCCCGTCCCCTAACCCTAACCCTAACACTATCCCTAACCCTTACCCGAAGCCTTACCCTAACTCGGCCCCCAATTCTAAACCATACGCTAACACTAACACGTACCCTAACACGTATGCTCACCCTAAAACTTTGTCGTACCCTAACCTGTACCCTAAGTCGTCCCCTTCCCCTAAGCCTAACCCTAACCCTAATACTTACCCGAAGCCTTACCCTAAACCGTCCCCTAATCCTAACCCATACGCTAACACTAACCTGTGCCCTAAAACGAATGCTCACCCTAAACCGCTGTCGTACACTAACCTGTACCCTAAACCGTCCCCGTCCCCGTCCCCTAACCCTAACCCTAAACCTAACCCTTACCCGAAGCCTTACCCTAACCCGTCCCCTAATCCTAACCCGTACGCTAACACTAACCCGTGCCCTAACAGGTACGCTCACCCTAAAGCGTGGTCGTACCCTAACCTGTACATTAAACAGTCCCCGTCCCCATTCCCTAACCCTAACCCTATCCCAAACCCTACCCCTTACCCGAAGCCTTACCCTAACCCGTCCCATAATCCTATATAATATGCTAAAACTACCCCATGCCCTAACACATACGCTCACCCTAAACCGTTGTCGTACCCTAAACTGTACCCTAAACCGTCCCCGTCACTTAACCGTAACCCTAACCCTAACCCTAAACCTAACCCTAACCCCAACCCTAACCCTAACCCTAACCCTAACACTAACACTAACCCTTACCCGAAGCCTTACCCTAACCCGTCCCCTAATCCTAACCTGTACGCTAACACTAAACCGTACCCCAAAATGTACGCTCAACCGAAACTGTTGTCGTACACTAACCTGTACCCTAAACCGTCCCTGTCCCCTAACCCTAACCCTAACCCTAAGCCTAACCCTAATACTTGCTCGAAGCCTTACCCTAACCTGTTCCCTAATCCTAACCCGTACGCTAATATTAACCCGTACCCTAACCCGTACGCTCACCCTAAACTGTTGTCATACCCTAACCTTTACCGAAAACACTCCCCGCTCACTAACCCTAACCCTAACCCTAATCCTAACCCTTACCCAAAGCCTTACACTGTCCCGTCCCCTAATCCTAACCGGTACGCAAACACTAACCCGTACCCTAACACGTATGCTCAACCTAAACCGTTCACGTACCCTAACCTGTACCCTAAACCGTCCCCGTCCCCTAAACCTAACCCTAACCCTAACACTATCCCTTACCTGAAGCCTTACCCTAACCCGTCCCCTAATCCTAACCCGTACGCTAACACTAACCCCTACCCTAACACGTACGCTCACCCTAAACCGTTGTCGTACCCTAACCTGTAACCTAAACAGTCCCCATCCCCGTCCCCTAACCCTAACCCTAACCCTAACCCTAACCCTAACCCCTAACCCTAACCCTAACCCTAAACCTTACCCGAAGCCTTACCCTAACCCGTCCCCTAATCCTAACCCGTACGCTAACACTAACCCGTGCCCTAACACGTACGCTCACCCTAAACCATTGTTGTACCCTAACCTGTACCCTAAACCGTCCCCATCCCCTAACCCTAACCCTAAACCTAACTGTAACCCTAACACTTACCTGAAGCCTTACCCTAACCCGTGCCCAAATCCTAACCCGTACGCTAACACTAACCCGTACCGTAACACGTACGCTCACCCTAAACCGTTGTCGTACCCTAACCTGTACCCTAAACCGTCCCCATCCCCGTCCCCTATCCCTAAACCTAAGCCTTACCTTAAGCCTTACCCTAACCTGTCCCCTAATCCTAACCTGTACGCTAACACTAACCCATACCCTAACACGTACGCTCACCCTAAACCTTTGTCGTACCCTAAGCTGTACCCTAAACCGTCCCCGCCCCTAAACCTAACCCTAACCCTAACCCTAACCCTTACCCGGAGCCTTATCCTAACCTATCCCCTAATCCTAACCCGTACGCTAACACTAATCCTTGCCCTAACACGTACGCTTACCCTAAACCATTGTCATACCCTAACCTGTACCCTAAACCGTCCCCGTCCCCTAACCCTAACCCTATCCCTAACCCTAAATTTAACCCTTACCCGAAGCCTTACCCTAACACGTCCCCTAATCCTAACCTGTACGCTAACACTAATCCATACCCTAACACATACGCTCACCCTAAACCGTTGTCGTACCCTAACCTGTACCCTAAACCATCCCTGTCCCCGACGCTTAACCCTAACCCTAACCCTAACGCTTACCCGACGCCTTACCCTAAACCATCCTTAAATCCTAACCCTTATGCTAACACTAACCCGTACCCTAACACGCACGCTCACCCTAAATCTTTGTCGTACCCTAACCTGTACGCTAAACCGTCCCCGTCCCCTAACCCTAACCCTAACCCTAACCCTTACCCGAACCCTTACCCTAACCCGTCCCCTAATCCTAACCCGTACGCTAACACTAACCCGTGCCCTAACACGTACGCTCACAGTAAACCGTTGTCGTACCCTAACCTGTACACTAAACCGTCCCCATCCCCTAACCCTAACACTAACCGTAAACCTAACACTTACCCGAAGACTTACCCTAACCCTTGCCCAAATCCTAACCCGTACCGTAACACGTACGCTCACCCTAAACCGTTGTCCTACACTAACCTGTACCCTAAACCGTCCCCATCCCCTAAACCTAACCCTAAACCTAACCCTAACCCTAACCCTTACCCGAAGCCTTACCCTAACCCGTCCCCTAATCCTAACCCGTACGCTTACACTAACCCATACCCCAACATGTACGCTCATCCTAAACCGTTGTCGTACCCTAACCTGTACCCTAAACCGTCCCCGTCCCTGTCCCCTAACCCTAACCGTAACCCTAAACCTAACACTAACCCTTACCCGAAGCCTTACACTAACCGGTCCCCTAATCCTAACCCGTAGGCTAACACTAACCCGTACCCTAACATGTATGCTCACCGAAAACCGTTGTCGTACCCTAACCTGTACTCTAAACCGTCCCCTTCCCCTAACCCTAAACATAACCTTAACCCTAACCCTAAGCCTTACCCGAAGCCTTACCCTAATCCGTCCGCAAGTCCTAACCCGTACGCTAACACTAACACGTACCCTAGCACGTACGCTCACCCTGAACCGTTGTCGTACCCTAACCTGTACCCTAAACCGTCCCCGTCCCCTAACCCTAACACTATCCCTAACAATAACCCTTACCCGAAGCCTTACCCTAAACCTTCCCCTTAACCTAAACCGTACGCTAACACTAACCCGTACCCTAAGACCTACGCTCACCCTAAAAGGTTTTCGTACCCTATCCTGTACCCTAAACCGTCCCCGTCCCCTAACCCTAACCTTAAACCTATCCCTAACCCTTACCTGATGCCTTACCCTAACCCGTCCCCTAATCCTAAACCTTACGCTAATACTAACCCGTACCCTAACACGTAGGCTCACCCTAAACCGTTGTCGTAACCTAAACTGTACTCTAAACCGTCCCCGTCCCCTAACCCTAACCCTAAACCTAACCCGAAGCCTTAGCCTAACCCGTCCCCTAATCCTAACCCATACGCTAACACTAAAACGTATCCTAAGACCTACGCTCACCCTAAAAGGTTGTCGTACCCTATCCTGTACCCTAAACCGTCCCCGTCCCCTAACCCTAACCCTAAACCTATCCCTAACCCTTACCCGACGCCTTACACTAACCCGTCCCCTAATCCTAACCCGTACGCTAACACTAACCCATATCCTAACACGTACGCTCACCCTAAACCGTTGTCGTACCCTAACATGTACCGTATATCGTCCCAGTCCCCTAAACCTAACCCTAACCCTAAACCTAACCCTAAACCTTACCCTAATCCGTCCCCTAATCCTAACCCGTACGCTAACACTAACACGTACCCTAACACGTACGCTCACCCTAAACCGTTGTCGTACACAAACCTGTACCCTAAACCATCCCCGTCCCCTAACCATAACCCTAACCCTAAACCTAACCCTAACACTTACCCGAAGCCTTACCCTAACCCGTCCCCTAATCCTGACCATACGTTAATACTAACCCGTACCTTAACACGTACGCTCACCCTAAAACTTTGTCGTACCCTAAGCTGTACCCTAAACCGTCCCCGTCCCCTAACCCTAACCCTAACACTAACCCTTACCCGAAGCCTTACCCTAATCCGTCCCCTAATCCTAACCCGTACGCTAACACTAACCCGTACCCTAACACGTACGCTCACCCTAAACCGTTGTCGTATCCTAAACTGTACCCTAAACCTTCCCCGTCCCCTAAACCTAACCCTAACTCTAACCCTTACCCGAAGCCTTACCCTAACCTGTCCCCTAATCCTAACGTGTACCCTAACACGTACGCTCACCCTAAACCGTTGTCGTACCCTAACCTGTACCCTAAACCGTCCCCGTCCCCTAACCCTAACCCTAACCCTAACACTTACTTGAAGCCTTACCGTAAACTGTCCCCTAATCCTAACCCGTATGCTCACACTAACCCGTACCCTAACACGTACGCTCACCCTAAACCGTTGTCGTACACTAGCCTGTACCCTAAACGGTCCCCGTTCCCTAACCCTAACCGTAACCCTAACCCTAACCCTTACCCGAAACCTTACCCTAAACCGTCCCCTAATCCTAACACGCACGCTAACACTAAACCTTACCCTAACACGTACGCTCACCCTAAACCGTTGTCGTACCCTAACCTGTACCCTAAACTGTCCCCGTCCCCTAACCCTAAACCTAACCCTAACCCTAACCCTTACCCAAAGCCTTACCCTAACCCGTCCCCTAATCCTAACCCGTACGCTAACACTAACCCGTACCCTAACATGTACGCTCACCCTCAACCATTGTCATGCCCTAACCTGTACCCTAAACGGTCCTCGTCCCCTAACCCTATCCCTAAACCTAACCCTTACCCGAAGCCTTACCCTAACCCGTCCCCTAATCCTAACCCGTACGCTAACACTAAACCGTACCCTAACATGTACGCTCACCCTAAACCATTTTCGTACCCTAACCTGTACCCTAAACGGTCCCCGTCCCCTAACCCTAACCCTAACCCTAAACCATCCCCGTCCCCTAAACCTAACCCTAACCCTAACCGTAACCCTTACCCGAAGCCTTACCCTAACCCTTCACCTAATCCTAAACCTTATGCTAACACTAACACGTACCCTAACAGGTACGCTCACCCTGAACCGTTGTCGTACACTAAACTGTACCCTAAACGGTCCCCATCACTTAACCCTAACCCTAAACCTAACCCTAACCCTAACCCTTACCCGAAGCCTTATGCTAACCCGTCCCCTAATCCTAACCCGTTCGCTAACACTAACCCATACCATAATATGTACCCTCAACCTAAACCGTTGTCGCACCCTAACCTGTACCCTAAACCGTCCCCGTCCCCGTCCCCTAACCCTAACCCTTACCCTAATCCTAACCCTTACCCGTAGCCTTACCCTAACCCGTCCCCTAATACTAACCCGTACGCTAACACTAACCCGTACCGTAACACGTACGCTCACCCTAAACCTTTTTCGTACACTAACCTGTACCCTAAACCGTCCCCATCCCTGTCCCCTAACCTTAACGCTAACCCTAACCCTATCACTTACCAGAAGCCTTACCCTAACCCGTCCCCTAATCCTAACCCTTATCCTAACTCTAACCCGTACACTAACATGTACGCTCAACCTAAACCGTTGTCATACCCTAACCTGTAACCTAAACCGTCCCCGTCCCCTAACCCTAACCCTAACCCTAACCCTAATCCTAACCCTTACCCAAAGCCTTAGCCCAACCCGTCCCCTAATCCTAACGTGTACGCTAACACTAACGTGTACCCTAACAGGTACGCTCACCCTAAACCGTTGTCTTACCCTAACCTCTACCTTAAACCATCCCCGTCCCCTAACCCTAACCCTAACCCTAACCCTTACCCAAAGCCTTACCCTAAACCATCCCCTAATCCTAACACGCACGCTAACACTAAACCGTACCCTAACACGTACGCTCACCCTAAGCCATTGTCGTACCCTAACCTGTGCCCTAAACTGTCCCCATCCCCTAACCCTAAACCTAACCCTAACGCTAAACCTTACCCGTAGATTTACCCTAACCCGTCCCCTAATACTAACCGGTACGCTAACACTAACCCGTACCCTAACACGTATGCTCACCCTAAAATTTTTCGTACCCTAACCTGTACCCTAAACTGTCCCCATCCCTGTCCCCTAACCCTGAACCTAACCCTAACCCTATCACTTACCCGAAGCCTTACCCTAACCCGTCCCCTAATCCTAACCCGTATCCTAACTCTAACCCGTACACTAACATGTACGCTCAACCTAAACCGTTGTCATGCCCTAACCTGTACCCTAAACTATCCCCGTCCCCTAACCCTAACCCTAACCCTTACCCGAAGCCTTACCCTAACCCGTCCCCTAATCCTAAACCGTACGCAAACACTAAGCCGTACCCTAACACGTATGTTCACCCTAAACCGTTGTCGTACCCTAACCTGTACCCTAAACCATCCCCGTTCCCGTCCCCTAAACCTAACCCTAACCCTATCCCTAACCCTTATCCGAAGCCTTACCCTAACGCGTCCACTAACCCTAACCCGTACGCTAACACCAACTCGTACCCTAACATGTACGCTCACCCTAAACGGTTGTCGTACCCTAACCTGTACCCTAAACCGGCCCCGTTCCCTAACCCTAACACTAAACCTAACCCTTACCCGAAGTCTTATCCTAACCCGTCCCCTAATCCTAATCCGTACGCTAACACTAACACGTACCCTAACACGTATGCTCACCCTAAACCGTTGTCGTACACTAACCTGTACCCTAATCCGTCCCCGTTCCCGTCCCCTAACCCTAACCCTAGCCCTAACCCTAACCTTACCCGAAGCCTTACCCTAAACCGTCCCCAATCCTAACCCGTATGCTAACACTAACCCGTATCCTAACACGTACGCTCAGCCTAAACCGTTGTCGTACACTAACCTGTACCATAAACCGTCCCCTTCCCCTAACCCTAACTCTAACCCTAACCCTAACTGTAACCCTTACCCGAAGCCTTACCCTAACCCTTCCCCTAATCCTAACCCGTATGCTAACACTAACACGTACTCTAACAGGTACGCTCAACATGAACAGTTGTCGTACACTAAACTGTACCCTAAACGAACCCCATCCCTTAACCCTAACCCTAACCCTAACCCTTACCCGAAGCCTTACCCTAACCCGTCCCCTAATCCTAAACTGTTCGCTAACACTAACCCATACCATAACATGTACGCTCAACCTAAACCGTTGTCGCACCCTAACCTGTACCCTAAACCGTCCCCGTCCCCGTCCCCTAACCCTAACCCTAGCCCTAATCCTAACCCTTACCCAAAGCCTTAGCCTAACCCGTCCCCTAATCCTAAAGTGTACGCTAACACTAACGTGTACCCTAACACGTACGCTCACCCTAAACCGTTGTCTTACCCTAACTTCTACCTTAAACCATCCCCGTCCCCTAACCCTACTGCTAACCCTAACCCTTACCGGAAGCCTTACCCTAACCCGTCCCTTAATCCTAACACGCACGCTAACACTAAACCGTACCCTAACACGTACGCTCACCCTAAACCATTGTCGTACCCTAACCTGTACCCTAAACGGTCCCCGTCCCCTAACCCTAAACCTAACCCTAACCCTAACCCTTACCCGTAGCCTTACCCTAATCCGTCCCCTAATACTAACCCGTACGCTAACACTAACCCGTACCCTAACACGTACGCTCACCCTAAACCTTTTTCGTACCCTAACCTGTACCCTAAACTGTCCCCATCCCTGTCCCCTAACCCTAAACCTAACCCTAACCCTATCACTTACCCGAAGCCTTACCCTAACCCGTCCCCTAATCCTAACCCGTATACTAACTCTAACCCGTACACTAACATGTACGCTCAACCTAAACCGTTGTCATACCCTAATCTGTACCCTAAACCATCCCCGTCCCCTAACTCTAACCCTAACCCTTACCCGAAGCCTTACCCTAACCCGTCCCCTAATCCTAATCCGTACGCTAACACTAAGCCGTACCCTAACACGTATGCTAACCCTAAACCATTGTCGTACCCTAACCTGTACCCTAAACCATCCCCGTCCCCGTTCCCTAACCCTAACCCTAACCCTAAGCTTACCCGAAGCCTTACCTTAACCCGCCCCCTAATCCTAACCCGTATGCTAACACTAACCCGTACCCTAACACGTACGCTCACCCTAAACCGTTGTCATACCCTAACCTGTACCGTAAACCGTCCCCTTCCCCTAACCCTAACCCTAACCCTTTTCCGAAGCCTTACCTTAACACGTCCACTAATCCTAACCCGTACGCTAACACCAACTCGTACCCTAACACGTATGCTCACCCTAAACCGTTGTCGTACCCTAACCTGTACCCTAAACTGGCCCCGTCCCCTAACCCTAACCCTAAACCTAACCCTAACCCTTACCCGAAGCCTTACCCTAACCCGTCCCCTAATCCTAATCCGTACGCTAACACTATCCCATAACCTAACACGTACGCTCACCCTAAACCATTGTCCTACCCTAACCTGTACCCTAAACCATCCCCGTCCTCTAACCCTAACCCTTGCCAGAAGCCTTACCCTAACCCATCACCTAATACTAACCCGTACGCTAACACTAACTCCTACGCTAACAGTAACCCGTACCCTAACACGTACGCTCAGCCTAAACCGTTGTCGTACACAAACTTGTACCCTAAACCGTCCCCGTCCCCTAACCCTAACCCTAACACTTACCCGAAGCCTTACCCTAACCCGTCCCATAATCCTAACCCGTACGATAACACTAACCCGTACCCTAACACGTACGCTCACCCTAAACCGTTGTCGTTGCCTACCCTGTACCCTAAACCATCCCCGTCCCCTAACCCTAACACTAAACCTAACCCTAACACTTACCCGAAGCCTTACCCTAATACGTCCCTTAATCCTAAACCGTACGCTACCAATAACCAATACCCTAACACATACGCTCACCCTAAACCGTTGTCATACGCTAACCTCTACCCTAAACCGTCCCCATCACCTAACCTTAACCCATACACTAACACTTACCCGAAGCCTTACCCTAACCCGTCCACTAACCCTAACTGGTACGCTAACACTAACCCGTACCCTAACACGTACGCTCACCCTAAACCGTTGTCGTACGCTAACCCTAAACCGTCCCCTCCCCTCACCCTAACCCTAACCTTAACCATAAACCTTACCCGAAGCCTTACCCAAACACGTCCCTAATCCTAACACGTACGCTCACCCTAAACCATTGTCATGCACTAACCTGTACCCTAAACCATCCCCGTCCCCTAACCCTAAACCTAACCCTTACCAGAAGCCTTACCCTAACCCTTCCCCTAATACTAACCAGTCCGCTAACACTAACTCATACGCTAACACTAACCTGTACCCTAACACGTACGCTCACCCTAAACCTTTGTCATACACTAACCTGTAACCTAAACCGTCCCCGTCCCCTAACCCTTACCCGAAACCTTACCCTAACCCGTACCCTAATCCTAACCTGTATGCTAACACTAACCCATACCCTAACACGTACACTCACCCTAAAATTTGTCGTAACCTAACCTGTACCCTAAACCATCCTCGTCCGCTAACCCTAACCCTAACCACAACCCTTACCCGAAGCCTTACCCTAACACATCCCCTAATCCTAACCCGTATGCTAACACTAACCTCTACCCTAACATGTACGCTCACCCTAAACCGTTGTCGTACCCTAACCTGTACCCTAAACAGTTCCCGTCCCCTAACCCTAAACCTAACCCTAACCCTTACCTGAAGCCTTACCCTAACCCGTCCCCTAATCCTAACCCATACGCTAACACTAACCAGTACCCTAACACATACACTCAAACTAAATATAATATATAATGTAAATATATATATATATATATATAATATATTGTAATATATTCAGGAAAATACGCATACGCTCTTTTTGGCCAACCAAGAAAGCGTGTAAAGGAAATCTGCACCAAAATGAAGTCTCACTGCCCCCCGGTCAAAAGGGCCATGTGAAAAAAGTGTAAAATCCAGAAAGGCAGCACAGGCCATGGAGAACAGGGAGCCTTGTTATGCTGATGGGCGGGATGTAAATTGCCAACAGCCACTCTGGAGAAGTGTATGGTGTTTCCTGGAACAGCTAAAAAACAAAGCAACGGAGCCTACAGCACTTCCACTTATGGTCCTATAGCTCAGGGAAATTAAAATCAAAAACACACAGCCACCCCACAGTTTCGGACGGCTCTGTTTACAAGAACCTCGTCTACGGTACAAGTTAAATATCCCAGAACGTGAAAAATGGATAAAGAAGTTGTGGTATGTACGTACAATGGAATATCACTCAGCAATGAAATCTATGTCATCAGGCCCTCGTGGCATAATGAGTGGATTCAGGTACGATGATTCTAAGTGAAATGAGTCACACAGAAAATGAAACATCATAAGATATCACTAATAAAAGGAATGTAAACTTGGCTGCACATGAACTGAATTACAAAACAGAACAGGGTCTCAAATTTAGAAAACCAACTTATGCTTGCTTAAGGGGAAAGGTGAGTTGGGGTGCTGCATAAAACCAGAGATAGAAATTAGCACAGATACCTTTCCATAAGCCAAATATGTAATTGTCAAGACCTACCCCTTGCTCAACGAAATGGACTAAACACCCCATATTCAACGACTAGGAATACACCTGACTAGTAAGAATCTTCAAACCCATGGATTTATATGTCTCCGTAAGAGAATGAAGCGTGTGTACAGAGGCATGAATGCAGCAGAGAAACTCCGATAAACCCCATTATCAAAATGAATTACAAAAACAAAACTCAAGGACAGTGAAATAGAGAGCAATTCTTAAATAATTCATTCAAGGGTTGTGATGCAACCTGGATTTACCACATCTACACCCAGAGCTGAGTGAGACATAAGGTTGGGCACTTTGGGCTGATAGCATTGGTGAGGTTCGATGAGCAAATGCAGACCCTTTGAAGTCATACTGCATGGTACCCATTCCATGGGTCCCATTCTCCAGGTTTAACGAATTCTTCCTTCAGCTAAAACATGCATGGGAAACCCACAGTATGGTGCACCGAGGGACCGGCAAACGTTTTCAAATGCATCTCAGTTTTCGTCCCCTTTTACTCGGGTTCACCATTCCAGACCCTTTACTAACACTCTCCCCACTTGGAGAGTCAGTGCCTTTAACCTCCTGTTTGGCACAGTTTGCAATTTCTGCGCAAGATGAACAGGAATAGGGAGAACCAATGAGAGACTAGCTTTAGGTGTCTGCACGGGCAAATGTAACGCTCATTTCCCACCAGGAAGAGGAATTAACCAAAGGCTCAGCATGCCGTGCCAGAACCAGATTAGGGCCTGAAGCAATCCTGCGGGTTTGCGGCCAGCTCACAAGATAGCGAGTTGAAGAAAGGAGCTCAGGGGCACTGTAACTCACAAACCTGCAGAGTTATAAATGACAGCTATCGTCCAAAAATATATTGAAGGAAGGCTGCGAAGAGGACTTGTAAGTGGGGCAGAATTGCAGGATAACGATTTCAGGAGGTAGACGGGAATGGCATTTAAAGCATAGGAAAAGAGGCAGAACGTCGACAATGATGCTCTTGGCCAAAAAGGGCGTATGCGTTTTTTCCTGAATATATTCAGGAAAAAACGCATACGCCCTTTTTGGCCAACCAAGCAAGCATGTTAAAGAAATCTGCACTACAATGAAGTCTCACTGCCCCCCGGTCAAAAGGGCCATGTGAAAAAAGTGTAAAATCCAGAAAGGCATCAGAGGCCATGGAGAACAGGAAGCCTTGTTATGCTGATGGGCGGGATGTAAATTGCCAACAGCCACTCTGGAGAAGTGTACGGTGTTTCCTGGAACAGCTAAAAAACAAAGCAACGGAGCCTACGGCACTTCCACTTATGGTCCTATAGCTTAGGGAAATTAAAATCAAAAACACACAGCCACCCCAAAGTTTCGGACGGCTCTGTTTACAAGAACCTCGTCTACGGTACAAGTTTAATATCCCAGAACGTGAAAAATGGATAAAGAAGTTGTGGTACGTACGTACAATGGAATATCACTCAGCAATGAAATCTATGTCATCAGGCCCGTCGCGGCATAAGGAGTGGATTTAGGTACGATGATTCTAAGTGAAATGAGTCACACAGAAAATGAAACATCATAAGATATCACTAATAAAAGGAATGTAAACTTGGCTACACATGAACTGAATTACAAAACAGAACAGGGTCTCAAATTTAGAAAAGCAACTTATGCTTGCTTAAGGGGAAAGGTGAGTTGGGGTGCTGCATAAAACCAGAGATTGAAATTAGCACAGATACCTTTCCATCAGCCAAATATGTAATTGTCAAGACCTACCCCTTGCTCAACGAAATGGACTAAACACCCCATATTCAACGACTAGGAATACACCTGACTAGTAAGAATCTTCAAACCCATGGATTTATATGTCTCCGTAAGAGAATGAAGCGTGTGTACAGAGGCATGAATGCAGCAGAGAAAATCCGATAAATCCCATTATCAAAATGAATTACAAAAACAAAACACAAGGACAGTGAAATAGAGAGCAATTCTTAAATAATTCATTCAGGGCTTGTGATGCAACCTGGATTTACCACATCTACACCAGAGCTGAGTGAGACATAAGGTTGGGCACTTCGGGCTGATAGCATTGGTGAGGTTCGATGAGCAAATGCAGACCCTTTGAAGTCATACTGCATGGTACCCATTCCATGGGTCCCATCTCTCCAGGTTTAACGAATTCTTCCTTCAGCTAAAACATGCGTGGGAAACCCACAGTATGGTGCACCGAGGGACCGGCAAACGTTTTCAAATGCATCTCAGTTTTCGTCCCCTTTTACTCGGGTTCACCATTCCAGACCCTTTACTAACACTCTCCCCACTTGGAGAGTCAGTGCCTTTAACCTCCTGTTTGGCACAGTTTGCAATTTCTGCACAAGATGAACAAGAATAGGGAGAACCAATGAGAGACTAGCTTTAGGTGTCTGCACGGGCAAATGGAACGCTCATTTCCCACCAGGAAGAGGAATTAACCACAGGCTCAGCATGCCGTGCCGGAACCAGATTAGGGCCTGAAGCAATCCTGCGGGTTTGCGGCCAGCTCACAAGATAGCGAGTTGAAGAAAGGAGCTCAGGGGCACTGTAACTCACAAACCTGCAGAGTTATAAATGACAGCTATCGTCCAAAAATATATTGAAGGAAGGCTGCGAAGAGGACTTGTAAGTGGGGCAGAATTGCAGGATAACGATTTCAGGAGGTAGACGGGAATTGCATTTAAAACATAGGAAGAGAGGCAGAATGTCGACAATGATGCTCTTGGCCAAAAAGGGCGTATGCGTTTTTTCCTGAATATATTCAGGAAAAAACGCATACGCCCTTTTTGGCCAACCAAGCAAGCATGTTAAAGAAATCTGCACTACAATGAAGTCTCACTACCCCCCGGTCAAAAGGGCCATGTGAAAAAAGTGTAAAATCCAGAAAGGCAGCACTGGCCATGGAGAACAGGGAGCCTTGTTCTGCTGATGGGCGGGATGTAAATTGCCAACAGCCAGCCACTCTGGAGAAGTGTATGGTGTTTCCTGGAACAGCTAAAAAACAAAGCAACGGAGCCTACGGCATTTCCACTTATGGTCCTATAGCTTAGGGAAATTAAAATCAAAAACACACAGCCACCGCAAAGTTTCGGATGGCTCTGTTTACAAGAACCTCGTCTACGGTACAAGTTTAATATCCCAGAACGTGAAAAATGGATAAAGAAGTTGTGGTACGTACGTACAATGGAATATCACTCAGCAATGAAATCTATGTCATCAGGCCCGTCGCGGCATAATGAGTGGATTCAGGTACGATGATTCTAAGTGAAATGAGTCACACAGAAAATGAAACATCATAAGATATCACTAATACAAGGAATGTAAACTTGGCTACACATGAACTGAATTACAAAACAGAACAGGGTCTCAAATTTAGAAAACCAACTTATGCTTGCTTAAGGGGAAAGGTGAGTTGGAGTGTTGCATAAAACCAGAGATAGAAATTAGCACAGATAACTTTCCATAAGCCAAACATGTAATTGTCAAGACCTACCCCTTGCTCAACGAAATGGACTAAACACCCCGTATTCAACGACTAGGAATACACCTGACTAGTAAGAATCTTCAAACCCATGGATTTATATGTCTCCGTAAGAGAATGAAGCGTGTGTACAGAGGCATGAATACAGCAGAGAAAATCCGATAAATCCCATTATCAAAATGAATTACAAAAACAAAACACAAGGACATTGAAATAGAGAGCAATTTTTAAATAATTCATTCAGGGCTTGTGATGCAACCTGGATTTACCACATCTACACCTAGAGCTGAGTGAGACATAAGGTTGGGCACTTCGGGCTGATAGCATTGGTGAGGTTCGATGAGCAAATGCAGACCCTTTGAAGTCATACTGCATGGTACCCATTCCATGGGTCCATTCTCTCCAGGTTTAACGAATTCTTCCTTCAGCTAAAACATGCATGGGAAACCCACAGTATGGTGCACCGAGGGACCGGCAAACGTTTTCAAATGCATCTCAGTTTTCGTCCCCTTTTACTCGGGTTCACCATTCCAGACCCTTTACTAACACTCTCCCCACTTGGAGAGTCAGTGCCTTTAACCTCCTGTTTGGCACAGTTTGCAATTTCTGCGCAAGATGAACAGGAATAGGGAGAACAAATGAGAGACTAGCTTTAGGTGTCTGCACGGGCAAATGTAATGCTCATTTCCCACCAGGAAGAGGAATTAACCACAGGCTCAGCATGCCGTGCCGGAACCAGATTAGGGCCTGAAGCAATCCTGCGGGTTTGCGGCCAGCTCACAAGATAGCGAGTTGAAGAAAGGAGCTCAGGGGCACTGTAACTCACAAACCAGCAGAGTTAAAAATGACAGCTATCGTCCAAAAATATATTGAAGGAAGGCTGCGAAGAGGACTTGTAAGTGGGGCAGAATTGCAGGATAACGATTTCAGGAGGTAGACGGGAATTGCATTTAAAGCATAGGAAAAGAGGCAGAACGTCGATAATGATGCTCTTGGCCAAGAAGGGCGTATGCGTTTTTTCCTGAATATATTCAGGAAAATACGCATACGACCTTTTTGGCCAACCAAGCAAGCATGTTAAAGAAATCTGCACTACAATGAAGTCTCACTGCCCCCCGGTCAAAAGGGCCATGTGAAAAAAGTGTAAAATCCAGAAAGGCAGCACAGGCCATGGAGAACAGGGAGCCTTGTTATGCTGATGGGCGGGATGTAAATTGCCAACAGCCAGCCACTCTGGAGAAGTGTATGGTGTTTCCTGGAACAGCTAAAAAACAAAGCAACGGAGCCTACGGCACTTCCACTTATGGTCCTATAGCTTAGGGAAATTAAAATCAAAAACACACAGCCACCCCAAAGTTTCGGACGGCTCTGTTTACAAGAACCTCGTCTACGGTACAAGTTTAATATCCCAGAACGTGAAAAATGGATAAAGAAGTTGTGGTACGTACGTACAATGGAATATCACTCAGCAATGAAATCTATGTCATCAGGCCCGTCGCGGCATAATGAGTGGATTCAGGTACGATGATTCTAAGTGAAATGAGTCACACAGAAAATGAAACATCATAAGATATCACTAATACAAGGAATGTAAACTTGGCTACACATGAACTGAATTACAAAACAGAACAGGGTCTCAAATTTAGAAAACCAACTTATGCTTGCTTAAGGGGAAAGGTGAGTTGGAGTGTTGCATAAAACCAGAGATAGAAATTAGCACAGATAACTTTCCATAAGCCAAACATGTAATTGTCAAGACCTACCCCTTGCTCAACGAAATGGACTAAACACCCCATATTCAACGACTAGGAATACACCTGACTAGTAAGAATCTTCAAACCCATGGATTTATATGTCTCCGTAAGAGAATGAAGCGTGTGTACAGAGGCATGAATGCAGCAGAGAAAATCCGATAAATCCCATTATCAAAATGAATTACAAAAACAAAACACAAGGACATTGAAATAGAGAGCAATTCTTAAATAATTCATTCAGGGCTTGTGATGCAACCTGGATTTACCACATCTACACCCAGAGCTGAGTGAGACATAAGGTTGGGCACTTCGGGCTGATAGCATTGGTGAGGTTCGATGAGCAAATGCAGACCCTTTGAAGTCATACTGCATGGTACCCATTCCATGGGTCCATTCTCTCCAGGTTTAACGAATTCTTCCTTCAGCTAAAACATGCGTGGGAAACCCACAGTATGGTGCACCGAGGGACCGGCAAACGTTTTCAAATGCATCTCAGTTTTCGTCCCCTTTTACTCGGGTTCACCATTCCAGACCCTTTACTAACACTCTCCCCACTTGGAGAGTCAGTGCCTTTAACCTCCTGTTTGGCACAGTTTGCAATTTCTGCGCAAGATGAACAGGAATAGGGAGAACAAATGAGAGAGTAGCTTTAGGTGTCTGCACGGGCAAATGTAATGCTCATTTCCCACCAGGAAGAGGAATTAACCACAGGCTCAGCATGCCGTGCCGGAACCAGATTAGGGCCTGAAGCAATCCTGCGGGTTTGCGGCCAGCTCACAAGATAGCGAGTTGAAGAAAGGAGCTCAGGGGCACTGTAACTCACAAACCTGCAGAGTTATAAATGACAGCTATCGTCCAAAAATATATTGAAGGAAGGCTGCGAAGAGGACTTGTAAGTGGGGCAGAATTGCAGGATAACGATTTCAGGAGGTAGACGGGAATTGCATTTAAAGCATAGGAAAAGAGGCAGAACGTCGACAATGATGCTCTTGGCCAAAAAGAGCGTATGCGTTTTTTCCTGAATATATTCAGGAAAAAACGCATACGCCCTTTTTGGCCAACCAAGCAAGCATGTTAAAGAAATCTGCACTAAAATGAAGTCTCACTGCCCCCCGGTCAAAAGGGCCATGGGAAAAAAGTGTAAAATCCAGAAAGGCAGCACAGGCCATGGAGAACAGGGAGCCTTGTTATGCTGATGGGCGGGATGTAAATTGCCAACAGCCACTCTGGAGAAGTGTATGGTGTTTCCTGGAACAGCTAAAAAACAAAGCAACGGAGCCTACGGCACTTCCACTTATGGTCCTATAGCTTAGGGAAATTAAAATCAAAAACACACAGCCACCCCAAAGTTTCGGACGGCTCTGTTTACAAGAACCTCGTCTACGGTACAAGTTAAATATCCCAGAACGTGAAAAATGGATAAAGAAGTTGTGGTACGTACGTACAATGGAATATCACTCAGCAATGAAATCTATGTCATCAGGCCCGTCGCGGCATAATGAGTGGATTCAGGTACGATGATTCTAAGTGAAATGAGTCACACAGAAAATGAAACATCATAAGATATCACTAATACAAGGAATGTAAACTTGGCTACACATGAACTGAATTACAAAACAGAACAGGGTCTCAAATTTAGAAAACCAACTTATGCTTGCTTAAGGGGAAAGGTGAGTTGGGGTGCTGCATAAAACCAGAGATAGAAATTAGCACAGATACCTTTCCATAAGCCAAATATGTAATTGTCAAGACCTACCCCTTGCTCAACGAAATGGACTAAACACCCCATATTCAACGACTAGGAATACACCTGACTAGTAAGAATCTTCAAACCCATGCATTTATATGTCTCCGTAAGAGAATGAAGCGTGTGTACAGAGGAATGAATGCAGCAGAGAAAATCCGATAAATCCCATTATCAAAATGAATTACAAAAACAAAACACAAGGACAGTGAAATAGAGAGCAATTCTTAAATAATTCATTCAGGGCTTGTGATGCAACCTGGATTTACCACATCTACACCCAGAGCTGAGTGAGACATAAGGTTGGGCACTTCGGGCTGATAGCATTGGTGAGGTTCGATGAGCAAATGCAGACCCTTTGAAGTCATACTGCATGGTACCCATTCCATGGGTCCCATCTCTCCAGGTTTAACGAATTCTTCCTTCAGCTAAAACATGCGTGGGAAACCCACAGTATGGTGCACCGAGGGACCGGCAAACATTTTCAAATGCATCTCAGTTTTCGTCCCCTTTTACTCGGGTTCACCATTCCAGACCCTTTACTAACACTCTCCCCACTTGGAGAGTCAGTGCCTTTAACCTCCTGTTTGGCACAGTTTGCAATTTCTGCGCAAGATGAACAGGAATAGGGAGAACCAATGAGAGACTAGATTTAGGTGTCTGCACGGGCAAATGTAACGCTCATTTCCCACCAGGAAGAGGAATTAACCACAGGCTCAGCATGCCGTGCCGGAACCAGATTAGGGCCTGAAGCAATCCTGCGGGTTTGCGGCCAGCTCACAAGATAGCGAGTTGAAGAAAGGAGCTCAGGGGCACTGTAACTCACAAACCTGCAGAGTTATAAATGACAGCTATCGTCCAAAAATATATTGAAGGAAGGCTGCGAAGAGGACTTGTAAGTGGAGCAGAATTGCAGGATAACGATTTCAGGAGGTAGACGGGAATTGCATTTAAAGCATAGGAAGAGAGGCAGAACGTCGACAATGATGCTCTTGGCCAAAAAGGGCGTATGCGTTTTTTCCTGAATATATTCAGGAAAAAACGCATACGCCCTTTTTGGCCAACCAAGCAAGCATGTTAAAGAAATCTGCACTACAATGAAGTCTCACTGCCCCCCGGTCAAAAGGGCCATGTGAAAAAAGTGTAAAATCCAGAAAGGCAGCACAGGCCATGGAGAACAGGGAGCCTTGTTCTGCTGATGGGCGGGATGTAAATTGCCAACAGCCAGCCACTCTGGAGAAGTGTATGGTGTTTCCTGGAACAGCTAAAAAACAAAGCAACGGAGCCTACGGCATTTCCACTTATGGTCCTATAGCTTAGGGAAATTAAAATCAAAAACACACAGCCACCGCAAAGTTTCGGACGGCTCTGTTTACAAGAACCTCGTCTACGGTACAAGTTTAATATCCCAGAACGTGAAAAATGGATAAAGAAGTTGTGGTACGTACGTACAATGGAATATCACTCAGCAATGAAATCTATGTCATCAGGCCCGTCGCGGCATAATGAGTGGATTCAGGTACGATGATTCTAAGTGAAATGAGTCACACAGAAAATGAAACATCATAAGATATCACTAATACAAGGAATGTAAACTTGGCTACACATGAACTGAATTACAAAACAGAACAGGGTCTCAAATTTAGAAAACCAACTTATGCTTGCTTAAGGGGAAAGGTGAGTTGGAGTGTTGCATAAAACCAGAGATAGAAATTAGCACAGATAACTTTCCATAAGCCAAACATGTAATTGTCAAGACCTACCCCTTGCTCAACGAAATGGACTAAACACCCCATATTCAACGACTAGGAATACACCTGACTAGTAAGAATCTTCAAACCCATGGATTTATATGTCTCCGTAAGAGAATGAAGCGTGTGTACAGAGGCATGAATGCAGCAGAGAAAATCCGATAAATCCCATTATCAAAATGAATTACAAAAACAAAACACAAGGACATTGAAATAGAGAGCAATTCTTAAATAATTCATTCAGGGCTTGTGATGCAACCTGGATTTACCACATCTACACCCAGAGCTGAGTGAGACATAAGGTTGGGCACTTCGGGCTGATAGCATTGGTGAGGTTCGATGAGCAAATGCAGACCCTTTGAAGTCATACTGCATGGTACCAATTCCAAGGGTCCATTCTCTCCAGGTTTAACGAATTCTTCCTTCAGCTAAAACATGCGTGGGAAACCCACAGTATGGTGCACCGAGGGACCGGCAAACGTTTTCAAATGCATCTCAGTTTTCGTCCCCTTTTACTCGGGTTCACCATTCCAGACCCTTTACTAACACTCTCCCCACTTGGAGAGTCAGTGCCTTTAACCTCCTGTTTGGCACAGTTTGCAATTTCTGCGCAAGATGAACAGGAATAGGGAGAACAAATGAGAGACTAGCTTTAGGTGTCTGCACGGGCAAATGTAATGCTCATTTCCCACCAGTAAGAGGAATTAACCACAGGCTCAGCATGCCGTGCCGGAACCAGATTAGGGCCTGAAGCAATCCTGCGGGTTTGCGGCCAGCTCACAAGATAGCGAGTTGAAGAAAGGAGCTCAGGGGCACTGTAACTCACAAACCTGCAGAGTTATAAATGACAGCTATCGTCCAAAAATATATTGAAGGAAGGCTGCGAAGAGGACTTGTAAGTGGGGCAGAATTGCAGGATAACGATTTCAGGAGGTAGACGGGAATTGCATTTAAAGCATAGGAAAAGAGGCAGAACGTCGACAATGATGCTCTTGGCCAAAAAGAGCGTATGCGTTTTTTCCTGAATATATTCAGGAAAAAACGCATACGCCCTTTTTGGCCAACCAAGCAAGCATGTTAAAGAAATCTGCACTAAAATGAAGTCTCACTGCCCCCCGGTCAAAAGGGCCATGTGAAAAAAGTGTAAAATCCAGAAAGGCAGCACAGGCCATGGAGAACAGGGAGCCTTGTTATGCTGATGGGCGGGATGTAAATTGCCAACAGCCACTCTGGAGAAGTGTATGGTGTTTCCTGGAACAGCTAAAAAACAAAGCAACGGAGCCTACGGCACTTCCACTTATGGTCCTATAGCTTAGGGAAATTAAAATCAAAAACACACAGCCACCCCAAAGTTTCGGACGGCTCTGTTTACAAGAACCTCGTCTACGGTACAAGTTAAATATCCCAGAACGTGAAAAATGGAAAAAGAAGTTGTGGTACGTACGTACAATGGAATATCACTCAGCAATGAAATCTATGTCATCAGGCCCGTCGTGGAATAATGAGTGGATTCAGGTATGATGATTCTAAGTGAAATGAGTCACACAGAAAATGAAACATCATAAGATATCACTAATACAAGGAATGAAAACTTGGCTACACATGAACTGAATTACAAAACAGAACAGGGTCTCAAATTTAGAAAACCAACTTATGCTTGCTTAAGGGGAAAGGTGAGTTGGGGTGCTGCATAAAACCAGAGATAGAAATTAGCACAGATACCTTTCCATAAGCCAAATATGTAATTGTCAAGACCTACCCCTTGCTCAACGAAATGGACTAAACACCCCATATTCAATGACTAGGAATACACCTGACTAGTAAGAATCTTCAAACCCATGGGTTTATATGTCTCCGTAAGAGAATGAAGCGTGTGTACAGAGGCATGAATGCAGCAGAGAAAATCCGATAAATCCCATTATCAAAATGAATTACAAAAACAAAACACAAGGACAGTGAAATAGAGAGCAATTCTTAAATAATTCATTCAGGGCTTGTGATGCAACCTGGATTTACCACATCTACACCCAGAGCTGAGTGAGACATAAGGTTGGGCACTTCGGGCTGATAGCATTGGTGAGGTTCGATGAGCAAATGCAGACCCTTTGAAGTCATACTGCATGGTACCCATTCCATGGGTCCCATCTCTCCAGGTTTAACGAATTCTTCCTTCAGCTAAAACATGCGTGGGAAACCCACAGTATGGTGCACCGAGGGACCGGCAAACATGTTCAAATGCATCTCAGTTTTCGTCCCCTTTTACTCGGGTTCACCATTCCAGACCCTTTACTAACACTCTCCCCACTTGGAGAGTCAGTGCCTTTAACCTCCTGTTTGGCACAGTTTGCAATTTCTGCGCAAGATGAACAGGAATAGGGAGAACCAATGAGAGACTAGCTTTAGGTGTCTGCACGGGCAAATGTAACGCTCATTTACCACCAGGAAGAGGAATTAACCACAGGCGCAGCATGCCGTGCCGGAACCAGATTAGGGCCTGAAGCAATCCTGCGGGTTTGCGGCCAGCTCACAAGATAGCGAGTTGAAGTAAGGAGCTCAGGGACACTGTAACTCACAAACCTGCAGAGTTATAAATGACAGCTATCGTCCAAAAATATATTGAAGGAAGGCTGCGAAGAGGACTTGTAAGTGGGGCAGAATTGCAGGATAACGATTTCAGGAGGTAGACGGGAATTGCATTTAAAGCATAGGAAAAGAGGCAGAACGTCGACAATGATGCTCTTGGCCAAAAAGGGCATATGCGTTTTTTCCTGAATATATTCAGGAAAAAACGCATACGCCCTTTTTGGCCAACCAAGCAAGCATGTTAAAGAAATCTGCACAACAATGAAGTCTCACTGCCCCCCGGTCAAAAGGGCCATGTGAAAGAAGTGTAAAATCCAGAAAGGCAGCACAGGCCATGGAGAACAGGGAGCCTTGTTATGCTGATGGGCGGGATGTAAATTGCCAACAGCCACTCTGGAGAAGTGTATGGTGTTTCCTGGAACAGCTAAAAAACAAAGCAACGGAGCCTACGGCACTTCCACTTATGGTCCTATAGCTTAGGGAAATTAAAATCAAAAACACACAGCCACCCCAAAGTTTCGGACGGCTCTGTTTACAAGAACCTCGTCTACGGTACAAGTTAAATATCCCAGAACGTGAAAAATGGATAAAGAAGTTGTGGTACGTACGTACAATGGAATATCACTCAGCAATGAAATCTATGTCATCAGGCCCGTCGCGGCATAATGAGTGGATTCAGGTACGATGATTCTAAGTGAAATGAGTCACACAGAAAATGAAACATCATAAGATATCACTAATACAAGGAATGTAAACTTGGCTACACATGAACTGAGTTACAAAACAGAACAGGGTCTCAAATTAAAAAACCAACTTATGCTTGCTTAAGGGGAAAGTTGAGTTGGGGTGCTGCATAAAACCAGAGATTGAAATTAGCACAGATACCTTTCCATCAGCCAAATATGTAATTGTCAAGACCTACCCCTTGCTCAACGAAATGGACTAAACACCCCATATTCAACGACTAGGAATACACCTGACTAGTAAGAATCTTCAAACCCATGGATTTATATGTCTCCGTAAGAGAATGAAGCGTGTGTACAGAGGCATGAATGCAGCAGAGAAAATCCGATAAATCCCATTATCAAAATGAATTACAGAAACAAAACACAAGGACAGTGAAATAGAGAGCAATTCTTAAACAATTCATTCAGGGCTTGTGATGCAACCTGGATTTACCACATCTACACCCAGAGCTGAGTGAGACATAAGGTTGGGCACTTCGGGCTGATAGCATTGGTGAGGTTCGATGAGCAAATGCAGACCCTTTGAAGTCATACTGCATGGTACCCATTCCATGGGTCCCATCTCTCCAGGTTTAACGAATTCTTCCTTCAGCTAAAACATGCGTGGGAAACCCACAGTATGGTGCACCGAGGGACCGGCAAACGTTTTCAAATGCATCTCAGTTTTCGTCCCCTTTTACTCGGGTTCACCATTCCAGACCCTTTACTAACACTCTCCCCACTTGGAGAGTCAGTGCCTTTAACCTCCTGTTTGGCACAGTTTGCAATTTCTGCGCAAGATGAACAGGAATAGGGAGAACCAATGAGAGAATAGCTTTAGGTGACTGCACGGGCAAATGTAACGCTCATTTCCCACCAGGAAGAGGAATTAACCAAAGGCTCAGCATGCCGTGCCGGAACCAGATTAGGGCCTGAAGCAATCCTGCGGGTTTGCGGCCAGCTCACAAGATAGCGAGTTGAAGAAAGGAGCTCAGGGGCACTGTAACTCACAAACCTGCAGAGTTATAAATGACAGCTATCGTCCAAAAATATATTGAAGGAAGGCTGCGAAGAGGACTTGTAAGTGGGGCAGAATTGCAGGATAACGATTTCAGGAGGTAGACGGGAATTGCATTTAAAGCATAGGAAAAGAGGCAGAACGTCGACAATGATGCTCTTGGCCAAAAAGAGCGTATGCGTTTTTTCCTGAATATATTCAGGAAAAAACGCATACGCCCTTTTTGGCCAACCAAGCAAGCATGTTAAAGAAATCTGCACTAAAATGAAGTCTCACTGCCCCCCGGTCAAAAGGGCCATGGGAAAAAAGTGTAAAATCCAGAAAGGCAGCACAGGCCATGGAGAACAGGGAGCCTTGTTATGCTGATGGGCGGGATGTAAATTGCCAACAGCCACTCTGGAGAAGTGTATGGTGTTTCCTGGAACAGCTAAAAAACAAAGCAACGGAGCCTACGGCACTTCCACTTATGGTCCTATAGCTTAGGGAAATTAAAATCAAAAACACACAGCCACCCCAAAGTTTCGGACGGCTCTGTTTACAAGAACCTCGTCTACGGTACAAGTTAAATATCCCAGAACGTGAAAAATGGATAAAGAAGTTGTGGTACGTACGTACAATGGAATATCACTCAGCAATGAAATCTATGTCATCAGGCCCGTCGCGGCATAATGAGTGGATTCAGGTACGATGATTCTAAGTGAAATGAGTCACACAGAAAATGAAACATCATAAGATATCACTAATACAAGGAATGTAAACTTGGCTACACATGAACTGAATTACAAAACAGAACAGGGTCTCAAATTTAGAAAACCAACTTATGCTTGCTTAAGGGGAAAGGTGAGTTGGGGTGCTGCATAAAACCAGAGATAGAAATTAGCACAGATACCTTTCCATAAGCCAAATATGTAATTGTCAAGACCTACCCCTTGCTCAACGAAATGGACTAAACACCCCATATTCAACGACTAGGAATACACCTGACTAGTAAGAATCTTCAAACCCATGCATTTATATGTCTCCGTAAGAGAATGAAGCGTGTGTACAGAGGAATGAATGCAGCAGAGAAAATCCGATAAATCCCATTATCAAAATGAATTACAAAAACAAAACACAAGGACAGTGAAATAGAGAGCAATTCTTAAATAATTCATTCAGGGCTTGTGATGCAACCTGGATTTACCACATCTACACCCAGAGCTGAGTGAGACATAAGGTTGGGCACTTCGGGCTGATAGCATTGGTGAGGTTCGATGAGCAAATGCAGACCCTTTGAAGTCATACTGCATGGTACCCATTCCATGGGTCCCATCTCTCCAGGTTTAACGAATTCTTCCTTCATCTAAAACATGCGTGGGAAACCCACAGTATGGTGCACCGAGGGACCGGCAAACATTTTCAAATGCATCTCAGTTTTCGTCCCCTTTTACTCGGGTTCACCATTCCAGACCCTTTACTAACACTCTCCCCACTTGGAGAGTCAGTGCCTTTAACCTCCTGTTTGGCACAGTTTGCAATTTCTGCGCAAGATGAACAGGAATAGGGAGAACCAATGAGAGACTAGATTTAGGTGTCTGCACGGGCAAATGTAACGCTCATTTCCCACCAGGAAGAGGAATTAACCACAGGCTCAGCATGCCGTGCCGGAACCAGATTAGGGCCTGAAGCAATCCTGCGGGTTTGCGGCCAGCTCACAAGATAGCGAGTTGAAGAAAGGAGCTCAGGGGCACTGTAACTCACAAACCTGCAGAGTTATAAATGACAGCTATCGTCCAAAAATATATTGAAGGAAGGCTGCGAAGAGGACTTGTAAGTGGAGCAGAATTGCAGGATAACGATTTCAGGAGGTAGACGGGAATTGCATTTAAAGCATAGGAAGAGAGGCAGAACGTCGACAATGATGCTCTTGGCCAAAAAGGGCGTATGCGTTTTTTCCTGAATATATTCAGGAAAAAACGCATACGCCCTTTTTGGCCAACCAAGCAAGCATGTTAAAGAAATCTGCACTACAATGAAGTCTCACTGCCCCCCGGTCAAAAGGGCCATGTGAAAAAAGTGTAAAATCCAGAAAGGCAGCACAGGCCATGGAGAACAGGGAGCCTTGTTCTGCTGATGGGCGGGATGTAAATTGCCAACAGCCAGCCACTCTGGAGAAGTGTATGGTGTTTCCTGGAACAGCTAAAAAACAAAGCAACGGAGCCTACGGCATTTCCACTTATGGTCCTATAGCTTAGGGAAATTAAAATCAAAAACACACAGCCACCGCAAAGTTTCGGACGGCTCTGTTTACAAGAACCTCGTCTACGGTACAAGTTTAATATCCCAGAACGTGAAAAATGGATAAAGAAGTTGTGGTACGTACGTACAATGGAATATCACTCAGCAATGAAATCTATGTCATCAGGCCCGTCGCGGCATAATGAGTGGATTCAGGTACGATGATTCTAAGTGAAATGAGTCACACAGAAAATGAAACATCATAAGATATCACTAATACAAGGAATGTAAACTTGGCTACACATGAACTGAATTACAAAACAGAACAGGGTCTCAAATTTAGAAAACCAACTTATGCTTGCTTAAGGGGAAAGGTGAGTTGGAGTGTTGCATAAAACCAGAGATAGAAATTAGCACAGATAACTTTCCATAAGCCAAACATGTAATTGTCAAGACCTACCCCTTGCTCAACGAAATGGACTAAACACCCCATATTCAACGACTAGGAATACACCTGACTAGTAAGAATCTTCAAACCCATGGATTTATATGTCTCCGTAAGAGAATGAAGCGTGTGTACAGAGGCATGAATGCAGCAGAGAAAATCCGATAAATCCCATTATCAAAATGAATTACAAAAACAAAACACAAGGACATTGAAATAGAGAGCAATTCTTAAATAATTCATTCAGGGCTTGTGATGCAACCTGGATTTACCACATCTACACCCAGAGCTGAGTGAGACATAAGGTTGGGCACTTCGGGCTGATAGCATTGGTGAGGTTCGATGAGCAAATGCAGACCCTTTGAAGTCATACTGCATGGTACCAATTCCAAGGGTCCATTCTCTCCAGGTTTAACGAATTCTTCCTTCAGCTAAAACATGCGTGGGAAACCCACAGTATGGTGCACCGAGGGACCGGCAAACGTTTTCAAATGCATCTCAGTTTTCGTCCCCTTTTACTCGGGTTCACCATTCCAGACCCTTTACTAACACTCTCCCCACTTGGAGAGTCAGTGCCTTTAACCTCCTGTTTGGCACAGTTTGCAATTTCTGCGCAAGATGAACAGGAATAGGGAGAACAAATGAGAGACTAGCTTTAGGTGTCTGCAGGGGCAAATGTAATGCTCATTTCCCACCAGTAAGAGGAATTAACCACAGGCTCAGCATGCCGTGCCGGAACCAGATTAGGGCCTGAAGCAATCCTGCGGGTTTGCAGCCAGCTCACAAGATAGCGAGTTGAAGAAAGGAGCTCAGGGGCACTGTAACTCACAAACCTGCAGAGTTATAAATGACAGCTATCGTCCAAAAATATATTGAAGGAAGGCTGCGAAGAGGACTTGTAAGTGGGGCAGAATTGCAGGATAACGATTTCAGGAGGTAGACGGGAATTGCATTTAAAGCATAGGAAAAGAGGCAGAACGTCGACAATGATGCTCTTGGCCAAAAAGAGCGTATGCGTTTTTTCCTGAATATATTCAGGAAAAAACGCATACGCCCTTTTTGGCCAACCAAGCAAGCATGTAAAAGAAATCTGCACAACAATGAAGTCTCACTGCCCCCCGGTCAAAAGGGCCATGTGAAAAAAGTGTAAAATCCAGAAAGGCAGCACAGGCCATGGAGAACAGGGAGCCTTGTTATGCTGATGGGCGGGATGTAAATTGCCAACAGCCACTCTGGAGAAGTGTATGGTGTTTCCTGGAACAGCTAAAAAACAAAGCAACGGAGCCTACGGCACTTCCACTTATGGTCCTATAGCTTAGGGAAATTAAAATCAAAAACACACAGCCACCCCAAAGTTTCGGACGGCTCTGTTTACAAGAACCTCGTCTACGGTACAAGTTAAATATCCCAGAACGTGAAAAATGGAAAAAGAAGTTGTGGTACGTACGTACAATGGAATATCACTCAGCAATGAAATCTATGTCATCAGGCCCGTCGCGGAATAATGAGTGGATTCAGGTATGATGATTCTAAGTGAAATGAGTCACACAGAAAATGAAACATCATAAGATATCACTAATACAAGGAATGAAAACTTGGCTACACATGAACTGAATTACAAAACAGAACAGGGTCTCAAATTTAGAAAACCAACTTATGCTTGCTTAAGGGGAAAGGTGAGTTGGGGTGCTGCATAAAACCAGAGATAGAAATTAGCACAGATACCTTTCCATAAGCCAAATATGTAATTGTCAAGACCTACCCCTTGCTCAACGAAATGGACTAAACACCCCATATTCAATGACTAGGAATACACCTGACTAGTAAGAATCTTCAAACCCATGGATTTATATGTCTCCGTAAGAGAATGAAGCGTGTGTACAGAGGCATGAATGCAGCAGAGAAAATCCGATAAATCCCATTATCAAAATGAATTACAAAAACAAAACACAAGGACAGTGAAATAGAGAGCAATTCTTAAATAATTCATTCAGGGCTTGTGATGCAACCTGGATTTACCACATCTACACCCAGAGCTGAGTGAGACATAAGGTTGGGCACTTCGGGCTGATAGCATTGGTGAGGTTCGATGAGCAAATGCAGACCCTTTGAAGTCATACTGCATGGTACCCATTCCATGGGTCCCATCTCTCCAGGTTTAACGAATTCTTCCTTCAGCTAAAACATGCGTGGGAAACCCACAGTATGGTGCACCGAGGGACCGGCAAACATGTTCAAATGCATCTCAGTTTTCGTCCCCTTTTACTCGGGTTCACCATTCCAGACCCTTTACTAACACTCTCCCCACTTGGAGAGTCAGTGCCTTTAACCTCCTGTTTGGCACAGTTTGCAATTTCTGCGCAAGATGAACAGGAATAGGGAGAACCAATGAGAGACTAGCTTTAGGTGTCTGCACGGGCAAATGTAACGCTCATTTACCACCAGGAAGAGGAATTAACCACAGGCGCAGCATGCCGTGCCGGAACCAGATTAGGGCCTGAAGCAATCCTGCGGGTTTGCGGCCAGCTCACAAGATAGCGAGTTGAAGTAAGGAGCTCAGGGACACTGTAACTCACAAACCTGCAGAGTTATAAATGACAGCTATCGTCCAAAAATATATTGAAGGAAGGCTGCGAAGAGGACTTGTAAGTGGGGCAGAATTGCAGGATAACGATTTCAGGAGGTAGACGGGAATTGCATTTAAAGCATAGGAAAAGAGGCAGAACGTCGACAATGATGCTCTTGGCCAAAAAGGGCGTATGAGTTTTTTCCTGAATATATTCAGGAAAAAACGCATACGCCCTTTTTGGCCAACCAAGCAAGCATGTTAAAGAAATCTGCACTACAATGAAGTCTCACTGCCCCCCGGTCAAAAGGGCCATGTGAAAAAATTGTAAAATCCAGAAAGGCAGCACAGGCCATGGAGAACAGGGAGCCTTGTGCTGCAGATGGGCGGGATGTAAATTGCCAACAGCCACTCTGGAGAAGTGTATGGTGTTTCCTGGAACAGCTAAAAAACAAAGCAACGGAGCCTACGGCACTTCCACTTATGGTCCTATAGCTTAGGGAAATTAAAATCAAAAACACACAGCCACCCCAAAGTTTCGGACGGCTCTGTTTACAAGAACCTCGTCTACGGTACAAGTTAAATATCCCAGCACGTGAAAAATGGATAAAGAAGTTGTGGTACCTACGTACAATGGAATATCACTCAGCAATGAAATCTATGTCATCAGGCCCTCGCGGCATAATGAGTGGATTCAGGTACGATGATTCTAAGTGAAATTAGTCACACAGAAAATGAAACATCATAAGATATCACTAATACAAGGAATGTAAACTTGGCTAAACATGAACTGAATTACAAAACAGAACAGGGTCTCAAATTTAGAAAACCAACTTATGCTTGCTTAAGGGGAAAGGTGAGTTGGGGTGCTGCATAAAACCAGAGATAGAAATTAGCACAGATACCTTTCCATCAGCCAAATATGTAATTGTCAAGACCTACCCCTTGCTCAACGAAATGGACTAAACACCCCATATTCAACGACTAGGAATACACCTGACTAGTAAGAATCTTCAAACCCATGGATTTATATGTCTCCGTAAGAGAATGAAGCGTGTGTACAGAGGCATGAATGCAGCAGAGAAAATCCGATAAATCCCATTATCAAAATGAATTACAAAAACAAAACACAAGGACAGTGAAATAGAGAGCAATTCTTAAATAATTCATTCAGGGCTTGTGATGCAACCTGGATTTACCACATCTACACCCAGAGCTGAGTGAGACATAAGGTTGGGCACTTCGGGCTGATAGCATTGGTGAGGTTCGATGAGCAAATGCAGACCCTTTGAAGTCATACTGCATGGTACCCATTCCATGGGTCCCATCTCTCCAGCTTTAACGAATTCTTCCTTCAGCGAAAACATGCGTGGGAAACCCACAGTATGGTGCACCGAGGGACCGGCAAACGTTTTCAAATGCATCTCAGTTTTCGTCCCCTTTTACTCGGGTTCACCATTCCAGACCCTTTACTAACACTCTCCCCACTTGGAGAGTCAGTGCCTTTAACCTCCTGTTTGGCACATTTTGCAATTTCTGCGCAAGATGAACAGGAATAGGGAGAACCAATGAGAGACTAGCTTTAGGTGTCTGCACGGGCAAATGTAACGCTCATTTCCCACCAGGAAGAGGAATTAACCACAGGCTCAGCATGCCGTGCTGGAACCAGATTAGGGCCTGAAGCAATCCTGCGGGTTTGCGGCCAGCTCACAAGATAGCGAGTTGAAGAAAGGAGCTCAGGGGCACTGTAACTCACAAACCTGCAGAGTTATAAATGACAGCTATCGTCCAAAAATATATTGAAGGAAGGCTGCGAAGAGGACTTGTAAGTGGGGCAGAATTGCAGGATAACGATTTCAGGAGGTAGAAGGGAATTGCATTTAAAGCATAGGAAAAGAGGCAGAACGTTGACAATGATGCTCTTGGCCAAAAAGGGCGTATGCGTTTTTTCCTGAATATATTCAGGAAAAAACGCATACGCCCTTTTTGGCCAACCAAGCAAGCATGTTAAAGAAATCTGCACTACAATGAAGTCTCACTGCCCCCCGGTCAAAAGGGCCATGTGAAAAAAGTGTAAAATCCAGAAAGGCAGCACAGGCCATGGAGAACAGGGAGCCTTGTTATGCTGATGGGCGGGATGTAAATTGCCAACAGCCACTCTGGAGAAGTGTATGGTGTTTCCTGAAACACGTAGGAAAGAAAGCAACACAGCCTATGGCATTTCCACTTATGATCCTATAGCTTAGGGAACTTAAAATCAAAAACACACAGCCACCCCAAAGTTTCGGACGGCTCTGTTTACAAGAACCTCGTCTACGGTACAAGTTAAATATCCGAGAAAGCAAAAAATGGATAAAGAAGTTGTGGTACGTACGTACAATGGAATATCACTCAGCAATGAGATCTACGTCATCAGGCCCATAGCAGCATAATGAGTGGATTCAGGTATGACGATTCTATGAGAAATAAGTCACACAGAAAAAGAAACATCATAAGATATCACTAATACACGGAACGTAAACTTGGCTACACATGAACTGAATTACCAAACAGAACTGGGTCTCAAATTTAGAAAACCAACTTATGCTTGCTTATTGGGAAAGGTGACTTGAGGTGCTGCATCAAACCAGAGATTGAAATTAGCACAGATACCGTTCCATAAGCCAAATATATAATAGACAAGACCTACTCCTTGCTCAACGAAATGGAATCAACACCCCATATTCAACGCCTGGGAATATACCTGACAAGTAATAATCTTAAGACCCATGGATTTATATGTCTCCATAAGGAAATCAAGCGTGTGTACAGCGGCCAAAACGCAGCAGTGAAAATCCGATAAATCCCATTATCAAAATAAATTTCACAATCACAACACAATGACAGTGGAATAGAGAGCAATTCTTAGATAATTCATTCAGGGCTTGTGAGGCAACCTGGATTTACCACATCTACACCCAGAGCTGGGTGAGACATAAGGCTGGACACTTTGGGCTGATAGCTTTGGTGAGGTTCGGTGAGCAAAGGCAGACCCTTTCAAGTCATACTGCATGGTACCCATTGCATGGGTCCCAACTCTCCAGGTTTAAGGGATTCTTCCTACAACTAAAACATGCATAGGAAACCCAGAGTATGGTCCACCGTGTGATTGGGAAACGTTTTCAAATGCATCTCAGATTTCGACCCCTGGTACTCGGGTGCACCGTTCCAGACACTTTACTAACACTCTCCACCCTTGGAGAGTCAGTGCCTTTAACCTCCTGTTTGGCACAGTTTGCAATTTCTGCGCAAGATGAACAGGAATAGGGAGAACCAATGAGAGACTAGCTTTAGGTGTCTGCACGGACAAATGGCACGCTCATTTCCCACCAGGAAGAGGAATTAACCAACGGCTCAGCATGACCTGCCGGAACCAGATTAGATCCTGAAGCAATCCTGCGGTTTTGCGGCCAGCTCACAAGATAGCGAGTTGAAGAAAGAAGCCCAGGTGCACTGTAATTCACAAACCTGCAGAGTTATGAATGACAGCTATCGTCCAAAAATATATTGAAGGAAGGCTGCGAAGAGGACTTGTAAGTGGGGCAGAATTGCAGGATAACGATTTCAGGAGGTAGACGGGAATTGCATTTAAAGCATAGGAAAAGAGGCAGAACGTCGACAATGATGCTCTTGGCCAAGAAGGGCGTATGCGTTTTTTCCTGAATATATTCAGGAAAATACGCATACGCCCTTTTTGGCCAACCAAGAAAGCATGTTAAAGAAATCTGCACTACAATGAAGTCTCACTGCCCCCCGGTCAAAAGGGCCATGTGAAAAAAGTGTAAAATCCAAAAAGGCAGCACAGGCCATGGAGAACAGGGAGCCTTGTTATGCTGATGGGCGGGATGTAAATTGCCAACAGCCACTCTGGAGAAGTGTATGGTGTTTCCTGGAACAGCTAAAAAACAAAGCAACGGAGCCTACGGCACTTCCACTTATGGTCCTATAGCTTAGGGAAATTAAAATCAAAAACACACAGCCACCCCAAAGTTTCGGACGGCTCTGTTTACAAGAACCTCGTCTACGGTACAAGTTAAATATCCCAGAACGTGAAAAATGGATAAAGAAGTTGTGGTACGTACGTACAATGGAATATCACTCAGCAATGAAATCTATGTCATCAGGCCCGTCGCGGCATAATGAGTGGATTCAGGTAGGATGATTCTAAGTTTAATGAGTCACACAGAAAATGAAACATCATAAGATATCACTAATACAAGGAATGTAAACTTGGCTACACATGAACTGAATTACAAAACAGAACAGGGTCTCAAATTTAGAAAACCAACTTATGCTTGCTTAAGGGGAAAGGTGAGTTGGGGTGCTGCTTAAAACCAGAGATAGAAATTAGCACAGATACCTTTCCATAAGCCAAATATGTAATTGTCAAGACCTACCCCTTGCTCAACGAAATGGACTAAACACCCCATATTCAACGACTAGCAATACACCTGACTAGTAAGAATCTTCAAACCCATGGATTTATATGTCTCCGTAAGAGAATGAAGCGTGTGTACAGAGGCATGAATGCAGCAGAGAAAATCCGATAAATCCCATTATCAAAATGAATTACAAAAACAAAACACAAGGACAGTGAAATAGAGAGCAATTCTTAAATAATTCATTCAGGGCTTGTGATGCAAGCTGGATTTAAACATCTACACCCAGAGCTGAGTGAGACATAAGGTTGGGCACTTCGGGCTGATAGCATTGGTGAGGTTCGATGAGCAAATGCAGACCCTTTGAAGTCATACTTCATGGTACCCATTCCATGGTTCCCATCTCTCCAGGTTTAACGAATTCTTCCTTCAGCTAAAACATGCGTGGGAAACCCACAGTATGGTGCACCGAGGGACCGGCAAACGTTTTCAAATGCATCTCAGTTTTCGTCCCCTTTTACTCGGGTTCACCATTCCAGACCCTTTACTAACACTCTCCCCACTTGGAGAGTCAGTGCCTTTAACCTCCTGTTTGGCACAGTTTGCAATTTCTGCGCAAGATGAACAGGAATAGGGAGAACCAATGAGAGACTAGCTTTAGGTGTCTGCACGGGCAAATGTAACGCTCATTTCCCACCAGGAAGAGGAATTAACCACAGGCTCAGCATGCCGTGCCGGAACCAGATTAGGGCCTGAAGCAATCCTGCGGGTTTGCGGCCAGCTCACAAGATAGCGAGTTGAAGAAAGGAGCTCAGGGGCACTGTAACTCACAAACCTGCAGAGTTATAAATGACAGCTATCGTCCAAAATTATATTGAAGGAAGGCTGCGAAGAGGACTTGTAAGTGGGGCAGAATTGCAGGATAACGATTTCAGGAGGTAGACGGGAATTGCATTTAAAGTATAGGAAAAGAGGCAGAACGTCGACAATGATGCTCTTGGCCAAAAAGGGCGTATGCGTTTTTTCCTGAATATATTCAGGAAAAAACGCATACGCCCTTTTTGGCCAACCAAGCAAGCATGTTAAAGGAATCTGCACTACAATGAAGTCTCACTGCTCCCCGGTCAAAAGGGCCATGTGAAAAAAGTTTAAAATCCAGAAAGGCAGCACAGGCCATGGAGAACAGGGAGCCTTGTTATGCTGATGGGCGGGATGTAAATTGCCAACAGCCACTCTGGAGAAGTGTATGGTGTTTCCTGGCACAGCTAAAAAACAAAGCAACGGAGCCTACGGCACTTCCACTTATGGTCCTATAGCTTAGGGAAATTAAAATCAAAAACACACAGCCACCCCAAAGTTTCGGACGGCTCTGTTTACAAGAACCTCGTCTACGGTACAAGTTAAATATCCCAGAACGGGAAAAATGGATAAAGAAGTTGTGGTACCTACGTACAATGGAATATCACTCAGCAATGAAATCTATGTCATCAGGCCCGTCGCGGCATAATGAGTGGATTCAGGTATGATGATTCTAAGTGAAATGAGTCACACAGAAAATGAAACATCATAAGATATCACTAATACAAGGAATGTAAACTTGGCTACACATGAACTGAATTACAAAACAGAACAGCGTCTCAAATTTAGAAAACCAACTTATGCTTGCTTAAGGGGAAAGGTGAGTTGGGGTGCTGCATAAAACCAGAGATAGAAATTAGCACAGATACCTTTCCATAAGCCAAATATGTAATTGTCAAGACCTACCCCTTGCTCAACGAAATGGACTAAACACCCCATATTCAACGACTAGGAATACACCTGACTAGTAAGAATCTTCAAACCCATGCATTTATATGTCTCCGTAAGAGAATGAAGCGTGTGTACAGAGGCATGAATGCAGCAGAGAAAATCCGATAAATCCCATTATCAAAATGAATTACAAAAACAAAACACAAGGACAGTGAAATAGAGAGCAATTCTTAAATAATTCATTCAGGGCTTGTGATGCAACCTGGATTTACCACATCTACACCCAGAGCTGAGTGAGACATAAGGTTGGGCACTTCGGGCTGATAGCATTGGTGAGGTTCGATGAGCAAATGCAGACCCTTTGAAGTCATACTGCATGGTACCCATTCCATGGGTCCCATCTCTCCAGGTTTAACGAATTCTTCCTTCAGCTAAAACATGCGTGGGAAACCCACAGTATGGTGCACCGAGGGACCGGCAAACGTTTTCAAATGCATCTCAGTTTTCGTCCCCTTTTACTCGGGTTCACCATTCCAGACCCTTTACTAACACTCTCCCCACTTGGAGAGTCAGTGCCTTTAACCTCCTGTTTGGCACAGTTTGCAATTTCTGCGCAAGATGAACAGGAATAGGGAGAACCAATGAGAGACTAGCTTTAGGTGTCTGCACGGGCAAATGTAACGCTCATTTCCCACCAGGAAGAGGAATTAACCACAGGCTCAGCATGCCGAGCCGGAACCAGATTAGGGCCTGAAGCAATCCTGCGGGTTTGCGGCCAGCTCACAAGATAGCGAGTTGAAGAAAGGAGCTCAGGGGCACTGTAACTCACAAACCTGCAGAGTTATAAATGACAGCTATCGTCCAAAAATATATTGAAGGAAGGCTGCGAAGAGGACTTGTAAGTGGGGCAGAATTGCAGGATAACGATTTCAGGAGGTAGACGGGAATTGCATTTAAAGCATAGGAAAAGAGGCAGAACGTCGACAATGATGCTCTTGGCCAAAAAGGGCGTATGCGTTTTTCCCTGAATATATTCAGGAAAAAACGCATACGCCCTTTTTGGCCAACCAAGCAAGCATGTTAAAGAAATCTGCACTACAATGAAGTCTCACTGCCCCCCGGTCAAAAGGGCCATGTGAAAAAAGTGTAAAATCCAGAAAGGCAGCACAGGCCATGGAGAACAGGGAGACTTGTTCTGCTGATGGGCGGGATGTAAATTGCCAACAGCCAGCCACTCTGGAGAAGTGTATGGTGTTTCCTGGAACAGCTAAAAAACAAAGCAACGGAGCCTACGGCATTTCCACTTATGGTCCTATAGCTTAGGGAAATTAAAATCAAAAACACACAGCCACCGCAAAGTTTCGGACGGCTCTGTTTACAAGAACCTCGTCTACGGTACAAGTTAAATATCCCAGAACGTGAAAAATGGATAAAGAAGTTGTGGTACCTACGTACAATGGAATATCACTCAGCAATGAAATCTATGTCATCAGGCCCGTCGCGGCATAATGAGTGGATTCAGGTACGATGATTCTAAGTGAAATGAGTCACACAGAAAATGAAACATCATAAAATATCACTAATACAAGGAATGTAAACTTGGCTACACATGAACTGAATTACAAAACAGAACAGGGTCTCAAATTTAGAAAACCAACTTATGCTTGCTAAAGGGGAAAGGTGAGTTGGAGTGTTGCATAAAACCAGAGATAGAAATTAGCACAGATACCTTTCCATAAGCCAAACATGTAATTGTCAAGACCTACCCCTTGCTCAACGAAATGGACTAAACACCCCATATTCAACGACTAGGAATACACCTGACTAGTAAGAATCTTCAAACCCATGGATTTATATGTCTCCGTAAGAGAATGAAGCGTGTGTACAGAGGCATGAATGCAGCAGAGAAAATCCGATAAATCCCATTATCAAAATGAATTACAAAAACAAAACACAAGGACATTGAAATAGAGAGCAATTCTTAAATAATTCATTCAGGGCTTGTGATGCAACCTGGATTTACCACATCTACACCCAGAGCTGAGTGAGACATAAGGTTGGGCACTTCGGGCTGATAGCATTGGTGAGGTTCGATGAGCAAATGCAGACCCTTTGAAGTCATACTGCATGGTACCCATTCCATGGGTCCATTCTCTCCAGGTTTAACGAATTCTTCCTTCAGCTAAAACATGCGTGGGAAACCCACAGTATGGTGCACCGAGGGACCGGCAAACGTTTTCAAATGCATCTCAGTTTTCGTCCTCTTTTACTCGGGTTCACCATTCCAGACCCTTTACTAACACTCTCCCCACTTGGAGAGTCAGTGCCTTTAACCTCCTGTTTGGCACAGTTTGCAATTTCTGCGCAAGATGAACAGGAATAGGGAGAACAAATGAGAGACTAGCTTTAGGTGTCTGCACGGGCAAATGTAATGCTCATTTCCCACCAGGAAGAGGAATTAACCACAGGCTCAGCATGCCGTGCCGGAACCAGATTAGGGCCTGAAGCAATCCTGCGGGTTTGCGGCCAGCTCACAAGATAGCGAGTTGAAGAAAGGAGCTCAGGGGCACTGTAACTCACAAACCTGCAGAGTTATAAATGACAGCTATCGTCCAAAAATATATTGAAGGAAGGCTGCGAAGAGGACTTGTAAGTGGGGCAGAATTGCAGGATAACGATTTCAGGAGGTAGACGGGAATTGCATTTAAAGCATAGGAAAAGAGGCAGAACGTCGACAATGATGCTCTTGGCCAAAAAGAGCGTATGCGTTTTTTCCTGAATATATTCAGGAAAAAACGCATACGCCCTTTTTGGCCAACCAAGCAAGCATGTTAAAAAATCTGCACAACAATGAAGTCTCACTGCCTCCCGGTCAAAAGGGTCATGTGAAAAAAGTGTAAAATCCAGAAAGGCAGCACAGGCCATGGAGAACAGGGAGCCTTGTTATGCTGATGGGCGGGATGTAAATTGCCAACAGCCACTCTGGAGATGTGTATGGTGTTTCCTGGAACAGCTAAAAAACAAAGCAACGGAGCCTACGGCACTTCCACTTATGGTCCTATAGCTTAGGGAAATTAAAATCAAAAACACACAGCCACCCCAAAGTTTCGGACGGCTCTGTTTACAAGAACCTCGTCTACGGTACAAGTTAAATATCCCAGAACGTGAAAAATGGATAAAGAAGTTGTGGTACGTACGTACAATGGAATATCACTCAGCAATGAAATCTATGTCATCAGGCCCGTCGCGGCATAATGAGTGGATTCAGGTACGATGATTCTAAGTGAAATGAGTCACACAGAAAATGAAACATCATAAGATATCACTAATACAAGGAATGAAAACTTGGCTACACATGAACTGAATTACAAAACAGAACAGGGTCTCAAATTTAGAAAACCAACTTATGCTTGCTTAAGGGGAAAGGTGAGTTGGGGTGCTGCATAAAACCAGAGATAGAAATTAGCACAGATACCTTTCCATAAGCCAAATATGTAATTGTCAAGACCTACCCCTTGCTCAACGAAATGGACTAAACACCCCATATTCAATGACTAGGAATACACCTGACTAGTAAGAATCTTCAAACCCATGGATTTATATGTCTCCGTAAGAGAATGAAGCGTGTGTACAGAGGCATGAATGCAGCAGAGAAAATCCGATAAATCCCATTATCAAAATGAATTACAAAAACAAAACACAAGGACAGTGAAATAGAGAGCAATTCTTAAATAATTCATTCAGGGCTTGTGATGCAACCTGGATTTACCACATCTACACCCAGAGCTGAGTGAGACATAAGGTTGGGCACTTCGGGCTGATAGCATTGGTGAGGTTCGATGAGCAAATGCAGACCCTTTGAAGTCATACTGCATGGTACCCATTCCATGGGTCCCATCTCTCCAGGTTTAACGAATTCTTCCTTCAGCTAAAACATGCGTGGGAAACCCACAGTATGGTGCACCGAGGGACCGGCAAACATGTTCAAATGCATCTCAGTTTTCGTCCCCTTTTACTCGGGTTCACCATTCCAGACCCTTTACTAACACTCTCCCCACTTGGAGAGTCAGTGCCTTTAACCTCCTGTTTGGCACAGTTTGCAATTTCTGCGCAAGATGAACAGGAATAGGGAGAACCAATGAGAGACTAGCTTTAGGTGTCTGCACGGGCAAATGTAACGCTCATTTACCACCAGGAAGAGGAATTAACCACAGGCGCAGCATGCCGTGCCGGAACCAGATTAGGGCCTGAAGCAATCCTGCGGGTTTGCGGCCAGCTCACAAGATAGCGAGTTGAAGTAAGGAGCTCAGGGACACTGTAACTCACAAACCTGCAGAGTTATAAATGACAGCTATCGTCCAAAAATATATTGAAGGAAGGCTGCGAAGAGGACTTGTAAGTGGGGCAGAATTGCAGGATAACGATTTCAGGAGGTAGACGGGAATTGCATTTAAAGCATAGGAAAAGAGGCAGAACGTCGACAATGATGCTCTTGGCCAAAAAGGGCGTATGAGTTTTTTCCTGAATATATTCAGGAAAAAACGCATACGCCCTTTTTGGCCAACCAAGCAAGCATGTTAAAGAAATCTGCACTACAATGAAGTCTCACTGCCCCCCGGTCAAAAGGGCCATGTGAAAAAATTGTAAAATCCAGAAAGGCAGCACAGGCCATGGAGAACAGGGAGCCTTGTGCTGCAGATGGGCGGGATGTAAATTGCCAACAGCCACTCTGGAGAAGTGTATGGTGTTTCCTGGAACAGCTAAAAAACAAAGCAACGGAGCCTACGGCACTTCCACTTATGGTCCTATAGCTTAGGGAAATTAAAATCAAAAACACACAGCCACCCCAAAGTTTCGGACGGCTCTGTTTACAAGAACCTCGTCTACGGTACAAGTTAAATATCCCAGCACGTGAAAAATGGATAAAGAAGTTGTGGTACCTACGTACAATGGAATATCACTCAGCAATGAAATCTATGTCATCAGGCCCTCGCGGCATAATGAGTGGATTCAGGTACGATGATTCTAAGTGAAATTAGTCACACAGAAAATGAAACATCATAAGATATCACTAATACAAGGAATGTAAACTTGGCTAAACATGAACTGAATTACAAAACAGAACAGGGTCTCAAATTTAGAAAACCAACTTATGCTTGCTTAAGGGGAAAGGTGAGTTGGGGTGCTGCATAAAACCAGAGATAGAAATTAGCACAGATACCTTTCCATCAGCCAAATATGTAATTGTCAAGACCTACCCCTTGCTCAACGAAATGGACTAAACACCCCATATTCAACGACTAGGAATACACCTGACTAGTAAGAATCTTCAAACCCATGGATTTATATGTCTCCGTAAGAGAATGAAGCGTGTGTACAGAGGCATGAATGCAGCAGAGAAAATCCGATAAATCCCATTATCAAAATGAATTACAAAAACAAAACACAAGGACAGTGAAATAGAGAGCAATTCTTAAATAATTCATTCAGGGCTTGTGATGCAACCTGGATTTACCACATCTACACCCAGAGCTGAGTGAGACATAAGGTTGGGCACTTCGGGCTGATAGCATTGGTGAGGTTCGATGAGCAAATGCAGACCCTTTGAAGTCATACTGCATGGTACCCATTCCATGGGTCCCATCTCTCCAGCTTTAACGAATTCTTCCTTCAGCGAAAACATGCGTGGGAAACCCACAGTATGGTGCACCGAGGGACCGGCAAACGTTTTCAAATGCATCTCAGTTTTCGTCCCCTTTTACTCGGGTTCACCATTCCAGACCCTTTACTAACACTCTCCCCACTTGGAGAGTCAGTGCCTTTAACCTCCTGTTTGGCACATTTTGCAATTTCTGCGCAAGATGAACAGGAATAGGGAGAACCAATGAGAGACTAGCTTTAGGTGTCTGCACGGGCAAATGTAACGCTCATTTCCCACCAGGAAGAGGAATTAACCACAGGCTCAGCATGCCGTGCCGGAACCAGATTAGGGCCTGAAGCAATCCTGCGGGTTTGCGGCCAGCTCACAAGATAGCGAGTTGAAGAAAGGAGCTCAGGGGCACTGTAACTCACAAACCTGCAGAGTTATAAATGACAGCTATCGTCCAAAAATATATTGAAGGAAGGCTGCGAAGAGGACTTGTAAGTGGGGCAGAATTGCAGGATAACGATTTCAGGAGGTAGACGGGAATTGCATTTAAAGCATAGGAAAAGAGGCAGAACGTTGACAATGATGCTCTTGGCCAAAAAGGGCGTATGCGTTTTTTCCTGAATATATTCAGGAAAAAACGCATACGCCCTTTTTGGCCAACCAAGCAAGCATGTTAAAGAAATCTGCACTACAATGAAGTCTCACTGCCCCCCGGTCAAAAGGGCCATGTGAAAAAAGTGTAAAATCCAGAAAGGCAGCACAGGCCATGGAGAACAGGGAGCCTTGTTATGCTGATGGGCGGGATGTAAATTGCCAACAGCCACTCTGGAGAAGTGTATGGTGTTTCCTGAAACACGTAGGAAAGAAAGCAACACAGCCTATGGCATTTCCACTTATGATCCTATAGCTTAGGGAACTTAAAATCAAAAACACACAGCCACCCCAAAGTTTCGGACGGCTCTGTTTACAAGAACCTCGTCTACGGTACAAGTTAAATATCCGAGAAAGCAAAAAATGGATAAAGAAGTTGTGGTACGTACGTACAATGGAATATCACTCAGCAATGAGATCTACGTCATCAGGCCCATAGCAGCATAATGAGTGGATTCAGGTATGACGATTCTATGAGAAATAAGTCACACAGAAAAAGAAACATCATAAGATATCACTAATACACGGAACGTAAACTTGGCTACACATGAACTGAATTACCAAACAGAACTGGGTCTCAAATTTAGAAAACCAACTTATGCTTGCTTATTGGGAAAGGTGACTTGAGGTGCTGCATCAAACCAGAGATTGAAATTAGCACAGATACCGTTCCATAAGCCAAATATATAATAGACAAGACCTACTCCTTGCTCAACGAAATGGAATCAACACCCCATATTCAACGCCTGGGAATATACCTGACAAGTAATAATCTTAAGACCCATGGATTTATATGTCTCCATAAGGAAATCAAGCGTGTGTACAGCGGCCAAAACGCAGCAGTGAAAATCCGATAAATCCCATTATCAAAATAAATTTCACAATCACAACACAATGACAGTGGAATAGAGAGCAATTCTTAGATAATTCATTCAGGGCTTGTGAGGCAACCTGGATTTACCACATCTACACCCAGAGCTGGGTGAGACATAAGGCTGGACACTTTGGGCTGATAGCTTTGGTGAGGTTCGGTGAGCAAAGGCAGACCCTTTCAAGTCATACTGCATGGTACCCATTGCATGGGTCCCAACTCTCCAGGTTTAAGGGATTCTTCCTACAACTAAAACATGCATAGGAAACCCAGAGTATGGTCCACCGTGTGATTGGGAAACGTTTTCAAATGCATCTCAGATTTCGACCCCTGGTACTCGGGTGCACCGTTCCAGACACTTTACTAACACTCTCCACCCTTGGAGAGTCAGTGCCTTTAACCTCCTGTTTGGCACAGTTTGCAATTTCTGCGCAAGATGAACAGGAATAGGGAGAACCAATGAGAGACTAGCTTTAGGTGTCTGCACGGACAAATGGCACGCTCATTTCCCACCAGGAAGAGGAATTAACCAACGGCTCAGCATGACCTGCCGGAACCAGATTAGATCCTGAAGCAATCCTGCGGTTTTGCGGCCAGCTCACAAGATAGCGAGTTGAAGAAAGAAGCCCAGGTGCACTGTAATTCACAAACCTGCAGAGTTATGAATGACAGCTATCGTCCAAAAATATATTGAAGGAAGGCTGCGAAGAGGACTTGTAAGTGGGGCAGAATTGCAGGATAACGATTTCAGGAGGTAGACGGGAATTGCATTTAAAGCATAGGAAAAGAGGCAGAACGTCGACAATGATGCTCTTGGCCAAGAAGGGCGTATGCGTTTTTTCCTGAATATATTCAGGAAAATACGCATACGCCCTTTTTGGCCAACCAAGAAAGCATGTTAAAGAAATCTGCACTACAATGAAGTCTCACTGCCCCCCGGTCAAAAGGGCCATGTGAAAAAAGTGTAAAATCCAAAAAGGCAGCACAGGCCATGGAGAACAGGGAGCCTTGTTATGCTGATGGGCGGGATGTAAATTGCCAACAGCCACTCTGGAGAAGTGTATGGTGTTTCCTGGAACAGCTAAAAAACAAAGCAACGGAGCCTACGGCACTTCCACTTATGGTCCTATAGCTTAGGGAAATTAAAATCAAAAACACACAGCCACCCCAAAGTTTCGGACGGCTCTGTTTACAAGAACCTCGTCTACGGTACAAGTTAAATATCCCAGAACGTGAAAAATGGATAAAGAAGTTGTGGTACGTACGTACAATGGAATATCACTCAGCAATGAAATCTATGTCATCAGGCCCGTCGCGGCATAATGAGTGGATTCAGGTAGGATGATTCTAAGTTTAATGAGTCACACAGAAAATGAAACATCATAAGATATCACTAATACAAGGAATGTAAACTTGGCTACACATGAACTGAATTACAAAACAGAACAGGGTCTCAAATTTAGAAAACCAACTTATGCTTGCTTAAGGGGAAAGGTGAGTTGGGGTGCTGCTTAAAACCAGAGATAGAAATTAGCACAGATACCTTTCCATAAGCCAAATATGTAATTGTCAAGACCTACCCCTTGCTCAACGAAATGGACTAAACACCCCATATTCAACGACTAGCAATACACCTGACTAGTAAGAATCTTCAAACCCATGGATTTATATGTCTCCGTAAGAGAATGAAGCGTGTGTACAGAGGCATGAATGCAGCAGAGAAAATCCGATAAATCCCATTATCAAAATGAATTACAAAAACAAAACACAAGGACAGTGAAATAGAGAGCAATTCTTAAATAATTCATTCATGGCTTGTGATGCAAGCTGGATTTAAACATCTACACCCAGAGCTGAGTGAGACATAAGGTTGGGCACTTCGGGCTGATAGCATTGGTGAGGTTCGATGAGCAAATGCAGACCCTTTGAAGTCATACTTCATGGTACCCATTCCATGGTTCCCATCTCTCCAGGTTTAACGAATTCTTCCTTCAGCTAAAACATGCGTGGGAAACCCACAGTATGGTGCACCGAGGGACCGGCAAACGTTTTCAAATGCATCTCAGTTTTCGTCCCCTTTTACTCGGGTTCACCATTCCAGACCCTTTACTAACACTCTCCCCACTTGGAGAGTCAGTGCCTTTAACCTCCTGTTTGGCACAGTTTGCAATTTCTGCGCAAGATGAACAGGAATAGGGAGAACCAATGAGAGACTAGCTTTAGGTGTCTGCACGGGCAAATGTAACGCTCATTTCCCACCAGGAAGAGGAATTAACCACAGGCTCAGCATGCCGTGCCGGAACCAGATTAGGGCCTGAAGCAATCCTGCGGGTTTGCGGCCAGCTCACAAGATAGCGAGTTGAAGAAAGGAGCTCAGGGGCACTGTAACTCACAAACCTGCAGAGTTATAAATGACAGCTATCGTCCAAAATTATATTGAAGGAAGGCTGCGAAGAGGACTTGTAAGTGGGGCAGAATTGCAGGATAACGATTTCAGGAGGTAGACGGGAATTGCATTTAAAGTATAGGAAAAGAGGCAGAACGTCGACAATGATGCTCTTGGCCAAAAAGGGCGTATGCGTTTTTTCCTGAATATATTCAGGAAAAAACGCATACGCCCTTTTTGGCCAACCAAGCAAGCATGTTAAAGGAATCTGCACTACAATGAAGTCTCACTGCTCCCCGGTCAAAAGGGCCATGTGAAAAAAGTTTAAAATCCAGAAAGGCAGCACAGGCCATGGAGAACAGGGAGCCTTGTTATGCTGATGGGCGGGATGTAAATTGCCAACAGCCACTCTGGAGAAGTGTATGGTGTTTCCTGGCACAGCTAAAAAACAAAGCAACGGAGCCTACGGCACTTCCACTTATGGTCCTATAGCTTAGGGAAATTAAAATCAAAAACACACAGCCACCCCAAAGTTTCGGACGGCTCTGTTTACAAGAACCTCGTCTACGGTACAAGTTAAATATCCCAGAACGGGAAAAATGGATAAAGAAGTTGTGGTACCTACGTACAATGGAATATCACTCAGCAATGAAATCTATGTCATCAGGCCCGTCGCGGCATAATGAGTGGATTCAGGTATGATGATTCTAAGTGAAATGAGTCACACAGAAAATGAAACATCATAAGATATCACTAATACAAGGAATGTAAACTTGGCTACACATGAACTGAATTACAAAACAGAACAGCGTCTCAAATTTAGAAAACCAACTTATGCTTGCTTAAGGGGAAAGGTGAGTTGGGGTGCTGCATAAAACCAGAGATAGAAATTAGCACAGATACCTTTCCATAAGCCAAATATGTAATTGTCAAGACCTACCCCTTGCTCAACGAAATGGACTAAACACCCCATATTCAACGACTAGGAATACACCTGACTAGTAAGAATCTTCAAACCCATGCATTTATATGTCTCCGTAAGAGAATGAAGCGTGTGTACAGAGGCATGAATGCAGCAGAGAAAATCCGATAAATCCCATTATCAAAATGAATTACAAAAACAAAACACAAGGACAGTGAAATAGAGAGCAATTCTTAAATAATTCATTCAGGGCTTGTGATGCAACCTGGATTTACCACATCTACACCCAGAGCTGAGTGAGACATAAGGTTGGGCACTTCGGGCTGATAGCATTGGTGAGGTTCGATGAGCAAATGCAGACCCTTTGAAGTCATACTGCATGGTACCCATTCCATGGGTCCCATCTCTCCAGGTTTAACGAATTCTTCCTTCAGCTAAAACATGCGTGGGAAACCCACAGTATGGTGCACCGAGGGACCGGCAAACGTTTTCAAATGCATCTCAGTTTTCGTCCCCTTTTACTCGGGTTCACCATTCCAGACCCTTTACTAACACTCTCCCCACTTGGAGAGTCAGTGCCTTTAACCTCCTGTTTGGCACAGTTTGCAATTTCTGCGCAAGATGAACAGGAATAGGGAGAACCAATGAGAGACTAGCTTTAGGTGTCTGCACGGGCAAATGTAACGCTCATTTCCCACCAGGAAGAGGAATTAACCACAGGCTCAGCATGCCGAGCCGGAACCAGATTAGGGCCTGAAGCAATCCTGCGGGTTTGCGGCCAGCTCACAAGATAGCGAGTTGAAGAAAGGAGCTCAGGGGCACTGTAACTCACAAACCTGCAGAGTTATAAATGACAGCTATCGTCCAAAAATATATTGAAGGAAGGCTGCGAAGAGGACTTGTAAGTGGGGCAGAATTGCAGGATAACGATTTCAGGAGGTAGACGGGAATTGCATTTAAAGCATAGGAAAAGAGGCAGAACGTCGACAATGATGCTCTTGGCCAAAAAGGGCGTATGCGTTTTTCCCTGAATATATTCAGGAAAAAACGCATACGCCCTTTTTGGCCAACCAAGCAAGCATGTTAAAGAAATCTGCACTACAATGAAGTCTCACTGCCCCCCGGTCAAAAGGGCCATGTGAAAAAAGTGTAAAATCCAGAAAGGCAGCACAGGCCATGGAGAACAGGGAGACTTGTTCTGCTGATGGGCGGGATGTAAATTGCCAACAGCCAGCCACTCTGGAGAAGTGTATGGTGTTTCCTGGAACAGCTAAAAAACAAAGCAACGGAGCCTACGGCATTTCCACTTATGGTCCTATAGCTTAGGGAAATTAAAATCAAAAACACACAGCCACCGCAAAGTTTCGGACGGCTCTGTTTACAAGAACCTCGTCTACGGTACAAGTTAAATATCCCAGAACGTGAAAAATGGATAAAGAAGTTGTGGTACCTACGTACAATGGAATATCACTCAGCAATGAAATCTATGTCATCAGGCCCGTCGCGGCATAATGAGTGGATTCAGGTACGATGATTCTAAGTGAAATGAGTCACACAGAAAATGAAACATCATAAAATATCACTAATACAAGGAATGTAAACTTGGCTACACATGAACTGAATTACAAAACAGAACAGGGTCTCAAATTTAGAAAACCAACTTATGCTTGCTAAAGGGGAAAGGTGAGTTGGAGTGTTGCATAAAACCAGAGATAGAAATTAGCACAGATACCTTTCCATAAGCCAAACATGTAATTGTCAAGACCTACCCCTTGCTCAACGAAATGGACTAAACACCCCATATTCAACGACTAGGAATACACCTGACTAGTAAGAATCTTCAAACCCATGGATTTATATGTCTCCGTAAGAGAATGAAGCGTGTGTACAGAGGCATGAATGCAGCAGAGAAAATCCGATAAATCCCATTATCAAAATGAATTACAAAAACAAAACACAAGGACATTGAAATAGAGAGCAATTCTTAAATAATTCATTCAGGGCTTGTGATGCAACCTGGATTTACCACATCTACACCCAGAGCTGAGTGAGACATAAGGTTGGGCACTTCGGGCTGATAGCATTGGTGAGGTTCGATGAGCAAATGCAGACCCTTTGAAGTCATACTGCATGGTACCCATTCCATGGGTCCATTCTCTCCAGGTTTAACGAATTCTTCCTTCAGCTAAAACATGCGTGGGAAACCCACAGTATGGTGCACCGAGGGACCGGCAAACGTTTTCAAATGCATCTCAGTTTTCGTCCTCTTTTACTCGGGTTCACCATTCCAGACCCTTTACTAACACTCTCCCCACTTGGAGAGTCAGTGCCTTTAACCTCCTGTTTGGCACAGTTTGCAATTTCTGCGCAAGATGAACAGGAATAGGGAGAACAAATGAGAGACTAGCTTTAGGTGTCTGCACGGGCAAATGTAATGCTCATTTCCCACCAGGAAGAGGAATTAACCACAGGCTCAGCATGCCGTGCCGGAACCAGATTAGGGCCTGAAGCAATCCTGCGGGTTTGCGGCCAGCTCACAAGATAGCGAGTTGAAGAAAGGAGCTCAGGGGCACTGTAACTCACAAACCTGCAGAGTTATAAATGACAGCTATCGTCCAAAAATATATTGAAGGAAGGCTGCGAAGAGGACTTGTAAGTGGGGCAGAATTGCAGGATAACGATTTCAGGAGGTAGACGGGAATTGCATTTAAAGCATAGGAAAAGAGGCAGAACGTCGACAATGATGCTCTTGGCCAAAAAGAGCGTATGCGTTTTTTCCTGAATATATTCAGGAAAAAACGCATACGCCCTTTTTGGCCAACCAAGCAAGCATGTTAAAAAATCTGCACAACAATGAAGTCTCACTGCCTCCCGGTCAAAAGGGTCATGTGAAAAAAGTGTAAAATCCAGAAAGGCAGCACAGGCCATGGAGAACAGGGAGCCTTGTTATGCTGATGGGCGGGATGTAAATTGCCAACAGCCACTCTGGAGAAGTGTATGGTGTTTCCTGGAACAGCTAAAAAACAAAGCAACGGAGCCTACGGCACTTCCACTTATGGTCCTATAGCTTAGGGAAATTAAAATCAAAAACACACAGCCACCCCAAAGTTTCGGACGGCTCTGTTTACAAGAACCTCGTCTACGGTACAAGTTAAATATCCCAGAACGTGAAAAATGGATAAAGAAGTTGTGGTACGTACGTACAATGGAATATCACTCAGCAATGAAATCTATGTCATCAGGCCCGTCGCGGCATAATGAGTGGATTCAGGTACGATGATTCTAAGTGAAATGAGTCACACAGAAAATGAAACATCATAAGATATCACTAATACAAGGAATGTAAACTTGGCTACACATGAACTGAATTACAAAACAGAACAGGGTCTCAAATTTAGAAAACCAACTTATGCTTGCTTAAGGGGAAAGGTGAGTTGGGGTGCTGCATAAAACCAGAGATAGAAATTAGCACAGATACCTTTCCATAAGCCAAATATGTAATTGTCAAGACCTACCCCTTGCTCAACGAAATGGACTAAACACCCCATATTCAACGACTAGGAATACACCTGACTAGTAAGAATCTTCAAACCCATGCATTTATATGTCTCCGTAAAAGAATGAATCGTGTGTACAGAGGCATGAATGCAGCAGAGAAAATCCGATAAATCCCATTATCAAAATGAATTACAAAAACAAAACACAAGGACAGTGAAATAGAGAGCAATTCTTAAATAATTCATTCAGGGCTTGTGATGCAACCTGGATTTACCACATCTACACCCAGAGCTGAGTGAGACATAAGGTTGGGCACTTCGGGCTGATAGCATTGGTGAGGTTCGATGAGCAAATGCAGACCCTTTGAAGTCATACTGCATGGTACCCATTCCATGGGTCCCATGTCTCCAGGTTTAACGAATTCTTCCTTCAGCTAAAACATGCGTGGGAAACCCACAGTATGGTGCACCGAGGGACCGGCAAACATTTTCAAATGCATCTCAGTTTTCGTCCCCTTTTACTCGGGTTCACCATTCCAGACCCTTTACTAACACTCTCCCCACTTGGAGAGTCAGTGCCTTTAACCTTCTGTTTGGCCCAGTTTGCAATTTCTGCGCAAGATGAACAGGAATAGGGAGAACCAATGAGAGACTAGCTTTAGGTGTCTGCACGGGCAAATGTAACGCTCATTTCCCACCAGGAAGAGGAATTAACCACAGGCTCAGCATGCCGTGCCGGAACCAGATTAGGGCCTGAAGCAATCCTGCGGGTTTGCGGCCAGCTCACAAGATAGCGAGTTGAAGTAAGGAGCTCAGGGACAGTGTAACTCACAAACCTGCAGAGTTATAAATGACAGCTATCGTCCAAAAATATATTAAAGGAAGGCTGCGAAGAGGACTTGTAAGTGGGGCAGAATTGCAGGATAACGATTTCAGGAGGTAGACGGGAATTTCATTTAAAGCATAGGAAAAGAGGCAGAACGTCGACAATGATGCTCTTGGCCAAAAAGGGGGTATGCGTTTTTTCCTGAACATATTCAGGAAAAAACGCATACGCCCTTTTTGGCCAACCAAGCAAGCATGTTAAAGAAATCTGCACAACAATGAAGTCTCACTGCCCCCCGGTCAAAAGGGCCATGTGAAAAAAGTGTAAAATCCAGAAAGGCAGCACAGGCCATGGAGAACAGGGAGCCTTGTTATGCTGATGGGCGGGATGTAAATTGCCAACAGCCACTCTGGAGAAGTGTATGGTGTTTCCTGGAACAGCTAAAAAACAAAGCAACGGAGCCTACGGCATTTCAACTTATGGTCCTATAGCTTAGGGAAATTAAAATCAAAAACACACAGCCACCCCAAAGTTTCGGACGGCTCTGTTTACAAGAACCTCGTCTACGGTACAAGTTAAATATCCCAGAACGTGAAAAATGGATAAAGAAGTTGTGGTACGTACGTACAATGGAATATCACTCAGCAATGAAATCTATGTCATCAGGCCCGTCGCGGCATAATGAGTGGATTCAGGTACGAAATGATTCTAAGTGAAATGAGTCACACAGAAAATGAAACATCATAATATATCACTAATACAAGGAATGTAAACTTGGCTACACATGAACTGAATTACAAAACAGAACAGGGTCTCAAATTTAGAAAACCAACTTATGCTTGCTTAAGGGGAAAGGTGAGTTGGGGTGCTGCATAAAACCAGAGATAGAAATTAGCACAGATACCTTTCCATAAGCCAAATATGTAATTGTCAAGACCTACCCCTTGCTCAACGAAATGGACTAAACACCCCATATTCAACGACTAGGAATACACCTGACTAGTAAGAATCTTCAAACCCATGGATTTATATGTCTCCGTAAGAGAATGAAGCGTGTGTACAGAGGCATGAATGCAGCAGAGAAAATCCGATAAATCCCATTATCAAAATGAATTACAAAAACAAAACACAAGGACAGTGAAATAGAGAGCAATTCTTAAATAATTCATTCAGGGCTTGTGATGCAACATGGATTTAAACATCTACACCCAGAGCTGAGTGAGACATAAGGTTGGGCACTTCGGGCTGATAGCATTGGTGAGGTTCGATGAGCAAATGCAGACCCTTTGAAGTCATACTGCATGGTACCCATTCCATGGGTCCCATCTCTCCAGGTTTAACGAATTCTTCCTTCAGCTAAAACATGCGTGGGAAACCCACAGTACGGTGCACCGAGGGACCGGCAAACGTTTTCAAATGCATCTCAGTTTTCGTCCCCTTTTACTCGAGTTCACCATTCCAGACCCTTTACTAACACTCTCCCCACTTGGAGAGTCAGTGCCTTTAACCTCCTGTTTGGCACAGTTTGCAATTTCTGCGCAAGATGAACAGGAATAGGGAGAACCAATGAGAGACTAGCTTTAGGTGTCTGCACGGGCAAATGTAACGCACATTTCCCACCAGGAAGAGGAATTAACCACAGGCTCAGCATGCCGTGCCAGAACCAGATTAGGGCCTGAAGCAATCCTGCGGGTTTGCGGCCAGCTCACAAGATAGCGAGTTGAAGAAAGGAGCTCAGGGGCACTGTAACTCACAAACCTGCAGAGTTATAAATGACAGCTATCGTCCAAAAATATATTGAAGGAAGGCTGCGAAGAGGACTTGTAAGTGGGGCAGAATTGCAGGATAAATATTTCAGGAGGTAGACGGGAATTGCATTTAAAGCATAGGAAGAGAGGCAGAACGTCGACAATGATGCTCTTGGCCAAAAAGGGCGTATGCGTTTTTTCCTGAATATATTCAGGAAAAAACGCATACGCCCTTTTTGGCCAACCAAGCAAGCATGTTAAAGGAATCTGCACTACAATGAAGTCTCACTGCTCCCCGGTCAAAAGGGCCATGTGAAAAAAGTTTAAAATCCAGAAAGGCAGCACAGGGCATGGAGAACAGGGAGCCTTGTTATGCTGATGGGCGGGATGTAAATTGCCAACAGCCACTCTGGAGAAGTGTATGGTGTTTCCTGGAACAGCTAAAAAACAAAGCAACGGAGCCTACGGCACTTCCACTTATGGTCCTATAGCTTAGGGAAATTAAAATCAAAAACACACAGCCACCCCAAAGTTTCGGACGGCTCTGTTTACAAGAACCTCGTCTACGGTACAAGTTAAATATCCCAGAACGTGAAAAATGGATAAAGAAGTTGTGGTACGTACGTACAATGGAATATCACTCAGCAATGAAATCTATGTCATCAGGCCCTCGCGGCATAATGAGTGGATTCAGGTACGATGATTCTAAGTGAAATGAGTCACACAGAAAATGAAACATCATAAGATATGACTAATACAAGGAATGTAAACTTGGCTAAACATGAACTGAATTACAAAACAGAACAGGGTCTCAAATTTAGAAAACCAACTTATGCTTGCTTAAGGGGAAAGGTGAGTTGGGGTGCTGCATAAAACCAGAGATAGAAATTAGCACAGATACCTTTCCATCAGCCAAATATGTAATTGTCAAGACCTACCCCTTGCTCAACGAAATGGACTAAACACCCCATATTCAACGACTAGGAATACACCTGAATAGTAAGAATCTTCAAACCCATGGATTTATATGTCTCCGTAAGAGAATGAAGCGTGTGTACAGAGGCATGAATGCAGCAGAGAAAATCCGATAAATCCCATTATCAAAATGAATTACAAAAACAAAACACAAGGACAGTGAAATAGAGAGCAATTCTTAAATAATTCATTCAGGGCTTGTGATGCAACCTGGATTTACCACATCTACACCCAGAGCTGAGTGAGACATAAGGTTGGGCACTTCGGGCTGATAGCATTGGTGAGGTTCGATGAGCAAATGCAGACCCTTTGAAGTCATACTGCATGGTACCCATTCCATGGGTCCCATGTCTCCAGGTTTAACGAATTCTTCCTTCAGCTAAAACATGCGTGGGAAACCCACAGTATGGTGCACCGAGGGACCGGCAAACGTTTTCAAATGCATCTCAGTTTTCGTCCCCTTTTACTCGGGTTCACCATTCCAGACCCTTTACTAACACTCTCCCCACTTGGAGAGTCAGTGCCTTTAACCTCCTGTTTGGCACATTTTGCAATTTCTGCGCAAGATGAACAGGAATAGGGAGAACCAATGAGAGACTAGCTTTAGGTGTCTGCACGGGCAAATGTAACGCTCATTTCCCACGAGGAAGAGGAATTAACCACAGGCTCAGCATGCCGTGCCGGAACCAGATTAGGGCCTGAAGCAATCCTGCGGGTTTGCGGCCAGCTCACAAGATAGCGAGTTGAAGAAAGGAGCTCAGGGGCACTGTAACTCACAAACCTGCAGAGTTATAAATGACAGCTATCGTCCAAAAATATATTGAAGGAAGGCTGCGAAGAGGACTTGTAAGTGGGGCAGAATTGCAGGATAACGATTTCAGGAGGTAGACGGGAATTGCATTTAAAGCATAGGAAAAGAGGCAGAACGTCGACAATGATGCTCTTGGCCAAAAAGGGCGTATGCGTTTTTTCCTGAATATATTCAGGAAAAAACGCATACGCCCTTTTTGGCCAACCAAGCAAGCATGTTAAAGGAATCTGCACTACAATGAAGTCTCACTGCCCCCCGGTCAAAAGGGCCATGTGAAAAAAGTGTAAAATCCAGAAAGGCAGCACAGGCCTTGGAGAACAGGGAGCCTTGTTCTGCTGATGGGCGGGATGTAAATTGCCAACAGCCACTCTGGAGAAGTGTATGGTGTTTCCTGAAACACGTAGGAAACAAAGCAACACAGCCTATGTCATTTCCACTTATGATCCTATAGCTTAGGGAATTTAAAATCAAAAACACACAGCCACCCCAAAGTTTGGGACGGCTCTGTTTACAAGAACCTCATCTACGGTACAAGTTAAATATCTGAGAAAGCAAAAAATGGATAAAGAAGTTGTGGTACGTACGTACAATGGAATATCACTCAGCAATGAGATCTACGTCATCAGGCCCATAGCAGCATAATGAGTGGATTCAGGTACGACGATTCTATGAGAAATAAGTCACACAGAAAAAGAAACATCATAAGATATCACTAATACACGGAACGTAAACTTGGCTACACATGAACTGAATTACCAAACAGAACTGGGTCTCAAATTTAGAAAACCAACTTATGCTTGCTTATTGGGAAAGGTGACTTGAGGTGCTGCATCAAACCAGAGATTGAAATTAGCACAGATACCGTTCCATAAGCCAAATATATAATAGACAAGACTTACTCCTTGCTCAACGAAATGGAATCAACACCCCATATTCAACGCCTGGGAATATACCTGACAAGTAATAATCTTAAGACCCATGGATTTATATGTCTCCATAAGGAAATCAACCATGTGTACAGCGGCCAAAACGCAGCAGTGAAAATCCGATAAATCCCATTATCAAAATAAATTTCACAATCACAACACAATGACAATGGAATAGAGAGCAATTCTTAGATAATTCATTCAGGGCTTGTGAGGCAACCTGGATTTACCACATCTACACCCAGAGCTGGGTGAGACATAAGGCTGGACACTTCGGGCTGATAGCTTTGGTGAGGTTCGGTGAGCAAAGGCAGACCCTTTCAAGTCATACTGCATGGTACCCATTCCATGGGTCCCAACTCTCCAGGTTTAAGGGATTCTTCCTTCAACTAAAACATGCATAGGAAACCCAGAGTATGGTCCACCGTGTGATTGGGAAACGTTTTCAAATGCATCTCAGATTTCGACCCCTGGTACTCGGGTGCACCGTTCCAGACACTTTACTAACACTCTCCACCCTTGGAGAGTCAGTGCCTTTAACCTCCTGTTTGGCACAGTTTGCAACTTCTGCGCAAGATGAACAGGAATAGGGAGAACCAATGAGAGACTAGCTGTAGGTGTCTGCACGGGCAAATGGCACGCTCATTTCCCACCAGGAAGAGGAATTAACCAACGGCTCAGCATGACCTGCCGGAACCAGATTAGATCCTGAAGCAATCCTGCGGTTTTGCGGCCAGCTCACAAGATAGCGAGTTGAAGAAAGAAGTCCAGGTGCACTGTAATTCACAAACCTGCAGAGTTATGAATGACAGCTATCGTCCAAAAATGTATTGAAGTAAGTCTTCGAAGAGGACTTGAAAGTGGGGCAGAATTTCAGGAAAACGATTTCATGGGTTAGACTGGAATTGCACTTAAAGCATAGGAAAAGAGGCATAATGTCCACAATGATGCACTTGGCCAAAAAGGGCATATGCTTTTTTTCCTGAATATATTCAGGAAAAAATGCATACGCACTTTTTGGCCAACCAAGCAAGCGTGTAAAGGAAATCTGCACTACATTGAAGTCTCACTGTCCCCCGGTCAAAAGGGCCATCTGAAAAAAGTGTAAAATCCAGAAAGGCAGAACAGGTCATGGAGAACAGGGAGCCTTGTTATGCTGATGGGCGGGATTTAAATTGCCAACAGCCACTCTGGAGAAGTGTATGGTGTATCCTGAAACACATAGGAAACAAAGCAACACAGCCTATGGCACTTCCTCTTATGGTCCTATAGCTTAGGGAAATTAAAATCAAAAACACACAGCCACCCCAAAGTTTGGGACGGCTCTGTTTACAAGAACCTCGTCTACGGTACAAGTTAAATATCTGAGAAAGCAAAAAATGGATAAAGAAGTTGTGGTACGTACGTACAATGGAATATGACTCAGCAGTGAGATCTACGTCATCAGGCCCGTAGCGGCAAAATGAGTGGATTCAGGTAAGACGATTCTACGAGAAATAAGTCACACAGAAAAAGAAACATCATAAGATATCACTAATACACGGAATGTAAACTTGGCTACACATGAACTGAATTACAAAACAGAACCGGGTCTCAAATTTAGAAAACTAACTTATGCTTGCTTATGGCAAAAAGTGAGTTGGGGTGCTGCATAAAACCAGAGATTAAAATTAGCACAGATACCGTTCCATAAGCCAAATATATAATAGACAAGACCTACTCCTTGCTCAACGAAATGGACTCAACACCCCATATTCAACGCTTGGGAATATACCTGACCAGTAAGAATCTTAAGACCCATGGATTTATATGTCTCCATAAGGAAATCAAGCGTGTGTACAGCGGCCTAAACGCAGCAGTGAAAATCCTATAAATCCCATTATCAAAATATATTTCAAAAACAAAACACAATGACAGTGAAATAGAGAGCAATGCTTAAAGAATTCATTCAGGGCTTGTGATGCAACCTGGATTCACCCCATCTACACCCAGAGCTGGGTGAGACATAAGGCTGGACACTTCGGGCTGATAGCATTGGTGAGGTTCGGTGAGCAAACGCAGACCCTTTGAAGTCATACTGCATGGTACCCATACCATGGGTCCCAACTCTCCAGGTTTAAGGGATTCTTCCTTCAGCTAAAACATGCATGGGAAACCCAGAGTATGGTCCACCATGTGATTGGGAAACGTTTTCAAATGCATCTCAAGTTTCGTCCCCTGGTACTCGGGTTCACCTTTCCAGACGCTTTACTAACACTCTCCCCACTTGGAGAGTCAGTGCCTTTAACCTTCTGTTTGGCACAGTTTGCAATTTCTGCGCAAGATGAACAGGAATAGGGAGAACCAATGAGAGACTAGCTGCAGGTGTCTGCACGGGCAAATGGAACGCTCATTTCCCACCAGGAAGAGGAGTTAACCAAAGGCTCAGCATGCCCTGCCAGAACCAGATGAGGGCCTGAAGCAATCCTGCGGTTCTGCGGCCAGCTCACAAGAAAGCGAGTTGAAGAAAGGAGCTCAGGGGCACTGTAATTCACAAAACTGCAGAGTTATGAATGACAGCTATCGTCCAAAAATGTACTGAAGTAAGTCTTCAAAGAGGACTTGAAAGCGGGGCAGAATTTCAGGATAACGATTTCAGGGGGTAGACTGGAATTACACTTAAAGCATAGGAAAAGAGGCAGAATGTCCACAATGATGCACCTGGCCAAAAAGGGCGTATGCGTTTTTTCCTGAATATATTCAGGAAAAAACGCATACGCCCTTTTTGGCCAACCAAGCAAGCGTGTAAATGAAATCTGCACTACAATGAAGTCTCACTGCCCCCGGTCAAAAGGGCCATCTGAAACAAGTGTAAAATCCAGAAAGGCTGGACAGGTCATGGAGAACAGGGAGCTTTGTTATGCAGAAGGGCAGGATGTAAATTGCCAACAGCCAATCTGGAGAAGTGTATGGTGTTTCCTGAAACACGTAGGAAACAATGCAACGCAGCCTATGGCACTTCCACTTATGGTCCTAAAGCTTAGGGAAATTAAAATCAAAAACACACAGCCACTCCAAAGTTTGGGACGGCTCTGTTTACAAGAACCTCGTCTATGGAACAAGTTAAATATCCTAGAAAGCAAAAAATGGATAAAGATGTTGTGGTACGTACGTACAATGGAATAAGACTCAGCAATGGAATCTACGTCATCAGGCCCGTAGCGGCATAATGAGTGGATTCAGGTACGACGATTCTATGAGAAATAAGACACACAGAAAAAGAAACATCATACGATATCACTAATACACGGAACGTAAACTTGGCTACACATGAACTGAATTACAAAACAGAAGAGGGTCTCAAATTTAGAAAACCAACTTATGCTTGCTTATGGGGAAAGGTGAGTTGGGGTGCTGCATCAAACCAGAGATTGAAATTAGCACAGATACCGTTCCATAAGCCAAATATATAATAGACAAGACCTACTCCTTGCTCAACGAAATGGACTCAACACCCCATATTCATCGCCTGGCAATATACCTGACAAGTAAGAATCTTAAGACCCATGGATTTATATGTCTCCATAAGGAAATCAAGCGTGTGTACAGTGGCCTAAACGCAGCAGTGAAAATCCAATAAATCCCATTATCAAAATAAATTTCAAAAACAAAACACAATGACAGTGAAATAGAGAGCAATTCTTAAATAATTCATTCAGGGCTTGTGATGCAACCTGGATTTACCACATCTACACCCAGAGCTGGGTGTGACATAAGGCTGGACACTTCGGGCTGATAGCATTGGTGAGGTTCGGTGAGCAAACGCAGAACCTTTGAAGTAATACTGCATGGTACCCATTCCATGGGTCCCAACTCTCCAGGTTTAAGGGATTCTACCTTCAACTAAAACATGCATGCGAAACCCAGAGCATGGTCCACCGTGTGATTGGGAATCGTTTTCAAATGCATATCAGGTTTCGACACCGGGTACTCGGGTGCACCGTTCCAGACGCTTTACTAACACTCTCCCCACTTGGAGAGTCAGTGCCTTTAACCTCCTGTTTTGCACAGTTTGCAATTTCTGCGCAAGATGAACAGGAATAGGGAGAACCAATGAGAGACTAGCTGTAGGTGTCTGCACGGGCAAATGGAACGCTCATTTCCCACCAGGAAGAGGAATTAACCAAAGGCTCAGCGTGCACTGCCGGAACCAGATTAGTGCCTGAAGCAATCCTGCGGTTTTGCGGCCAGCTCACAAGAAAGCGAGTTGAAGAAAGGAGCTCAGGGGCACTGTAATTCACAAACCTGCAGAGTTATGAATGACAGCTATCGTCCAAAAATGTATTGAAGTAAGTCTTCGAAGAGGACTTGAAAGCGGGGCAGAATGTCAGGAAAACGATTTCAGGGGGTAGACTGGAATTGCACTTAAAGCATAGGAAAAGAGGCAGAATGTCGACAATGATACAGTTGGCCAAAAAGTGCATATGCGTTTTTTCCTGAATATATTCAGGAAAAAACGCATAGCCCTTTTTGGCCAACCAAGCAAGCATGTAAATGAAATCTGCACTACAATGAAGTCTCACTGCCCCCGGTCAAAAGGGCCATCTGAAACAAGTGTAAAATCCAGAAAGGCTGGACAGGTCATGGAGAACAGGGAGCTTTGTTATGCAGAAGGGCAGGATGTAAATTGCCAACAGCCAATCTGGAGAAGTGTATGGTGTTTCCTGAAACACGTAGGAAACAATGCAACACAGCCTATGGCACTTCCACTTATGGTCCTAAAGCTTAGGGAAATTAAAATCAAAAACACACAGCCACTCCAAAGTTTGGGACGGCTCTGTTTACAAGAACCTCGTCTATGGAACAAGTTAAATATCCTAGAAAGCAAAAAATGGATAAAGATGTTGTGGTACGTACGTACAATGGAATAAGACTCAGCAATGGAATCTACGTCATCAGGCCCGTAGCGGCATAATGAGTGGATTCAGGTACGACGATTCTATGAGAAATAAGACACACAGAAAAAGAAACATCATACGATATCACTAATACACGGAACGTAAACTTGGCTACACATGAACTGAATTACAAAACAGAAGAGGGTCTCAAATTTAGAAAACCAACTTATGCTTGCTTATGGGGAAAGGTGAGTTGGGGTGCTGCATCAAACCAGAGATTGAAATTAGCACAGATACCGTTCCATAAGCCAAATATATAATAGACAAGACCTACTCCTTGCTCAACGAAATGGACTCAACACCCCATATTCATCGCCTGGCAATATACCTGACAAGTAAGAATCTTAAGACCCATGGATTTATATGTCTCCATAAGGAAATCAAGCGTGTGTACAGTGGCCTAAACGCAGCAGTGAAAATCCGATAAATCCCATCATCAAAATAAATTTCAAAAACAAAACACAATGACAGTGAAATAGAGAGCAATTCTTAAATAATTCATTCAGGGCTTGTGATGCAACCTGGATTTACCACATCTACACCCAGAGCTGGGTGTGACATAAGGCTGGACACTTCGGGCTGATAGCATTGGTGAGGTTCGGTGAGCAAACGCAGACCCTTTGAAGTAATACTGCATGGTACCCATTCCATGGGTCCCAACTCTCCAGGTTTAAGGGATTCTACCTTCAACTAAAACATGCATGCGAAACCCAGAGCATGGTCCACCGTGTGATTGGGAATCGTTTTCAAATTCATATCAGGTTTCGTACCCTTTTACTCGGGTGCACCATTCCAGACGATTTACTAACACTCTCTCCACTTGGAGAGTCAGTGCCTTTAACCTCCTGTTTGGCACAGTTTGCAATTTCTGCGCAAGATGAACAGGAATAGGGACAAACAATGAGAGACCAGTTGTAGGTGTCTGCACGGGCAAATGGAACGCTCATTTCCCACCAGGAAGAGGAATTAACCAAAGGATCAGCGTGCCCTGCTGGAACCAGATTAGGGCCTGAAGCAATCCTGCGGTTTTGCGGCCAGCTCACAAGAAAGCGAGTTGAAGAAAGGAGCTCAGGGGCACTGTAATTCACAAACCTGCAGAGTTATGAATGTCAGCTATTGTCCAAAAATGTATTGCAGTAAGTCTTCGAAGAGGACTTGAAAGCGGGGCAGAATTTCAGGAAAACGATTTCAGGGGGTAGACTGGAATTGCACTTAAAGCATAGGAAAAGAGGCAGAATGTCGACAATGATGCACTTGGCCAAAACGTGCGTATGCGTTTTTTCCTGAATATATTCAGGAAAAAACGCATACGCCCTTTTTGGCCTACCAAGCAAGCGTGTAAAGGAAATCTGCACTACAATGAAGTCTCACTGCCCCTCGGTCAAAGGGGCCATCTGAAAAAAGTGTAAAATCCAGAAAGGCAGGACAGGTCATGGAGAACAGGGAGCCTTGTTATGCTGATGGGCGGGATGTAAATTGCCAACAGCCACTCTGGAGAAGTGTATGGTGTTTCCTGAAACACGTAGGAAACAAAGCAACACAGCCTATGGCACTTCCACTTATGGCCCTATAGTTTAGGGAAATTAAATCAAAAACACACAGGCACCCCAAAGTTTGGGACGGCTGTGTTTACAAGAACCTCGTCTACGGTACAAGTTAAATATCCGAGAAAGCAAAAAATGGATAAAGAAATTGTGGTACGTACGTACAATGGAATATCACTCAGCAATGCAATCTACGTCATCAGAACATAGCGGCATAATGAGTGGATTCAGGTACGACGATTCTATGAGAAATAAGACACACAGAAAAAGAAACATCATAAGATATCACTAATACACGGAACGTAAACTTGGCTACACATGAACTGAATTACAAAACAGAACAGAGTCTCAAATTTAGATAACCAACTTATGCTTGCTTATGGGGAAAGGTGAGTTTGGGGGCTGCATAAAACCAGAGATTGAAATTAGCACAGATACTGTTCCATAAGCCAAATATATAATAGACAAGACCTACTCCTTGCTCAACGAAAAGGACTCAACACCCCATATTCAACGCCTGGGAATATACCTGACAAGTAAGAATCTTAAGACCCATGGATTTATATGTCTCCATAAGGAAATCAAGCGTGTGTACAGCGGCCTAAACGCAGCAGTGAAAATCCGATAAATCCCATTATCAAAATAAATTTCACAAACACAACACATTGACAGTGAAATACAGAGCAATTCTTAAATAATTCATTCAGGGCTTGTGATGCAACCTGGATTTACCACATCTACACCCAGAGCTGGGTGAGACATAAGGCTGGACACTTCGGGCTGATAGCATTTTTAAGGTACGGTGAGCAAAGGCAGACCCTTTGAAGTCATACTGCATGGTACCCATTCCATGGGTCCCAACTCTCCAGGTTTAAGGGATTCTTCCTTCAGCTAAAACATGCATGGGAAACCCAGAGAATGGTCCACCATGTGATTGGGAAACCTTTTCAAATGCATCTCAAGTTTCGACCCCTGGTACTCGGGTGCACCGTTCCAGATGCTTTACTAACACTCTCCCCACTTGGAGAGTCAGTGCCTTTAACCTCCTGTTTGGCACAGTTTGTAATTTCTGCACAACATGAACAGGAATAGGGAGAACCAATGAGAGACTAGCTGTAGGTGTCTGCAAGGGCAAATGGAACGCTCATTTCCCACCAGGAAGAGGAATTAACCAAAGGCTCAGCATGCCCTGCCAGAACCAGATTAGGTCCTGAAGCAATCCTGCGGTTTTGCGGCCAGCTCACAAGATAGCGAGTTGAAGAATGGAGCCCAGGGGCACTGTAATCCACAGACCTGCAGAGTTATGAATGACAGCTATTGTCCAAAGATTTATTCAAGTAAGTCTTCGAAAAGTACTTGAAAGTGGGGCAGAATTTCAGGAAAACGATTTCATGGGGTAGACTGTAATTGCACTTAAAGCATAGGAAAAGAGGCATAATGTCCACAGTGATGCACTTGGCCAAAAAGGGCGTATGCGTTTTTTCCTGAATATATTCAGGAAAAAACGCATACGCCCTTTTTGGCCAACCAAGCAAGCATGTAAATGAAATCTGCACTACAATGAAGTCTCACTGCCCCCGGTCAAAAGGGCCATATGAAACAAGTGTAAAATCCAGAAAGGCAGGACAGGTCATGGGGAACACGGAGCCTTGTTATGCTGATGGGCGGGATGTAAATTGCCAACAGCCACTCTGGAGAAGTGTATGGTGTTTCCTGAAACACATAGGAAAAAAGCAACACAGCCTATGGCACTACCACTTAGGGTCCTATAGCTTAGGGAAATTAAAATCAAAAACACATAGCCACCCCAAAGTTTCGGACGGCTCTGTTTACAAGAACCTCGTCTACGGTACAAGTTAAATACCCAAGAAGGCAAAAAATGGATAAAGAAGTTGTGGTACGTACATACAATGGAATATCACTCAGCAATGAGATCTACGTCATCAGGCCCGTAGTGGCATAATTAGTGGATTCAGGTACGACGATTCTACGAGAAATAAGTCACTCAGAAAAAGAAATTTCATAAGATATCACTAATACACGGAACGTAAACTTGGCTACACATGAACTGAATTAGAAAACAGAACAGGGTCTCAAATTTAGAAAACCAACTTATGCTTGCTTATGGGGAAAGGTGAATTGGTTTGCTGCATAAAACCAGAGATTGAAATTAGCACAGATACCGTTCCATAAGCCAAATATATAATAGACAAGACCTACTCCTTGCTCAACGAAATGGACTCAACACCCCATATTCAACGCCTGGGTAGATACATGACAACTAAGAATCTTAAAACCCATGGATTTATATGTCTCCATAAGGAAATCAAGCGTGTGTACAGTGGCCTAAACGCAGCAGTGAAAATCTGATAAATCCCATTATCAAAATAAATTTCAAAAACAAAACACAATGCCAGTGAAATAGAGAGCAATTCTTAAATAATTCATTCAGGGCTTGTGATGCAACCTGGATTTACCACATCTACACCCAGAGCTGGGTGAGACATAAGGCTGGACACTTCGGGCTGATAGCATTGGTGAGGTTCGGTGAGCAAACGCAGACCCTTTGAAGTCACACTGCATGGTACCCATTCCATGGGTCCAAACTCTCCAGGTTTAAGGGATTGTTCCTTCAGCTAAAACATGCATGGGAAACCCAGAGTATGGTCCACCGTGTGATTGGGAAACGTTTTCAAATGCATCTCAGATTTCGAACCCTGGTACTCGGGTTCACCATTCCAGACGCTTTACTAACACTCTCCCCACTTGGAGAGTCAGTGCCTTTAACCTCCTGTTTGGCACAGTCTGCAATTTCTGCGCAAGATGAACAGGAATAGGGAGAACCAATGAGAGACTAGCTGTAGGTGTCTGCACGGGCAAATGGAACGCTCATTTCCCACCAGGAAGAGGAATTAACCAAAGGCTCAGCATGCCCTGCCGGAAAAAGATTAGGGCCTGAAGCAATCCTGCGGTTTTGCGGCCAGCTCACAAGAAAGCGAGTTGAAGAAAGGAGCTCCGGGGCACTGTAATTCACAAACCTGCAGAGTTATGAATGACAGCTATCGTCCAAAAATGTATTGAAGTAAGTCTTCGAAGAGAACTTGAAAGCGGGGCAGAATTTCAGGAAAAGGATTTCAGGGGGTAGACTTTAATGGCACTTAAAGCATAGGAAAAGAGGCAGAATGTAGACAATGATGCACTTGGCCAAAAAGGGCGTATGCGTTTTTTCCTGAATATATTCAGGAAAAAACGCATACGCCCTTTTTGGCCAACCAAGCAAGCGTGTAAATGAAAACTGCACTACAATGAAGTCTCACTGCCCCCCGGTCAAAAGGGCCATCTGAAAAAAGTGTAAAATCCAGAAAAGCAGGAGAGCTCATGGAGAACAGGGAGCCTTGTTATGCTGACCTGTGGGATATAAATTGCCAACAGCCACTCTGGAGAAGTGTATGGTGTTTCCTGAAACACATAGGAAACAAAGAAACACAGCCTATGGCACTTCCACTTATGGTCCTATAGCTTAGGGAAATTAAAATCAAAAACACACAGCCACCCCAAAGTTTGGGACGGCTCTGTTTACAAGAACCTCATCTACGGTACAAGTTAAATATCCGAGAAAGCAAAAAATGGATAAAAAAGTTGTGGTACACACGTACAATGGAATATCACTCAGCAATAAAATCTTCGTCATCAGGTCCATAGCGGCATAATGAGTGGATTCAGGTACGATGATTCTTCAAGAAATAAGTCACACAGAAAAAGAAACATCATAAGATATCACTAATACACTGAATGTAAACTTGGCTACACATGTAGTGAATTACAAAACAGAACAGGGTCTCAAATTGTGAAAACCAACTTATGCTTGCTTAAGGGGAAAGGAGAGTTGGGGTGCTGCATAAAACCCGAGATTGAAATTAGCACAGATACCGTTCCATAAGCCAAGTATATAATAGACAAGACCTACTACTTGCTCAACGAAATGGACTCAACACGCCCTATTCAACGCCTGGGAACATACCTAACAAGTAAAATCTTATAACCCATGGATTTATATGTCTCCATAAGGAAATCAAGCGTGTGTACAGCAGCCTAAACGCAGCAGTGAATATCCGATAAATCCCATTATCAAAATAAATTTCAAAAACAAAACACAATGACAGTGAAAGAGAACTATTCTTAAATAATTCATTCAGGGCTTGTGATGCAACCTGGATTTACCACATCTACACCCAGAGCTGGGTGAGACATAAGGCCGGACACTTCGGGCTGATAGCATTGGTGAGGTTCGGTGAGCAAACGCAGACCCTTTGAAGTCATACTGCATGGTACCCATTCTATGGGTCCCAACTCTCCAGGTTTAAGGGATTCTTCCTTCAGCTAAAACATGCATGGGAATCCCATAGTATGGACCACCGTGTGATTGGGAAACGTTTTCAAATGCATCTCAGTTTTCGCCACTGGTACTCGGGTTCACCATTCCAGACGCTTTACTAACACTCTCCCCACTTGGAGAGTCAGTGCCTTTAACCTCCGGTTTGGCACAGTTTGCAATTTCTGCGCAAGATGAACAGGAATAGGGAGAACCAATGAGAGACTAGCTGTAGGTGTCTGCACGGGCAAATGGAACGCTCATTTCCCACCAGGAAGAGGAATTACCCAAAGGCTCAGCATGCCCTGCCGGAAACAGATTAGGGCCTGAAGCAATCCTGCGGTTTTGGGGCCAGCTCACAAGAAAGCGAGTTGAAGAAAAGAGCTCAGGGGTACTGTAATGCACAAACCTGCAGAGTTATGAATGACAGCTATCGTCCAAAAATGTATTGAAGTAAGTCTTCGAAGAGGACTTGAAAGCGGGGCAGAATTTCAGGAAAACGATTTCAGGGGGTAGACTGGAATTGCACTTAAAGCATAGGAAAAGAGGCAGAATGTCGACAATGATGCACTTGGCCAAAAAGGGCGTATGCGTTTTTTCCTGAATATATTCAGGAAAAAACGCATACGCACTTTTTGGCCAACCAAGCAAGCGTGTAAAGGAAATCTGCACTACAATGAAGTCTCACTGCCCCCCGGTCAAAAGGGCCATCTGAAAAAAGTGTAAAATCTAGAAAGGCAGTCCAGGTCATGGAGAACAGGGAGCCTTGTTATGCTGATATGCGGGATGTAAATTGCCAACAGCCACTCTGGAGAAGTGTATGGTGTTTCCTGAAACACGTAGGAAACAAAGCAACACAGCCTATGGCACTTCCACTTATGGTCCTATAGCTTAGGGAAATTAAAATCTAAAACACACAGGCACCCCAATGTTGGGGATGGCTCTGTTTACAAGAACCTCGTCTACGGTACAAGTTAAATATCCGAGAAAGCAAAAAATGGATAAAGAATTTGTGGTACGAACGTACAATGGAATATCATTCAGCAATGAAATCTACGTCATCAGGTCCGTAGCGGCATAATGAGTGGATCCAGGTACGATGATTCTACGAGAAATAAGTCACACAGAAAAAGAAACATCATTAGATATCACTAATACAGTGAATGTAATCTTGGCTACACATGAACTCTATTACAAAACAGAACAGGGTCTCAAATTTAGAAAACCAACTTATGCTTTCTTAAGGGGAAAGGTGAGTTGGGGTGCTGCATAAAACCAGAGATTGAAATTAACACAGATACCGTTCCATAAGCTGAATATAAAATGGACAAGACCTACTCCTTGCTCAACGAAATGGACTCAACACCACATATTCAACGCCTGGGAAGATACCTGACAAGTAAGAATCTTAAAACCCATGGATTTATATGTCTCCATAAGGAAATCAAGCGTGTGTACAGCGGCCTAAACGCAGCAGTGAAAATCCGATAAATCCCATTATCAAAATAAATTTCAAAAACAAAACACAATGACAGTGAAATAGAGAGCAATTCTTAAATAATTCATTCAGGGCTTGTGATGCAACCTGGATTTACCACATCTACACCCAGAGCTGGGTGAGATATAAGGCTGGACACTTTGGGCTGATAGCATTGGTGAGGTTCGGTGAGCAAACGCAAACCCTTTGAAGTCATACTGCATGGTACCCATTCCATGGCTCCCAACTCTCCAGGTTTAAGAGATTCTTCCTTCAGCTAAAACATGCATAGGAAACCCAGAGTATGGTCCACTGTGTGATTGGGAAACGTTTTCAAATGCATCTCAGTTTTCATCCCCTGGTACTCGGGTTCACAATTCCAGACGCTTTACTAACACTCTCCCCACTTGGAGAGTAAGGGCCTTTATCCTCCTGTTTGGCACAGTTTGCAATTTCTGCGCAAGATGAACAGGAATAGGGAGAACCAATGAGGGAATAGATGTAGTTGTCTGCACGGACAAATGGAACGCTCATTTCCCACCAGGAAGAGGAATTAACCAAAGGCTCAGTGTGCCCTGCCGGAAACAGATTAGGGCCTGAAGCAATCCTGCGATTTGGCGGCCAGCTCACATGAAAGCGAGTTGAAGATAGGACATCTGGGGCACTGTATTTCACAAACCTGCAGAGTTATGAATGACAGCTATCGTCCAAAAATGTATTGAAGTAAGTCTTCGAAGAGGACTTGAAAGTGGGGCAGAATTTCAGGAAAACGATTTCAGGGTGTAGACTGCAATTGCACTTAAAGCATAGGAAAAGAGGCAGAATGTCGACAATGATGCACTTGGCCAAAAAGGGCGTATGCGTTTTTTCCTGAATATATTCAGGAAAAAACGCATACGCCCTTTTTGGCCAACCAAGCAAGCGTGTAAAGGAAATCTGCACTACAATGAAGTCTCACTGCCCCCCTGTCTAAAGGGCCATCTGAAAAAAGTGTAAAATCCAGAAAGGCAGGACAGGTCATGGAGAACAGGGAGCCTTGTTATGCTGATGGGCGGAATGTAAATTGTCAGCAGCCACTCTGGAGAAGTGTATGGTGTTTCCTGAAACACGTAGGAAACAAAGCAACACAGCCTATGGCCCGTCCACTTATGGTTCTAAAGCTTAGGTAAATTAAAATCAAAAACACACAGCCACCCCAAAGTTTGGGACGGCTCTGTTTACAAGAACCTCATCTACGGTACAAGTTAAATATCCGAGAAAGTCAAAAATGGATAAAGAAATTGTGGTACGCACGTACAGTGGAATATCACTCAGCAATGAAATCAACGTCATCAGTCCCGTAGCGGCATAATGAGTGGATTCAGGTACGATGATTCTACGAGAAATAAGTCACACAGAAAAAGAAACATCATAAGATATCACTAATACACGGAATGTAATCTTGGCTACGCATGAACAGTATTACAAAACAGAACAGGGTCTCAAATTTAGAAAACCAACTTATGCTTGCTTAAGGGGAAAGGTGAGTTGGGGTGCTGCATAAAACCAGAGATTGAAATTAGCACAGATACCGTTCCATAAGCCAAATATATAATAGACAAGACCTACTCCTTGCTCAACGAAATGGACTCAACACCCCATATTCAACGCCTGGGAAGATACCTGACAAGTAAGAGTCTTAAAACCCATGGATTTATATGTCTCCATAAGGAAATCAAGCGTGTGTACAGCGGCCTAAACGCAGCAGTGAAAATCCGATAAATCCCATTATCAAAATAAATTTCAAAATCGAAACACAATGACAGTGAAATAGAGAGCAATTCTTAAATAATTCATTCAGGGCTTGTGATGCAACCTGGATTTACAACATCTACACCCAGAGCTGGGTGAGACATAAGGCTGGACACTTTGGGCTGATAGCAGTGGTGAGGTTCGGTGCGCAAACGTAGTCCCTTTGAAGTCATACTGCATGGTACCCATACCATGGGTCCCAACTCTCCAGGTTTAAGGGATTCTTCCTTCAGATAAAACATACATGGGAAACCCAGAGTATGGTCCACCGTGTGATTGGGAAACGTTTTCAAATGCCTCTCAGTTTTTGAACCCTGGTCCTAGGGTTCACCATTCCAGACGCTTTACTAACACTCTCCCCACTTGGAGAGTCAGTGCCTTTAACCTGCTGTTTGGCACAGTTTGCAATTTCTGAGCAAGATGAACAGGAATAGGGAGAACCAATGAGAGACTAGCTGTAGGTGTCTGCACGGGCAAATGGAACGCTCATTTCCCACCAGGAAGCGGAATTAACCAAAGGATCAGCGTGCCCTGCCGGAACCAGATTATGGCCTGAAACAATCCTGCGGTTTTGAAGCCAGCTCATAAGAAAGCGAGCTGAAGAAAGAAGCTCAGGGGCACTGTAATTCACAAACCTGCAGAGTTATGAATGACAGCTATCGTCCAAAAATATATTGAAGTAAGTTTTGGAAGAGGACTTGAAAGCGGGGCAGAATTTCAGGAAAACGATTTCAGGGGGTAGACTGGAATTGCACTTAAAGCATAGGAAAAGAGGCAGAATGTCGACAATGATGCACTTGGCCAAAAAGGGCGTATGCGTGTTTTCCTGAATATATTCAGGAAAAAACGCATACGCACTTTTTGGTCAACCAAGCAAGTGTGTAAAGGAAATCTGCACTACAATGGAGTCTCAATGCCCCCGGTCCAAAGGGCCATCTGAAACAAGTGTAAAATCCAGAAAGACAGGACAGGTCATGGAGAACAGGGAGCCTTTTTATGCTGATGGGCGGGATGTAAATTGCCAACAGCCACTCTGGAGAAGTGTATGGTGTTTCCTGAAACACGTAGGAAACAAAGCAACACAGCCTATGGCACTTCCACTTAGGGTCCTATAGCTTAGGGAAATTAAAATCAATAACACACAGCCACCCCAAAGTTTGGGACGGCTCTGTTTACAAGAAACTCGTCTACGGTACAAGTTAAATACCCGAGAAAGCAAAAAATGGATAAAGAAGTTGTGGTACGTACGTACAATGGAATATCACTCAGCAATGAGATCTACGTCATCAGGCCCGTAGCGGCAGAATGAGTGCATTCAGGTACGACGATTCTACGAGAAATAAGTCACACAGAAAAAGAAACATCTTAAGATATCACTCATACACGGAACGTAAACTTGGCTACACATGTACTGAATTACAAAACAGAACAGGGTCTCAAATTTGAAAACCAACTTATGCTTGCTTATGGGGAAAGGTGAGTTGGCATGCTGCATCAAACCAGAGATTGAAATTAGCACAGATATCGTTCCATAAGCCAAATATATAATAGACAAGACCTACTCCTTGCTCAACGAAATGGACTCAACACCCCATATTCAACTCCTGGGAATATACCTGACAAGTAAGAATCTTAAGACCCATGGATTTATATGTCTCCATAAGGAAATCAAGCGTGTGTACAGCGGCCTAAACGCAGCAGTGAAAATCCGATAAATCCCATTATCAAAATAAATTTCAAAAACAAAACACAATGACAGTGAAATAGAGAGCAATTCTTAAATAATTCATTCAGGGCTTGTGATGCAACCTGGATTTACCACATCTACACCCAGAGCTGGGTTAAACATAAGGCTGGACACTTCGGGCTGATAGCATTGGTGTGGTTCGGTGAGCAAACGCAGACCCTTTGAAGTCATACCGCATGGTAGCCATTCCATGGGTCCCAACTCTCCAGGTTTAAGGGATTCTTCCTTCAGCTAAAACATGCATGGGAAACCCAGAGTATGGTCCATCGTGTGATTGGGAAACGTTTTCAAATGCATCTCAGGTTTCATTCCCTGGTACTCGGGTTCACCATTCCAGACGCTTTACTAACACTCTCCCCCCTTGGAGAGTCAGTGCCTTTAACATCCTGTTTGGCACAGTTTGCAATTTCTGCGCAAGATGAACAGGAATAGGGAGAAACAATGAGAGACTAGCTGTAGGTGTCTGCAGGGCAAACGGAACGCTCATTTCCCACCAGGAAGAGGAATTAACCAAAGGCTCAGCATGCCCTGCCGGAACCAGATTAGGGCCTGAAGCAATCTTCTGGTTATGCGGCCAGCTCACAAGAAAGCGAGTTGAAGAAAGGAGCTCAGGGGCACTGAAATTCACAAACCCGCAGAGTTATGAATGACCGCTATCATCCAAAAATATATTGAAGTAAGCCTTCGAAGAGGACTTGAAAGCGGGGCAGAATTTCAGGAAAACGATTTCAGGGGGTAGACTGGAATTGCACTTAAAGCATAGGAAAAGAGGCAGAATGTCGACAATGATGCACTTGGCCAAAAAGGGCGTATGCGTTTTTTCCTGAATATATTCAGGCAAAAACGCATACGCACTTATTGGCCAACCAAGCAAGCATGTATAGGAAATCTGCACTAAAATGAAGTCTCATTGCCCCCCGGTCAAAAGGGCCATCTGAAAAAAGTGTAAAATCCAGAAAGGCAGGACAGGTCATGGAGAACAGGGAGCCTTGTTATGCTGATGGGCGGGATGTAAATTGCCAACAGCCACTCTGGAGAAGTGTATGGTGTTTCCTGAAACACGTAGGAACCAAAGCAACACAGCCTATGGCATTTCCACTTATGGTCCTATAGCTTAGGGAAATTAAAATAAAAAACACACAGCCACCCTGAAGTTTGGGACGGCTCTGTTTACAAGAATCTCGTCTACAGTACAAATTAAATATCCGAGAAAGCAAAAAATGGATAAAGAAATTGTACTATGCACGTACAATGGAATATCACTCAGCAATGAAATCTACGTCCTCAGGCTCGTAGCGGCATAATGAGTGGATTCAGGTACGATGATTCTACGAGAAATAAGTCACACAGAAAAAGAAACATCATAAGATATCACTAATACACGGAATGTAAACTTGGCTACACATGAACTGAATTACAAAACAGAACAGGGTCCCAAATTTAGAAAACCAACTTATGCTTGCATATGGGGAAAGGTGAGTTGGGGTGCTGCATAAAACCAGAGATTGAAATCAGCACAGATACCGTTCCATAAGCCAAATATATAATAGACAAGTCCTACTCCTTGCTCAATGAAAGGGACTCAACACCCCATATTCAATGCCTGGGAAGATACCTGACAAGGAACAATCTTAAAACCCATGGATTTATATGTCTCCATAAGGAAATCAAGCGTGTGTACAGCGGCCTAAACGCAGCAGTGAAAATCCAATAACTACGATTATCAAAATAAATTTCAAAAACAAAACACAATGACAGTGAAATAGAGAGCAATTCTTAAATAATTCATTCAGCGCTTGTGAGGCAACCTGGATTTACCACATACACACGCAGAGCTGGGTGAGACATAAGGCTGGACACTTCGGGCTGATAGCATTGGTGAGGTTCGGTGAGCAAACGCAGACCCTTTGAAGTCATACTGCATGGTACCCATTCCATGGGTCCCAACTCTCCAAGTTTAAGGGATTCTTCCATCATCTAAAACATGCATGGGAAACCCAGAGTATGGTCCACTGTGTGATTGGGAAACGTTTTCAAATGCATCTCAGTTTTCTTCCCCTGGTACTCGGGTTCACAATTCCAGACGCTTTACTAACACTCTCCCCACTTGGAGAGTCAGTGCCTTTAACCTCCTGTTTGGCTCAGTTTGCAATTTCTGCGCAAGATGAAAAGGAATAGGGAGAACCAATGAGAGACTAGCTGTAGGTGTCTGCACGGGAAATGGAACGCTAATTTCCCACCAGTAAGAGGAATTAACCAAAGGCTCAGCGTGCCCTGCCGGAAACAGATTAGGGCCTGAAGCAATCCTGCGGTTTTGTGGCCAGCTCACAAGAAAGCGAGTTGAAGAAAGGAGCTCAGGGGCACTGTAATTCACAAACCTGCAGAGTTATGAATGACAGCTCTCGTCCAAAAATGTACGGAAGTAAGACTTCGAAGAGGACTTGAACGTGGGGCAGAATTTCAGGAAAACGATTTCAGGGGGCAGACTGGAATTGTACTTAAAGCATAGGAAAAGAGACAGAATGTCGACAATGATGCACTTGGCGAAAAAGGGCGTATTCGTTTTTACCTGAATATATGCAGGAAAAAACGCATACGTGATTTTTGGCCAATCAAGCAAGCGTGTAAAGGAAATCTGCACTACAATGAAGTCTCACTGCCCCCCGGTCAAAAGGGCCATCTGAAAAAAGTGTAAAACCCAGAAAGGCAGGACAGGTCATGGAAAAGAGGGAGCCTTGTTACGGTGATTGGCGCAATGTAAATTGCCAACAGCCACTCTGGAGAAGTGTATGGTGTATCCTGAAACACGTAGGAAACAAAGCAACACAGCCTATTGCACTTCCACTTATGATCCTATAGGTTAGTGAAATTAAAATGAAAAACACACAGCCACCCTAAGGTTTGGGACGGCTCTGTTTACAAGAACCTCGTCTACAGTACAAGTTAAATATCCGAGAAAGCAAAAAATGGATAAAGAAGTTGGACTACGCAAGTACAATGGAATATCACTCAGCAATGAAATCTACGTCCTCAGGCACGTAGCGGCATAATGAGTGGATTCAGGTACGATGATTCTACGAGAAATAAGTCACACAGAAAAAGAAACATCATAAGATATCACTAATACACGGAATGTAAACTTGGCTACACATGAACTGAATTACAAAACAGAACATGGTCTCAAATTTAGAAAACCAACTTATGCTTGCTTATGGGGAAAGGTGAGTTGGGGTGCTGCATAAAACCAGAGATTGAAATTAGCACAGATACCGTTCCATAAGCCAAATATATAATAGACAAGACCTACACCTTGCTCAACGGAATGGACTCAACACCCCATATTCAACGCCTGGCAAGATACCTGACAAGTAATAATCTTAAAACCCATGGATTTATATGTCTCCGTAAGGAAATCAAGTGTGTGTACAGCGGTCTAAACGCAGCAGTGAAAATCCGATAAATCCCATTACCAACATAAATTTCAAAAACAAAACACAATGACAGTGAAATGAAGATCATTTCTTAAATAATTAATTCAGGGCTTGTGATGCAACATGGATTTACCACATCTATACCCAGAGCTGGGTGAGACATAAGGCTGGACACTTCGAGCTGATAACATTGGTGTGGTTCGGTGAGCAAACGCAGACACTATGAAGTCATACTGCATGGTACCCATTCCATGATATCAATTCTCCAGGTTTAAGGGATTCTTCCTTCAGGTAAAACATGCATGGGAAACCCAGAGTATGGACCACCGTGTGATTGGGAAACGTTTTCAAATGCATCTCAGTTTTCGAACCCTGGTACTCGGGTTCACCATTCCAGACGCTTTACTAACACTCTCCCCACATGGAGAGTCAGTGCCTTTAACCTCCAGTTTGGCACAGTTTGCAATTTCTGCGCAAGATGAACAGGAATAGGGAGAACCAATGACAGACTAGCTGTAGGTGTCTGCACGGGCAAACGGAACGTTCATTTCCCATCAGTAAGAGGAATTAACCAAAGGCTCAGCGTGCCCTGCCAGAAACAGATTAGGGCCTGAAGCAATCCTGCGGATTTGCGGCCAGCTCACAAGAAAGCAAGTTGAAGAAAGGAGCTCAGGGGCACTGTAATTCACAAACCTGCAGAGTTATGAATGACAGGTATCGTCCAAAAATGTACTGAAGTAAGTCTTCGAAGAGGACTTGAAAGCGGGGCAGAATTTCAGGAAAACGATTTCAGGGGGTAGACTGGAATTGCACTTAAAGCATAGGAAAAGAGACAGAATGTCGACAATGATGGACTTGGCCAAAAAGGGCGTATGCGTTTTTTCCTGAATATATTCAGGAAAAAACGCATACGCCCTTTTTGGCCAACCAAGCAAGCGTGTAAAGGAAATCTGCACTACAATGAAGTCTCACTGCCCCCCGGTCAAAAGGGCCATCTTAAAAAGTGTAAAACCAAGAAAGGCAGGACAGGTCATGGAGAACAGGGAGCCTTGTTATGCTGATGGGCGGGATGTACATTGCCAACAGCCACTCTGGAGAAGTGTATGGGGTTTCCTGAAACACGTAGGAAACAAAGCCACACAGCCTATGGCACTTCCACTTATGGTCCTATAGCTTAGGGAAATTAAAATCAAAAACACACAGCCACACCAAAGTTTGGGACGGCTCTGTTTACAAGAACCTTGTCTACGGTACAAGTTAAATATCCGAGAAACCAAAAAATTTATAAAGAAGTTGTGGTACGCACGTACAAAGGAATATCACACAGCAATGAAATCTACGTAATCAGGCCCGTAGTGGCATAATGAGTGGATTCAGGTACGATGATTCTATGAGAAATAAGTCACACAGAAAAAGAAACATCATAAGATATCACTAATACACGGAATGTAAACTTGGCTACACATGAACTGAATTACAAAACAGAACAGGGTCTCAAATTTAGAAAACCAACTTATTCTTGCTTATGGGGAATGTTGAGTTGGTGTGCTGCATAACACCAGAGATTGAATTTAGCACAGATACCGTTCCATAAGCCAAATATATTATAGACAAGACCTACTCCTTGCTCAACGAAATGGACTCAACACCCCATATTCAACGCCTGGGAACATACCTGACAAGTAAGAATCTTAAAACCCATGGATTTTTATGTCTCCAGAAGGAAATAAAGCGTGTGTACACTGGCCTAAAGGCAGAAGTGAAAATCCAATAAATCCCATTATCAAAATAAATTTCAAAAACAAAACACAATGACAGTGAAATAGAGAGCAATTCTTAAATAATTCATTCAGGTCTTGTGATGCAACCTGGATTTACCACATCTACACCCAGAGCTGGGTGAGACATAAGGCTGGACACTTCGGGCTGATAGCATTAGTGAGGTTCAGTGAGCAAACGCAGACCCTTTGAAGTCATACTGCATGGTACCCATTCCATGGGTCCCAACTCTCCAGGTTTAAGGGATTCTTCCTTCAGCTAAAACATGCATGGGAAACCCAGAGTATGGTCCACCGTGTGACTGGGAAACGTTTTCAAATGCATCTCAGTTTTCAAACCCAGGTACTCGGGTTCACAATTCCAGACGCTTTACTAACACTCTCCCCACTTGGGGAGTCAGTGCCTTTAACCTCCTGTTTAGCACGGTTGGCAATTTCTGTGCAAGATGAAGAGGAATAGAGACAACCAAAGAGAGTCTAGCTGTAGGTGTCTGCACAGGCAAATGGAGCGCTCATTTCCCACCAGGAAGAGGAATTAACCAAAGGCTCAGCCTGCCCTGCCGGAAACAGATTAGGGCCTGAAGGAATCCTGAGGTTTTGCGGCCAGGTCACAAGAAAGCGAGTTGAAGAAAGGAGCTCAGGGGCACTGTAATTCACAAAACTGCAGAGTTATGAATCACAGCTATCGTCCAAAAATGTACTGAAGTAAGTCTTCGAAGAGGACTTGAAAGCGGGGCAGAATTTCAGGAAAACGATTTCAGGGGGTAGACTGGAATTGCACTTAAAGCATAGGAAAAGAGGCAGAATGTCGACAATGATGCACTTGGCCAAAAAGGGCGTATGCGTTTTTTCCTGAATATATTCAGGAAAAAACGCATACGTACTTTTTGACCAACCAAGCAAGCGTGTAAAGGAAATCTGCACTACAATGAAGTCTCACAGCCCCCCAGTCAAAAGGGCCATCTGAAGAAAGTGCAAAATCCAGAAAGGCAGGACAGGTCATGGAGAACAGGGAGCCTTGTTATGCTGATGGGCGGGATGTAAATTGCCAACAGCCACTCTGGAGAAGTGTATGGTGTTTCCTGAAACACGTAGGAAACAAAGCAACACAGCCTATGGCACTTCCACTTATAGTCCTATAGCTTAGGAAAATTACAATCAAAAACACACAGCCACCCCAAAGTTTGGGACGGCTCTGTTTACAAGAACCTCGTCTACGGTACAAGTTAAATATCCGAGGAAGCAAAAACTGGATAAAGAAGTTGTGGTACGCACGTACAATGGAATATCACTCAGCAATGAAATCTATGTCATCAGGCCCGTAGCGGCATAATGAGTGGATTCAGGTACGATGATTCTACGAGAAATAAGTCACACAGAAAAAGAAACATCATAAGATATCACTAATACACGGAATGTAAACTTGGCTACACATGAACTGAATTACAAAACAGAAAAGGGTCTCAAATTTAGAAAACCAACTTATGCTTGCTTATGGGGAAAGGTGAGTTGGGGTGCTGCATAAAACCAGAGATTGAAATTAGCACAGATGCCGTTCCATAAGCCAAATATATAATAGACAAGACCTACTCCTTGCTCAACGAAATGGACTCAACATCCCATATTCAACGCATGGGAAGATACCTGACAAGTAACAATCTTAAAACCCATGGATTTATATGTCTCCATAAGGAAATCAAGCGTGTGTACAGCGGCCTAAATGCAGCAGTGAACATCCGATAAATTCCGTTATCGAAATTAATTTGAAAAACAAAACACAATGACAGTGAAATAGAGAGCAAATCTTAAATAATTCATTCAGGGCTTCTGATGCAACCTGGATTTACCACATCTACACCCAGAGCTGGGTGAGACATAATGCTGGACAATTTGGGCTGATAGCATTGGTGAGGTTCGGTGAGCAAACGAAAGACCCTTTGAAGTCATACTGCATGATACCCATTCCATGGGTCCCAACGCTCCAGGTTTAAGGGATTCTTCCTTCAGCAAAAACATGCATGGGAAACCCAGAGTATGGTCCACCGTGTGATTGGGAAACGTTTTCAAATGCATCTCAGTTTTCATCACCTGGCAATCGGGTTCACCATTCCAGACGCTTTAATAACACTCTCCCCACTTGGAGAGTCACTGCCTTTAACCTCCGGTTTGGCACAGTTTGCAATTTCTACGCAAGATGAACAGGAATAGGGAGAACCAATGAGAGACTAGCTGTAGGTGTCTGCACGGGCAAATGGAACGCTCATTTCCCACCAGGAAGAGGAATTACCCAAAGGCTCAGCGTGCCCTGCCGGAAAGAGATTAGGGCCTGAAGCAATCCTGTGGTTTTGCGGCCAGCTCACAAGAAAGAGAGTTGAAGAAAGGAGCTCAGGGGCACTGTAATTCACAAACCTGCAGAGTTATGAATGACAGCTATCGTCCAAAAGTGTATTGTAATAAGTCTTCGAAGAGGACTTGAAAGCGGGCAGAATTTCAGGAAAACGATTTCAGGAGGTAGACTGGAATTGCACTTAAAGCATAGGAAAAGAGGCAGAATGTCGACAATGATGCACTTGGCCAAAAAGGGCGTATGCGTTTTTTCCTGAATAAATTCAGGAAAAACCGCATGCGCCCTTTTTGGCCAACCAAGCAAGCGTGTAAAGGAAATCTGCACTACAATGAAGTCTCACTGCCCCCCGGTCAAACGGGCCATCTGAAAAATGTGTAAAATCCAGAAAGGCAGGACAGGTCATGGAAAACAGGGTGCCTTGTTATGCTGATGGGCGGGATGTAAATTGCCAGCAGCCACTCTGGAGAAGTGTATGGTGTTTCCTGAAACACGTAGGAAACAAGGAACACAGCCTATGGCACTTCCACTTATGGTCCTATAGCTTAGGGAAATTAAAATCAAAAACACACAGCCACCCCAATGTTTGAGATGGTTCTGTTTATAAGAACCTCGTCTACGGTACAAGTTAAATATCCCAGAAAGCAAAAAATGCATAAAGATGTTTTGGTACGCACGTACAATGGTATATCACTCAGCAATGAAATCTACGTCATCAGGTCCGTAGCGGCATAATGAGTGGATTCAGGTACGATGATTCTACGAGAAATAAGTCACACAGAAAAAGAAACATCATAAGATATCACTAATACACGGAATGTAAACTTGGCTACACATGAACTGAATTACAAAACAGAACAGTGTCTCAAATTTAGAAAACCAACTTAGGCTTGCTTATGGGGAAAGGTGAGTTGGGGTGCTGCATAAAACCAGAGATTGAAATTAGCACAGATACCTTTCCATAAGCCAAATATATAATAGAAAAGACCTACTCCTTGCTCAACGTAATGGACTCAACACCCCATATTCAACGCCGGGGACGATACCTGACAAGTAAGAATCTTAAAACCCATGGATTTATATGTCTCCATAAGGCAATCAAGCATGTGTACAGCGGCCTAAACGCAGCAGTGAAAATCCGATAAATCCCTTTATCAAAATAAATTTCAAAAACAAAACACAATGACAGTGGAACAGAGAGTAAATCTTAAATAATTCATTCAGAGCTGGTGATGCAACCTGGATTTCCCACATCTACACCCAGAGCTGGGTGAGACATAAGGCTGGACACTTCGGGCTGATAGCATTGGTGAGGTTCGGTGAGCAAACGCAGACCCTTTGAATTCATACTGCATGGTACCCATTCCAAGGGTCCCAACTCTCTAGGTTTAAGGGATTCTTCCTTCAGCTAAAACACGCATGGGAAACCCAGAGTATGGTCCACCGTGTGATTGGGAAACGTTTTCAAATGCATCTCAGTTTTCGTCCCCTGGTACTCGGGTTCACCGTTCCAGACGGTTTACTAACACTCTCCCCACTTGGAGAGTCAGTGCCTTTAACCTCCGGTTTGGCACAGTTTGCAATTTCTGCGCAAGATGAACAGGAATAGGGAGAACCAATGAGAGACTAGCTGTAGGTGTCTGCACGGGCAAATGGAACGCTCATTTCCCACCAGGAAGAGGAATTAACCAAAGGCTCAGCGTGCCCTGGCGGAAACAGATTAGGGCCTGAAGCAATCCTGCGGTTTTGCGGACAGCTCACATGAAAGCGAGTTGAAGAAAGGAGCTCAGGGACACTGTAATTCACAAACCTGCAGAGTAATGAATGACAGCTATCGTCCAAAAATGTACTGAAGTATGTCTTCGAAGAGGAGTTGAAAGCGGGGCAGAATTTCAGGAAAACGATTTCAGGGGGTAGACTGGAATTGCACTTAAAGCACAGGAAAAGAGGCAGAATGTCGACAATGATGCACTTGGCCAAAAAGGGCGTATGCGTTTTTTCCTGAATATATTCAGGAAAAAACGCATACGCCCTTTTTGGCCAACCAAGCAAGCGTGTAAATGAAAACTGCACTACAATGAAGTCTCACTGCCCCCCGGTCAAAAGGGCCATCTGAAAAAAGTGTAAAATCCAGAAAAGTAGGAGAGCTCATGGAGAACAGGGAGCCTTGTTATGCTGACCTGTGGGATATAAATTGCCAACAGCCACTCTGGAGAAGTGTATGGTGTTTCCTGAAACACATAGGAAACAAAGAAACACAGCCTATGGCACTTCCACTTATGGTCCTATAGCTTAGGGAAATTAAAATCAAAAACACACAGCCACCCCAAAGTTTGGGACGGCTCTGTTTACAAGAACCTCGTCTACGGTACAAGTTAAATATCCGAGAAAGCAAAAAATGGATAAAGAAGTTGTGGTACGCACGTACAATGGAATATCACTCAGCAATAAAATCTACGTCATCAGGTCCATAGCGGCATAATGAGTGGATTCAGGTACGATGATTCTATGAGAAATAAGTCACACAGAAAAAGAAATATCATAAGATATCACTAATACACTGAATGTAAACTTGGCTACACATGTAGTGAATTACAAAACAGAACAGGGTCTCAAATTGAGAAAACCAACTTATGCTTGCTTAAGGGGAAAGGAGAGTTGGGGTGCTGCATAAAACCCGAGATTGAAATTAGCACAGATACCGTTCCATAAGCCAAATATATAATACACAAGACCTACTCCTTGCTCAACGAAATGGACTCAACACGCCCTATTCAACGCCTGGGAACATACCTGACAAGTAAAATCATATAACCCATGGATTTATATGTCTCCATAAGGAAATCAAGCGTGTGTACAGCAGCCTAAACGCAGCAGTGAAAATCCGATAAATCCCATTATCAAAATAAATTTCAAAAACAAAACACAATGACAGTGAAAGAGAACTATTCTTAAATAATTCATTCAGGGCTTGTGATGCAACCTGGATTTACCACATCTACACCCAGAGCTGGGTGAGACATAAGGCCGGAAACTTCGGGCTGATAGTATTGGTGAGGTTCGGTGAGCAAACGCAGACCCTTTGAAGTCATACTGCATGGTACCCATTCTATGGGTCCCAACTCTCCAGGTTTAAGGGATTCTTCCGTCAGCTAAAACATGCATGGGAATCCCATAGTATGGACCACCGTGTGATTGGGAAACGTTTTCAAATGCATCTCAGGTTTCGCCACTGGTACTCGGGTTCACCATTCCAGACGCTTTACTAACACTCTCCCCACTTGGAGAGTCAGTGCCTTTAACCTCCTGTTTGGCACAGTTTGAAATTTCTGCGCAAGATGAACAGGAATAGGGGGAACTAATGAGAGACTAGCTGTAGGTGTCTGCACCGGAAAATCGAATGCTCATTTCCCACCAGTAACAGGAATTAACCAAAGGCTCAGCGTGCCCTGCCGGAAACAGATTAGGGCCTGAAGCAATCCTGTGGTTTTGCGGCCAGCTCACAAGAAAGCGAGTTGAAGAAAGGAGCTCAGGGGCACCGTAATTCACAAAACTGCAGAGTTATGAATGACAGCTATCGTCCAAAAATGTACTGAAGTAAGTCTTCGAAGAGGACTTGAAAGCGGGGCAGAATTTCAGGAAAACGATTTCAGGGGGTAGACTGGAATTGCACTTAAAGCATAGGAAAAGAGGCAGAATGTCGACAATGATGCACTTGGCCAAAAAGGGCGTATGCGTTTTTTCCTGAATATATTCAGGAAAAAACGCATACGTACTTTTTGACCAACCAAGCAAGCGTGTAAAGGAAATCTGCACTACAATGAAGTCTCACAGCCCCCCAGTCAAAAGGGCCATCTGAAGAAAGTGCAAAATCCAGAAAGGCAGGACAGGTCATGGAGAACAGGGAGCCTTGTTATGCTGATGGGCGGGATGTAAATTGCCAACAGCCACTCTGGAGAAGTGTATGGTGTTTCCTGAAACACGTAGGAAACAAAGCAACACAGCCTATGGCACTTCCACTTATAGTCCTATAGCTTAGGAAAATTACAATCAAAAACACACAGCCACCCCAAAGTTTGGGACGGCTCTGTTTACAAGAACCTCGTCTACGGTACAAGTTAAATATCCGAGGAAGCAAAAACTGGATAAAGAAGTTGTGGTACGCACGTACAATGGAATATCACTCAGCAATGAAATCTATGTCATCAGGCCCGTAGCGGCATAATGAGTGGATTCAGGTACGATGATTCTACGAGAAATAAGTCACACAGAAAAAGAAACATCATAAGATATCACTAATACACGGAATGTAAACTTGGCTACACATGAACTGAATTACAAAACAGAAAAGGGTCTCAAATTTAGAAAACCAACTTATGCTTGCTTATGGGGAAAGGTGAGTTGGGGTGCTGCATAAAACCAGAGATTGAAATCAGCACAGATGCCGTTCCATAAGCCAAATATATAATAGACAAGACCTACTCCTTGCTCAACGAAATGGACTCAACATCCCATATTCAACGCATGGGAAGATACCTGACAAGTAAGAATCTTAAAACCCATGGATTTATATGTCTCCATAAGGAAATCAAGCGTGTGTACAGCGGCCTAAATGCAGCAGTGAACATCCGATAAATCCCGTTATCGAAATAAATTTGAAAAACAAAACACAATGACAGTGAAATAGCAAATCTTAAATAATTCATTCAGGGCTTGTGATGCAACCTGGATTTACCACATCTACACCCAGAGCTGGGTGAGACATAATGCTGGACAATTTGGGCTGATAGCATTGGTGAGGTTCGGTGAGCAAACGAAAGACCCTTTGAAGTCATACTGCATGATACCCATTCCATGGGTCCCAACGCTCCAGGTTTAAGGGATTCTTCCTTCAGTTAAAACAGGCATGGGAAACAAAGAGCATGGTCCACCGTGTGATTGGGAAACGTTTTCAAATGCATCTCAGTTTTCGTCCCCTGTTACTCGGGGTCACCATTCCAGACGCTTTACTAACAGTCTCCTCACTTGGAGAGTCACTGCCTTTAACCTCCTGTTTGGCACAGTTTGCAATTTCTGCGCAAGATGAACAGAATAGGGAGAACCAATGAGAGACTAGCTGTAGGTGTCTGCACGGGCAAATGGAACGCTCATTTCCCACCAGGAAGAGGAATTAACCAAAGGCTCAGCGTGCCCTGCCGGAAACAGATTAGGGCCTGAAGCAATCCTGCGGTTTTGCGGCCAGCTCACAAGAATGCGAGTGGAAGAAAGGAGCTCAGGGGCACTGTAATTCACAAACCTGCAGAGTTATGAATGAAAGCTATCGTCCAAAAATATATTGAAGTAAGTCTTCGAAGAGGACTTGAAAGCGGGGCAGAATTTCAGGAAAACGATTTCAGGTGGTAGACTGGAATTGCACTTAAAGCATAGGAAAAGAGGCAGAATGACGACAATGATGCACTTGGCCAAAAAGGGCGTATGCGTTTTTTCCTGAATATATTCAGGAAAAAACGCATACGCCCTTTTAGGCCAACCAACCAAGCGTGTACATGAAATCTGCACTAAAATAAGTCTCACTGCCCCACAGTCAATAGGGCCATTTGAAAAAAGTGTAAAATCCAGAAAGGCAGGACAGGTCATGGAGAACAGGGAGCCTTGTTATTCTGACCTGTGGGATATAAATTGCCAACAGCCACTCTGGAGAAGTGTATGGTGTTTCCTGAAACACATAGGAAACAAAGAAACACAGCCTATGGCACTTCCACTTATGGTCCTATAGCTTAGGTAAATTAAAATCAAAAACACACAACCACCCCAAAGTTTGGGACGGCTCTGTTTACAAGAACCTTGTCTACGGTACAAGTTAAATATCCGAGAAAGCAAAAAATGGATAAAGAATTTGTGGTACGAACGTACAATGGAATATCATTCAGCAATGAAATCTACGTCATCAGGTCTGTAGCGGCATAATGAGTGGATCCAGGTACGATGATTCTACGAGAAATAAGTCACACAGAAAAAGAAACATCATTAGATATCACTAATACAGTGAATGTAATCTTGGCTACACATGAACTCTATTACAAAACAGAACAGGGTCTCAAATTTAGAAAACCAACTTATGCTTTCTTAAGGGGAAAGGTGAGTTGGGGTGCTGCATAAAACCAGAGATTGAAATTAACACAGATACCGTTCCATAAGCCGAATATAAAATAGACAAGACCTACTCCTTGTTCAACGAAATGGACTCAACACCACATATTCAACGCCTGGGAAGATACCTGACAAGTAAGAATCTTAAAACCCATGGATTTATATGTCTCCATAAGGAAATCAAGCGTGTGTACAGCGGCCTAAACGCAGCAGTGAAAATCCGATAAATCCCATTATCAAAATAAATTTCAAAAACAAAACACAATGACAGTGAAATAGAGAGCAATTCTTAAATAATTCATTCAGGGCTTGTGATGCAACCTGGATTTACCACATCTACACCCAGAGCTGGGTGAGATATAAGGCTGGACACTTTGGGCTGATAGCATTGGTGAGGTTCGGTGAGCAAACGCAGACCCTTTGAAGTCATACTGCATGGTACCCATTCCATGGCTCCCAACTCTCCAGGTTTAAGAGATTCTTCCTTCAGCTAAAACATGCATAGGAAACCCAGAGTATGGTCCACTGTGTGATTGGGAAACGTTTTCAAATGCATCTCAGTTTTCATCCCCTGGTACTCGGGTTCACAATTCCAGACGCTTTACTAACACTCTCCCCACTTGGAGAGTAAGGGCCTTTATCCTCCTGTTTGGCACAGTTTGCAATTTCTGCGCAAGATGAACAGGAATAGGGAGAACCAATGAGGGACTAGATGTAGTTGTCTGCACGGACAAATGGAACGCTCATTTCCCACCAGGAAGAGGAATTAACCAAAGGCTCAGTGTGCCCTGCCGGAAACAGATTAGGGCCTGAAGCAATCCTGCGATTTGGCGGCCAGCTCACATGAAAGCGAGTTGAAGATAGGACATCAGGGGCACTGTATTTCACAAACCTGCAGAGTTATGAATGACAGCTATCGTCCAAAAATGTATTGAAGTAAGTCTTCGAAGAGGACTTGAAAGCGGGGCAGAATTTCAGGAAAACGATTTCAGGGTGTAGACTGCAATTGCACTTAAAGCATAGGAAAAGAGGCAGCATGTCGACAATGATGCACTTGGCCAAAAAGGGCGTATGCGTTTTTTCCTGAATATATTCAGGAAAAAACGCATACGCCCTTTTTGGCCAACCAAGCAAGCGTGTAAAGGAAATCTGCACTACAATGAAGTCTCACTGCCCCCCTGTCTAAAGGGCCATCTGAAAAAAGTGTAAAATCCAGAAAGGCAGGACAGGTCATGGAGAACAGGGAGCCTTGTTATGCTGATGGGCGGAATGTAAATTGCCAGCAGCCACTCTGGAGAAGTGTATGGTGTTTCCTGAAACACATAGGAAACAAAACAACACAGCCTATGGCCCGTCCACTTATGGTTCTAAAGCTTAGGTAAATTAAAATCAAAAACACACAGCCACCCCAAAGTTTGGGACGGCTCTGTTTACAAGAACCTCATCTACGGTACAAGTTAAATATCCGAGAAAGTCAAAAATGGATAAAGAAATTGTGGTACGCACGTACAGTGGAATATCACTCAGCAATGAAATCAACGTCATCAGTCCCGTAGCGGCATAATGAGTGGATTCAGGTACGATGATTCTACGAGAAATAAGTCACACAGAAAAAGAAACATCATAAGATATCACTAATACACGGAATGTAATCTTGGCTACGCATGAACAGTATTACAAAACAGAACAGGGTCTCAAATTTAGAAAACCAACTTATGCTTGCTTAAGGGGAAAGGTGAGTTGGGGTGCTGCATAAAACCAGAGATTGAAATTAGCACAGATACCGTTCCATAAGCCAAATATATAATAGACAAGACCTACTCCTTGCTCAACGAAATGGACTCAACACCCCATATTCAACGCCTGGGAAGATACCTGACAAGTAAGAGTCTTAAAACCCATGGATTTATATGTCTCCATAAGGAAATCAAGCGTGTGTACAGCGGCCTAAACGCAGCAGTGAAAATCCGATAAATCCCATTATCAAAATAAATTTCAAAATCGAAACACAATGACAGTGAAATAGAGAGCAATTCTTAAATAATTCATTCAGGGCTTCTGATGCAACCTGGATTTACCACATCTACACCCAGAGCTGGGTGAGACATAAGGCTGGACACTTCGTGCTGATAGCAGTGGTGAGGTTCGGTGCGCAAACGCAGTCCCTTTGAAGTCATACTGCATGGTACCCATACCATGGGTCCCAACTCTCCAGGTTTAAGGGATTCTTCCTTCAGATAAAACATACATGGGAAACCCAGAGTATGGTCCACCGTGTGATTGGGAAACGTTTTCAAATGCCTCTCAGTTTTTGAACCCTGGTACTCGGGTTCACCATTCCAGACGCTTTACTAACACTATCCCCACTTGGAGAGTCAGTGCCTTTAAACTCCTGTTTGGCACAGTTTGCAATTTCTGCACAAGATGAACAGGAATAGGGAGAACCAATGAGAGACTAGCTGTAGGTGTCTGCATGGGCAAATGGAACGCTCATTTCCCACCAGGAAGAGGAATTAAACAAAGGCTCAGCGTGCCCTGCCGGAAACAGATTAGGGCCTGAAGCAATCCTGCGGTATTGCGGCCAGCTCACAAGAAAGCGAGTTGAAGAAAGGAGCTCAGGGGCACTGTAATTCACAAACCTGCAGAGTTATGAATAACAGCTATCGTCCAAAAATGTACTGAAGTAAGTCCTCGAAGAGGACTTGAATGCGGGGCAGAATTTCAGGAAAACTATTTCAGGAGGTAGACTGGAATTGCACTTAAAGCATAGGAAAAGAGGCAGAACGTCGACAATGATGCACTTGGCCAAAAAGGGCATATGCGTTTTTTCCTGAATATATTTAGGAAAACAGGCGTACGCCCTTTTTGGCCAACCAAGCAAGCATGTTAAGGAAATCTGCACTACACTGAAGTCTCTCTGCCGCCTGGTCAAAAGGGCCATCTGAAAAAAGTGTAAAATCCAGAAAAGCAGCACAGGCCATGGAGAAGAGGGAGCCTTGTTATGCTGATGGGCGGGATGTAAATTGCCAACAGCCACTCTTTAGAAGTGTATAGTGTTTCCTCAAACACCTAAAAAACAAAACAACGGAGCCTACGGCATTTCCACTTATGGTCCTCTAGATTAGGGAAATTAAAATCAAAAACACACAGCCACCCCAATGTTTGGGATGGCTCTGTTTACAAGAACCTCGTCTACGGCACAAGTTAAATATCCCAGAAAGCGAAAAATGGATAAAGAAATCGTGGTACGTACATACAAAGGTATATCACTCACCATTGAAATCTATGTCATCAGGCCCGTTGCCGCATAATGAGTGGATTCAGGTATGATGATTCTAAGTGAAATAAGTCACACAGAAAATGAAACATCATAAGATATCACTAATACACGGAATATAAACTTGGCTACACATGAACTGAATTACGAAACAGAACAGGGTCTCAAATTTAGAAAACCAACTTATGCTTGCTTGAGGGGAAAAGTGAGTTGTGGTGCTGCATGAAAGCAGAGATAGAAATTAGCACAGATACCTTTCCATAAGCCAAGTATGTAATAGTCAAGACCTACCCCTTGCTCAACGAAATGGACTAAACACCTCATATTCAACGCCTAGGAAAACACCTCACTAGTAAGAATCTTGAAACCCATGGATTTATATGTCTCTGTAAGACAATCAAACGTGTGTACAGCTGCATGAATGCAGCAGTGAAAATCCGATAAATCCCATTATCAAAATGAATTACAAAAACAAAACCCAATGACAGTGAAATAGAGAGCAATTCTTAAATAATTCATTCAGGGCTTGTGATGCAACCTGGATTTACCACATCTACACCCAGAGCTGGGTGAGACATAAGGCTGGACACCTCGGGGTGATAGCTTTGGTGAGGTCCGGTGAGCAAACGCAGACCCTTTGAAGTCATACTGCATGGTACCCATTCCATGGGTCCCAACACTCCAGGTTTAAGGGATTCTTCCTTCAGCTAAAACATGCATGGGAAACCCAGAGTATTGTCCACCGTGTGATTGGGAAACATTTTCAAATGCATCTCAGTTTTCGAACCCTGGTACTCGGGTTCACCATTCCAGACGCTTTACTAACACTCTCCCCACTTGGAGAGTCAGTGCCTTTAACCTCCTGTTTGGCACAGTTTGCAATTTCTGCGCTAGATGAACAGGAATTGGGAGAACCAATGAGAGACTAGCTGTAGGTGTCTGCACGGGCAAATGGAACGCTCATTTCCCACCAGGAAGACGAATTAACCAAAGGCTCACCATGCCCTGCCGGAAACAGATTAGGGCCTCAAGCAATCCTGCAGTTTTGGGGCCAGCTCACAAGAAAGCGAGTTGAAGAAAGGAGCTCAGGGGTACTGTAATGCACAAACCTGCAGAGTTATGAATGACAGCTATCGTCCAAAAATGTATTGAAGTAAGTCTTCGAAGAGGACTTGAAAGCGGGGCAGAATTTCAGGAAAACGATTTCAGGGGGTAGAGTGGAATTGCACTTAAAGCATAGGACAAGAGGCAGAATGTCCACAATGATGCACTTGGCCAAAAAGGGCGTATGCGTTTTTTCCTGAATATATTCAGGAAAAAATGCATACGCCCTTTTTGGCCAACCAAGCAAGCGTGTAAAGGAAATCTGCACTACAATGAAGTCTCACTGCCCCCCGGTCAAAAGGGCCATCTGAAAAAAGTGTAAAATCCAGAAAGGCAGGACAGGTCATGGAGAACAGGGAGCCTTGTTATGCTGATGGGCGGGATGTAAATTGCCAACAGCCACTCTGGAGAAGTGTATGGTGTTTCCTGAAACACGTAGGAAACAAAGCAACACAGCCTATGGCACTTCCACTTATCGTCCTATAGCTTAGCGAAATTAAAATCAAAAACACACAGCCACCCCAATGTTGGGGATGGCTCTGTTTACAAGAACCTCGTCTACGGTACAAGTTAAATATCCGAGAAAGCAAAAGATGGATAAAGAAGTTGTGGTACGAACGTACAATGGAATATCATTCAGCAATGAAATCTACGTCATCAGATCCGTAGCGGCATAATGAGTGGATCCAGGTACGATGATTCTACGAGAAATAAGTCACACAGAAAAAGAAACATCATAAGATATCCCTAATACACGGAATGTAAACTTGGCTACACATGAACTGAATTACAAAACAGAACAGGGTCTCAAATTTAGAAAACCAACTTATGCTTGCTTAAGGGGAAAGGTGAGTTGGGGTGCTGCATAAAACCAGAGATTGAAATTAGCACAGATACCGTTCCATAAGCCAAATATATAACAGACAAGACCTACACCTTGCTCAACGAAATGGACTCAACGCCCCATATTCAACGCCTGGGAAGATACCTGACAAGTAAGAATCTTAAAACCCATGGATTTATATGTCTCCATAAGGAAATCAAGCGTGTGTACAGCGGCCTAAACGCAGCAGTGAAAATCCGATAAATCCCATTATCAAAATAAATTTCAAAATCGAAACACAATGACAGTGAAATAGAGAGCAATTCTTAAATAATTCATTCAGGGCTTGTGATGCAACCTGGATTTACCACATCTACACCCAGAGCTGGGTGAGACATAAGGCTGGACACTTCGGGCTGATAGCAGTGGTGAGGTACGGTGCGCAAACGCAGACCCTTTGAAGTCATACTGCATGGTACCCATTCCATGGCTCCCAACTCTCCAGGTTTAAGGGATTCTTCCTTCAGATAAAACATGCATGGGAAGCCCAGAGTATGGTCCTCCGTGTGATTGGGAAACGTTTTCAAATGCATCTCAGTTTTTGAACCCTGGTACTCGGGTTCACCATTCCAGACGCTTTACTAACACTCTCCCCACTTGGAGAGTCAGTGCCTTTAAACTCCTGTTTGGCACAGTTTGCAATTTCTGCACAAGATGAACAGGAATAGGGAGAACCAATGAGAGACTAGCTCTAGGTGTCTGCACGGGCAAATGGAACGCTCATTTCCCACCAGGAAGAGGAATTATCCAAAGGCTCAGCGTGCCCTGCCGGAAACAGATTAGGGCCTGAAGCAAACCTGCGGTATTGCGGCCAGCTCACAAGAAAGCGAGTTGAAGAAAGGAGCTCAGGGACACTGTAATTCAAAAACCTGCAGAGTTATGAATAACAGCTATCGTCCAAAAATATACTGAAGTAAGTCTTCGAAGAGGACTTGAAAGCGGGACAGAATTTCAGGAAAACTATTTCAGGAGGTAGACTGGAATTGCACTTAAAGCATAGGAAAAGAGGCAGAACGTCGACAATGATGCACTTGGCCAAAAAGGGCGTATGCGTTTTTTCCTGAATATATTTAGGAAAACAGGCGTACGCCCTTTTTGGCCAACCAAGCAAGCATGTTAAGGAAATCTGCACTACACTGAAGTCTCTCTGCCGCCTGGTCAAAAGGGCCATCTGAAAAAAGTGTAAAATCCAGAAAAGCAGCACAGGCCATGGAGAAGAGGGAGCCTTGTTATGCTGATGGGCGGGATGTAAATTGCCAACAGCCACTCTTTACAAGTGTATGGTGTTTCCTCAAACACCTAAAAAACAAAGCAACGGAGAATACGGCATTTCCACTTATGCTCCTCTAGATTAGGGAAATTAAAATCAAAAACACACAGCCACCCCAATGTTTGGGATGGCTCTGTTTACAAGAACCTCGTCTACGGCACAAGTTCAATATCCCAGAAAGCGAAAAATGTATAAAGAAATCGTGGTACGTACATACAAAGGAATATCACTCACCATTGAAATCTATGTCATCAGGCCCGTTGCCGCATAATGAGTGGATTCAGGTATGATGATTCTAAGTGAAATAAGTCACACAGAAAATGAAACCTCATAAGATATCACTAATACACGGAATGTAAACTTGGCTACACATGAACTGAATTACGAAACAGAACAGGGTCTCAAATTTAGAAAACCAACTAATGCTTGCTTGAGGGGAAAAGTGAGTTGGGGTGCTGCATGAAAGCAGAGATAGAAATTAGCACAGATACCTTTCCATAAGCCAAATATGTAATAGTCAAGACCTACCCATTGCTCAACGAAATGGACTAAACACCTCATATTCAACGCCTAGGAATACACCTGACTAGTAAGAATCTTGAAACCCATGGATTTATATGTCTCTGTAAGACAATCAAGCGTGTGTACAGCTGCATAAATGCAGCAGAGAAAATCCGATAAATCCCATTATCAAAATGAATTACAAAAACAAAACCCAATGACAGTGAAATAGAGAGCAATTCTTAAATAATTCATTCAGGGCTTGTGATGCAACGTGGATTTACCACATCTACACACAGAGCTGGGTGAGACATAAGGCTGGACACCTCGTGCTGATAGCTTTTGTGAGGTTCGGTGAGCAAACGCAGACCCTTTGAAGTCATACTGCATGGTACCCATTCCATGGGTCCCAACACTCCAGGTTTAAGGGATTCTTCCTTCAGCTAAAACATGCATGGGAAACCCAGAGTATTGTCCACCGTGTGATTGGGAAACGTTTTCAAATGCATCTCAGTTTTCGAACCCTGGTACTCAGGTTCACCATTCCAGACGCTTTACTAACACTCTCCCCACTTGGAGAGTCAGTGCCTTTAACCTCCTGTTTGGCACAGTTTGCAATTTCTGCGCTAGATGAACAGGAATAGGGACAACCAATGAGAGACTAGCTGTAGGTGTCTGCACGGGCAAATGGAACGCTCATTTCCCACCAGGAAGACGAATTAACCAAAGGCTCAGCATGCCCTGCCGGAAACAGATTAGGGCCTCAAGCAATCCTGCGGTTTTGGGGCCAGCTCACAAGAAAGCGAGTTGAAGAAAGGAGCTCAGGGGTACTGTAATGCACAAACGTGCAGAGTTATGAATGACAGCTATCGTCCAAAAATGTATTGAAGTAAGTCTTCGAAGAGGACTTGAAAGCGGGGCAGAATTTCAGGAAAACGATTTCAGGGGGTAGATTGGAATTGCACTTAAAGCATAGGACAAGAGGAAGAATGTCGACAATGATGCACTTGGCCAAAAAGTGCGTATGCGTTTTTTCCTGAATATATTCAGGAAAAAACGAATACGCTCTTTTTGGCCAACCAAGCAAGCTTGTAAAGGAAATCTGCACTACAATGAAGTCTCACTGCCCCCCGGTCAAACGGGCCATCTGAAAAAAGTGTAAAATCCAGAAAGGCAGTCCAGGTCATGGAGAAAAGGGAGCCTTGTTATGCTGATGTGCGGGATGTAAATTGCCAACAGCCACTCTGGAGAAGTGTATGGTGTTTCCTGAAACACGTAGGAAACAAAGCAACACAGCCTATGGCACTTCCACTTATGGTCCTATAGCTTAGGGAAATTAAAATCAAAAACACACAGCCACCCCAATGTTGGGGATGGCTCTGTTTACAAGAACCTCGTCTACGGTACAAGTTAAATATCCGAGAAAGCAAAAAATGGATAAAGAAGTTGTGGTACGAACGTACGATGGAATATCATTCAGCAATGAAATCTACGTCATCAGGTCCGAGGCGGCATAATGAGTGGATCCAGGTACGATGATTCTACGAGAAATAAGTCACACAGAAAAAGAAACATCATAGGATATCACTAATACACGGAACTTAAACTTGTCTACACATGAACTGAATTACAAAACAGAACAGGGTCTCAAATTTAGAAAACCAACTTATGCTTGCTTATGGGGAAAGGTGAGTTCGGGTGCTGCATCAAACCAGAGATTGAAATTAGCACAGATACCTTTCCATAAGCCAAATATATAATAGACAAGACCTACTCCTTGCTCAACGAAATGGACTCACACCCCATATTCAACGCCTGGGTATATACCTGACAAGTAAGAATCTTAAGACCCATGGATTTATATGTCTCCATAAGGAAATCAAGCGTGTGTACAGTGGCCTAAACGCAGCAGTGAAACTACGATAAATCCCATTATCAAAATATATTTCAAAAACAAAACACAATGACAGTGAAATAGAGAGCAATTCTTAAATAATTCATTCAGGGCTTGTGAATCAACCTGGATTTACCACATCTACACCCACAGCTCGGTGAGACATAAGGCTGGACACTTCGGGCTGATAGCATTGGTGAGGTTCGGTGAGCAAACGCAGACCCTTTGAAGTCATACTACATGGTACCCATTCCATGGGTCCCAACACTCCAGGTTTAAGGGATTCTTATTTCAGCTAAAACATGCATGGGAAACCCAGAGTAATGTCCACTGTGTGATTGGGAAACGTTTTCAAATGCATCTCAGGTTTCGTCCCCTGGTACTCGGGTTCACCGTTCCAGACGATTTACTAACACTCTACCCACTGGGAGACTCACTGCCTTTAACCTCCTGTTTGGCACAGTTTGCAATTTCTGCGCAAGATGAACAGGAATAGGGAGAACAAATGAGAGACTAGCTGTAGGTGTCTGCACGGGCAAATGGAATGCTCACTTCCCACCAGGAAGAGGGATTAACCAAAGGCTCAGCGTGCCCTGCCGGAACCAGATTAGGGCCTGAAGCAATCCTGCGGTTTTGCGGCCAGCTCACAAGAAAGCCAGTTGAAGAAAGGAGCTCAGGGGCACTGTAATTCACAAACCTGCAGAGTTATGAATGACAGCTATCGTCCAAAAATGTATTGAAGTAAGTCTTCGAAGAGGACTTGAAAGCGGGGCAGAATTTCAGGAAAACGATTTCAGGGGGTAGACTGGAATTGCACTTAAAGCATAGGAAAAGAGGCGGAATGTCCACAATGATGCACTTGGCCAAAAAGGGCGTATGCGTTTTTTCCTGAATATATTCAGGAAAAAACGCATACGCCCTTTTTGGCCAACCAAGCAAGCGTGTAAAGGAAATCTGCACTACAATGAAGTCTCACTGCCCCCCGGTCAAAAGGGCCATCTGAAAAAAGTGTAAAATCCAGAAAGTCTGGACAGGTCATGGAGAACAGGGAGCCTTGTTATGCTGATGGGCGGGATGTAAATTGCCAACAGCCACTCTGGATAAGTGTATGGTGTTTCCTGAAACACGTAGGAAACAAAGCAACACAGCCTATGGCACTTCCACTTACGGTCCTATAGCTTAGGGAAATTAAATTCAAAAACACAAAGCCACCCCAAAGTTTGGGACGGCTCTGTTTACAAGAACCTCGTCTACGGTACAAGTTAAATATCCGAGAAAGCAAAAAATGGATAAAGAAGTTGTGGTATGTACGTACAATGGAATATCACTCAGCAATGAGATCTACGTCATCAGGCCCGTAGCGGCATAATGAGTGGATTCAGGTACGATGATTCTACGAGAAAAAAGTCACAGAGAAAAAGAAACATCATAAGATATCACTAATACACGGAACTTAAACTTGTCTTCACATGAACTGAATTACAAAACAGAACAGGGTCTCAAATTTAGAAAACCAACTTATGCTTGCTTATGGGGAAAGGTGAGTTGGGGTGCTGCATAAAACCAGAGATTGAAATTAGCACAGAAACCGTTCCATAAGGCAAATATATAATAGACATGACCTGCTCCTTGCTCAACGAAATGGACTCAACACCCCACATTCAACGCCTGGGAATATACCTGACAAGTTAGAATCTTAAGACCCATGGATTTATATGTCTCCATAAGGATATCAAGCGTGTGTACAGCGGCCTAAACGCATCAGTGAAAATCCGATAAATCTCATTATCAAAATATATTTCAAAAACAAAACACAATGACAGTGAAATAGAGAACAATTCTTAAATAATTCATTCAGGGCTTGTGATGCAACCTGGATTTACCACATCTACACCCAGAGCTGGGTGAGACATAAGGCTGGACACTTCGGGCTAATAGCATTGGTGAGGTTCGGTGAGCAAACGCAGACCCTTTGAAGTCATACTGCATGGTACCCATTCCATGGGTCCCAACTCTCCAGGTTTAAGGGATTCTTCCTTCAGCTAAAACATGCATGGGAAACCCAGAGTAATGTCCACCATGTGATTGGGAAACGTTTTCAAATGCGTCTCAGGTTTCGACCCCTGGTACTCGGGTTCACCGTTCCAGACGCTTTACTAACACTCTCCCCACTTGGAGAGTCAGTGCCTGTAACCTCCTGTTTGGCACAGTTTGCAATTTCTGCGCAAAATGAACAGGAATAGGGACAACGAATGAGAGACTAGCTGTAGGTGTCTGCACGGGCAAATGGAACGCTCATTTCCCACCAGGAAGAGGGATTAACCAAAGGCTCAGCGTGCCCTGCTGGAACCAGATTAGGGCCTGAAGCAATCCTGCGGTTTTGCGGCCAGCTCACAAGAAAGCGAGTTGAAGAAAGGAGCTCAGGGGCACTGTAATTCACAAACCTGCAGAGTTATGAATGACAGCTATCGTCCAAAATTATATTGAAGTAAGTCTTTGAAGAGGACTTGAAAGCGGGGCAGAATTTCAGGAAAACGATTTCAGGGGGTAGACTGGAATTGCACTTAAAGCATAGGAAAAGAGGCCGAATGTCCACAATGATGCACTTGGCCAAAAAGGGCGTATGCGTTTTTTCCTGAATATATTCAGGAAATACCGCATACGCCCTTTTTGTCCAACCAAGCAAGCGTGTAAAGGAAATCTGCACTACAATGAAGTCTCTCTGCCCCCCGGTCAAAAGGGACATCTGAATAAAGTGTAAAATCCAGAAAGGCAGGACAGGTCATGGAGAACAGGGAGCCTTGTTATGCTGATGGGCGGGATTTAAATTGCCAACAGCCACTCTGGAGAAGTGTATGGTGTTTCCTGAAACACGTAGGAAACAAAGCAACACAGCCTATGGCACTTCCACTTAGGGTCCTATAGCTTAGGGAAATTAAAATCAAAAACAAACAGCCACCCCAAAGTTTGGGACGGCTCTGTTTACAAGAACCTCATCTACGGTACAATTTAAATATCCGAGAAAGCAAAAAATGGATAAAGAAGTTGTGGTACGTACGTACAATTGAATATCACTCAGCAATGAGATCTACGTCATCAGGCCCGTAGCGGCATAGTGAGTGGATTCAGGTACGACGATTCTACGAGAAATAAGTCACACAGGAAAAGAAATATCATAAGATATCACTAATACATGGAACGTAAACATGGCTACACATGAACTGAATTACTAAACAGAACAGGGTCTCAAATTTAGAAAACCAACTTATGCTTGCTTATGGGGAAAGGTGAGTTGGGGTGCTGCATCAAACCAGAGATTGAAATTAGCACAGATACCGTTCCATAAGCCAAATATATAATAGACAAGACCTACTCCTTGCTCAACGAAATGGACTCAACACCCCATATTCAACACCTGGGAATATACCTGTCAAGTAAGAAACTTAAGACCCATGGATTTATATGTCTCCATAAGGAAGTCAAGCGTGTGTACAGTGGCCTAAACGCAGCAGTGAAAATCCAATAAATCCCATTAACAAAATAAATTTCAAAAACAAAACACAATGACAGTGAAATAGAGAGCAATTCTTAAAAAATTCATTCAGGGCTTGTGATGCAACCTGGATTTACCACATCTACACCCAAGCTGGTTGAGACATAATGCTGGACACATCGAGCTGATAGTATTGGTGAGGTTTGGTGAGCAAACGCAGACCCTTTGAAGTCATACTGCATGGTACCCATTCCATGGGTCCCAACTCTCCAGGTTTAAGGGATTCTTCCTTCAGCTAAAACATGCATGGGAAACCCAGAGTATGGTCCACCGTGTGATTAGGAAACGTTTTCAAATGCATCTCAGGTTTCGACCCCTGGTACTCGGGTTCACTGTTCCAGACGCTTTACTAACACTCTCCCCACTTGGAGAGTCAGTGTCTTTAACCTCCTGTTTGGCACAGTTTGCAATTTCGGCACAAGATGAACAGGAATAGCGAGAGCCAATGAGAGACTAGCTGTAGGTGTCTGCACGGGCAAATGGAACGCTCATTTCCCAACAGGAAGAGGAATTAACCAAAGGCTCAGCGTGCCATGCCGGAACAAGATTAGGGCCTGAAGCAATCCTGCGGTTTTGCGGGCAACTCACAAGAAAGCGAGTTGAAGAAAGGAGCTCAGGGGCACTGTAATTCACAAACCTGCAGAGTTATGAATGACAGCTATCGTCCAAAAATTTATTGAAGTAAGTTTTCGAAGAGGACTTGAAAGCGGGGCAGAATTTCAGGAAAACGAATTCAGGGGGTAGACTGGAATTGCACTTAAAGCATAGGAAAACAGGCAGAATGTCCACAATGATGCACTTGGCCAAAAAGTGCATATGCGTTTTTTCCTGAATATATTCAGGAAAAAACGCATACGCACTTTTTGGCCAACTAAGCAAGCGTGTAAAGGAAATCTGCACTACAATGAAGTCTCACTGCCCCCCGGTCAAAAGGGCCATCTGAAAAAAGTGTAAAATCCAGAAAGGCAGGACAGGTCATGGAGAACAGGGAGCCTTGTTATGCTGATGGGCGGGATGTAAATTGCCAACAGCCACTCTGGAGAAGTGTATGGTGTTTCATGAAACACGTAGAAAACAAAGCAACACAGCCTATGGCACTTCCACTTACGGTCCTATAGCTTAGGGAAATTAAATTCAAAAACACACTGCCACCCCAAAGTTTGGGACGGCTCTGTTTACAAGAACCTCGTCTACGGTACAAGTTAAATATCCGAGAAAGCAAAAAATGGATAAAGAAGTTGCGGTACGTACGTACAATGGAATATCACTCAGCAATGAGATCCACGTCATCAGGCCCGTAGCGGCATAATGAGTGGATACAGGTACGACGATTCTACGAGAAATAAGTCACACAGAAAAAGAAACATCATAAGATATCACTAATACACGGAACGTAAACTTGGCGACACATGAACTGAATTACAAAACAGAACACGGTCTCAAATTTAGAAAACCAACTTATGCTTGCTTATGGGGAAAGGTGAGTTGGGGTGCTGCATAAAACCAGAGATTGAAATTAGCACAGATTCCGTTCCATAAGGCAAATATATAATAGACAATACCTACTCCTTGCTCAACGAAATGAACTCAACACCCCATATTCAACGCCTGGGAATATACCTGACAAGTAAAAAACTTAAGACCCATGGATTTATATGTCTCCATAAGGATATCAAGCGTGTGTACAGTGGCCTCAACGCAGCAGTGAAAATCCGATAAATCCCATTATCAAAATATATTTCAAAAACAAAACACAATGACAGTAAAATAGAGAACAATTCTTAAATAATTCATTCAGGGCTTGTGATGCAACCTGGATTTACCACATCTACACCCAGAGCTGGGTGAGACATAAGGCTGGACACTTCGGGCTGATAGCATTGGTGAGGTTCGGTGAGCAAACGCAGACCCTTTGAAGTCATACTGCATGGTACCCATTCCATGGGTCCCAACTCTCCAGGTTTAAGGGATTCTTCCTTCAGCTAAAACATGCATGGGAAACCCAGAGTAATGTCCACCATGTGATTGGGAAACGTTTTCAAATGCGTCTTAGGTTTCGACACCTGGTACTCGGGTTCACCGTTCCAGACGCTTTACTAACACTCTCCTCACTTGGAGAGTCAGTGCCTTTAACCTCCTGTTTGTCACAGTTTGCAATTTCTGCGCAATATTAACAGGAATAGGGACAACGAATGAGAGACTAGCTGTAGGTGTCTGCACGGGCAAATGGAATGCTCATTTCCCACCAGGAAGAGGGACTAACCAAAGGCTCAGCGTGCCCTGCCGGAACAAGATTAGGGCCTGAAGCAATCCTGCAGTTTTGCGGGCAACTCACAAGAAAGCGAGTTGAAGAAAGGAGCTCAGGGGCACTGTAATTCACAAACCTGCAGAGTTATGAATGACAGCTATCGTCCAAAATTATATTGAAGTAAGTCTTTGAAGAGGACTTGAAAGCGGGGCAGAATTTCAGGAAAACGATTTCAGGGGGTAGACTGGAATTGCACTTAAAGCATAGGAAAAGAGGCAGAATGTCCACAATGATGCACTTGGCCAAAAAGGGCGTATGCGTTTTTTCCTGAATATATTCAGGAAAAAACGCATAAGCCCTTTTTGGCCAACCAAGCAAGCGTGTAAAGGAAATCTGCACTACAATGAAGTCTCACTACCCCCGGTACAAACGGCCATCTGAAACAAGTGTAAAATCCAGAAAGGCAGGACAGGTCATGGAGAACAGGGAGCCTTGTTATGCTGATGGGCGGGATTTAAATTGCCAACAGCCACTCTGGAGAAGTGTATGGTGTTTCCTGAAACACGTAAGAAACAAAGCAACACAGCCTATGGCACTTCCACTTATGGTCTTATAGCTTAGGGAAATTAAAATCAAAAACACACAGCCACCCCAAAGTTTGGGACGGCTCTGTTTACAAGAACCTCGTCTACGGTACAAGTGAAATATCCGAGAAAGCAAAAAATGGATAAAGAAGTTGTCGTACGTACGTACAATGGAATATCACTCAGCAATGAGATCTACGTCATCAGGCCCGTAGCGGCATAATGAGTGCATTCAGGTACGATGGTTCGACGAGAAATAAGTCACAGAGAAAAAGAAACATCATAAGATATCACTAATACACGGAACGTAAACTTGGCTACACATGAACTGAATTACAAAACAGAACAGGGTCTCAAATTTAGAAAACCAACTTATGCTTGCTTATGGGGAAAGGTGAGTTCGGGTGCTGCGTCAAACCAGAGATTGAAATTAGCACAGATACCGTTCCATAAGCCAAATATATAAGAGACAAGACCTACACCTTGCTCAACGAAATGGACTCAACACCCCATATTCAACGCCTGGAAATATACCTGACAAGTAAGAATCTAAAGACCCATGGATTTATATGTCTCCCTAAGGAAGTCAAGCGTGTGTACAGGGGCCTAAACGCAGCAGTGAAAATCCGATAAATCCCATTAACAAAATAAATTTCAAAAACAAAACACAATGACAGTGAAATAGAGAGCAATTCTTAAATAATTCATTCAGGGCTTGTGATGCAACCTGGATTTACCACATCTACACCCAGAGCTGGTTGAGACATAAGGCTGGACACATCGAGCTGATAGTATTGGTGAGGTTTGGTGAGCAAACGCAGACCCTTTGAAGTCATACTGCATGGTACCCATTCCATGGGTCCCAACTCTCCAGGTTTAAGGGATTCTTCCTTCAGCTAAAACATGCATGGGAAACCCAGAGTATGGTCCACCGTGTGATTGGGAAACGTTTTCAAATGCATCTCAGTTTTCGACCCCTGGTACTAGGGTTCACCGTTCCAGACGCTTTACTAACACTCTTCCCACTTGGAGAGTCAGTGTCTTTAACCTCCTGTTTGGCACAGTTTGCAATTTCGGCACAAGATGAACAGGAATAGCGAGAGCCAATGAGAGACTAGCTGTAGGTGTCTGCACGGGCAAATGGAACGCTCATTTACCAACAGGAAGAGGAATTAACCAAAGGCTCAGCGTGCCCTGCCGGAACAAGATTAGGGCCTGAGGCAATCCTGCGGTTTTGCGGCCAGCTCACAAGAAAGCGAGTTGAAGAAAGGAACTCAGGGGCACTGTAATTCACAAACCTGCAGAGTTATGAATGACAGCTATCGTCCAAAAATGTATTGAAGTAAGTTTTCGAAAAGGACTTGAAAGCGGGGCAGAATTTCAGGAAAACGAATTCAGGGGGTAGACTGGAATTGCACTTAAAGCATAGGAAAAGAGGCAGAATGTCCACAATGATGCACTTGGCCAAAAAGTGCATATGCGTTTTTTCCTGAATATATTCAGGAAAAAACGTATACGCCCTTTTTGGCCAACCAAGCAAGCGTGTAAAGGAAATCTGCACTACAATGAAGTCTCACTGCCCCCCGGTCAAAAGGGCCATCTGAAAAAATTGTAAAATCCAGAAAGGCAGGACAGGTCATGGAGAACAGGGAGCCTTGTTATGCTGATGGGCGGGATGTAAATTGCCAACAGCCACTCTGGAGAAGTGTATGGTGTTTCCTGAAACACGTAGGAAACAAAGCAACACAGCCTATGGCACTTCCACTTACGGTCCTATAGCTTAGGGAAATTAAATTCAAAACCACACTGCCACCCCAAAGTTTGGGACGGCTCTGTTTACAAGAACCTCGTCTACGGTACAAGTTAAATATCCGAGAAAGCAAAAAATGGATAAAGAAGTTGTGGTACGTACGTACAATGGAATATCACTCAGCAATGAGATCCACGTCATCAGGCCCGTAGCGGCATAATGAGTGGATTCAGGTACGACGATTCTACGAGAAATAAGTCACACAGAAAAAGAAACATCATAAGATATCACTAATACACGGAACGTAAACTTGGCTACACATGAACTGAATTACAAAACAGAACAGGGTCTCAAATTTAGAAAACCAACTTATGCTTGCTTATGGGGAAAGGTGAGTTGGGGTGCTGCATAAAACCAGAGATTGAAATTAGCACAGATTCCGTTCCATAAGGCAAATATATAATAGACATGACCTACTCCTTGCTCAACGAAATGAACTCAACACCCCATATTCAACGCCTGGGAATATACCTGACAAGTAAGAATCTAAAGACCCATGGATTTATATGTCTCCATAAGGAAGTCAAGCGTGTGTACAGGGGCCTAAACGCAGCAGTGAAAATCCGATAAATCCCATTAACAAAATAAATTTCAAAAACAAAACACAATGACAGTGAAATAGAGAGCAATTCTTAAATAATTCATTCAGGGCTTGTGATGCAACCTGGATTTACCACATCTACACCCAGAGCTGGTTGAGACATAAGGCTGGACACATCGAGCTGATAGTATTGGTGAGGTTTGGTGAGCAAACGCAGACCCTTTGAAGTAATACTGCATGGTACCCATTCCATGGGTCCCAACTCTCCAGGTTTAAGGGATTCTTCCTTCAGCTAAAACATGCATGGGAAACCCAGAGTATGTTCCACCGTGTGATTGGGAAACGTTTTCAAATGCATCTCAGTTTTCGACCCCTGGTACTCGGGTTCACCGTTCCAGACGGTTTACTAACACTCTCCCCACTTGGAGAGTCAGTGTCTTTAACCTCCTGTTTGGCACAGTTTGCAATTTCGGCACAAGATGAACAGGAATAGCGAGAGCCAATGAGAGACTAGCTGTAGTTGTCTGCACGGGCAAATGGAACGCTCATTTCCCAACAAGGAGAGGAATTAACCAAAGGCTCAGCGTGCCCTGACGGAACAAGATTAGGGCCTGAGGCAATCCTGCGGTTTTGCGGCCAGCTCACAAGAAAGCGAGCTGAAGAATGGAGCTCAGGGGCACTGTAATTCACAAACCTGCAGAGTTATGAATGACAGCTATCGTCCAAAAATGTATTGAAGTAAGTTTTCGAAGAGGACTTGAAAGCGGGGCAGAATTTCAGGAAAACGAATTCAGGGGGTAGAGTGGAATTGCACTTAAAGCATAGGAAAAGAGGCAGAATGTCCACAATGATGCACTTGGCCAAAAAGGGCGTATGCGTTTTTACCTGAATATATTCAGGGAAAAACGCATACGCCCTTTTTGGCCAACCAAGCAAGCATGTAAAGGAAATCTGCACTACAATGAAGTCTCTCTGCCCCCCGGTCAAAAGGGCCATCTGAAAAAAGTGTAAAATCCAGAAAGGCAGGACAGGTCATGGAGAACAGGGAGCCTTGTTATGCTGATGGGCGGGATTTAAATTGCCAACAGCCACTCTGGAGAAGTGTATGGTGTTTCCTGAAACACGTAGGAAACAAAGCAACACAGCCTATGGCACTTCCACTTATGGTCCTATAGCTTAGGGAAATTAAAATCAAAAACAAACAGCCACCCCAAAATTTGGGACGGCTCTGTTTACAAGAACCTCGTCTACGGTACAAGTTAAATATCCGAGAAAGCAAAAAATGGATAAAGAAGTTGTGGTACGTACGTACAATTGAATATCACTCAGCAATGAGATCTGCGTCATTAGGCCCGTAGCGGCATAATGAGTGGATTCAGGTACGACGATTCTACGAGAAATAAGTCACACAGGAAAAGAAATATCATAAGATATCACTAATACACGGAACATAAACTTGGCTACACATGAACTGAATTACAAAACAGAACAGGGTCTCAAATTTAGAAAACCAACTTATGCTTGCTTATGGGGAAAGGGAGTTGGGGTGCTGCATCCAACCAGAGATTGCAATTAGCACAGATACCGTTCCATAAGCCAAATATATAATAGAGAAGACCTACTCCTTGCTCAACGAAAGGGACTCAACAACCCATATTCAACTCCTGGGAATATATCTGACAAGTAAGAATCTTAAGACCCATGGATTTATATGTCTCCATAAGGAAATCAAGCGTGTGTACAGCGTCCTAAACGCAGCAGTGAAAATCCGATAAATCCCATTAACAAAATAAATTTCACAAACAAAACACAATGACAGTGAAATAGAGAGCAATTCCTAAATAATTCATTCAGGGCTTGTGATGCAACCTGGATTTACCACATCTACACCCAGAGCTGGGTGAGACATAAGGCTGGACACATCGGGCGGATAGCATTGGTGAGGTTGGGTGAGCAAACGCAGACCCTTTGAAGTCATACTGCATGGTACCCATTCCATGGGTCCCAACTCTCCAGGTTTAAGGGATTCTTCCTTCAGCTAAAACATGCATGGGAAACCCAGAGTATGGTCCACCGTGTGATTGGGAAACGTTTTCAAATGCATCTCAGGTTTCGTCCCCTGGTACTCGGGTTCACCATTCCAGACGCTTTACTAACAATCTCCCCACTTGGAGAGAAATTGCCTTTAACCTCCTGTTTGTCACAGTTTGCAAATTCTGCGCAAGATCAACAGGAATAGGGAGAACCAATGAGAGACTAGCTGTAGGTGTCTGCACGGGCAAATGGAACGCTCATTTCCCACCAGGAAGAGGGATTAACCAAAGGCTCAGCGTGCCCTGCCGGAACCAGATTAGGGCCTGAAGCAATCCTGCGGTTTTGCGGCCAGCTCACAAGAAAGCCAGGTGAAGAAAGGAGCTCAGGGGCACTGTAATTCACAAACCTGCAGAGTTATGAATGACAGCTATCGTCCAAAAATGTATTGAAGTAAGTCTTCGAAGAGGACTTGAAAGCGGGGCAGAATTTCAGGAAAACGATTTCAGGGGTTAGACTGGAATTGCACTTAAAGCATAGGAAAAGAGGCAGAATGTCGACAATGGTACACTTGGCCAAAAAGAGCGTATGCGTTTTTTCCAGAATATATTCAGGAAGAAACGCATACGCCCTTTTTGGCCAACCAAGCAAGCGTGTAAAGGAAATGTGCACTACAATGATGTCTCACTACCCCCGGTCCAAACGGTCATCTGAAACAAGTGTAAAATCCAGAAAGGCAGGACAGGTCATGGAGAAGAGGGAGCCTTGTTATGCTGATGGGTGGGATGTAAATTGCCAACAGCCACTCTGGATAAGTGTATGGTGTTTCCTGAAACACGTAGGAAACAAAGCAACACAGCCTATGGCACTTCCACTTATGGTCCTATAGCTTAGGGAAATTAAAATCAAAAACACACAGCCACCCCAAAGTTTGGGACGGCTCTGTTTACAAGAACCTCGTCTACGGTAAAAGTTAAATATCCGAGAAAGCAAAAAATGGATAAAGAAGTTGTGGTACGTACGTACAATGGAATATCTCTCAGCAATGAAATCTATGTCATCAGGCCCGTAGCGGCATAATGAGTGGATTCAGGTACGACGATTCTACGAGAAATAAGTCACACAGGAAAAGAAAGATCATAAGATATCACGAATACACGGAACTTAAACTTGTCTACACATGAACTGAATTACAAAACAGAACAGGGTCTCAAATTTAGAAAACCAACTTATGCTTGCTTATGGGGAAAGGTGAGTTCGGGTGCTGCATCAAACCAGAGATTGAAATTAGCACAGATACCTTTCCATAAGCCAAATATATAATAGACAAGACCTACTCCTTGCTCAACGAAATGGACTCACACCCCATATTCAACGCCTGGGTATATACCTGACAAGTAAGAATCTTAAGACCCATGGATTTATATGTCTCCATAAGGAAATCAAGCGTGTGTACAGTGGCCTAAACGCAGCAGTGAAACTACGATAAATCCCATTATCAAAATATATTTCAAAAACAAAACACAATGACAGTGAAATAGAGAGCAATTCTTAAATAATTCATTCAGGGCTTGTGAATCAACCTGGATTTACCACATCTACACCCACAGCTCGGTGAGACATAAGGCTGGACACTTCGGGCTGATAGCATTGGTGAGGTTCGGTGAGCAAACGCAGACCCTTTGAAGTCATACTACATGGTACCCATTCCATGGGTCCCAACACTCCAGGTTTAAGGGATTCTTATTTCAGCTAAAACATGCATGGGAAACCCAGAGTAATGTCCACTGTGTGATTGGGAAACGTTTTCAAATGCATCTCAGGTTTCGTCCCCTGGTACTCGGGTTCACCGTTCCAGACGATTTACTAACACTCTACCCACTGGGAGACTCACTGCCTTTAACCTCCTGTTTGGCACAGTTTGCAATTTCTGCGCAAGATGAACAGGAATAGGGAGAACAAATGAGAGACTAGCTGTAGGTGTCTGCACGGGCAAATGGAATGCTCACTTCCCACCAGGAAGAGGGATTAACCAAAGGCTCAGCGTGCCCTGCCGGAACCAGATTAGGGCCTGAAGCAATCCTGCGGTTTTGCGGCCAGCTCACAAGAAAGCCAGTTGAAGAAAGGAGCTCAGGGGCACTGTAATTCACAAACCTGCAGAGTTATGAATGACAGCTATCGTCCAAAAATGTATTGAAGTAAGTCTTCGAAGAGGACTTGAAAGCGGGGCAGAATTTCAGGAAAACGATTTCAGGGGGTAGACTGGAATTGCACTTAAAGCATAGGAAAAGAGGCCGAATGTCCACAATGATGCACTTGGCCAAAAAGGGCGTATGCGTTTTTTCCTGAATATATTCAGGAAAAAACGCATACGCCCTTTTTGGCCAACCAAGCAAGCGTGTAAAGGAAATCTGCACTACAATGAAGTCTCACTGCCCCCCGGTCAAAAGGGCCATCTGAAAAAAGTGTAAAATCCAGAAAGTCTGGACAGGTCATGGAGAACAGGGAGCCTTGTTATGCTGATGGGCGGGATGTAAATTGCCAACAGCCACTCTGGATAAGTGTATGGTGTTTCCTGAAACACGTAGGAAACAAAGCAACACAGCCTATGGCACTTCCACTTACGGTCCTATAGCTTAGGGAAATTAAATTCAAAAACACAAAGCCACCCCAAAGTTTGGGACGGCTCTGTTTACAAGAACCTCGTCTACGGTACAAGTTAAATATCCGAGAAAGCAAAAAATGGATAAAGAAGTTGTGGTATGTACGTACAATGGAATATCACTCAGCAATGAGATCTACGTCATCAGGCCCGTAGCGGCATAATGAGTGGATTCAGGTACGATGATTCTACGAGAAAAAAGTCACAGAGAAAAAGAAACATCATAAGATATCACTAATACACGGAACTTAAACTTGTCTTCACATGAACTGAATTACAAAACAGAACAGGGTCTCAAATTTAGAAAACCAACTTATGCTTGCTTATGGGGAAAGGTGAGTTGGGGTGCTGCATAAAACCAGAGATTGAAATTAGCACAGAAACCGTTCCATAAGGCAAATATATAATAGACATGACCTGCTCCTTGCTCAACGAAATGGACTCAACACCCCACATTCAACGCCTGGGAATATACCTGACAAATTAGAATCTTAAGACCCATGGATTTATATGTCTCCATAAGGATATCAAGCGTGTGTACAGCGGCCTAAACGCAGCAGTGAAAATCCGATAAATCTCATTATCAAAATATATTTCAAAAACAAAACACAATGACAGTGAAATAGAGAACAATTCTTAAATAATTCATTCAGGGCTTGTGATGCAACCTGGATTTACCACATCTACACCCAGAGCTGGGTGAGACATAAGGCTGGACACTTCGGGCTGATAGCATTGGTGAGGTTCGGTGAGCAAACGCAGACCCTTTGAAGTCATACTGCATGGTACCCATTCCATGGGTCCCAACTCTCCAGGTTTAAGGGATTCTTCCTTCAGCTAAAACATGCATGGGAAACCCAGAGTAATGTCCACCATGTGATTGGGAAACGTTTTCAAATGCGTCTCAGGTTTCGACCCCTGGTACTCGGGTTCACCGTTCCAGACGCTTTACTAACACTCTCCCCACTTGGAGAGTCAGTGCCTGTAACCTCCTGTTTGGCACAGTTTGCAATTTCTGCGCAAAATGAACAGGAATAGGGAGAACGAATGAGAGACTAGCTGTAGGTGTCTGCACGGGCAAATGGAACGCTCATTTCCCACCAGGAAGAGGGACTAACCAAAGGCTCAGCGTGCCCTGCTGGAACCAGATTAGGGCCTGAAGCAATCCTGCGGTTTTGCGGCCAGCTCACAAGAAAGCGAGTTGAAGAAAGGAGCTCAGGGGCACTGTAATTCACAAACCTGCAGAGTTATGAATGACAGCTATCGTCCAAAATTATATTGAAGTAAGTCTTTGAAGAGGACTTGAAAGCGGGGCAGAATTTCAGGAAAACGATTTCAGGGGGTAGACTGGAATTGCACTTAAAGCATAGGAAAAGAGGCCGAATGTCCACAATGATGCACTTGGCCAAAAAGGGCGTATGCGTTTTTTCCTGAATATATTCAGGAAATACCGCATACGCCCTTTTTGGCCAACCAAGCAAGCGTGTAAAGGAAATCTGCACTACAATGAAGTCTCTCTGCCCCCCGGTCAAAAGGGCCATCTGAATAAAGTGTAAAATCCAGAAAGGCAGGACAGGTCATGGAGAACAGGGAGCCTTGTTATGCTGATGGGCGGGATTTAAATTGCCAACAGCCACTCTGGAGAAGTGTATGGTGTTTCCTGAAACACGTAGGAAACAAAGCAACACAGCCTATGGCACTTCCACTTAGGGTCCTATAGCTTAGGGAAATTAAAATCAAAAACAAACAGCCACCCCAAAGTTTGGGACGGCTCTGTTTACAAGAACCTCATCTACGGTACAATTTAAATATCCGAGAAAGCAAAAAATGGATAAAGAAGTTGTGGTACGTACGTACAATTGAATATCACTCAGCAATGAGATCTACGTCATCAGGCCCGTAGCGGCATAGTGAGTGGATTCAGGTACGACGATTCTACGAGAAATAAGTCACACAGGAAAAGAAATATCATAAGATATCACTAATACATGGAACGTAAACTTGGCTACACATGAACTGAATTACTAAACAGAACAGGGTCTCAAATTTAGAAAACCAACTTATGCTTGCTTATGGGGAAAGGTGAGTTGGGGTGCTGCATCAAACCAGAGATTGAAATTAGCACAGATACCGTTCCATAAGCCAAATATATAATAGACAAGACCTACTCCTTGCTCAACGAAATGGACTCAACACCCCATATTCAACACCTGGGAATATACCTGTCAAGTAAGAAACTTAAGACCCATGGATTTATATGTCTCCATAAGGAAGTCAAGCGTGTGTACAGTGGCCTAAACGCAGCAGTGAAAATCCAATAAATCCCATTAACAAAATAAATTTCAAAAACAAAACACAATGACAGTGAAATAGAGAGCAATTCTTAAAAAATTCATTCAGGGCTTGTGATGCAACCTGGATTTACCACATCTACACCCAAGCTGGTTGAGACATAATGCTGGACACATCGAGCTGATAGTATTGGTGAGGTTTGGTGAGCAAACGCAGACCCTTTGAAGTCATACTGCATGGTACCCATTCCATGGGTCCCAACTCTCCAGGTTTAAGGGATTCTTCCTTCAGCTAAAACATGCATGGGAAACCCAGAGTATGGTCCACCGTGTGATTAGGAAACGTTTTCAAATGCATCTCAGGTTTCGACCCCTGGTACTCGGGTTCACTGTTCCAGACGCTTTACTAACACTCTCCCCACTTGGAGAGTCAGTGTCTTTAACCTCCTGTTTGGCACAGTTTGCAATTTCGGCACAAGATGAACAGGAATAGCGAGAGCCAATGAGAGACTAGCTGTAGGTGTCTGCACGGGCAAATGGAACGCTCATTTCCCAACAGGAAGAGGAATTAACCAAAGGCTCAGCGTGCCATGCCGGAACAAGATTAGGGCCTGAAGCAATCCTGCGGTTTTGCGGGCAACTCACAAGAAAGCGAGTTGAAGAAAGGAGCTCAGGGGCACTGTAATTCACAAACCTGCAGAGTTATGAATGACAGCTATCGTCCAAAAATTTATTGAAGTAAGTTTTCGAAGAGGACTTGAAAGCGGGGCAGAATTTCAGGAAAACGAATTCAGGGGGTAGACTGGAATTGCACTTAAAGCATAGGAAAAGAGGCAGAATGTCCACAATGATGCACTTGGCAAAAAAGTGCATATGCGTTTTTTCCTGAATATATTCAGGAAAAAACGCATACGCACTTTTTGGCCAACCAAGCAAGCGTGTAAAGGAAATCTGCACTACAATGAAGTCTCACTGCCCCCCGGTCAAAAGGGCCATCTGAAAAAAGTGTAAAATCCAGAAAGGCAGGACAGGTCATGGAGAACAGGGAGCCTTGTTATGCTGATGGGCGGGATGTAAATTGCCAACAGCCACTCTGGAGAAGTGTATGGTGTTTCATGAAACACGTAGAAAACAAAGCAACACAGCCTATGGCACTTCCACTTACGGTCCTATAGCTTAGGGAAATTAAATTCAAAAACACACTGCCACCCCAAAGTTTGGGACGGCTCTGTTTACAAGAACCTCGTCTACGGTACAAGTTAAATATCCGAGAAAGCAAAAAATGGATAAAGAAGTTGCGGTACGTACGTACAATGGAATATCACTCAGCAATGAGATCCACGTCATCAGGCCCGTAGCGGCATAATGAGTGGATACAGGTACGACGATTCTACGAGAAATAAGTCACACAGAAAAAGAAACATCATAAGATATCACTAATACACGGAACGTAAACTTGGCGACACATGAACTGAATTACAAAACAGAACACGGTCTCAAATTTAGAAAACCAACTTATGCTTGCTTATGGGGAAAGGTGAGTTGGGGTGCTGCATAAAACCAGAGATTGAAATTAGCACAGATTCCGTTCCATAAGGCAAATATATAATAGACAATACCTACTCCTTGCTCAACGAAATGAACTCAACACCCCATATTCAACGCCTGGGAATATACCTGACAAGTAAAAAACTTAAGACCCATGGATTTATATGTCTCCATAAGGATATCAAGCGTGTGTACAGTGGCCTCAACGCAGCAGTGAAAATCCGATAAATCCCATTATCAAAATATATTTCAAAAACAAAACACAATGACAGTGAAATAGAGAACAATTCTTAAATAATTCATTCAGGGCTTGTGATGCAACCTGGATTTACCACATCTACACCCAGAGCTGGGTGAGACATAAGGCTGGACACTTCGGGCTGATAGCATTGGTGAGGTTCGGTGAGCAAACGCAGACCCTTTGAAGTCATACTGCATGGTACCCATTCCATGGGTCCCAACTCTCCAGGTTTAAGGGATTCTTCCTTCAGCTAAAACATGCATGGGAAACCCAGAGTAATGTCCACCATGTGATTGGGAAACGTTTTCAAATGCGTCTTAGGTTTCGACACCTGGTACTCGGGTTCACCGTTCCAGACGCTTTACTAACACTCTCCTCACTTGGAGAGTCAGTGCCTTTAACCTCCTGTTTGTCACAGTTTGCAATTTCTGCGCAATATTAACAGGAATAGGGACAACGAATGAGAGACTAGCTGTAGGTGTCTGCACGGGCAAATGGAACGCTCATTTCCCACCAGGAAGAGGGACTAACCAAAGGCTCAGCGTGCCCTGCCGGAACAAGATTAGGGCCTGAAGCAATCCTGCAGTTTTGCGGGCAACTCACAAGAAAGCGAGTTGAAGAAAGGAGCTCAGGGGCACTGTAATTCACAAACCTGCAGAGTTATGAATGACAGCTATCGTCCAAAATTATATTGAAGTAAGTCTTTGAAGAGGACTTGAAAGCGGGGCAGAATTTCAGGAAAACGATTTCAGGGGGTAGACTGGAATTGCACTTAAAGCATAGGAAAAGAGGCAGAATGTCCACAATGATGCACTTGGCCAAAAAGGGCGTATGCGTTTTTTCCTGAATATATTCAGGAAAAAACGCATAAGCCCTTTTTGGCCAACCAAGCAAGCGTGTAAAGGAAATCTGCACTACAATGAAGTCTCACTACCCCCGGTACAAACGGCCATCTGAAACAAGTGTAAAATCCAGAAAGGCAGGACAGGTCATGGAGAACAGGGAGCCTTGTTATGCTGATGGGCGGGATTTAAATTGCCAACAGCCACTCTGGAGAAGTGTATGGTGTTTCCTGAAACACGTAAGAAACAAAGCAACACAGCCTATGGCACTTCCACTTATGGTCTTATAGCTTAGGGAAATTAAAATCAAAAACACACAGCCACCCCAAAGTTTGGGACGGCTCTGTTTACAAGAACCTCGTCTACGGTACAAGTGAAATATCCGAGAAAGCAAAAAATGGATAAAGAAGTTGTCGTACGTACGTACAATGGAATATCACTCAGCAATGAGATCTACGTCATCAGGCCCGTAGCGGCATAATGAGTGCATTCAGGTACGATGGTTCGACGAGAAATAAGTCACAGAGAAAAAGAAACATCATAAGATATCACTAATACACGGAACGTAAACTTGGCTACACATGAACTGAATTACAAAACAGAACAGGGTCTCAAATTTAGAAAACCAACTTATGCTTGCTTATGGGGAAAGGTGAGTTCGGGTGCTGCGTCAAACCAGAGATTGAAATTAGCACAGATACCGTTCCATAAGCCAAATATATAAGAGACAAGACCTACACCTTGCTCAACGAAATGGACTCAACACCCCATATTCAACGCCTGGAAATATACCTGACAAGTAAGAATCTAAAGACCCATGGATTTATATGTCTCCCTAAGGAAGTCAAGCGTGTGTACAGGGGCCTAAACGCAGCAGTGAAAATCCGATAAATCCCATTAACAAAATAAATTTCAAAAACAAAACACAATGACAGTGAAATAGAGAGCAATTCTTAAATAATTCATTCAGGGCTTGTGATGCAACCTGGATTTACCACATCTACACCCAGAGCTGGTTGAGACATAAGGCTGGACACATCGAGCTGATAGTATTGGTGAGGTTTGGTGAGCAAACGCAGACCCTTTGAAGTCATACTGCATGGTACCCATTCCATGGGTCCCAACTCTCCAGGTTTAAGGGATTCTTCCTTCAGCTAAAACATGCATGGGAAACCCAGAGTATGGTCCACCGTGTGATTGGGAAACGTTTTCAAATGCATCTCAGTTTTCGACCCCTGGTACTAGGGTTCACCGTTCCAGACGCTTTACTAACACTCTTCCCACTTGGAGAGTCAGTGTCTTTAACCTCCTGTTTGGCACAGTTTGCAATTTCGGCACAAGATGAACAGGAATAGCGAGAGCCAATGAGAGACTAGCTGTAGGTGTCTGCACGGGCAAATGGAACGCTCATTTACCAACAGGAAGAGGAATTAACCAAAGGCTCAGCGTGCCCTGCCGGAACAAGATTAGGGCCTGAGGCAATCCTGCGGTTTTGCGGCCAGCTCACAAGAAAGCGAGCTGAAGAATGGAGCTCAGGGGCACTGTAATTCACAAACCTGCAGAGTTATGAATGACAGCTATCGTCCAAAAATGTATTGAAGTAAGTTTTCGAAGAGGACTTGAAAGCGGGGCAGAATTTCAGGAAAACGAATTCAGGGGGTAGAGTGGAATTGCACTTAAAGCATAGGAAAAGAGGCAGAATGTCCACAATGATGCACTTGGCCAAAAAGGGCGTATGCGTTTTTACCTGAATATATTCAGGGAAAAACGCATACGCCCTTTTTGGCCAACCAAGCAAGCATGTAAAGGAAATCTGCACTACAATGAAGTCTCTCTGCCCCCCGGTCAAAAGGGCCATCTGAAAAAAGTGTAAAATCCAGAAAGGCAGGACAGGTCATGGAGAACAGGGAGCCTTGTTATGCTGATGGGCGGGATTTAAATTGCCAACAGCCACTCTGGAGAAGTGTATGGTGTTTCCTGAAACACGTAGGAAACAAAGCAACACAGCCTATGGCACTTCCACTTATGGTCCTATAGCTTAGGGAAATTAAAATCAAAAACAAACAGCCACCCCAAAGTTTGGGACGGCTCTGTTTACAAGAACCTCGTCTACGGTACAAGTTAAATATCCGAGAAAGCAAAAAATGGATAAAGAAGTTGTGGTACGTACGTACAATTGAATATCACTCAGCAATGAGATGTGCGTCATTAGGCCCGTAGCGGCATAATGAGTGGATTCAGGTACGACGATTCTACGAGAAATAAGTCACACAGGAAAAGAAATATCATAAGATATCACTAATACACGGAACATAAACTTGGCTACACATGAACTGAATTACAAAACAGAACAGGGTCTCAAATTTAGAAAACCAACTTATGCTTGCTTATGGGGAAAGGGAGTTGGGGTGCTGCATCCAACCAGAGATTGCAATTAGCACAGATACCGTTCCATAAGCCAAATATATAATAGAGAAGACCTACTCCTTGCTCAACGAAAGGGACTCAACAACCCATATTCAACTCCTGGGAATATATCTGACAAGTAAGAATCTTAAGACCCATGGATTTATATGTCTCCATAAGGAAATCAAGCGTGTGTACAGCGTCCTAAACGCAGCAGTGAAAATCCGATAAATCCCATTAACAAAATAAATTTCACAAACAAAACACAATGACAGTGAAATAGAGAGCAATTCCTAAATAATTCATTCAGGGCTTGTGATGCAACCTGGATTTACCACATCTACACCCAGAGCTGGGTGAGACATAAGGCTGGACACATCGGGCGGATAGCATTGGTGAGGTTGGGTGAGCAAACGCAGACCCTTTGAAGTCATACTGCATGGTACCCATTCCATGGGTCCCAACTCTCCAGGTTTAAGGGATTCTTCCTTCAGCTAAAACATGCATGGGAAACCCAGAGTATGGTCCACCGTGTGATTGGGAAACGTTTTCAAATGCATCTCAGGTTTCGTCCCCTGGTACTCGGGTTCACCATTCCAGACGCTTTACTAACAATCTCCCCACTTGGAGAGAAATTGCCTTTAACCTCCTGTTTGTCACAGTTTGCAATTTCTGCGCAAGATCAACAGGAATAGGGAGAACCAATGAGAGACTAGCTGTAGGTGTCTGCACGGGCAAATGGAACGCTCATTTCCCACCAGGAAGAGAGATTAGCCAAAGGCTCAGCGTGCCCTGCCGGAACCAGATTAGGGCCTGAAGTAATCCTGCGGTTTTGCGGCCAGCTCACAAGAAAACGAGTTGAAGAAAGGAGCTCAGGGGCACTGTAATTCACAAACCTGCAGAGTTATGAATGACAGCTATCGTCCAAAAATGTATTGAAGTAAATCTTCGAAGAGGACTTAAAGCGGGGCAGAATTTCAGGAAAACGATTTCAGGGGGTAGACTGGAATTGCACTTAAAGCATAGGAAAAGAGGCAGAATGTCCACAATGATGCCCTTGGCCAAAAAGGGCGTATGCGTTTTTTCCTGAATATATTCAGGAAAAAACGCATACGCACTTTTTGGCCAACCAAGCAAGCGTGTAAAGGAAATCTGCACTACAATGAAGTCTCACTGCCCCCCGGTCCAAACAGCCATCTGAAACAAGTGTAAAATCCAGAAAGGCAGGACAGGTCATGGAGAACAGGGAGCCTTGTTATGCTGATGGGCGGGATGTAAATTGCCAACAGCCACTCTGGAGAAATGTATGGTGTTTCCTGAAACACGTAGGAAACAAAGCAACACAGCCTATGGCACATCCACTTAGGGTCCTATAGCTTAGGGAAATTAAAATCAAAAACACACAGCCACCCCAAAGTTTGGGATGGCTCTGTTTACAAGAACCTCCTCTACGGTACAAGTTAAATATCCGAGAAAGCAAAAAATGGATAAAGAAGTTGTCGTACGTACGTACAATGGAATATCACTCAGCAATGAGATCTACGTCATCAGGCCCGTAGCGGCATAATGAGTGCATTCAGGTACGATGATTCGACGAGAAATAAGTCACAGAGAAAAAGAAACATCATAAGATATCACTAATACACGGAACGTAAACTTGGCTACACATGAACCGAATTACAAAACAGAACAGGGTCTCAAATTTAGAAAACCAACTTATGCTTGCTTATGGGGAAAGGTGAGTTCGGGTGCTGCGTCAAACCAGAGATTGAAATTAGCACAGATACCGTTCCATAAGCCAAATATATAAGATACAAGACCTACACCTTGCTCAACGAAATGGACTCAACACCCCATATTCAATGCCTGGTAATATACCTGACAAGTAAGAATCATAAGACCCATGGATTTATATGTCTCCATAAGGAAATCCAGCGTGTGTACAGCGGCCTAAACGCAGCAGTGAAAATCCGATAAATCCCATTAACAAAATAAATTTCAAAAACAAAACACAATGACAGTGAAATAGAGAGCAATTCTTAAATAATTCATTCAGGCCTTGTGATGCAACCTGGATTTACCACATCTACACCCAGAGCTGTTTGAGACATAAGGCTGGACACTTCGGGCTGATAGCCTTGGTGAGGTTCGGTGAGCAAAGGCAGACCGTTTGAAATCATACTGCATGGTACCCATTCCATGGGTCCCAACTCTCCAGGTTTAAGGGATTCTTCCTTCAGCTAATAAATGCATGGGAAACCCAGAGTATGGTCCACCGTGTGATTGGGAAACGTTTTCAAATGCATCTCAGGTTTCGTCCCCTGGTACTCCGGTGCACCGTTCCAGACGCTTTACTAACACTATCCCCATTTGGAGAGTCAGTGCCTTTAACCTCCTGTTTGGCACAGTTTGCAATTTCTGCGCAAGATGAACAGGAATAGGGAGAACCAATGAGAGACTAGCTGTAGGTGTCTGCACGGGCAAATGGAACGCTCATTTCCCACCAGGAAGAGGAATTAACCAAAGGCTCAGTGTGCCCTGCCGGAACCAGATTAGGGCCTGAAGCAATCCTGCGGTTTTGCGGCCAGCTCACAAGAAAGCGAGTTGAAGAAAGGAGCTCAGGGGCACTGTAATTCACAAACCTGCACAGTTATGAATGACAGCTATCATCCAAAAATGTATTGAAGTAAGTCTTCGAAGAGGACTTGAAAGCGGGGCAGAATTTCAGAAAAACGATTTCATGGGGTAGACTGGAATTGCAATTAAAGCATAGGAAAAGAGGCAGAATGTCGACAATGATGCACTTGGCCAAAAAGGGCGTATGCGTTTTTTCCTGAATATATTCAGGAAAAAACGTATACGCCCTTTATGGCCAACCAAGCAAGCGTGTAAAGGAAATCTGCACTACAATGAAGTCTCACTGCCTCCCGGTCAATAGGGCCATCTGAAACAAGTGTAAAATCCAGAAAGGCAGGACAGGTCATGGAGAACAGGGAGCCTTGTTATGCTGATGGGCGGGATGTAAATTGCCAACAGCCACTCTGGAGAAGTGTATGGTGTTTCCTGAAACACGTAGGAAACAAAGCAACACAGCCTATGGCACTTCCACTTAGGGTCCTATAGCTTAGGGAAATTAAAATCAAAAACACACAGCCACCCCAAAGTTTGGGACGGCTCTGTTTACAAGAACCTCGTCTACAGTACAAATTAAATATCCGAGAAAGCAAAAAATGGATAAAGAAGTTGTGGTACGTACGTATAATGGAATATCACTCAGCAATGAGATCTACGTCATCAGGCCCGTAGCGGCATAATGAGTGGATTCAGGTACGACGATTCTACGAGAAATAAGTCACACAGAAAAAGAAAGATCATAAGATATCACTAATACACGGAACGTAAACTTGGCTACACATGAACTGAATTAGAAAACAGAACAGGGTCTCAAATTTAGAAAACCAACTTATGCTTGCTTATGGGGAAAGGTGAGTTGCGGTGCTGCATAAAACCAGAGATTGAAATTAGCACAGATACCGTTCCATAAGCCAAATATATAATAGACAAGACCTACTCCTTGCTCAACGAAATGGACTCAACACCCCATATTCAACGCCTGCGAATATACCTGACAAGTAAGAAACTTAAGACCCATGGATTTATATGTCTCCATAAGGAAGTCAAGCATGGGTACAGTGGCCTAAACGCAGCAGTGAAAATCCGATAAATCCCATTAACAAAATAAATTTCAAAAACAAAACACAATGACAGTGAAATAGAGAGCAATTCTTAAATAATTCATTCAGGGCTTGTGATGCAACCTGGATTTACCACATCTACACCCAGAGCTGGTTGAGACATAAGGCTGGACACATCGGGCTGATAGCATTGGTGAGGTTTGGTGAGGAAACGCAGACCCTTTGAAGTCATACTGCATGGTACCCATTCCATGGGTCCCAACTCTCCAGGTTTAAGGGATTCTTCCTTCAGCTAAAACATGCATGGGAAATGCAGAGTATGGTCCAGCGTGTGATTGGGAAACGTTTTCAAATGCATCTCAGGTTTCGACCCCTGGTACTCGGGTGCACCGTTCCAGACGCTTTACTAACACTCTCCCCACTTGGAGAGTCAGTGCCTTTAACTTCCTGTTTGGCACAGTTTGCAATTTCTGCGCAAGATGAACAGGAATAGGGAGAACCAATGAGAGACTAGCTGTAGGTGTCTGCACGGGCAAATGGAACGCTCATTTCCCACCAGGAAGAGGAATTAACCAAAGGCTCAGTGTGCCCTGCCGGAACCAGATTAGGGCCTGAAGCAATCCTGCCATTGTGCGGCCAGCTCACAAGAAAGCGAGTTGAAGAAAGGAGCTCAGGGGCACTGTAATTCACAAACCTGCAGAGTTATGAATGACAGCTATCGTCCAAAAATGTATTGAAGTAAGTCTTCGAAGAGGACTTGAAGGCGGGGCAGAATTTCAGGAAAACGATTTCAGGGGGTAGACTGGAATTGCACTTAAAGCATAGGAAAAGAGGCAGAATGTCCACAATGATGCACTTGGCCAAAAAGGGCGTATGTGTTTTTTCCTGAATAAATTCAGCAAAAAACTCATACGCCCCTTTTTGGCCAACCAAGGAAGCGTGTAAAGGAAATCTGCACTACAATGAAGTCTCACTGGCCCCCGGTCAAAAGGGCCATCTGAAAATGTGTAAAATCCAGAAAGGCAGGACAGGTCATGGAGAACAGGGGGCCTTGTTATGCTGATGGGTGGGATTTAAATTGCCAACAGCCACTCTGGAGAAGTGTATGGTGTTTCCTGAAACACGTAGGAAACAAAGCAACACAGCCTATGGCACTTCCACTTAGGGTCCTATAGCTTAGGGAAATTAAAATCAAAAACACACAGCCACCCCAAAGTTTGGGACGGCTCTGTTTACAAGAACCTCGTCTACGGTACAAGTTAAATATCCGAGAAAGCAAAAAATGGATAAAGAAGTTGTGGTACGTACGTACAATGGAATATCACTCAGCAATGAGATCTACGTCATCAGGGCCGTAGCGGCATAAGGAGTGGATTCAGGTATGACGATTCTACGAGAAATAAGTCACACAGAAAAAGAAAGATCATAAGATATCACTAATACACGGAACGTAAACTTGGCTACACATGAACTGAATTACAAAACAGAACAGGGTATCAAATTTAGAAAACCAACTTATGCTTGCTTAGGGGAAAGGTGAGTTGGGGTGCTGCATCAAACCAGAGACTGAAATTAGCACAGATACCGTTCCATAAGCCAAATATATAAGAGACAAGACCTACACCTTGCTCAACGAAATGGACTCAACACCCCATATTCAACGCCTGGGAATATACCTGACAAGTAAGAATCATAAGACCCATGGATTTATATGTCTCCATAAGGAAATCCAGCGTGTGTACAGCGGCCTAAACGCAGCAGTGAAAATCCGATAAATCCCATTAACAAAATAAATTTCAAAAACAAAACACAATGACAGTGAAATAGAGAGCAATTCTTACATAATTCATTCAGGCCTTGTGATGCAACCTGGATTTACCACATCTACACCCAGAGCTGGTTGAGACATAAGGCTGGACACTTCGGGCTGATAGCCTTGGTGAGGTTCGGTGAGCAAAGGCAGACCGTTTGAAATCATACTGCATGGTACCCATTCCATGGGTCCCAACTCTCCAGGTTTAAGGGATTCTTCCTTCAGCTAAAAAATGCATGGGAAACCCAGAGTATGGTCCACCGTGTGATTGGGAAACGTTTTCAAATGCATCTCAGGTTTCGTCCCCTGGTACTCCGGTGCACCGTTCCAGACGCTTTACTAACACTATCCCCATTTGGAGAGTCAGTGCCTTTAACCTCCTGTTTGGCACAGTTTGCAATTTCTGCGCAAGATGAACAGGAATAGGGAGAACCAATGAGAGACTAGCTGTAGGTGTCTGCACGGGCAAATGGAACGCTCATTTCCCACCAGGAAGAGGAATTAAACAAAGGCTCAGTGTGCCCTGCCGGAACCAGATTAGGGCCTGAAGCAATCCTGCGGTTTTGCGGCCAGCTCACAAGAAAGCGAGTTGAAGAAAGGAGCTCAGGGGCACTGTAATTCACAAACCTGCACAGTTATGAATGACAGCTATCATCCAAAAATGTATTGAAGTAAGTCTTCGAAGAGGACTTGAAAGCGGGGCAGAGTTTCAGAAAAACGATTTCATGGGGTAGACTGGAATTGCAATTAAAGCATAGGAAAAGAGGCAGAATGTCGACAATGATGCACTTGGCCAAAAAGGGCGTATGCGTTTTTTCCTGAATATATTCAGGAAAAAACGTATACGCCCTTTATGGCCAACCAAGCAAGCGTGTAAAGGAAATCTGCACTACAATGAAGTCTCACTGCCTCCCGGTCAATAGGGCCATCTGAAACAAGTGTAAAATCCAGAAAGGCAGGACAGGTCATGGAGAACAGGGAGCCTTGTTATGCTGATGGGCGGGATGTAAATTGCCAACAGCCACTCTGGAGAAGTGTATGGTGTTTCCTGAAACACGTAGGAAACAAAGCAACACAGCCTAAGGCACTTCCACTTAGGGTCCTATAGCTTAGGGAAATTAAAATAAAAAACACACAGCCACCCCAAAGTTTGGGACGGCTCTGTTTACAAGAACCTCGTCTACAGTACAAATTAAATATCCGAGAAAGCAAAAAATTGATAAAGAAGTCGTGGTACGTACGTATAATGGAATATCACTCAGCAATGAGATCTACGTCATCAGGCCCGTAGCGGCATAATGAGTGGATTCAGGTACGACGATTCTACGAGAAATAAGTCACACAGAACAAGAAAGATCATAAGATATCACTAATACACGGAACGTAAACTTGGCTACACATGAACTGAATTAGAAAACAGAACAGGGTCTCAAATTTAGAAAACCAACTTATGCTTGCTTATGGGGAAAGGTGAGTTGGGGTGCTGCATCAAACCAGAGATTGAAATTAGCACAGATACCGTTCCATAAGGCAAATATATAATAGACACAACCTACTCCTTGCTCAACGAAATGGACTCAACACCCCATATTCAACGCCTGGGAATATACCTGACAAGTAAGAAACTTAAGACCCATGGATTTATATGTCTCCATAAGGATATCAAGCGTGTGTACAGCGGCCTAAACATAGCAGTGAAAATCCGATAAATCTCATTATCAAAATATATTTCAAAAACAAAACACAATGACAGTGAAATAGAGAGCAATTCTTAAATAATTCATTCAGGGCTTGTGATGCAACCTGGAGTTACCACATCTACACCTAGAGCTGGGTGAGACATAAGGCTGGACACTTCGGGCGGATACCATTGGTGAGGTTCAGTGAGCAAATGCAGACCCTTTGAAGTCATACTGCATGGTACACATTCCATGGGTCCCAACTCTCCAGGTTTAAGGGATTCTTCCTTCAGCTAAAACATGCATGGGAATCCCAGAGTATGGTCCACCGTGTGACCGGGAAACGTTTTTAAATGCGTCTCAGTTTTCGTCCCCTGCTACTCGGGTTCACCATTCCAGACGCTTTACTTACACTGTCCCTACCTGGAGAGTCAGTGCCTTTAACCTCCTGTTTGGCACAGTTTGCAATTTCTGCGGAAGATGAACAGGAATAGGGAGAACCCATGAGAGACTAGCTTTAGGTGTCTGGACGGGCAAATTTAACGCTCATTACCAACCAGGAAGAGGAATTAGCCAAAGGCTCAGCATGCCGTGCCGGAACCAGATTAGGGCCTGAAGCAATCCTGCGGTTTTGCGGCCAGCTCACAAGAAAGCGAGTTGAAGAAAGGAGCTCAGGGGCACTGTAATTCACAAACCTGCAGAGTTATAAATGACAGCAATCATCCAAAAATATATTGAAGTAAGGCTACAAAGAGGACTTGAATGTGGGGCAGAATTCCAGGACTACGATTTCAGGAGGTAGACGGGAAATCCTCTGAAAGTATAGGAAAAGAGTCAGAATGTCGACAATGATGCACTTGGTCAAAAAGGGCATATGCGTTTTTCCAGGGCCCTCATTAAAGAGGGTAGGAGGCTCCCAGTATGCTTCAGTGGCCAACAGAAGACCCACGTCACCAAGGCGACGTGAGCCAGCCATGCAGGAGTGACCTCACATCAGAGGGCCCACCTCACAGAAGGGTAAGGAACCCAGGAAGGATCAGACCCTCACCAGAGTGCCCACAACAGCAAGGGGCTGGGAACCAGGCAGGAGTGTCCTCACACCCGTGGGACCACATCATCGAAAGTTGAGGTACCCAGCACATGTGGCCTCAAACCAGAGGACCCACATCACCATGGGTCTCGGAGCAAGGCAGGCAGGATTATCCTCCCAACACATGGCCCATTGTATAAAAAAGGTGAGGAATCCAGCCGTTGGAACATCCCAGCAGGCGGCCCAGATCACCAAGGCTATGGGATCCAGGCAGTGATGAACTCACAACAGAAGGCCCTCATCGTGATACTGTAAGCAACCCAGCCGTTGTGACCTCAGAGCACAAGGCCCACATCCCCATGGGGAAGGGAACCAAGCAGGAGTGTCATTGCACCAGTGGGCACACATCAGAAAATGTGGGGAGCCCAGCAGTTAGGGCCAGACGCCAGAGGGCCTTCATCACTGAGGAGAGGAGGCTCCCAGCAAGCTCCAACTGTTACCAGAGGGCTGACATCGCCAATGCAGTGTGTGCCAGCCAGGCAGGAGTGACCTCAGAGCAGAGGGCCAACCACACAAAAGTGTGAGGAACCCAAAGAGGATCAGACTCTCACCAGAGGGCCCACATCACCAAGGGAATGGAAACCAGGCAGGAGTGTCCTCACACCAGTGGGGCCACATCACCGAAATGTGATGGACCCAGCACACGTGGCCTCAAACTAGAGGACACACATCACCAAGGGGCTGGGAGTGAGGCAGGCAGGAGGAGCCTCAAAACAGAGGGCCCATAGAATAAAAAAGGTGAGGAATCCCGCAGTTGGAACCTCCCAGCAGGCGGCCAGGAGCAGCGAGGATATGGGATCCAGGCCTGACTGAACACAAAACAGAGGGCCCTCATCATGAAACTGTGAGCAACCCAGCCGTTGGGACCTCAGAGCAGAAGGCCCACATTCCCATGTGGTTGGGAACCTGGCAGGAGTGTACTCGCACCACAGGGCGCACATTAGAGAATTTTGGGAGCCCAGAAGTTAGGGCCTGACGCCAGAGGGCCCTCATCACCGAGGAGAGGAAGCTCCCAGCAGGCTCCAACTGCCACAAGAGGGCCGACGTTGCCAAGGTGGGGTGTGCCAGCCAGGCAGGAGTGATCTCACAGCAGAGGGTCCACCTCACAGAAGGGTGAGGAACCCAGCCAGGATCAGACTCTCACCAGAGGGCCCACATCACCAAGGGGATAGGAACCAGGCAGGAGTGTCCTCACACCAGTGGGGCCACATAATCGAAAGGTGAGGGACCCAGCACACGTAGCCTCAAACCAGAGGACACACATCGCCAAGGGGCTGGGAGTCAGGCAGGCAGGAGGAGTCTCAAAACAGAGGGCCCATAGAAGAAAAAAGGTGAGGAATCCTGCAGTTGGAACCTCCCCGCAGGCAGCCAGGAGCAGCGAGGCTATTGGATCCAGGGCGGAGTGAACTCACACCAGAGGACCCTCATCATGAAACTGAGCAACCCACCGTTGGGACCTCAGAGCAGAAGACCCACATTCCCATGGGGTTGGGAACCTGGCAGGAGTGTAGTCGCACCACAGGGCGCACATCAGAAAATTTTGGGAGCCCAGGAGTTAGGGTCTGACGCCAGAGGGCCCTCATTACCGAGGGGTGGAGACCCCCAGCAGGCACCAACTCCCAACTGAGGGCCCACGTCGCCAAGGTGATGTGTGCCAGCCAGGCAGGAGTGACCTCACAGCAGAGGGTCTACCTCACAGAAGGGTGAGGAAACCAGCCAGGATAAGACTCTCACCAGAGAGCCCACATCACCAAGGGGATCGGAAAAAGGCAGCAGTGTCCTCACACCAGTGTGGCCACATTATAGAAAGGTGAGGAACCCAGCACATGTGGCCTAAACCAGAGGACCCACATTTCCAAGATGCTCCGAGTGAGGCAAGCAGGAGTAGCCTAACAACACAGGGCCCACAGAATAAAAAATGTGAGGAGTCCAGCAGTTCGAACCTCCCAGCAGGTGGCCCAGAGCATGGAGTCTATGGGATCCAGGCCACAGTGAACTCACAGCAGAGGGCCCACATCATGAAACTGTGAGCAACCCAGCCGGTGGAACCTCAGAGCAGAAGACCCACATCCCCATGGGGATAGGAACTTCGCAGGAGTGTCCTCGCACAACTTAACACGTATCAGAAAATGTGGGAACCCAGCAGTTATGGCCTGACGCCAGAGGGCCCTCATCACCGAGGAGAGGAGGCTACCAGCAGGCTCCAAATGCCACCAGAGGGCCGACGTCACCAAGGCAATGGGAGCAAGCCAGGCAGGAGTTACCTCACAGCAGAGGGCCCACCTCACAGAAGTGTGAGGAACCCAACCAGGATCAGACTCTAACCAGAGGGCCCACATCACCAAGGGGATGGAAACCAGGCAGGAGTGTCCTCACACCAGTGGGGCCACATCAGCCAAAGGTGAGGAACACAGCACATGTGGCCTCAAATAAGGGGACACACATCACGAAAGGGCTGGGAGTGAGGCATGCAGGAGGAGACTCACAACAGAGGGCCCATAGAATAAAAAGGTGAGGAACCCCGCTGTTGGAAGCTCCAAGCAGGTGGCCCAGAGCACCGAGGCTATGGGATCCATGCCGGAGTGAACTCACAGCAGAGGGCCCACATTCTGACACTGTGAGCAACCCAGCCGTTGGGACCTCAGAGCAGAAAGCCAACATCCCCACGGGGATGGGACCCTGGCAGGAGTGTACTCGCACGACAGGGCGCACATCAGAAAATTTTGGGAGCCCATGAGTTAGGGCCTGACGCCAGAGGGCCCTCATTACCGAGGGGAGGAGACTCTCAGCAGGCACCAACTCCCAACTGAGGGCCCACATCGCCAAGGTGACGTGTGCCAGCCAGGCAGGAGTGACCTCACAGCAGAGGGTCTACCTCACAGAAGGGTGAGGAATCCAGCCAGGATCAGGCTCTCACCAGAGGGCCCCCATCACCAAGTGGATGGGAACCAGGCAGGAGTGTCCTCACACCAGTGGGGCCACATCAATAAAGGTGAGGAAACCGGCACATGTGGCCTCAAACCAGAGGACCTACATCACAAAGGGGCTGGGAGTGAGTCAGGAAGGAGGAGCATGAAAACACAGAACCCAAAGAATAGAAAAGGTAAGGAATTCAGCAGTAGGAACCTCCCAGCAGGCGGCTCAGAGCACAGAGTCTATGGGATCTAGGCCTGAGTGAACTAACACCAGAGAGCCAACATCATGAAACGGTGAACAACACAGGTGTTGGGACCTTAGAGCAGAAGGCCCACATGCCCATGGGGATGGGAACCTGGCAGGAGTGCCCTCGCACCACTTAGGACGTATCAGAAAATGTGGGAACCCAGCAGTTAGGGCCTGATGCCAGAGAGCCTCATCACCGAGGGGAGGAGGCTCCCAGCAGGCTCCAACTGCCACCAGAGGTCTGACGTCGCCAAGGCGGGATGTGCTAGCCAGGCAGGAGTGACCTCAGAGAAGAGGGCCCACCTCACAGAAGTGTGAGGAACCCAACCAGGATCAGACTCTCGCCGGAGGGACCACATCACCAAGGGGATGGGAAGCAGGCAGGAGTGTCCTCACACCAGTGGGGCCACATCATCAAAAGATGAGGAACCCATCACATGTGGCCTCAAACCAGAGGACACACATCACCAAGGGGCTGGGAGTGAGGCAGGTGTCTGGAGGGGCACATTTAACTCTAATTTCCCACCAGGAAGAGGAATTAACCAAAGGCTCAGAGTGCCGTGCCACACCCTGATTACGGCCTGAAGCAAACCTGCGGTTTTGTGGCCAGCTTTCAAGGAAGCGAGTTAAGAAAGGAAATCACGGGCACTGTAATTCACAAACCTGCAGAATTATAAATGACAGCTATTGGCAAAAATATATTGAAGTAATTCTGCAAAGAGGACTTGAAAACGAGGCAAAATTGAGGAATCATATTTCAGGAGGTAGATTGGAATTGCATTTAAAACATGTGAAAAGTGGCAGATCTTTGACAGTGATGCACTTGGATGAACAGTGCGTATACATTTTTTCCTGAATATATTCAGGAAATAACGCATATGCCCTTTTTGGCCAACCAAGCACTCGAGCAATGGAAATCCGTACTACAATGAAGTCTCATTTCCCATTCGTCAAAAGGGCCATCTGAAAAAAGTGTAAAAAGCAGAAACACAGGACAGGCCATGGAGAACAGGGAGCCTTGTTATGCTGATGGGCGGGATGTAAATTGCCAACAGACACTCTGGAGATGTTTATGGTGTATCCTGAAACATCTGAAAAACAAAGCTACAGAGACTAGGGCACTTCCACTTTTGGCCCTATAGCTTAGGAAAATTAAAATCAACAAGACACAGCCAACACAAAATTTAGGGCTGCTGTGTTTACAAGAACCTCGAGTCCAGTACAAATTAAATATCCCAGAAAGAAAAAAATGGATAAAGGAGTTGTGCTACTTATGTACAACGGAATATCACTCAGCAATGAAATCAATGTCATCAGGCCTGTAGCAGCAAATTGAGTGGATTTAAGTATGATGATTCTAAGAGAAATAGGTCACACAGAGAAAGATAATTATCATAAGATATCACTAATAGAGGGAGTGTAAACTTGGCTACACATAAACTGAATTACAAAACCGAACAGTCTCAAATTTAGATAAAAACTTATGCTTGCTTAAGGGGAAAGTTGAGTTGGGGTGCTGTATAAAACCAGAGATTGAAATTAGCACACATACCATTCCATAAGCCAAATATGTAATAGACAAGACCTACTCTTTGCTCAACGAAATAGACTCATCCATGGTGTATCACCTCACACCTGTTAGAATGGGCATCATCAGAAAATCTACAAACAACAAATGCTGGAAAGGGTGTGGAGATAAGGAACCCTCTTCCACTATTGTTGGGAATGTAAATTGATACAGTCACTGTGGAGAACATTATGGAGTTTCTTATAAAACTAAGAATAGAATTACCATATGATACAGCAATCCCACTACTGGGCATATACCCAGACAAAACCATAAATCAAAAAGAGACATTCACCGCAATGTTCATTGCATCACTATTTACAATATCCAGGTAATGGAAGCAACCTAAATGCCCACAGACAGACGAATGCATAAAGATGTGGTACAAATATAAAATGGAATATTACTAAGCCATAAAAAGGAATGAAATTGGGTCATTTGTAGAGACGTTGATGGATCTAGAGACTGTCATACAGAGTGAAGTAAGTCAGAAAGAGAAAAACAAATCTTGTGTATTAATGCATATATGTGGAACCTAGAAAAATTATACAGATGAACCGTTTTGCAAGGCAGAAATAGAGCAACAGATGTAGACAACAAACGTATGGACACCAAGGGGGGAAAGCTGTTGGGGGGTGGTGGTGGGAGGATTGAGAGATTGGGATTGGCATGTATACATTTATATGTATAAAATAGATAACCAAAAAGAACCTGCTGTATAAAAAAATAAAATAAAATTCAAAATTACAAAAAGTAAAACAGAAAAAATATTCTTCCCTTCACATACATGTATTTATACGAATAAATTATTTCCATGCTTATATCTGTAAATACAAAAAAGAGGAATAAAATCTACCTTGAACCAAAAATGAAAAAAAGAAAAAAAAAACAGAACCCACCAGTTACACAGAGGAAAACCGTATCAGGGCACTTGCTCCAGTTGTAAACAATTCTGTAGTTGGCCAGTGGTGGGGAATCATCTCCCATTCAGCCAGCAGGCCCCACGCAACAAGCGTCCTCATTGCAAAGCTGGGGGACCGTGCCAAGGCATCTGTGAGTAAATGTGGGCCGAGCCCCAGGCCAGCTGCTGCTGAAATGTTCCCACCCTTCCCAGGTAAAACACCTGAATATGTACAAGGACTTGAAAGCCTAGAGGAAGGGCCATGGAGCCACATGAGCGACAGCATGCCAGCCGATTTGGTGCCTGCAGGCCAGCCAGGATGGTCCTGGCCCTGGGTACTATTCTGGAAGCTTTCCATTTCCCTGCCTGAGATACCCCTGCTGTCCGGGCCCCCACTGCTTTCTTCCTCACTCACCTCTGCCCAGGGAGAAATTCCAGAGGCAGGTATGGGTGACACATCCTCTTCTTTAGCAGGTGGCATCTTGGTAACTGCTGCAGAAAGTCCAGCAGAGCCCCACTCACACTGGGCCACCCACAAAGCCGTGGCCTCTCACTCCCTCCCACCAGTCCAGCCCCGAGACTGCTGACAGGGCAGAGAAAATGGCGTCAGGCACAGCTGCAGGGGCTCTTGCTGCCTGGAGTGGTGTTTATATTGATCTGAACCCAGGCACACCTGGGGAGGGCTGGCCGGCACGGTCAGGCTTCCCAGGCCAGCCAATAATCACCCCTCAGGCGCTCACAGTTGCAGAAACTGGAACTTGCTGAATCGGCCAGGTCCAAGGAACAGGTGTGGGCTCCTGAGAGTCAGGATAAACAAGGGGTTGCAGCTCTGGCTTGTTTTCTAATTATATTATCTGGCCCATGAGTGGGAGACAACTTCAAGAAAACCCTCTCCTAATGAGAGGAACCCAGGAGTCAGGGAGAGGAGGGGTGGGTGGTGGGTGGAGACAGAGGCCTGGTGCCCCGGGTGCAGTGGAAGTCTCTGGAAGACCAGGTGGAGGGAGGCCACACAGAGTGATGCCCAGGGTCACAGACCTGTTGGAGATGCTGTTTCTTAGTTCAAGTCCTGCTCTGAGGTGCTCTGTGTCAGATCTGAGTGACAGGTGAGCTGGAAGTGCTCTGAAATGAGGGCGATGTGCATGGTACCTGTGTGCCCAGCCCTGCCAGGGTAACTGCAAGGGTAGCTCTGTATCCTGGGAGGGGCCTGACCATGAGAGCCCCATGGGCTGCAGGGGAACCTGCCCAGGGAACCCCATATCCTGGGAGGGGCCTGAACAGGATAGCACCGTGGGCTGCGGTGGGGGTGGGGTACCTGCCCAGGTGAGCTCCATATCCTGGGATTGGCCTGACCTCGAGAGCCCCATGGGCTGCTGGAGTCCTGGTAAAGGATGTCAGGACAGTCAGTGAAGCCACCGAGGATATACTTCCAGTAGTTCCTAAATCCTACACCCTGCTGGTCATTCTACCAACCACCGGGACATGGTATTCTGTATTAGTCTTCAATGATGCCTTCTTTTGTATTCTATTAGTCCCAGAGTCACAAGAAATTTTGGCTTGTGAGTGGCAGGACTCAACATACAACTAAAACAATACTTCTGGGCCGTGTTGCCCCAAGGGTTCAAAAATTCCCACACCATCTTTGGGGAAAGCTCAGTTAAAGACCTAAAAGTTCTACCTCTGGAAAAGGAAACACTCCTTCAATATGCAGACGACATTCTGATCGCCAGCCCTACTAAGGAGACCTCTGAACTACCAAGCCAATAAAGGATAGAAGTTGTCCAAGAAAAAGCTCAAATATCACAGACTACGGTGACCTGCCTGGGCTTCATTCTCACAGAAGGTCGGAGAAGCCCATCTCAGGAAAGGGAAGAAACAATTTACAGCCTTACCCATTTCTAAAACTAGAAGACAGCTTAGGGGTTCCTGGGGAGGCCAGGGTTGGTGCTTCTGGATCCCTAACTACAGTCTACTAGCTGGGCCTCTATATGAAACACTGAAAGGAAAAGATGATGATCCTTTTGAATAGAATCCAGAAGTGGCCTTTCAAGAATGGAAAGAGCAGTCAATTCAGACCCTTGCCCTGGAACTCCCTAATTTAGCTAAACCCTTTGACCTTTACATTCCTGGTGAATGGTGAATCGCTATTGGAGTATTAGTGCAAAAACTGGGACCACTTGAAATGGAACAATGCAAGAATGCCATTCCGGTAGGATAAACTACGGTCACCAATGGGCTTGGCCCACCGCCACATCTGGCCAAGATACTGGCGGTATCTGAAAACCTGGAAATCAGCAGCACAAAAGGCCACCTCCCTCCTAAGGGAAAAGGACCCCACGTGGTGATCCTAAGCCCCAACCATGCCCTGAAGTTGCAGGGTTTGCTCCATGGGCACACTGACCTCGAGTGAGGAGGCCCTCCAACTCCAACCTCCAGAGAGATAACCGGGGTAAAGGGGCACCATGACGACTCATGTGACCATCACTTGACCTGGAGTTTCTCTCATAAAACAACAAGAGTGTGTCCCAAAAGAGTAGACTACTGCTTGCAGGACTTACTGCACCCAGAGCGGACCTAATAATCTTGGCGGGGGAAGCGTATATCACGCTGTCACCATAGAAGAGCCTACAGACACTGTGATGATGGTGGCCAATAAGACCGGCTGGACTCCTGTTTACTTCAAAAGGCTGTTGACTCAGTGGCCATCATGGTCCTTCATCACCACTGACCCTGGACTGTCTGGGAGTTGAGCAGGCAGGGTCCTGACACCTGGTGCTCTTTTTACGTTAATTCAGGGGCCTAATTGAAGAAAGTGCAGACTACTGGTCAGAGCATCTAGGCTGGCAGAAAGGGTCAGCCTAAGGTGGCCGAACAAATGCAGGGCGGGGTGAAACTGGACCTCACAGCGTCACTGCACATCTCCTTCCTGGACCCTTAAAGGTCATTAGAATCTATAACGCTTCCAATACTGGTGCTCAGGTGGACGAGCGGGGAGGCAGGAGGCCTGGGGACAATCAACGTCACCTGGAGGCTGCTGGGGAGAAGTTCTGACCCTCGCCCACGGGTATGAGGGCTCCTAACTCAGCACTCAGCAGTTACAGAAGAAGGGTCTGCACCCTCAGCACTCTAAGAATGAGGAAGGGGAAAAAAGGCAGAAGAGGGCTTTTTCCCAGGCAAAGCCCCTTAAAAATCCCTGGGAGATAAAAATAGAATCTGGGCAATAAAATAAAGTCTAACCTTTTTTATCCTTTGTGCTTTGTCTAATTTCACGTGCTCCTAGGGTCCCGCATACAGAGGTTCAACAGCCGGCACTTCAGACCAGATTTCCTAGTGCGGAATGGCTGGGTCGACACCTCAGCTCCTGGGACACAGTGCACACTCCGCGATATAGAGCCTGAGCTGCAGCCAACCGGGCCCTCGAGAGCTCCGCCCCCTCCCTCCCACTGACTCTGACAGGATCTCTACACAGCAGCCCAGCCCACAGCCCACGGGGTAGCACATGCTCTCACCTCTCCATTCTCTGATCAAAATATAAAGTTTCCTTTGCTTCTGAACCAAACTCAGTCTCAATCTGTTGGCTCCAATGACACTGGGCAGGGGGACACTTGTTGGGGTCCACTCTGGAGGATCAGTAACAGAAATTGAGAACATTGTAACTTCAATGAACAGATGTTTGAGCCAAACTGTAATTAACATAGAACAGTGTATAAGGCTCGGGTAAAATAAGATGTTTCTAACACTCCCATTTGATATTTCCATCACTTTATTATAAGCAAGTTCAGTGAAAAGGTTTGTCTTATTTGTCAGGTCAATATTAGAGAAACGAAGTGATTTCTTTCCAAGGATGTACATCTAAAAATCTTGGTTAAAGCTTCAATCTTGTTTTAAATGCTTTTCCATTGAAAATGATACCTCTCTTTCAGTTCCCCCAATTCTGAGAAGTATAAAATCTTATAATTTATTATTACCAAAGGGGAAAGGTGGGAGGAGGGATAAATTAACAGTTTGGGATTAACACATACACACTGCTATGTATAAAATCGATCATCAACAAGGAACTACTGTATAGCCCCGGGAACTACACTCAATATTTTACAATAACCTATAAGGGGAAATAATCTGAAAAAGAATAGATATTTTTATTGACATCATCTATTAATGACAGTTAAAATGGAACCTAAGGGAAGCCGGTGGTGAGTGCTTCTGACCCTGAAGACTTCAATCATCTAAAGTTTGGACTCTGCCTACTTCCCAAGGCCCTTAATGAACATATGTGTAGCCGTAGCTTAAAAAATTCCCCAGTTTGGGTTGTGGAGAGACACTGATTTTGTAAAAGCCCTGGTGTTCTCCTCACATGAATGGGACACTTCCTACAGCTAAAACATGCCTGTCACACCCAGAGGATGGTATACCGTCTGATCGGGAAGAGTTTGGAAAAGGCATCTCATCTCCTCATCTCCTGGTGCTCGGGTTCACCCCTCCAGTGTCTTTACGAACAGTCTCCCCACTTGGAGATGTCAGCACTGTCAACATCCTGTTGCAGACAGTTTGGAATTTGTCCAGAGGATGAAGCAGAAGGAGGAGGAACAATGAGAGACAAGTCCTAGGTGTTCGGACAGGCACATGTCACTCTTATTTCCAATCAGGAAGACGAATTGACCAAAGGCTAGGGTTGCCCATGGAAACAGAATAGGGCTTGAGGAAATTCCGCTGCTTTGTGGCCAGTTCCCATAAACACAAGTTGAAAAATGGAACGCAGGGACACTAAAATTCACGAAACTGCAGAGTTGAAAATATCTATCACTGAAAAATGTCTTGAGGAAAGTCAGAGGAAAGGACTTGTAAGCAACGGAGAATGGCAGGAAAGGGATTGGAAGAGGTAGAAAGGACTCGCCATTAAGCACAAGAAAAGGGGCTGAACATTGCCAACATTGCAATTGGTCAAAAAGGGTGTATGCGTCTTTTTCTGTATGTATTCAAGAAAAGGGCATACACTTTTTTAGCCAACCAAACAGGTGGGCACTGGAAATCAATACTACAAAACATATCACTTCGCATCAGTCAGAAGAGCCTTCCTCATAAAGTGTAAACACCAGAAATGCAGGACAGGGCAAGGAGAAAAGGGAGCCCTCTGAGGCTTATACTGGAAATGTATATTGCCAACGGTCACTCTGGAGAAGTGTATTGTGTTCACTAAAGCATCTAAAAAATGAGCTACAGAGCACAGGGCACTTGCACTCATGGACGTATATCTTGGGAAAAACAAAAATCGAGAGGACACAGGCACCCCAATATTTACCGCCTCTATGTTTAAAAGATCCTTGACTAGGATATAATTTATAAGTCTCTGGAGGGAAAAAATGGATAGAGATGTGGCACTTATGTAGAGTGGAATATTACTCAGCCTGGAAATCAATGAAATATGGCCAGTTGTAACAACCACAGAGGAGTTACGTATGATCATTTGAAGTCACATAATTCAAAAAGAAAAAGACACACGATATTACTAATACATGGAATGTAAACGTGGCTACAAATGAACTGAATTACAAAACAGAACGGGGTCTCAAATTTAGAAAACCAACATATGCTTGCTTAAGGATAAAGGAGAGTTGGGGTGCTGCATAAAACCAGAGATAGAAATTAGCACAGATACCTTTCCATAAGCCAAATATGTAATAGTCAAGACCTACCAGTTGCTCAACGAAATGGACTAAACACCCCATATTCAACGCCTAGGAATACACCTGACTAGTAAGAATCTTCAAACCCATGGATTTATATGTCTCTGTAAGAGAATCAAGCGTGTGTATAGATTTATGAACGCAGCAGAGAAAATCCGATAAATCCAATTATCAAAATGAATTACAAAAACAAAACAAAATGACAGTGAAATAGAGAGCTATTCTTAAATAATTCATTCAGAGCTTGTGATGCAACCTGGATTAACCACATCTGCACCAAGAGCTGAGTGAGACATAAGGTTGGACACTTCGGGCGGATAGCACTGGTGAGGTACGATGAGCAAATGCAGACCCTTTGAAGTCATACTGCATGGTACCCATTCCATGGGTCCAAACTCTCCAGGTTTAAGAGATTCTTCCTTCAGCTAAAACATGCATGGGAAACACAAAGTATGGTACACCGTGTGACTGGGAAGCGTTTTCAAATGCATCTCAGTTTTCGTCCCCTTTTACACGGGTTCACCATTCCAGACCCTTTACTAACACTCTCTTCACTTGGAGAGTCAGTGCCTTTAACCTCCTGTTTGGCACAGTTTGGAAATTCTGCAGAAGGTGAACAGGAATAGGGAGAACCAATTAGAGACTAGCTGTACGTGTCTGCACGTGCAAATTTAATGCTCATTTCCCACCAGGAAGAGGAATTAACCAAAGGCTCAGCATGACGTGCCGGAACCAGATTAGGGCCTGAAGCAATCATGTGGGTTTGCGGCCAGCTCACAAGAAAGCGAGTTGAAGAAAGGAGCTCAGGGGCACTGTAATTCACAAACCTGCAGAGTTATGAATGACAGCTATCGTCCAAAAATGTATTGAAGTAATTCTTCGAAGAGGACTTGAAAGTGGGGCAGAATTTCAGGAAAACGATTTCAGGGGGGAGACTGGAATTGCACTTAAAGCATAGGAAAAGAGGCAGAATGTCGAAAATGATGCACTTGGTCAAAAAGGGCGTAGGCGTTTTTTCCTGAATATATTCAGGAAAAAACGCATACGCACTTTTTGGCCAACCAAGCAAACGTGTAAAGGAAATCTGCACTAAAATGAAGTCTCACTGCCCTCCGGTCCAAAGGGCAATCTGAATAACGTGTAAAATCCAGAAAGGCAGGACAGGTCATGGAGAACAGGGAGCCTTGTTATGCTGATGGGCGGGATGTAAATTGCCAACAGCCACTCTGGAGAAGTGTATGGTGTTTCCTGAAACACGTAGGAAACAATGCAACACAGCCTATGGCACTTCCACTTAGGGTCCTATAGCTTAGGGAAATTAAAATCAAAAACACACAGCCACCCCAAAGTTTGGGACGGCTCTGTTCACAAGAACCTCGTCTACGGTACAAGTAAAATATCTGAGAAAGCAAAAAATGGATAAAGAAGTTGTGGTATGTACGTACAATGGAATATCACTCAGCAATGAGATCTACGTCATCAGGCCCGTAGCGGCATAATGAGTGGATTCAGGTATGACGATACTACGAGACATAAGTCACACAGGAAAAGAAACATCATAAGATATCACTACTACACGGAACGTAAACTTGGCTACACATGAACTGAATTACAAAACAGAACAGGGCCTCAAATTTAGAAAACCAACTTATGCTTGCTTATGGGGAAAGGTGAGTTGGGGTGCTGCATCAAACCAGAGATTGAAATTAGCACAGATACCGTTCCATAAGCCAAATATATAATAGACAAGACCTACTCCTTGCTCAACGAAATGGACTCAACACACCATATTCAACGCCTGGGAATATACCTGACAAGTAAGAATCTTAAGACCCATGGATTTATATGTCTCCATAAGGAAATCAACCGTGTGTACAGCGGCCTAAACGCAGCAGTGAAAATCCGATAAATCCCATTATCAAAATAAATTTCACAAACAAAACACAATGACAGTGAAATAGAGAGCAATTCTTAAATAATTGATTCAGGGCTTGTGATGCAACCTGTATTTACCACATCTACACCCAGAGCTGGGTGAGACATAAGGCTGGACACTTCGGGCTGATAGCATTGGTGAGGTTCGGTGAGCAAACGCAGACCCTTTGAAGTCATACTGCATGGTACCCATTCCATGGGTCCCAACTCTCCAGGTTTAAGGGATTCTTCCTTCAGCTAAAACATGCATGGGAAACCCAGAGTATGGTCCACCATGTGATTGGGAAACATTTTCAAATGCATCTCAGGTTTCGTCCCCTGGTACTCGGGTTCACCGTTCCAGACGCTTTACTAACACTCTCCCCACTTGGAGAGTCAGTGCCTTTAACCTCCTGTTTGGCACAGTTTGCAATTTTTGCGCAAGATGTACAGGAATAGGGAGAACCAATGAGAGACTAGCTGTAGGTGTCTGCACGGGCAAATGGAACGCTCATTTCCCATCAGGAAGAGGGATTAACCAAAGGCTCTGCATGCCCTGCCCGAACCAGATTAGGGCCTGAAGCAATCCTGCGGTTTTGCGGCCAGCTCACAAGAAAGCGAGTTGAAGAAAGGAGCTCAGGGGCACTGTAATTCACAAACCTGCAGAGTTATGAATGACAGCTATCGTCCAAAAATATATTGAAATAAGTCTTCGAAGAGGACTTGAAAGTGGGGCAGAATTTCAGGAAAACGATTTCAGGGGGGAGACTGGAATTGCACTTAAAGCATAGGAAAAGAGGCAGAATGTCGACAATGATGCACTTGGCCAAAAAGGGCCTATGCGTTTTTTCCTGAATATATTAAGGAAAAAACCCATACGCCCTTTTTGGCCAACCAAGCAAGCGTGTAAAGGAAATCTGCACTACAATGAAGTCTCACTGCCCCCCAGTCCAATGGGCCATCTGAAACAAGTGTAAAATCCAGAAAGGCAGGACAGATCATGGAGAACAGTGAGCCTTGTCATGCTGATGGGCAGGATGTAACTTGCCAACAGCCACTCTGGAGAAGTGTATGGTGTTTCCTGAAACACGTAGGAAACAAAGCAACAAAGCCTATGGCACTTCCACTTAGGGTCCTATAGCTTAGGGAAAATAAAATCAAAAACACACAGCCACCCCAAAGTTTGGGACGGCTCTGTTTACAAGAACCTCGTCTACGGTACAAGTTAAATATCCGAGAAAGCAGAAAATGGATAAAGAATTTGTGGTACGTATGTACAATGGAATATCATTCAGCAATGAGATCTACGTCATCAGGCCCGTAGTGCCATAATGAGTGGATTCAGGTACGACGATTCTACGAGAAATAAGTCACACAAAAAAGAAACATCATGAGATATCACTAATACACGGAACGTAAACTTGGCTACACATGAACTGAATTACAAAACAGAACAGGGTCTCAAATTTAGAAAAGCAAGTTATGCTTGCTTATGGGGAAAGGTGAGTTGGGGTGCTGCATCAAACCAGAGATTGAAATTAGCACAGATACCGTTCCATAAGCCAAATATATAATAGACAAGACCTACTCCTTGCTCAACGAAATGGAATCAACACCCCATATTCAACGCCTGGGAATACACCTGACAAGTAAGAATCTTAATACCCATGAATTTATATATCTCCATAAGGAAATCAAGCATGTGTACATCGGCCTAAACGCAGCAGTGAAAATCCGATAAATCCCATTATCAAAATAAATTTCACAAACACAACACAATGACAGTGAAATAGAGAGCAATTCTTAAATAATTCATTCAGGGCTTGTGATGCAACCTGGATTTACCACATCTACACCCAGAGCTGGGTGAGACATAAGGCTGGACACTTCTGGCTGATAGCATTGGTGAGGTTCGGTGAACAAACGCAGACCCTTTGAAGTCATACAGCATGGTACCCATTCCATGGGTCCCAACTCTCCAGGTTTAAGGGATTCTTCCTTCAGCTATAACATGCATGGGAAACCCAGAGTATGGTCCACCGTGTGATTGGGAAACGTTTTCAAATGCATCTCAGGTTTCGTCCCCTGGTACTCGTGTTCACCGTTCCAGACGCTTTACTAACACTCTCCCCACTTGGAGAGTCAGTGCCTTTAACCTCCTGTTTGGCACAGTTTGCAATTTCTGCGCAAGATGAACAGGAATAGGGAGAACCAATGAGAGACTAGCTGTAGGTGTCTGCACGGGCAAACGGAACGCTCATTTCCCACCAGGAAGATGAATTAACCAAAGTCTCAGCATGCCCTGCGGGAACCAGATTAGGGCCTGAAGCAATCCTGCGGTTTTGCGGCCAGCTCACAAGAAAGCGAGCTGAAGAAAGGAGCTCAGGGGCACTGTAATTCACAAACCTGCAGAGTTATGAATGACAGCTATCGTCCAAAAATGTATTGAATTAAGTCTTCGAAGAGGACATGAATGCGGGGCAGAATTTCAGGAAAACGATTTCAGGGGGTAGACTGGAATTGCACTTAAAGCATAGGAAAAGAGGCAGAATGTAGACAATGATGCACTTGGCCAAAAAGGGCGTATGCGTTTTTTCCTGAATATATTCAGGAAAAAACGCATACGCCCTTTTTGGCCAACCAAGCAAGCGTGTAAAGGAAATCTGCACTACAATGAAGTCTCACTTCCCCCGGTCAAAATGGCCATCTGAAAAAAGTGTAAAATCCAGAAAGGCAGGACAGGTCATGGAGAACAGGGAGCCTTGTTATGCTGATGGGCGGGATGTAAATTGCCAACAGTCAATCTGGAGAAGTGTATGGTGTTTCCTGAAACACGTAGGAAACAAAGCAACACAGCCTATGGCACTTCCACTTAGGGTCCTATAGCTTAGGGAAATTAAAATAAAAAACACACAGCCACCCCAATGTTTGGGACGGCTGTATTTAAAAGAACCTCGTCTACGGCACGAGTTCAATATCCGAGAAAGCAAAAAATGAATAAATAATTTGTGATACGTACGTACAATGGAATATCACTCAGCAATGAGATCTACGTCATCAGCCCCGTAGCGGCATAATGAGTGGATTCAGGTACGACGATTCTACGAGAAATAAGTCACACAGAAATAGAAACATCATAAGATATCACTAATACACGGAACGTAAACTTGGCTACACATGAACTGAATTACAAAACAGAACAGGGTCTCAAATTTAGAAAACCAACTTATGCTTGCTCATGGGGAAACGTGAGTTGGGGTGCTGCATCAAACCAGAGATTGAAATTAGCACAGATACCGTTCCATAAGCCAAATATATAATAGACAAGACCTACTCCTTGCTCAACGAAATGGACTCAACACCCCATATTCAACGACTGGGAATATACCTGACAAGTAAGAATCTTAAGACCCATGGATTTATATGTCTCCATAAGGAAGTCAAGCATGTGTACAGTGGCCTAAACGCAGCAGTGAAAATCCGATAAATCCCATTATCAAAATAAATTTCAAAAACACAACACAATGACAGTGAAATAGAGAGCAATTCTTAAATAATTCAATAAGGGCTTTTGATGCAACCTGGATTTACCACATCTACACCCAGAGCTGGGTGAGACATAAGGCTGGACACTTCGGGCTGATAGCATTGGTGAGGTTCGGTGAGCAAACGCAGACCCTTTGAAGTCATACTGCATGGTAGCCATTCCATGGATTCCAACTCTCCAGGTTTAAGGGATTCTTCCTTCAGCTAAAACATGCATGGGAAACCCAGAGTATGGTCCACCATGTGATTGGGAAACGTTTTCAAATGCATCTCAGGTTTCGTCCCCTGGTACTCGGGTTCACCGTTCCAGACGCTTTACTAACACTCTCCCCACTTGGAGAGTCAGTGCCTTTAACCTCCTGTTTGGCACAGTTTGCAATTTCTGCGCAAGATGAACAGGAATAGGGAGAACCAATGAGAGACTAGCTGTAGGTGTCTGCACGGGCAAAAGGAACGCTCATTTCCCACCAGGAAGAGGAATTAACCAAAGGCTCAGCGTGCGCTGCCGGAACCAGATGGGGGCCTGAGGCAATCCTGCGGTTTTGCGGCCAGCTCACAAGAAAGCGAGTTGAAGAAAGGAGCTCAGGGGCACTGTAATTCACAAACCTGCAGAGTTATGAATGACAGCTATCGTCCAAAAATGTATTGAAGTAAGTCTTCGAAGAGGTCTTGAAAGCGGGGCAGACTTTCAGGAAAATGATTTCAGGGGGTAGACTGGAATTGCACTTAAAGCATAGGAAAAGAGGCAGAATGTCGACAATGATGCACTTGGCCAAAAAGTGCGTATGTGTTTTTCCTGAATATATTCAGGAAAAAACGCATACGCCCTTTTTGGCCAACCAAGCAAGCGTGTAAAGGAAATCTGCACTACAATGAAGTCTCACTGCCCCCGGTCAAAATGGCCATCTGAAAAAAGTGTAAAATCCAGAAAGGCAGGACAGGTCTTGGAGAACAGGGAGCCTTGTTATGCTGATGGGCGGGATGTAAATTGCCAACGGCCACTCTGGAGAAGTGTATGGTGTTTGCTGAAACACGTAGGAAACAAAGCAACACAGCCTATGGCACTTCCACTTACGGTCCTATAGCTTAGGGAAATTAAAATAAAAAACACACAGCCATCCCAAAGTTTGGGACGGCTCTGTTTACAAGAACCTTGTCTACGGTACAAGTTAAATATCCAAGAAAGCAAAAAATGAATAAATAATTTGTGATACGTACATACAATGGAATATCACTCAGCAATGAGATCTACGTCATCAGCCCCGTAGCGGCATCATGAGTGGATTCAGGTACGACGATTCTACGAGAAATAAGTCACACAGAAAAACAAACATCATAAGATATCACTAATACACGGAACGTAAACTTGTCTACACAAGAAATGAATTACAAAACAGAAAAGGGCCTCAAATTTAGAAAACCAACTTATGCTTGCTTATGGGGAAAGGTGAGTTGAGGTGCTGCATAAAACCAGAGATTGAAATTAGCACAGATACCGTTCCATAAGCCAAATATATAATAGACAAGATCTACTCCTTGCTCAACGAAATGGACTCAACACCTCATGTTCAACGCCTGGGAATATACCTGACAAGTAAGAATCTTAAGACCCATGGATTTATATGTCTCCATAAGGAAGTCAAGCGTGTGTACAGGGGCCTAAACGCAGCAGTGAAAATCCGATAAATCCCATTATCAAAATAAATTTCACAAACAAAACACAATGACAGTGAAATAGAGAGCAATTCTTAAATAATTCATTCAGGGCTTTTGATGCAACCTGGATTTACCACATCTACACCCAGAGCTGGGTGAGACATAAGCCTGGACACTTCGGGCTGATAGCATTGGTGAGGTTCGGTGAGCAAACGCAGACCCTTTGAAGTCATACTGCATGGTACCCATTCCATGGGTCCCAACTCTCCAAGTTTAAGGGATTCTTCCTTCAGCTAAAACATACATGGGAAACCGAGAGTATGGTCCACCGTGTGATTGGGAAACGTTTTCAAATTCATCTCAGGTTTCGTCCCCTGGTGCTCGAGTTCACTGTTCCAGACGCTTTACTAACACTCTCCCCACTTGGAGAGTCAGTGTCTTTAACCTCCTGTTTGGCACAGTTTGCAATTTCTGCGCAAGATGAACAGGAATAAGGAGAAACAATGAGAGACCAACTGTAGGTGTCTGCACGTGAAAATGGAACGCTCATTTCCTACCAGGAAGAGGAATTAACCAAATGCTCAGCATGCCCTGCCAGAACCAGATGAGGGCCTGAAGCAATCCTGCGGTTTTGCGGCCAGCTCACAAGAAAGCGAGTCAAAGAAATGAGCTCAGGGGCACTGAAATTCACAAACTTGCAGAGTTATGAATGACAGCTGTCGTCCAAAAATGTATTGAAGTAAGTATTCGAAGAGGACTTGAAAGTGGGGCAGAATTTCAGGAAAACGATTTCAGGGGGTAGACTGGAATTGCACTTAAAGCCTACGAAAAAAGGCAGAATGTCGACAATGATGCACTTGGCCAAAAAGGGCGTATGCGTTTTTTCCTGAATATATTCAGGAAAACACCCATACGCCCTTTTTGGCCAAACAAGCAAGCCTGTAAAGGAAATCTGCACTACAATGAAGTCTCACTGCCCCCTGGTCAAAAGGGCCATCTGAAAAAAGTGTAATATCCAGAAAGGCAGGACAGGTCATGGAGAACAGGGAGCCTTGTTATGCTGATGGGCGGGATGTAAATTGCCAACAGCCACTCTGGAGAAGTGTATGGTGTTTCCTGAAACACGTAGGAAACAAAGCAACACAGCCTATGGCACTTCCACTTATGGTCCTATAGCTTAGGGAAATTAAAATAAAAAACTCACAGCCACCCCAAAGTTTGGGACGGCTCTGTTTACAAGAACCTCGTCTACGGTACAAGTTAAATATCCGAGAAAGCAAAAAATGGATAAAGAAGTTGTGGTACGTACGTACAATGGAATATCATTCAGCAATGAGATCTACGTCATCAGGCCCGTAGCAGCATAATGAGTGGATTCAGGTACGACGATTCTACGAGAAATAAGTCACACAGAAAAAGAAACATCATAAGTTATCACTAATACACGGAACGTAAACTTGTCTACACATTAACTGAATTACAAAACAGAACAGGGTCTCAAATTTAGAAAACCATCTTATGCTTGCTTATGGGGAAAGGTGAGTTGGGGTGCTGCATCAAACCAGAGATTGAAATTAGCACAGATACCGTTCCATAAGCCAAATATATAATAGACAAGACCTACTCGTTGCTCAACGAAATGGACTCAACACCCCATATTCAACTCCTGGGAATATACCTGACAAGAAAGAATCTTAAGACCCATGGATTTATATGTCTCCATAAGGAAATCAAGCGTGTGTACAGCGGCCTAAACGCAGCAGTGAAAATCCGATAAATCCCATTATCAAAATAAATTTCACAAACAACACACAATGACAGTGAAAGAGAGCAATTCTTAAATAATTCATTCAGGGCTTGTGATGCAACCTGGATTTACCACATCTACACCCAGAACTGGGTGAGACATAAGCCTGGACACTTCGGGCTGATAGCATTGGTGAGGTTCGGTGAGCAAACCCAGACCCTTTGAAGTCATACTGCATGGTACCCATTCCATGGGTCCCAACTCTCCAGGTTTAAGGGATTCTTCCTTCAGCTAAAACATGCATGGGAAACCCAGAGTATGGTCCACCGTGTGATTGGGAAACGTTTTCAAATGCATCTCAGGTTTCGTCCCCTGGTACTCGGGTTCACCGTTCCAGACGCTTTACTAACACTCTCCCCACTTGGAGAGTAATTGCCTGTAACCTCCTGTTTGGCACAGTTTGCAAATTCTGCGCAAGATGAACAGGAATAGTGAGAACCAATGAGAGACTAGCTGTAGGTGTCTGCACGGGCAAATGGAAAGCTCATTTCCCACCAGGAAGAGGGATTAACCAAAGGCTCAGCGTGCCCTGCCGGAACCAGATTAGGGCCTGAAGCAATCCTGCGGTTTTGCGGGCAGCTCACAATAAAGCGAGTTGAAGAAAGGAGCTCAGGGGCACTGTAATTCACAAACCTGCAGAGTTATGAATGACAGCTATCGTCCAAAAATGTATGGAAGTAAGTCTTCGAAGAGGACTTGAAAGCGGGGCAGAATTTCAGGAAAACGATTTCAGGGGGTAGACAGGAATTGCACTTAAAGCATAGGAAAAGAGGCAGAATGTCGACAATGGTGCACTTGGCCAAAAAGGGCGTATGCGTTTTTTCCTGAATATATTCAGGAAAAAACGCATACGCCCTTTTTGGCCAAACAAGCAAGCGTGTAAAGGAAATCTGCACTACAATGATGTCTCACTACCCCCGGTCCAAACGGCCATCTAAAACAAGTGTAAAATCCAGAAAGGCAGGACAGGTCATGGAGAAGAGGGAGCCTTGTTATGCTGATGGGCGGGATGTAAGTTGCCAACAGCCACTCTGGAGAAGTGTATGGTGTTTCCTGAAACACGTAGGAAACAAAGCAACACAGCCTATGGCACATCCACTTATGGTCCTATAGCTTAGGGAAATTAAAATAAAAAACTCACAGCCACCCCAAAGTTTGGGACGGCTCTGTTTACAAGAAGCTCGTCTACGGTACAAGTTAAATATCCGAGAAAGCAAAAAATGGATAAAGAAGTTGTGGTACGTACGTACAATGGAATATTACTCATCAATGAGATCTACGTCATCAGGCCCGTAGCAGCATAATGAGTGGATTCAGGTACGACGATTCTACGAGAAATAAGTCACACAGAAAAAGAAACATCATAAGTTAACACTAATACACGGAACGTAAACTTGTCTACACATGAACTGAATTACAAAACAGAACAGGGTCTCAAATTTAGAAAACCAACTTATGCTTGCTTATGGGGAAAGGTGAGTTGGGGTGCTGCATCAAACCAGAGATTGAAATTAGCACAGATACCGTTCCATAAGCCAAATATATAATAGACAAGACCTACTCTTTGCTCAACGAAATGGACTCAACACACCATATTCAACTCCCGGGAATATACCTGACAAGAAAGAATCTTAAGACCCATGGATTTATATGTCTCCATAAGGAAATCAAGCGTGTGTACAGCGGCCTAAACGCAGCAGTGAAAATCCGATAAATCCCATTATCAAAATAAATTTCACAAACAAAACACAATGACAGTGAAATAGAGAGCAATTCTTAAATAATTCATTCAGGGCTTGTGATGCAACCTGGATTTACCACAGCTACACCCAGAGCTGGGTGAGACATAAGGCTGGACACTTCGGGCTGATAGCATTGGTGAGGTTCGGTGAGCAAACGCAGACCCTTTGAAGACATACTGCATGGTACCCATTCCATGGGTCCCAACTCTCCAGGTTTAAGGGATTCTTCCTTCAGCTAAAACATGCATGGGAATCCCAGAGTAATGTCCACCATGTGATTGGGAAACGTTTTCAAATGCATCTCAGGTTTCGACCCCTGGTACTCGGGTTCACCGTTCCAGAGGCTTTACTAACACTCTCCCCACTTGGAGAGTCAGTGCCTTTAACCTCCTGTTTGGCACAGTTTGCAATTTCTGCGCAATATGAACAGGAATAGGGACAACCAATGAGAGACTAGCTGTAGGTGTCTGCACGGGCAAATGGAATGCTCATTTCCCACCAGGAAGAGGGACTAACCAAAGGCTCAGCGTGCCCTGCCGGGTCCAGATTAGGGCCTGAAGCAATCCTGCGGTTTTGCGGCCAGCTCACAAGAAAGCGAGTTGAAGAAAGGAGCTCAGGGGCACTGTAATTCACAAACCTGCAGAGTTATGAATGACAGCTATCGTCCAAAATTATATTGAAGTAAGTCTTTGAAGAGGACTTGAAAGCGGGGCAGAATCTCAGGAAAACGATTTCAGGGGGTAGAATGGAATTGCACTTAAAGCATAGGAAAAGAGGCCGAATGTCCACAATGATGTACTTGGCCAAAAAGGGCGTATGCGATTTTTCCTGAATATATTCAGGAAAAACCGCATACGCCCTTTTTGGCCAACCAAGCAAGCGTGTAAAGGAAATCTGCACTACAATGAAGTCTCTCTGCCTCCCGGTCAAAAGGGCCATCTGAAAAAAATGTAAAATCCAGAAAGGCAGGACAGGTCATGGAGAACAGGGAGCCTTGTTATGCTGATGGGCGGGATTTAAATTGCCAACAGCCACTCTGGAGAAGTGTATGGTGTTTCCTGAAACACGTAGGAAACAAAGCAACACAGCCTATGGCACTTCCACTTATGGTCCTATAGCTTAGGGAAATTAAAATCAAAAACACACAGCCACCCCAAAGTTTGGGACGGCTCTGTTTACAAGAACCTCGTCTACGGTACAAGTTAAATATCCGAGAAAGCAAAAAATGGATAAAGAAGTTGTGGTACGTACGTACAATGGAATATCACTCAGCAATGAGATCTACGTCATCAGGCGCGTAGCGGCATAATGAGTGGATTCAGGTACGACGATTCTACGAGAAATAAGTCACAGAGGAAAAGAAAGATCATAAGATATCACTAATAAACGGAACGTAAACTTGGCTACACATGAACTGAATTACAAAACAGAACAGGGTCTCAAATTTAGAAAACCAACTTATGCTTGCTTATGGGGAAAGGTGAGTTGGGGTGCTGCATAAAACCAGAGATTGAAATTAGCACAGATACCGTTCCATAAGCCAAATATATAATAGACAAGACCTACTCCTTGCTCAACGAAATGGACTCAACACCCCATATTCAACACCTGGGAATATACCTGACAAGTAAGAAACTTAAGACCCATGGATTTATATGTCTCCATAAGGAAGTCAAGCGTGTGTACAGCGGCATAAACGCAGCAGTGAAAATCCGATAAATCCCATTAACAAAATAAATTTCAAAAACAAAACACAATGACAGTGATATAGAGAGCAATTCTTAAATAATTCATTCAGGGCTGGTGATGCAACCTGGATTTATCACATCTACACCCAGAGCTGGGTGAGACATAAGGCTGGACACTTCAGGCTGATAGCATTGGTGAGGTTCGGTGAGCAAACGCAGACCCTTTGATGTCATACTGCATGGTAGCCATTCCATGGGTCCCAACTCTCCAGGTTTAAGGGATTCTTCCTTCAGCTAAAACATGCATGGGAAACCCAGAGTAATGTCCATCATGTGATTGGGAAACATTTTCAAATGCGTCTCAGGTTTCGACCCCTGGTATTCGGGTTCACCGTTCCAGACGCTTTACTAACACTCTCCCCACTTGGAGAGTCAGTGCCTTTAACCTCCTGTTTGGCACAGTTTGCAAATTCTGCGCAAGATGAACAGGAATAGGGAGAACCAATGAGAGACTAGCTGTAGGTGTCTGCACGGGCAAATGGAAAGCTCATTTCCCACCAGGAAGAGGGATTAACCAAAGGCTCAGCGTGCCCTGCCGGAACCAGATTAGGGCCTGAAGCAATCCTGCGGTTTTGCGGCCAGCTCACAAGAAAGCGAGTTGAAGAAAGGAGCTCAGGGGCACTGTAATTCACAAACCTGCAGAGTTATGAATGACAGCTATCATCCAAAAATGTATGGAAGTAAGTCTTCGAAGAGGACTTGAAAGCGGGGCAGAATTTCAGGAAAACGATTTCAGGGGGTAGACAGGAATTGCACTTAAAGCATAGGAAAAGAGGCAGAATGTCGACAATGGTGCACTTGGCCAAAAAGGGCGTATGCGTTTTTTCCTGAATATATTCAGGAAAAAACGCATACGCCCTTTTTGGCCAACCAAGCAAGCATGTAAAGGAAATCTGCACTACAATGATGTCTCACTACCCCCTGTCCAAACGGCCATCTAAAACAAGTGTAAAATCCAGAAAGGCAGGACAGGTCATGGAGAAGAGGGAGCCTTGTTATGCTGATGGGCGGGATGTAAGTTGCCAACAGCCACTCTGGAGAAGTGTATGGTGTTTCCTGAAACACGTAGGAAACAAAGCAACACAGCCTATGGCACATCCACTTATGGTCCTATAGCTTAGGGAAATTAAAATAAAAAACTCACAGCCACCCCAAAGTTTGGGACGGCTCTGTTTACAAGAACCTCGTCTACGGTACAAGTTAAATATCCGAGAAAGCAAAAAATGGATAAAGAAGTTGTGGTACGTACGTACAATGGAATATTACTCATCAATGAGATCTACGTCATCAGGCCCGTAGCAGCATAATGAGTGGATTCAGGTACGACGATTCTACGAGAAATAAGTCACACAGAAAAAGAAACATCATAAGTTAACACTAATACACGGAACGTAAACTTGTCTACACATGAACTGAATTACAAAACAGAACAGGGTCTCAAATTTAGAAAACCAACTTATGCTTGCTTATGGGGAAAGGTGAGTTGGGGTGCTGCATCAAACCAGAGATTGAAATTAGCACAGATACCGTTCCATAAGCCAAATATATAATAGACAAGACCTACTCCTTGCTCAACGAAATGGACTCAACACCCCATATTCAACTCCTGGGAATATACCTGACAAGAAAGAATCTTAAGACCCATGGATTTATATGTCTCCATAAGGAAATCAAGCGTGTGTACAGCGGCCTAAATGCAGCAGTGAAAATCCGATAAATCCCATTATCAAAATAAATTTCACAAACAAAACACAATGACAGTGAAATAGAGAGCAATTCTTAAATAATTCATTCAGGGCTTGTGATGCAACCTGGATTTACCACAGCTACACCCAGAGCTGGGTGAGACATAAGGCTGGACACTTCAGGCTGATAGCATTGGTGAGGTTCGGTGAGCAAACGCAGACCCTTTGAAGACATACTGCATGGTACCCATTCCATGGGTCCCAACTCTCCAGGTTTAAGGGATTCTTCCTTCAGCTAAAACATGCATGGGAATCCCAGAGTAATGTCCACCATGTGATTGGGAAACGTTTTCAAATGCATCTCAGGTTTCGACCCCTGGTACTCGGGTTCACCGTTCCAGAGGCTTTACTAACACTCTCCCCACTTGGAGAGTCAGTGCCTTTAACCTCCTGTTTGGCACAGTTTGCAATTTCTGCGCAATATGAACAGGAATAGGGACAACCAATGAGAGACTAGCTGTAGGTGCCTGCACGGGCAAATGGAATGCTCATTTCCCACCAGGAAGAGGGACTAACCAAAGGCTCAGCGTGCCCTGCCGGATCCAGATTAGGGCCTGAAGCAATCCTGCGGTTTTGCGGCCAGCTCACAAGAAAGCGAGTTGAAGAAAGGAGCTCAGGGGCACTGTAATTCACAAACCTGCAGAGTTATGAATGACAGCTATCGTCCAAAATTATTTTGAAGTAAGTCTTTGAAGAGGACTTGAAAGCGGGGCAGAATCTCAGGAAAACGATTTCAGGGGGTAGAATGGAATTGCACTTAAAGCATAGGAAAAGAGGCCGAATGTCCACAATGATGTACTTGGCCAAAAAGGGCGTATGCGTTTTTTCCTGAATATATTCAGGAAAAAACGCATACGCACTTTTTGGCCAACCAAGCAAGCGTGTAAAGAAATCTGCACTACAATGAAGTCTCTCTGCCCCCCGGTCAAAAGGGCCATCTGAAAAAAATGTAAAATCCAGAAAGGCAGGACAGGTCATGGAGAACAGGGAGCCTTGTTATGCTGATGGGCGGGATTTAAATTGCCAACAGCCACTCTGGAGAAGTGTATGGTGTTTCCTGAAACACGTAGGAAACAAAGCAACACATCCTATGGCACTTCCACTTATGGTCCTATAGCTTAGGGAAATTAAAATCAAAAACACACAGCCACCCCAAAGTTTGGGACGGCTCTGTTTACAAGAACCTCGTCTACGGTACAAGTTAAATATCCGAGAAAGCAAAAAATGGATAAAGAAGTTGTGGTACGTACGTACAATGGAATATCACTCAGCAATGAGATCTACGTCATCAGGCGCGTAGCGGCATAATGAGTGGATTCAGGTACGACGATTCTACGAGAAATATGTCACACAGGAAAAGAAATATCATAAGATATCACTAATACACGGAACGTAAACTTGGCTACACATGAACTGAATTACAAAACAGAACAGGGTCTCAAATTTAGAAAACCAACTTTTGCTTGCTTATGGGGAAAGGTGAGTTGGGGTGCTGCATAAAACCACAGATTGAAATTAGCACAGATACCGTTCCATAAGCCAAATATATAATAGACAAGACCTACTCCTTGCTCAACGAAATGGACTCAACACCCTATATTCAACTCCTGGGAATATACCTGACAAGTAAGAAACTTAAGACACATGGATTTATATGTCTCCATAAGGAAGTCAAGCATGTGTACAGCGGCCTAAACGCAGCAGTGAAAATCCGATAAATCCCATTAACAAAATAAAAACAAAACACAATGACAGTGAAATAGAGAGCAATTCTTAAATAATTCATTCAGGGCTTGTGATGCAACCTGGATTTACCACATCTACACCCAGAGCTAGTTGAGACATAAGGCTGGACACATCGGGCTGATAGCATTGGTGAGGTTTGGTGAACAAACGCATACCCTTTGAAGTCATACTGCATGGTACCCATTCCATGGGTCCCAACTCTCCAGGTTTAAGGGATTCTTACTTCAGCTAAAACATGCATGGGAAACCCAGAGTATGGTCCACCGTGTGATTGGGAAACGTTTTCAAATGCATCTCAGGTTTCGACCCCTGGTACTCGGGTTCACATTTCCAGACGCTTTACTAACACTCTACCCACTTGGAGAGTCAGTGCCTTTAACCTCCTGTTTGGCACAGTTTGCAATTTCTGCGCAAGATGAACAGGAATAGGGACAACCAATGAGAGACTAGCTGTAGGTGGCTGCACGGGCAAATGGAACGCTCATTTCCCACCAGGAAGAGGAATTAACCAAAGGCTCAGCATGCCCTGCCCGAACCAGATTAGGGCCTGAAGCAATACAGCGATTTTTCGACCAGCTCACAAGAAAGCGAGTTGAAGAAAGGAGCTCAGGGGCACTGTAATTCACAAACCTGCAGAGTTATGAATGACAGCTATCGTCCAAAAATGTACTGAAGTAAGTCTTCGAAGAGGACTTGAAAGCGGGGCAGAATTTCAAGAAAACGATTTCAGGGGGTAGACTGGAATTGCACTTAAAGCATAGGAAAAGAGGCAGAATGTCGACAATGGTGCACTTGGCCAATAAGGGCGTATGCGTTTTTTCCTGAATATATTCAGGAAGAAACGCAAACGCCCTTGTTGGCCAACCAAGCAAGCGTGTAAAGGAAATCTGCACTACAATGAAGTCTCACAGCCCCCCTGTCCAAAAGGCCATCGGAAACAAGTGTAAAATACAGAAAGGCAGGACAGGTCATGGAGAATAGGGAGCCTTGTTATGCTGATGGGCGGGATGTAAATTGCCAACAGCCACTCTGGAGAAGTGTATGGTGTTTCCTGAAACACGTAGGAAACAAAGCAACACAGCCTATGGCACTTCCACTTATGGTCCTATAGCTTAGGGAAATTAAAATCAAAAACACACAGCCACCTCAAAGTTTGGGACAGCTCTGTTTACAAGAACCTCGTCTACGGTACAAGTTAAATATCCGAGAAAGCAAATAATGGATAAAGAATTTCTGGTACGTACGTAGAATGGAATATCACTCAGCAATTAGATCTACGTCATCAGGCCCGTAGCGGCATAATGAGTGGATTCAGGTACGACGATTCTACAAGAAATAAGTCACACAGGAAAAGAAAGATCATAAGATATCACTAATACACGGAACGTAAACTTGTCTACACATGAACTGAATTACAAAACAGAACAGGGTCTCAAATTTAGAAAACCAACTTTTGCTTGCTTATGGGGAAAGGTGAGTTGGGGTGCTGCATAAAACCAGAGATTGAAATTAGCACAGATACCGTTCCATAAGCCAAATATATAATCGACAAGACCTACTCCTTGCTCAACGAAATGGACTCAACACCCCATATTCAACGCCTGGGAATATACCTGACAAGTAAGAATCTTAAGACCCATGGATTTATATGTCTCCATAAGGAAGTCAAGCCTGTGTACAGTGGCCTAAATGCAGCAGTGAAAATCCGATAAATCCCATTAACAAAATAAATTTCAAAAACAAAACACAATGACAGTGAAATAGAGAGCAATTCTTAAATAATTCATTCAGGCCTTGTGATGCAACCTGGATTTACCACATCTACACCCAGAACTGGTTGAGACATAAGGCAGGACACTTCGGGCTGATAGCATTGGTGATGTTCCGTGAGCAAAGGCAGACCCTTTGAAGTCATACTGCATGGTACCCATTCCATGGGTCCCAACTCTCCAGGTTTAAGGGATTCTTCCTTCAGCTAAAACATGCATGGGAAACCCAGAGTATGGTCCACCGTGTGTTTGGGAAACGTTTTCATATGCATCTCAGGTTTCGTCCCCTGGTACTCGGGTGCACCGTTCCAGACGCTTTACTAACACTATCCCCACTTAGAGAGTCAGTGCCTTTACCCTCCTGTTTGTCACAGTTTGCAATTTCTCGCAAGATGAACAGGAATAGGGAGAACCAATGAGAGACTAGCTGTAGGTGTCTGCACGGGCAAATGGAACCCTCATTTCCCACCAGGAAGACGAATTAACCAAAGGCTCAGCGTGCCCTGCCGGAACCAGATTAGGGCCTGAAGCAATCCTGCGGTTTTGCGGCCAGCTCACAAGAAAGCGAGTTGAAGAAAGGAGCTCAGGGGCACTGTAATTCACAAACCTGCAGAGTTATGAATGACAGCTATCGTCCAAAATTATATTGAAGTAAGTCTTTGAAGAGGACTTGAAAGCGGGGCAGAATTACAGGAAAACGATTTCAGGGGGTAGACTGGAATTGCACTTAAAGCATAGGAAAAGAGGCAGAATATCCACAATGATGCACTTGGCCGAAAAGGGCGTATGCATTTTTAAATGAATATATTCAGGGAAAAACGCATACGCCCTTTTTGGCCAACCAAGCAAGCGTGTAAAGGAAATCTGCACTAAAATGAAGTCTCTCTGCCCCCCGGTCAAAAGGGCTATCTGAAAAAAGTGTAAAATCCAGAAAGGCAGGACAGGTCATGGAGAACAGGGAGCCTTGTTATGCTGATGTGCGGGATTTAAATTGCCAACAGCCACTCTGGAAAAGTGTATGGTGTTTCCTGAAACACGTAGGAAACAAAGCAACACAGCCTATGGCACTTCCACTTATGGTCCTATAGCTTAGGGAAATTAAAATCAAAAACAAACAGCCACCCCAAAGTTTGGGACGGCTCTGTTTACAAGAACCTCGTCTACGGTACAAGTTAAATATCCGAGAAAGCAAAAAATGGATAAAGAAGTTGTGGTACGTACGTACAATGGAATATCACTCAGCAATGAGATCTACGTCATCAGGCGCGTAGCGGCATAATGAGTGGATTCAGGTACGACGATTCTACGAGAAATATGTCACACAGGAAAAGAAATATCATAAGATATCACTAATACACGGAACGTAAACTTGGCTACACATGAACTGAATTACAAAACAGAACAGGGTCTCAAATTTAGAAAACCAACTTTTGCTTGCTTATGGGGAAAGGTGAGTTGGGGTGCTGCATAAAACCACAGATTGAAATTAGCACAGATACCGTTCCATAAGCCAAATATATAATAGACAAGACCTACTCCTTGCTCAACGAAATGGACTCAACACCCTATATTCAACTCCTGGGAATATACCTGACAAGTAAGAAACTTAAGACACATGGATTTATATGTCTCCATAAGGAAGTCAAGCATGTGTACAGCGGCCTAAACGCAGCAGTGAAAATCCGATAAATCCCATTAACAAAATAAATTTCAAAAACAAAACACAATGACAGTGAAATAGAGAGCAATTCTTAAATAATTCATTCAGGGCTTGTGATGCAACCTGGATTTACCACATCTACACCCAGAGCTAGTTGAGACATAAGGCTGGACACATCGGGCTGATAGCATTGGTGAGGTTTGGTGAACAAACGCATACCCTTTGAAGTCATACTGCATGGTACCCATTCCATGGGTCCCAACTCTCCAGGTTTAAGGGATTCTTACTTCAGCTAAAACATGCATGGGAAACCCAGAGTATGGTCCACCGTGTGATTGGGAAACGTTTTCAAATGCATCTCAGGTTTCGACCCCTGGTACTCGGGTTCACATTTCCAGACGCTTTACTAACACTCTACCCACTTGGAGAGTCAGTGCCTTTAACCTCCTGTTTGGCACAGTTTGCAATTTCTGCGCAAGATGAACAGGAATAGGGACAACCAATGAGAGACTAGCTGTAGGTGGCTGCACGGGCAAATGGAACGCTCATTTCCCACCAGGAAGAGGAATTAACCAAAGGCTCAGCATGCCCTGCCCGAACCAGATTAGGGCCTGAAGCAATACAGCGATTTTTCGACCAGCTCACAAGAAAGCGAGTTGAAGAAAGGAGCTCAGGGGCACTGTAATTCACAAACCTGCAGAGTTATGAATGACAGCTATCGTCCAAAAATGTACTGAAGTAAGTCTTCGAAGAGGACTTGAAAGCGGGGCAGAATTTCAAGAAAACGATTTCAGGGGGTAGACTGGAATTGCACTTAAAGCATAGGAAAAGAGGCAGAATGTCGACAATGGTGCACTTGGCCAATAAGGGCGTATGCGTTTTTTCCTGAATATATTCAGGAAGAAACGCAAACGCCCTTGTTGGCCAACCAAGCAAGCGTGTAAAGGAAATCTGCACTACAATGAAGTCTCACAGCCCCCCTGTCCAAAAGGCCATCGGAAACAAGTGTAAAATACAGAAAGGCAGGACAGGTCATGGAGAATAGGGAGCCTTGTTATGCTGATGGGCGGGATGTAAATTGCCAACAGCCACTCTGGAGAAGTGTATGGTGTTTCCTGAAACACGTAGGAAACAAAGCAACACAGCCTATGGCACTTCCACTTATGGTCCTATAGCTTAGGGAAATTAAAATCAAAAACACACAGCCACCTCAAAGTTTGGGACAGCTCTGTTTACAAGAACCTCGTCTACGGTACAAGTTAAATATCCGAGAAAGCAAATAATGGATAAAGAATTTCTGGTACGTACGTAGAATGGAATATCACTCAGCAATTAGATCTACGTCATCAGGCCCGTAGCGGCATAATGAGTGGATTCAGGTACGACGATTCTACGAGAAATAAGTCACACAGGAAAAGAAAGATCATAAGATATCACTAATACACGGAACGTAAACTTGTCTACACATGAACTGAATTACAAAACAGAACAGGGTCTCAAATTTAGAAAACCAACTTTTGCTTGCTTATGGGGAAAGGTGAGTTGGGGTGCTGCATAAAACCAGAGATTGAAATTAGCACAGATACCGTTCCATAAGCCAAATATATAATCGACAAGACCTACTCCTTGCTCAACGAAATGGACTCAACACCCCATATTCAACGCCTGGGAATATACCTGACAAGTAAGAATCTTAAGACCCATGGATTTATATGTCTCCATAAGGAAGTCAAGCCTGTGTACAGTGGCCTAAATGCAGCAGTGAAAATCCGATAAATCCCATTAACAAAATAAATTTCAAAAACAAAACACAATGACAGTGAAATAGAGAGCAATTCTTAAATAATTCATTCAGGCCTTGTGATGCAACCTGGATTTACCACATCTACACCCAGAACTGGTTGAGACATAAGGCAGGACACTTCGGGCTGATAGCATTGGTGATGTTCCGTGAGCAAAGGCAGACCCTTTGAAGTCATACTGCATGGTACCCATTCCATGGGTCCCAACTCTGCAGCTTTCAGGGATTCTTCCTTCAGCTAAAACATGCATGGGAAACCCAGAGTATGGTCCACCGTGTGTTTGGGAAACGTTTTCATATGCATCTCAGGTTTCGTCCCCTGGTACTCGGGTGCACCGTTCCAGACGCTTTACTAACACTATCCCCACTTAGAGAGTCAGTGCCTTTACCCTCCTGTTTGTCACAGTTTGCAATTTCTCGCAAGATGAACAGGAATAGGGAGAACCAATGAGAGACTAGCTGTAGGTGTCTGCACGGGCAAATGGAACCCTCATTTCCCACCAGGAAGAGGAATTAACCAATGGTTCAGCGTGCCCTGCCGGAAACAGTTTAGGGCCTGAAGCAATACTGCGGTTTGGCGGCCAGCTCACAAGAAAGCGAGTTGAAGAAAGGACATCAGGGGCACTGTAATTCACAAACCTGCAGAGTTATGAATGACAGCTATCGTCCAAAAATGTATTGAAGTAAGTCTTCGAAGAGGACTTGAAAGCGGGGCAGAATTTCAGGAAAACGATTTCAGGGGGTAGACTGGAATTGCACTTAAAGCATAGGAAAAGAGGCAGTATGTCGACAATGATGCACTTGGCCAAAAAGGGCGTATGCGTTTTTTCCTGAATATATTCAGGAAAAAACGCATACGCCCTTTTTGGCCAACCAAGCAAGCGTGTAAAGGAAATCTGCACTACAATGAAGTCTCACTGCCCCCCGGTCAAAAGGGCCATCTGAAAAAAGTGTAAAACCTAGAAAGGCAGGACAGGTCATGGAGAACAGGGAGCCTTGTTATGCTGATGGGCGGGATGTAAATTGCCAACAGCCACTCTGGAAAAGCAAATGGTGTTTGCTGAAACACGTAGGAAACAAAGCAACACAGCCTATGGCACTTCCACTTATGGTCCTATAGTTTAGGGAAATTAAAATCAAAAACACACAGCCACCCCAATGTTGGGGATGGCTCTGTTTACAAGAACCTCATCTACGGTACAAGTAAAATATCGGAAAATGCAAAAAATGGATAAAGAAGAAGTGGTAGGCACGTACAATGGAATATCACTCAGCAATGAAATCTACGTCATCAGGTCCGTAGCGGAATAATGAGTGCATTCAGGTACGATGATTCTACGAGAAATAAGTCACACAGAAAAAGAAACATCATAAGATATCACTAATACACGGAATGTAAACTTGGCTACACATGAACTGAATTACAAAACAGAACAGGGTCTCAAATTGAGAAAACCAACTTATGCTTGCTTATGGGGAAAGGTGAGTTGGGGTGCTGCAGAAAACCAGAGATTGAAATTAGCACAGATACCATTCCATAAGCCAAATATATAATAGACAAGACCTACTCCTTGCTCAACGAAATGGACTCAACACCCCATATTCAACGCCTGGGAAGATACCTGACAAGTAAGAATCTTAAAACCCATGGATTTATATGTCTCCATAAGGAAATCAAGCGATGTACAGCGGCCTCGACGCAGCAGTGAAAATCCGAAAAATCCCATTATCAAAATAAATTTCAAAAACAAAACACAATGACAGTGAAATAGAGAGCAATTCTTAAATAATTCATTCAGGGCTTGCGATGCAACCTGGATTTACCACATCTACACCCAGAGCTGGGTGAGACATAAGGCAGGACACTTACGGCTGATAGCATTGGTGAGGTTCGGTGAGCAAACGCAGACCCTTTGAAGTCATACTGCATGGTACCCATTCCATCGGTCACAACTCTCCAGGTTTAAGGGATTCTTCCTTCAGCTAAAACATGCATGGGAAACACAGAGTATGGTCCACCGTGTGATTGGGAAACATTTTCAAATGCATCTCAGTTTTCGAACCCTGGTACTCGGGTTCACCATTCCAGACGCTTTACTAACACTCTCCCCACTTGGAGAGTCAGTGCCTTTAACCTCCTGTTTGGCACAGTTTGCAATTTCTGCGCAAGATGAACAGGAATAGGGAGAACCAATGAGAGACTACCTGTAGATGTCTGCATGGGCAAATGGAACGCTCATTTCCCACCAGGAGGAGGAATTAAACAAAGGCTCAGCGTGCCCTGCCGGAAACAGATTACTACCTGAAGCAATCCTGCGGTTTTGCGGCCAGCTCACAAGAAAGCGAGTTGAAGAAAGGAGCTCAGGGGCACTGTAATTCACAAACCTGCAGAGTTATGAATGACAGCTATCGTCCAAAAATGTACTGAAGTAAGTCTTCGAAGAGGACTTGAAAGCAGGGCAGAATTTCAGGAAAACGATTTCAGGGGTAGACTGTAATTGCACTTAAAGCATAGGAAAAGAGGCAGTATGTCGACAATGATGCACTTGGCCAAAAAGGGCGTATGCGTCTTTTCCTGAATATATTCAGGAAAAAACGCATACGCTCTTTTTGGCCAACCAAGCAAGCGTGTAAAGGAAATCTGCACTACAATGAAGTCTCACTGCCCCCCGGTCAAAAGCGCCATCTGAGAAAAGTGTAAAATCCAGAAAGGCAGGACAGGTCATGGAGAACAGGGAGCCTTGTTATGCTGATGGGCGGGATGTAAATTGCCAACAGCCACTCTGGAGAAGTGTATGGTGTTTCCTGAAACACATAGGAAACAAAGCAACACAGCCGGTGGCACTTCCACTTATGGTCCTATAGCTCAGGGAAATTAAAATCAAGAACACACAGCCACCCCAATGTTTGGGATGGATCTGTTTACAAGAACCTCATCTACGGTACAATTTAAATATCCGAGAAAGCAAAAAATGGATAAAGAAGTTGTGGTACGCACGTACAATGGAATATCACTCAGCAATGAAATCTACGTCATCAGGCCCGTAGCGGCATAATGAGTGGATTCAGGTACGATGATTCTACGAGAAATAAGTCACACAGAAAAGGAAACATCATAAGATATCCCTGATACACGGAATTTAAACTTGGCTACACATGAACTGAATTACAAAACAGAACAGGGTCTCAAATTTAGAAAACCAACTAATGCTTGCTTAGGGGAAAGGTGAGTTGGGGTGCTGCATAAAACCAGAGATTGAAATTAGCACAGATACCTTTCCATAAGTCAAATATATAATAGACAAGACCTACACCTTGCTCAACGAAATGGACTCAACGCCCCATATTCAACGCCTGGGAAGATACCTGACAAGTAAGAATCTTAAAACCCATGGATTTATATGTCTCCATAAGGAAATCAAGCGTGTGTACAGGGGCCTAAACGCAGCACTGAACGTCCAATAAATCCCATTATCAAAATAAATTTCTAAAACAAAACACAATGACAGTGAAATAGAGAGCAATTCTTAAATAATTCATTCAGGGCTTGTGATGCAACCTGGATTTACCACATCTACACCCAGAGCTGGGTGAGATATAAGGCTGGACACTTTGGGCTGATAGCATTGGTGAGGTTCGGTGAGCAAACGCAGACCCTTTGAAGTCGTACTGCATGGTACCCATTCCATGGCTCCCAACTCTCCAGGTTTAAGAGAGTCTTACTTCAGCTAAAACATGCATGGGAAACCCAGAGTATAGTCCACTGTGTGATTGGGAAACGTTTTCAAATGCATCTCAGTTTTCATCCCCTTGTACTCGGGTTCACCATTCCAGACGCTTTACTAATACTCTCCCCACTTGGAGAGTCAGTGCCTTTATCCTCCTGTTTGGCACAGTTTGCAATTTCTGCGCAAGATGAACAGGAATAGGGAGAACCAATGAGGGACTAGACATAGTTGTCTGCACGGGCAAATGAAACGCTCATTTCCCACCAGGAAGAGGAATTAACTAAAGGCTCAGTGTGCCCTGCCGGAAACAGATTAGGGCCTGAAGCAATCCTGCGGTTTGGCGGCCAGCTCACATGAAAGCGAGTTGAAGAAAGGACATCAGGGACACTGTATTTCACAAACCTGCAGAGTTATGAATGACAGCTATCGTCCAAAAATGTACTGAAGTAAGTCTTCGAAGAGGACTGGAAAGCGGGGCAGAATTTCAGAAAAACGATTTCAGGGGGTAGACTGGAATTGCACTTAAAGCATAGGATAAGAGGTAGAATGTCGACAATGATGTACTTGGCCAAAATGGGCATATGCGTTTTTTCCTGAATGTATTTAGGAAAACAGGCGTACGCCCTTTTTGGCCAACCAAGCAAGCATGTTAAGGAAATCTGCACTACACTGAAGTCTGTCTGCCCCCTGGTCAAAAGGGCCATCTGAAAAAAGTGTAAAATCCAGAAAAGCAGCACAGGCCATGGAGAAGAGGGAGCCTTGTTATGCTGATGGGTGGGATGTAAATTGCCAACAGCCACTCTTTAGAAGTGTATGTTGTTTCCTCAAACACCTAAAAACAAAGCAACGGAGCCTACGGCATTTCCACTTATGGTCCTCTAGCTTAGGGAAATTAAAATCAAAAACACTCAGCCACCCCAAAATTTTGGACGGCTCTGTTTACAAGAACCTCGTCTACGGTACAAGTTAAATATCCTAGAATGTGAAAAATGGATAAAGAATTTGTGGTACGTACGTACAATGGAATATCACTCACCAATGAAATCAATGTCATCAGGCCCGTCGCGGCATAATGAGTGGATTCAGGTACGATGATTCTAAGTGAAATAAGTCACACAGAAAATGAAACATCATAAGATATCAGTAATACACGGAATGTAAACTTGGCTACACATGAACTAAATTAAAAAACAGAACAGGGTCTCAAATTTAGAAAACCAACTTATGCTTGCTTAAGGGGAAAGGTGAGTTGGGGTGCTGCATAAAACCAGAGATAGAAATTAGCACAGATACCTTTCCATAAGCCAAATATGTAATAATCAAGACATACTCCTTGCTCAACGAAATGGACTCAACACTCCATATTCAAAGCCTAAGAATACACCTGACTAGTAAGGATCTTCAAACCCATGGATTTATATGTCTCCATAAGAGACTCAAATGTGTGTACAGCGGCATGAATGCAGCAGAGAAAATCCGATAAATCCCATTATCAAAATGAATTACAAAAACAAACACAATGACAGTGAAATAGAGAGCAATTCTTAAATAATTCTTTCAGGGCTTGTGCTGCAACCTGGATTTACCACATCTATACCAATAGCTGAGTGAGACATAAGGTTGGACAATTCGGGCTGATAGCATTGTTGAGGTTCGATGAGCCAATGCAGACCCTTTGAAGTCATACTGCATGGTACCCATTCCATGGGCCCCAACTCTTCAGGTTTAAGGGATTCTTCCTTCAGCTAAACGTGCATGGGAAACCCACAGTATGGTGCACCGTGTGACCGGAAAACGTCTTCAAATGCATCTCAGTTTTCGTCCCCTTTTACTCGGGTTAACCATTCCAGACCCTTTACTAACACTCTCCCCACTAGGAGAGTCAGTGCCTTTAACCTCCTGCTTGGCACAGTTTGCAATTTCTGCGCAAGATGAACAAAAATAGGGAGAACCAATGAGAGACTAGCTCTAGGTGTCTGCACGTTCAAATATAACGCTCATTTCCCACCAGGAAGAGGAATTTACCAAAGGATCAGCGTGCTGTCCTGGAACCAGATTAGGGCCTGAAGCAATCCTGCGGGTTAGCGGCCAGCTCACAAGAAAGCAAGTAGAAGAAAGGAGCTCAGGCACACTGTCATTCACAAACTTGCAGAGTTATAAATGACAGCTATGGTCCAAAAATATATTGAAGTAAGTCTACGTAGAGGACTTGAAAGCGGGGCAGAATTGCAGGAAAACATTTTCAGGGGCAGACTGGAATTGCATTTAAAGAATAGGGAAAGAGACAGAAAGTCGACAATGATGCACTTGGTCAAAAAGGTCGTATGCGTTTTTTCCTGAATATATTCAGGAAAAAACGCATACGCGCATTTTGGCCAACCAAGCAAGCGTGTAAAGAAATCTGCACTACAATGAAGCCTCACTGCTCCCCTGTCAAAAGGGACATCTGAAAATAGTGAAAAATCCAGAATCGCAGGACAGGTCATGGAGAACAGGGAGCCTTGTTATGCTGATGGGCGGGATGTAAATTGCCAACAGCCACTCTGGAGAAGTGTATGGTGTTTCCTCAAACACCTAAAAAACTAAGCAACGGAGCCTATGGCACTTCAACTTATGGTTCTATAGCTTAGGGAAATTAAAATCAAAAAGACACAGCCACCCATCAATTTTGGATGGCTCTGCTTACAAGAACCTCGTCTGCGGTACAAGTTAAATATCCGAGAAAGCGAAAAATGGATAAAGAAGTTGTGGTACGTACGTACAATGGAATATCACTCAGCAATGAAATCTGTCATGAGGCGCATTGCGGCATAGTGAGTTTATTCAGGTACGATGATTCTAAGTTAACTAAGTCACACAGAAAAAGAAACACCATAAGATATCTCAAATACACGGACTGTAAACATGGCTGCACATGAACTCAATTACAAAAACAGAAAAGGGTCTCAAATTTAGAAAACCAACTTATGCTTGCTTAAGGGGAAAGGTGAGTTGTGGCGCTGCATAAAACCAGAGATTGAAATTAGCACAGATACCTTTCCATAAGCAAATATGTAATAGTCAGGACCTACTCCTTGCTCCACGAAATGGACTCAACACCGCATATTCAATGCCTAGGAATATACCTGACTAGTAAGAATCTTAAAACCCATGGATTTATATGTCTCCATAAGAGAATCAAGCATGTGTACAGTGGCAAAAATGCAGCAGTGAAAATCCGATAAATCCCATTATCAAAATAAATTACAAACACAAAACTCAATGACAATGAAATAGAGAGCAATTCTTAAATAATTCATTCAGGGCTTGTGATGCAACCTGGATTTACCACATCTACACCCAGAGCTGAGTGAGACATAAGGCTGGACACTTCGGGCTGATAGCATTGGTGACGTTCGGTTAGGAAAGGCAACCCTTTGAAGTCATACTGCATGGTACCCATTCCATGGGTCCCAACTCTCCAGGTTTAAGGGATTCTTCCTTCAGGAAAAACATGCATGGGAAACCCAGAATATGGTCCACCGTGTGACTGGGAAACCTTTTTAAATGCATCTCAGTTTTCGTCCCGTCGTACTCGGTTTAACCATTCCAGACGCTTTACTAACACTCTCTCCACTTGCAGAGTCTGTGCCTTTAACCTCCTGTTTGGCACAGTTTGGAATTTCTGCGCAAGATGAACAGGAATAGGGAGAACCAATGAGAGATTAGCCGTAGGTGTCTGCACGAGCAAATTTAACGCTCATTTCGCACCAGGAGGAGGAATTAGCCAAAGGCTCAGCATGCCATGCCAGAACCAGTTTAGGGCCTGAAGCAATCCTGCGGTTTTGCGGCCAGCTCACAAGAAAGCGAGTTGAAGAAAGGAGCTCAGGGGCACTGTAATTCACAAACCTGCAGAGTTATAAATGACAGCTATTGTCCAAAAATATATTGAAGTAAGGCTGCAAAGAGGACTTGATCGCGGGGCAGAATTCCAGGAATACGATTTCAGGAGGTAGATGGGAAGTCCTCTGAAAGTATAGGAGAAGAGGCAGAACCTCGACAATGATGCACTTGGTCAAAAAGGGCATATGCGTTTCTTTCAGGGCCCTCATTAAAGAGGGTAGGAGGCTCCCAGCATGCTTCAGTGACCAATAGAGGGCCTACGTCGCCAAGGCAACGTGAGCCATCCAGGCAGGAGTGACCTCACATCAGAGGGCCCACCTCACAGAAGGGTAAGGAACCCAGTCAGGATCAGACTCTCACCAGAGTGCCCACATAAGCAAGGGGCTGGGAACCAGGCACGAGTGTCCTCACGCCCGTGGGGCCACATCATCGAAAGTTGAGGTACCCAGCACATGTGGCCTCAAACCAGAGGACCCACATCACCATGGGTCTCGGAGCGAGGCAGGCAGGATTAACCTCAAAACACATGGCCCATTGTATAAAAAAGGTGAGGAATCCAGCAGTTGGAACGTCCCAGCAGGCGGCCCAGATCACCGAGGCTATGGGATCCAGGCAGTGATGAACTCACAACAGAGGGCCCTCATCGTGATACTGTAAGCAACCCAGCCGTTGTGACCTCAGAGCACAAGGCCCACATTCCCATGGGGAAGGGAACCAAGCAGGAGTGTCATCGCACCAGTGGGCACACATCAGAAAATGTGGAGAGCCCTGCAGTTAGGGCTGGACGCCAGAGGGCCCTCATCACTGAGGAGAGGAGGCTCCCAGCAAGCTCCAACTGCTACCAGAGGGCCGACGTCGCCAATGCGGGGTGTGCCAGCCAGGCAGGAGTGACCTCAGAGCAGAGGGCCAACAACACAAAAGTGTGAGGAACCCAAAGAGGATCAGACTCTCACCACAGGGCCCACATCACCAAGGGAATGGAAACCAGGCAGGAGTGTCCTCACACCAGTGGGGCCACATCACCGAAATGTGACGGACCCAGCACACGTGGCCTCAAACTACAGGACACACATCACCAAGGGGCTGGGAGTGAGGCAGGCAGGAGGAGTCTCAAAACAGAGGGCCCATAGAAGGAAAAAGTTGAGGAATCCCGCAGTTGGAAGCTCCCCGCAGGTGGCCAGGAGCAGCGAGGCTATGGGATCCATGCCGGAGTGAACTCACACCAGAGGGCCCTCATCATGAAACTGAGCAACGTAACATTGGGACCTCAGAGCAGAAAGCCCACATTCCCATGGGGTTGGGAACCTGGCAGGAGTGTACTCGCACCACAGGGCACACATCAGAAAATTTTGGGAGCCCAGCAGTTAGGGTCTGACACCAGAGGGCCCTCATTACCGAGGGGAGGAGACTCCCAGCAGGCACCAACTCCCAACTGAGGGCCCATGTCGCCAAGGTGACGTGTGTCAGCCAGGCAGGAGTGACCTCACAGCAGAGGGCCTACCTCACAAAGGGTGAGGAACGCAGCCAGGATAAGACTCTCACCAGAGGGCCCACATCACCAAAGGGATCGGAACAAGGCAGGAGTGTCCTCACACCAGTGTGCCCACATTATAGAAAGGTGAGGAACCCAGCACATGTGGCCTAAACCAGAGGACCCACATTTCCAAGGTGCTCCGAGTGAGGCAGGCAGGAGTAGCCTAACAACACAGGGCCCACAGAATAAAAAATGTGAGGAATCCAGCAGTTGGAACCTCCCAGCAGGTGGCCCAGAGCACGGAGTCTATGGGATCCAGGCCACAGTGATCTCACAGCAGAGGGCCCACATCATGAAACTGTGAGCAACCCAGCCAGTGGGACCTCAGAGCAGAAGGCCCACATCCCCATGGGGATGGGAACCTCGCAGGAGTGTCCTCGCACAACTTAGCACGTATCAGAAAATGTGGGAACCCAGGAGTTATGGCCTGACGCCAGAGGGCCCACATCACGGAGGAGAGGAGGCTACCAGCAGGCTCCAAATGCCACCAGAGGGCCGACGTCACCAAGGCAACGGGAACAAGCCAGGCAGGAGTTACCTCACAGCAGAGGGCCCACCTCACAGAAGTGTGAGGAACCCAAAGAGGATCGGACTCTAACCAGAGCGCGCACATCACCAAGGGGATGGAAACCAGGCAGGAGTGTCCTCACACCAGTGGGGCCACATCAGCGAAAGGTGAGGAACACAGCACATGTGGCCTCAAACAAGGGGACACACATCACGAAAGGGCTGGGAGTGAGGCGTGCAGGAGGAGACTCACAACAGAGGGCCCATAGAATAAAAAAGGTGAGGAACCCCCCAGTTGGAAGCTCCAAACAGGTGGCCCAGAGCACTGAGGCTATGGGATCTATGCCGGAGTGAACTCACAGCAGAGGGCCCACATTCTGACACTGTGAGCAGCCCAGCCGTTGGGACCTCAGAGCAGAAAGCCCACATGCCCATGGGGATGGGACCCTGGCTAGAGTGTACTCGCCTGACAGGGCGCACATCAGAAAATTTTGGGAGCCCATGAGTTAGGGCCTGACGCCATAGGGCCCCCATCACCGAGGGGAGGAGACTCCCAGCAGGCACCAACTCCCAACTGAGGGCCCACAACGACAAGGTGACGTGTGCCAGCCAGGCAGGAGTGACCTCACAGCAGAGGGCCCACCTCACAGAAGTGGGAGGAACCCAGCCAGGATCAGACTCTCACCAGAGGGCCCACATCACCAAGGGGATCAGAACAAGGCAGGAGTGTCCTCACACCAGTGGGGCCACATCATTGAAAGGTGAGGAACCCAGCACACGTGGCCTCAAACCAGAGGACACACATCACCCAGGGGCTGGGAGTGAGGCAGGCAGGAGGAGTCTCAAAACAGAGGGCCCATAGAAGGAAAAAGGTGAGGAATCCCACAGTTGGAACCTCCCCGCAGGTGGCCAGAAGCAGGGAGGCTATGCGATCCATGCGGGAGTGAACTCACACCAGAGGGCCCTCATCATGAAACTGAGCAACGTACCATTGGGACCTCAGAGCAGAAGGCCCACATTCCCATGGGGTTGGGAACCGGGCAGGAGTGTACTCGCACCACAGGGCGCACATCAGAGAATTTTGGGAGCCCAGGAGTTAGGGTCTGACGCCAGAGGGCCCTCATTACTGAGGGGAGGAGACTCCCGGCAGGTACCAACTCCCAACTGAGGGCCCACATCGCCAAGGTGACATGTGCCAGCCAGGCAGGAGTGACCTCACAGCAGAGGGCCCACCTCACAGAAGGGTGAGGAACCCAGCCAGGATCAGACTCTCACCAGAGGGCCCACATCATCAAGGGGATAGGAAGCAGGCAGGAGTGTCCTCACACCAGTGGGGCCACACCATCGAAAGGCGAGGGACCCAGCACACGTGGCCTCAAACCAGAGGAAACACATCACCAAGGGGCTGGGAGAGAGGCAGGCAGGAGGAGTCTCAAAACAGAGGGCCCATAGAAGAAAAAAGGTGAGGAATCCCGCAGTTGGAACATTCCAGCAGGTGGCCAGGAGCAGAGAGGCTATGGGATCCAGGCCGGAGAGAACTCACAGCAGAGGGCCCTCATCATGAAACTCAGCAACCCATGGTTGGGACCTCAGAGCAGAAGGCCCACATTCCCATGGGGTTGGGAACCTGGCAGGAGTGTACTCGAACAACAGGGCGCATATCAGAAAATATTGGGAGCCCAGGGGTTAGGGTCTGACGCCAGAGGGCCCTCATTACCGAGGGGAGGAGACACCCAGCAGGCACCAAATCCCACCAGAGGGCCGACGTCGCCAAGGCGGGGTGTGCCAGCCAGGCAGGAGTGACCTCAGAGAAGAGGGCCCACCTCACAGAAGTGTGAGGAACCCAACCAGGATCAGACTCTCACCGGAGGGCCCACATCACCAAGGGGATGGGAACCAGGCAGGAGTGTCCTCACACCAGTAGGGCCACATCAGCCAAAGTTGAGGAACCCAGCACATGTGGCCTCCAACCAGAGGACACACATCACCAAGGGGCTAGGAGTGAGGCAGGTGTCTGGAGGGGTACATTTAACTCTAATTTCCCACCAGGAAGTGGAATGAACCAAAGTCTCAGAGTGCCGTGCCGGACCCTGATTACGGCCTGAAGCAAACCTGTGGCTCTGTGGCCAGTTTTCAAGGAAACGAGTTAAGAAAGGAAATCACGGTCACTGTAATTCACAAACCTGCAGAGTTATAAATGACAGCTATTGGCAAAAATATATGGAAGTAATTCTGCAAAGAGGACTTGAAAACGAGGCAGAATTGCAGGAATCATATTTCAGGGGGTAGATTGGAATTGCATTTAAAGCATGTGAAAAGCGGCAGATCTTTGACAGTGATGCACTTAGACAAAAGTGCGTAAACATTGTTTCCTGAATATATTCAGGAAAAAACACATATGCCCTTTTTGGCCAACCAAGCACTCTAGCAATGGAAATCCGCACTACAATGAAGTCTCATTTCCCATTCGTCAAAAGGGCCATCTGAAAAAAGTGTAAAAACCAGAAACACAGGACAGGCCATGGAGAACAGGGAGCCTTGTTATGCTGATGGGCGGGATGTAAATTGCCAACAGACACTCTGGAGATGTTTATGGTGTATCCTGAAACATCTGAAAAACAAAGCTACAGACCCTAGGGCACTTCCACTTTCGGCCCTATAGCTTAGGAAAATTAAAATCAACAAGACACAGCCAACACAAAATTTTGAGCTGCTGTGTTTACAAGAACCTTGAGTCCAGTACAAATTAAATATCCCAGAAAGAAAAAAAATGGATAAAGGAGTTGTGCTACTTACGTACAACGGAATATCACTCAGCAATGAAATCAATGTCATCAGGCCTGTAGCAGCAAATTGAGTGGATTTAAGTATGATGATTCTAAGAGAAATAGGTCACACAGAGAAAGATAATTATCATAAGATATCACTAATAGAGAGAGTGTAAACTTGGCTACACATAAACTGAATTCCAAAACCGAACAGAGTCTCACATTTAGATAAAAACTTATGCTTGCTTAAGGGGAAAGTTGAGTTGCGGTGCTGTATAAAACCAGAGATTGAAATTAGCACACATACCGTTCCATAAGCCAAATATGTAATAGACAAGACCTACTCTTTGCTCAACGAAATAGACTCATCCATGGTGTATCACCTCACACCTGTTAGAATGGGCATCATCAGAAAATCTACAAACAACAAATGCTGGAAAGGGTGTGGAGATAAGGAACCCTCTTCCACTATTGTTGGGAATGAAAATTGATACAGTCACTGTGGAGAACATTATGGAGTTTCTTATAAAACTAAGAATAGAATTACCATATGATACAGCCATCCCACTACTGGGCATATACCCAGACAAAACCATAAATCGAAAAGAGACATTCACCGCAATGTTCATTGCATCACTATTTACAATATCCAGGTAATGGAAGCAACCTAAATGCCCACAGACAGACGAATGCATAAAGATGTGGTACATATATAAAATGGAATATTACTAAGCCATAAAAAGGAATGAAATTGGGTCATTTGTAGAGACGTTGATGGATCTAGAGACTGTCATACAGAGTGAAGTAAGTTAGAAATAGAAAAACAAATCTTGTCTATTAATGCATATATGTGGAACCTAGAAAAATTGTACAGATGAACCGTTTTGCAAGGCAGAAATAGAGCAACAGATGTAGACAACAAACGTATGGACACCAAGGGGGGAAAGCTGTTGGGGGGTGGTGGTGGGAGGAGTTGAGAGATTGGGATTGGTATGTATACATTTATATGTATAAAATAGATAACCAAAAAGAACCTGCTGTATAAAAAATAAAATAAAATTCAAAATTAAAAAAAATAAAATTAAAAAAAGTAAAACAGAAAAAATATTCTGCCCTTCACATACATGTATTTATATGAATAAATTATTTCCATGCATATATCTGTAAATACAGAAAAGAGGAATAAATTCTACCTTGAACCAAAAACGAAAAAAAGAAAAAGAAAAACAGAACCCACCAGTTACACAGAGGAAATCCCTATCAGGGCAATTGCTCCAGTTGTAAACAATTCTGAAGTTGGTCAGTGGTGGGGAATCATCTCCCATTCAGCCAGCAGGCCCCACGCAACAAGCGTCCTCATTGCAAAGCTGGGGGACCGTGCCGAGGCATCTGTGAGTAAACGTGGGCCGAGCCCCAGGCCAGCTGCTGCTGAAATGTTCCCACCCTTCCCAGGTAAAACACCTGAATATGTACAAGGACTTGAAAGCCTAGAGGAAGGGCCATGGAGCCACACGAGCGACAGCATGCCGGCCGACTTGATGCCTGTAGGCCAGCCAGGATGGCCCTGGCCCTGGGTGCTCTTCTGGAAGCTTTCCATTTCCCTGCCTGAGATACCCCTCCTGTCCCGGCCCCCACTGCTTTCTTCCTTCCTCACCTCTGCCCAGGGAGGAATTCCAGCGGCAGGTATGGGTGACACATCCTCTTCTTTAGCAGGTGGCATCTTGGCAACTGCTGCAGAAAGTCCAGCAGAGCCCCACTCACACTGAGCCACCCACAAAGCCGTGGCCTCTCACTCCCTCCCACCAACCCAGCCCCGAGACTGTTGACAGGGCAGAGAAAATGGCGTCAGGCACAGCTGCAGGGGCTCTTGCTGCCTGGAGTGGTGTTTATATCGATCTCAACCCAGGCACACCTGGGGAGATCTGGCCGGCACGGTCAGGCTGCCCAGGTCAGCCTATCATCACCCCTCAGGGTCTCACAGTTACAGAAAATGGAACTTGCTGAATCGGCCAGGTCCAAGGAACAGGTGTGGGCTCTTGAGAGTCAGGATAGACAAGGGGCTGTAGCTCTGGCTTGTTTTCTAATCATTTTATCTGGCCCATGAGTGGGAGACAACTTCAAGAAAACCCTCTCCTAATGAGAGGAACCCAGGAGTCAGGGAGAGGAGGGGTGGGTGGTGGGTTTAGACAGAGGCCTGGTGCCCCGGGTGCAGTGGAAGCCTCTGGAAGACCAGGTGGAGGGAGGCCGCACAGAGTGATCCCCAAGGTCACAGACCTTTTGGAGCTGCTGTTTGTTAGTTCAAGTACTGCTCTGAGTTGCTCTGTGTCAGATCTGAGCGACAGGTGAGCTGGGAGTGCTTTGCAATGTGCACTATGTGCACGGTTCCTGTTTGCCCAGACTTGCCACGGTACCTGCAAGGGTAGCTCTGTATCCTGGGAGGGGCCTGACCACGAGAACCCCATGGGCTGCAGGGTACCTGCCCAGGGAACACCATATCCTGGGAGGGGCCTGACCACGAGGGCCCTGTGTCCTGGGGTGGGGGTGGGGTACCTGCCTGGGTAAGCTCCATATCCTGGGATTGGCCTGACCTTGAGAGCCCCATGGGCTGCAGCAGTCAAGGTAACGGATGTCAGGAGAGTCAGTGAAGCCACCGAGGATATACCTCCAGTAGTTCCTAAATCCTATACCCTGCTGGTCATTCTACCAACAACCAGGACTTGGTATTCTGTAATAGTCTTCAATGATGCCTTCTTTTACACTTTTTTCACATGGCCCGTTTGACCGGGGGGCAGTGAGGCTTCATTGTAGTGCAGATTTCCTTTACACGCTTGCTTGGTTGGCCAAAAAGTGCATATGTGTTTTTTCCTGAATATAGTCAGGAAAAAACCCATATGCACTTTTTGGCCAAGTGCATCATTGTCGACATTCTGCCTCTTTTCCTATGCTTTAAGTGCAATTCCAGTCTACCCGCTGAAATCGTTTTCCTGAAATTCTGCACCGCTTTAAAGCCCTCTTCACAGACTTACTTGAATATATTTTTGGACGATAGCTATCATTCATAACTCTGCAGGTTTGTGGACTACAGTCCACTTGAGCTCTTTTCTTCAACACGCTTTCTTGTGAGCTGACCGCAAAACTGCAGGATTGCTTCAGGCCCTAATCTGTTTCTGGCAGGGCATGCTGAGCCTTTGGTTAATTCCTCTTCCTGGTGGGAAATGAGCGTTCCATTTGCCCGTGCAGACACCTACAGCTAGTCTCTCATTGGTTCTCCCTATTCCTATTCATCTTGCGCAGAAATTGCAAACTGTGCCAAACAGGAGGTTAAAGGCACAGACTCTCCAAGAGGGAGAGTGTTGGTAAAGCGTCTGGAATGGCGAACCCGAGTACCAGGGGACGAAAACTGCGATGCATTTGAAAACGTTTCCCAATGACATGGTGGACCGTACTCTGCGTTTCCCATGCATGTTTTAGCTGAAGGAAGAATCCCTTAAACCTGGAGAGTTGAGACCCATGGAATGGGTACCATGCAGTATGTCTTCAAAGGGTCTGCATTTGCTCACCGAACCTCACCAATGCCATCAGCCCGAAGAGTCCAGCCTTATGTCTCACCCTAACCCTTACTCGAAGCCTTGCCCTAATCCGTCCCGTAATCCTAACCCATACGCAAACACTAACCCGTATCCTAACACGTACGCTCATCCTAAACAGTTGTCGTACCCTAACCTGTACCCTAAACCGTCCCTATCCCCTAACCCTAACAAACCATAACCCTAACACTTACCCAAAGCCTTACCCTAAACCGTCCCCTAATCCTAACCCGTACGTTAACACTAACTCATACCCTAACATGTACGCTCACCCTAAACCATTGTCGTACCCTAACCTGTACCCTAAACTGTCCCCGTCCCCTAAACATAACACTAACCCTAACCCTAAACCTAACCCTTACCCGAAGCCTTACCGTAACCCGTCCCCTAAAACTAACCTGGGCGCTAACACTAACCCATACCCTAACACGTACACTCACCCTAAACCGTTGGCGAACCCTAACCTGTACCCTAAACTGTCCCCATCCCTGTCCTCTAACACTAACCCTAACCCTTACCCGAAGCGTCACCCTAATCCGTCCCATAATCCTAAACCGTACGCTAAAACTAACCCGTGCCCTACCACATACGCTCACCTGAAAACGTTGTCGTACCCTAACCTGTACCCTAAACCGTCACCGTCCCCTAATCCTAACCCTAACCCTTACCCAAAGCCTTACCCTAACCGTCGCCTAATCCTAACCCGTACGCTAACACTAACTGTACCCTAACACATATGCTGACCCTAAACCGTTGTCGTACCCTAACCTGTACCCTAAACAATCCCCGTCCCCTAACCCTAACCCTAACCCTAACCCTAACCATTAAGCGAAGCCTTACCCTAACCCGTCCCTAATCCTAACCCGTACGCTAACACTAACACGTACCCTAACACATACGCTCACACTAAACCCTTGTTGTACCCTAACCTGTACCCTAAACCGTCCCCGTACCTTACCCTAACCCTAACCCTAAACCTTACCTGAAGCCTTGCCCTAACCTGTCCCCTAATCCTAACATGGACGCTAACACTAACCCGTACCCTAACATGTACGCTCACCCTAAACCGTTTGTCGTACCCTAACCTGTACCCTAAACCGTCACCGTCCCCTAACCCTAACCCTAACCCTAACACTTACACGAAGCCTTACACTAACCCGTCCCCTAATCCTAACCCGTGCGCTAACAATAACCCGTACCCTAACACGTACACTCACGCTAAACCGTTGTCTTACCCTAACCTCTACCCTAAACCGTCACTGTCCCCTAACACTAACCCTAATCCTAACCCTTAACCGAAGCCTTACCCTAACCTGTCCCCTTATCCTAACCAGTACACTAACACTAACCCGTAACCTAACACGTACGCTCACCCTAAACCGTTGTCGTACCCTAACCTGTACCCTAAACCGTCCCCGTCCCCTAACCCTAAACCTAACCTTAACGCTAATCCTAAACCTTACCCGAAGCCTTACCCTAAACCGTTCCCTAATCCTAACCCGTATGCTAAAACTAACCCGTACCCCAACACGTACGCTCACACTAAACCGTTGTTGTACCCTAACCTGTATCCTAAACCGTCCCTGTCACCGTCCCCTAACACTAACCCTAACCCTAACCCTAACCCTTAGCCGAAGCCTTACCCTAACCCGTCCCCTAATCCTAACCCGTAGGCTAACACTAACCCGTACCCTAACACGTACGCTCACCCTAAACCGTTGTTGTACACTAACCTGTACCCTAAACCGTCCCCGTCACCTAACACTAACCCTAACCCTAACCCTAACCCTAACCCTTACCTGAAGCCTTACCCTAAACCGTTCCCTAATCCTAACCCGTACGCTAACACTAACCCGTGCCCTAACATGTACAGTCATCCTAAACCGTTGTCGTACGCTAACCTGTATCCTGAACCGTCCCCGTCCCCGTCCCCTAACCCTAACCCTAAACCTAACCCTAACCCTTACCCGAAACCTTACTCTAAACTGTCCCATAATCCTAACCCGTACGCTAACACTAATCCATACCGTAACACGTATGCTCACCCTAAACCGTTGTCGTACCCTAACCTGTACCCTAAACCGTCCCCATCCCCAAACCCTAACCCTAAACCTAACCCTAACCCTAAACCTTACCTTAAGCCTTACGCTAACCCGTCCCCTAATCCGAACACGTACGCTAACCATAACCCGTACCCTAACACGTACGCTCACACTAAACCGTTGTCGTACCCTAACCTGTACCCTAAACCGTCCCCGTCCCCTAACCCTAACCCTAAACCTAAGCCTAACCCTTAACCGAAGCCTTACCCTAACCCGTCCCCTAATCCGAACCCGTATGCTAACACTAACCCGTACTCTAATACGTACACTCACCCTAAACCGTTTTCGTATGCTAACCTGTACCCTAAACCGTCCCCGTCCCCGTCCCCTAACCCTAACGCTAACCCTAACACTAACCCTTACCCGAAGCCTTACACTAACCCGTCCCCTAATCCTAACCCGTACGCTAACACTAAAACGTGCGCTACCACGTACGCTCACCATAAACTGTTGTCGTACACTAAAGTGTACCCTAAACCGTCCTCTTCCCCGTTCCCTAAACCTAAACCTAACCCTAACAATGACCCTTACCTGAAGCCTTACCCTAACCCATCCCATAATCCTAACCCGTACACTAACACTAACCCGTACCCAAACACGTACGCTCACCCTAAACCGTTGTCGTACCCTAACCTGTACCCTAAACCGTCCCCGTCCCCTAACCCTAACCCTAACCCTAACCCCAACCCGAAAACTTATCCGAAGCCTTACCCTAACCCATCCCTTATTCCTAACCCGTACGCTAACACTAACCCGTACCCTAACACTAACCCGTACCCTAACACGTACGCTCAACCTAAACCGTTGTGTACCATAACCTGTACCCTAAACCATCCCCGTACACTACCCCTAACCCTAACCTAAACCTAGCCCTTACTCGAAGCCTTACCCTAATCCGTCCCCTAATCCTAACCCATACGCTAACACTAAATGATACCCTAACACGTACGCTCACCCTAAACCGTTGTTGTACCCTAAACTGTACCCTAAACCGTTCCCGTCCCCGTCCCCCAACCGTAAACCTAACCCTAAACCTAATCCTTACCCGAAGCCTTACCCTAACCCGTCCCCTAATCCTAACCGTACGCTAACACTAACCCGTACCCTAACACGTACGCTCACCCTAAACAGTTGTCGTACCCTAACCTGTACCCTAAACCGTCCCCGTCACCTAACCCGAACCCTAACCCTAGCCCTAACTCTAACCCTTACCCGAAGCCTTACACTAACCCGTCCCCTAATCCTAACCCATACGCTAACACTAAACTGTACCCAAACACGTACGCTCAACCTAAACCGTTGTCGTACCCTAACCTGTACCATAAAGCGTCTCCGTCCCCTAACCCTAACCATAACCCTAACCCTAACACTTACTCGAAGCCTTATCCTAACCTGTCCACTAATCCGAACCCGTACGCTAACACTAACCCGTACCCTAACACGTACGCTCACCCTAAACCGTTGTGTAACCTAACCTGTACCCTAAACCGTCCCCGTCCCCTAACCCTAACCCTAACCTTAATCCTAACCCTTACCCGAAGCCTTACCACAACCCGTCCCCTAATCCTAACCCGTACGCTAATACTAACACGTACCCTAACACGTACGCTCACTCTAAACCGTTGTCGTACCCTAACCTGTACCCTAAAGCATCTCCGTCACCGTCCCCTAACCCTAATCCTAACCCTAAACCTTACCCAAAGCAGTACCCTAACCCGTCCCCTAATCCTAACCCGTACGGTAACACTAACCCGTAGCCTAACACGTACGCTCAACCTAAACCGTTGTGTACCCTAACCTGTACATTAAACCATCCCCGTACACTAACCCTAACGCTAACCCTAAACCTAACGCTTACCGGAAGCCTTACCCTAACCCGTCCCCTAATCCTAAACCGTACGCTAACACTAAACCGTACCCTAACACGTACGCACACCCTAAACCGTTGTTGTACCCTAACGTGTACCCTAAACCGTTCCCGTCCCGTCCCCTAACCCTAAACCTAACCCTAAACCTAACCCTTACCCGAAGCCTTACCCTAACCCGTCACCTAATCCTAACCCGTAGGCTAACACTAACCCGTACCCTAACACGTACGCTCACCCTAAACCGTTGTCGAACCATAATCTGTACCCTAAACCGTCCCCCTCACCTAACCCTAACCCTAACCCTAACCCTAATTCTAACCCTTACCCGAAGCCTTACACTAAACCGTCACCTAATCCTAACCTGTACGCAAACACTAAACCGTACCCTAACACGTACGCTCACCCGAAACATTTGTCGTACACTAACCTGTACCCTAAACCGTCTCCGTCCCCCTCACCCTAACCCTAACCCTAACCCTAACACTTACCCGAAGCCTTACCCTAAACCGTCCCCTAATCCGAACCCGTATGCTAACACTAACCCGTGCCCTAACACGTACACTCAACCTGAACAGTTGTCGTACCCTAAACTGTACCCTAAACCGTCCCCATTCCGTAACCCTAACCCTAACCCTAAACCTAACCATAAAACTTACCCAAAGCCTTACACTAACCCGTTCCCTAATCCAAATCCATACGCTAACACTAACCCGTACCCTAATACATGCGCTCACACTAAACCGTTGTCGTACCCTAAACTGTACCCTAAAAAGTCACTGTCCCCTAATTCTAACCCTAACGCTAACCCTAACACTTACCCGAAGCCTTACACTAACCCGTCCCCTAATACTAACCCGTACGCTAACACTAACCCATACCCTAACATGTACGCTCACCCTAATCCATTGTCGTACCCTAACCTGTACCCTAAACCGTCCCCGTCCCCTAACCCTAACACTAAACCTAATCATTACCCGAAGCCTTACCCTAACCTGTCCCCTAATCCTAACCCGTACGCTAACGCTAACCAGTACCCTAACACGTACACTCACTCTAAACCGTTGTCGTACCCTAACCTGTACCCTAAAACGTCCCCATCCCCTAACCCTAACCCTAACCCTTACCCGAAGCCTTCCCCTAACCCGTCCCCTAATCCTAACCCGTACGCTAACACTAACCCATACCCTAACACGTATGCTCACCCTAAACCGTTGTCGTACCCTAACCTCTACCCTAAACCGTCCCCGTCCCCTAACCCTAACCCTAAACCTAACCCTAAACCTAACCCTTACCCGAAGCCTTACCCTAACCCGTCCCCTAATCCTAACCTGTACGCTAACACTAACCCGTACACTAACAAGTACACTCACCCTAAAACGTTGTCATACCCTAATCTGTACCCTAAACCGTCCCCTAACCCTAACCCTAAACCTAACCCTTACCCGAAGCCTTACCCTAACCCGTCCTCTAATTCTAAACCGTACGCTAACAGTAAACCGTGCCCTAACACGTACGCTCACCCTAAACCGTTGTCGTACCCTAACCTCTACCCTAAACCGTCCCCGTCCCCTAAACCTAACCCTAACCCTAACCCTAACCCTTAACCGGAGCCTTACACTAACCCGTCCCGTAATACTCAGCCGGACGCTAACTCTAACCCATACCCTAACACGTACGCTCACCCTAAACCGTTGTCGTACCCTAACCTGTATCCTAAACCATCCCCGTCCCCTAACCCTATCCCTAACACTAACCCTAACCCTTACCCGAATCCTTACCCTAACACGTCCCCTAATCTAAACTGTACGCTAACACTAACCCGTACCCTAACACGTACGCTCACCCTAACCATTGTCGTACCCTAACCTGTACCCTAAATCGTGCCCATCCCCTAACCCTTACCCGAAGCCTAACCCTAACTGTAAACCTTACCCGAAGCCTTACACTAACCCGTCACCTAAAACTAACCGTATGCTAACACTAATCCGTGCCCTAACACGTACGCTCACCCTAAAGCGTTGTCGTGCACTAACCTGTACCCTAAACCGTCCCCGTCCCCTAACACTAGCCCTAAACCTAACCCTAACACTAACCCTAAACCTTACCCGAAGCCTTACCCTAACCCGTCCCCTAATCCTAACCCGTACCCTAACACTAACCCGTACCCTAACACGTACGCTCACCCAAAACCGTTGTCGTACCCTAACCTGTACCCTAAACCGTCCCTGTCCCCTGACCCTAACCCTAACCCTAACCCTTACCTGAAGCCTTACACTAACCCGTCCCCTGAACGTAACCTGTACGCTAACACTAACCAGTACCCTAACACGTATGCTCACCCTAAACCTTTGTCGTACATTAACCTGTACCCTAAATCGTCCTTGTCCCCTAACCCTAACCCTAACCCTAACCCTAACCCTTACCCTAAGCCTTACCCTAACTCGTCCCCTAAACCTAACCCGTACGCTAACACTAACCCCTACCCTAACACGTACGCTCACCCTAAACCGGTTTCGAGCCTAACCTGTACCCCAAACCGTCCCTGTCCCCTAAACCTAACCCTAACCCTAACCCTAATCCTAACCCTTACCGGAAGCCTTACCCTAAACCGTTCCCTAATACTAACCCGTATGCTAACACTAACCCGTACCATAACACCTATGCTCACCATAAACCGTTGTCGTAACCTAACCTGTACCCTAAACCGTCCCTGTCCCCGTCCCCTAACACTAACCCTAACCTTAACCCTAACACTTACCCGAAGCTTTACCCTAACCCGTCACCTAATCCTAACCCGTACGCTAACACTAAACTGTACCCTAACCCGTACGCTCACCCTAAAACGTTGTTTTACCCTAACCTGTACCCTAAACCATCCCCGTCACCTAAGCCTAACCCGAATCCTAACCCTAACCCTAACCCTTACCCAAAGCCTTACCCTAACCCGTCCCCTAATCCTAACGTGTACGCTAACACTAACCTGTACCCTAACACGTACGCTCACCCTAAACCGTTGTCATACGCTAACCTGTACCCTAAAACTTCCCCGTCCCCTAACCCTAACCTTAACCATAACCCGAACCCTAACGCTTACCAGAAGCCTTACCCTAACCCGTCCCTAATCCTAACCCGTACGCTAACACTAACCCGTACCCTAACACATACGCTCAACCTAAACCTTTGTCGTACCCTAACCTGTACCCTAAACAATCCCTGTCCCCTAACCATAACCCTAACCCTACCTCTAAACCTAAACCTTACCCGAAGCCTTACCCTAACCCGTCCCCTAATCCTAACCCGTTAGCTAACACTAACTTGTACACTGACATGTACGCTCACCCTAAACCGCTGTCGTACCCTAACCTGTACCCTAAACCATCCCGGTCGCCTAACCCTAAACCTAACCCTAACCCTAACCCTAACCCTTACCCGAAGCCTTACCCTAACACGTCCCATAATCGTATCCCGTACGCTAACACTAACCCGTGCCCTAACACATACTCTCACACTAAACCGTTGTTGTAACCTAACCTGTACCCTAAACTGTCCCCTTCCCCTAATCCCTAACCCTAACCCTAATCCTAACCCTTACCCGAAGCCTTACCCTAACCTGCCCCCTAATCCTAACCCGTACGCTAACTCTAACCCGTACCGTAACACGTACGCTCACGCTAAATCTTTGTCATACACTAACCTGTACCCTAAACCGTCCGCGTCCCCGTCCTCTAAACCTAACCCTAACCCTAACCCTAACCCTTACCCGAAGCCTTACCCTAAACCGTCCCCTAATCCTAACCCATACGCTAACACTAACCCGTACCCTAACACTTACGCTCACCCTAAACCGTTGTTGTGCACTAACCTGTACCGTACACCGTCCTTTTCCCCGAACCCTAACCCTAACCCTAACCCTAACACTAACGCTTACCCGAAGCCTTACCCTAACCCGTCCCCTAATCCGAACCCGTAAGCTAACAATAATCCGTACACTAACACGTACGCTCACCCTAAATCTTTGTCGTACCCTAATCTGTACCCTAAACCGTCCACATCCCCTAACCCTAACCCTAAACCTAACCCTAACTCTAAACCTTACCTGAAGCCTTACCCTAAACCGTCCCCTAAACCGAACCCGTACCCTAACAATAACCCGTACACTAACACGTACGCTCACCCTAAACGGTTGTCGTACCCTAACCTGTACCCTAAACCGTCCCCGTCCCCGTCCCCTAACCCTAACCATAAGCCTAACCCTTACCCGAAGCCTTACCCTAACCCATCCCCTAATCCGAACCGTACGCTAACACTAACCCGTACCCTAACCGTACACTCACCCTAAACAGTTGTCGTACGCTAACCTGTATTCTAAACTGTCCCCGTCCCCGTCCCCTTACCCTAAACCTAACTCTAACACTAACCCTTACCCGAAGCCTTACCCTAAACCGTTCCATAATCCTAACCCGTACGCTAACACTAAACCATGCGCTACCACGTAGGCTCAGCCTAAACTGTTGTCATACACTAACCTGTACCCTAAACCGTCCCCGTCCCCGTCCCCGTCCCCTAACCCTAACCCTAACCCTTACCCAAAGCCTTACCCTAACCCGTCCCCTAATCATAAACCGTAGGCTAACACTAACCCGTACCCTAACACGCACACTCACCCTAAACCGTTTGCGTACACTAACCTGTACCCTAAACCGTCCCCGTCCCCTAAACCTAACCCTAACCCTAACCCAAACCCTTACCCAAAGCCTTACCCTAAACGGTCCCCTAATCCTAACCCGTACGCTAACACTAACAAGTACCCAAACACGTACGCTCACCATAAACCGTTGTCGTACCCTAACCTGTACCCTAAACTCTCCCCGTCCCCGTCCCCTAAACTTAACCCTAACCCTAACCCTTACCCAAAGCCTTACACTAACCCCTCCCCTAATCCTAACCCGTACGCTAACACTAAACCATACCCTAACACGTACACTCACCCTAAATCGTTGTTGTACCCTAACCTGTACCCTAAACCGTCCCCGTCCCCGTCCCCTAACCCTAAACCTAACCGTAAACTTAACCCTTACCCGAAGCCTTACCCTAACACGTCCCCTAATCATAACCCGTACGCTAACACTAACCCGTACCCTAACACGTATGCTCACCCAAAACCGTTGTCGTAACCTAACCTGTACCCTAAACCATCCCCGTCCCCTAACCCTAAGCCTAAACCTAACCCTAACCCTAACCCTTACCCGAAGCCTTACCCTAACCCGTCATCTAATCCTAACCCGTACGCTAACACTAACCCGTACCCTAACACGTACGCTCACCCTAAACCGTTATCTTACCCTATCCTGTACACTAAACTGTCCCCATCCCCTAACCCTAACCCTAACCCTCACCCTAACCCTTACCCAAAGCCTTACGCTAACCCGTCCCCTAATCCTAACCTGTACGCTAACACTAACCCGTACCCTAATACGTGCGCTCACCCTAAACCGTTGTCATACCCTAAACTGTACCCTAAACAGTCCCCGTGCCCTAACCCTAACCCTAACCCTAACCCAAACACTTACCCGAAGCCTTACCCTAACCCGTCCCCTAATGCTAATCCGTACGCTAACACTAACCCCTACCCTAACACATATGCTCACCCTAAACCGTTGTCGTACACTTACATGTACACTAAACCGTCCCCGTCCCCTAACCCTAACCCTAACCATGACCCTAACCATTACCCGAAGCCTTACCCTAAACCGTCCCCTAATACTAACCCGTATGCTAACACTAACCCATACCCTAACACGTAAGATCACCATAATCAATTGTCGTACAATAACCTGTACCCTAAACTGTCCCCGTCCCCTAACCCTATCACTAACCCTAATCCTAACCCTTACCCGAAGCCTTAACCTAACCCCTCTCCTACTCTAACATGTACGCTAACACTAACCCATACCCTAACACGTACGCTCACCCTGAACCGTTGTCGTACCCTAACCTGTACCCTAAACCGTCCCCGTGCCCTAACCCTAACCCTAACGCTAACCCTAACTCTAACACTTACCTGAAGCCTTACCCTAACCCGTCCCGTAATCCTAACCCGTACGCTAACACTAACCCGTACCCTAACACGTACGCTCACCCTAAAATCTTGTCGTACCCTAACCTGTACCCTAAATCGTCCCTGTCCCCTAACCCTAACCCTAACCCTAACCTTAAACCTTACCCGAAGCCTTACCCAAACCGGTCCCCTAAACCTAACCCGCACGCTAACACTAACCCGTGCCCTAACACGTACGCTCACCAGAAACATTTGTCGTACACTAAGCTGTACCCTAAACCGTCCCCATTACCTAACACTAACCCGAACCCTAACCATAACCCTAAACCTTACCCGAAGCCTTACCCTAACCCGTCCCCTAATCCTAACCGTACGCTAACACTAATCCGTGCCCTAACACGTACTCTCACCCTAAAGCGTTGTCGTACCCTAACCTGTACCCTAAACCGTTCCTGTCCCTGTACCCTAACCCTAACCCTAACCCAAACCCTAACCCTTACCCGAAGCCTTACACTAACCCATCCCATAATCCTAAACGCTACGCTAACACTAACCCGTGCCCTAACACGTACACTCACCCTAAACCGTTGTCGTACATTAACCTGTACTCTAAATCGTCCCTGTCCCCTAACCCTAACCCTAACCCTAATCCTTACCCGAAGCCTTACCCTAACTCGTCCCCTAATTCTAACCCGTATGCTAACACTAACCTGTATCCTAACACATACGCTCACCCTAAAACTTTGTCGTACACTAAGCTGTACCCTAAATCGTCCCCGTCCCCTAACCCTAAACCTAACCCTTACACAAAGCCTTACCCTAACCCGTCCCCTAATCCTAACCCGTACGCTAACACTAACCCGTAACCTAACCCGTATGCTCAACCTAAACCGTTCTCGTACACTAACCTGTACCCTAAACCGTCCCGTCCCCGTCCCCTAACCCTAGCCCTTACCCGAAACCTTACCCTAACATGTCCCCTATTCCTAACCCGTACGCTAACACTATCCCGTACCCTTACACGTACGCTCACCTTAAAACGTTGTCGTACACTAACCTGTAACCTAAACCGTCTCCGTCCCCTAACCCTAACCCTAACCCTAACCCTAACCCATACCCGGAGCCTTACCCTAACCTGTCCCCTAATCCTAACCCGTACGCTAACACTAGCCCTTGCCCTAACACGTACGCTCACCCTAAACCGTTGTCGTACCCTAACCTGTACCCTAAACCGTCCCTCTACCCTAACCCTAACCCTTATCCTAACCCTAAAGCTTACCCGAAGCCTTACCCTAACCCTTCCCATAATCCTAACTCGTACGCTAACACTAACCCATACCCTAACATGTACGCTCTCCCTAAACTGTTGTCGTACACTAAACTGTACCCTAAACCGTCCCTGTCCCTGACCATTAACCCTAACCCTAACCCTAACCCTAACCCTTACCCGACGCCTTACCCTAACCCGTCCCATAATCCTAACCCGTACGCTAACACTAACCCGTACCCTAACATGTACACTCACCCTAAACTGTTCTCGTACACTAACCTGTACCCTAAACCGTCCCTGTCCCCGACCCTTAACCCTAACCCTAACCCTAACCCTAACCCTTACCTGACGCCTTACCCTAACCCGTCACCAAATCCTAACCCGTACGCTAACACTAACCCGTACCCTAACACGCACGCTCACCCTAAACCGTTGTCGTACCCTAACATGTACCCTAAACCGTCCCCATCCCCTAACCCTAAACCTAAACCTAACCCTTACCCGAAGCCTTACCATAACCCGTCCTCTAATCCTAACCCATACGCTAACAGTAAACAGTGCCCTAACATGTACGCTGAACCTAAACCATTGTCCTACCCTAACCTGTACCCTAAACCGTCCCCCTCCCCTAACCCTAACCCTAACCCTAACCCTAACCCTTACACCAAGCCTTACCCTAACCCGTGCCCTAATCCTAACCCGTACGCTAACACTAACCCATACCCTAACACGTACGCTGACCCTAAACCGCTGTCGTACACTAACCTGTACCCTAAACCGTCCCCGTCCCCATCCCCGTCCCCTAACCCTAACCCTAAACCTAACCCTTACCCGAAGCCTTACCCTAACCCGTCCCCTAATCCTAACCCGTAAGCTAACACTAACCCGTGCCCTAAAACGTACGCACACCCTAAAGTGTGGTTGTACCCTAACCAGTACACTAAACCGTCCCCGTCCCCGTTCCCTAACCCTAACCCTAACCCAAACCCTAAGCCTTACCCGAAGCCTTACCCTAACCCGTCTCATAATCCTAAACGATACGCTAAAACTAACCCATGCCCTAACACATACGCTCACCCTAAACCGTTGTCGTACCCTAACCTGTACCCTAAGCCGTCCCCGTCCCCTAACCCTAACCCTAATCCTTACCCGAAGCCTTACACTAACCCGTCCCCTAATCCTAACCCATACGCTAACTCTAACCCGTATCCTAACACGTACGCTCACCCTAAACCATTCTCATACACTAACCTGTACCCTAAACCATCCCCGTCAACTAACCTTAACCCTAACCCTTATCCGAAGCCTTACCATAACCCGTCCTCTAATCCTAACCCCTACGCTAACTGTAAACTGTGCCCTAAAATGTACGCTCAACCTAAACCATTGTCCTACCCTAACTTGTACCCTAAACCGTCCCCGTCCCCTAACCCTAACCCTAAACCTAGCCCTAAACCTAAACCTTACCCCGAGCCTTACCCTAACCCGACCCTTAATCCTAACCCGTACGCTAACACTAACCCATACCCTAACACGCACGCTCACCCTAAATCTTTGTCGTACCCTAACATGTACCCTAAACCGTCCCCGTCCCCTAACCCTAACCCTAACCCTAACACTTACCCGAAGCATTACACTAACCCGTCCCCTAATCCTAATCCGTACGCTAACACTAACCCTTGTCCTAACACGTACCCTCACCCTAAACGGTTGTTGTACCCTAACCTGTACCCTAAACCGTCACCGTCCCCTAGCCGTAACCCTAACCCTAACCCTTACGCGAAGCCTTACCCTAACCCGTCCCCAATCCTAACCTGTACACTAACACTAACAAGTACCATAACACATACGCTCACCCTAAACTGTTGTCGTACACTAACCTGTAACCTAAACCGTCCCCGTCCCCTAACCCTAACCCTAACCCTAACCCTAACCCTAACCCTTACCCGAAGCCTTACCCTAATCTGTCCCCTAATCCTAACCCGTATGCTAACACTAACCCTTGCCCTAACACGTACACTCACCCTAAACCATTGTCGTACCCTAACCTGTACCCTGAACCGTCCCTGTACCCTAACCCTAACCCTAACTCTAACCCTAACCCTAACCCTAACACTTACCCGAAGCCTTACCCTAACCCGTCCCATAATCCTAACCCGTACGCTAACACTAACCCGTTCCCTAACACGTACGCTCACCCTAAACCGTTGACGTACCCTAACCTGTACCCTAAACCGTCCCTGTCCCCTAACCCTAACCCTAACCCTAACCCTTACCAGAAGCCTTACCCTAACCCGTCCCGTAATCCTAACCCGTACGCTAACACTAACCCGTACCCTAACACGTACGCTCACCCTAAAACCTTGTCGTACCCTAACCTGTACCCTAAATCGTCCCTGTCCCCTAAAGCTAACCCTAACCCTATCCTTAAACCTTACCCGAAGCCTTACCCTAACCGGTCCCCTAAACCTAACCCGTATGCTAACACTAACCTGTATCCTAACACATACGCTCACCCTAAAACTTTGTCGTACACTAAGCTGTACCCTAAATTGTCCCCGTCCCCTAACCCTAAACCTAACCCTTACACAAAGCCTTACCCTAACCCGTCCCCTAATCCTAACCCGTACGCTAACACTAACCCGTAACCCAACCCGTATGCTCAACCTAAACCGTTCTCGTACACTAACCTGTACCCTAAACCGTCCCGTCCCCGTCCCCTAACCCTAGCCCTTACCCGAAACCTTACCCTAACATGTCCCCTATTCCTAACCCGTACGCTAACACTATCCCGTACCCTTACACGTACGCTCACCTTAAAACGTTGTCGTACACTAACCTGTAACCTAAACCGTCTCCGTCCCCTAACCCTAACCCTAACCCTTACCCGGAGCCTTACCCTAACCTGTCCCCTAATCCTAACCCGTACGCTAACACTAACCCTTGCCCTAACACGTACACTCACCCTAAACCGTTGTCGTACCCTAAACCGTCCCTCTACCCTAACCCTAACCCTAACCCTTATCCTAACCCTAAAGCTTACCCGAAGCCTTAACCTAACCCGTCCCCTAATCCTAACCCGTATGCTAACACTAACCCGTCCCCTAACACGTAATCTCACCCTAAACCGTTGTCGTACCCTAACCTATACCCTAAACCGTCCCCGTCCCCGTCCCCTATCCCTAACCCTAAGCCTAACCCTGAAGCTTACCCGAAGCCTTACCCTAACCCGTCCCCTAATTCTAACCCGTACGGTAACACTAACCCGTACCCTAACACGTACGCTCACCCTAAACGGTTGTCGTACCCTAACCTGTACCCTAAACCGTGTCCATCCCCTAAACCTAACCCTAACCCTAACCCTAACCTTAACCCTTACCCGAAGCCTTACCCTAACCCGTCCCCTAATCCTAACCCGTACACTAACACTAACACGTACCCTAACACTTACGGTCACCCTGAACCATTGTCGTACCCTAAACTGTACCCTAAACCGTCCCCGTCCCCTAACCCTAACCCTAACCCTAACCCTAACCCTAACCCTTACCCGAAGCCTTATCCTAACCCGTCCCCTAATCCTAAACTGTACGCTGACACTAACACGTACCCTAACACGTACGATCACCCTAAACCGTTGTCGTAACCTAACCTGTACCCTAAACCGTCCCCGTCCCCGTCACCTAACCATAACGCTAAGCCTAACCCTGAAGCTTACCCGAAGCCTTACCCTAACCCGTCCCCAATCCTAACCCGTACTGTAACACTAACCCGTACCCTAACACGTACACTCACCCTAAACCGTTGTCGTACACTAAACTGTACCCTAAACCGTGTCCGTCCCCTAAACCTAACACTAAACCTAAACCTAACCCTAACCCTTACCCGAAGCCTTACCCTAACCCGTCCCCTAAACATAACCTGTACGCGAACACTAACACATACCCTAACACGTACGGTCACCCTGAACCGTTGTCGTACACTAAACTGTACCCTAAACCGTCCCCGTCCCTTAACCCTAACCCTAACCCTAACCCTAACCAAAACCCTAATCCTTACCCGAAGCCTTACCATAACCCGTCCCCTAATCCTAACCCATACATTAACACTAAACCGTAACCTAACACCTACGCTCACCCTAAACCGTTGTCGTACACTAACCTGTACCCTAAACCGTCCCTGTTCCCTACACCTAACCATAACCCTAACCCTAACACTAACCCTTACCCGAAGCCTTACCCTAACCCGTCCCCTAATCCTAAGCCGTACGCTAACACTAACCCGTACACTAACACGTATGATCACCCTAAACCGTTGTCGTACCCTTACTTGTAACCTAAACCGTCCCCGTCCCCTAACCCTAACCCTAACCCTAACCCTAACACTTACCCAAAGCCTTACCCTAACACATCAACTAAACCTAAATCGTACGCTAACACTAACCCATGCCCTAACACGTACGCTCACCCTAAACCGTTGTCGTACACTAACCTGTACCCTAAACTGTCCCTGTCCCCTAACCCTAACCCTAAGCCTAACCCTAACCATTACGCAAAGCCTTACCCTAACCCGTCCCCCAATCCTAACCCGTACGCTAACACTAACACGTACCCTAACACTTACGGTCACCCTGAACCATTGTCGTACCCTAAATTGTACCCTAAACCGTCCCCGTCCCTTAACCCTAACCCTAACCCTAACCCGAACCCTAACCCTAATCCTTACCCGAAGCCTTACCATAACCCGTCCCCTAATCCTAAACTGTACGCTAACACTAAACCGTAACCTATCACGTACGCTCACACTAAACTGTTGTCGTACCCTAACCTGTACCCTAAACCGTCCCTGGCCCCTAACCCTAACTCTAACACTAACCCTTACCCGAAGCCTAACACTAACCCGTCCACTAATCCTAAGCCGTGCGCTAACAATAACCCATAACCCAACATGTACGCTCAAACTAAACCGTTGTCGTACCCTAAACTGTCCCCATCCCCTAACCCTAACCCTAACCCTAACCCTTACCCGAAGCCTTACCCTAACCCGTCCCCTAATCCTAACCCGTATGCTAACACTAACCCGTACCCTAACACGTACGCTCACCCTAAAACGTTGTTGTACCCAAACTTTTGCCCTAAACCGTCCCCGTCCCCGTCCCCTAACCCTAACGCTAACCCTTACCCAAAGCCTTACCCTAACACGTCCCCTAATCCTAACCCGTACGCTAACACTAAACCGTACCTTAACACGTACGCTCACTCTAAACAGTTGTCGTACCCTAACCTGTACCCTAAACCATCCCCGTCCCCTAACCCTAACCCTAACCCTTACCCAAAGCCTTACCGTAATCTGTCCCCTAATCCTAACCAATATGCTAACACTAAGCCGTACCCTAACACGTATGCTCACCCTAAACCATTGTCGTACCCTAACCTGTACCCTAAACCATCCCCGTGCCCTAACCCTAACCCTATCCCTAACCCTAACCCTAACCCTAACCCTTACTCGAAGCCTTCCCATAACCCGTCCCCTAATGCTAACCCGTACGTTAACACTAAACCTTACCCTAACACGTACGCACACTCTAAACTGTTGTCATATCCTATCCTGTACCCTAAACCTTCCCCGTGCCCGTCCCCTAACCCTAACCCTAACCCTTACCCGAAGCGTTACCCTAACCTGTCCCCTAATCCTAACCCGAACGCTAACACTAACCCATGCCCTAACACATACGCTCACCCTAAAGCGTTGTCGTTCCCTAACCTGTACCCTAAACCGTCCCCGTCCCCTAACCCTAACACTAACCCTAATACTAACCCTTACCCGAAGCCTTCCGTTAACCCGCCCCCTAATCCTAACCCGTACGCTAACCCTAACCCGTACCCTAACACGTACGCTCACACTAAACCGTTGTCGTACCCTAAACTGTACCCTGAACCGTCCCCATCCCCAAACCCTAACCCTAACCCTTACCCGAAGCCTTACACTAACCTGTCCCCTAATCCTAACCCGTACGCTAACACTAACCCGTACCCTAACACATAGGCTCACTCTAAACCGTTCTCGTACACTAACCTGTACCCTAAACCGTCCCCATCCCCTAACCCTAACCCTAACCCTTACCCGGAGCCTTACCCTAACCTGTCCTCTAATCCTAAACCGTACGCTAACACTAACCCGTACCCTAACATGTTCGCTCACCCTAAACCGTTATCTTAACCTAAGCTGTACCCTAAACAGTCGCCGTCGCCTAAACATAACCGTAACCCTAACCCTAACACTAACACTTACCCGAAGGCTTACCCTAACCCGTCCCCTAATCCTAAACCGTACGCTAACACTAACCCGTACCCTAACACGTACGCTCACCCTAAACCGTTGTCGTAGCCTAACCTGTACCCTAAACCCTCCCCATGCCCTAACACTTACCCTAAACCTAACCCTAACCCTAACCCTTACCCGAAGCCTTACCCTAACCCATCACCTAATCGGAACCCGTACGCTAACACTAACCAATACCCTATCACGTACGCTCACCCTAAACCGTTGTTGTACCCTAACCTGTACCCTAAACCCTCCCCATCCCCTAACCCTAACCCTAACCCTAACCCTAACGCTTACCCGAAGCCTTACCCTAACCCGTCCCCTAATACTAACCAGTACGCTAACACTAACCCGTACCCTAACACGTACGCTCACCCTAAACCGTTGACGTACCCTAACCTGTACCCTAAACCTTCCCCGTCCCCTAACCCTAACCCTAACCCTAACCCTTACCAGAAGCCTTACCTTAACCCGTCCCCAATCCTAACCCGTACGCTAACACTAACAAGTACCCTAACACATACGCTCACCCTAAACTGTTGTCGTACACTAACCTGTAACCTAAACCGTCCCCGTCCCCTAACCCTAACTCTAAGCCTAACCCTAACCCTAACCCTTACCCGAAGCCTTACCCTAATCTGTCCCCTAATCCTAACCCGTATGCTAACACTAACCCTTGCCCTAACACGTACACTCACCCTAAACCATTGTCGTACCCTAACCTGTACCCTGAACCGTCCCTGTACCCTAACCTTAACCCTAACTCTAACCCTAACCCTAACCCTAACACTTACCCGAAGCCTTACCCTAACCCGTCCCATAATCCTAACCCGTACGCTAACACTAACCCGTACCCTAACACGTACGCTCACCCTAAACCGTTGACGTACCCTAACCTGTACCCTAAACCGTCCCCGTCCCCTAACCCTAACCCTAACCCTAACCCTTACCAGAAGCCTTACCCTAACCCGTCCCGTAATCCTAACCCGTACGCTAACAGTAACCCGTACCCTAACACGTACGCTCACCCTAAAACCTTGTCGTACCCTAACCTGTACCCTAAAACGTCCCTGTCCCCTAACCCTAACCCTAACCCTAACCTTAAACCTTACCCGACGCCTTACCCTAACCCGTCCCATAATCCTAACCCGTACGCTAACACTAACCCGTACCCTAACATGTACGCTCACCCTAAACTGTTATCGTACCCTAACCTGTACCCTAAACCGTCCCTGTCCCCGACCCTTAACCCTAACCCTTACTTGACGCCTTACCCTAACCCGTCCCCAAATCCTAACCCGTACGCTAACACTAACCCGTACCCTAACAGGCACGCTCACCCTAAACCGTTGTCGTACCGTAACATGTACCCTAAACCGTCCCCGTCCCCTAACCCTAACCCTAACCCTAAACCTAAACCTAACCCTTACCCGAAACCTTACCATAACCCGTCCTCTAATCCTAACCCGTACGCTAACAGTAAACTGTGCCCTAACATGTACGCTGAACCTAAACCATTGTCCTACCCTAACCTGTACCCTAAACCGTCCCACTCCCCTAACCCTAACCCTAACCCTAACCCTAACCCTTACACCAAGCCTTACCCTAACCCGTGCCCTAATCCTAACCCGTACGCTAACACTAACCCATACCCTAACACGTACGCTCACCCTAAACCGCTGTCGTACACTAACCTGTACCCTAAACCGTCCCCGTACCCGTCCCCGTCCCCGTCCCCTAACCCTAAACCTAACCCTTACCCGAAGCCTTACCCTAACCCGTCCCCTAATCCTAACCCGTACGCTAACACTAACCCGTGCCCTAACACGTACGCTCACCCTAAAGTGTGGTTGTACCCTAACCAGTACACTAAACCGTCCCCGTCCCCGTTTCCTAACCCTAACCCTAACCCAAACCCTAAGCCTTACCCGAAGCCTTACCCTAACCCGTCTCATAATCCTAACCGATACGTTAAAACTAACCCATGCCCTAACACATACGCTCACCCTAAACCGTTGTCATACCCTAACCTGTACCCTAAACCGTCCCCGTCCCCTAACCCTAACCCTAATCCTTACCCGAAGCCTTACACTAACCCGTCCCCTAATCCTAACCCATACGCTAACTCTAACCCGTATCCTAACACGTACGCTCACCCTAAACCATTCTCATACACTAACCTGTACCCTAAACCATCCCCGTCAACTAACCTTAACCCTAACCCTTACCCGAAGCCTTACCATAACCCGTCCTCTAATCCTAACCCGTACGCTAACAGTAAACTGTGCCCTAAAATGTACACTCAACCTAAACCATTGTCCTACCCTAACTTGTACCCTAAACCGTCCCCGTCCCCTAACCCTAACCCTAAACCTAGCCCTAAACCTAAACCTTACCGCAAGCCTTACCCTAACCCGACCCTTAATCCTAACCCGTACGCTAACACTAACCCATACCCTAACACGCACGCTCACCCTAAATCTTTGTCGTACCCTAACATGTACCCTAAACCGTCCCCGTCCCCTAACCCTAACCCTTACCCTAACCCTAACACTTACCCGAAGCATTACACTAACCCTTCCCGTAATCCTAATCCGTACGCTAACACTAACTCGTGTCCTAACACGTACCCTCACCCTAAACCGTTGTCGTACCCTAACCTGTACCCTAAACCGTCACCGTCCCCTAGCCCTAACCCTAACCCTAACCCTTACGTGAAGCCTTACCCTAACCCGTCCCCAATCCTAACCCGTACGCTAACACTAACAAGTACCCTAACACATACGCTCACCCTAAAATGTTGTCGTACACTAACCTGTAACCTAAACCATCCCCGTCCCCTAAACCTAACCCTAACCCTAACCCTAACCCTAACCCTTACCCGAAGCCTTACCCTAATCTGTCCCCTAATCCTAACCCATATGCTAACACTAACCCTTGCCCTAACACGTACACTCACCCTAAACCATTGTCGTACCCTAACCTGTACCCTGAACCGTCCCTGTACCCTAACCCTAACCCTAACTCTAACCCTAACCCTAACCCTAACACTTACCCGAAGCCTTACCCTAACCCGTCCCATAATCCTAACCCGTACGCTAACACTAACCCGTACCCTAACACGTACGCTCACCCTTAATCGTTTTCGTACCCTAACCTGTACCCTAAACCATCCCCGTCCCCTAACCCTAACCCTAACACTATCCCTAACCCTTACCCGAAGCCTTACCCTAACTCGGCCCCCAATTCTAAACCATACGCTAACACTAACCCGTACAATAACACGTACGGTCACCCTAAAACTTTGTCGTACCCTAACCTGTACCCTAAGTCCTCCCCTTCCCCTAAGCCTAACCCTAACCCTAATACTTACCCGAAGCCTTACCCTAAACCGTCCCCTAATCCTAACCCGTACGCTAACACTAACCGGTGCCCTAAAACGAATGCTCACCCTAAACCGCTGTCGTACAATAACCTGTACCCTAAACCGTCCCCGTCCCCGTCCCCTAACCCTAACCCTAAACCTAACCCTTACCCGAAGCCTTACCCTAACCCGTCCCCTAATCCTAACCCGTACGCTAACACTAACCCGTGCCCTAACAGGTACGCTCACCCTAAAGCGTGGTCGTACCCTAACCTGTACACTAAACCGTCCCCGTCCCCGTTCCCTAACCCTAACCCTATCCCAAACCCTACCCCTTACCCGAAGCCTTACCCTAACCCGTCCCATAATCCTAAATAATACGCTAAAACTACCCTATGCCCTAACACATACGCTCACCCTAAACCGTTGTCGTACCCTAACCTGTACCCTAAACCGTCCCTGTAGCCTAACCCTAACCCTAACCCTAACCCTTACCCGAAGCCTTACCCTAACACGTCCCATAATCCTACTCCGTACGCTAACACTAACCCGTACCCTAACACGTACGCTCACCCTAAACCGTTGTCGTACCATAACCTGTACCCTAAACCGTCTCCGTCCCCGTCCCCTAAACTTAACCCTAAACCTCACCCTTACCCGTAGCCTTACCCTAACCCGTCCCCTATTCCTAACCTATACGCTAACTCTAACCCGTACCCTAACATGTACGCTCACCCTAAAGAGTTGTCGTACACTAACCTCTACCCTAAACCTTCCCCGTCCCCGTCCCCTAACCCTAACCCTAACCCTAACCCTTACCCGAAGCCTTACCCTAACAAGTCCCCAATCCTAACCCGTACGCTAACACTAACACATACCCTAACACGTACGCTCACCCTAAACCGTTGTCGTACCCTAACCTATACCCTAAACAGTCCCCGTACCCTAACCCTAACCCTAACCCTAACCCTTACCCGAAGCCTTACCCTAACCCGTCCCCTAATCCTAACCTGTACGCTAACACTAAACCTTACCCTACCACGTACGCACACTCTAAACTGTTGTCATATCCTATCCTGTACGCTAAAACTTTCCCGTGCCCGTCCCCTAACCCTAACCCTAACCCTTACCCGAAGCCTTACCCTAACCTGTCCCCTAATCCTAACCCGTACGCTAACACTAACCCTTACCCTAACACGTACGCACACCCTAAACTGTTGTCAAATCCTATCCTGTACCCTAAACCTTCCCCGTTCCTGTCCCCTAACCCTAACCCTAACCCTTACCCGAAGCCTTACCCTAACCTGTCCCCTAATCCTAACCCGTACGCTAACACTAACCCGTGCCCTAACACATACGCTCACCCTAAAGCGTTGTCGTACACTAACCTGTACCCTAAACCGTCCCCGTCCCCTAACCCTAACACTAACCCTAATACTAACCCTTACCCGAAGCCTTCCGTTAACCCGCCCCCTAATCCTAACCCGTACGCTAACCCTAACCCATACCCTAACACGTACGCTCACCCTAAACCGTTGTCGTACCCTAAACTGTACCCTGAACCGTCCCCATCCCCAAACCCTAACCCTAACCCTTACCCGAAGCCTTACACTAACCTGTCCCCTAATCCTAACCCGTACGCTAACACTAACCCGTACCCTAACACATAGGCTCACTCTAAACCGTTCTCGTACACTAACCTGTACCCTAAACCGTCCCCATCCCCTAACCCTAACCCTAACCCTTACCCGGAGCCTTATCCTAACCCGTCCTCTAATCCTAAACCGTACGCTAACACTAACCCGTACCCTAACATGTTCGCTCACCGTAAACCGTTATCTTAACCTAAGCTGTACCCTAAACAGTCCCCGTCGCCTAAACATAACCGTAACCATAACCCTAACACTTACCCGAATCCTTACCCTAACCCATCCTCTAATCCTAACCTGTACGCTAACAGTAAACTGTGCCCTAACATGTACCCTCACCCTAAACCGTTGTCCTACCCTAACCTGTACCCTAAACCGTCCCCGTCCCTAACCGTAACCCTAACACATACCCGAAGCCTTACCCTAACCCGTGTCCTAATCCTAACCCGTACGTTAACACTAACCCGTACCCTAACACGTACGCTCACCCTAAACCGTTGTCGTACCCCAACCTGTACCCTAAACCGTCCCTGTCCCCTAACCCTAACCCTAACCCTAAACCAAAACCTAACCTTTACCCGAAGTTTTACCCTAACCCATCCCATAATCCTATCCCGTACGCTAACCCTAACCCGTACCCTACCACGTACGCTCACCCTAAACCGTTGTCGTACCCTAACCTGTACCCTAAACCGTCCCCATCCCCTAACAGTAACCCTAAACCTAACCCTAACCCTAACCCTTACCCGAAGCCTTACCCTAACCCGTCCCTTAATCCTAACCCGTACGCTAACACTAAACCGAGTCCTAACACGTACGCTCACCCTAAAACTTTGTCGTACCCTAACCTGTACCCTAAACCGTCCCCATCTCGTAACCCTTACCCTAACCCTAACAATTACCCGAATCCTTAACCTAACCCGTCCTCTAATCCTAACACGTACGCTCACAGTAAACCGTGCCCTAACACATACGCTCACCCTAAACCGTTGTCGTACCCTAACCTGTACCCTAAACCGTCCCCGTTCCCTAACCCTAACCCTAACCATAACCCTTACCCGAAGCCTTACCCTAACCCCTCCCCTGATCCTATCACGTACGCTAACACTAACCCATACCCTATCACGTACGCTCACCCTAAACATTTGTCGTACACTAACCTGTACCCTAAACCGTCCCCGTCCCTTAACCCTAACCGTAACCCTAACCCTAACCCTAACCCTAACGCTTACCCGAAGCCTTACCCTAACGCGTCCCCTAATACTAACCAGTACGCTAACACTAACCTGTACCCTAACACGTACGCTCACCCTAAATCGTTGACGTACCCTAACCTGTACCCTAAACCGTCCCCGTCCCCTAACCCTAACCCTAAACCTAGCCCTAAACCTAAACCTTACCCCAAGCCTTACCCTAACCCGACCCTTAATCCTAACCCGTACGCTTACACTAACCCATACCCTAACACGCACGCTCACCCTAAATCTTTGTCGTACCCTAACATGTTCCCTAAACCGTCCCCGTACCCTAACCCTAACCCTAACCCTAACCCTAACACTTACCCGAAGCATTACACTAACCGGTCCCCTAATCCTAATCCGTACGCTAACACTAACCCGTGTCCTAACACGTACCCTCACCCTAAACCGTTTTCGTACCCTAACCTGTACCCTAAACCGTCACCGTCCCCTAGCCCTAACCCTAACCCTAACCCTTACGCGAAGCCTTACCCTAACCCGTCCCCAATCCTAACCCGTACGTTAACACTAACAAGTACCCTAACACATACGCTCACCCTAAACTGTTGTCGTACACTAACCTGTAACCTAATCCGTCCCCGTCCCCTAACCCTAACCCTAACCCTAACCCTAACCCTTACCCGAAGCCTTACCCTAATCTGTCCCCTAATCCTAACCCGTATGCTAACACTAACCCTTGCCCTAACACGTACACTCACCCTAAACCATTGTCGTACCCTAACCTGTACCCTGAACCGTCCCTGTACCCTAACCCTAACCCTAACTCTAACCCTAACCCTAACCCTAACACTTACCCGAAGCCTTACCCTAACCCGTCCCATAATCCTAACCCGTACGCTAACACTAACCAGTACCCTAACACGTATGCTCACCCTAAATCGATTTTGTACCCTAACCTGTACCCTAAACCATCCCCGTCCCCTAACCCTAACCCTAACACTATCCCTAACCCTTACCCGAAGCCTTACCCTAACTCGGCCCCCAATTCTAAACCATAAGCTAACACTAACCCGTACCCTAACACGTACGCTAACCCTAAAATTTTGTCGTACCCTAACCTGTACCCTAAGTCGTCCCCTTCCCCTAAGCCTAACCCTAACCCTAATACTTACCCGAAGCCTTACCCTAAACCGTCCCCTAATCCTAACCCTTACGCTAACACTAACCCGTGCCCTAAAACGAATGCTCACCCTAAACCGCTGTCGTACACTAACCTGTACCCTAAACCGTCCCCGTCCCCTAACCCTAACCCTAACCCTAAACCTAACCCTTACCCGAAGCCTTACCCTAACCCGTCCCCTAATCCTAACCCGTACGCTAACACTAACCCGTGCCCTAACAGGTACGCTCACCCTAAAGCGTGGTCATACCCTAACCTGTACACTAAACCGTCCCCATCCCCGTTCCCTAACCCTAACCCTATCCCAAACCCTACCCCTTACCCAAAGCCTTACCCTAACCCGTCCCATAATCCTAAATAATACGCTAAAACTACCCCATGCCCTAACACATACGCTCACCCTAAACCGTTGTCGTACCCTGACCTATACACTAAACCGTCCCTGTAGCCTAACCCTAACCCTAACCCTAACCCTAACCCTTACCCGAAGCCTTACCCTAACCCGTCCCATAATCCTACTCCGTACGCTAACACTAACCCGTACCCTAACACGTACGCTCACCCTAAACCGTTGTCGTACCATAACCTGTACCCTAAACTGTCCCCGTCCCCGTCCCCTAAACATAACCCTAAACCTCACCCTTACCCGTAGCCTTCCCCTAACCCGTCCCCTATTCCTAACCTATACGCTAACTCTAACCCGTACCCTAACATGTACGCTCACCCTAAAGAGTTGTCGTACACTAACCTCTACCCTAAACCGTCCCCGTCCCCGTCCCCTAACCCTAACCCTAACCCTAACCCTTACCCGAAGCCTTACCCTAACAAGTCCCCAATCCTAACCCGTACGCTAACACTAACACATACCCTAACAAGTACGCTCACCCTAAACCGTTGTCGTACCCTAACCTATACCCTAAACAGTCCCCGTACCCTAACCCTAACCCTAACCCAAACCCTTACCCGAAGCCTTACCCTAACCCGTCCCCTAATCCTAACCCGTACGCTAACACTAAACCTTACCCTAACACGTACGCACACTCTAAACTGTTGTCATATCCTATCCTGTACCCTAAACCTTCCCCGTGCCCGTCCCCTAACCCTAACCCTTACCCGAAGCCTTACCCTAACCTGTCCCCTAATCCTAACCCGTACGCTAACACTAACCCTTACCCTAACACGTACACACACCCTAAACTGTTGTCAAATCCTATCCTGTACCCTAAACCTTCCCCGTGCCCGTCCCCTAAACCTAACCCTTACCAGAAGCCTTACCCTAACCCGTCCCGTAATCCTAACCCGTACGCTAACACTAACCCGTACCCTAACATATACGCTCACCCTAAAACCTTGTCGTACCCTAACCTGTACCCTAAATCGTCCCTGTCCCCTAACCCTAACCCTAACCCTAACCTTAAACCTTACCCGACGCCTTACCCTAACCCGTCCCATAATCCTAACCCGTACGCTAACACTAACCCGTACCCTAACATGTACGCTCACCCTAAAACCTTGTCGTACCCTAACCTGTACCCTAAATCGTCCCTGTCCCCTAACCCTAACCCTAACCCTAACCTTAAACCTTACCCGACGCCTTACCCTAACCCGTCCCATAATCCTAACCCGTACGCTAACACTAACCCGTACCCTAACATGTACGCTCACCCTAAACTGTTATCGTACCCTAACCTGTACCCTAAACCGTCCCTGTCCCCGACCATTAACCCTAACCCTAACCCTAACCCTTACTTGACGCCTTACCCTAACCCGTCCCCAAATCCTAACCCGTATGCTAACACTAACCCGTACCCTAACACGCACGCTCACCCTAAACCGTTGTCGTACACTAACATGTACCCTAAACCGTCCCCGTCCCCTAACCCTAACCCTAACCCTAAACCTAAACCTAACCCTTACCCGAAGCCTTACCATAACCCGTCCTCTAATCCTAACCCGTACGCTAACAGTAAACTGTGCCCTAACATGTACGCTGAATCTAAACCAATGTCCTACCCTAACCTGTACCCTAAACCATCCCACTCCCCTAACCCTAACCCTAACCCTAACCCTAACCCTTACACCAAGCCTTACCCTAACCCGTGCCCTAATCCTAACCCGTACGCTAACACTAACCCATACCCTAACACGTACGCTCACCCTAAACCGCTGTCGTACACTAACCTGTACCCTAAACCGTCCCCGTCCCCGTCCCCGTCCACTAACCCTAATCCTAAACCTAACCCTTACCCGAAGCCTTACCCTAACCCGTCCCCTAATCCTAAACCATACGCTAACACTAACCCGTGCCCTAACACGTACGCTCACCCTAAAGTGTGGTTGTACCCTAACCAGTACACTAAACCGTCCCCGTCCCCGTTCCCTAACCCTAACCCTAACCCAAACCCTAAGCCTTACCCGAAGCCTTACCCTAACCCGTCTCATAATCCTAACCGATACGCTAAAACTAACCCATGCCCTAACACATACGCTCAACCTAAACCGTTGTCATACCCTAACCTGTACCCTAAACCGTCCCCGTCCCCTAAACCTAACCCTAATCCTTATGCGAAGCCTTACACTAACCCGTCCCCTAATCCTAACCCATACGCTAACTCTAACCCGTATCCTAACACGTACGCTCACCCTAAACCATTCTCATACACTAACCTGTACCCTAAACCATCCCCTTCAACTAACCTTAACCCTAACCCTTACCCGAAGCCTTACCATAACCCGTCCTCTAATCCTAACCTGTACGGTAACAGTAAACTGTGCCCTAAAATGTACACTCAACCTAAACCATTGTCCTACCCTAACTTGTACCCTAAACCGTCCCCGTCCCCTAACCCTAACCCTAAACCTAGCCCTAAACCTAAACCTTACCCCAAGCCGTAACCTAACCCGACCCTTAATCCTAACCCGTACGCTAACACTAACCCATACCCTAACACGCACGCTCACCCTAAATCTTTGTCGTACCCTAACATGTACCCTAAACCGTCCCCGTCCCCTAACCCTAACCCTAACCCTAACCCTAACACTTACCCGAAGCATTACACTAACCCGTCACCTAATCCTAATCCGTACGCTAACACTAACCCGTGTCCTAACACGTACCCTCACCCTAAACCGTTGTCGTACCTAACCTGTACCCTAAACCGTCAACGTCCCCTAGCCCTAACCCTAACCCTAACCCTTATGCGAAGCCTTACCCTAACCCGTCCCCAATCCTAACCCGTACGCTAACACTAACAAGTACCCTAACACATACGCTCACCCTAAACTGTTGTCGTACACTAACCTGTAACCTAAACCGTCCCCGTCCCCTAACCCTAACCCTAACCCTAACCCTAACCCTAATCCTTACCCGAAGCCTTACCCTAATCTGTCCCCTAATCCTAACCCGTATGCTAACACTAACCCTTGCCCTAACACGTACACTCACCCTAAACCATTGTCGTACCCTAACCTGTACCCTGAACCGTCCCTGTACCCTAACCCTAACCCTAACTCTAACCCTAACCCTAACCCTAACACTTACCCGAAGCCTTACCCTAACCCGTCCCATAATCCTAACCCGTACGCTAACACTAACCCGTACCCTAACACGTACGCTCACCCTAAACCGTTGACGTACCCTAACCTGTACCTTAAACCGTCCCCGTCCCCTAACCCTAACCCTAACCCTAACCCTTACCAGAAGCCTTACCCTAACCCGTCCCGTAATCCTAACCCGTACGCTAACACTAACCCGTACCCTAACACGTACGCTCACCCTAAAACCTTGTCGTACCCTAACCTGTACCCTAAATCGTCCCTGTCCCCTAACCCTAACCCTAACCCTAACCTTAAACCTTACCCGAAGCCTTACCCTAACCGGTCCCCTAAACCTAACCCGCACGCTAACACTAACCCATGCCCTAACACGTACGCTCACCCGAAACATTTGTCGTACACTAAGCTGTACCCTAAACCGTCCCCATTACCTAACACTAACCCGAACCCTAACCATAACCCTAAACCTTACCCGAAGCCTTACCCTAACCCGTCCCCTAATCCTAACCGTACGCTAACACTAACCCGTGCCCTAACACGTACGCTCACCCTAAAGCGTTGTCGTACCCTAACCTGTACCCTAAACCGTTCCTGTCCCTGTTCCCTAACCCTAACCCTAACCCAAACCCTAACCCTTACCCGAAGCCTTACACTAACCCATCCCAAAATCCTAAACGCTACGCTAACACTAACCCGTGCCCTAACACGTACGCTCACCCTAAACCGTTGTCGTACATTAACCTGTACCCTAAATCGTCCCTGTCCCCTAACACTAACCCTAACCCTAATCCTTACCCGAAGCCTTACCCTAACTCGTCCCCTAATTCTAACCCGTATGCTAACACTAACCTGTATCCTAACACATACGCTCACCCTAAAACTTTGTCGTACACTAAGCTGTACCCTAAATTGTCCCCGTCCCCTAACCCTAAACCTAACCCTTACACAAAGCCTTACCCTAACCCGTCCCCTAATCCTAACCCGTACGCTAACACTAACCCGTAACCCAACCCGTATGCTCAACCTAAACCGTTCTCGTACACTAACCTGTACCCTAAACCGTCCCGTCCCCGTCCCCTAACCCTAGCCCTTACCCGAAACCTTACCCTAACATGTCCCCTATTCCTAACCCGTACGCTAACACTATCCCGTACCCTTACACGTACGCTCACCTTAAAACGTTGTCGTACACTAACCTGTAACCTAAACCGTCTCCGTCCCCTAACCCTAACCCTAAACCTAGCCCTAAACCTAAACCTTACCCCAAGCCTTACCCTAACCCGACCCTTAATCCTAACCCGTACGCTAACACTAACCCATACCCTAACACGCACGCTCACCCTAAATCTTTGTCGTACCCTAACATGTACCCTAAACCGTCCCCGTCCCATAACCCTAACCCTAACCCTAACCCTAACACTTACCCGAAGCATTACACTAACCTGTCCCCTAATCCTAATCCGTACGCTAACACTAACCCGTGTCCTAACACGTACCCTCACCCTAAACCGTTGTCCTACCCTAACCTGTACCCTAAACCGTCACCGTCCCCTAGCCCTAACCCTAACCCTAACCCTTACGCGAAGCCTTACCCTAACCCGTCCCCAATCCTAACCCGTACGCTAACACTAACAAGTACCCTAACACATACGCTCACCCTAAACTGTTGTCGTACACTAACCTGTAACCTAAACCGTCCTCGTCCCCTAACCCTAACCCTAACCCTAACCCTAACCCTAACCCTAACCCTAACCCTTACCCGAAGCCTTACCCTAATCTGTCCCCTAATCCTAACCCGTATGCTAACACTAACCCTTGCCCTAACACGTACACTCACCCTAAACCATTGTCGTACCCTAACCTTTACCCTGAACCGTCCCTGTACCCTAACCCTAACCCTAACTCTAACCCTAACCCTAACCCTAACACTTACCCGAAGCCTTACCCTAACCCGTCCCATAATCCTAACCCGTACGCTAACACTAACCCGTACCCTAACACGTACGCTCACCCTAAATCGTTTTCGTACCCTAACCTGTACCCTAAACCATCCCCGTCCCCTAACCCTAACCCTAACACTATCCCTAACCCTTACCCGAAGCCTTACCCTAACTCGGCCCCCAATTCTAAACCATACGCTAACACTAACCCGTACCCTAACACGTACGCTCACCCTAAAACTTTGTCGTACCCTAACCTGTACCCTAAGTCGTCCCCTTCCCCTAACCCTAACCCTAAACCTAACCCTTACCCGAAGCCTTACCCTAACCCGTCCCCTAATCCTAACCCGTACGCTAACACTAACCCGTGCCCTAACAGGTACGCTCAACCTAAAGCGTGGTCGTACCCTAACCTGTACACTAAACCGTCCCCGTCCCCGTTCCCTAACCCTAACCCTATCCCAAACCCTACCCCTTACCCGAAGCCTTACCCTAACCCGTCCCATAATCCTAAATAATACGCTAAAACTACCCCATGCCCTAACACATACGCTCACCCTAAACCGTTGTCGTACCCTAACCTGTACCCTAAACCGTCCCTGTAGCCTAACCCTAACCCTAACCGTAACCCTAACCCTTACCCGAAGCCTTACCCTAAACCGTCCCCTAATCCTAACCCGTACGCTAACACTAACCCGTACCCTAACACGTACGCTCACCCTAAACCGTTGTCGTACCATAACCTGTACCTAAACCGTCCCCGTCCCCGTCCCCTAAACTTAACCCTAAACCTCACCCTTACCCGTAGCCTTACCCTAACCCGTCCCCTATTCCTAACCTATACGCTAACTCTAACCCGTACCCTAACATGTACGCTCACCCTAAAGAGTTGTCGTACACTAACCTCTACCCTAAACCGTCCCCGGCCCCGTCCCCTAACCCTAACCCTAACCCTAACCCTTACCCGAAGCCTTACCCTAACAAGTCACCAATCCTAACCCGTACGCTAACACTAACACATACCCTAACACGTACGCTCACCCTAAACCGTTGTCGTACCCTAGCCTATACCCTAAACAGTCCCCGTACCCTAACCCTAACCCTAACCCTAACCCTTACCCGAAGCCTTACCCTAACCCGTCCCCTAATCCTAACCCGTACGCTAACACTAAACCTTACCCTAACACGTACGCACACTCTAAACTGTTGTCATATCCTATCCTGTACCCTAAACCTTCCCCGTGCCCGTCCCCTAACCCTAACCCTAACCCTTACCCGAAGCGTTACCCTAACCTGTCCCCTAATCCTAACCCGAACGCTAACACTAACCCATGCCCTAACACATACGCTCACCCTAAAGCGTTGTCGTTCCCTAACCTGTACCCTAAACCGTCCCCGTCCCCTAACCCTAACACTAACCCTAAAACTAACCCTTACCCGAAGCCTTCCGTTAACCCGCCCCCTAATCCTAACCCGTACGCTAACCCTAACCCGTACCCTAACACGTACGCTCACACTAAACCGTTGTCGTACCCTAAACTGTACCCTGAACCGTCCCCATCCCCAAACCCTAACCCTAACCCTTACCCGAAGCCTTACACTAACCTGTCCCCTAATCCTAACCCGTACGCTAACACTAACCCGTACCCTAACACATAGGCTCACTCTAAACCGTTCTCGTACACTAACCTGTACCCTAAACCGTCCCCATCCCCTAACCCTAACCCTAACCCTTACCCGGAGCCTTACCCTAACCTGTCCTCTAATCCTAAACCGTACGCTAACACTAACCCGTACCCTAACATGTTCGCTCACCCTAAACCGTTATCTTAACCTAAGCTGTACCCTAAACAGTCGCCGTCGCCTAAACATAACCGTAACCCTAACCCTAACACTAACACTTACCCGAAGGCTTACCCTAACCCGTCCCCTAATCCTAAACCGTACGCTAACACTAACCCGTACCCTAACACGTACGCTCACCCTAAACCGTTGTCGTAGCCTAACCTGTACCCTAAACCCTCCCCATGCCCTAACACTTACCCTAAACCTAACCCTAACCCTAACCCTTACCCGAAGCCTTACCCTAACCCATCACCTAATCGGAACCCGTACGCTAACACTAACCAATACCCTATCACGTACGCTCACCCTAAACCGTTGTTGTACCCTAACCTGTACCCTAAACCCTCCCCATCCCCTAACCCTAACCCTAAACCTAACCCTAAACCTAACCCTTACCCGAAGCTTATCCTAACCCGTCCCCAAATCCTAACCCGTTCGCTAACTCTAACACATACCCTACCACGTACGCTCACCCTAAAGCATTGTTGTACCCTAACGTGTACCCTAAACCGTTCCCGTGCCCTAACCCTAACCCTAACCCTAACCCAAACCCTAACCCTTACCCGGAGCCTTACCCTAACCCGTCCCCTAATCCTAACCCGTACGCTAACACTAACCTGTGCCCTAACACGTACGCTCAACCTAAACCATTGTCGTACACTAACCTGTACCCTAAACCGTCCCCTAACCCTAACCCTAACCCTAACCCTAAACCTAACCCTTACCCGAAGCCTTACCCTAACCCGTCCCCTAATCCTAACCCGTACGCTAACACTAACCCGTGCCCTAACAGGTACGCTCACCCTAAAGCGTGGTCATACCCTAACCTGTACACTAAACTGTCCCCATCCCCGTTCCCTAACCCTAACCCTATCCCAAACCCTACCCCTTACCCAAAGCCTTACCCTAACCCGTCCCATAATCCTAAATAATACGCTAAAACTACCCCATGCCCTAACACATACGCTCACCCTAAACCGTTGTCGTACCCTGACCTATACACTAAACCGTCCCTGTAGCCTAACCCTAACCCTAACCCTAACCCTAACCCTTACCCGAAGCCTTACCCTAACCCGTCCCATAATCCTACTCCGTACGCTAACACTAACCCGTACCCTAACACGTACGCTCACCCTAAACCGTTGTCGTACCATAACCTGTACCCTAAACCGTCCCCGTCCCCGTCCCCTAAACATAACCCTAAACCTCACCCTTACCCGTAGCCTTCCCCTAACCCGTCCCCTATTCCTAACCTATACGCTAACTCTAACCCGTACCCTAACATGTACGCTCACCCTAAAGAGTTGTCGTACACTAACCTCTACCCTAAACCGTCCCCGTCCCCGTCCCCTAACCCTAACCCTAACCGTTACCCGAAGCCTTACCCTAACAAGTCCCCAATCCTAACCCGTACGCTAACACTAACACATACCCTAACAAGTACGCTCACCCTAAACCGTTGTCGTACCCTAACCTATACCCTAAACAGTCCCCGTACCCTAACCCTAACCCTAACCCAAACCCTTACCCGAAGCCTTACCCTAACCCGTCCCCTAATCCTAACCCGTACGCTAACACTAAACCTTACCCTAACACGTACGCACACTCTAAACTGTTGTCATATCCTATCCTGTACCCTAAACCTTCCCCGTGCCCGTCCCCTAACCCTAACCCTTACCCGAAGCCTTACCCTAACCTGTCCCCTAATCCTAACCCGTACGCTAACACTAACCCTTACCCTAACACGTACACACACCCTAAACTGTTGTCAAATCCTATCCTGTACCCTAAACCTTCCCCGTGCCCGTCCCCTAAACCTAACCCTTACCAGAAGCCTTACCCTAACCCGTCCCGTAATCCTAACCCGTACGCTAACACTAACCCGTACCCTAACATATACGCTCACCCTAAAACCTTGTCGTACCCTAACCTGTACCCTAAATCGTCCCTGTCCCCTAACCCTAACCCTAACCCTAACCTTAAACCTTACCCGACGCCTTACCCTAACCCGTCCCATAATCCTAACCCGTACGCTAACACTAACCCGTACCCTAACATGTACGCTCACCCTAAAACCTTGTCGTACCCTAACCTGTACCCTAAATCGTCCCTGTCCCCTAACCCTAACCCTAACCCTAACCTTAAACCTTACCCGACGCCTTACCCTAACCCGTCCCATAATCCTAACCCGTACGCTAACACTAACCCGTACCCTAACATGTACGCTCACCCTAAACTGTTATCGTACCCTAACCTGTACCCTAAACCGTCCCTGTCCCCGACCATTAACCCTAACCCTAACCCTAACCCTTACTTGACGCCTTACCCTAACCCGTCCCCAAATCCTAACCCGTATGCTAACACTAACCCGTACCCTAACACGCACGCTCACCCTAAACCGTTGTCGTACACTAACATGTACCCTAAACCGTCCCCGTCCCCTAACCCTAACCCTAACCCTAAACCTAAACCTAACCCTTACCCGAAGCCTTACCATAACCCGTCCTCTAATCCTAACCCGTACGCTAACAGTAAACTGTGCCCTAACATGTACGCTGAATCTAAACCAATGTCCTACCCTAACCTGTACCCTAAACCATCCCACTCCCCTAACCCTAACCCTAACCCTAACCCTAACCCTTACACCAAGCCTTACCCTAACCCGTGCCCTAATCCTAACCCGTACGCTAACACTAACCCATACCCTAACACGTACGCTCACCCTAAACCGCTGTCGTACACTAACCTGTACCCTAAACCGTCCCCGTCCCCGTCCCCGTCCACTAACCCTAATCCTAAACCTAACCCTTACCCGAAGCCTTACCCTAACCCGTCCCCTAATCCTAAACCATACGCTAACACTAACCCGTGCCCTAACACGTACGCTCACCCTAAAGTGTGGTTGTACCCTAACCAGTACACTAAACCGTCCCCGTCCCCGTTCCCTAACCCTAACCCTAACCCAAACCCTAAGCCTTACCCGAAGCCTTACCCTAACCCGTCTCATAATCCTAACCGATACGCTAAAACTAACCCATGCCCTAACACATACGCTCAACCTAAACCGTTGTCATACCCTAACCTGTACCCTAAACCGTCCCCGTCCCCTAAACCTAACCCTAATCCTTATGCGAAGCCTTACACTAACCCGTCCCCTAATCCTAACCCATACGCTAACTCTAACCCGTATCCTAACACGTACGCTCACCCTAAACCATTCTCATACACTAACCTGTACCCTAAACCATCCCCTTCAACTAACCTTAACCCTAACCCTTACCCGAAGCCTTACCATAACCCGTCCTCTAATCCTAACCTGTACTGTAACAGTAAACTGTGCCCTAAAATGTACACTCAACCTAAACCATTGTCCTACCCTAACTTGTACCCTAAACCGTCCCCGTCCCCTAACCCTAACCCTAAACCTAGCCCTAAACCTAAACCTTACCCCAAGCCTTAACCTAACCCGACCCTTAATCCTAACCCGTACGCTAACACTAACCCATACCCTAAAAAGCACGCTCACCCTAAATCTTTGTCGTACCCTAACATGTACCCTAAACCGTCCCCGTCCCCTAACCCTAACCCTAACCCTAACCCTAACACTTACCCGAAGCATTACACTAACCCGTCACCTAATCCTAATCCGTACGCTAACACTAACCCGTGTCCTAACACGTACCCTCACCCTAAACCGTTGTCGTACCCTAACCTGTACCCTAAACCGTCAACGTCCCCTAGCCCTAACCCTAACCCTAACCCTTATGCGAAGCCTTACCCTAACCCGTCCCCAATCCTAACCCGTACGCTAACACTAACAAGTACCCTAACACATACGCTCACCCTAAACTGTTGTCGTACACTAACCTGTAACCTAAACCGTCCCCGTCCCCTAACCCTAACCCTAACCCTAACCCTAACCCTAACCCTTACCCGAAGCCTTACCCTAATCTGTCCCCTAATCCTAACCCGTATGCTAACACTAACCCTTGCCCTAACACGTACACTCACCCTAAACCATTGTCGTACCCTAACCTGTACCCTGAACCGTCCCTGTACCCTAACCCTAACCCTAACTCTAACCCTAACCCTAACCCTAACACTTACCCGAAGCCTTACCCTAACCCGTCCCATAATCCTAACCCGTACGCTAACACTAACCCGTACCCTAACACGTACGCTCACCCTAAACCGTTGACGTACCCTAACCTGTACCTTAAACCGTCCCCGTCCCCTAACCCTAACCCTAACCCTAACCCTTACCAGAAGCCTTACCCTAACCCGTCCCGTAATCCTAACCCGTACGCTAACACTAACCCGTACCCTAACACGTACGCTCACCCTAAAACCTTGTCGTACCCTAACCTGTACCCTAAATCGTCCCTGTCCCCTAACCCTAACCCTAACCCTAACCTTAAACCTTACCCGAAGCCTTACCCTAACCGGTCCCCTAAACCTAACCCGCACGCTAACACTAACCCATGCCCTAACACGTACGCTCACCCGAAACATTTGTCGTACACTAAGCTGTACCCTAAACCGTCCCCATTACCTAACACTAACCCGAACCCTAACCATAACCCTAAACCTTACCCGAAGCCTTACCCTAACCCGTCCCCTAATCCTAACCGTACGCTAACACTAACCCGTGCCCTAACACGTACGCTCACCCTAAAGCGTTGTCGTACCCTAACCTGTACCCTAAACCGTTCCTGTCCCTGTTCCCTAACCCTAACCCTAACCCAAACCCTAACCCTTACCCGAAGCCTTACACTAACCCATCCCAAAATCCTAAACGCTACGCTAACACTAACCCGTGCCCTAACACGTACGCTCACCCTAAACCGTTGTCGTACATTAACCTGTACCCTAAATCGTCCCTGTCCCCTAACACTAACCCTAACCCTAATCCTTACCCGAAGCCTTACCCTAACTCGTCCCCTAATTCTAACCCGTATGCTAACACTAACCTGTATCCTAACACATACGCTCACCCTAAAACTTTGTCGTACACTAAGCTGTACCCTAAATTGTCCCCGTCCCCTAACCCTAAACCTAACCCTTACACAAAGCCTTACCCTAACCCGTCCCCTAATCCTAACCCGTACGCTAACCCTAACCCGTAACCCAACCCGTATGCTCAACCTAAACCGTTCTCGTACACTAACCTGTACCCTAAACCGTCCCGTCCCCGTCCCCTAACCCTAGCCCTTACCCGAAACCTTACCCTAACATGTCCCCTATTCCTAACCCGTACGCTAACACTATCCCGTACCCTTACACGTACGCTCACCTTAAAACGTTGTCGTACACTAACCTGTAACCTAAACCGTCTCCGTCCCCTAACCCTAACCCTAAACCTAGCCCTAAACCTAAACCTTACCCCAAGCCTTACCCTAACCCGACCCTTAATCCTAACCCGTACGCTAACACTAACCCATACCCTAACACGCACGCTCACCCTAAATCTTTGTCGTACCCTAACATGTACCCTAAACCGTCCCCGTCCCATAACCCTAACCCTAACCCTAACCCTAACACTTACCCGAAGCATTACACTAACCTGTCCCCTAATCCTAATCCGTACGCTAACACTAACCCGTGTCCTAACACGTACCCTCACCCTAAACCGTTGTCGTACCCTAACCTGTACCCTAAACCGTCACCCTCCCCTAGCCCTAACCCTAACCCTAACCCTTACGCGAAGCCTTACCCTAACCCGTCCCCAATCCTAACCCGTACGCTAACACTAACAAGTACCCTAACACATACGCTCACCCTAAACTGTTGTCGTACACTAACCTGTAACCTAAACCGTCCTCGTCCCCTAACCCTAACCCTAACCCTAACCCTAACCCTAACCCTAACCCTAACCCTTACCCGAAGCCTTACCCTAATCTGTCCCCTAATCCTAACCCGTATGCTAACACTAACCCTTGCCCTAACACGTACACTCACCCTAAACCATTGTCGTACCCTAACCTTTACCCTGAACCGTCCCTGTACCCTAACCCTAACCCTAACTCTAACCCTAACCCTAACCCTAACACTTACCCGAAGCCTTACCCTAACCCGTCCCATAATCCTAACCCGTACGCTAACACTAACCCGTACCCTAACACGTACGCTCACCCTAAATCGTTTTCGTACCCTAACCTGTACCCTAAACCATCCCCGTCCCCTAACCCTAACCCTAACACTATCCCTAACCCTTACCCGAAGCCTTACCCTAACTCGGCCCCCAATTCTAAACCATACGCTAACACTAACCCGTACCCTAACACGTACGCTCACCCTAAAACTTTGTCGTACCCTAACCTGTACCCTAAGTCGTCCCCTTCCCCTAACCCTAACCCTAAACCTAACCCTTACCCGAAGCCTTACCCTAACCCGTCCCCTAATCCTAACCCGTACGCTAACACTAACCCGTGCCCTAACAGGTACGCTCAACCTAAAGCGTGGTCATACCCTAACCTGTACACTAAACCGTCCCCATCCCCGTTCCCTAACCCTAACCCTATCCCAAACCCTACCCCTTACCCAAAGCCTTACCCTAACCCGTCCCATAATCCTAAATAATACGCTAAAACTACCCCATGCCCTAACACATACGCTCACCCTAAACCGTTGTCGTACCCTGACCTATACACTAAACCGTCCCTGTAGCCTAACCCTAACCCTAACCCTAACCCTAACCCTTACCCGAAGCCTTACCCTAACCCGTCCCATAATCCTACTCCGTACGCTAACACTAACCCGTACCCTAACACGTACGCTCACCCTAAACCGTTGTCGTACCATAACCTGTACCCTAAACCGTCCCCGTCCCCGTCCCCTAAACATAACCCTAAACCTCACCCTTACCCGTAGCCTTCCCCTAACCCGTCCCCTATTCCTAACCTATACGCTAACTCTAACCCGTACCCTAACATGTACGCTCACCCTAAAGAGTTGTCGTACACTAACCTCTACCCTAAACCGTCCCCGTCCCCGTCCCCTAACCCTAACCCTAACCCTAACCCTTACCCGAAGCCTTACCCTAACAAGTCCCCAATCCTAACCCGTACGCTAACACTAACACATACCCTAACAAGTACGCTCACCCTAAACCGTTGTCGTACCCTAACCTATACCCTAAACAGTCCCCGTACCCTAACCCTAACCCTAACCCAAACCCTTACCCGAAGCCTTACCCTAACCCGTCCCCTAATCCTAACCCGTACGCTAACACTAAACCTTACCCTAACACGTACGCACACTCTAAACTGTTGTCATATCCTATCCTGTACCCTAAACCTTCCCCGTGCCCGTCCCCTAACCCTAACCCTTACCCGAAGCCTTACCCTAACCTGTCCCCTAATCCTAACCCGTACGCTAACACTAACCCTTACCCTAACACGTACACACACCCTAAACTGTTGTCAAATCCTATCCTGTACCCTAAACCTTCCCCGTGCCCGTCCCCTAAACCTAACCCTTACCAGAAGCCTTACCCTAACCCGTCCCGTAATCCTAACCCGTACGCTAACACTAACCCGTACCCTAACATATACGCTCACCCTAAAACCTTGTCGTACCCTAACCTGTACCCTAAATCGTCCCTGTCCCCTAACCCTAACCCTAACCCTAACCTTAAACCTTACCCGACGCCTTACCCTAACCCGTCCCATAATCCTAACCCGTACGCTAACACTAACCCGTACCCTAACATGTACGCTCACCCTAAAACCTTGTCGTACCCTAACCTGTACCCTAAATCGTCCCTGTCCCCTAACCCTAACCCTAACCCTAACCTTAAACCTTACCCGACGCCTTACCCTAACCCGTCCCATAATCCTAACCCGTACGCTAACACTAACCCGTACCCTAACATGTACGCTCACCCTAAACTGTTATCGTACCCTAACCTGTACCCTAAACCGTCCCTGTCCCCGACCATTAACCCTAACCCTAACCCTAACCCTTACTTGACGCCTTACCCTAACCCGTCCCCAAATCCTAACCCGTATGCTAACACTAACCCGTACCCTAACACGCACGCTCACCCTAAACCGTTGTCGTACACTAACATGTACCCTAAACCGTCCCCGTCCCCTAACCCTAACCCTAACCCTAAACCTAAACCTAACCCTTACCCGAAGCCTTACCATAACCCGTCCTCTAATCCTAACCCGTACGCTAACAGTAAACTGTGCCCTAACATGTACGCTGAATCTAAACCAATGTCCTACCCTAACCTGTACCCTAAACCATCCCACTCCCCTAACCCTAACCCTAACCCTAACCCTAACCCTTACACCAAGCCTTACCCTAACCCGTGCCCTAATCCTAACCCGTACGCTAACACTAACCCATACCCTAACACGTACGCTCACCCTAAACCGCTGTCGTACACTAACCTGTACCCTAAACCGTCCCCGTCCCCGTCCCCGTCCACTAACCCTAATCCTAAACCTAACCCTTACCCGAAGCCTTACCCTAACCCGTCCCCTAATCCTAAACCATACGCTAACACTAACCCGTGCCCTAACACGTACGCTCACCCTAAAGTGTGGTTGTACCCTAACCAGTACACTAAACCGTCCCCGTCCCCGTTCCCTAACCCTAACCCTAACCCAAACCCTAAGCCTTACCCGAAGCCTTACCCTAACCCGTCTCATAATCCTAACCGATACGCTAAAACTAACCCATGCCCTAACACATACGCTCAACCTAAACCGTTGTCATACCCTAACCTGTACCCTAAACCGTCCCCGTCCCCTAAACCTAACCCTAATCCTTATGCGAAGCCTTACACTAACCCGTCCCCTAATCCTAACCCATACGCTAACTCTAACCCGTATCCTAACACGTACGCTCACCCTAAACCATTCTCATACACTAACCTGTACCCTAAACCATCCCCTTCAACTAACCTTAACCCTAACCCTTACCCGAAGCCTTACCATAACCCGTCCTCTAATCCTAACCTGTACGGTAACAGTAAACTGTGCCCTAAAATGTACACTCAACCTAAACCATTGTCCTACCCTAACTTGTACCCTAAACCGTCCCCGTCCCCTAACCCTAACCCTAAACCTAGCCCTAAACCTAAACCTTACCCCAAGCCGTAACCTAACCCGACCCTTAATCCTAACCCGTACGCTAACACTAACCCATACCCTAACACGCACGCTCACCCTAAATCTTTGTCGTACCCTAACATGTACCCTAAACCGTCCCCGTCCCCTAACCCTAACCCTAACCCTAACCCTAACACTTACCCGAAGCATTACACTAACCCGTCACCTAATCCTAATCCGTACGCTAACACTAACCCGTGTCCTAACACGTACCCTCACCCTAAACCGTTGTCGTACCTAACCTGTACCCTAAACCGTCAACGTCCCCTAGCCCTAACCCTAACCCTAACCCTTATGCGAAGCCTTACCCTAACCCGTCCCCAATCCTAACCCGTACGCTAACACTAACAAGTACCCTAACACATACGCTCACCCTAAACTGTTGTCGTACACTAACCTGTAACCTAAACCGTCCCCGTCCCCTAACCCTAACCCTAACCCTAACCCTAACCCTAACCCTTACCCGAAGCCTTACCCTAATCTGTCCCCTAATCCTAACCCGTATGCTAACACTAACCCTTGCCCTAACACGTACACTCACCCTAAACCATTGTCGTACCCTAACCTGTACCCTGAACCGTCCCTGTACCCTAACCCTAACCCTAACTCTAACCCTAACCCTAACCCTAACACTTACCCGAAGCCTTACCCTAACCCGTCCCATAATCCTAACCCGTACGCTAACACTAACCCGTACCCTAACACGTACGCTCACCCTAAACCGTTGACGTACCCTAACCTGTACCTTAAACCGTCCCCGTCCCCTAACCCTAACCCTAACCCTTACCAGAAGCCTTACCCTAACCCGTCCCGTAATCCTAACCCGTACGCTAACACTAACCCGTACCCTAACACGTACGCTCACCCTAAAACCTTGTCGTACCCTAACCTGTACCCTAAATCGTCCCTGTCCCCTAACCCTAACCCTAACCCTAACCTTAAACCTTACCCGAAGCCTTACCCTAACCGGTCCCCTAAACCTAACCCGCACGCTAACACTAACCCATGCCCTAACACGTACGCTCACCCGAAACATTTGTCGTACACTAAGCTGTACCCTAAACCGTCCCCATTACCTAACACTAACCCGAACCCTAACCATAACCCTAAACCTTACCCGAAGCCTTACCCTAACCCGTCCCCTAATCCTAACCGTACACTAACACTAACCCGTGCCCTAACACGTACGCTCACCCTAAAGCGTTGTCGTACCCTAACCTGTACCCTAAACCGTTCCTGTCCCTGTTCCCTAACCCTAACCCTAACCCAAACCCTAACCCTTACCCGAAGCCTTACACTAACCCATCCCAAAATCCTAAACGCTACGCTAACACTAACCCGTGCCCTAACACGTACGCTCACCCTAAACCGTTGTCGTACATTAACCTGTACCCTAAATCGTCCCTGTCCCCTAACACTAACCCTAACCCTAATCCTTACCCGAAGCCTTACCCTAACTCGTCCCCTAATTCTAACCCGTATGCTAACACTAACCTGTATCCTAACACATACGCTCACCCTAAAACTTTGTCGTACACTAAGCTGTACCCTAAATTGTCCCCGTCCCCTAACCCTAAACCTAACCCTTACACAAAGCCTTACCCTAACCCGTCCCCTAATCCTAACCCGTACGCTAACACTAACCCGTAACCCAACCCGTATGCTCAACCTAAACCGTTCTCGTACACTAACCTGTACCCTAAACCGTCCCGTCCCCGTCCCCTAACCCTAGCCCTTACCCGAAACCTTACCCTAACATGTCCCCTATTCCTAACCCGTACGCTAACACTATCCCGTACCCTTACACGTACGCTCACCTTAAAACGTTGTCGTACACTAACCTGTAACCTAAACCGTCTCCGTCCCCTAACCCTAACCCTAACCCTTACCCGGAGCCTTACCCTAACCTGTCCCCTAATCCTAACCCGTACGCTAACACTAACCCTTGCCCTAACACGTACGCTCACCCTAAACCGTTGTCGTACCCTAAACCGTCCCTCTACCCTAACCCTAACCCTAACCCTTATCCTAACCCTAAAGCTTACCCGAAGCCTTAACCTAACCCGTCCCCTAATCCTAACCCGTATGCTAACACTAACCCGTCCCCTAACACGTAATCTCACCCTAAACCGTTGTCGTACCCTAACCTATACCCTAAACCGTCCCCGTCCCCGTCCCCTATCCCTAACCCTAAGCCTAACCCTGAAGCTTACCCGAAGCCTTACCCTAACCCGTCCCCTAATTCTAACCCGTACGGTAACACTAACCGGTACCCTAACACGTACGCTCACCCTAAACGGTTGTCGTACCCTAACCTGTACCCTAAACCGTGTCCATCCCCTAAACCTAACCCTAACCCTAACCCTAACCTTAACCCTTACCCGAAGCCTTACCCTAACCCGTCCCCTAATCCTAACCCGTACACTAACACTAACACGTACCCTAACACTTACGGTCACCCTGAACCATTGTCGTACCCTAAACTGTACCCTAAACCGTCCCCGTCCCCTAACCCTAACCCTAACCCTAACCCTAACCCTTACCCGAAGCCTTATCTTAACCCGTCCCCTAATCCTAAACTGTACGCTGACACTAACACGTACCCTAACACGTACGATCACCCTAAACCGTTGTCGTAACCTAACCTGTACCCTAAACCGTCCCCGTCCCCGTCACCTAACCATAACGCTAAGCCTAACCCTGAAGCTTACCCGAAGCCTTACCCTAACCCGTCCCCAATCCTAACCCGTACTGTAACACTAACCCGTACCCTAACACGTACACTCACCCTAAACCGTTGTCGTACACTAAACTGTACCCTAAACCGTGTCCGTCCCCTAAACCTAACACTAAACCTAAACCTAACCCTAACCCTTACCCGAAGCCTTACCCTAACCCGTCCCCTAAACATAACCCGTACGCGAACACTAACACGTACCCTAACACGTACGGTCACCCTGAACCGTTGTCGTACACTAAACTGTACCCTAAACCGTCCCCGTCCCTTAACCCTAACCCTAACCCTAACCCTAACCAAAACCCTAATCCTTACCCGAAGCCTTACCATAACCCGTCCCCTAATCCTAACCCATACATTAACACTAAACCGTAACCTAACACCTACGCTCACCCTAAACCGTTGTCGTACACTAACCTGTACCCTAAACCGTCCCTGTCCCCTACACCTAACCATAACCCTAACCCTAACACTAACCCTTACCCGAAGCCTTACCCTAACCCGTCCCCTAATCCTAAGCCGTACGCTAACACTAACCCGTACACTAACACGTATGATCACCCTAAACCGTTGTCGTACCCTTACTTGTAACCTAAACCGTCCCCGTCCCCTAACCCTAACCCTAACCCTAACCCTAACACTTACCCAAAGCCTTACCCTAACACATCAACTAAACCTAAATCGTACGCTAACACTAACCCATGCCCTAACACGTACGCTCACCCTAAACCGTTGTCGTACACTAACCTGTACCCTAAACTGTCCCTGTCCCCTAACCCTAACCCTAAGCCTAACCCTAACCATTACGCAAAGCCTTACCCTAACCCGTCCCCCAATCCTAACCCGTACGCTAACACTAACACGTACCCTAACACTTACGGTCACCCTGAACCATTGTCGTACCCTAAACTGTACCCTAAACCGTCCCCGTCCCTTAACCCTAACCCTAACCCTAACCCGAACCCTAACCCTAATCCTTACCCGAAGCCTTACCATAACCCGTCCCCTAATCCTAACCTGTACGCTAACACTAAACCGTAACCTATCACGTACGCTCACACTAAACTGTTGTCGTACCCTAACCTGTACCCTAAACCGTCCCTGGCCCCTAACCCTAACTCTAACACTAACCCTTACCCGAAGCCTAACACTAACCCGTCCCCTAATCCTAAGCCGTGCGCTAACAATAACCCATAACCCAACATGTACGCTCAAACTAAACCGTTGTCGTACCCTAAACTGTCCCCATCCCCTAACCCTAACCCTAACCCTAACCCTAACCCTTACCCGAAGCCTTACCCTAACCCGTCCCCTAATCCTAACCCGTATGCTAACACTAACCCGTACCCTAACACGTACGCTCACCCTAAAACGTTGTTGTACCCAAACTTTTGCCCTAAACCGTCCCCGTCCCCGTCCCCTAACACTAACGCTAACCCTTACCCAAAGCCTTACACTAACACGTCCCCTAATCCTAACCCGTACGCTAACACTAAACCGTACCTTAACACGTACGCTCACTCTAAACAGTTGTCGTACCCTAACCTGTACCCTAAACCGTCCCCGTCCCCTAACCCTAACCCTAACCCTAACCCTAACCCTTACACAAAGCCTTACCGTAACCTGTCCCCTAATCCTAACCCATATGCTAACACTAAGCCGTACCCTAACACGTATGCTCACCCTAAACCATTGTCGTACCCTAACCTGTACCCTAAACCATCCCCGTGCCCTAACCCTAACCCTATCCCTAACCCTAACCCTAACCCTAACCCTTACTCGAAGCCTTCCCATAACCCGTCCCCTAATGCTAACCCGTACGTTAACACTAACCCGTAACCTAACACGTACGCTCACCCTAAACCGTTGTCGTACCCTAGCCTGTAACCTAAACCGTCCCTGTCCCCTAGCCCTAACAGTAAACCTAACCCTAACACTAACCCTTACCCGAAGCCTTTCCCTAACCCGTACCCTAATCCTAACCCGTACGCTAACACTAACTTGTACCCTAAAACGTACGCTCACCCTAAACCGTTGTTGTACCCTAACCTGTACCCTAAACCGTCCCCGTCCCCTAACCATAACCCTAACCCTAAACCTTACCCGAAGCCTTACACTAACCCGTCCCCTAATCCTAAACCGTACGCTGACACTAACACGTAGCCTAACACGTACGCTCACCCTAAACCGTTTTCGTACACTAACCTGTACCCTAAACCGTGTCCGTCCCCTATACCTAACCCTAACCCTAACCCTAAACCTAACCCTTACACGAAGCCTTACCCTTACCCGTCCCCTAATCCTAACCCGTACGCTAACAATAACACGTACCCTAAAACGTACGGTCACCCTGAACCATTGTCGTACCCTAAACTGTACCCTAAACCGTACCCGTCCCTTAACCCTAACCCTAACCCTAACCCTAACCCTAACCCTAATTCTTTCCTGAAGCCTTAACATAACCCGTCCCCTAAACCTAACCCGTACACTAACATTAAATTGTAACCTAACACGTACGCTCACACTAAACCGTTGTCGTACTCTAACCTGTACACTAAACCCTCCCTGTCCCCTAACCCTAACCGTAACCCTAACCCTATCACTAACCCTTACCCGAAGCCTAACACTAACCCGTCCCCTAATCCTAAGCCGTGTGCTAACAGTAACCCATACCCCAACATGTACGCTCAACCTAAACCGTTGTCGTACCCTAAACTGTCCCCATCCCCTAACCCTAACCCTAACCCTAACCCCAACCCTAACCCTTACCCGAAGCCTTACCCTAACCCGTCCCCTAATCCTAACCCGTACGCTAACACTAACCCGTACCCTAACACGTACGCTCACCCTAAAACTTTGTCGTACCCTAACCTGTACCCTAAACCGTCCCCGTCCCCTAACCCTAACCCTAACCCTTACCCGAAGCCTTACCCTAACCCGTCCCCTAATGCTAACCCGTACGCTAACACTAACCCGTACCCTAACACGTACGCTCACCCTAAACCGTAGTTGTACCCTTACCTGTACCCTAAACCATCCCCGTCCCCTAACCCTAACCCTAACCCTTACCGGAAGCCTTAACCTAACCCGTCCCCTAATCCTAACCCGTACGCTAACACTAAACAGTACCCTAACACGTACGCTCACCCTAAACCGTGGACGTACCCTAACCTGTACCTTAAACCGTCCCCATCCCCTAACCCTAACCCGAACCCTAACACTAACCCTTACCCGAATACTTAACCTAACCTGTCCCCTACTCCTAACCCGTACGCTAACACTAACCCGTACCCTAACACGTACGCTCACCCTTAACCACTGTCATACCCTAACCTGTACCCTAAACAGTCCCCGTCCCCTAACCCTAACCCTAACCCTAACTCTTACCTGAAGCCTTACACTAACCCGTACCCTAATCCTAACCCGTACGCTATCACTAAACCGTACCCTGAGACGTACGCTCACCCTAAAAGGTTGTCGTACTCTAACCTGTACCCTACACCGTCCCCTAACCCTAACCCTAACCCTTACCCGAAGCCTTACCCTAACCCGTCCCCTAATCCTAAACCGTACGCTAACACTAACCCGTGCCCTAACACATACGCTCACCCTAAAGCTTTGTCGTACCCTAACCTGTACCCTAAACCGTCCCCGTCCCCGTCCCCTAACCCTAACCCTAACCCTAACCGTAACACTTACCCGAAGCCTTACCCTAAGACGTCCCCTAATCCTAACCCGTATGCTAACACTAACCCGTACCCTAACACGTACGCTCACCCTAAACCATTGTCCTACCCTAACCTGTACCCTAAACCGTCCCCGTCCCCGTCCCCTAAACCTAACACTAACCCTAACCCTAACCATTCCCCAAAGCCTTACCCTAACCGTCCCCTAATCCTAAACCGTACGCTCACACTAACCCGTGCCCTAACACGTACGCTCACCCTGAACTGTTGTCGTACCCTAACCTGTACCCTAAACCGTCCCCGTCCCCTAAACCTAACCATAACCTCACCCTAATCCTATCCCTTACCCAAAGCCTTACCCTAACCCGTCCCGTAATCCTAACCCGTACACTAACACTAACCCGTGTCCAAAAACATACGCTCAACCTAAACCGTTGTCGTACCCTAAACTGTACCCTAAACCGTCCCCGTGCCCTAACCCTAACCCTAACCCTAACCCTAACCCTAAACCTTACCCGAAGCCTTACACTAAACCGTCCCCTAATCCTAAACCGTACACTGACACTAACACGTAGCCTAACACGTACGCTCACCCTAAACCGTTGTCGTACTCTAACCTGTACCCTAAATCGTGTCCCTCCCCTAAACCTAACCCTAACCCTAACCCTAAATCTAACCCTTACCCGAAGCCTTACCCTAACCCGTCCCCTAATCCTAACCCGTACGCTAACAATAACACATACCCTAAAACGTACGGTCACCCTGAACCATTGTCGTACCCTAAACTGTACCCTAAACCTTCCCCGTCCCTTAACCCTAACCCTAACCCTAACCCTAACCCTAATCCTTTCCCGAAGCCTTAACATAACCCGTCCCCTAATCCTAACCCGTACGCAAATATTAAATCGTAACCTAACACGTACGCTCACACTAAACCGTTGTCGTACCCTAACCTGTACCCAAACCATCCCCGTCCCCGTCCCCTAACCCTAACCCTAACCCTTACCCGAAGCCTTATCCTAACCCGTACCCTAATCATAACCTGTAGGCTAACACTAACCCGTACCCTAAAACGCACACTCACCCTAAACCGTTTCCGTACACTAACCTGTACCCTAAACCGTCCCCGTCCACTAAACCTAACCCTAACCCTAACCCTAACCCTTACCCGAAGCCTTACCCTAACACTTCCCCTAATCCTAACCCGTACGCTAACACTAACCCGTACCCTAACACGTATGCTCAACCTAAACGGTTGTTGTACCTTAACCTGTACCCTAAACCGTCCCCGTCCCCTAAACCTAACCCTAACCCTAACCCAAACCCTTACCCAAAGCCTTACCCTAAACGGTCCCCTAATCCTAACCCGTACGCTAACACTAACAAGTTCCCAAACACGTACGCTCACCATAAACCGTTGTCGTACCCTAACCTGTACCCTAAACTCTCCGCGTCCCCATCCCCTAAGCTTAACCCTAACCCTAACCCTTACCCAAAGCCTTACACTAACCCCTCCCCTAATCCTAACCCGTACGCTAACACTAAACCATACCCTAACACGTACACTCACCCTAAATCGTTGTTGTACCCTAACCTGAACCCTAAACCGTCCCCGTCCCCGTCCCCTAACCCTAAACCTAACCGTAAACTTAACCCTTACCCGAAGCCTTACCCTAACACGTCCCCTAATCATAACCCGTACGCTAACACTAACCCGTACCCTACCACGTACGCTCACCCGAAAACGTTGTCGTAACCTAACCTGTACCCTAAACCGTCCCTGTCTCCTAACCCTAACAGTAAACCTAACCCTAACACTAACCCTTACCCGAAGCCTTTCCCTAACCCGTACCCTAATCCTAACCCGTACGCTAACACTAACTTGTACCCTAAAACGTACGCTCACCCTAAACCGTTGTTGTACCCTAAACTGTACCCTAAACCGTCCCCGTCCCCTAACCATAACCCTAACCCTAAACTTATCCCTAACCCTTACCCGACGCCTTACCCTACTCCTAAACTGTACGCTAACACTAACCCATACCCTAATATGTACGCTCACCCTAAACAGTTGTCGTACACTAAACTGTACCCTAAACCGTCCCCGTCCCCTAACCCTAACCCTAACCCTAACCCTAACCCTAAACCTTACCCGAAGCCTTACCCTAACGCATCCCCTACTCCTAACCCATACGCTAACACTAAACCATACCCTAACACGTACACTCACCCTAAATCGTTGTTGTACCCTAACCTGAACCCTAAACCGTCCCCGTCCCCGTCCCCTAACCCTAAACCTAACCGTAAACTTAACCCTTACCCAAAGCCTTACCCTAACACGTCCCCTAATCATAACCCGTACGCTAACACTAACCCGTACCCTACCACGTACGCTCACCCGAAACCGTTGTCGTAACCTAACCTGTACCCTAAATCATCCCCGTCCCCTAACCCTAAGCCTAAACGTAACCCTAACCCTAAACCTTACCCGAAGCCTTACCCTAACCCGTCCCCTAATCCTAACCCTTACGCTAACACTAACCCATACCCTAACACGTACGCTCACCCTAAACCGTTTTCGTACCCTAACCTGTACCCTAAACCGTCCCCGTCCCCTAACCCTAACCCTAACCCTAACCCTAAACTTAACCCTTACCCGAAGCCCTACCCTAAACCGTCCCCTAATCTTAAACTGTACGCTAACTCTAACCCGTACCCTAACACGTACGCAAACGCTAAACCGTTGTCGTACCCTAACGTGTACCCTAATCCGTCCCCGTTCCCGTCACCTAACCCTAATCCTAAACCTTACCCGTAGCCTTACCCCAACCCGTCCCCTAATCCTAACCCGTACGCTAACACTAACACGTACCCTAATATGTACGCTCACCCTAAAACTTTGCCGTACCCTAACCTGTACCCTAAACCGTCCCGGTCCCCTAACCATAACCCTAACCCTAACCCTAACCCTAAACCTTACCCAAAGCCTTACACTAACCCGTCCCCTAATCCTCACCCATACGCTAACACTAACCCGTACCCTAACACGTACGCTCACCCTAAACCGTTGTCGTAGCCTAACCTGTACCCTAAACCGTCTCCGTCACCTAACCCTAACCCTAACCCTAACACTTACCCGAAACCTTGCCCTAACTCGTCCCTAATCCTAAGCCGTAGGCTAAAACTAACCCTTACCCTAACACGTACGCGCACACTAAACTGTGGTCGTACGCTAACCTGTACACTAAACCGTCCCCGTCCCCTAACCCTAACCCTAACCCTAACCCTAGCCCTTACCTGAAGCATTACCCTAACCCGTCCCCTAATCCGAACCCGTACGCTAACACTAACCCGTACCGTAACACGTACACTCACCTTAAACAGTTGTCGTACCCTACACTGTACCCTAATACATCCCCGTCCCCGTCCCCTAACCCTAACCTTAACCCTAACCCTAACCCTTACCCGAAGCCTTACCCTAACCCGTCATCTAATCCCAACCCGTACACTAACACTAACCCGTACCCTAACACGTACGCTCACCCTAAACCGTTATCTTACCCTAACCTGTACCCTAAACTGTCCCCGTCCCCTAACCCTAACCCTAACCCTCACCCTAACCCTTACCCAAAGCCTTACGCTAACCCGTCCCCTAATCCTAATCTGTACGCTAACACTAACCCGTACCCTAATACGTGCGCTCACCCTAAACCGTTGTCATACCCTAACCTGTACCCTAAACCGTCCCGTCCCCGTCCCCTAACCCTAGCCCTTACCCGAAACCTTACCCTAACATGTCCCCTATTCCTAACCCGTACGCTAACACTATCCCGTACCCTTACACGTACGCTCACCTTAAAACGTTGTCATACACTAACCTGTAACATAAACCGTCTCCGTCCCCTAACCCTAACCCTAACCCTAAAACTAACCCTAACCCTTACCCGGAGCCTTACCCTAACCTGTCCCCTAATCCTAACCCGTACGCTAACACTAACCCTTGCCCTAACACGTACGCTCACCCTAAACCGTTGTCGTACCCTAACCTGTACCCTAAACCGTCCCTCTACCCTAACCCTAACCCTAACCCTTATCCTAACCCTAAAGCTTACCCGAAGCCTTACCCTAACCCGTCCCATAATCCTAACCCGTACGCTAACACTAACCCGTACCCTAACATGTACGCTCACCCTAAACGGTTGTCGTACCCTAAACTGTACCCTAAACCGTCCCTGTCCCTGACCATTAACCCTAACCCTAACCCTAACCCTAACCCTAACACTAACCCTAACCTTTACCCGGAGCCTTACCCTAACCTGTCCCCTAATCCTAACCCGTACGCTAACACTAACCCTTGCCCTAACACGTACGCTCACCCTAAACCGTTGTCGTACACCAACCTGTACCCTAAACCGTCCCTCTACCCTAACCCTAACCCTAACCCGTATCCTAACCCTAAAGCTTACCCGAAGCCTTACCCTAACCCGTCCCATAATCCTAACCCGTACGCTAACACTAACCCGTACCCTAACATGTACGCTCACCCTAAACTGTTGTCGTACACTAACCTGTAGCCTAAACCGTCCCTGTCCCCGACCCTTAACCCTAACCCTAACCCTAACCCTAACCCTTACCTGACGCCTTACACTAACCCGTCCCCAAATCCTAAACCGTACGCTAACACTAACCCGTACCCTAACACGCACGCTCACCCTAAACCGTTGTCGTACCCTAACATGTACCCTAAACCGTCCCCGTCCCCTAAACCTAACCCTAACCCTAAACCTAAACCTAACCCTTATCCGAAGCCTTACCATAACCCGTCCTCTAATCCTAACCCGTACGCTAACAGTAAACTGTGCCCTAACGTGTACGCTGAACCTAAACCATTGTCCTACCCTAACCTGTACCCTAAACCGTCCCCCTCCCCTAACCCTAACCCTAACCCTAACCCTAACCCTTACACCAAGCCTTACCCTAACCCGTGCCCTAATCCTAACCCGTACGCAAACACTAACCCGTACCCTAACACGTATGCTCACTCTAAACCGTTGTCGTACCCTAACCTGTACCCTAAACCGTCCCCATCCCTAAACCCAAACCTAAACCTAACCCTAACCCTTACCCGAAGCCTTCCCCTAACCCGTCCCCTAATCCTAACCCGTACGTTAACACTAACTCGTACCCTAACACGTACGCTCACCCTAAACCGTTGTCGTACCCTAACCTTTACCATAAACCGTCCCCGTCCCCTAACCCTAATCCTAAACCTAAACCTAACCCTTACCGAAGCCTTACACTAACCAGTCCACTAAACCTAACCCGTACGCTAACACTAAACCGTACCCTAACACGTACACTCACCGTAAAACGTTGTCACACCCTAACCTGTACCCTAAACCGTCCCCGTCCCTAACCGTAACCCTAACACATACCCGAAGCCTTACCCTAACCCGTGTCCTAATCCTAACCCGTACGTTTACACTAACCCGTACCCTAACACGTACGCTCACCCTAAACCGTTGTCGTACCCCAACCTGTACCCTAAATCGTCCCCGTCCCCTAACCCTAACCCTAACCCTAAACCAAAACCTAAACTTTACCCGAAGCTTTACCCTAACCCATCCCATAATCCTATCCCGTACGCTAACCCTAACACGTACCCTACCACGTACGCTCACCCTAAACCTTTGTCGTAAACTAACCTGTACCCTAAACCGTCCCCGTCCCCTAACAGTAACCCTAAACCTAACCCTAACCCTAACCCTTAACCGAAGCCTTACCCTAACCCGTCCCTTAATCCTAACCCGTACACTAACACTAAACCGAGTCCTAACACGTACGCTCACCCTAAAACTTTGTCGTACCCTAACCTGTACCCTAAACCGTCCCCATCCCCTAACCCTAACCCTAACCCTAACCCTTACCAGAACCTTACCCTAACCCGTCCCGTAATCCTAACCCGTACGCTAACACTAACCCGTACCCTAACACGTACGCTCACCCTAAAACCTTGTCGTACCCTAACCTGTACCCTAAATCGTCCCTGTCCCCTAACCCTAACCCTAACCCTAACCTTAAACCTTACCCGAAGCCTTACCCTAACCGGTCCCCTAAACCTAACCCGCACGCTAACACTAACCCGTGCCCTAACACGTACGCTCACCCGAAACATTTGTCGTACACTAAGCTGTACCCTAAACCGTCCCCATTACCTAACACTAACCCGAACCCTAACCATAACCCTAAACCTTACCCGGAGCCTTACCCTATCCCGTCCCCTAATCCTAACCGTACGCTCACACTAATCCGTGCCCTAACACGTACGCTCACCCTAAAGCGTTGTCGTACCCTAACCTGTACCCTAAACTGCTCCTGTCCCCGTACCCTAACCCTAACCCTAACCCAAACCCTAACCCTTACCCGAAGCCTTACACTAACCCATCCCATAATCCTAAACGCTACGCTAACACTAACCCGTGCCCTAACACGTACGCTCACACTAAACCGTTGTCGTACATTAACCTGTACCCTAAATCGTCCCTGTGCCCTAACCCTAAACCTAACCCTAATCCTTACCCGAAGCCTTACCCTAACTCGTCCCCTAATTCTAACCCCTACGCTAACACTAACCTGTATCCTAACACGTACGCTCACCCTAAAACTTTGTCGTACACTCAGCTGTACCCTAAATCGTCCCCGTCCACTAACCCTAACCCTAAACCTAAACCTAACCCTTACCCGAAGCCTTACCATAACCCGTCCTCTAATCCTAACCCGTACGCTAACAGTAAACTCTGCCCTAACATGTACGCTGAACCTAAACCATTGTCCTACCCTAACCTGTACCCTAAACCGTCCCCCTCCCCTAACCCTAACCCTAACCCTAACCCTAACCCTTACACCAAGCCTTACCCTAACCCGTGCCCTAATCCTAACCCGTACGCTAACACTAACCCATACCCTAACACGAACCCTTACACCAAGCCTTACCCTAACCCGTGCCCTAATCCTAACCCGTACGCTAACACTAACCCATACCCTAACACGTACGCTCACCCTAAACCGCTGTCGTACACTAACCTGTACCCTAAACCGTCCCCGTCACCGTCCCCGTCCTCTAACCCTAACCCTAAACCTAACCCTTACTCGAAGCCTTACCCTAACCCGTCCCCTAATCCTAACCCGTACGCTAACACTAACCCGTGCCCTAACAGGTATGCTCACCCTAAAGCGTGGTCGTACCCTAACCTGTACATTAAACAGTCCCCGTCCCCGTTCCCTAACCCTAACCCTATCCCAAACCCTACCCCTTACCCGAAGCCTTACCCTAACCCGTCCCATAATCCTAAATAATACGCTAAAACTACCCCATGCCCTAACACATACGCTCACCCTAAACCGTTGACGTACCCTAACCTGTACCCTAAACCGTCCCCGTCCCCTAACCCTAACCCTAATCCTTACCCGAAGCCTTACCCTAACCCGTCCCCTAATCCTAACACATACGCTAACTCTAACCCGTACCCTAACACTTACGCTCACCCTAAACCATTCTCATACACTAACCTGTACCCTAAAACGTCCCCATCACCTAACCCTAACCCTAACACTTACCTGACGCCTTACCCTAAACCATCCCCTAATCCTAACCCGTACGCTAACACTAACCCGTACCCTAACACGTACACTCACCCTAAAACTTAGTCGTACCCTAAACAGTACCCTAAACCGTCCCCGTCCCCATCCCCTAACCCTAACTCTAACCCTAACCCTAACCCTAACCCTTACCCAACGCCTTACCCTAAGCCGTCACCTAATACTAACCCGTACGCTAACACTAACCCGTACCCTAACATGTACGCTCACCCTAAACTGTTGTCGTACACTAAACTGTACCCTAAACCGTCCCTCTACCCTAACCCTAACCATAACCCTTATCCTAACCCTAAAGCTTACCCGAAGCCTTACCCTAACCCGTCCCATAATCCTAACCCGTACGCTAACACTAACCCGTACCCTAACATGTACGCTCACCCTAAACTGTTGTCGTACACTAAACTGTACCCTAAACCGTCCCTGTCCCCGACCCTTAACCCTAACCCTAACCCTAAACCTAACACTTACCCGAAGCCTTACCCTAACCCGTCCCCTAATCCTAACCCGTACGCTAACACTAACCCGTGCCCTAACACGTACGCTCACCCTAAAGTGTGGTTGTACCCTAACCAGTACACTAAACCGTACCCGTCCCCGTTCCCTAACCCTAACCCTAACCCAAACCCTAAGCCTTACCCGAAGCCTTACCCTAACCCGTCTCATAATCCTAACCGATACGCTAAAACTAACCCATGCCCTAACACATACGCTCACCCTAAACCGTTGTCGTACCCTAACTTGTACCCTAAACCGTCCCCGTCCCCTAACCCTAACCCTAATCCTTACCTGAAGCCTTACACTAACCCGTCCCCTAATCCTAACCCATACGCTAACTCTAACCCGTATCCTAACACGTACGCTCACCCTAAACCATTCTCATACACTAACCTGTACCCTAAACCATCCCCGTCAACTAACCTTAACCCTAACCCTTACCCGAAGCCTTACCATAACCCGTCCTCTAATCCTAACCCGTACGCTAACAGTAAACTGTGCCCTAAAATGTACGCTCAACGTAAACCATTGTCCTACCTTAACTTGTACCCTAAACCGTCCCCGTCCCCTAACCCTAACCCTAAACCTAGCCCTAAACCTAAACCTTACCCCAAGCCTTACCCTAACCCGACCCTTAATCCTAACCCGTACGCTAACACTAACCCATACCCTAACACGCACGCTCACCCTAAACCGTTGTCGTACCCTAACATGTAACCTAAACCGTCCCCGTCTAATAACCCTAACCCTAACCCTAACCCTAATCCTAACCCTAGCTTTTACCCGAAGCCTTACCCTATCCGGTCCCCTAATCCGAACCCGTATGCTAACACTAACCCGTACCCTAACACGTACGCTCAACCTAAACTTTTGTCGTGCCCTAACCTGTACCCTAAACCGTCCCCATCCCCTAACCCTAACCCTAACCCTAACCCTAACCCTTACCCGAAGCCTTACCCTAACCCGTCCCCTAATCCTAAACTGTACGCTGACACTAACACGTACCCTAACACGTACGATCACCCTAAACCGTTGTCGTAACCTAACCTGTACCCTAAACCGTCCCCGTCCCCGTCCCCTAACCATAACGCTAAGCCTAACCCTGAAGCTTACCCGAAGCCTTACCCTAACCCGTCCCCAATCCTAACCCGTACTGTAACACTAACCCGTACCCTAACACGTACACTCACCCTAAACCGTTGTCGTACCCTAACCTGTACCCTGAACCGTGTCCGTCCCCTAAACCTAACACTAAACCTAAACCTAACCCTAACCCTTACCCGAAGCCTTACCCTAACCCGTCCCCTAAACATAACCCGTACGAAAACACTAACACGTACCCTAACACGTACGGTCACCCTGAACCGTTGTCGTACACTAAACTGTACCCTAAACCGTCCCCGTCCCTTAACCCTAACCCTAACCCTAACCAAAACCCTAATCCTTACCCGAAGCCTTACCATAACCCGTCCCCTAATCCTAACCCATACATTAACACTAAACCGTAACCTAACACGTACGCTCAAACTAAACCGTTGTCGTACACTAACCTGTACCCTAAACCGTCCCTGTCCCCTACCCCTAACCATAACCCTAACCCTAACACTAACCCTTACCCGAATCCTTACCCCAACCCGTACCCTAATCCTAACCCGTACGCTAACACAAACCCGTACACTAACACGTATGCTCACCGTAAACCGTTGTCGTACCCTAACTTGTAACCTAAACCGTCCCCGTCCCCTAACCCTAACCCTAACCCTAACCCTAACACTTACCCAAAGCCTTACCCTAACACGTCAACTAAACCTAAATCGTACGCTAACACTAACCCATGCCCTAACACGTACGCTCACCCTAAACCGTTGTCGTACACTAACCTGTACACTAAACTGTCCCTGTCCCCTAACCCTAACCCTAACCCTAACCCTAACCATTACGCAAAGCTTTACCCTAACCCGTCCCCCAATCCTAAACCATATGCTAACACTAACCCGTACCCTAACATGTACGCTCACCCTAAACTGTTCTCGTACCCTAAACTGTTCCCTAAACCATCCTCGTCCCCTAACCCTAACCCTAACCCTAACCCTAACCCTAGCTTTTACCCGAAGCCTTACACTAACCGGTCCCCTAACCCTAGCCCGTACGCTAACACTAACCAGTACCCTAACATGTACGCTCACCCTTAACCATTGTCGTACCCTAACCTATACCCTAAACCGTCCCCGTCCCCTAACCTAACCCTAACCCTAACCCTTACGTGAAGCCTTACCCTAACCTGTCCCCTAATCCTAAACCGTACGCTGACACTAACGCGTACCCTAACACGGACGCTCACCCTGAAACATTGTCGTACACTAAACTGTACCCTAATCCGTCCCCGTCCCCGTCCCCGTCCCCTAACCCTAACCCTAACCCAAACCCTAACACTAACCCTTACCCAAAGCCTTACCCTAATCGGTCCCCTAATTCTAACCCGTATGCTAACACTAACCCGTACCCTAACACGTACTCTCACCCTAAACCGTTGTCGTACCCTAACCTATACCCTAAACCGTCCCCGTCCCCGTCCCCTATCCCTAACCCTAACCCTAAACCTGAAGCTTACCCGAAGCCTTACCCTAACCCATCCCCTAATTCTAACCCGTACGGTAACACTAACCCATACCCTAACACGTACGCTCACCCTAAACGGTTGTCGTACCCTAAACCGTGTCCGTCCCCTAAACCTAACCCTAACCCTAACCCTAACCTTAACCCTTACCCGAAGCCTTACCGAACCCGTCCCCTAATCCTAACCCGTACGCTAACACTAACACGTACCCTAACACTTACGGTCACCCTGAACCATTGTCGTATCCTAAACTGTACCCTAAACCGTCCCCGTCCCTTAACCCTAACCCTAACCCTAACCCTAACCCTAACCCTAATCCTTACCCGAAGCCTTACCATAACCCGTAACCTAATCCTAACCCGTACGCTAACACTAAACCGTAACCTAACACGTACGCTCACACTAAACCGTTGTCGTACCCTAACCTGTACCCTAAACCGTCCCTGGCCCCTAACCCTAACCCTAACACTAACCCTTACCCGAAGCCTAACACTAACCCGTCCCCTAATCCTAAGCCGTGCGCTAACAATAACCCATACCCCAACATGTACGCTCAACTTAAACCGTTGTCGTACCCTAAACTGTCCCCATCCCCTAACCCTAACCCTAACCCTAACCCTAACACTTACCCGAAGCCTTACCCTAACCTGTCCCCTAATCCTAACCCGTATGCTAACACTAACCCGTACCCTAACACGTACGCTCACCCTAAAACGTTGTTGTACCCTAACCTTTGCCCTAAACCGTCCCCGTCCCCTAACCCTAACGCTAACCCTTACCCAAAGCCTTACCCTAACACGTCCCCTAATCCTAACCCGTACACTAACACTAAACCGTACCCTAACACGTACGCTCACTCTAAACCGTTGTCGTACCCTAACCTGTACCCTAAACCGTCCCCGTCCCCTAACCCTAACCCTAACCCTAACCCTTACCCGAAGCCTTACCATAACCTGTCCCCTAATCCTAAACCATACGCTAACACTAAGCCGTACCCTAACACGTATGCTCACCCTAAACAATTGTCGTACCCTAAACTGTACCCTCAACCATCCCCGTGCCCTAACCCTAACCCTAACCCTAACCCTAACCCTAAACCTTACCCGAAGCCTTACACTAACCCGTCCCCTAATCCTAAACCGTACGCTGACACTAACACGTAGCCTAACACGTACGCTCACCCTAAACCGTTTTCGTACACTAACCTGTACCCTAAACCGTGTCCGTCCCCTATACCTAACCCTAACCCTAACCCTAAACCTAACCCTTACCCGAAGCCTTACCCTTACCCGTCCCCTAATCCTAACCCGTACGCTAACAATAACACGTACCCTAAAACGTACGGTCACCCTGAACCATTGTCGTACCCTAAACTGTACCCTAAACCGTCCCCGTCCCTTAACCCTAACCCTAACCCTAACCCTAACCCTAAACCTTACCCGAAGCCTTAACATAACCCGTCCCCTAATCCTAACCCATACACTAACATTAAATTGTAACCTAACACGTACGCTCACACTAAACCGTTGTCGTACCCTAACCTGTACCCTAATCCGTCCCCGTCCCCTAACCCTAACCGTAACCCTAACCCTATCACTAACGCTTACCCGAAGCCTAACACTAACCCGTCCCCTAATCCTAAGCCGTGCACTAACAGTAACCCATACCCCAACATGTTCGCTCAACCTAAACCGTTGTCGTGCCCTAAACTGTCCCCAACCCCTAACCCTAACCCCAACCCTAACCCTTACCCGAAGCCTTACCCTAACCCGTCCCCTAATCCTAACCCGTACGCTAACACTAACCCGTACCCTAACACGTACGCTCACCCTAAAACGTTGTCGTACACTAACCTGTACCCTAAACCGTCCCCGTCCCCTAACCCTAACCCTAAACCTTACCCGAAGCCTTACCCTAACCCGTCCCCTAATCCTAACCCGTACGCTAACACTAACCCGTACCCTAACACGTACGCTCACCCTAAAACGTTGTCGTACACTAACCTGTACCCTAAACCGTCCCCGTGCCCTAACCCTAACCCTAAGCCTAACCCTACCACTAAACCTTACCCGAAGCCTTACACTAAACCGTCCCCTAATCCTAAACCATACGCTGACACTAACACATAGCCTAACACGTACGCTCACCCTAAACCGTTGTTGTACCCTAAACTGTACCGTAAACCGTGTCCATCCCCTAACTCTAACCCTAACCCTAACCCTAACCCTAACCCTAAACCTAACCCTTACCCGAAGCCTTACCCTAACCCGTCCCCTAATCCTAACCTGTACGCTAACACTTACCCGTACCCTAACACGTACGCTCACCCTAAACTGTTGTCGTACCCTAACCTGTTCTCTAAAGCTTCCCCATCCCCTAACCCTAAACCTAACCCTAACACTTACCCTTACCCTAACCTTTACCCGAAGCCTTACACTATCCCGTCCCCAATCCGAACCTGTAGGCTAACACTAACCCGTGCCCTAAAACGTACGCTCACCTAAACCGTTGTCGTACCCTAACCTGTACCCTAAAACGTCCCCTAACTGTAACCCTAACCCTAACCCTAACCCTTACCCGAAACATTACCCTAACCCGTCCCCTAATCCGAATCCGTATGCTAACACTAACCCATACCCTAACACGCACGCTCATCTAAACCGTTGTCGTACCCTAACATGTACCCTAAACCGTCCCGGTCTAATAACCCTAACCCTAACCCTAACCCTAGCTTTTACCCGAAGCCTTACCCTAACCGGTCCCCTAATCCGAACCCGTATGCTAACACTAACCCGTACCCTAACACGTACGCTCAACCTAAACTTTTGTCGTGCCCTAACCTGTACCCTAAACCGTCCCCATCCCCTAACCCTAACCCTAACCCTAACCCTAACCCTAACCCTTACCCGAAGCCTTACCCTAACCCGTCCCCTAATCCTAAACTGTACGCTGACACTAACACGTACCCTAACACGTACGATCACCCTAAACCGTTGTCGTAACCTAACCTGTACCCTAAACCGTCCCCGTCCCCGTCCCCTAACCATAACGCTAAGCCTAACCCTGAAGCTTACCCGAAGCCTTACCCTAACCCGTCCCCAATCCTAACCCGTACTGTAACACTAACCCGTACCCTAACACGTACACTCACCCTAAACCGTTGTCGTACCCTAACGTGTACCCTGAACCGTGTCCGTCCCCTAAACCTAACACTAAACCTAAACCTAACCCTAACCCTTACCCGAAGCCTTACCCTAACCCGTCCCCTAAACATGACCCGTACGAAAACACTAACACGTACCCTAACACGTACGGTCACCCTGAACCGTTGTCGTACACTAAACTGTACCCTAAACCGTCCCCGTCCCTTAACCCTAACCCTAACCCTAACCAAAACCCTAATCCTTACCCGAAGCCTTACCATAACCCGTCCCCTAATCCTAACCCATACATTAACACTAAACCGTAACCTAACACGTACGCTCAACCTAAACCGTTGTCGTACACTAATCTGTACCCTAAACCGTCCCTGTCCCCTACCCCTAACCATAACCCTAACGCTAACACTAACCCTTACCCGAAGCCTTACCCTAACCCGTACCCTAATCCTAACCCGTACGCTAACACTAACCCGTACACTAACACGTACGCTCACCGTAAACCGTTGTCGTACCCTAACTTGTAACCTAAACCGTCCCCGTCCCCTAACCCTAACCCTAACCCTAACCCTAACACTTACCCAAAGCCTTACCCTAACACGTCAACTAAACCTAAATCGTACGCTAACACTAACCCATGCCCTAACACGTACGCTCACCCTAAACCGTTGTCGTACACTAACCTGTACACTAAACTGTCCCTGTCCCCTAACCCTAACCCTAACCCTAACCCTAACCATTACGCAAAGCTTTACCCTAACCCGTCCCCCAATCCTAAACCATACGCTAACACTAACCCGTACCCTAACATGTACGCTCACCGTAAACCGTTCTCGTACCCTAAACTGTTCCCTAAACCATCCTCGTCCCCTAACCCTAACCCTAACCCTAACCCTAACCCTAGCTTTTACCCGAAGCCTTACACTAACCGGTCCCCTAACCCTAACCCGTACGCTAACACTAAACAGTAACCTAACATGTACGCTCACCCTTAACCATTGTCGTACCCTAACCTATACCCTAAACCGTCCCCGTCCCCTAACCTAACCCTAACCCTAACCCTTACGTGAAGCCTTACCCTAACCTGTCCCCTAATCCTAAACCGTACGCTGACACTAACGCGTACCCTAACACGGACGCTCACCCTAAAACATTGTCGTACACTAAACTGTACCCTAATCCGTCCCCGTCCCCGTCCCCGTCCCATAACCCTAACCCTAACCCAAACCCTAACACTAACCCTTACCCAAAGCCTTACACTAATCGGTCCCCTAATTCTAACCCGTATGCTAACACTAACCCGTACCCTAACACGTACTCTCACCCTAAACCGTTGTCGTACCCTAACCTATACCCTAAACCGTCCCCGTCCCCGTCCCCTATCCCTAACCCTAACCCTAAACCTGAAGCTTACCCGAAGCCTTACCCTAACCCGTCCCCTAATTCTAACCCGTACGGTAACACTAACCCATACCCTAACACGTACCCTCACCCTAAACGGTTGTCGTACCCTAACCAGTACCCTAAACCGTGTCCGTCCCCTAAACCTAACCCTAACCCTAACCCTAACCTTAACCCTTACCCGAAGCCTTACCCTAACCCGTCCCCTAATCCTAACCCGTACGCTAACACTAACACGTACCCTAACACTTACGGTCACACTGAACCATTGTCGTACCCTAAACTGTACACTAAACCGTCCCCGTCCCTTAACCCTAACCCTAACCCTAACCCTAACCCTACCCTCCTTACCCGAAGCCTTACCATAACCCGTCCCCTAATCCTAACCCGTACGCTAACACTAAACCGTAACCTAACACGTACGCTCACACTAAACCTTTGTCGTACCCTAACCTGTACCCTAAACCGTCCATGGCCCCTAACCCTAACCCTAACACTAACCCTTACCCGAAGCCTAACACTAACCCGTCCCCTAATCCTAAGCCGTGCGCTAACAATAACCCATACCCCAACATGTACGCTCAACCTAAACCGTTGTCGTAACCTAAACTGTCCCCATCCCCTAACCCTAACCCTAACCCTAAACCTAACACTTACCCGAAGCCTTACCCTAACCCGTCCCCTAATCCTAACCCGTATGCTAACACTAACCCGTACCCTAACACGTACGCTCACCCTAAAACGTTGTTGTACCCTAACCTTTGCCCTAAACCGTCCCCGTCCCCATCCCCTAACACTAACGCTAACCCTTACCCAAAGCCTTACCCTAACACGTCCCCTAATCCTAACCCGTACGCTAACACTAAACCGTACCCTAACACGTACGCTCACTCTAAACCGTTGTCGTACCCTAACCTGTACCCTAAACCGTCCCCGTCCCCTGACCCTAACCCTAACCCTAACCCTTACCCGAAGCCTTACCATAACCTGTCCCCTAATCCTAAACCATATGCTAACTCTAAGCCGTACCCTAACACGTATGCTCACCCTAAACAATTGTCATACCCTAAACTGTACCCTCAACCATCCCCGTGCCCTAACCCTAACCCTAACCCTAACCCTAACCCTAAACCTTACCCGAAGCCTTACACTAACCCGTCCCCTAATCCTAAACCGTACGCTGACACTAACACGTAGCCTAACATGTACGCTCACCCTAAACCGTTTTCGTACACTAACCTGTACCCTAAACCGTGTCCGTCCCCTATACCTAACCCTAACCCTAACCCTAAACCTAACCCTTACCCGAAGCCTTACCCTTACCCGTCCCCTAATCCTAACCCGTACGCTAACAATAACACGTACCCTAAAACGTACTGTCACCCTGAACCATTGTCGTACCCTAACCTGTACCCTAAACAGTCCCCGTCCCCTAACCCTAACCCTAAACCTAACCCTTACCTGAAGCCTTACACTAAACCGTACCCTAATCCTAACCCGTACGCTATCACTAAACCATACCCTGAGACGTACGCTCACCCTAAAAGGTTGTCGTACTCTAACCTGTACCCTACACCGTCCCCTAACCCTAACCCTAACCCTTACCCGAAGCCTTACCCTAACCCGTCCCCTAATCCTAAACCGTACGCTAACACTAACCCGTGCCCTAACACATACGCTCACCCTAAAGCGTTGTCGTACCCTAAGCTGTACCCTAAACCGTCCCTGTCCCCGTCCCCTAACCCTAAACCTAACCCTAACCGTAACACTTACCCGAAGCCTTACCCTAACACGTCCCCTAATCCTAACCCGTATGCTAACACTAACCCGTACCCTAACACGTACGCTCACCCTAAACCATTGTCTTAACCTAAACTGTACCCTAAACCGTCCCCGTCCCCGTCCCCTAAACCTAACCCTAACCCTAACCCTAAACATTCCCCGAAGCCTTACCCTAACCGTCCCCTAATCCTAACCCGTACGCTCACACTAACCCGTGCCCTAACACGTACGCTCACCCTGAACCGTTGTCGTACCCTAACCTGTACCCTAAACCGTCCCCATCCCCTAAACCTAACCCTAACCTCACCCTAATCCTAACCCTTACCCAAAGCCTTACCCTAACCCGTCCCCTAATCCTAACCCGTACACTAACACTAACCCATGCCCTAAAACATACGCTCAACCTAAACCGTTGTCGTACCCTAACCTGTACCCTAAACCGTCCCCGTGCCCTAACCCTAACCCTAACCCTAACCCTAACCCTAACCCTAAATCTAACCCTTACCCGAAGCCTTACCCTAACCCGTCCCCTAATCCTAACCCGTACGCTAACAATAACACATACCCTAAAACGTACGGTCACCCTGAACCATTGTCGTACCCTAAACTCTACCCTAAACCTTCCCCGTCCCTTAACCCTAACCCTAACCCTAACCCTAACCCTAACCCTAATCCTTTCCCGAAGCCTTAACATAACCCGTCTCCTAATCCTAACCCGTACGCTAATATTAAATCGTAACCTAACACGTACGCTCACACTAAACCGTTGTCGTACCCTAACCTGTACCCTAAACCGTCCCTGTCCCCTAACCCTAACCGTAACCCTAACCCTAACACTAACCCTTACCCGGAGCCTAACACTAAACCGTCCCCTAATCCTAACTCGTACACTAACACTAAACCGTGCCCTAAAACATACGCTCAACCTAAACCGTTGTCGTACACTAACCTGTACCCTAAACCGTCCCCGTGCCCTAACCCTAACCCTAAGCCTAACCCTACCACTAAACCTTACCCGAAGCCTTACACTAAACCGTCCCCTAATCCTAAACCATACGCTGACACTAACACATAGCCTAACACGTACGCTCACCCTAAACCGTTGTCATACCCTAAACTGTACCGTAAACCGTGTCCATCCCCTAACCCTAACCCTAACCCTAACCCTAACCCTAACCCTTACCCGAAGCCTTACCCTAACCCGTCCCCTAATCCTAACCCGTACGCTAACACTAACCCGTACCCTAACACGTACGCTCACCCTAAACTGTTGTCGTACCCTAACCTGTTCTCTAAATCTTCCCCATCCCCTAACCCTAAACCTAACCCTAACACTTACCCTTACCCTAACCTTTACCCGAAGCCTTACACTATCCCGTCCCCAATCCGAACCCGTAGGCTAACACTAACCCGTGCCCTAAAACGTACGCTCACCTAAACCGTTGTCGTACCCTAACCTGTACCCTAAAACGTCCCCTAACTGTAACCCTAACCCTAACCCTAACCCTTACCCGAAACATTACCCTAACCCGTCCCCTAATCCGATTCAGTACGCTAACACTAACCCGTACCCTAACACGTACACCCACCCTAAAACGTTGTCGTCCCCTAACCTGTACCCTAAACCATCCCCGTCCCCTACCCTAACCCTAACACTAACCCTAACCCTAACCCTTACCCAAAGCCTTACCCTAACATGTCACCTAATCCTAACCCGTACGCTAACACTAACCCGTGCCCTAACACGTACGGTCACCCTAAACCTTTGTCGTACCCTAACCTATACCCTAAACCGGCCCTGTCCCCATCCCCTAACCCTAAACCTAAACCTAACACTAACCCTTACCCAAGGCCTTACCCTAACCCATCCCCTAATCCTAACCCGTATGCTAACACTAACCCGTACCCTAACACGTACACTCACCCTAAACCGTTGTCCTACCTTAACCTGTACCGTAAACCGTCCCCGTCCCCTAACCGTAACACTAACCCTAAACCTTACCCTTACCCAAAGCCTTACCCTAACCCATCACCTAATCCTAACCCGTACGCTAACACTAACACGTGCCCTAACACGTACGCTCACCCTAAACCGTTGTTGTACCCTAACCTGAACCCTAAACCGCCCCATCCCCTAACCCTAACCCTAAACATAACCCTAATCCTAACCCTTACCCGAAGCCTTACCCTAACCCGTCCCATAATCATAACCCGTACGCTAACACTAACCCGTACCCTAACACGTACGCTCACCCTAAAACGTTGTCGTACACTAACCTGTACCCTAAACCGTCCCCGTCCCCTAACCCTAACCCTAAACCTTACCTGAAGCCTTACCCTAACCCGTCCCCTAATGCTAACCCGTACGCTAACACTAATCCTTACTCTAACACGTTCGCTCACCCTAAACCGTGGACGTACCCTAACCTGTACCTTAAACCGTCCCCGTCCCCTAACCCTAACCCGAACCCTAACACTAACCCTTACCCGAATACTTAACCTAACCTGTCCCCTACTCCTAACCCGTACGCTAACACTAACCCGTACCCTAACACGTACGCTCACCTTAAACCACTGTCATACCCTAACCTGTACCCTAAACAGTCCCCGTCCCCTAACCCTAACCCTAAACCTAACCCTTACCTGAAGCCTTACACTAAACCGTACCCTAATCCTAACCCGTACGCTATCACTAAACCATACCCTGAGACGTACGCTCACCCTAAAAGGTTGTCGTACTCTAACCTGTACCCTACACCGTCCCCTAACCCTAACCCTAACCCTTACCCGAAGCCTTACCCTAACCCGTCCCCTAATCCTAAACCGTACGCTAACACTAACCCGTGCCCTAACACATACGCTCACCCTAAAGCGTTGTCGTACCCTAACCTGTACCCTAAACCGTCCCTGTCCCCGTCCCCTAACCCTAAACCTAACCCTAACCGTAACACTTACCCGAAGCCTTACCCTAACACGTCCCCTAATCCTAACCCGTATGCTAACACTAACCCGTACCCTAACACGTACGCTCACCCTAAACCATTGTCCTAACCTAACCTGTACCCTAAACCGTCCCCGTCCCCGTCCCCTAAACCTAACCCTAACCCTAACCCTAACCATTCCCCGAAGCCTTACCCTAACCGTCCCCTAATCCTAACCCGTACGCTCACACTAACCCGTGCCCTAACACGTACGCTCACCCTGAACCGTTGTCGTACCCTAACCTGTACCCTAAACCGTCCCCATCCCCTAAACCTAACCCTAACCTCACCCTAATCCTAACCCTTACCCAAAGCCTTACCCTAACCCGTCCCCTAATCCTAACCCGTACACTAACAGTAACCCGTGCCCTAAAACATACGCTCAACCTAAACCGTTGTCGTACCCTAACCTGTACCCTAAACCGTCCCCGTGCCCTAACCCTAACCCTAACCCTAACCCTAACCCTAAATCTAACCCTTACCCGAAGCCTTACCCTAACCCGTCCCCTAATCCTAACCCGTACGCTAACAATAACACATACCCTAAAACGTACGGTCACCCTGAACCATTGTCGTACCCTAAAATCTACCCTAAACCTTCCCCGTCCCTTAACCCTAACCCTAACCCTAACCCTAATCCTTTCCCGAAGCCTTAACATAACCCGTCTCCTAATCCTAACCCGTACGCTAATATTAAATCGTAACCTAACACGTACGCTCACACTAAACCGTTGTCGTACCCTAACCTGTACCCTAAACCGTCCCTGTCCCCTAACCCTAACCGTAACCCTAACCCTAACACTAACCCTTACCCGGAGCCTAACACTAAACCGTCCCCTAATCCTAACTCGTACACTAACACTAAACCGTGCCCTAAAACATACGCTCAACCTAAACCGTTGTCGTACACTAACCTGTACCCTAAACCGTCCCCGTGCCCTAACCCTAACCCTAAGCCTAACCCTACCACTAAACCTTACCCGAAGCCTTACACTAAACCGTCCCCTAATCCTAAACCATACGCTGACACTAACACATAGCCTAACACGTACGCTCACCCTAAACCGTTGTCGTACACTAAACTGTACCGTAAACCGTGTCCATCCCCTAACCCTAACCCTAACCCTAACCCTAACCCTAACCCTTACCCGAAGCCTTACCCTAACCCGTCCCCTAATCCTAACCCGTACGCTAACACTAACCCGTACCCTAACACGTACGCTCACCCTAAACTGTTGTCGTACCCTAACCTGTTCTCTAAATCTTCCCCATCCCCTAACCCTAAACCTAACCCTAACACTTACCCTTACCCTAACCTTTACCCGAAGCCTTACACTATCCCGTCCCCAATCCGAACCCGTAGGCTAACACTAACCCGTGCCCTAAAACGTACGCTCACCTAAACCGTTGTCGTACCCTAACCTGTACCCTAAAACGTCCCCTAACTGTAACCCTAACCCTAACCCTAACCCTTACCCGAAACATTACCCTAACCCGTCCCCTAATCCGATTCAGTACGCTAACACTAACCCGTACCCTAACACGTACACCCACCCTAAAACGTTGTCGTCCCCTAACCTGTACCCTAAACCATCCCCGTCCCCTACCCTAACCCTAACACTAACCCTAACCCTAACCCTTACCCAAAGCCTTACCCTAACATGTCACCTAATCCTAACCCGTACGCTAACACTAACCCGTGCCCTAACACGTACGGTCACCCTAAACCTTTGTCGTACCCTAACCTATACCCTAAACCGTCCCTGTCCCCATCCCCTAACCCTAAACCTAAACCTAACACTAACCCTTACCCAAGGCCTTACCCTAACCCATCCCCTAATCCTAACCCGTATGCTAACACTAACCCGTACCCTAACACGTACACTCACCCTAAACCGTTGTCCTACCCTAACCTGTACCGTAAACCGTCCCCGTCCCCTAACCGTAACACTAACCCTAAACCTTACCCTTACCCAAAGCCTTACCCTAACCCATCACCTAATCCTAACCCGTACGCTAACACTAACACGTGCCCTAACACGTACGCTCACCCTAAACCGTTGTTGTACCCTAACCTGTACCCTAAACCGCCCCATCCCCTAACCCTAACCCTAAACCTAACCCTAATCCTAACCCTTACCCGAAGCCTTACCCTAACCCGTCCCATAATCATAACCCGTACGCTAACACTAACCCGTGCCCTAACACGTAGGCTCACCATAAATCATTGTCGTACCCTAACCTGTACCCTAAACCATCCCCATCCCCGTCCCCGTCTCCTAACCCTAACCCGAACCCTAACCCTAACCCTTACCCGAAGACTTACCCTAACCTGTCCCCTAATCCTAACACTTACGCTAACACTAACCCTTGCCCTAACATGTACACTCACCCTAAACCGTTGTCTTACCCTAACCTGTACCCTAAACCGTCCCTGTACCCTAACCCTAACCCTAACACTAACCCTAAACCGAACCCTTACCCGAAGCCTTCCCCTAACCCGTCCCCTAATCCTAAACCTTACGCTAACCCTAACCCGTGCCCTAGCACGTACGCTCACCTTAAACTGCTGTCGTACCCTAAACTGTACCCTAAACCGTCCCCGTCCCCTAACCCTAACCCTAACCCTAAACCTTACCCGAAGCCTTCCCCTAACCCGTCCCCTAATCCTAACCCGTACGCTAACTCTAAGCCATACCCTAACACGTACGCTCACCCTAAACCGTTCTCGTACACTAACCTGTAACCTAAACTGTCCCCGTCCCCTAACCCTAACCCTAACCCTTACCCGAAGCCTTACCTTAACCCGTCCTCTAATCCTAACCCGTACGCTAACAGTAAACTGTGCCCTAACATGTACGCTGAACCTAAACCATTGTCCTACACTAACCTGTACCCTAAACCGTCCCCCTCCCCTAACCCTAACCCTAACCCTAACCCTAAACCTAACCCTTACCCGAAGCCTTACCATAACCCGTCCTCTAATCCTAACCCGTACGCTAACAGTAAACTGTGCCCTAACATGTACGCTGAACCTAAACCATTGTCCTACCCTAACCTGTACCCTAAACCGTCCCCCTCCCCTAACCCTAACCCTAACCCTAACCCTAACCCTTACACCAAGCCTTACCCTAACCCGTGCTCTAATCCTAACCCGTACGCTAACACTAACCCATACCCTAACACGTACGCTCACCCTAAACCGCTGTCATACACTAACCTGCACCCTAAACCGTCCCCGTCCCCGTCCCCGTCCCCTAACCCTAACCATAAACCTAACCCTTACCCGAAGCCTTACCCTAACCCGTCCCCTAATCCTAACCCGTACGCTAACACTAACCCGTGTCCTAACACGTACCCTCACCCTAAACCGTTGTCGTACCCTAACCTGTACCCTAAACCGTCACCGTCCCCTAGCCCTAACCCTAACCCTAACCCTTACGCGAAGCCTTACCCTAACCCGTCCCCAATCCTAACCCGTACGCTAACACTAACAAGTACCCTAACACATACGCTCACCCTAAACTGTTGTCGTACACTAACCTGTAACCTAAACCGTCCCCGTCCCCTAACCCTAACCCTAACCCTAACCCTAACACTAACCCTTACCCGAAGCCTTACCCTAATCTGTCCCCTAATCATAACCCGTATGCTAACACTAACCCTTGCCCTAACACGTACACTCACCCTAAACCATTGTCGTACCCTAACCTGTACCCTGAACCGTCCCTGTACCCTAACCCTAACCCTAACTCTAACCCTAACCCTAACCCTAACACTTACCCGAAGCCTTACCCTAACCCGTCCCATAATCCTAACCCGTACGCTAACACTAACCCGTACCCTAACACGTACGCTCACCCTAAACCGTTGACGTACCCTAACCTGTACCCTAAACCGTCCCTGTCCCCTAACCCTAACCCTAACCCTAACCCTTACCAGAAGCCTTACCCTAACCCGTCCCGTAATCCTAACCCGTACGCTAACACTAACCCGTACCCTAACACGTACGCTCACCCTAAAACCTTGTCGTACCCTAACCTGTACCCTAAATCGTCCCTGTCCCCTAACCCTAACCCTAATCTTAAACCTTACCCGAAGCCTTACCCTAAACGGTTCCCTAAACCTAACCCGCACGCTAACACTAACCCGTGCCCTAACACGGACGCTCACCCGAAACATTTGTCGTACACTAAGCTGTACCCTAAACCGTCCCCATTACCTAACACTAACCCGAACCCTAACCATAACCCTAAACCTTACCCGAAGCCTTACCCTAACCCGTCCCCTAATCCTAACCGTACGCTAACACTAATCCGTGCCCTAACACGTACGCTCACCCTAAAACGTTGTCGTACACTAACCTGTACCCTAAACCGTTCCTGTCCCTGTACCCTAACCCTAACCCTAACCCAAACCCTAACCCTTACCCGAAGCCTTACACTAACCCATCCCATAATCCTAAACTCTACGCTAACACTAACCCGTGCCCTAACACGTACGCTCACCCTAAACCGTTGTCGTACATTAACCTGTACCCTAAATCGTCCCTGTCCCCTAACCCTAACCCTAACCCTAATCCTTACCCGAAGCCTTACCCTAACTCGTCCCCTAATTCTAACCCGTATGCTAACACTAAACTGTATCCTAACAGATACGCTCACCCTAAAACTTTGTCGTACACTAAGCTGTACCCAAAATCGTCCCCGTCCCCTAACCCTAAACCTAACCCTTACACAAAGCCTTACCCTAACCCGTCCCCTAATCCTAACCCGTACGCTAACACTAACCCGTAACCTAACCCGTATGCTCAACCTAAACCGTTCTCGTACACTAACCTGTACCCTAAACCGTCCCGTCCCGGTCCCCTAAACCTAGCCCTTACCCGAAACCTTACCCTAACATGTCCCCTATTCCTAACCCGTACGCTAACACTATCCCGTACCCTTACACGTACGCTCACCTTAAAACGTTGTCGTACACTAACCTGTAACCTAAACCGTCTCCGTCCCCTAACCCTAACCCTAAACCTAGCCCTAAACCTAAACCTTACCCCAAGCCTTACCCTAACCCGACCCTTAATCCTAACCCGTACGCTGACACTAACCCATACCCTAACACGCACGCTCACCCTAAAACTTTGTCGTACCCTAACATGTACCCTAAACCGTCCCCGTCCCCTAACCCTAACCCTAACCCTAACCCTAACACTTACCCGAAGCATTACACTAACCCGTCCCCTAATCCTAATCCGTACGCTAACACTAACCCGTGTCCTAACACGTACCCTCACCCTAAACCGTTATCGTACCCTAACCTGTACCCTAAACCGTCACCGTCCCATAGCCCTAACCCTAACCCTAACCCTTACGCGAAGCCTTACCCTAACCCGTCCCCAATCCTAACCCGTACGCTAATACTAACAAGTACCCTAACACATACGCTCACCCTAAACTGTTGTCGTACACTAACCTGTAACCTAAACCGTCCCCGTCCCCTAACCCTAAACCTAACCCTAACCCTAACCCTAACCCTTACCCGAAGCCTTACCCTAATCTGTCCCCTAATCCTAACCCGTATGCTAACACTAACCCTTGCCCTAACACGTACACTCACCCTAAACCATTGTCGTACCCTAACCTGTACCCTGAACCGTCCCTGTACCCTAACCCTAACCCTAACTCTAACCCTAACCCTAACCCTAACACTTACCCGAAGCCTTACCCTAACCCGTCCCATAATCCTAACCCGTACGCTAACACTAACCCGTACCCTAACACGTACGCTCACCCTAAATCGTTTTCGTACCCTAACCTGTACCCTAAACCATCCCCGTGCCCTAAACCTAACACTAACACTATCCCTAACCCTTACCCGAAGCCTTACCCTAACTCGGCCCCCAATTCTAAACCATACGCTAACACTAACCCGTACCCTAACACGTATGCTCACCCTAAAACTTTGTCGTAGCCTAACCTGTACCCTAAGTCGTCCCCTTCCCCTAAGACTAACCCTAACCCTAATACTTACCCGAAGCCTTACCCTAAACCGTCCCCTAATCCTAACCCATACGCTAACACTAACCCGTGCCCTAAAACGAATGCTCACCCTAAACTGCTGTCGTACACTAACCTGTACCCTAAACCGTCCCCGTCCCCGTCCCCTAACCCTAACCCTAAACCTAACCCTTACCCGAAGCCTTACCCAAACCCGTCCCGTAATCCTAACCCGTACGCTAACACTAACCCGTGCCCTAACAGGTACGCTCACCCTAAAGCGTGGTCGTACCCTAACCTGTACACTAAACCGTCCCCGTCCCCGTTCCCTAACCCTAACCCTATCCCAAACCCTACCCCTTACCCGAAGCCTTACCCTAACCCGTCCCATAATCCTAAATAATACGCTAAAACTACCCCATGCCCTAACACATACGCTCACCCTAAACCGTTGTCGTACCCTAACCTGTACCCTAAACCGTCCCTGTAGCCTAACCCTAACCCTAACCCTAACCCTAACCCTTACCCGAAGCCTTACCCTAACCCGTCCCATAATCCTACCCCGTACGCTAACACTAACCCGTACCCTAACACGTACGCTCACCCTAAACCGTTGTCGTACCATAACCTGTACCTAACCGTCCCCGTCCCCGTCCCCTAAACTTAACCCTAAACCTCACCCTTACCCGTAGCCTTACCCTAACCCGTCCCCTATTCCTAAGCTATACGCTAACTCTAACCCGTACCCTAACATGTACGCTCACCCTAAAGAGTTGTCGTACACTAACCTCTACCCTAAACCGTCCCCGTCCCCGTCCCCTAACCCTAACCCTAACCCTAACCCTTACCCGAAGCCTTACCCTAACAAGTCCCCAATCCTACCCGTACGCTAACACTAACACATACCCTAACACGTACGCTCACCCTAAACCGTTGTCGTACCCTAGCCTATACCCTAAACAGTCCCCGTACCCTAACCCTAACCCTAACCCTAACCCTTACCCGAAGCCTTACCCTAACCCGTCCCCTAATCCTAACCCGTACGCTAACACTAAACCTTACCCTAACATGTACGCACACTCTAAACAGTTGTCATATCCTATCCTGTACCCTAAACCTTCCCCGTGCCCGTCCCCTAACCCTAACCCTAACCCTTACCCGAAGCCTTACCCTAACCTGTCCCCTAATCCTAACCCGTACGCTAACACTAACCCTTACCCTAACACGTACGCACACCCTAAACTGTTGTCAAATCCTATCCTGTACCCTAAACCTTCCCCGTTCCTGCCCCCTAACCCTAACCCTAACCCTTACCCGAAGCCTTACCCTAACCTGTCCCCTAATCCTAACCCGTACGCTAACACTAACCCATGCCCTAACACATACGCTCACCCTAAAGCGTTGTCGTACCCTAACCTGTACCCTAAACCGTCCCCGTCCCCTAACCCTAACACTAACCTTAATACTAACCATTACCCGAAGCCTTCCGTTAACCCGCCCCCTAATCCTAACCCGTACGCTAATCCTAACCCGTACCCTAACACGTACGCTCACCCTAAACCGTTGTCGTGCCCTAAACTGTACCCTGAACCGTCCCCATCTCCAAACCCTAACCCTAACCCTTAACCGAAGCCTTACACTAACCTGTCCCCTAATCCTAACCCGTACGCTAACACTAACCCGTACCCTAACACATAGGCTCACTCTAAACCGTTCTCGTATACTAACCTGTACCCTAAACCGTCCCCATCCCCTAACCCTAACCCTAACCCTTACCCAGAGCCTTACCCTAACCCGTCCTCTAATCCTAACCCATACGCTAGCACTAACCCGTACCCTAACATGTTCGCTCACCCTAAAACTTTATCTTAAACTAAGCTGTACCTTAAACAGTCCCCGTAGCCTAAACATAACCGTAACCCTAACCCTAACACTAACACTTACCCGAAGGCTTACCCTAACCCGTCCCCTAATTCTAAACCGTACGCTAACACTAACCCGTACCCTAACACGTACGCTCACCCTAAACCGTTGCCGTAGCCTAACCTGTACCCTAAACCCTCCCCATGCCCTAACACTTACCCTAAACCTAACCCTAACCCTAACCCTTACCCGAAGCCTTACCCTAACCCATCACCTAATCGGAACCCGTACGCTAACACTAAACCCTACCCTATCACGTACGCTCACCCTAAACCGTTATTGTACCCTAACCTGTACCCTAAACCGTTCCTGTGCCCTAACCCTAACCCTAAACCTAACCATTACGCAAAGCTTTACCCTAACCCGTCCCCCAATCCTAAACCATACGCTAACACTAACCCGTACCCTAACATGTACGCTCACCCTAAACTGTTCTCGTACCCTAAACTGTTCCCTAAACCATCCTCGTCCCCTAACCCTAACCCTAACCCTAACCCTAACCCTAGCTTTTACCCGAAGCCTTACACTAACCGGTCCCCTAACCCTAGCCCGTACGCTAACACTAACCAGTACCCTAACATGTACGCTCACCCTTAACCATTGTCGTACCCTAACCTATACCCTAAACCGTCCCCGTCCCCTAACCTAACCCTAACCCTAACCCTTACGTGAAGCCTTACCCTAACCTGTCCCCTAATCCTAAACCGTACGCTGACACTAACGCGTACCCTAACACGGACGCTCACCCTGAAACATTGTCGTACACTAAACTGTACCCTAATCCGTCCCCGTCCCCGTCCCCGTCCCCTAACCCTAACCCTAACCCAAACCCTAACACTAACCCTTACCCAAAGCCTTACCCTAATCGGTCCCCTAATTCTAACCCGTATGCTAACACTAACCCGTACCCTAACACGTACTCTCACCCTAAACCGTTGTCGTACCCTAACCTATACCCTAAACCGTCCCCGTCCCCGTCCCCTATCCCTAACCCTAACCCTAAACCTGAAGCTTACCCGAAGCCTTACCCTAACCCGTCCCCTAATTCTAACCCGTACGGTAACACTAACCCATACCCTAACACGTACGCTCACCCTAAACGGTTGTCGTACCCTAAACCGTGTCCGTCCCCTAAACCTAACCCTAACCCTAACCCTAACCTTAACCCTTACCCGAAGCCTTACCGAACCCGTCCCCTAATCCTAACCCGTACGCTAACACTAACACGTACCCTAACACTTACGGTCACCCTGAACCATTGTCGTATCCTAAACTGTACCCTAAACCGTCCCCGTCCCTTAACCCTAACCCTAACCCTAACCCTAACCCTAACCCTAATCCTTACCCGAAGCCTTACCATAACCCGTAACCTAATCCTAACCCGTACGCTAACACTAAACCGTAACCTAACACGTACGCTCACACTAAACCGTTGTCGTACCCTAACCTGTACCCTAAACCGTCCCTGGCCCCTAACCCTAACCCTAACACTAACCCTTACCCGAAGCCTAACACTAACCCGTCCCCTAATCCTAAGCTGTGCGCTAACAATAACCCATACCCCAACATGTACGCTCAACTTAAACCGTTGTCGTACCCTAAACTGTCCCCATCCCCTAACCCTAACCCTAACCCTAACCCTAACACTTACCCGAAGCCTTACCCTAACCTGTCCCCTAATCCTAACCCGTATGCTAACACTAACCCGTACCCTAACACGTACGCTCACCCTAAAACGTTGTTGTACCCTAACCTTTGCCCTAAACCGTCCCCGTCCCCTAACCCTAACGCTAACCCTTACCCAAAGCCTTACCCTAACACGTCCCCTAATCCTAACCCGTACACTAACACTAAACCGTACCCTAACACGTACGCTCACTCTAAACCGTTGTCGTACCCTAACCTGTACCCTAAACCGTCCCCGTCCCCTAACCCTAACCCTAACCCTAAACCTTACCCGAAGCCTTACCATAACCTGTCCCCTAATCCTAAACCATACGCTAACACTAAGCCGTACCCTAACACGTATGCTCACCCTAAACAATTGTCGTACCCTAAACTGTACCCTCAACCATCCCCGTGCCCTAACCCTAACCCTAACCCTAACCCTAACCCTAAACCTTACCCGAAGCCTTACACTAACCCGTCCCCTAATCCTAAACCGTACGCTGACACTAACACGTAGCCTAACACGTACGCTCACCCTAAACCGTTTTCGTACACTAACCTGTACCCTAAACCGTGTCCGTCCCCTATACCTAACCCTAACCCTAACCCTAAACCTAACCCTTACCCGAAGCCTTACCCTTACCCGTCCCCTAATCCTAACCCGTACGCTAACAATAACACGTACCCTAAAACGTACGGTCACCCTGAACCATTGTCGTACCCTAAACTGTACCCTAAACCGTCCCCGTCCCTTAACCCTAACCCTAACCCTAACCCTAACCCTAAACCTTACCCGAAGCCTTAACATAACCCGTCCCCTAATCCTAACCCGTACACTAACATTAAATTGTAACCTAACACGTACGCTCACACTAAACCGTTGTCGTACCCTAACCTGTACCCTAATCCGTCCCCGTCCCCTAACCCTAACCGTAACCCTAACCCTATCACTAACGCTTACCCGAAGCCTAACACTAACCCGTCCCCTAATCCTAAGCCGTGCACTAACAGTAACCCATACCCCAACATGTTCGCTCAACCTAAACCGTTGTCGTGCCCTAAACTGTCCCCAACCCCTAACCCTAACCCCAACCCTAACCCTTACCCGAAGCCTTACCCTAACCCGTCCCCTAATCCTAACCCGTACGCTAACACTAACCCGTACCCTAACACGTACGCTCACCCTAAAACGTTGTCGTACACTAACCTGTACCCTAAACCGTCCCCGTCCCCTAACCCTAACCCTAAACCTTACCCGAAGCCTTACCCTAACCCGTCCCCTAATCCTAACCCGTACGCTAACACTAACCCGTACCCTAACACGTACGCTCACCCTAAAACGTTGTCGTACACTAACCTGTACCCTAAACCGTCCCCGTGCCCTAACCCTAACCCTAAGCCTAACCCTACCACTAAACCTTACCCGAAGCCTTACACTAAACCGTCCCCTAATCCTAAACCATACGCTGACACTAACACATAGCCTAACACGTACGCTCACCCTAAACCGTTGTTGTACCCTAAACTGTACCGTAAACCGTGTCCATCCCCTAACTCTAACCCTAACCCTAACCCTAACCCTAACCCTAAACCTAACCCTTACCCGAAGCCTTACCCTAACCCGTCCCCTAATCCTAACCCGTACGCTAACACTTACCCGTACCCTAACACGTACGCTCACCCTAAACTGTTGTCGTACCCTAACCTGTTCTCTAAAGCTTCCCCATCCCCTAACCCTAAACCTAACCCTAACACTTACCCTTACCCTAACCTTTACCCGAAGCCTTACACTATCCCGTCCCCAATCCGAACCCGTAGGCTAACACTAACCCGTGCCCTAAAACGTACGCTCACCTAAACCGTTGTCGTACCCTAACCTGTACCCTAAAACGTCCCCTAACTGTAACCCTAACCCTAACCCTAACCCTTACCCGAAACATTACCCTAACCCGTCCCCTAATCCGAATCCGTACGCTAACACTAACCCATACCCTAACACGCACGCTCATCTAAACCGTTGTCGTACCCTAACATGTACCCTAAACCGTCCCGGTCTAATAACCCTAACCCTAACCCTAACCCTAGCTTTTACCCGAAGCCTTACCCTAACCGGTCCCCTAATCCGAACCCGTATGCTAACACTAACCCGTACCCTAACACGTACGCTCAACCTAAACTTTTGTCGTGCCCTAACCTGTACCCTAAACCGTCCCCATCCCCTAACCCTAACCCTAACCCTAACCCTAACCCTAACCCTTACCCGAAGCCTTACCCTAACCCGTCCCCTAATCCTAAACTGTACGCTGACACTAACACGTACCCTAACACGTACGATCACCCTAAACCGTTGTCGTAACCTAACCTGTACCCTAAACCGTCCCCGTCCCCGTCCCCTAACCATAACGCTAAGCCTAACCCTGAAGCTTACCCGAAGCCTTACCCTAACCCGTCCCCAATCCTAACCCGTACTGTAACACTAACCCGTACCCTAACACGTACACTCACCCTAAACCGTTGTCGTACCCTAACCTGTACCCTGAACCGTGTCCGTCCCCTAAACCTAACACTAAACCTAAACCTAACCCTAACCCTTACCCGAAGCCTTACCCTAACCCGTCCCCTAAACATGACCCGTACGAAAACACTAACACGTACCCTAACACGTACGGTCACCCTGAACCGTTGTCGTACACTAAACTGTACCCTAAACCGTCCCCGTCCCTTAACCCTAACCCTAACCCTAACCAAAACCCTAATCCTTACCCGAAGCCTTACCATAACCCGTCCCCTAATCCTAACCCATACATTAACACTAAACCGTAACCTAACACGTACGCTCAACCTAAACCGTTGTCGTACACTAATCTGTACCCTAAACCGTCCCTGTCCCCTACCCCTAACCATAACCCTAACGCTAACACTAACCCTTACCCGAAGCCTTACCCTAACCCGTACCCTAATCCTAACCCGTACGCTAACACTAACCCGTACACTAACACGTACGCTCACCGTAAACCGTTGTCGTACCCTAACTTGTAACCTAAACCGTCCCCGTCCCCTAACCCTAACCCTAACCCTAACCCTAACACTTACCCAAAGCCTTACCCTAACACGTCAACTAAACCTAAATCGTACGCTAACACTAACCCATGCCCTAACACGTACGCTCACCCTAAACCGTTGTCGTACACTAACCTGTACACTAAACTGTCCCTGTCCCCTAACCCTAACCCTAACCCTAACCCTAACCATTACGCAAAGCTTTACCCTAACCCGTCCCCCAATCCTAAACCATACGCTAACACTAACCCGTACCCTAACATGTACGCTCACCGTAAACCGTTCTCGTACCCTAAACTGTTCCCTAAACCATCCTCGTCCCCTAACCCTAACCCTAACCCTAACCCTAACCCTAGCTTTTACCCGAAGCCTTACACTAACCGGTCCCCTAACCCTAACCCGTACGCTAACACTAAACAGTAACCTAACATGTACGCTCACCCTTAACCATTGTCGTACCCTAACCTATACCCTAAACCGTCCCCGTCCCCTAACCTAACCCTAACCCTAACCCTTACGTGAAGCCTTACCCTAACCTGTCCCCTAATCCTAAACCGTACGCTGACACTAACGCGTACCCTAACACGGACGCTCACCCTAAAACATTGTCGTACACTAAACTGTACCCTAATCCGTCCCCGTCCCCGTCCCCGTCCCATAACCCTAACCCTAACCCAAACCCTAACACTAACCCTTACCCAAAGCCTTACACTAATCGGTCCCCTAATTCTAACCCGTATGCTAACACTAACCCGTACCCTAACACGTACTCTCACCCTAAACCGTTGTCGTACCCTAACCTATACCCTAAACCGTCCCCGTCCCCGTCCCCTATCCCTAACCCTAACCCTAAACCTGAAGCTTACCCGAAGCCTTACCCTAACCCGTCCCCTAATTCTAACCCGTACGGTAACACTAACCCATACCCTAACACGTACCCTCACCCTAAACGGTTGTCGTACCCTAACCTGTACCCTAAACCGTGTCCGTCCCCTAAACCTAACCCTAACCCTAACCCTAACCTTAACCCTTACCCGAAGCCTTACCCTAACCCGTCCCCTAATCCTAACCCGTACGCTAACACTAACACGTACCCTAACACTTACGGTCACACTGAACCATTGTCGTACCCTAAACTGTACCCTAAACCGTCCCCGTCCCTTAACCCTAACCCTAACCCTAACCCTAACCCTAACCCTAATCCTTACCCGAAGCCTTACCATAACCCGTCCCCTAATCCTAACCCGTACGCTAACACTAAACCGTAACCTAACACGTACGCTCACACTAAACCTTTGTCGTACCCTAACCTGTACCCTAAACCGTCCATGGCCCCTAACCCTAACCCTAACACTAACCCTTACCCGAAGCCTAACACTAACCCGTCCCCTAATCCTAAGCCGTGCGCTAACAATAACCCATACCCCAACATGTACGCTCAACCTAAACCGTTGTCGTAACCTAAACTGTCCCCATCCCCTAACCCTAACCCTAACCCTAAACCTAACACTTACCCGAAGCCTTACCCTAACCCGTCCCCTAATCCTAACCCGTATGCTAACACTAACCCGTACCCTAACACGTACGCTCACCCTAAAACGTTGTTGTACCCTAACCTTTGCCCTAAACCGTCCCCGTCCCCATCCCCTAACACTAACGCTAACCCTTACCCAAAGCCTTACCCTAACACGTCCCCTAATCCTAACCCGTACGCTAACACTAAACCGTACCCTAACACGTACGCTCACTCTAAACCGTTGTCGTACCCTAACCTGTACCCTAAACCGTCCCCGTCCCCTGACCCTAACCCTAACCCTAACCCTTACCCGAAGCCTTACCATAACCTGTCCCCTAATCCTAAACCATATGCTAACTCTAAGCCGTACCCTAACACGTATGCTCACCCTAAACAATTGTCATACCCTAAACTGTACCCTCAACCATCCCCGTGCCCTAACCCTAACCCTAACCCTAACCCTAACCCTAAACCTTACCCGAAGCCTTACACTAACCCGTCCCCTAATCCTAAACCGTACGCTGACACTAACACGTAGCCTAACATGTACGCTCACCCTAAACCGTTTTCGTACACTAACCTGTACCCTAAACCGTGTCCGTCCCCTATACCTAACCCTAACCCTAACCCTAAACCTAACCCTTACCCGAAGCCTTACCCTTACCCGTCCCCTAATCCTAACCCGTACGCTAACAATAACACGTACCCTAAAACGTACTGTCACCCTGAACCATTGTCGTACCCTAAACTGTACCCTAAACCGTCCCCGTCCCTTAACCCTAACCCTAACCCTAACCCTAACCCTAATCCTTACCCGAAGCCTTAACATAACCTGTCCCCTAATCCTAACCCGTACACTAACATTAAATTGTAACCTAACACGTACGCTCACACTAAACCGTTGTCGTACCCTAACCTGTACCCTAAACCGTCCCCGTCCCCTAACGCTAACCGTAACCCTAACCCTATCACTAACGCTTACCCGAAGCCTAACACTAACCCGTCCCCTAATCCTAAGCCGTGCACTAACAGTAACCCATACCCCAACATGTACGCTCAACCTAAACCGTTGTCGTACCCTAAAATGTCCCCATCCCCTAACCCTAACCCTAACCCTAACCCCAACCCTAACCCTTACCCGAAGCCTTACCCTAACCCGTCCCCTAATCCTAACCCGTACGCTAACACTAACCCGTACCCTAACACGTACGCTCACCCTAAAACGTTGTCGTACACTAACCTGTACCCTAAACCGTCCCCGTCCCCTAACCCTAACCCTAAACCTTACCTGAAGCCTTACCCTAACCCGTCCCCTAATGCTAACCCGTACGCTAACACTAACCCTTACTCTAACACGTTCGCTCACCCTAAACCGTGGACGTACCCTAACCTGTACCTTAAACCGTCCCCGTCCCCTAACCCTAACCCGAACCCTAACACTAACCCTTACCCGAATACTTAACCTAACCTGTCCCCTACTCCTAACCCGTACGCTAACACTAACCCGTACCCTAACACGTACGCTCACCTTAAACCACTGTCATACCCTAACCTGTACCCTAAACAGTCCCCGTCCCCTAACCCTAACCCTAAACCTAACCCTTACCTGAAGCCTTACACTAAACCGTACCCTAATCCTAACCCGTACGCTATCACTAAACCATACCCTGTGACGTACGCTCACCCTAAAAGGTTGTCGTACTCTAACCTGTACCCTACACCGTCCCCTAACCCTAACCCTAACCCTTACCCGAAGCCTTACCCTAACCCGTCCCCTAATCCTAAACCGTACGCTAACACTAACCCGTGCCCTAACACATACGCTCACCCTAAAGCGTTGTCGTACCCTAAGCTGTACCCTAAACCGTCCCTGTCCCCGTCCCCTAACCCTAAACCTAACCCTAACCGTAACACTTACCCGAAGCCTTACCCTAACACGTCCCCTAATCCTAACCCGTATGCTAACACTAACCCGTACCCTAACACGTACGCTCACCCTAAACCATTGTCTTAACCTAAACTGTACCCTAAACCGTCCCCGTCCCCGTCCCCTAAACCTAACCCTAACCCTAACCCTAACCATTCCCCGAAGCCTTACCCTAACCGTCCCCTAATCCTAACCCGTACGCTCACACTAACCCGTGCCCTAACACGTACGCTCACCCTGAACCGTTGTCGTACCCTAACCTGTACCCTAAACCGTCCCCATCCCCTAAACCTAACCCTAACCTCACCCTAATCCTAACCCTTACCCAAAGCCTTACCCTAACCCGTCCCCTAATCCTAACCCGTACACTAACACTAACCCATGCCCTAAAACATACGCTCAACCTAAACCGTTGTCGTACCCTAACCTGTACCCTAAACCGTCCCCGTGCCCTAACCCTAACCCTAACCCTAACCCTAACCCTAAATCTAACCCTTACCCGAAGCCTTACCCTAACCCGTCCCCTAATCCTAACCCGTACGCTAACAATAACACATACCCTAAAACGTACGGTCACCCTGAACCATTGTCGTACCCTAAACTCTACCCTAAACCTTCCCCGTCCCTTAACCCTAACCCTAACCCTAACCCTAACCCTAACCCTAATCCTTTCCCGAAGCCTTAACATAACCCGTCTCCTAATCCTAACCCGTACGCTAATATTAAATCGTAACCTAACACGTACGCTCACACTAAACCGTTGTCGTACCCTAACCTGTACCCTAAACCGTCCCTGTCCCCTAACCCTAACCGTAACCCTAACCCTAACACTAACCCTTACCCGGAGCCTAACACTAAACCGTCCCCTAATCCTAACTCGTACACTAACACTAAACCGTGCCCTAAAACATACGCTCAACCTAAACCGTTGTCGTACACTAACCTGTACCCTAAACCGTCCCCGTGCCCTAACCCTAACCCTAAGCCTAACCCTACCACTAAACCTTACCCGAAGCCTTACACTAAACCGTCCCCTAATCCTAAACCATACGCTGACACTAACACATAGCCTAACACGTACGCTCACCCTAAACCGTTGTCATACCCTAAACTGTACCGTAAACCGTGTCCATCCCCTAACCCTAACCCTAACCCTAACCCTAACCCTAACCCTTACCCGAAGCCTTACCCTAACCCGTCCCCTAATCCTAACCCGTACGCTAACACTAACCCGTACCCTAACACGTACGCTCACCCTAAACTGTTGTCGTACCCTAACCTGTTCTCTAAATCTTCCCCATCCCCTAACCCTAAACCTAACCCTAACACTTACCCTTACCCTAACCTTTACCCGAAGCCTTACACTATCCCGTCCCCAATCCGAACCCGTAGGCTAACACTAACCCGTGCCCTAAAACGTACGCTCACCTAAACCGTTGTCGTACCCTAACCTGTACCCTAAAACGTCCCCTAACTGTAACCCTAACCCTAACCCTAACCCTTACCCGAAACATTACCCTAACCCGTCCCCTAATCCGATTCAGTACGCTAACACTAACCCGTACCCTAACACGTACACCCACCCTAAAACGTTGTCGTCCCCTAACCTGTACCCTAAACCATCCCCGTCCCCTACCCTAACCCTAACACTAACCCTAACCCTAACCCTTACCCAAAGCCTTACCCTAACATGTCACCTAATCCTAACCCGTACGCTAACACTAACCCGTGCCCTAACACGTACGGTCACCCTAAACCTTTGTCGTACCCTAACCTATACCCTAAACCGTCCCTGTCCCCATCCCCTAACCCTAAACCTAAACCTAACACTAACCCTTACCCAAGGCCTTACCCTAACCCATCCCCTAATCCTAACCCGTATGCTAACACTAACCCGTACCCTAACACGTACACTCACCCTAAACCGTTGTCCTACCCTAACCTGTACCGTAAACCGTCCCCGTCCCCTAACCGTAACACTAACCCTAAACCTTACCCTTACCCAAAGCCTTACCCTAACCCATCACCTAATCCTAACCCGTACGCTAACACTAACACGTGCCCTAACACGTACGCTCACCCTAAACCGTTGTTGTACCCTAACCTGTACCCTAAACCGCCCCATCCCCTAACCCTAACCCTAAACCTAACCCTAATCCTAACCCTTACCCGAAGCCTTACCCTAACCCGTCCCATAATCATAACCCGTACGCTAACACTAACCCGTGCCCTAACACATAGGCTCACCATAAATCATTGTCGTACCCTAACCTGTACCCTAAACCATCCCCATCCCCGTCCCCGTCTCCTAACCCTAACCCGAACCCTAACCCTAACCCTTACCCGAAGACTTACCCTAACCTGTCCCCTAATCCTAACACTTACGCTAACACTAACCCTTGCCCTAACATGTACACTCACCCTAAACCGTTGTCTTACCCTAACCTGTACCCTAAACCGTCCCTGTACCCTAACCCTAACCCTAACACTAACCCTAAACCGAACCCTTACCCGAAGCCTTCCCCTAACCCGTCCCCTAATCCTAAACCTTACGCTAACCCTAACCCGTGCCCTAGCACGTACGCTCACCTTAAACTGCTGTCGTACCCTAAACTGTACCCTAAACCGTCCCCGTCCCCTAACCCTAACCCTAACCCTAAACCTTACCCGAAGCCTTCCCCTAACCCGTCCCCTAATCCTAACCCGTACGCTAACTCTAAGCCATACCCTAACACGTACGCTCACCCTAAACCGTTCTCGTACACTAACCTGTAACCTAAACTGTCCCCGTCCCCTAACCCTAACCCTAACCCTTACCCGAAGCCTTACCTTAACCCGTCCTCTAATCCTAACCCGTACACTAACAGTAAACTGTGCCCTAACATGTACGCTGAACCTAAACCATTGTCCTACACTAACCTGTACCCTAAACCGTCCCCCTCCCCTAACCCTAACCCTAACCCTAACCCTAACCCTAACCCTTACCCGAAGCCTTACCATAACCCGTCCTCTAATCCTAACCCGTACGCTAACAGTAAACTGTGCCCTAACATGTACGCTGAACCTAAACCATTGTCCTACCCTAACCTGTACCCTAAACCGTCCCCCTCCCCTAACCCTAACCCTAACCCTAACCCTAACCCTTACACCAAGCCTTACCCTAACCCGTGCTCTAATCCTAACCCGTACGCTAACACTAACCCATACCCTAACACGTACGCTCACCCTAAACCGCTGTCATACACTAACCTGCACCCTAAACCGTCCCCGTCCCCGTCCCCGTCCCCTAACCCTAACCATAAACCTAACCCTTACCCGAAGCCTTACCCTAACCCGTCCCCTAATCCTAACCCGTACGCTAACACTAACCCGTGTCCTAACACGTACCCTCACCCTAAACCGTTGTCGTACCCTAACCTGTACCCTAAACCGTCACCGTCCCCTAGCCCTAACCCTAACCCTAACCCTTACGCGAAGCCTTACCCTAACCCGTCCCCAATCCTAACCCGTACGCTAACACTAACAAGTACCCTAACACATACGCTCACCCTAAACTGTTGTCGTACACTAACCTGTAACCTAAACCGTCCCCGTCCCCTAACCCTAACCCTAACCCTAACCCTAACACTAACCCTTACCCGAAGCCTTACCCTAATCTGTCCCCTAATCATAACCCGTATGCTAACACTAACCCTTGCCCTAACACGTACACTCACCCTAAACCATTGTCGTACCCTAACCTGTACCCTGAACCGTCCCTGTACCCTAACCCTAACCCTAACTCTAACCCTAACCCTAACCCTAACACTTACCCGAAGCCTTACCCTAACCCGTCCCATAATCCTAACCCGTACGCTAACACTAACCCGTACCCTAACACGTACGCTCACCCTAAACCGTTGACGTACCCTAACCTGTACCCTAAACCGTCCCTGTCCCCTAACCCTAACCCTAACCCTAACCCTTACCAGAAGCCTTACCCTAACCCGTCCCGTAATCCTAACCCGTACGCTAACACTAACCCGTACCCTAACACGTACGCTCACCCTAAAACCTTGTCGTACCCTAACCTGTACCCTAAATCGTCCCTGTCCCCTAACCCTAACCCTAATCTTAAACCTTACCCGAAGCCTTACCCTAAACGGTTCCCTAAACCTAACCCGCACGCTAACACTAACCCGTGCCCTAACACGGACGCTCACCCGAAACATTTGTCGTACACTAAGCTGTACCCTAAACCGTCCCCATTACCTAACACTAACCCGAACCCTAACCATAACCCTAAACCTTACCCGAAGCCTTACCCTAACCCGTCCCCTAATCCTAACCGTACGCTAACACTAATCCGTGCCCTAACACGTACGCTCACCCTAAAACGTTGTCGTACACTAACCTGTACCCTAAACCGTTCCTGTCCCTGTACCCTAACCCTAACCCTAACCCAAACCCTAACCCTTACCCGAAGCCTTACACTAACCCATCCCATAATCCTAAACTCTACGCTAACACTAACCCGTGCCCTAACACGTACGCTCACCCTAAACCGTTGTCGTACATTAACCTGTACCCTAAATCGTCCCTGTCCCCTAACCCTAACCCTAACCCTAATCCTTACCCGAAGCCTTACCCTAACTCGTCCCCTAATTCTAACCCGTATGCTAACACTAAACTGTATCCTAACAGATACGCTCACCCTAAAACTTTGTCGTACACTAAGCTGTACCCAAAATCGTCCCCGTCCCCTAACCCTAAACCTAACCCTTACACAAAGCCTTACCCTAACCCGTCCCCTAATCCTAACCCGTACGCTAACACTAACCCGTAACCTAACCCGTATGCTCAACCTAAACCGTTCTCGTACACTAACCTGTACCCTAAACCGTCCCGTCCCGGTCCCCTAAACCTAGCCCTTACCCGAAACCTTACCCTAACATGTCCCCTATTCCTAACCCGTACGCTAACACTATCCCGTACCCTTACACGTACGCTCACCTTAAAACGTTGTCGTACACTAACCTGTAACCTAAACCGTCTCCGTCCCCTAACCCTAACCCTAAACCTAGCCCTAAACCTAAACCTTACCCCAAGCCTTACCCTAACCCGACCCTTAATCCTAACCCGTACGCTGACACTAACCCATACCCTAACACGCACGCTCACCCTAAAACTTTGTCGTACCCTAACATGTACCCTAAACCGTCCCCGTCCCCTAACCCTAACCCTAACCCTAACCCTAACACTTACCCGAAGCATTACACTAACCCGTCCCCTAATCCTAATCCGTACGCTAACACTAACCCGTGTCCTAACACGTACCCTCACCCTAAACCGTTGTCGTACCCTAACCTGTACCCTAAACCGTCACCGTCCCATAGCCCTAACCCTAACCCTAACCCTTACGCGAAGCCTTACCCTAACCCGTCCCCAATCCTAACCCGTACGCTAATACTAACAAGTACCCTAACACATACGCTCACCCTAAACTGTTGTCGTACACTACCCTGTAACCTAAACCGTCCCCGTCCCCTAACCCTAAACCTAACCCTAACCCTAACCCTAACCCTTACCCGAAGCCTTACCCTAATCTGTCCCCTAATCCTAACCCGTATGCTAACACTAACCCTTGCCCTAACACGTACACTCACCCTAAACCATTGTCGTACCCTAACCTGTACCCTGAACCGTCCCTGTACCCTAACCCTAACCCTAACTCTAACCCTAACCCTAACCCTAACACTTACCCGAAGCCTTACCCTAACCCGTCCCATAATCCTAACCCGTACGCTAACACTAACCCGTACCCTAACACGTACGCTCACCCTAAATCGTTTTCGTACCCTAACCTGTACCCTAAACCATCCCCGTGCCCTAAACCTAACACTAACACTATCCCTAACCCTTACCCGAAGCCTTACCCTAACTCGGCCCCCAATTCTAAACCATACGCTAACACTAACCCATACCCTAACACGTATGCTCACCCTAAAACTTTGTCGTAGCCTAACCTGTACCCTAAGTCGTCCCCTTCCCCTAAGACTAACCCTAACCCTAATACTTACCCGAAGCCTTACCCTAAACCGTCCCCTAATCCTAACCCATACGCTAACACTAACCCGTGCCCTAAAACGAATGCTCACCCTAAACTGCTGTCGTACACTAACCTGTACCCTAAACCGTCCCCGTCCCCGTCCCCTAACCCTAACCCTAAACCTAACCCTTACCCGAAGCCTTACCCTAACCCGTCCCCTAATCCTAACCCGTACGCTAACACTAACCCGTGCCCTAACAGGTACGCTCACCCTAAAGCGTGGTCGTACCCTAACCTGTACACTAAACCGTCCCCGTCCCCGTTCCCTAACCCTAACCCTATCCCAAACCCTACCCCTTACCCGAAGCCTTACCCTAACCCGTCCCATAATCCTAAATAATACGCTAAAACTACCCCATGCCCTAACACATACGCTCACCCTAAACCGTTGTCGTACCCTAACCTGTACCCTAAACCGTCCCTGTAGCCTAACCCTAACCCTAACCCTAACCCTAACCCTTACCCGAAGCCTTACCCTAACCCGTCCCATAATCCTACCCCGTACGCTAACACTAACCCGTACCCTAACACGTACGCTCACCCTAAACCGTTGTCGTACCATAACCTGTACCTAACCGTCCCCGTCCCCGTCCCCTAAACTTAACCCTAAACCTCACCCTTACCCGTAGCCTTACCCTAACCCGTCCCCTATTCCTAAGCTATACGCTAACTCTAACCCGTACCCTAACATGTACGCTCACCCTAAAGAGTTGTCGTACACTAACCTCTACCCTAAACCGTCCCCGTCCCCGTCCCCTAACCCTAACCCTAACCCTAACCCTTACCCGAAGCCTTACCCTAACAAGTCCCCAATCCTACCCGTACGCTAACACTAACACATACCCTAACACGTACGCTCACCCTAAACCGTTGTCGTACCCTAGCCTATACCCTAAACAGTCCCCGTACCCTAACCCTAACCCTAACCCTAACCCTTACCCGAAGCCTTACCCTAACCCGTCCCCTAATCCTAACCCGTACGCTAACACTAAACCTTACCCTAACATGTACGCACACTCTAAACAGTTGTCATATCCTATCCTGTACCCTAAACCTTCCCCGTGCCCGTCCCCTAACCCTAACCCTAACCCTTACCCGAAGCCTTACCCTAACCTGTCCCCTAATCCTAACCCGTACGCTAACACTAACCCTTACCCTAACACGTACGCACACCCTAAACTGTTGTCAAATCCTATCCTGTACCCTAAACCTTCCCCGTTCCTGCCCCCTAACCCTAACCCTAACCCTTACCCGAAGCCTTACCCTAACCTGTCCCCTAATCCTAACCCGTACGCTAACACTAACCCATGCCCTAACACATACGCTCACCCTAAAGCGTTGTCGTACCCTAACCTGTACCCTAAACCGTCCCCGTCCCCTAACCCTAACACTAACCTTAATACTAACCATTACCCGAAGCCTTCCGTTAACCCGCCCCCTAATCCTAACCCGTACGCTAATCCTAACCCGTACCCTAACACGTACGCTCACCCTAAACCGTTGTCGTGCCCTAAACTGTACCCTGAACCGTCCCCATCCCCAAACCCTAACCCTAACCCTTAACCGAAGCCTTACACTAACCTGTCCCCTAATCCTAACCCGTACGCTAACACTAACCCGTACCCTAACACATAGGCTCACTCTAAACCGTTCTCGTACACTAACCTGTACCCTAAACCGTCCCCATCCCCTAACCCTAACCCTAACCCTTACCCGGAGCCTTACCCTAACCCGTCCTCTAATCCTAACCCGTACGCTAACACTAACCCGTACCCTAACATGTTCGCTCACCCTAAAACTTTATCTTAAACTAAGCTGTACCTTAAACAGTCCCCGTAGCCTAAACATAACCGTAACCCTAACCCTAACACTAACACTTACCCGAAGGCTTACCCTAACCCGTCCCCTAATTCTAAACCGTACGCTAACACAAACCCGTACCCTAACACGTACGCTCACCCTAAACCGTTGCCGTAGCCTAACCTGTACCCTAAACCCTCCCCATGCCCTAACACTTACCCTAAACCTAACCCTAACCCTAACCCTTACCCGAAGCCTTACCCTAACCCATCACCTAATCGGAACCCGTACGCTAACACTAAACCCTACCCTATCACGTACGCTCACCCTAAACCGTTATTGTACCCTAACCTGTACCCTAAACCCTCCCCATCCCCTAACCCTAACCCTAAACCTAACCCTAACCCTAACCCTTACCCGAAGCTTATCCTAACCCGTCCCCTAATCCTAAACCGTTCGCTAACACTAACACATACCCTACCACGTACGCTCACCCTAAAGCATTGTTGTACCCTAACGTGTACCCTAAACCGTTCCCGTGCCCTAACCCTAACCCTAACCCTAACCCAAACCCTAACCCTTACCCGGAGCCTTACCCTAACCCGTCCCCTAATCCTAACCCGTACGGTAACATTAACGCATACCCTAACACGCACGCTCACCCTAAATCTTTGTCGTACCCTAACATGTACCCTAAACCGTCCCCATCCCCTAACCCTAACCCTAACACTAACCCTAACACTTACCCGAAGCATTACACTAACACGTCCCCTAATCCTAATCCGTACGCTAACACTAACCCGTGTCCTAACACGTACCCTCACCCTAAACCGTTGTCGTACCCTAACCTGTACCCTAAACCGTCACCGTCCCCTAGCCCTAACCCTAACCCTAACCCTTACGCGAAGCCTTACCCTAACCCGTCCCCAATCCTAACCCGTACGCTAACACTAACAAGTACCCTAACACATACGCTCACCCTAAACTGTTGTCGTACACTAACCTGTAACCTAAACCGTCCCCGTCCCCTAACCCTAACCCTAACCCTAACCCTAACCCTAACCCTAACCCTTACCCGAAGCCTTACCCTAACCCGTCCCATAATCCTAACCCGTACGCTAACACTAACCCGTACCCTAACACGTACGCTCACCCTAAACCGTTGACGTACCCAAACCTGTACCTTAAACCGTCCCTGTCCCCTAACCCTAACCCTAACCCTAACCCTTACCAGAAGCCTTACCCTAACCCGTTCCGTAATCCTAACCCGTACGCTAACACTAACCCGTACCGTAACACGTACGCTCACCCTAAAACCTTGTCGTACCCTAACCTGTACCCTAAATCGTCCCTGTACCCTAACCCTAACCCTAACCCTAACCTTAAACCTTATCCGAAGCCTTACCCTAACCGGTCCCCTAAACCTAACCCGCACGCTAACACTAACCCGTGCCCTAACACGTACGCTCACCCGAAACATTTGTCGTACACTAAGCTGTACCCTAAACCGTCCCCATTACCTAACACTAACCCGAACCCTAACCATAACCCTAAACCTTACCCGAAGCCTTACCCTAAACCGTCCCCTAATCCTAACCGTACGCTAACACTAATCCGTGCCCTAACACGTACGCTCACCCTAAAGCGTTGTCGTACCCTAACCTGTACCCTAAACCGTTTCTGTCCCTGTACCCTAACCCTAACCCTAACCCAAACCCTAACCCTTACCCGAAGCCTTACACTAACCCATCCCATAATCCTAAACGCTACGCTAACACTAACCCGTGCCCTAACACGTACGCTCACCCTAAACCGTTGTCGTACATTAATCTGTACCCTAAATCGTCCCTGTCCCCTAACACTAACCCTAACCCTAATCCTTACCCGAAGCCTTACCCTAACTCGTCCCCTAATTCTAACCCGTATGCTAACACTAACCTGTATCCTAACACATACGCTCACCCTAAAACTTTGTCGTACACTAAGCTGTACCCTAAATCGTCCCCGTCCCCTAACCCTAAACCTAACCCTTAAACAAAGCCTTACCCTAATCCGTCCCCTAATCCTAACCCGTACGCTAGCACTAACCCGTAACCCAACCCGTATGCTCAACCTAAACCGTTCTCGTACACTAACCTGTACCCTAAACCGTCCCGTCCCCGTCCCCTAAACCTAGCCCTTACCCGAAACCTTACCCTAACATTTCCCCTATTCCTAACCCGTACGCTAACACTATCCCGTACCCTTACACGTACGCTCACCTTAAAACGTTGTCGTACACTAACCTGTAACCTAAACCGTCTCCGTCCCCTAACCCTAACCCTAACCCTAACCCTAACCCTAACCCTTACCCGGAGCCTTACCCTAACCTGTCCCCTAATCCTAACCCGTACGCTAACACTAACCCTTGCCCTAACACGTACGCTCACCCTAAACCGTTGTCGTACCCTAACCTGTACCCTAAACCGTCCCTCTACCCTAACCCTAACCCTAACCCTTATCCTAACCCTAAAGCTTACCCGAAGCCTTACCCTAACCCGTCCCATAATCCTAACCCGTACGCTAACACTAACCCGTACCCTAACATGTACGCTCACCCTAAACGGTTGTTGTACCCTAAACTGTACCCTAAACCGTCCCTGTCCCTGACCATTAACCCTAACCCTAACCCTAACCCTAACCCTTACCCGACGCCTTACCCTAACCCGTCCCATAATCCTAACCCGTACGCTAACACTAACCGTACCCTAACATGTACGCTCACCCTAAACTGTTGTCGTACCCTAACCTGTACCCTAAACCGTCCCTGTCCCCGACCATTAACCCTAACCCTAACCCTAACCCTAACCCTTACCTGACGCCTTACCCTAACCCGTCCCCAAATCCTAACCCGTACGCTAACACTAACCCGTACCCTAACACGCATGCTCACCCTAAACCGTTGTCATACCCTAACATGTATCCTAAACCGTCCCCATCCCCTAACCCTAACCCTAACCCTAAACCTAAACCTAACCCTTACCCGAAGCCTTACCATAACCCGTCCTCTAATCCTAACCCGTACGCTAACAGTAAACTGTGCCCTAACATGTACGCTGAACCTAAACCATTGTCCTACCCTAACCTGTACCCTAAACCGTCCCACTCCCCTAACCCTAACCCTAACCCTAACCCTAACCCTTACACCAAGCCTTACCCTAACCCGTGCCCTAATCCTAACCCGTACGCTAACACTAACCCATACCCTAACACGTACGCTCACCCTAAACCGCTGTCGTACACTAACCTGTACCCTAAACCATCCCAGTCCCCGTCCCCGTCCCCTAACCCTAACCCTAAACCTAACCATTACCCGAAGGATTACCCTAACCCGTCCCCTAATCCTAACCCGTACGCTAAAACTAACCCGTGCCCTAACACGTACGCTCACCCTAAAGTTTGGTTGTACCCTAACCAGTACACTAAACCGTCCCCATCCCCGTTCCCTAACCCTAACCCTAACCCAAACCCTAAGCCTTACCCGAAGCCTTACCCTAACCCGTCTCATAATCCTAACCGATACGCTAAAACTAACCCATGCCCTAACACATACGCTCACCCTAAACCGTTGTCATACCCTAACCTGTACCCTAAACCTTCCCCGTCCCCTAACCCTAACCCTAATCCTTACGCGAAGCCTTACACTAACCCGTCCCCTAATCCTAAACCATACGCTAACTCTAACCCGTATCCTAACACGTACGCTCACGCTAAACCATTCTCATACACTAACCTGTACCCTAAACCATCCCCGTCAACTAACCTTAACCCTAACCCTTACCCGAAGCCTTACCATAACCCGTCCTCTAATCCTAACCCGTACGCTAACAGTAAACTGTGCCCTAAAATGTACACTCAACCTCAACCATTGTCCTACCCTAACTTGTACCCTAAACCGTCCCCGTCCCCTAACCCTAACCCTAAACCTAGCCCTAAACCTAAACCTTACCCCAAGCCTTACCCCAACCCGACCCTTAATCCTAACCCGTACGCTAACACTAACCCATACCCTAACACGCACGCTCACCCTAAATCTTTGTCGTACCCTAACATGAACCCTAAACCTTCCCCGTCCCCTAACCCTAACCCTAACCCTAACCCTAACACTTACCCGAAGCATTACACTAACCCGTCCCCTAATCCTAATCCGTACGCTAACACTAACCCGTGTCCTAACACGTACCCTCACCCTAAACCGTTGTCGTACCCTAACCTCTACCCTAAACCGTCACCGTCCCCTAGCCCTAACCCTAACCCTAACCCTTACGCGAAGCCTTACCCTAACCCGTCCCCAATCCTAAACCGTACGCTAACCCTAACAAGTATCCTAACACATACGCTCACCCTAAACTGTTGTCGTACACTAACCTGTAACCTAAACCGTCCCCGTCCCCTAACCCTAACACTAACCCTAACCCTAACCCTAACCCTAACCCTAACCCTTACCCGAAGCCTTACCCTAATCTGTCCCCTAATCCTAACCCGTATGCTAACACTAACCCTTGCCCTAACACGTACACTCACCCTAAACCATTGTCGTACCCTAACCTGTACCTTGAACCGTCCCTGTACCCTAACCCTAACACTAACTCTAACCCTAACCCTAACCCTAACACTTACCCGAAGCCTTACCCTAACCCGTCCCATAATCCTAACCCGTACGCTAACACTCACCCGTACCCTAACACGTACGCTCACCCTAAATCGTTTTCGTACCCTAACCTGTACCCTAAACCATCCCCGTCCCCTAACCCTAACCCTAACACTATCCCTAACCCTTACCCGAAGCCTTACCATAACTCGGCCCCCAATTCTAAACCATACGCTAACACTAACCCGTACCCTAACACGTACGCTCACCCTAAAACTTTGTCGTACCCTAACCTGTACCCTAAGTCGTCCCCTTCACCTAAGCCTAACCCTAACCCTAATACTTACCCGAAGCCTTACCCTAAACCGTCCCCTAATCCTAACCCGTACGCTAATACTAACCCGTACCCTAACACGTACGCTCACCCTAAACCGTTGTCGTACCATAACCTGTACCCTAAACCGTCCCCGTCCCCGTCCCCTAAACTTAACCCTAAACCTCACCCTTACCCGTAGCCTTACCCTAACCCGTCCCCTATTCCTAACCTATACGCTGACTCTAACCCGTACCCTAACATGTACGCTCACCCTAAAGAGTTGTCGTACACTAACCTCTACCCTAAACCGTCCCCGTCCCCGTCCCCTAACCCTAACCCTAACCCTTACCCGAAGCCTTACCCTAACAAGTCACCAATCCTAACCCGTACGCTAACACTAACACATAACCTAACACGTACGCTCACCCTAAACCGTTGTCGTACCCTAACCTATACCCTAAACAGTCCCCGTACCCTAACGCTAACCCTAACCCAAACCCTTACCCGAAGCCTTACCCTAACCCGTCCCCTAATCCTAACCCGTACGCTAACACTAAACTTTACCCTAACACGTACGCACACTCTAAACTGTTGTCATATCCTATCCTGTACCCTAAACCTTCCCCGTGCCCGTCCCCTAACCCTAACCCTAACCCTTACCCGAAGCCTTATCCTAACCCGTACCCTAATCATAACCTGTAGGCTAACACTAACCCGTACCCTAAAACGCACACTCACCCTAAACCGTTTTCGTACACTAACCTGTACCCTAAACCATCCCCGTCCACTAAACCTAACCCTAACCCTAACCCTAACCCTTACCCGAAGCCTTACCCTAACCTGTCCCCTAATCCTAACCCGTACGCTAACACTAACCCGTGCCCTAACACATACGCTCACCCTAAAGCGTTGTCGTACCCTAACCTGTACCCTAAACCGTCCCCGTCCCCGTCCCCTAACCCTAACCCTAATACTAACCCTTACCCGAAGCCTTCCGTTAACCCGCCCCCTAATCCTAACCCGTACGCTAACCCTAACACGTACCCTAACACGTACGCTCACCCTAAACCGTTGTCGTACCCTAAACTGTACCCTGAACCGTCCCCATCCCCAAACCCTAACCCTAACCCTTACCCGAAGCCTTACACTAACCTGTCCCCTAATCCTAACCCGTATGCTAACACTAACCCGTACCCTAACACGTAGGCTCACTCTAAACCGTTCTCGTACACTAACCTGTACCCTAAACCGTCCCCATCCCCTAACCCTAACCCTAACCCTTACCCGGAGCCTTACCCTAACCCGTCCTCTAATCCTAAACCGTACGCTAACACTAACCCGTACCCTAACATGTTCGCTCACCCTAAACCGTTATCTTAACCTAAGCTGTACCCTAAACAGTTCCCGTCGCCTAAACATAACCGTAACCCTAACCCTAACACTAACACTTACCCGAAGTCTTACCCTAACCCGTCCCCTAATCCTAAACCGTACGCTAACACTAACCCGTACCCTAACACGTATGCTCACCCTAAACCGTTGTCGTAGCCTAACCTGTACCCTAAACCTCCCCATGCCCTAACACTTACCCTAAACCTAACCCTAACCCTAACCCTTACCCGAAGCCTTACCCTAACCCATCACCTAATCGGAACCCGTACGCTAACACTAAACCATACCCTATCACGTACGCTCACCCTAAACCGTTGTTGTACCCTAACCTGTACCCTAAACCCTCCCCATCCCCTAACCCTAACCCTAAACCTAACCCTAAACCTAACCCTTACCCGAAGCTTATCCTAACCCGTCCCCTAATCCTAACCCGTTCGCTAACACTAACACATAACCTACCACGTACGCTCACCCTAAAGCATTGTTGTACCCTAACGTGTACCCTAAACCGTTCCCATGCCCTAACCCTAACCCTAACCCTAACCCAAACCCTAACCCTTACCCGGAGCCTTACCCTAACCCGTCCCCTAATCCTAACCCGTACGCTAACACTAACCTGTGCCCTAACACGTACGCTCAACCTAAACCATTGTCGTACCCTAACCTGTACCCTAAACCGTCCCCTAACCCTAACCCTAACCCTAACACTTACCCGAAACCTTACCCTAACCCGTCCTTCTAATCCTAACCTGTACGCTAACAGTAAACTGTGCCCTAACATGTACCCTCACCCTAAACCGTTGTCCTACCCTAACCTGTACCCTAAACCGTCCCCGTCCCTAACCGTAACCCTAACACATACCCGAAGCCTTACCCTAACCCGTGTCCTGATCCTAACCCGTACGTTAACACTAACCCGTACCCTAACACGTACGCTCACCCTAAACCATTGCCGTACCCCAACCTGTACCCTAAACCGTCCCCGTCCCCTAACCCTAACCCTAACCCTAAACCAAAACCTAACCTTTACCCGAAGCTTTACCCTAACCCATCCCATAGTCCTATCCCGTACGCTAACCCTAACCCTTACCCTACCACGTACGCTCACCCTAAACCGTTGTCGTACCCTAACCTGTACCCTAAACCGTCCCCGTCCCCTAACAGTAAACCTAAACCTAACCCTAACCCTAACCCTTAACCGAAGCCTTACTCTAACCCGTTCCTTAAACCTAACCCGTACGCTAACACTAAACCGAGTCCTAACACGTACGCTCACCCTAAAACTTTGTCGTACCCTAACCTGTACCCTAAACCGTCCCCATCCCATAACCCTTACCCTAACCCTAACAATTACCCGAATCCTTAACCTAACCCGTCCTCTAATCCTAACACGTACGCTAACAGTAAACCGTGCCCTAACACATACGCTCAACCTAAACCGTTGTCGTACCCTAACCTGTACCCTAAACCGTCCCCGTTCCCTAAACCTAACCCTAACCATAACCCTTACCCGAAGCCTTACCCTAACCCGTCCCCTGATCCTATCACGTACGCTAACACTAACCCATACCCTATCACGTACGCTCACCCTAAACATTTGTCGTACACTAACCTGTACCCTAAACCGTCCCCGTCCCTTAACCCTAACCGTAACCCTAACCCTAACCCTAACCCTAACGCTTACCCGAAGCCTTACCCTAACCCGTCCCGTAATCCTAACCCGTACGCTAACACTAACCCGTACCCTAACACGTACGCTCACCCTAAAACCTTGTCGTACCCTAACCTGTACCATAAATCGTCCCTGTCCCCTAACCCTAACCCTAACCCTAACCTTAAACCTTACCCGAAGCCTTACACTAACCGGTCCCCTAAACCTAACCCGCACGCTAACACTAACCCGTGCCCTAACACGTACGCTCACCCGAAACATTTGTCGTACACTAAGCTGTACCCTAAACCGTCCCCATTACCTAACACTAACCTGAACCCTAACCATAACCCTAAACCTTACCCGAAGCCTTAACCTAACCCGTCTCCTAATCCTAACCGTATGCTAACACTAACCCGTGCCCTAACACGTACGCTCACCCTAAAGCGTTGTCGTACCCTAACCTGTACCCTAAACCGTTCCTGTCCCTGTACCCTAACCCTAACCCTAACCCAAACCCTAACCCTTACCCGAAGCCTTACACTAACCCATCCCATAATCCTAAACGCTACGCTAACACTAACCCGTGCCCTAACACGTACACTCACCCTAAACCATTGTCGTACATTAACCTGTACCCTAAATCGTCCCTGTCCCCTAACCCTAACCCTAACCCTAATCCTTACCCGAAGCCTTACCCTAACTCGTCCCCTAATTCTAACCCGTATGCTAACACTAACCTGTATCCTAACACATACGCTCACCCTAAAACTTTGTCGTACACTAAGCTGTACCCTAAATCGTCCCCGTCCCCTAACCCTAAACCTAACCCTTACACAAAGGCTTACCCTAACCCGTCCCCTAATCCTAACCCGTACGCTAACACTAACCCGTAACCTAACCCGTATGCTCAACCTAAACCGTTCTCGTACACTAACCTGTACCCTAAACCGTCCCGTCCCCGTCCCCTAACCCTAGCCCTTACCCGAAACCTTACCCTAACATGTCCCCTATTCCTAACCCGTACGCTAACACTATACCGTACCCTTACACGTACGCTCACCTTAAAACGTTGTCGTACACTAACCTGTAACCTAAACCGTGTCCGTCCCCTAACCCTAACCCTAACCCTAACCCTAACCCTAACCCTTACCCGGAGCCTTACCCTAACCTGTCCCCTAATCCTAACCCGTACGCTAACACTAACCCTTACCCTAACACGTACGCTCACCCTAACCCGTTGTCGTACCCTAAACTGTACCCTAAACCGTCCCTCTACCCTAAACCTAACCCTAACCCTTATCCTAACCCTAAAGCTTACCCGAAGCCTTACCCTAACCCGTCCCATAATCCTAACCCGTACGCTAACACTAACCCGTACCCTAACATGTACGCTCACCCTAAACGGTTGTCGTACCCTAAACTGTACCCTAAACCATCCCTGTCCCTGACCATTAACCCTAACCCTAACCCTAACCCTTACCCGACGCCTTACCCTAACCCGTCCCATAATCCTAAACCGTACGCTAACACTAACCCGTACCCTAACATGTACGCTCACCCTAAACTGTTGTCGTACCCTAACCTGTACCCTAAACCGTCCCTGTCCCCGACCCTTAACCCTAAGCCTAACCCTAACCCTAACCCTTACCTGACGCCTTACCCTAACCCGTCCCCAAATCCTAACCCGTACGCTAACACTAACCCGTACCCTAACACGCACGCTCACCCTAAACCGTTGTGGTACCCTAACATGTACCCTAAACCGAACCCATCCCCTAACCCTAACCCTAACCCTAAACCTAAACCTAATCCTTACCCAAAGCCTTACCATAACCCGTCCTCTAATCCTAACCCGTACGCTAACAGTAAACTGTGCCCTAACATGTACGCTGAACCTAAACCATTGTCCTACCCTAACCTGTACCCTAAACCGTCCCACTCCCCTAACCCTAACCCTAACCCTAACCCTAACCCTTACACCAAGCCTTACCCTAACCCGTGCCCTAATCCTAACCCGTACGCTAACACTAACCCCTACCCTAACACGTACGCTCACCCTAAACCGCTGTCGTACACTAACCTGTACCCTAAACCGTCCCCGTCCCCGTCCCCGTCACCTAACCCTAACCCTAAACCTAACCCTTACCCGAAGCCTTACCCTAACCCGTCCCCTAATCCTAACCCGTACGCTAACACTAACCCGTGCCCTAACACGTACGCTCACCCTAAAGTGTGGTTGTACCCTAACCAGTACACTAAACCGTCCCCGTCCCCGTTCCCTAACCCTAACCCTAACCCAAACCCTAAGCCTTACCCGAAGCCTTACCCTAACCCGTCTCATAATCCTAACCGATACGCTAAAACTAACCCATGCCCTAACACATACGCTCACCCTAAACCGTTGTCATACCCTAACCTGTACCCTAAACCGTCCCCGTCCCCTAACCCTAACCCTAATCCTTACCCGAAGCCTTACACTAACCCGTCCCCTAATCCTAACCCATACGCTAACTCTAACCCGTATCCTAACACGTACGCTCACCCTAAACCATTCTCATACACTAACCTGTACCCTAAACCATCCCCGTCAACTAACCTTAACCCTAACCCTTACCCGAAGCCTTACCATAACCCGTCCTCTAATCCTAACCCGTACGCTAACAGTAAACTGTGCCCTAAAATGTACACTCAACCTAAACAATTGTCCTACCCTAACTTGTACCCTAAACCGTCCCCGTCCCCTAACCCTAACCCTAAACCTAGCCCTAAACCTAAACCTTACCGCAAGCCTTACCCTAACCCGACCCTTAATCCTAACCCGTACGCTAACACTAACCCATACCCTAACACGCACGCTCACCCTAAACCTTTGTCGTACCCTAACATGTACCCTAAACCGTCCCCGTCCCCTAACCCTAACCCTAACCCTAACCCTAACCCTAACACTTACCCGAAGCATTACACTAACCCGTCCCCTAATCCTAATCCGTACGCTAACACTAACCCGTGTCCTAACATGTACCCTCACCCTAAACCGTTGTCGTACCCTAACCTGTACCCTAAACCGTCACCGTCCCCTAGCCCTAACCCTAACCCTAAACCTTACACGAAGCCTTACCCTAACCCGTCCCCAATCCTAACCCGTACGCTAACCCTAACAAGTACCCTAACACATACGCTCACCCTAAACTGTTGTCGTACCCTAACCTGTACCCTAAACCATCCCCTAACCCTAACCCTAACCCTAACCCTTACCCGAAGCCTTACCCTAAACCGTCCCCTAATCCTAACCCGTACGCTAACACTAAACCTTACCCTAACACGTACGCACACTCTAAACTGTTGTCATATCCTATCCTCTACCCTAAACCTTCCCCGTGCCCGTCCCCTAACCCTAACCCTAACCCTTACCCGAAGCCTTACCCTAACCTGTCCCCTAATCCTAACCCGTACGCTAACACTAACCCTTACCCTAACACCTACGTACACCCTAAACTGTTGTCAAATCCTATCCTGTACCCTAAACCTTCCCCGTTCCTGTCCCCTAACCCTAACCCTAACCCTTACCCGAAGCCTTACCCTAAACTGTCCCCTAATCCTAACCCGTACGCTAACACTAACCCGTGCCCTAACACATACTCTCACCCTAAAGCGTTGTTGTACCCTAACCTGTACCCTAAACCGTCCCCGTCCTCTAACCCTAACACTAACCCTAATACTAACCCTTACCCGAAGCCTTCCGTTAACCCGCCCCCTAATCCTAACCCGTACGCTAACGCTAACCCATACCCTAACACGTACGCTCACCCTAAACAGTTGTCGTACCCTAAACTGTACCCTAAACCGTCCCCATCCCCAAACCCTAACCCTAACCCTTACCCGAAACCTTACACTAACCTGTCCCCTAATCCTAACCCGTACGCTAACACTAACCCGTACCCTAACACATAGGCTCACTCTAAACCGTTCTCGTACACTAACCTGTACCCTAAACCGTCCCCATCCCCTAACCCTAACCCTAACCCTTACCCGGAGCCTTACCCTAACCCATCCTCTAATCCTAAACCGTACGCTAACACTAACCCGTACCCTAACATGTTCGCTCACCCTAAACCGTTATCTTAACCTAAGCTGTACCCTAAACAGTCCCCGTCGCCTAAACATAACCGTAACCCTAACCCTAACACTAACACTTACCCGAAGGCTTACCCTAACCCGTCCCCTAATCCTAAACCGTACGCTAACACTAACCCGTACCCTAACACGTACGCTCAGCCTAAACCGTTGTCGTAGCCTAACCTGTACCCTAAACCCTCCCCATGCCCTAACACTTACCCTAAACCTAACCCTAACCCTAACCCTTACCTGAAGCCTTACCCTAACCCATCACCTAATCGGAACCCGTACGCTAACACTAACCCATACCCTATCACGTACGCTCACCCTAAACCGTTGTTGTACCCTAACCTGTACCCTAAACCCTCCCCATCCCCTAACCCTAACCCTAAACCTAACCCTAACCCTAACCCTTACCCGAAGCTTATCCTAACCCGTCCCCTAATCCTAATCCATTCGCTAACCCTAACACATACCCTACCACGTACGCTCACCCTAAAGCATTGTTGTACCCTAACGTGTACCCTAAACCGTTCCTGTGCCCTAACCCTAACCCTAAACCTAACCCAAACCCTAACCCTTACCCGGAGCCTTACCCTAACCCGTCCCCTAATCCTAACCCGTACGCTAACACTAACCTGTGCCCTAACACGTACGCTCAACCTAAACCATTGTTGTACCCTAACCTGTACCCTAAACCGTCCCCTAACCCTAACCCTAACCCTAAACCTTACCCGAAGCCTTACTCTAACCTGTCCTCTAATCCTAACCTGTACGCTAACAGTAAACTGTGACCTAACATGTAACCTCACCCTAAACCGTTGTCCTACCCTAACCTGTACTCTAAACCGTCCCCATCCCCTAACCCTAACCCAAACCCTAACCCTAAACTTAACCCTTACTCGAAGCCTTACCCTAACCCGTCCACTAATCCTAACCCTTACGCTTACACTAACAATTATCCTAACACGTACGCTCATCCTAAACCTTTGTCGTACCCTAAACTGTACCCTAAACCGTCCCGTCCCCGTCCCCGTCCGCTAACCCTAACCCTAACCCTAACCCTTACCCGAAGCCTTACCCTAACCCGTCCCCTAATCCTAACCCGTACGCTAACACTAACACTTATTCTAACACGTACGCTCATCGTAAACCGTTGTCGTACCCTAACCTGTAACCTAAACCGTCCCCGTCCCCTAAGCCTAACTCTAACCCTAACCGTAACCTTTACCCGAAGCCTTACCCTTTTCTGTCCACTAATCCTAACCCGTACGCTAACACTCACCCTTGCCCTAACACGTACACTCACCCTAAACCGTTGTCGTACCCTAACCTGTACCCTAAACCATCCCTGTACCCTAACCCTAACCATAACCCTAACCCTAACACTTACCCGAAGCCTTACCCTAACCCGTCCCATAATCCTAACCCGTACGCTAACACTAACCCGTACCCTAACTCGTACACTCACCGTAAACCATTGTCATACCCTAACCTGTACCCTAAACCATACCCGTCCCCTAACCCTAACCCTAACCCTAACCCTAACCCTATCCATTACCCGAAGCCTTACCCTAACCAGTCCCCTAAGTCTAACCCGTACGCTAACACTAACAAGTGCCCTAACATGTACGCTCACCCTAAAGCGTGGTCGTACCCTAACCTGTACCCTAAACCGTCCCCGTCCCCGTGCCCTAACCCTAACCCAAACCCTAACTCTTACCCGAAGCCTTACCGTAAACCATCCCATAATCCTAACCGATACGCTAAAACTAACCCATGCCCTAACACGTACGCTCAGCCTAAACCGTTGTCGTACCCTAACCTGTATGCTAAACCGTCCCCGTCCCGTAGCCCTAACCCTAACCCTAACCCGAAGCCTTACCCTAACCCATCCCCTAATCCTAACACGTACGCTAACTCTAACCTGTACCCTAACACGTACGCTCACCCTAAACCGTTGTCATACACTATCCTGTACCCTAAACTGTCCCCTTCCCCTAACCCTAACCCTAACCCTAAGCCTAACACTTGCCCGAAGCCTTACCCTAACCACTTCCCTAATCCTAACCCGTACGCTAACACTAAATCGTACCCTAACACGTACGCTCACCCTAAACCTTTTGCGTACGCTAACCTATACCCTAAACCGTCCCCGTAACCTAACTCTAACTCTAACCCTAACCCTTACCCGAAGCCTTACCCTAACCCGTCCCCTAATCCTAACCCATACGCTAAAACTAACCCTTACCCTAACCCGTACGCGCACCCTAAACTGTTCTCATATCCTAACCTATACCCTAAACCTTCCCCGTCCCCGTCCACGTCCCCTAAACCTATCCCTAAGCCTAACCCTAACCCTTACCCGAAGCCTTACACTAACCCGTCCCCTAATCCTAACTCGTACGCTAACACTAACCCGTACCCTAACACGTACGCTCACCCTAAACCGTTGTCGTACCCTAACCTGTACCCTAAACCGTCCCCGTCCCCTAACCCTAAATCTAACTCTAACCCTAACACTTACCCGAAGCCTTACCCTAACCCGTCCCCTAATCCTAACTCGTACACTAACACTAACATGTGCCCTAACACGTACGCTCAACCTAAAGAGTTGTCGTACCCTAACCTGTACACTAAACCGTCCCCGTCCCCTAACCCTAACCCTAACCCTAACCCTAAGACTTACCCGAAGCCTTACCCTAACCTGTCCCCAAATCCTAACCCGTACGCTAACACTAACCCATACCCTAACACGTATGCTCACCCAAAAACGTTGTCGTACACTAACCTGTACCCTAAACAGTCCCCTAACCCTAACCCTAGCCCTAACCCTAACCCTTACCCGAAGCCTTACACTAACCCGTCCCCTATTCCTAACCCGTACGCGAACACTAACACGTACCCTAACACGTACGCTCACTCTGAACCGTTGTTGTACACTAAACTGGACCCTAAGCCGTCCCCGTCCCTTAACCCGAACCCTAACCCTAACCCTAACCCTAACCCTAACCCTAACCCTTACTTGAAGCCTTCCCATAACCCGTAACCTAATGCTAACCCGTACGTTAACACTAACCCGTAACCTAACACGTACGCTCAGCCTAAACCGTTGTCGTATCCTAACCTGTACCCTAAACCGTCCCTGTCACCTAACCCTAACTGTAAACCTAACCCTAACACTAACCCTTATCCGAAGCCTTTCCCTAACCCGTCCCCTAATCCTAACCCGTACGCTAACACTAACTTGTACCCTAAAACGTATGCTCACACTAAACAGTTGTTGTACACTAACCTGTACCCTAAACCGTCCCCGTCCCCTAACCATAACCCTAACCCTTACCCGACGCCTTACCCTAATCCTAACCTGTACGCTAACATTAACCCGTACCCTAACACTAACCCGTACCCTAACATGTACACTCACCCTAAACAGTTGTCGTACACTAAACTGTACCCTAAACCGTCCCCGTCCCCTAACCCTAACCCTAACCATAACCCTAACCCTAAACCTTACCCGAAGCCTTACCCTAACGCATCCCCTACTCCTAACCCATACGCTAACACTAACCCATACACTAACACATACGCTCACCCTAAACCCTTGTTGTACCCTAACCTGTACCCTAAACTGTCCCCGTCCCCGTCCCCTAACCCTAACCCTAGCCCTAACCGTAACCCTTACCCGAAGCCTTACACTAACCCGTCCCCTAATCCTAAATCGTACGCTAACACTAACCCGTACCCTAACATGTACGCTCACCCTAAAGCGTTGTCGTACCCTAACCTGTACCCTAAACCGTGTCCGTCCCCTAACCCTAACCCTAACGCTAACCCTTACCCGAAGCCTTACCCTATCCCGTCCCGTAATCCTAACCCGTACGCTAACACAAACCCGTACCCTAACACGTACGCTCACCCTAAACGGTTGTCGTACACTAACCTGTACCCTAAACCCTCCCCATCCCCTAACCCTAACCCTAAACCTAACCCTAACCCTAACCCTTACGCGAAGCCTTACTGTAACCCATCACATAAACCGAACCCGTACGCTAACACTAACCCATACCCTACCACGTACGCTCACCCTAAACCGTTGTTGTACCCTAACCTGTACCCTAAACCCTCCACATCCCCTAACCCTAACCCTAAACCTAACCCTAACCCTAACCCTTACCCGAAGCTTACCCTAACCCGTACCCTAATCCTAACCCGTTGGCTAACACTAACCCATACCCTACCACGTACGCTCACCTTAAACCGTTTTTGTACCCTAAACTTTACCCAAAACTGTTCCCGTGCCCTAACCCTAACCCTAACCCTAACCCTTACCCGAAGCTTACCCAAACCCGTACCCTAATCCTAACCCGTTCGCTAACACTAACCCCTACCCTAACACGTACGCTCACCCTAAACCGCTGTCGTACCCTAAACTGCACCCTCAACCGTGCCCGTCCCCTAACCCTAACCCTAAACCTAACCCGTCACCTAATCCTAACCCGTACGCTAACTCTAAGCCATGCCCTAACACGTACGCTCACCCTAAACCGTTGTCGTACCCTAACCTGTACCCTGAACCGTGTCCGTCCCCTAAACCTAACACTAAACCTAAACCTAACCCTAACCCTTACCCGAAGCCTTAACCTAACCCGTCCCCTAAACATAACCCGTACGCGAACACTAACACGTACCCTAACACGTACGGTCACCCTGAACCGTTGTCGTACACTAAACTGTACCCTAAACCGTCCCCGTCCCTTAACCCTAACCCTAACCCTAACCCTAACCAAAACCCTAATCCTTACCCGAAGCCTTACCATAACCCGTCCCCTAATCCTAACCCATACATTAACACTAAACCGTAACCTAACACGTACGCTCACCCTAAACCGTTGTCGTACACTAACCTGTACCCTAAACCGTCCCTGTCCCCTACCCCTAACCATAACCCTAACCCTAACACTAACCCTTACCTGAAGCCTTACCCTAACCCGTGCCCTAATCCTAACCCGTACGCTAACACTAACCCGTACACTTACACGTACGCTCACCCTAAACCGTTGTCGTACCCTTACTTGTAACCTAAACCGTCCCCGTCCCCTAACCCTAACCCTAACCCTAACCCTAACACTTACCCAAAGCCTTACCCTAACACGTCAACTAAACCTAAATCGTACGCTAACACTAACCCATGCCCTAACACGTACGCTCACCCTAAACCGTTGTCGTACACTAACCTGTACCCTAAACTGTCCCTGTCCCCTAACCCTAACCCTAACCATTACGCAAAGCCTTACCCTAACCCGTCCCCCAATCCTAACCCGTACGCTAACACTAAACCGTACCCTAACATGTACGCTCACCCTAAACCGTTCTCGTACCCTAACCTGTTCCCTAAACCGTCCTCGTCCCCTAACCCTAACCCTAACCCTAACCCTAACCCTAACCCTAGCTTTTACCCGAAGCCTTACACTAACCGGTCCCCTAACCCTAACCCGTACGCTAACACTAACCAGTACCCTAACATGTATGCTCACCCTTAACCATTGTCGTACCCGAACCTGTACCCTAAACCGTCCCCGTCCCCTAACCTAACCCTAACCGTAACCCTTACGCGAAGCCTTACCCTAACCTGTCCCCTAACCCTAAACCGTACGCTGACACTAACACGTACCCTAACACGGACGCTCACCCTAAAACATTGTCGTACACTAAACTGTACCCTAATCCGTCCCCGTCCCTGTCCCCTAACCCTAACCCTAACCCTAACCCAAACCCTAACCCTAACCCTTACCCAAAGCCTTACCCTAATCGGTCCCCTAATCCTAACCCGTATGCTAACACTAACCCGTCCCCTAACACGTAATCTCACCCTAAACCGTTGTCGTACCCTAAGCTATACCCTAAACCGTCCCCGTACCCGTCCCCTATCCCTAACCCTAAGCCTAACCCTGAAGCTTACCCGAAGCCTTACCCTAACCCGTCCCCTAATTCTAACCCGTACGGTAACACTAACCCGTACCCTAACACGTACGCTCACCCTAAACGGTTGTCGTACCCTAACCTGTACCCTAAACCGTGTCCATCCCCTAAACCTAACCCTAACCCTAACCCTAACCTTAACCCTTACCCGAAGCCTTACCCTAACCCGTCCCCTAATCCTAACCCGTACACTAACACTAAAACGTACCCTAACACTTACGGTCACCCTGAACCATTGTCGTACCCTAAACTGTACCCTAAACCGTCCCCGTCCCCTAACCCTAACCCTAACCCTAACCCTAACCCTAACCCTTACCCGAGGCCTTACCCTAACCCGTCCCCTAATCCTAAACTGTACGCTGACACTAACACGTACCCTAACACGTACGATCACCCTAAACCGTTGTCGTAACCTAACCTGTACCCTAAACCGTCCCCGTCCCCGTCCCCTAACCATAACGCTAAGCCTAACCCTGAAGCTTACCCGAAGCCTTACCCTAACCCGTCCCCAATCCTAACCCGTACTGTAACACTAACCCGTACCCTAACACGTACACTCACCCTAAACCGTTGTCGTACACTAACCTGTACCCTAAACCGTGCCCGTCCCCTAAACCTAACACTAAACCTAAACCTAACCCTAACCCTTACCCGAAGCCTTACCCTAACCCGTCCCCTAAACATAACCCGTACGCGAATACTAACACGTACCCTAACACGTACGGTCACCCTGAACTGTTGTCGTACACTAAACTGTACCCTAAACCGTCCCCGTCCCTTAACCCTAACACCTAGCCCTAACCCTAACCAAAACCCTAATCCTTACCCGAAGCCTTCCCATAACCCGTCCCCTAATCCTAACCCATACATTAACACTAAACCGTAACCTAACACGTACGCTCACCCTAAACCGTTGTCATACACTAACCTGTACCCTAAACCGTCCCTGTCCCCTACCCCTAACCATAACCCTAACCCGTCCCCTAATCCTAACCCGTACGCTAACACTAACCCGTACACTAACACGTACGCTCACCCTAAACCGTTTTCGTACCCTTATTTGTAACCTAAACCGTCCCCGTCCCCTAACCCTAACCCTAACCCTAACCCTAACACTTACCCAAAGCCTTACCCTAACACGTCAACTAAACCTAAATCGTACGCTAACACTAACCCATGCCCTAACACGTACGCTCACCCTAAACCGTTGTCGTACACTAACCTGTACCCTAAACCGTCCCCGTCCCTTAACCCTAACCGTAACCCTAACCCTAACCCTAACCCTAACGCTTACCCGAAGCCTTACCCTAACCCGTCCCATAATCCTAACCCGTACGCTAACACTAACCCGTACCCTAACACGTACGCTCACCCTAAACCGTTGACGTACCCTAACCTGTACCCTAAACCGTCCCCGTCCCCTAACCCTAACCCTAACTCTAACCCTTACCAGAAGCCTTACCCTAACCCGTCCCGTAATCCTAACCCGTACGCTAACACTAACCCGTACCCTAACACGTACGCTCACCCTAAAACCTTGTCGTACCCTAACCTGTACCATAAATCGTCCCTGTCCCCTAACCCTAACCCTAACCCTAACCTTAAACCTTACCCGAAGCCTTACACTAACCGGTCCCCTAAACCTAACCCGCACGCTAACACTAACCCGTGCCCTAACACGTACGCTCACCCGAAACATTTGTCGTACACTAAGCTGTACCCTAAACCGTCCCCATTACCTAACACTAACCTGAACCCTAACCATAACCCTAAACCTTACCCGAAGCCTTAACCTAACCCGTCCCCTAATCCTAACCGTATGCTAACACTAACCCGTGCCCTAACACGTACGCTCACCCTAAAGCGTTGTCGTACCCTAACCTGTACCCTAAACCGTTCCTGTCCCTGTACCCTAACGCTAACCCTAACCCAAACCCTAACCCTTACCCGAAGCCTTACACTAACCCATCCCATAATCCTAAACGCTACGCTAACACTAACCCGTGCCCTAACACGTACACTCACCCTAAACCGTTGTCGTACATTAACCTGTACCCTAAATCGTCCCTGTCCCCTAACCCTAACCCTAACCCTAATCCTTACCCGAAGCCTTACCCTAACTCGTCCCCTAATTCTAACCCGTATGCTAACACTAACCTGTATCCTAACACATACGCTCACCCTAAAACTTTGTCGTACACTAAGCTGTACCCTTAATCGTCCCCGTCCCCTAACCCTAAACCTAACCCTTACACAAAGCCTTACCCTAACCCGTCCCCTAATCCTAACCCGTACGCTAACACTAACCCGTAACCTAACCCGTATGCTCAACCTAAACCGTTCTCGTACACTAACCTGTACCCTAAACCGTCCCGTCCCCGTCCCCTAACCCTAGCCCTTACCCGAAACCTTACCCTAACATGTCCCCTATTCCTAACCCGTACGCTAACACTATCCCGTACCCTTACACGTACGCTCACCTTAAAACGTTGTCGTACACTAACCTGTAACCTAAACCGTCTCCGTCCCCTAACCCTAACCCTAACCCTAACCCTAACCCTTATCCTAACCCTAAAGCTTACCCGAAGCCTTACCCTAACCCGTCCCATAATCCTAACCCGTACGCTAACACTAACCCGTACCCTAACATGTACGCTCACCCTAAACTGTTGTCGTACCCTAACCTGTACCCTAAACCGTCCCTGTCCCCGACCCTTAACCCTAACCCTAACCCTAACCCTAACCCTTACCTGACGCCTTACCCTAACCCATCCCCAAATCCTAACCCGTACGCTAACACTAACCCGTACCCTAACACGCACGCTCACCCTAAACCGTTGTGGTACTCTAAAATGTACCCTAAACCGTCCCCATCCCCTAACCCTAACCCTAACCCTAAACCTAAACCTAACCCTTACCCGAAGCCTTACCATAACCCGTCCTCTAATCCTAACCCGTACGCTAACAGTAAACTGTGCCCTAACATGTACGCTGAACCTAAACCATTGTCCTACCCTAACCTGTACCCTAAACCGTCCCACTCCCCTAACCCTAACCCTAACCCTAACCCTAACCCTTACACCAAGCCTTACACTAACCCGTGCCCTAATCCTAACCCGTACGCTAACACTAACCCCTACCCTAACACGTACGCTCACCCTAAACCGCTGTCGTACACTAACCTGTACCCTAAACCGTCCCCGTCCCCGTACCCTAACCCTAACCCTAACCCTACACCTAACCCTTACCCGAAGCCTTATCCTAACCCGTCCCCTAATCCTAACCCGTACGCTAACACTAACCCGTGCCCTAACACGTACGCTCACCCTAAAGTGTGGCTGTACCCTAACCAGTACACTAAACCGTCCCCGTCCCCGTTCCCTAACCCTAACCCTAACCCAAACCCTAAGCCTTACCCGAAGCCTTACCCTAACCCGTCTCATAATCCTAACCGATACGCTAAAACTAACCCATGCCCTAACACATACGCTCACCCTAAACCGTTGTCATACCCTAACCTGTACCCTAAACCGTCCCCGTCCCCTAATCCTAACCCTAATCCTTACCCGAAGCCTTACACTAACCCGTCCCCTAATCCTAACCCATACGCTAACTCTAACCCGTATCCTAACACGTACGCTCACCCTAAACCATTCTCATACACTAACCTGTACCCTAAACCATCCCCGTCAACTAACCTTAACCCTAACCCTTACCCGAAGCCTTACCATAACCCGTCTGCTAATCCTAACCCGTACGCTAACAGTAAACTGTGCCCTAAAATGTACACTCAACCTAAACCATTGTCCTACCCTAACTTGTACCCTAAACCGTCCCCATCCCCTAACCCTAACCCTAAACCTAGCCCTAAACCTAAACCTTACCCCAAGCCTTACCCTAACCCGACCCTTAATCCTAACCCGTACGGTAACACTAACCCCTACCCTAACACGCACGCTCACCCTAAATCTTTGTCGTACCCTAACATGAACCCTAAACCGTCCCCGTCCCCTAACCCTAACCCTAACCCTAACCCTAACCCTAACACTTACCCGAAGCATTACACTAACCCGTCCCCTAATCCTAATCCGTACACTAACACTAACCCGTGTCCTAACACGTACCCTCACCCTAAACCGTTTTCGTACCCTAACCTGTACCCTAAACCGTCACCGTCCCCTAGCCCTAACCCTAACCCTAACGCTTACGCGAAGCCTTACCCTAACCCGTCCCCAATCCTAACCCGTACGCTAACACTAAAAAGTACCCTAACACATACGCTCACCCTAAACTGTTGTCGTACACTTACCTGTAACCTAAACCGTCCCCGTCCCCTAACCCTAACCCTAACCCTAGCCCTAACCCTAACCCTTACCCGAAGCCTTACCCTAATCTGTCCCCTAATACTAACCCGTATGCTAACACTAACACTTGCCCTAACACGTACACTCACCCTAAACCATTGTCGTACCCTAACCTGTACCCTGAACCGTCCCTGTACCCTAACCCTAACCCTAACTCTAACCCTAACCCTAACCCTAACACCTACCCGAAGCCTTACCCTAACCCGTCCCATAATCCTAACCCGTACGCTAACACTAACCCGTACCCTAACACGTACGCTCACCCTAAATCGTTTTCGTACCCTAACCTGTACCCTAAACCATCCCCATCCCCTAACCCTAACCCTAACACTATCCCTAACCCTTACCCGAAGCCTTACCCTAACTCGGCCCCCAATTCTAAACCATAGGCTAACACTAACCCGTACCCTAACACGTACGCTCACCCTAAAATTTTGTCGTACCCTAACCTGTACCCTAAGTCGTCCCCTTCCCCTAAGCCTAACCCTAACCCTAATACTTACCCGAAGCCTTACCCTAAACCGTCCCCTAATCCTAACCCGTACGCTAACACTAACCCGTGCCCTAAAACGAATGCTCACCCTAAACCGCTGTCGTACACTAACCTGTACCCTAAACCGTCCCCGTCCCCGTCCCCTAACCCTAACCCTAAACCTAACCCTTACCCGAAGCCTTACCCTAACCCGTCCCCTAATCCTAACCCGTACGCTAACACTAACCCGTGCCATAACAGGTACGCTCACCCTAAAGCATGGTCGTACCCTTACCTGTACACTAAACCGTCCCCGTCCCCTTTCCCTAACCCTAACCCTATCCCAAACCCTACCCCTTACCCGAAGCCTTACCCTAACCTGTCCCCTAATCCTAACCCGTACGCTAACACTAACCCTTACCCTAACACCTACGTACACCCTAAACTGTTGTCAAATCCTATCCTGTACCCTAAACCTTCCCCGTTCCTGTCCCCTAACCCTAACCCTAACCCTTACCCGAAGCCTTACCCTAACCTGTCCCCTAATCCTAAACCGTACGCTAACACTAACCCGTGCCCTAACACTTACGCTCACCCTAAAGCGTTGTCGTACCCTAACCTGTACCCTAAACCGTCCCCGTCCTCTAACCCTAACACTAACCCTAATACTAACCCTTACCCGAAGCCTTCCGTTAACCCGCCCCCTAATCCTAACCCGTACGCTAACGCTAATCCATACCCTAACACGTACGCACACCCTAAACAGTTGTCGTACCCTAAACTGTACCCTAAACCGTCCCCATCCCCAAACCCTAACCCTAACCCTTACCCGAAGCCTTACACTAACCTGTCCCCTAATCCTAACCCGTACGCTAACACTAACCCGTACCCTAACACATAGGCTCACTCTAAACCGTTCTCGTACACTAACCTGTACCCTAAACCGTCCCCATCCCCTAACCCTAACCCTAACCCTTACCCGGAGCCTTAACCTAACCCGTCCTCTAATCCTAAACCGTACGCTAACACTAACCCGTACCCTAACATGTTCGCTCACCCTAAACCGTTATCTTAACCTAAGCTGTACCCTAAACAGTCCCCGTCGCCTAAACATAAACGTAACCCTAACCCTAACACTAACACTTACCCGAAGGCTTACCCTAACCCGTCCCCTAATCCTAAACCGTACGCTAACACTAACCCATACCCTAACACGTACGCTCAGCCTAAACCGTTGTCGTAGCCTAACCTGTACCCTAAACCCTCCCCATGCCCTAACACTTACCCTAAACCTAACCCTAACCCTAACCCTTACCCGAAGCCTTACCCTAACCCATCACCTAATCGGAACCCGTACGCTAACACTAACCCATACCCTATCACGTACGCTCACCCTAAACCGTTGTTGTACCCTAACCTGTACCCTAAACCCTCCCCATCCCCTAACCCTAACCCTAAACCTAACCCTAACCCTAACCCTTACCCGAAGCTTATCCTAACCCGTCCCCTAATCCTAATCCATTCGCTAACACTAACACATACCCTACCACGTACGCTCACCCTAAAGCATTGTTGTACCCTAACGTGTACCCTAAACCGTTCCCGTGCCCTAACCCTAACCCTAAACCTAACCCAAACCCTAACCCTTACCCGGAGCCTTACCCTAACCCGTCCCCTAATCCTAACCCGTACGCTAACACTAACCTGTGCCCTAACACGTACGCTCAACCTAAACCATTGTCGTACCCTAACCTGTACCCTAAACCGTCCCCTAACCCTAACCGTAACCCTAACCCTTACCCGAAGCCTTACCCTAACCCGTCCCCTAATCCTAACCGGTACGCTAACACTAACACGTATTCTAACAGGTACGCTCATCGTAAACCGTTGTCGTACCCTAACCTGTAACCTAAACCGTCCCCGTTCCCTAAACCTAACCCTAACCATAACCCTTACCCGAAGCCTTACCCTAACCCGTCCCCTAATCCTAACCAGTACGCTAACACTAACACGTATTCTAACAGGTACGCTCACCCTAAACCGTTGTCGTACCCTAACCTGTACCCTAAACCGTCCCTGTACCCTAACCCTAACCATAACCCTAACCCTAACACTTACCCGAAGCCTTACCCTAACCCGTCCCATAATCCTAACCCGTACGCTAACACTAACCCGTACCCTAACACGTACACTCACCGTAAACCATTGTCATACCCTAACCTGTACCCTAAACCATACCCGTCCCCTAACACTAACCCTAAGCCTAACCCTAACCCTATCCATTACCCGAAGCCTTACCCTAACCAGTCCCCTAAGTCTAACCCGTACGCTAACACTAACAAGTGCCCTAACATGTACGCTCACCCTAAAGCGTGGTCGTACCCTAACCTGTACCCTAAACCGTCCCCGTCCCCGTCCCCTAACCCTAACCCAAACCCTAACTCTTACCCGAAGCCTTACCGTAAACCATCCCATAATCCTAACCGATACGCTAAAACTAACCCATGCCCTAACACGTACGCTCACCCTAAACCGTTGTCGTACCCTAACCTGTACGCTAAACCGTCCCCGTCCCGTAGCCCTAACCCTAACCCTTACCCGAAGCCTTACCCTAACCCATCCCCTAATCCTAACGCGTACGCTAACTCTAACCTGTACCCTAACACGTACGCTCACCCTAAACCGTTGTCATACACTATCCTGTACCCTAAACTGTCCCCGTCCCCTAACCCTAACCCTAAACCTAAGCCTAACACTTGCCCGAAACCTTACCCTAACCACTTCCATAATCCTAACCCGTACGCTAACACTAAATCGTACCCTAACACGTACGCTCACCCTAAACCTTTTGCGTACCCTAACCTATACCCTAAACCGTCCCCGTAACCTAACCCTAACTCTAACCCTAACCCTAACCCGAAGCCTTACCCTAACCCGTCCCCTAATCCTAACCCATACGCTAAAACTAACCCTTACCCTAACCCGTACGCGCACCCTAAACTGTTCTCATATCCTAACCTATACCCTAAACCTTCCCCGTCCCCGTCCACGTCCCCTAAACCTATCCCTAAGCCTAACCCTAACCCTTACCCGAAGCCTTACACTAACCCGTCCCCTAATCCTAACTCGTACGCTAACACTAACCCGTACCCTAACACGTACGCTCACCCTAAACCGTTGTCGTACCCTAACCTGTACCCTAAACCGTCCCCGTCCCCTAACCCTAAATCTAACTCTAACCCTAACACTTACCCGAAGCCTTACCCTAACCCGTCCCCTAATCCTAACTCGTACACTAACACTAACATGTGCCCTAACACGTACGCTCAACCTAAAGAGTTGTCGTACCCTAACCTGTACACTAAACCGTCCCCGTCCCCTAACCCTAACCCTAACCCTAACCCTAAGACTTACCCGAAGCCTTACCCTAACCTGTCCCCTAATCCTAACCCGTACGCTAACACTAACCCATACCCTAACACGTATGCTCACCCAAAAACGTTGTCGTACACTAACCTGTACCCTAAACAGTCCCCTAACCCTAACCCTAGCCCTAACCCTAACCCTTACCCGAAGCCTTACCCTAACCCGTCCCCTATTCCTAACCCGTACGCGAACACTAACACGTACCCTAACACGTACGCTCACTCTGAACCGTTGTTGTACACTAAACTGGACCCTAAGCCGTCCCCGTCCCTTAACCCGAACCCTAACCCTAACCCTAACCCTAACCCTAACCCTAACCCTTACTCGAAGCCTTCCCATAACCCGTAACCTAATGCTAACCCGTACGTTAACACTAACCCGTAACCTAACACGTACGCTCAGCCTAAACCGTTGTCGTATCCTAACCTGTACCCTAAACCGTCCCTGTCACCTAACCCTAACTGTAAACCTAACCCTAACACTAACCCTTACCCGAAGCCTTTCCCTAACCCGTCCCCTAATCCTAACCCGTACGCTAACACTAACTTGTACCCTAAAACGTATGCTCACCCTAAACAGTTGTTGTACCCTAACCTGTACCCTAAACCGTCCCCGTCCCCTAACCATAACCCTAACTCTTAAACGACGCCTTACCCTAATCCTAAACTGTACGCTAACATTAACCCGTACCCTAACACTAACCGGTACCCTAACATGTACACTAAACCTAAACAGTTGTCGTACACTAAACTGTACCCTAAACCGTCCCCGTCCCCTAACCCTAACCCTAACCATAACCCTAACCCTAAACCTTACCCGAAGCCTTACCCTAACGCATCCCCTACTCCTAACCCATACGCTAACACTAACCCATACACTAACACATACGCTCACCCTAAACCCTTGTTGTACCCTAACCTGTACCCTAAACTGTCCCCGTCCCCGTCCCCTAACCCTAACCCTAGCCCTAACCCTTACCCGAAGCCTTACACTAACCCGGCCCCTAATCCTAAATCGTACGCTAACACTAACCCGTACCCTAACATGTACGCTCACCCTAAAGCGTTGTCGTACCCTAACCTGTACCCTAAACCGTGTCCGTCCCCTAACCCTAACCCTAACGCTAACCCTTACCCGAAGCCTTACCCTATCCCGTCCCGTAATCCTAACCCGTACGCTAACACAAACCCGTACCCTAACACGTACGCTCACCCTAAACGGTTGTCGTACACTAACCTGTACCCTAAACCCTCCCCATCCCCTAACCCTAACCCTAAACCTAACCCTAACCCTAACCCTTACGCGAAGGCTTACCGTAACCCATCACATAAACCGAACCTGTACGCTAACACTAACCCATACCCTACCACGTACACTCACCCTAAACCGTTGTTGTACCCTAACCTGTACCCTAAACCCTCCACATCCCCTAACCCTAACCCTAAACCTAACCCTAACCCTAACCCTTACCCGAAGCTTACCCTAACCCGTACCCTAATCCTAACCCGTTCGCTAACACTAACCCATACCCTACCACGTATGCTCACCTTAAACCGTTTTTGTACCCTAACCTCTACCCTAAACTGTTCCCGTGCCCTAACCCTAACCCTAACCCTAACCCTTACCCTAAGCTTACCGTAACCCGTACCCTAATACTAACCCGTTCGCTAACACTAACCCGTACCCTAACACGTACGCTCACCCTAAACCGCTGTCGTACCCTAAACTGCACCCTCAACCGTGCCCGTCCCCTAACCCTAACCCTAAACCTAACCCGTCCCCTAATCCTAACCCGTACGCTAACTCTAAGCCATGCCCTAACACGTACGCTCACCCTAAACCGTTGTCGTACCCTAACCTGTACCCTGAACCGTGTCCGTCCCCTAAACCTAACACTAAACCTAAACCTAACCCTAACCCTTACCCGAAGCCTTACCCTAACCCGTCCCCTAAACATAACCCGTACGCGAACACTAACACGTACCCTAACACGTACGGTCACCCTGAACCGTTGTCGTACACTAAACTGTACCCTAAACCGTCCCCGTCCCTTAACCCTAACCCTAACCCTAACCCTAACCAAAACCCTAATCCTTACCCGAAGCCTTACCATAACCCGTCCCCTAATCCTAACCCATACAGTAACACTAAACCGTAACCTAACATGTACGCTCACCCTAAACCGTTGTCGTACACTAACCTGTACCCTAAACCGTCCCTGTCCCCTACCCCTAACCATAACCCTAACCCTAACCCTAACCCTAACACTTACCCAAAGCCTTAACCTAACACGTCAACTAAACCTAAATCGTACGCTAACACTAACCCATGCCCTAACACGTACGCTCACCCTAAACCGTTGTCGTACACTAACCTGTACCCTAAACTGTCCCTGTCCCCTAACCCTAACCCTAACCATTACGCAAAGCCTTACCCTAACCCGTCCCCCAATCCAAACCCGTACGCAAACACTAACCCGTACCCTAACATGTACGCTCACCCTAAATCGTTCTCGTAGCCTAACCTGTTCCCTAAACCGTCCTCGTCCCCTAACCCTAACCCTAACCCTAACCCTAACCCTAACCCTAGCTTTTACCCGAAGCCTTACACTAACCGGTCCCCTAAACCTAACCCGTACGCTAAAACTAACCAGTACCCTAACATGTACGCTCACCCTTAACAATTGTCGTACCCTAACCTGTACCCTAAACCGTCCCCGTCCCCTAACCTAACGCTAACCGTAACCCTTACGCGAAGCCTTACCCTAACCTGTCCCCTAATCCTAAACCGTACGCTGACACTAACATGTACCCTAACACGGACGCTCACCCTAAAACATTGTCGTACACTAAACTGTACCCTAATCCGTCCCCGTCCCTGTCCCCTAACCCTAACCCTAACCCTAACCCAAACCCTAACCCTAACCCTTACCCAAAGCCTTACCCTAATCGGTCCCATAATCCTAACCCGTATGCTAACACTAACCCGTCCCCTAACACGTAATCTCACCCTAAACCGTTGTCGTACCCTAAACTGTCCCCATCCCCTAACCCTAACCCTAACCCTAACCCTAACCCTTACCCGAAGCCTTACCCTAACCCGTCCCCTAATCCTAACCCGTATGCTAACACTAACCCGTACCCTAACACGTACGCTCACCCTAAAACGTTGTTGTACCCAAACTTTTGCCCTAAACCGCCCCCGTCCCCGTCCAATAACCCTAACGCTAACCCTTACCCAAAGCCTTACCCTAACACGTCCCCTAATCATAACCCGTACACTAACACTAACCCATACGCTACCACGTACGCTCACCCGAAACCGTTGTCGTAACCTAACCTGTACCCTAAACGGTCCCCGTCCCCTAACCCTAAGCCTAAACCTATCCCTAACCCTTACCCAAAGCCTTACGCTAACCCGTCCCCTAATCCTAATCTGTACGCTAACACTAACCCGTACCCTAATACGTGCGCTCACCCTAAACCGTTGTCATACCCTAACCTGTACCCTAAACCGTCCCGTCCCCGTCCCCTAACCCTAGCCCTTACCCGAAACCTTACCCTAACATGTCCCCTATTCCTAACCCGTACGCTAACACTATCCCGAACCCTTACACGTACGCTCACCTTAAAACGTTGTCGTACACTAACCTGTAACCTAAACCGTCTCCGTCCCCTAACCCTAACCCTAACCCTAACACTAACCCTAACCTTTACCTGGAGCCTTGCCCTAACCTGTCCCCTAATCCTAACCCGTACGCTAACACTAACCCTTGCCCTAACACGTACGCTCACCCTAAACAGTTGTCGTACCCTAACCTGTACCCTAAACCGTCCCTCTACCCTAACCCTAACCCTAACCCTTATCCTAACCCTAAAGCTTACCCGAAGCCTTACCCTAACCCGTCCCATAATACTAACCCGTACGCTAACACTAACCCGTACCCTAACACGTACGCTCACCCTAAACTGTAGTTGTACCCTTACCTGTACCCTAAACCATCCCCGTCCCCTAACCCTAAACCTAACCCTTACCCGAAGCCTTAACCTAAACCGTCCCCTAATCCTAACCCGTACGCTAACACTAAACAGTACCCTAACACGTACGCTCACCCTAAACCGTGGACGTACCCTAACCTGTACCTTAAACCGTCCCCATCCCCTAACCCTAACCCGAACCCTAACACTAACCCTTACCCGAATACTTAACCTAACCTGTCCCCTACTCCTAACCCGTACGCTAACACTAACCCGTACCCTAACACGTACGCTCACCCTAAACCACTGTCATACCCTAACCTGTACCCTAAACAGTCCCCGTTCCCTAACCCTAACCCTAACCCTAACTCTTACCTGAAGCCTTACACTAACCCGTACCCTAATCCTAACCCGTACGCTATCACTAAACCGTACCCTGAGACGTACGCTCACCCTAAAAGGTTGTCGTACTCTAACCTGAACCCTACACCGTCACCTAACCCTAACCCTAACCCTTACCCGAAGCCTTACCCTAACCCGTCCCCTAAACCTAAACCGTACGCTAACACTAACCCGTGCCCTAACACATACGCTCACCCTAAAGCGTTGTCGTACCCTAACCTGTACCCTAAACCGTCCCCATCCCCGTCCCCTAACCCTAACCCTAACCCTAACCGTAACACTTACCCGAAGCCTTACCCTAACACGTCCCCTAATCCTAACCCGTATGCTAACACTAACCCGTACCCTAACACGTACGCTCACCCTAAACCATTGTCCTACCCTAACCTGTACCCTAAACCGTCCCCGTCCCCGTCCCCTAAATCTAACCCTAACACTAACCCTATCCCTTACCCAAAGCCTTACCCTAACACGTCCCCTAATCCTAACCCGTACACTAACACTAACCCGTGCCCTAAAACATACGCTCAACCTAAACCGTTGTCATACCCCAACCTGTACCCTAAACCGTCCCCGTCCACTAAACCTAACCCTAACCCTAACCCTAACCCTTACCCGAAGCCTTACCCTAACACTTCCCCTAATCCTAACCCGTACGCTAACACTAACCCGTACCCTAACACGTATGCTCAACCTAAACGGTTGTTGTACCCTAACCTGTACCCTAAACCGTCCCCGTCCCCTAAACCTAACCCTAACCCTAACCCAAACCCTTACCCAAAGCCTTACCCTAAACGGTCCCCTAATCCTAACCCGTACGCTAACACTAACAAGTACCCAAACACGTACGCTCACCATAAACCGTTGTCGTACCCTAACCTGTACCCTAAACTCTCCCCGTCCCCATCCCCTAAGCTTAACCCTAATCCTAACCCTTACCCAAAGCCTTACACTAACCCCTACCCTAATCCTAACCCGTACGCTAACACTAAACCATACCCTAACACGTACACTCACCCTAAAATGTTGTTGTACCCTAACCTGAACACTAAACCGTCCCCGTCCCCATCCCCTAACCCTAAACCTAACCGTAAACTTAACCCTTACCCGAAGCCTTACCCTAACACGTCCCCTAATCATAACCCGTACGCTAACACTAACCCGTACCCTACCACGTACGCTCACCCGAAACCGTTGTCGTAACCTAACCTGTACCCTAAACCATCCCCGTCCCCTAACCCTAAGCCTAAACCTAACCCTAACCCTAAACCTTACCCGAAGCCTTACCCTAACCCGTCCCCTAATCCTAACCCGTACGCTAACACTAACCCATACCCTAACACGTACGCTCACCCTAAACCGTTTTCGTACCCTAACCTGTACCCTAAACCGTCCCCGTCCCCTAACCCTAACCCTAACCCTAACCCTAAACTTAACCCTTACCCGAAGCCCTAACCTAAACCGTCCCCTAATCTTAAACTGTACGCTAACTCTAACCCATACCCTAACACGTACGCTCACGCTAAACCGTTGTCGTACCCTAACGTGTACCCTAATCCGTCCCTGTTCCCGTCACCTAACCCTAATCCTAAACCTTACCCATAGCCTTACCCCAACCAGTCCCCTAATCCTAACCCGTACGCTAACACTAACACGTACCCTAATATGTACGCTCACCCTAAAACTTTGCCGTACCCTAACCTGTACCCTAAACCGTCCCGATCCCCTAACCATAACCCTAACCCTAACCCTAACCCTAAACCTTACCCAAAGCCTTACACTAACCCGTCCCCTAATCCTAACCCATACGCTAACACTAACCCGTACCCTAACACGTACGCTCACCCTAAACCGTTGTCGTAGCCTAACCTGTACCCTAAACCGTCTCCGTCACCTAACCCTAACCCTAACCCTAACACTTACCCGAAACCTTGCCCTAACTCGTCCCCTAATCCTAAGCTGTAGGCTAAAACTAACCCTTACCCTAACACGTACGTGCACACTAAACTGTGGTCGTACGCTAACCTGTACACTAAACCGTCCCCGTCCCCTAACCCTAACCCTAACCCTAGCCCTTACCTGAAGCATTACCCTAACCCGTCCCCTAATCCGAACCCGTACGCTAACACTAACCCGTACCCTAACACGTACACTCACCTTAAACAGTTGTCGTACCCTAAACTGTACCCTAATACATCCCCGTCCCCGTCCCCTAACCCTAACCTTAACCCTAACCCTAACCCTTACCCGAAGCCTTACCCTAACCCGTCATCTAATCCCAACCCGTACGCTAACACTAACCCGTACCCTAACACGTACGCTCACCCTAAACCGTTATCTTACCCTAACCTGTACCCTAAACTGTCCCCGTCCCCTAACCCTAACCCTAACCCTCACCCTAACCCTTAACCAAAGCCTTACGCTAACCCGTCCCCTAATCCTAATCTGTACGCTAACACTAACCCGTACCCTAATACCTACGCTCACCCTAAACCGTTGTCATACCCTAACCTGTACCCTAAACCGTCCCGTCCCCGTCCCCTAACACTAGCCCTTACCCGAAACCTTACCCTAACATGTCCCCTATTCCTAACCCGTACGCTAACACTATCCCGTACCCTTACACGTACGCTCACCTTAAAACGTTGTCGTACACTAACCTGTAACCTAAACCGTCTCCGTCCCCTAACCCTAACCCTAACCCTAACACTAACCCTAAACTTTACCCGGAGCCTTACCCTAACCTGTCCCCTAATCCTAACCCGTACGCTAACACTAAACCTTGCCCTAACACGTACGCTCACCCTAAACCGTTGTCGTACCCTAACCTGTACCCTAAACCATCCCTCTACCCTAACCCTAACCCTAACCCTTATCCTAACCCTAAAGCTTACCCGAAGCCTTACCCTAACCCGTCCCATAATCCTAACCCGTACGCTAACCCTAACCCGTACCCTAACATGTACGCTCACCCTAAACGGTTGTCGTACCCTAAACTGTACCCTAAACCGTCCCTGTCCCTGACCATTAACCCTAACCCTAACCCTAACCCTAACCCTAACACTAACCCTAACCTTTACCCGGAGCCTTACCCTAACCTGTCCCCTAATCCTAACCCGTACGCTAACACTAACCCTTGCCCTAACACGTACGCTCACCCTAAACCGTTGTCGTACACTAACCTGTACCCTAAACCGTCCCTCTACCCTAACCCTAACCCTAACCCTTATCCTAACCCTAAAGCTTACCCGAAGCCTTACCCTAACCCGTCCCATAATCCTAACCCGTACGCTAACACTAACCCGTACCCTAACATGTACACTCACCCTAAAAGGTTGTCGAACCCTAAACTGTACCCTAAACCGTCCCTGTCCCTGACCATTAACCCTAACCCTAACCCTAACCCTAACCCTTACCCGACGCCTTACCCTAACCCGTCCCATAATCCTAACCCGTACGCTAACACTAACCCGTACCCTAACATGTACGCTCACCCTAAACTGTTGTCATACCCTAACCTGTAGCCTAAACCGTCCCTGTCCCCGACCCTTAACCCTAACCCTAACCCTAACCCTAACCCTTACCCGACGCCTTACACTAACCCGTCACCAAATCCTAAACCGTACGCTAACACTAACCCATACCCTAACACGCACGCTCACCCTAAACCGTTGTCGTACCCTAACATGTACCCTAAACCGTCCCCGTCCCCTAACCCTAACCCTAACCCTAAACCTAAACCTAACCCTTATCCGAAGCCTTACCATAACCCGTCCTCTAATACTAACCCGTACGCTAACAGTAAACTGTGCCCTAACGTGTACGCTGAACCTAAACCATTGTCCTACCCTAACCTGTACCCTAAACCGTCCCCCTCCCCTAACCCTAACCCTAACCCTAACCCTAAACCTTACACCAAGCCTTACCCTAACCCGTGCCCTAATCCTAACCCGTACGCAAACACTAACCCGTACCCTAACACGTATGCTCACTCTAAACCGTTGTCGTACCCTAACCTGTACCCTAAACCGTCCACATCCCCTAAACCCAACCCTAAACCTAACCCTAACCCTTACCCGAAGCCTTCCCCTAACCCGTCCCCTAATCCTAACCCGTACGCTAACACTAGCTCGTACCCTAACACGTACGCTCACCCTAAACCGTTGTCGTACCCTAACCTGTACCCTAAACCGTCCCCGTTCCCTAACCCTAACCCTAACCATAACCCTTACCCGAAGCCTTACCCTAACCCGTCCCCTGATCCTATCACGTACGCTAACACTAACCCATACCCTATCACGTACGCTCACCCTAAACATTTGTCGTACACTAACCTGTACCCTAAACCGTCCCCGTCCCTTAACCCTAACCGTAACCCTAACCCTAACCCTAAACCTAACCCTTACCCGAAGCCTTACCCTAACCCGTCCCCTAATACTAACCAGTACGCTAACACTAACCCGTACCCTAACACGTACGCTCACCCTAAACCGTTGACGTACCCTAACCTGTACCCTAAACCGTCCCCGTCCCCTAAACCTAACACTAACCCTAACCCTTACCGGAAGCCTTACCCTAACCCGTCCCATAATCCTAACCCATACGCTAACACTAACCCGTACCCTAACACGTACGCTCACCCTAAAACCTTGTCGTACCCTAACCTGTACCCTAAATCGTCCCTGTCCCCTAACCCTAACCCTAACCCTAACCTTAAACCTTATCCGAAGCCTTACCCTAACCGGTCCCCTAAACCTAACCCGCACGCTAACACTAACCCGTGCCCTAACACGTACGCTCACCCGAAACATTTGTCGTACACTAAGCTGTACCCTAAACCGTCCCCATTACCTAACACTAACCCGAACCCTAACCATAACCCTAAACCTTACCCGAAGCCTTACCCTAACCCGTCCCCTAATCCTAACCGTACGCTAACACTAATCCGTGCCCTAACACGTACGCTCACCCTAAAGCGTTGTCGTACCCTAACCTGTACCCTAAACTGCTCCTGTCCCCGTACCCTAACCCTAACCCTAACCCAAACCCTAACCCTTACCCGAAGCCTTACACTAACCCATCCCATAATCCTAAACGCCATGCTAACACTAACCCGTGCCCTAACACGTACGCTCACCCTAAACCGTTGTCGTACATTAACCTGTACCCTAAATCGTCCCTGTGCCCTAACCCTAAACGTAACCCTAATCCTTACCCGAAGCCTTACCCTAACTCGTCCCCTAATTCTAACCCCTACACTAACACTAACCTGTATCCTAACACGTACGCTCACCCTAAAACTTTGTCGTACACTAAGCTGTACCCTAAATCGTCCCCGTCCCCTAACCCTAAAACTAACCCTTACACAAAGCCTTACCCTAACCCGTCCCCTAATCCTAACCCGTACGCTAACACTAACCTGTAACCTAACCCGTATGCTCAACCTAAACCATTCTCGTACAGTAACCTGTACCCTAAACCGTCCCGTCCCCATCCCCTAACCCTAGCCCTTACCCGAAACCTTACCCTAACATGTCCCCTATTCCTAACCCGTAGGCTAACACTATCCCGTACCCTTACACGTATGCTCACCTTTAAAGGTTGTCGTACACTAACCTGTAACCTAAACCGTCTCCGTCCCCTAACCCTAACCCTAACCCTAACACTAACCCTATCACTTCCCCGGAGCCTTACCCTAACCTGTCCCCTAATCCTAACCCGTACGCTAACACTAACCCTTGCCCTAACACGTACGCTCACCCTAAACCGTTGTCGTACCCTAACCTGTACCCTAAACCGTCCCTCTACCCTAACCCTAACCCTAACCCTTATCCTAAACCTAAAGCTTACCCAAAGCCTTACCCTAACCCGTCCCATAATCCTAACCCGTACGCTAACACTAACCCGTACCCTAACATGTACGCTCACCCTAAACTGTTGTCATACCCTAAACTGTACCCTAAACCGTCCCTGTCCCTGACCATTAACCCTAACCCTAACCCTAACCCTAACCCTTACCCGACGCCTTACCCTAACCCGTCCCATAATCCTAACCCGTACGCTAACACTAACCCGTACCCTAACATGTACGCTCACCCTAAACTGTTGTCGTACCCTAACCTGTACCCTAAACCGTCCCTGTCCCCGACCCTTAACCCTATCCCTAATCCTAACCCTAACCCTTACCTGACGCCTTACCCTAACCCGTCCGCAAATCCTAACCCGTACGCTAACACTAACCCGTACCCTAACACGCACGCTCACCCTAAACCGTTGTCGTACCCTAACATGTACCCTAAACCGTCCCCGTCCCCTAACCCTAACCCTAACCCTAAACCTAAACCTAACCCTTACCCGAAGCCTTACCATAACCCGTCCTCTAATCCTAACCCGTACGCTAACAGTAAACTGTGCCCTAACATGTACGCTGAAGCAAAACCATTGTCCTACCCTAACCTGTACCCTAAACCGTCCCACTCCCCTAACCCTAACCCTAACCCTAACCCTAACCCTTACCCGAAACCTTACCCTAACCCGTCCCCTAATGCTAACCCGTACGCTAACACTAACCCGTACCCTAACACGTACGCTCACCCTAAACCGTAGTTGTACCCTTACCTGTACCCTAAACCATCCCCGTCCCCTAACCCTAAACCTAACCCTTACCCGAAGCCTTAACCTAAACCGTCCCCTAATCCTAACCCGTACGCTAACACTAAACAGTACCCTAACACGTACGCTCACCCTAAACTGTGGACGTACCCTAACCTGTACCTTAAACCGTCCCCATCCCCTAACCCTAACCCGAACCCTAACACTAACCCTTACCCGAATACTTAACCTAACCTGTCCCCTACTCCTAACCCGTACGCTAACACTAACCCGTACCCTAACACGTACGCTCACCCTAAACCACTCTCATACCCTAACCTGTACCCTAAACAGTCCCCGTCCCCTAACCCTAACCCTAACCCTAAATCTTACCTGAAGCCTTACACTAACCCGTACCCTAATCCTAACCCGTACGCTATCACTAAACCGTACCCTGAGACGTACGCTCACCCTAAAAGGTTGTCGTACTCTAACCTGTACCCTACACCGTCCCCTAACCCTAACCCTAACCCTTACCCGAAGCCTTACCCTAACCCGTCCCCTAATCCTAAACCGTACGCTAACACTAACCCGTGCCCTAACACATACGCTCACCCTAAAGCGTTGTCGTACCGTAACCTGTACCGTAAACCGTCCCTGTCCCCGTCCCCTAACCCTAACCCTAACCCTAACCGTAACACTTACCCGAAGCCTTACCCTAACACGTCCCCTATTCCTAACCCGTATGCTAACACTAACCCGTACCCTAACACGTACGCTCACCCTAAACCATTGTCCTACCCTAACCTGTACCCTAAACCGTCCCCGTCCCCGTCCCCTAAACCTAACCCTAACCCTAACCCTTACCATTCCCCGAAGCCTTACCCTAACCGTCCCCTAATCCTAAACCGTACGCACACACTAACCCGTGCCCTAACACGTACGCTCACCCTGAACTGTTGTCGTACACTAACCTGTACCCTAAACCGTCCCCGTCCCCTAAACCTAACCCTAACCTCACCCTAGTCCTATCCCTTACCCAAAGCCTTACCCTAACACGTCCCCTAATCCTAACCCGTACACTAACACTAACCCGTGCCCTAAAACATACGCTCAACCTAAACCGTTGTCGTACCCTAACCTGTACCCTAAACCGTCCCCGTGCCCTAACCCTAACCCTAACCCTAACCCTAACGCTAAACCTTACCCGAAGCCTTACACTAAACCGTCCCCTAATCCTAAACCGTACGCTGACACTAACACGTAGCCTAACACGTACGCTCATCCTAAACCGTTGTCGTACTCTAACCTGTACCCTAAACCGTGTCCGTCCCCTAAACCTAACCCTAACCCTAACCCTAAATCTAACCCTTACCCGAAGCCTTACCCTAACCCGTCCCCTAATCCTAACCCGTACGCTAACAATAACACATACCCTAAAACCTACGGTCACCCTGAACCGTTGTCGTACCCTAAACTGTACCCTAATCCTTCCCCGTCCCTTAACCCTAACCCTAACCCTAACCCTAACCCTAACCCTAATCCTTTCCCGAAGCCTTAACAAAACCCGTCCCCTAATCCTAACCCGTATGCAAATATTAAATCGTAACCTAACACGTACGCTCACACTAAACCGTTGTCGTACCCTAACCTGTACCCTAAAGCGTCCCCGTCCCCGTCCCCTAACCCTAACCGTAACCCTTACCCGAAGCCTTATCCTAACCCGTACCCTAATCATAACCTGTAGGCTAACACTAACCCGTACCCTAAAACGCACACTCACCCTAAACCGTTTTCGTACACTAACCTGTACCCTAAAAGGTCCCCGTCCACTAAACCTAACCCTAACCCTAACCCTAACCCTTACCCAAAGCCTTACCCTAACACTTCCCCTAATCCTAACCCGTACGCTAACACTAACCCGTACCCTAACACGTATGCTCAACCTAAACGGTTGTTGTACCCTAACCTGTACCCTAAACCGTCCCCGTCCCCTAAACCTAACCCTAACCCTAACCCAAACCCTTACCCAAAGCCTTACCCTAAACGGTCCCCTAATCCTAACCCGTACGCTAACACTAACAAGTACCCAAACACGTACGCTCACCATAAACCGTTGTCGTACCCTAACCTGTACCCTAAATTCTCCCCGTCCCCATCCCCTAAGCTTAACCCTAATCCTAACCCTTACCCAAAGCCTTACACTAACCCCTCCCCTAATCCTAACCCGTACGCTAACACTAAACCATACCCTAACACGTACACTCACCCTAAATCGTTGTTGTACCCTAACATGAAACCTAAACCGTCCCCGTCCCCGTCCCCTAACCCTAAACCTAACCGTAAACTTAACCCTTACCCGAAGCCTTACCCTAACACGTCCCCTAAACATAACCCGTACGCTAACACTAACCCGTACCCTACCACGTACGCTCACCCGAAACCGTTGTCGTAACCTAACCTGTACCCTAAACCATCCCCGTCCCCTAACCCTAAGCCTAAACCTAACCCTAACCCTAAACCTTACCCGAAGCCTTACCCTAACCCGTCCCCTAATCCTAACCTGTACGCTAACACTAACCCATACCCTAACACGTACGCTCACCCTAAACCGTTTTCGTACCCTAACCTGTACCCTAAACCGTCCCCGTCCCCTAACCCTAACCCTAACCCTAACCCTAAACTTAACCCTTACCCGAAGCCCTACCCTAAACCGTCCCCTAATCTTAAACTGTACGCTAACTCTAACCCATACCCTAACACGTACGCTCACGCTAAACCGTTGTCGTACCCTAACGTGTACCCTAATCCGTCCCCGTTCCCGTCACCTAACCCTAATCCTAAACCTTACCCGTAGCCTTACCCCAACCCGTCCCCTAATCCTAACCCGTACGCTAACACTAACACGTACCCTAATATGTACGCTCACCCTAAAACTTTGCCGTACCCTAACCTGTACCCTAAACCGTCCCGATCCCCTAACCATAACCCTAACCCTAACCCTAACCCTAAACCTTACCCAAAGCCTTACACTAACCCGTCCCCTAATCCTAACCCATACGCTAACACTAACCCGTACCCTAACACGTACGCTCACCCTAAACCGTTGTCGTAGCCTAACCTGTACCCTAAACCGTCTCCGTCACCTAACCCTAACCCTAACCCTAACACTTACCCGAAACCTTGCCCTAACTCGTCCCCTAATCCTAAGCCGTAGGCTAAAACTAACCCTTACCCTAACACGTACGCGCACACTAAACTGTGGTCGTACGCTAACCTGTACACTAAACCGTCCCCGTCCCCTAACCCTAACCCTAACCCTAACCCTAGCCCGTACCTGAAGCATTACCCTAACCCGTCCCCTAATCCGAACCCGTACGCTAACACTAACCCGTACCCTAACACGTACACTCACCTTAAACAGTTGTCGTACCCTAAACTGTACCCTAATACATCCCCGTCCCCGTCCCCTAACCCTAACCTTAACCTTAACCCTAACCCTTACCCGAAACCTTACCCTAACCCGTCATCTAATCCTAACCCGTACGCTAACACTAACCCGTACCCTAACACGTACTCTCACCCTAAACCATTATCTTACCCTAACCTGTACCCTAAACTGTCCCCGTCCCCTAACCCTAACCCTAACCCTCACCCTAACCCTTACCCAAAGCCTTACGCTAACCCGTCCCCTAATCCTAATCTGTACGCTAACACTAACCCTTGCCCTAACACGTACGCTCACCCTAAACCGTTGTCGTACCCTAACCTGTACCCTAAACCGTCCCTCTACCCTAACCCTAACCCTAACCCTTATCCTAACCCTAAAGCTTACCCGAAGCCTTACCCTAACCCGTCCCATAATCCTAACCCGTACGCTAACACTAATCCGTACCCTAACATATACGCTCACCCTAAACGGTTGTCGTACCCTAAACTGTACCCTAAACCGTCCCTGTCCCTGACCATTAACCCTAACCCTAACCCTAACCCTAACCCTTACCCGACGCCTTACCTTAACCCGTCCCATAATCCTAACCCGTACGCTAACACTAACCCGTACCCTAACATGTACGCTCACCCTAAACTGTTGTCGTACCCTAACCTGTAGCCTAAACCGTCCCTGTCCCCGACCCTTAACCTTAACCCTAACCCTAACCCTAACCCTTACCCGACGCCTTACACTAACCCGTCCCCAAATCCTAAACCGTACGCTAACACTAACCCGTACCCTAACACGCACGCTCACCCTAAACCCTTGTCGGACGCTAACATGTACCCTAAACCGTCCCCGTCCCCTAACCCTAACCCTAACCCTAAACCTAAACCTAACCCTTATCCGAAGCCTTACCATAACCCGTCCTCTAATCCTAACCCGTACGCTAACAGTAAACTGTGCCCTAACGTGTACGCTGAACCTAAACCATTGTCCTGCCCTAACCTGTACCCTAAACCGTCCCCCTCCCCTAACCCTAACCCTAACCCTAACCCTTACACCAAGCCTTACCCTAACCCGTGCCCTAATCCTAACCCGTACGCAAACACTAACCCGTACCCTAACACGTATGCTCACTCTAAACCTTTGTCGTACCCTAACCTGTACCCTAAACCGTCTCCATCCCCTAAACCCAACCCTAAACCTAACCCTAACCCTTACCCGAAGCCTTCCCCTAACCCGTCCCCTAATCCTAACGTGTACGCTAACACTAGCTCGTACCCTAACACATACGCTCACCCTAAACCGTTGTCGTACCCTAACCTGTACACTAAACCGTCCCCATCCCCTAAACCTAACCCTAACCCTAACCGTAACGCTTACCCGAAGCCTTACCCTAACCCGTACCCTATTCCTAACCCGTACGCTAACACTAACATGTACCCTAACATGTACGCTCACCCTAAACCGTTGTCGTACCCTAACCTTTACCATAAACCGTCCCCGTCCCCTAACCCTAATCCTAAACCTAAACCTTACCCTTACCGAAGCCTTACACTAACCAGTCCACTAAACCTAACCCGTACGATAACACTAAACCATACCCTAACACGTACACTCACCGTAAAACGTTGTCACACCCTAACCTGTACCCTAAACCGTCCCCGTCCCTAACCGTAACCCTAACACATACCCGAAGCCTTACCCTAACCCGTGTCCTAATCCTAACCCGTACGTTAACCCTAACCCGTACCCTAACACATACGCTCACCCTAAACCGTTGTCGTACCCCAACCTGTACCCTAAACCGTCCCCGTCCCCTAACCCTATCCCTAACCCTAAACCAAAACCTAAACTTTACCCGAAGCTTTACCCTAACCCATCCCATAATCCTATCCCGTACGCTAACCCTAACCTGTACCCTACCACGTACGCTCACCCTAAACCGTTGTCGTACCCTAACCTGTACCCTAAACCGTCCCCGTCCCCTAACAGTAACCCTAAACCTAACCCTAACCCTAACCCTTAACCGAAGCCTTACCCTAACCCGTCCCTTAATCCTAACCCGTACGCTAACACTAAACCGAATCCTAACACGTACGCTCACCCTAAAACTTTGTCGTACCCTAACCTGTACCCTAAACCGTCCCCATCCCGTAACCCTTAACCTAACCCTAACAATTACCCGAAGCCTTAACCTAACCCGTCCTCTAATCCTAACACGTACGCTAACAGTAAACCGTGACCTAACACATACGCTCACCCTAAACCGTTGTCGTACCCTAACCTGTACCCTAAACCGTCCCCGTTCCCTAACCCTAACCCTAACCATAACCCTTACCCGAAGCCTTACCCTAACCCGTCCCCTGATCCTATCACGTACGCTAACACTAACCCATACCCTATCACGTACGCTCACCCTAAACATTTGTAGTACACTAACCTGTACCCTAAACCGTCCCCGTCCCTTAACCCTAACCGTAACCCTAACCCTAACCCTAACCCTAACCCTTACCCGAAGCCTTACACTAACCCGTCCCCTAATACTAACCAGTACGCTAACACTAAACCGTACCCTAACACGTACGCTCACCCTAAACCATTGACGTACCCTAACCTGTACCCTAAACCGTCCCCGTCCCCTAACCCTAACCCTAACCCTAACCCTTACCAGAAGCCTTACCCTAACTCGTCCCATAATCCTAACCCGTACGCTAACACTAACCCGTACCCTAACACGTACGCTCACCCTAAAACCTTGTCGTACCCTAACCTGTACCCTAAATCGTCCCTGTCCCCTAACCCTAACCCTAACCCTAACCTTAAACCTTACCCGAAGCCTTACCCTAACCGGTCCCCTAAACCTAACCCGCACGCTAACACTAACCCGTGCCCTAACACGTACGCTCACCCTAAAGCGTTGTCGTACCCTATCCTGTACCCTAAACTGCTCCTGTCCCCGTACCCTAACCCTAACCCTAACCCAAACCCTAACCCTTACCCGAAGCCTTACCCTAACTCGTCCCCTAATTCTAACCCCTACACTAACACTAAACTGTATCCTAACACGTACGCTCACCCTATATCTTTGTCGTACACTAAGCTGTACCATAAATCGTCCCCGTCCCCTAACCCTAAACCTAACCCTTACACAAAGCCTTACCCTAACCCGTCCCCTAATCCTAAACCGTACGCTAACACTAACCCGTAACCTAACCCGTATGCTCAAACTAAACCGTTCTCGTACAGTAACCTGTACCCTAAACCGTCCCGTCCCCGTCCCCTAACCCTAGCCCTTACCCGAAACCTTACCCTAACATGTCCCCTATTCCTAACCCGTACGCTAACACTATCCCGTACCCTTACACGTATGCTCACCTTAAAACGTTGTCGTACACTAACCTGTAACCTAAACCGTGTCCGTCCCCTAACCCTAACCCTAACCCTAACATTAACCCTAACCCTTACCCGGAGCCTTACCCTAACCTGTCCCCTAATCCTAACCCGTACGCTAACACTAACCCTTGCCCTAACACGTACGCTCACCCTAAACCGTTGTCGTACCCTAACCTGTACCCTAAACCGTCCCCATCCCCTAAACCTAACCATATCCCTAACCCAAACCCTTACCCAAAGCCTTACCCTAAACGGTCCCCTAATCCTAACCCGTACGCTAACACTAACAAGTACCCAAACACGTACGCTCACCATAAACCATTGTCGTACCCTAACCTGTACCCTAAACTCTCCCCGTCCCCATCCCCTAAGCTTAACCCTAACCCTAACCCTTACCCAAAGCCTTACACTAACCCCTCCCCTAATCCTAACCCGTACGCTAACACTAAACCATACCCTAACACGTACACTCACCCTAAATCGTTGTTGTACCCTAACCTGAACCCTAAACCGTCCCCGTCCCCGTCCCCTAACCCTAAACCTAACCGTAAACTTAACCCTTACCCGAAGCCTTACCCTAACACGTCCCCTAATCATAACCCGTACGCTAACACTAACCCGTACCCTACCACGTACGCTCACCCGAAACTGTTGTCGTAACCTAACCTGTACCCTAAACCATCCCCGTCCCCTAACCCTAAGCCTAAACCTAACCCTAACCCTAAACCTTACCCGAAGCCTTACCCTAACCCGTCCCCTAATCATAACCCGTACGCTAACACTAACCCATACCCTAACACTTACGCTCACCCTAAACCGTTTTCGTACCCTAACCTGTACCCTAAACCGTCCCCGTCCCCTAACCCTAACCCTAACCCTAACCCTAAACTTAACGCTTACCCGAAGCCCTACTCTAAACCGTCCCCTAATCTTAAACTGTACGCTAACTCTAACCCGTACCCTAACACGTACGCTCACGCTAAACCGTTGTCGTACCCTAACGTGTACCCTAATCCGTCCCCGTTCCCGTCACCTAACCCTAATCCTAAACCTTACCCGTAGCCTTACCCCAACCCGTCCCCTAATCCTAACCCGTACGCTAACACTAACACGTACCCTAATATGTACGCTCACCCTAAAACTTTGCCGTACCCTAACCTGTACCCTAAACCGTCCTGGTCCCCTAACCATAACCCTAACCCTAACCCTCAACCTTACCCAAAGCCTTACACTAACCCGTCCCCTAATCCTAACCCGTACGCTAACACTAACCCGTACCCTAACACGTATGCTCAACCTAAACGGTTGTTGTACCCTAACCTGTACCCTAAACCGTCCCCATCCCCTAAACCTAACGCTAACCCTAACCCAAACCCTTACCCAAAGCCTTACCCTAAACGGTCCCCTAATCCTAACCCGTACGCTAACACTAACAAGTACCCAAACACGTACGCTCACCATAAACCGTTGTCGTACCCTAACCTGTACCCTAAACTCTCCCCGTCCCCATCCCCTAAGCTTAACCCTAACCCTAACCCTTACCCAAAACCTTACACTAACCCCTCCCCAATCCTAACCCATACGCTAACACTAAACCATACCCTAACACGTACACTCACCCTAAATCGTTGTTGTACCCTAACCTGAACCCTAAACCGTCCCCGTCCCCGTCCCCTAACCCTAAACCTAACCGTAAACTTAACCCTTACCCGAAGCCTTACCCTAACACGTCCCCTAATCATAACCCGTACGCTAACACTAACCCGTACCCTACCACGTACGCTCACCCGAAACTGTTGTCGTAACCTAACCTGTACCCTAAACCATCCCCGTCCCCTAACCCTAAGCCTAAACCTAACCCTAACCCTAAACCTTACCCGAAACCTTACCCTAACCCGTCCCCTAATCCTAACCCGTACGCTAACCCTAACCCATACCCTAACACTTACGCTCACCCTAAACCGTTTTCGTACCCTAACCTGTACCCTAAACCGTCCCCGTCCCCTAACCCTAACCCTAACCCTAAACTTAACCCTTACCCGAAGCCCTACCCTAAACCGTCCCCAATCTTAAACTGTACGCTAACTCTAACCCGTACCCTAACACGTACGCTCACGCTAAACCGTTGTCGTACCCTAACGTGTACCCTAATCCGTCCCCGTTCCCGTCACCTAACCCTAATCCTAAACCTTACCCGTAGCCTTACCCCAACCCGTCCCCTAATCCTAACCCGTACGCTAACACTAACACGTACCCTAATATGTACGCTCACCCTAAAACTTTGCCGTACCCTAACCTGTACCCTAAACCGTCCCGGTCCCCTAACCATAAGCCTAACCCTAACCCTAACCCTAAACCTTACCCAAAGCCTTACACTAACCCGTCCCCTAATCCTAACCCATACGCTAACACTAACCCGTACCCTAACACGTACGCTCACCCTAAACCGTTGTCGTAGCCTAACCTGTACCCTAAACCGTCTCCGTCACATAACCCTAACCCTAACCCTAACACTTACCCGAAACCTTGCCCTAACTCGTCCCCTAATCCTAAGCCGTAGGCTAAAACTAACCCTTACCCTAACACGTACGCGCACACTAAACTGTGGTCGTACGCTAACCTGTACACTAAACCGTCCCCGTCCCCTAACCCTAACCCTAACCCTAACCCTAGCCCTTACCTGAAGCATTACCCTAACCCGTCCCCTAATCCGAACCCGTACGCTAACACTAACCCGTACCCTAACACGTACACTCACCTTAAACAGTTGTCGTACCCTAAACTGTACCCTAATACATCCCCGTCCCCTAACCCTAACCCTAACCTTAACCCTAACCCTAACCCTTACCCGAAGCCTTACCCTAACCCGTCATCTAATCCTAACCCGTACGCTAACACTAACCCGTACCCTAACACGTACGCTCACCCTAAACCGTTATCTTACCCTAACCTGTACCCTAAACTGTCCCCGTCCCCTAACCCTAACCCTCACCCTAACCCTTACCCAAAGCCTTACGCTAACCCGTCCCCTAATCCTAATCTGTAGGCTAACACTAACCCGTACCCTAATACGTGCGCTCACCCTAAACATTTGTCATACCCTAACCTGTTCCCTAAACCGTCCCGTCCCCGTCCCCTAACCCTAGCCCTTACCCGAAACCTTACCCTAACATGTCCCCTATTCCTAACCCGTACGCTAACACTATCCCGTACCCTTACACGTACGCTCACCTTAAAACGTTGTCGTACACTAACCTGTAACATAAACCGTCTCCGTCCCCTAACCCTAACCCTAACCCTAACACTAACCCTAACCTTTACCCGGAGCCTTACCCTAACCTGTCCCCTAATCCTAACCCGTACGCTAACACTAACCCTTGCCCTAACACGTACGCTCACCCTAAACCGTTGTCGTACCCTAACCTGTACCCTAAACCGTCCCTCTACCCTAACCCTAACCCTAACCCTTATCCTAACCCTAAAGCTTACCCGAAGCCTTACCCTAACCCGTCCCATGATCCTAACCCGTACGCTAACACTAACCCGTACCCTAACATGTACGCTCACCCTAAACGGTTGTCGTACCCTAAACTGTACCGTAAACCGTCCCTGTCCCTGACCATTAACCCTAACCCTAACCCTAACCCTAACCCTTACCCGACGCCTTACCCTAACCCGTCCCATAATCCTAACCCGTATGCTAACACTAACCCGTACCCTAACATGTACGCTCACCCTAAACTGTTGTCGTACCCTAAGCTGTAGCCTAAACCGTCCCTGTCCCCGACCCTTAACCCTAACCCTAACCCTAACCCTTACCCGACGCCTTACACTAACCCGTCCCCAAATCCTAAACCGTACGCTAACACTAACCCATACCCTAACACGCACGCTCAACCTAAACCGTTGTCGTACCCTAACATGTACCCTAAACCGTCCCCGTCCCCTAACCCTAACCCTAACCCTAAACCTAAACCTAACCCTTATCCGAAGCCTTACCATAACCCGTCCGCTAATCCTAACCCGTACGCTAACAGTAAACTGTGCCCTAACGTGTACGCTGAACCTAAACGATTGTCCTACCCTAACCTGTACCCTAAACCGTCCCCCTCCCCTAACCCTAACCCTAACCCTAACCCTTACACCAAGCCTTACCCTAACCCGTGCCCTAATCCTAACGCGTACGCAAACACTAACCCGTACCCTAACACGTATGCTCACTCTAAACCGTTGTCGTACCCTAACCTGTACCCTAAACCGTCCCCATCCCGTAACCCTTACCCTAACCCTAACAATTACCCGAATCCTTAAACTAACCCGTCCTCTAATCCTAACACGTACGCTAACAGTAAACCGTGACCTAACACATACGCTCACCCTAAACCGTTGTCGTACCCTAACCTGTACCCTAAACCGTCCCCGTTCCCTAACCCTAACCCTAACCCAAACCCTAAGCCTTACCCGAAGCCTTACCCTAACCCGTCTCATAATCCTAACCGATACGCTAAAACTAACCCATGCCCTAACACATACGCTCACCCTAAACCGTTGTCGTACCCTAACCTGTACCCTAAACCGTCCCCGTCCCCTAACCCTAACCCTAATACTTACCCGAAGCCTTACACTAACCCGTCCCCTAATCCTAACCCATACGCTAACTCTAACCCGTATCCTAACACGTACGCTCACCCTAAACCATTCTCATACACTAACCTGTACCCTAAACCATCCCCGTCAACTAAACTTAACCCTAACCCTTACCCGAAGCCTTACCATAACCCGTCCTCTAATCCTAACCCGTACGCTAACAGTAAACTGTGCCCTAAAATGTACGCTCAACCTAAACCATTGTCCTACCCTAACTTGTAACCTAAACCGTCCCCGTCCCCTAACCCTAACCCTAAACCTAGCCCTAAACCTAAACCTTACCCCAAGCCTTACCCTAACCCGACCCTTAATCCTAACCCACTAACACTAACCCATACCCTAACATGTACGCTCACCCTAAATCTTTGTCGTACCCTAACATGTACCCTAAACCGTCCCCGTCCCCTAAACCCTAACCCTAACCCTAACCCTAACACTTACCCGAAGCATTACACTAACCCGTCCCCTAATACTAATCCGTACGCTAACACTAACCCGTGTCCTAACACGTACCCTCACCCTAAACCATTGTCGTACCCTAACCTCTACCCTAAACCGTCACCGTCCCCTAGCCCTAACCCTAACCCTAACCCTTATGCGAAGCCTTACCCTAACCCGTCCCCAATCCTAACCCGTACGCTAACACTAACAAGTACCCTAACACATACGCTCACCCTAAACTGTTGTCGTACACTAACCTGTAACCTAAACCGTCCCCGTCCCCTAACCCTAACCCTAACCCTAACCCTAACCCTTACCCGAAGCCTTACCCTAATCTGTCCCCTAATCCTAACCCGTATGCTAACACTAACCCTTGCCCTAACACGTACACTCACCCTAAACCATTGTCGTACCCTAAACTGTACCCTGAACCGTCCCTGTACCCTAACCCTAACCCTAACTCTAACCCTAACCCTAACCCTAACACTTACCCGAAGCCTTACCCTAACCCGTCCCATAATCCTAACCCGTACGCTAACACTAACCCGTACCCTAACATGTACGCTCACCCTAAACGGTTGTCGTACCCTAAACTGTACCCTAAACCGTCCCTGTCCCTGACCATTAACCCTAACCCTAACCCTAACCCTAACCCTAACACTAACCCTAACCTTTACCCGGAGCCTTACCCTAAACTGTCCCCTAATCCTAACCCGTACGCTAACACTAACCGTTGCCCTAACACGTACGCTCACCCTAAACCGTTGTCGTACCTTAACCTGTACCCTAAACCGTCCCTCTACCCTAACCCTAACACTTATCCTAACCCTAAAGCTTACCCGAAGCCTTAACCTAACCCGTCCCATAATCCTAACCAGTACGCTAACACTAACCCGTACCCTAATATGTACGCTCACCCTAAAAGGTTGTCGAACCCTAAACTGTACCCTAAACCGTCCCTGTCCCTGACCATTAACCCTAACCCTAACCCTAACACTAACCCTTACCCGACGCCTTACCCTAACCCGTCCCATAATCCTAACCCGTACGCTAACACTAACCCGTACCCTAACATGTAATCTCACCCTAAACTGTTGTCATACCCTAACCTGTAGCCTAAACCATCCCTGTCCCCGACCCTTAACCCTAACCCTAACCCTAACCCTAACCCTTACCCGACGCCTTACACTAACCCGTCACCAAATCCTAAACCGTACGCTAACACTAACCCGTACCCTAACACGCACGCTCACCCTAAACCGTTGTCGTACCCTAACATGTACCCTAAACCGTCCCCGTCCCCTAACCCTAACCCTAACCCTAAACCTAAACCTAACCCTTATCCGAAGCCTTACCATAACCCGTCCTCTAATCCTAACCCGTACGCTAACAGTAAACTGTGCCCTAACGTGTACGCTGAACCTAAACCATTGTCCTACCCTAACCTGTACCCTAAACCGTCCCCCTCCCCTAACCCTAACCCTAACCCTAACCCTAACCCTTACACCAAGCCTTACCCTAACCCGTGCCCTAATCCTAACCCGTACGCAAACACTAACCCGTACCCTAACACGTATGCTCACTCTAAACCGTTGTCGTACCCTAACCTGTACACTAAACCGTCCCCATCCCCTAAACCCAACCCTAAACCTAACCCTAACCCTTACCCGAAGCCTTCCCCTAACCCGTCCCCTAATCCTAACCCGTACGCTAACACTAGCTCGTACCCTAACACGTACGCTCACCCTAAACCGTTGTCGTACCCTAACCTGTACCCTAAACCGTCCCCGTTCCCTAACCCTAACCCTAACCATAACCCTTACCCGAAGCCTTACCCTAACCCGTCCCCTGATCCTATCACGTACGCTAACACTAACCCATACCCTATCACGTACGCTCACCCTAAACATTTGTCGTACACTAACCTGTACCCTAAACCGTCCCCGTCCCTTAACCCTAACCGTAACCCTAACACTAACCCTAACCCTAACCCTTACCCGAAGCCTTACCCTAACCCGTCCCCTAATACTAACCAGTACGCTAACACTAACCTGTACCCTAACACGTACGCTCACCCTAAACCGTTGTCGTACCCTAACCTGTACCCTAAACCGTCCCCGTCCCCTAAACCTAACCCTAACCCTAACCCTTACCGGAAGCCTTACCCTAACCCGTCCCATAATCCTAACCCGTAAGCTAACACTAACCCGTACCCTAACACGTACGCTCACCCTAAAACCTTGTCGTACCCTAACCTGTACCCTAAATCGTCCCTGTCCCCTAACCCTAACCCTAACCCTAACCTTAAACCTTACCCGAAGCCTTACCCTAACCGGTCCCCTAAACCTAACCCGCACGCTAACGCTAACCCGTGCCCTAACACGTACGCTCACCCGAAACATTTGTCGTACACTAAGCTGTACCCTAAACCGTCCCCATTACCTAACACTAACCCGAACCCTAACCATAACCCTAAACCTTACCCGAAGCCTTACCCTAACCCGTCCCCTAATCCTAACCGTACGCTAACACTAATCCGTGCCCTAACACGTACGCTCACCCTAAAGCGTTGTCGTACCCTAACCTGTACCCTAAACTGCTCCTGTCCCCGTACCCTAACCCTAACCCTAACCCAAACCCTAACCCTTACCCGAAGCCTTACACTAACCCATCCCATAATCCTAAACGCTATGCTAACACTAACCCGTGCCCTAACACGTACGCTCACCCTAAACCGTTGTCGTACATTAACCTGTACCCTAAATCGTCCCTGTGCCCTAACCCTAAACCTAACCCTAATCCTTACCCGAAGCCTTACCCTAACTCGTCCCCTAATTCTAACCCCTACACTAACACTAACCTGTATCCTAACAAGTACGCTCACCCTAAAACTTTGTCGTACACTAAGCTGTACCCTAAATCGTCCCCGTCCCCTAACCCTAAACCTAACCCTTACACAAAGCCTTACCCTAACCCGTCCCCTAATCCTAAACCGTACGCTAACACTAACCCGTAACCTAACCCGTATGCTCAACCTAAACCATTCTCGTACAGTAACCTGTACCCTAAACCGTCCCGTCCCCATCCCCTAACCCTAGCCCTTACCCGAAACCTTACCCTAACATGTCCCCTATTCCTAAACCGTACGCTAACACTATCCCGTACCCTTACACGTATGCTCACCTTAACAGGTTGTCGTACACTAACCTGTAACCTAAAACGTCTCCGTCCCCTAACCCTAACCCTAACCCTAACACTAACCCTAACCCTTACCCGGAGCCTTACCCTAACCTGTCCCCTAATCCTAACCCGTACGCTAACACTAACCCTTGCCCTAACACGTACGCTCACCCTAAACCGTTGTCGTACCCTAACATGTACCCTAAACCGTCCCCGTCCCCTAACCCTAACCCTAACCCTAAACCTAAACCTAAAACTTACCCGAAGCCTTACCATAACCCGTCCTCTAATCCTAACCCGTACGCTAACAGTAAACTGTGCCCTAACATGTACGCTGAACCTAAACCATTGTCCTACCCTAACCTGTACCCTAAACCGTCCCCCTCCCCTAACCCTAACCCTAACCCTAACCCTAACCCTTACCCGAAGCCTTACCCTAACCCGTCCCCTAATGCTAACCCGTACGCTAACACTAACCCGTACCCTAACACGTACGCTCACCCTAAACCGTAGTTGTACCCTTACCTGTACCCTAAACCATCCCCGTCCCCTAACCCTAAACCTAACCCTTACCCGAAGCCTTAACCTAACCCGTCCCCTAATCCTAACCCGTACGCTAACACTAAACAGTACCCTAACACGTACGCTCACCCTAAACCGTGGACGTACCCTAATCTGTACCTTAAACCGTCCCCATCCCCTAACCCTAACCCGAACCCTAACACTAACCCTTACCCGAATACTTAACCTAACCTGTCCCCTACTCCTAACCCGTATGCTAACACTAACCCATACCCTAACACGTACGCTCACCCTAAACCACTGTCATACCCTAACCTGTACCCTAAACAGTCCCAGTCCCCTAACCCTAACCCTAACCCTAAATCTTACCTGAAGCCTTACACTAACCCGTACCCTAATCCTAACCCGTACGCTATCACTAAACCGTACCCTGAGACGTACGCTCACCCTAAAAGGTTGTCGTACTCTAACCTGTACCCTACACCGTCCCCTAACCCTAACCCTAACCCTTACCCAAAGCCTTACCCTAACCCGTCCCCTAATCCTAAACCGTACGCTAACACTAACCCGTGCCCTAACACATACGATCACCCTAAAGCGTTGTCGTACCCTAACCTGTACCCTAAACCGTCCCCGTCCCCGTCCCCTAACCCTAACCCTAACCCTAACCGTAACACTTACCCGAAGCCTTACCCTAACACGTCCCCTAATCCTAACCCGTATGCTAACACTAACCCGTACCCTAACACGTACGCTCACCCTAAACCATTGTCCTACCCTAACCTGTACCCTAAACCGTCCCCGTCCCCGTCCCCTAAACCTAACCCTAACCCTAACCCTAACCATTCCCCGAAGCCTTACCCTAACCGCCCCTAATCCTAAACCGTACGCTCACACTAACCCGTGCCCTAACACGTATGCTCACCCTGAACTGTTGTCGTACCCTAACCTGTACCCTAAACCGTCCCCATCCCCTAAACCTAACCCTAACCTCACCCTAATCCTATCCCTTACCCAAAGCCTTACCCTAACACGTCCCCTAATCCTAACCCGTACACTAACACTAAGCCGTGCCCTAAAACATACGCTCAACCTAAACCGTTGTCATACCCTAACCTGTACCCTAAACCGTCCCCGTGCCCTAACCCTAACCCTAACCCTAACCCTAACCCTAAACCTTACCCGAAGCCTTACACTAAACCGTCCCCTAATCCTAAACCGTACGCTGACACTAACACGTAGCCTAACACGTACGCTCATCCTAAACCGTTGTCGTACTCTAACCTGTACCCTAAACCGTGTCCGTCCCCTAAACCTAACCCTAACCCTAACCCTAAATCTAACCCTTACCCGAAGCCTTACCCTAACCCGTCCCCTAATCCTAAACCGTACGCTAACAATAACACATACCCTAAAACGTACGGTCACCCTGAACCATTGTCGTACCCTAAACTGTACCCTAAACCTTCCCCGTCCCTTAACCCTAACCCTAACCCTAACCCTAACCCTAATCCTTTCCCGAAGCCTTAACAAAACCCGTCCCCTAATCCTAACCCGTACGCAAATATTAAATCGTAACCTAACACGTACGCTCACACTAAACCGTTGTCGTACCCTAACCTGTACCCTAAACCGTCCCCGTCCCCGTCCCCTAACCCTAACCGTAACCCTTACCCGAAGCCTTATCCTAACCCGTACCCTAATCATAACCTGTAGGCTAACACTAACCCGTACCCTAAAACGCACACTCACCCTAAACCGTTTTCGTACACTAACCTGTACCCTAAAAGGTCCCCGTCCACTAAACCTAACCCTAACCCTAACCCTAACCCTTACCCGAAGCCTTACCCTAACACTTCCCCTAATCCTAACCCGTACGCTAACACTAACCCGTACCCTAACACGTATGCTCAACCTAAACGGTTGTTGTACCCTAACCTGTACCCTAAACTCTCCCCGTCCCCATCCCCTAAGCTTAACCCTAACCCTAACCCTTACCCAAAGCCTTACACTAACCCCTCCCCTAATCCTAACCCGTACGCTAACACTAAACCATACCCTAACACGTACACTCACCCTAAATCGTTGTTGTACCCTAACCTGAAACCTAAACCGTCCCCGTCCCCGTCCCCTAACCCTAAACCTAACCGTAAACTTAACCCTTACCCGAAGCCTTACCCTAACACGTCCCCTAATCATAACCCGTACGCTAACACTAACCCGTACCCTACCACGTACGCTCACCCGAAACCGTTGTCGTAACCTAACCTGTACCCTAAACCATCCCCGTCCCCTAACCCTAAGCCTAAACCTAACCCTAACCCTAAACCTTACCCGAAGCCTTACCCTAACCCGTCCCCTAATCCTAACCCGTACGCTAACACTAACCCATACCCTAACACGTACGCTCACCCTAAACCGTTTTCGTACCCTAACCTGTACCCTAAACCGTCCCCGTCCCCTAACCCTAACCCTAACCCTAACCCTAAACTTAACCCTTACCCGAAGCCCTACCCTAAACCGTCCCCTAATCTTAAACTGTACGCTAACTCTAACCCGTACCCTAACACGTACGCTCACGCTAAACCGTTGTCGTACCCTAACGTGTACCCTAATCCGTCCCCGTTCCCGTCACCTAACCCTAATCCTAAACCTTACCCGTAGCCTTACCCCAACCCGTCCCCTAATCCTAACCCGTACGCTAACACTAACACGTACCCTAATATGTACACTCACCCTAAAACTTTGCCGTACCCTAACCTGTACCCTAAACCGTCCCGGTCCCCTAACCATAACCCTAACCCTAACCCTAACCCTAAACCTTACCCAAAGCCTTACACTAACCCGTCCCCTAATCCTAACCCATACGCTAACACTAACCCGTACCCTAACACGTACGCTCACCCTAAACCGTTGTCGTAGCCTAACCTGTACCCTAAACCGTCTCCGTCACCTAACCCTAACCCTAACCCTAACACTTACCCGAAACCTTGCCCTAACTCGTCCCCTAATCCTAAGTCGTAGGCTAAAACTAACCCTTACCCTAACACGTACGCGCACACTAAACTGTGGTCGTACGCTAACCTGTACACTAAACCGTCCCCGTCCCCTAACCCTAACCCTAACCCTAACCCTAGCCCTTACCTGAAGCATTACCCTAACCCGTCCCCTAATCCGAACCCGTACTCTAACACTAACCCGTACCCTAACACGTACACTCACCTTAAACAGTTGTCGTACCCTAAACTGTACCCTAATACATCCCCGTCCCCGTCCCCTAACCCTAACCTTAACCTTAACCCTAACCCTTACCCGAAACCTTACCCTAACCCGTCATCTAATCCTAACCCGTACGCTAACACTAACCCGTACCCTAACACGTACTCTCACCCTAAACCATTATCTTACCCTAACCTGTACCCTAAACTGTCCCCGTCCCCTAACCCTAACCCTAACCCTCACCCTAACCCTTACCCAAAGCCTTACGCTAACCCGTCCCCTAATCCTAATCTGTACGCTAACACTAACCCTTGCCCTAACACGTACGCTCACCCTAAACCGTTGTCGTACCCTAACCTGTACCCTAAACCGTCCCTCTACCCTAACCCTAACCCTAACCCTTATCCTAACCCTAAAGCTTACCCGAAGCCTTACCCTAACCCGTCCCATAATCCTAACCCGTACGCTAACACTAATCCGTACCCTAACATGTACGCTCACCCTAAATGGTTGTCGTACCCTAAACTGTACCCTAAACCGTCCCTGTCCCTGACCATTAACCCTAACCCTAACCCTAACCCTAACCCTTACCCGACGCCTTACCTTAACCCGTCCCATAATCCTAACCCGTACGCTAACACTAACCCGTACCCTAACATGTACGCTCACCCTAAACTGTTGTCGTACCCTAACCTGTAGCCTAAACCGTCCCTGTCCCCGACCCTTAACCTTAACCCTAACCCTAACCCTAACCCTTACCCGACGCCTTACACTAACCCGTCCCCAAATCCTAAACCGTACGCTAACACTAACCCGTACCCTAACACGCACGCTCACCCTAAACCCTTGTGGTACCCTAACATGTACCCTAAACCGTCCCCGTCCCCTAACCCTAACCCTAACCCTAAACCTAAACCTAACCCTTATCCGAAGCCTTACCATAACCCGTCCTCTAATCCTAACCCGTACGCTAACAGTAAACTGTGCCCTAACGTGTACGCTGAACCTAAACCATTGTCCTGCCCTAACCTGTACCCTAAACCGTCCCCCTCCCCTAACCCTAACCCTAACCCTAACCCTAACCCTTACACCAAGCCTTACCCTAACCCGTGCCCTAATCCTAACCCGTACGCAAACACTAACCCGTACCCTAACACGTATGCTCACTCTAAACCTTTGTCGTACCCTAACCTGTACCCTAAACCGTCTCCATCCCCTAAACCCAACCCTAAACCTAACCCTAACCCTTACCCGAAGCCTTCCCCTAACCCGTCCCCTAATCCTAACGTGTACGCTAACACTAGCTCGTACCCTAACACATACGCTCACCCTAAACCGTTGTCGTACCCTAACCTGTACACTAAACCGTCCCCGTCCCCTAAACCTAACCCTAACCCTAACCGTAACGCTTACCCGAAGCCTTACCCTAACCCGTACCCTATTCCTAACCCGTACGCTAACACTAACATGTACCCTAACATGTACGCTCACCCTAAACCGTTGTCGTACCCTAACCTTTACCATAAACCGTCCCCGTCCCCTAACCCTAATCCTAAACCTAAACCTTACCCTTACCGAAGCCTTACACTAACCAGTCCACTAAACCTAACCCGTACGATAACACTAAACCATACCCTAACACGTACACTCACCGTAAAACGTTGTCACACCCTAACCTGTACCCTAAACCGTCCCCGTCCCTAACCGTAACCCTAACACATACCCGAAGCCTTACCCTAACCCGTGTCCTAATCCTAACCCGTACGTTAACCCTAACCCGTACCCTAACACATACGCTCACCCTAAACCGTTGTCGTACCCCAACCTGTACCCTAAACCGTCCCCGTCCCCTAACCCTATCCCTAACCCTAAACCAAAACCTAAACTTTACCCGAAGCTTTACCCTAACCCATCCCATAATCCTATCCCGTACGCTAACCCTAACCTGTACCCTACCACGTACGCTCACCCTAAACCGTTGTCGTACCCTAACCTGTACCCTAAACCGTCCCCGTCCCCTAACAGTAACCCTAAACCTAACCCTAACCCTAACCCTTAACCGAAGCCTTACCCTAACCCGTCCCTTAATCCTAACCCGTACGCTAACACTAAACCGAATCCTAACACGTACGCTCACCCTAAAACTTTGTCGTACCCTAACCTGTACCCTAAACCGTCCCCATCCCGTAACCCTTAACCTAACCCTAACAATTACCCGAAGCCTTAACCTAACCCGTCCTCTAATCCTAACACGTACGCTAACAGTAAACCGTGACCTAACACATACGCTCACCCTAAACCGTTGTCGTACCCTAACCTGTACCCTAAACCGTCCCCGTTCCCTAACCCTAACCCTAACCATAACCCTTACCCGAAGCCATACCCTAACCCGTCCGCTGATCCTATCACGTACGCTAACACTAACCCATACCCTATCACGTACGCTCACCCTAAACATTTGTAGTACACTAACCTGTACCCTAAACCGTCCCCGTCCCTTAACCCTAACCGTAACCCTAACCCTAACCCTAACCCTAACCCTTACCCGAAGCCTTACACTAACCCGTCCCCTAATACTAACCAGTACGCTAACACTAAACCGTACCCTAACACGTACGCTCACCCTAAACCATTGACGTACCCTAACCTGTACCCTAAACCGTCCCCGTCCCCTAACCCTAACCCTAACCCTAACCCTTACCAGAAGCCTTACCCTAACTCGTCCCATAATCCTAACCCGTACGCTAACACTAACCCGTACCCTAACACGTACGCTCACCCTAAAACCTTGTCGTACCCTAACCTGTACCCTAAATCGTCCCTGTCCCCTAACCCTAACCCTAACCCTAACCTTAAACCTTACCCGAAGCCTTACCCTAACCGGTCCCCTAAACCTAACCCGCACGCTAACACTAACCCGTGCCCTAACACGTACGCTCACCCGAAACATTTGTCGTACACTAAGCTGTACCCTAAACCGTCCCCATTAACTAACACTAACCCGAACCCTAACCATAACCCTAAACCTTACCCGAAGCCTTACCCTAACCCGTCCCCTAATCCTAACCGTACGCTAACACTAATCCGTGCCCTAACACGTACGCTCACCCTAAAGCGTTGTCGTACCCTATCCTGTACCCTAAACTGCTCCTGTCCCCGTACCCTAACCCTAACCCTAACCCAAACCCTAACACTTACCCGAAGCCTTACCCTAACTCGTCCCCTAATTCTAACCCCTACACTAACACTAAACTGTATCCTAACACGTACGCTCACCCTATATCTTTGTCGTACACTAAGCTGTACCATAAATCGTCCCCGTCCCCTAACCCTAAACCTAACCCTTACACAAAGCCTTACCCTAACCCGTCCCCTAATCCTAAACCGTACGCTAACACTAACCCGTAACCTAACCCGTATGCTCAAACTAAACCGTTCTCGTACAGTAACCTGTACCCTAAACCGTCCCGTCCCCGTCCCCTAACCCTAGCCCTTACCCGAAACCTTACCCTAACATGTCCCCTATTCCTAACCCGTACGCTAACACTATCCCGTACCCTTACACGTATGCTCACCTTAAAACGTTGTCGTACACTAACCTGTAACCTAAACCGTGTCCGTCCCCTAACCCTAACCCTAACCCTAACATTAACCCTAACCCTTACCCGGAGCCTTACCCTAACCTGTCCCCTAATCCTAACCCGTACGCTAACACTAACCCTTGCCCTAACACGTACGCTCACCCTAAACCGTTGTCGTACCCTAACCTGTACCCTAAACCGTCCCCATCCCCTAAACCTAACCATATCCCTAACCCAAACCGTTACCCAAAGCCTTACCCTAAACGGTCCCCTAATCCTAACCCGTACGCTAACACTAACAAGTACCCAAACACGTACGCTCACCATAAACCGTTGTCGTACCCTAACCTGTACCCTAAACTCTCCCCGTCCCCATCCCCTAAGCTTAACCCTAACCCTAACCCTTACCCAAAGCCTTACACTAACCCCTCCCCTAATCCTAACCCGTACGCTAACACTAAACCATACCCTAACACGTACACTCACCCTAAATCGTTGTTGTACCCTAACCTGAACCCTAAACCGTCCCCATCCCCGTCCGCTAACCCTAAACCTAACCGTAAACTTAAACCTTACCCGAAGCCTTACCCTAACACGTCCCCTAATCATAACCCGTACGCTAACACTAACCCGTACCCTACCACGTACGCTCACCCGAAACTGTTGTCGTAACCTAACCTGTACCCTAAACCATCCCCGTCCCCTAACCCTAAGCCTAAACCTAACCCTAACCCTAAACCTTACCCGAAGCCTTACCCTAACCCGTCCCCTAATCATAACCCGTACGCTAACACTAACCCATACCCTAACACTTACGCTCACCCTAAACCGTTTTCGTACCCTAACCTGTACCCTAAACCGTCCCCGTCCCCTAACCCTAACCCTAACCCTAACCCTAAACTTAACCCTTACCCGAAGCCCTACTCTAAACCGTCCCCTAATCTTAAACTGTACGCTAACTCTAACCCGTACCCTAACACGTACGCTCACGCTAAACCGTTGTCGTACCCTAACGTGTACCCTAATCCGTCCCCGTTCCCGTCACCTAACCCTAATCCTAAACCTTACCCGTAGCCTTACCCCAACCCGTCCCCTAATCCTAACCCGTACGCTAACACTAACACGTACCCTAATATGTACGCTCACCCTAAAACTTTGCCGTACCCTAACCTGTACCCTAAACCGTCCTGGTCCCCTAACCATAACCCTAACCCTAACCCTAACCCTCAACCTTACCCAAAGCCTTACACTAACCCGTCCCCTAATCCTAACCCGTACGCTAACACTAACCCGTACCCTAACACGTATGCTCAACCTAAACGGTTGTTGTACCCTAACCTGTACCCTAAACCGTCCCCATCCCCTAAACCTAACGCTAACCCTAACCCAAACCCTTACCCAAAGCCTTACCCTAAACGGTCCCCTAATCCTAACCCGTACGCTAACACTAACAAGTACCCAAACACGTACGCTCACCATAAACCGTTGTCGTACCCTAACCTGTACCCTAAACTCTCCCCGTCCCCATCCCCTAAGCTTAACCCTAACCCTAACCCTTACCCAAAACCTTACACTAACCCCTCCCCAATCCTAACCCATACGCTAACACTAAACCATACCCTAACACGTACACTCACCCTAAATCGTTGTTGTACCCTAACCTGAACCCTAAACCGTCCCCGTCCCCGTCCCCTAACCCTAAACCTAACCGTAAACTTAACCCTTACCCGAAGCCTTACCCTAACACGTCCCCTAATCATAACCCGTACGCTAACACTAACCCGTACCCTACCACGTACGCTCACCCGAAACTGTTGTCGTAACCTAACCTGTACCCTAAACCATCCCCGTCCCCTAACCCTAAGCCTAAACCTAACCCTAACCCTAAACCTTACCCGAAACCTTACCCTAACCCGTCCCCTAATCCTAACCCGTACGCTAACCCTAACCCATACCCTAACACTTACGCTCACCCTAAACCGTTTTCGTACCCTAACCTGTACCCTAAACCGTCCCCGTCCCCTAACCCTAACCCTAACCCTAAACTTAACCCTTACCCGAAGCCCTACCCTAAACCGTCCCCAATCTTAAACTGTACGCTAACTCTAACCCGTACCCTAACACGTACGCTCACGCTAAACCGTTGTCGTACCCTAACGTGTACCCTAATCCGTCCCCGTTCCCGTCACCTAACCCTAATCCTAAACCTTACCCGTAGCCTTACCCCAACCCGTCCCCTAATCCTAACCCGTACGCTAACACTAACACGTACCCTAATATGTACGCTCACCCTAAAACTTTGCCGTACCCTAACCTGTACCCTAAACCGTCCCGGTCCCCTAACCATAAGCCTAACCCTAACCCTAACCCTAAACCTTACCCAAAGCCTTACACTAACCCGTCCCCTAATCCTAACCCATACGCTAACACTAACCCGTACCCTAACACGTACGCTCACCCTAAACCGTTGTCGTAGCCTAACCTGTACCCTAAACCGTCTCCGTCACATAACCCTAACCCTAACCCTAACACTTACCCGAAACCTTGCCCTAACTCGTCCCCTAATCCTAAGCCGTAGGCTAAAACTAACCCTTACCCTAACACGTACGCGCACACTAAACTGTGGTCGTACGCTAACCTGTACACTAAACCGTCCCCGTCCCCTAACCCTAACCTTAACCCTAACCCTAACCCTTACCCGAAGCCTTACCCTAACCCGTCATCTAATCCTAACCCGTACGCTAACACTAACCCGTACCCTAACACGTACGCTCACCCTAAACCGTTATCTTACCCTAACCTGTACCCTAAACTGTCCCCGTCCCCTAACCCTAACCCTCACCCTAACCCTTACCCAAAGCCTTACGCTAACCCGTCCCCTAATCCTAATCTGTAGGCTAACACTAACCCGTACCCTAATACGTGCGCTCACCCTAAACATTTGTCATACCCTAACCTGTTCCCTAAACCGTCCCGTCCCCGTCCCCTAACCCTAGCCCTTACCCGAAACCTTACCCTAACATGTCCCCTATTCCTAACCCGTACGCTAACACTATCCCGTACCCTTACACGTACGCTCACCTTAAAACGTTGTCGTACACTAACCTGTAACATAAACCGTCTCCGTCCCCTAACCCTAACCCTAACCCTAACACTAACCCTAACCTTTACCCGGAGCCTTACCCTAACCTGTCCCCTAATCCTAACCCGTACGCTAACACTAACCCTTGCCCTAACACGTACGCTCACCCTAAACCGTTGTCGTACCCTAACCTGTACCCTAAACCGTCCCTCTACCCTAACCCTAACCCTAACCCTTATCCTAACCCTAAAGCTTACCCGAAGCCTTACCCTAACCCGTCCCATGATCCTAACCCGTACGCTAACACTAACCCGTACCCTAACATGTACGCTCACCCTAAACGGTTGTCGTACCCTAAACTGTACCGTAAACCGTCCCTGTCCCTGACCATTAACCCTAACCCTAACCCTAACCCTAACCCTTACCCGACGCCTTACCCTAACCCGTCCCATAATCCTAACCCGTATGCTAACACTAACCCGTACCCTAACATGTACGCTCACCCTAAACTGTTGTCGTACCCTAAGCTGTAGCCTAAACCGTCCCTGTCCCCGACCCTTAACCCTAACCCTAACCCTAACCCTTACCCGACGCCTTACACTAACCCGTCCCCAAATCCTAAACCGTACGCTAACACTAACCCATACCCTAACACGCACGCTCAACCTAAACCGTTGTCGTACCCTAACATGTACCCTAAACCGTCCCCGTCCCCTAACCCTAACCCTAACCCTAAACCTAAACCTAACCCTTATCCAAAGCCTTACCATAACCCGTCCTCTAATCCTAACCCGTACGCTAACAGTAAACTGTGCCCTAACGTGTACGCTGAACCTAAACGATTGTCCTACCCTAACCTGTACCCTAAACCGTCCCCCTCCCCTAACCCTAACCCTAACCCTAACCCTTACACCAAGCCTTACCCTAACCCGTGCCCTAATCCTAACGCGTACGCAAACACTAACCCGTACCCTAACAAGTATGCTCACTCTAATCCGTTGTCGTACCCTAACCTGTACCCTAAACCGTCCCCATCCCGTAACCCTTACCCTAACCCTAACAATTACCCGAATCCTTAAACTAACCCGTCCTCTAATCCTAACACGTACGCTAACAGTAAACCGTGACCTAACACATACGCTCACCCTAAACCGTTGTCGTACCCTAACCTGTACCCTAAACCGTCCCCGTTCCCTAACCCTAACCCTAACCCAAACCCTAAGCCTTACCCGAAGCCTTACCCTAACCCGTCTCATAATCCTAACCGATACGCTAAAACTAACCCATGCCCTAACACATACGCTCACCCTAAACCGTTGTCGTACCCTAACCTGTACCCTAAACCGTCCCCGTCCCCTAACCCTAACCCTAATCCTTACCCGAAGCCTTACACTAACCCGTCCCCTAATCCTAACCCATACGCTAACTCTAACCCGTATCCTAACACGTACGCTCACCCTAAACCATTCTCATACACTAACCTGTACCCTAAACCATCCCCGTCAACTAAACTTAACCCTAACCCTTACCCGAAGCCTTACCATAACCCGTCCTCTAATCCTAACCCGTACGCTAACAGTAAACTGTGCCCTAAAATGTACGCTCAACCTAAACCATTGTCCTACCCTAACTTGTAACCTAAACCGTCCCCGTCCCCTAACCCTAACCCTAAACCTAGCCCTAAACCTAAACCTTACCCCAAGCCTTACCCTAACCCGACCCTTAATCCTAACCCGCTAACACTAACCCATACCCTAACATGTACGCTCACCCTAAATCTTTGTCGTACCCTAACATGTACCCTAAACCGTCCCCGTCCCCTAAACCCTAACCCTAACCCTAACCCTAACACTTACCCGAAGCATTACACTAACCCGTCCCCTAATACTAATCCGTACGCTAACACTAACCCGTGTCCTAACACGTACCCTCACCCTAAACCGTTGTCGTACCCTAACCTCTACCCTAAACCGTCACCGTCCCCTAGCCCTAACCCTAACCCTAACCCTTATGCGAAGCCTTACCCTAACCCGTCCCCAATCCTAACCCGTACGCTAACACTAACAAGTACCCTAACACATACGCTCACCCTAAACTGTTGTCGTACACTAACCTGTAACCTAAACCGTCCCCGTCCCCTAACCCTAACCCTAACCCTAACCCTAACCCTTACCCGAAGCCTTACCCTAATCTGTCCCCTAATCCTAACCCGTATGCTAACACTAACCCTTGCCCTAACACGTACACTCACCCTAAACCATTGTCGTACCCTAAACTGTACCCTGAACCGTCCCTGTACCCTAACCCTAACCCTAACTCTAACCCTAACCCTAACCCTAACACTTACCCGAAGCCTTACCCTAACCCGTCCCATAATCCTAACCCGTACGCTAACACTAACCCGTACCCTAACACGTACCACACCCTAAAACGTTTTCCTACCCTAACCTGTACCCTAAACCATCCCCGTCCCCTAAACCTAACCCTAACACTATCCCTAACCCTTACCCGAAGCCTTACCCTAACTCGGCCCCCAATTCTAAACCATACGCTAACACTAGCCCGTACCCTAACACGTACGCTCACCCTAAAACTTTGTCGTACCCTAACCTGTAGCCTAAGTCGTCCCCTTCCCCTAAGCCTAACCCTAACCCTAATACTTACCCGAAGCCCTACCCTAAACCGTCCCCTAATCCTAACCCATACGCTAACACTAACCTGTGCCCTAAAACGAATGCTAACCCTAAACTGCTGTGGTACACTAACCTGTACCCTAAACCGTCCCCGTCCCCGTCCCCTAACCCTAACCCTAAACCTAACCCTTACCCGAAGCCTTACCCTAACCCGTCCCCTAATCCTAACCCGTAAGCTAACACTAACCCGTGCCCTAACAGGTACGCTCACCCTAAAGCGTGGTCGTACCCTAACCTGTACATTAAACCGTCCCCGTCCCCGTTCCCTAACCCTAACCCTATCCCAAACCCTACCCCTTACCCGAAGCCTTACCTTAACCCGTCCCATAATCCTAAATAATACGCTAAAACTACCCCATGCCCTAACACATACGCTCACCCTAAACCGTTGTCGTACCCTAACCTGTACCCTAAACCGTCCCCGTCCCCTAACCCTAACCCTAATCCTTACCCGAAGCCTTACCCTAACCCGTCCCCTAATCCTAACACATACGCTAACTCTAACCCGTACCCTAACCCGTACGCTCACCCTAAACCATTCTCATACACTAACCTGTACCCTAAAACGTCCCCATCACCTAACCCTAACCCTAACACTTACCTGACGCCTTACCCTAAACCATCCCCTAATCCTAACCCGTACGCTAACACTAACCCGTACCCTAACACGTACACTCACCCTAAAACTTAGTCGTACCCTAAACAGTACCCTATACCGTCCCCGTCCCCGTCCCCTAACCCTAACTCTAACCCTAACCCTAAACCTAACCCTTACCCAACGCCTTACCCTAAGCCGTCACCTAATCCTAACCCGTACGCTAACACTAACCCATGTCCTAACACGTACGCTCACCCTAAACCGTTATCTTACCCTAACCTGTACCCTAGACTGTCCCCGTCCCCTAACCCTAACCCTAACCATCACCCTAACCCTTACCCAAAGCCTTACGCTAACCCGTCCCCTAATCCTAATCTGTACGCTAACACTAACCCGTACCCTAATACGTGCGCTCACCCTAAACCGTTGTCATAACGTAAACTGTACCCTAAACCGTCCCGTCCCCGTCCCCTAACCCTAGCCCTTACCCGAAACCTTACCCTAACATGTCCCCTATTCCTAACCCGTACGCTAACACTATCCCGTACCCTTACACGTACGCTCACCTTAAAACGTTGTCGTACACTAACCTGTAACCTAAACCGTCTCCGTCCCCTAACCCTAACCCTAACCCTAACACTAACCCTAACCCTTACCCGGAGCCTTACCCTAACCTGTCCCCTAATCCTAACCCGTACGCTAACACTAACCCTTGCCCTAACACGTACGCTCACCCTAAACCGTTGTCGTACCCTAACCTGTACCCTAAACCGTCCCTCTACCCTAACCCTAACCCTAACCCTTATCCTAACCCTAAAGCTTACCCGAAGCCTTACCCTAACCCGTCCCATAATCCTAACCCGTACGCTAACACTAACCCGTACCCTAACATGTACGCTCACCCTAAACGGTTGTCGTACCCTAAACTGTACCCTAAACCGTCCCTGTCCCTGACCATTAACCCTAACCCTAACCCTAACCCTTACCCGATGCCTTACCCTAACCCGTCCCATAATCCTACCCCGTACGCTAACACTAACCCGTACCCTAACACGTATGCACACCCTAAACCGTTGTCGTACCATAACCTGTACCCAAACCGTCCCCATCCCCTAAACTTAACCCTAAACCTCACCCTTACCCGTAGCCTTACCCTAACCCGTCCCCTATTCCTAACCTATACGCTAACTCTAACCCGTACCCTAACATGTACGCTCACCCTAAAGAGTTGTCGTACACTAACCTCTACCCTAAACCGTCCCCGTCCCCGTCCCCTAACCCTAACCCTAACCCTAACCCTTACCCGAAGCCTTACCCTAACAAGTCCCCAATCCTAACCCGTACGCTAACACTAACACATACCCTAACACGTATGCTCACCCTAAACCGTTGTCATACCCTAACCTATACCCTAAACAGTCCCCGTACCCTAACCCTAACCCTAACCCTAACCCTTACCCGAAGCCTTACCCTAACCCATCCCCTAATCCTAACCCGTACGCTAACACTAAACCTTACCCTAACACGTACGCACACTCTAAACTGTTGTCATATCCTATCCTGTACCCTAAACCTTCCCCGTGCCCGTCCCCTAACCCTAAGCCTAACCCTTTCCCGAAGCCTTACCCTAACCTGTCCCCTAATCCTAACCCGTACGCTAACACTAACCCTTACCCTAACACGTACGCACACCCTAAACTGTTGTCAAATCCTATCCTGTACCCTAAACCTTCCCCGTTCCTGTCCCCTAACCCTAACCCTAACCCTTACCCGAAGCCTTACACTAACCTGTCCCCTAATCCTAACCCGTACGCTAACAGTAACCCGTACCCTAACACATAGGCTCACTCTAAACCGTTCTCGTACACTAACCTGTACCCTAAACCGTCCCCATCCCCTAACCCTAACCCTAACCCTTACCCGGAGCCTTACCCTAACCCGTCCTCTAATCCTAAACCGTACGCTAACACTAACCCGTACCCTAACATGTTCGCTCACCCTAAACCGTTATCTTAACCTAAGCTGTACCCTAAACAGTCCCCGTCGCCTAAACATAACCGTAACCCTAACCCTAACACTAACACTTACCCGAAGGCTTACCCTAACCCGTCCCCTAATCCTAAACCGTACACTAACACTAACCCGTACCCTAACACGTACGCTCACCCTAAACCGTTGTCGTAGCCTAACGTGTACCCTAAACCCTCCCCATGCCCTAACACTTACCCTAAACCTAACCCTAACCCTAACCCTTACCCGAAGCTTAACCTAACCCGTCCCCTAATCCTAACCCGTTCGCTAACACTAACACATACCCTACCACGTACGCTCACCCTAAAGCAGTGTTGTACCCTAACGTGTACCCTAAACGTTCCCGTGCCCTAACCCTAACCCTAACCCTAAACAAAACCCTAACCCTTACCCGGAGCCTTACCCTAACCCGTCCCCTAATCCTAACCCGTACGCTAACACTAACCTGTGCCCTAACACGTACGCTCAACCTAAACCATTGTCGTACACTAACCTGTACCCTAAACCGTCCCCTAACCCTAACCCTAACCCTAACCCTTACCCGAAGCCTTACCCTAACCCGTCCTCTAATCCTAACCTGTACGCTAACGGTAAACTGTGCCCTAACATGTACCCTCACCTTAAACCGTTGTCCTACCCTAACCTGTACTCTAAACCGTCCCCGTCCCCTAACCCTAACCAAAACCCTAACTCTATACTTAACCCTTACTCGAAGCCTTACCCTAACCCGTCCACTAATCCTAACCCGTACGCTTACACTAACAATTATCCTAACACGTACGCTCACCCTAAACCTTTGTCGTACCCTAACCTGTGCCCTAAACCGTCCCCGTCCCCGTCCCCTAACCCTAACCGAAACCCTAACTCTTACCCGAAGCCATACCGTAACCCATCCAATAATCCTAACCGATACGCTAAAACTAACCCATGCCCTAACACGTACGCTCACACTAAACCGTTGTCGTACCCTAACCTGTACGCTAAACCGTCCCCGTCCCGTAACCTTAACCCTAACCCTTACCCGAAGCCTTACCCTAACCCGTCCCCTAATCCTAACTCGTACACTAACACTAACACGTGCCCTAACACGTACGCTCAACCTAAAGCGTTGTCATACCCTAACCTGTACACTAAAGCGTCCCCGTCCCCTAACCCTAACCCTAACTCTAAGACTTACCCGAAGCCTTACCCTAACCTGTCCCCAAATCCTAACCCATACGCTAATACTAACCCATACACTAACACATACGCTCACCCTAAATCCTTGTTGTACCCTAACCTGTACCCTAAACTGTCCCCGTCCCCTAACCCTAACCCTAGCCCTAACCGTAACCCTTACCCGAAGCCTTACCCTATCCTGTCCCGTAATCCTAACCCGTACGATAACACAAACCCGTACCCTAACACGTACGCTCAACCTAAACCATTGTCGTACCCTAGCCTGTACCCTAAACCGTCCCCTAACCCTAACCCTTACCCGAAGCCTTACCCTAACCCGTCCTCTAATCCTAAACTGTACGCTAACAGTAAACTGTGCCCTATCATGTACGCTCACCCTAAACCGTTGTCCTACCCTAACCTGTACCCTAAACCATCCCAATCCCCGTCCCCTAACCCTAACCCTAACCCTAACCCTTACACTTATCCGAAGCCTTACCTTAACCCATCCCCTAATCCTAATCGGTACACTAACTCTAACCCGTAAACTTACACGTACGCTCACCCTAAACCGTTGTCGTACACTAACATGTACCCTAAACCGTCCCCATCCCCTAGCCCTAACCCTAACCCTAACCCTAACACTTACCCGAAACCTTACCCTAACTCGTCCCCTAATCCTAAGCCGTAGGCTAAAACTAACCCTTACCCTAACACGTACGCTCACACTAAACTGTGGTCGTACCCTAACCTGTACCCTAAACCGCCCCATCCCCTAACCCTAACCCTAAACCTAACCCTAATCCTAACCCTTACCCGAAGCCTTACCCTAACCCATCCCATAATCATAACCCGTACGCTAACACTAACCCGTGCCCTAACACGTAGGCTCACCATAAATCATTGTCGTACCCTAACCTGTACCCTAAACCATCCCCATCCCCGTCCCCGTCCCCTAAACCTAACCCTAACACTTACCCGAAGCCTTACCCTAACCTGTCCCCTAATCCTAACCCTTACGCTAACACTAACCCTTGCCCTAACATGTACATTCACCCTAAACCGTTGTCTTACCCTAATCTGTACCCTAAACCGTCCCTGTAACCTAACCCTAACACTAACACTAACCCTAAACCGAACCCTTACACGAAGCCTTCCCCTAAACCGTCCCCTAACCCTAAACCGTACGCTAACCCTAACCCGTACCCTAACACGTACGCTCACCCTAAACCGCTGTCGTACCCTAAACTGCACCCTCAACCGTCCCCGTCCCCTAACCCTAACCCTAACCCTAACCCATCCCCTAATCCTAACCCGTACGCTAACTCTAAGCCATACCCTAACACGTACGCTCACCCTAAACCGTTCTCGTACACTAACCTGTAACCTAAACCGTCCCCGTCCCCTAACCCTAAACCTAACCCTTACCCGAAGCCTTACCTTAACCCGTCCTCTAATCCTAACCCGTACGCTAACTCTAAGCCGTACCCTAACACGTACGCTCACCTTAAACCGTTGTCATATACTAACATGTACCCTAAACCGTCCCCGTCTAATAACCCTAACCCGAACCCTAACCCTAACCCTAACCCTAGCTTTTACCCGAAGCCTTACCCTAACCGGTCCCCTAATCCGAACCCGTATGCTAACACTAACCCGTACCCTAACACGTACGCTCAACCTAAACTTTTGTCCTGCCCTAACCTGTACCCTAAACCGTCCCCATCCCCTAACCCTAACCCTAACCCTAACCCTAACCCTAACCCTTACCCGAAGCCTTACCCTAACCCGTCCCCTAATCCTAAACTGTACGCTGACACTAACACGTACCCTAACACGTACGATCACCCTAAACCGTTGTCGTAAGCTAACCTGTACCCTAAACCGTCCCCGTCCCCGTCCCCTAACCATAACGCTAAGCCTAACCCTGAAGCTTACCCGAAGCCTTACCCTAACCCGTCCCCAATCCTAACCCGTACTGTAACACTAACCCGTACCCTAACACGTACACTCACCCTAAACCATTGTCGTACCCTAACCTGTACCCTGAACCGTGTCCGTCCCCTAAACCTAACACTAAACCTAAACCTAACCCTAACCCTTACCCGAAGCCTTACCCTAACCCGTCCCCTAAACATAACCCGTACGAAAACACTAACACGTACCCTAACACGTACGGTCACCCTGAACCGTTGTCGTACACTAAACTGTACCCTAAACCGTCCCCGTCTCTTAACCCTAACCCTAACCCTAACCAAAACCCTAATCCTTACCCGAAGCCTTACCATAACCCGTCCCCTAATCCTAACCCATACATTAACACTAAACCGTAACCTAACACGTACGCTCAACCTAAACCGTTGTCGTACACTAACCTGTACCCTAAACCGTCCCTGTCCCCTACCCCTAACCATAACCCTAACCCTAACACTAACCCTTACCCGAAGCCTTACCCTAACCCGTACCCTAATCCTAACCCGTACGCTAACACTAACCCGTACACTAACACGTACGCTCACCGTAAACAGTTGTCGTACCCTAACTTGTAACCTAAACCGTCCCCGTCCCCTAACCCTAACCCTAACACTTACCCAAAGCCTTACCCTAACACGTCAACTAAACCTAAATCGTACGCTAACACTAACCCATGCCCTAACACGTACGCTCACCCTAAACCGTTGTCGTACACTAACCTGTACACTAAACTGTCCCTGTCCCCTAACCCTAACCCTAACCCTAACCCTAACCATTACGCAAAGCTTTACCCTAACCCGTCCCCCAATCCTAAACCATACGCTAACACTAACCCGCACCCTAACATGTACGCTCACCCTAAACCGTTCTCGTACCCTAAACTGTTCCCTAAACCATCCTCGTCCCCTAACCCTAACCCTAACCCTAACCCTAACCCTAGCTTTTACCCGAAGCCTTACACTAACCGGTCCCCTAACCCTAACCCGTACGCTAAGACTAACCAGTACCCTAACATGTACGCTCACCCTTAACCATTGTCGTACACTAACCTATACCCTAAACCGTCCCCGTCCCCTAACCTAACCCTAACCCTAACCCTTACGTGAAGCCTTACCCTAACCTGTCCCCTCATCCTAAACCGTACGCTGACACTAACGCGTACCCTAACACGGACGCTCACCCTAAAACATTGTCGTACACTAAACTGTACCCTAATCCTTCCCCGTCCCCGTCCCCGTCCCATAACCCTAACCCTAACCCAAACCCTAACCCTAACCCTTACCCAAAGCCTTACCCAAATCGGCCCCCTAATTCTAACCCGTATGATAACACTAACCCATACCCTAACACGTACTCTCACCCTAAACCGTTGTCGTACCCTAACCTATACCCTAAACCGTCCCCGTCCCCGTCCCCTATCCCTAACCCTAACCCTAACCCTGAAGCTTACCCGAAGCCTTACCCTAACCCGTCCCCTAATTCTAACCCGTACGGTAACACTAACCCATACCCTAACACGTACGCTCACCCTAAACGGTTGTCGTACCCTAACCTGTACCCTAAACCGTGTCGGTCCCCTAAACCTAACCCTAACCCTAACCCTAACCTTAACCCTTACCCGAAGCCTTACCCTAACCCGTCCCCTAATCCTAACCCGTACGCTAACACTAACACGTACCCTAACACTTACGGTCACCCTGAACCATTGTCGTACCCTAAACTGTACCCTAAACCGTCCCCGTCCCTTAACCCTAACACTAACCCGAACCCTAACCCTAATCCTTACCCGAAGCCTTACCATAACCCGTCCCCTAATCCTAACCCGTACGCTAACACTAAACCGTAACCTAACACGTACGCTCACACTAAACCGTTGTCGTACCCTAACCTGAACCCTAAACCGTCCCTGGCCCCTAACCCTAACCCTAACACTAACCCTTACCCGAAGCCTAACACTAACCCGTCCCCTAATCCTAAGCCGTGCGCTAAAAATTACCCATACCCCAACATGTACGCTCAACCTAAACCGTTGTCATACCCTAAACTGTCCCCATCCCCTAACCCTAACCCTAACCCTAACCCTAACACTTACCCGAAGCCTTACCCTAACCCGTCCCCTAATCCTAACCCGTATGCTAACACTAACCCGTACCCTAACACGTACGCTCACCCTAAAACGTTGTTGTACCCTAACCTTTGCCCTAAATCGTCCCCGTCCCCGTCCCCTAACCCTAACGCTAACCCTTACCCAAAGCCTTACCCTAACACGTCCCCTAATCCTAACCCGTACGCTAACACTAAACCGTACCCTAACACGTACGCTCACTCTAAACCGTTGTCGTACCCTAACCTGTACCCTAAACCGTCCACGTCCCCTAACCCTAACCCTAACCCTAACCCTTACCCGAAGCCTTACCATAACCTGTCCCCTAATCCTAAACCATATGCTAACACTAAGCCGTACCCTAACACGTATGCTCACCCTAACCAATTGTCGTACCCTAAACTGTACCCTCAACCATCCCCGTGCCCTAACCCTAACCCTAACCCTAACCCTAACCCTAAACCTTACCCGAAGCCTTACACTAACCCGTCCCCTAATCCTAAACCGTACGCTGACACTAACACGTAGCCTAAAACGTACGCTCACCCTAAACCGTTTTCGTACACTAACCTGTACCCTAAACCGTGTCCGTCCCCTATACCTCACCCTAACCCTAACCCTAAACCTAACCCTTACCCGAAGCCTTACCCTTACCCGTCCCCTAATCCTAACCCGTACGCTAACAATAACACGTACCCTAAAACGTACGGTCACCCTGAACCATTGTCGTGCCCTAACCTGTACCCTAAACCGTCCACGTCCCCTAACCCTAACCCTAACCCTAACCATTCCCCGAAGCCTTACCCTAACCGTCCCCTAATCCTAACCCGTACGCTCACACTAACCCGTGCCCTAACACGTACGCTCACCCTGAACCGTTGTCGTACCCTAACCTGTACCCTAAACCGTCCCCGTCCCCTAAACCTAACCCTAACCTCACCCTAATCCTAACCCTTACCCAAAGCCTTACCCTAACCCGTCCCCTAATCCTAACCCGTACACTAACACTAACCCGTGCCCTAAAACATACGCTCAACCTAAACCGTTGTCGTACCCTAACCTGTACCCTAAACCGTCCCCGTGCCCTAACCCTAACCCTAACCCTAACCCTAACCCTAAATCTAAACCTTACCCGAAGCCTTACCCTAACCCGTCCCCTAATCCTAACCCGTACGCTAACAATAAAACATACCCTAAAACGTACGGTCACCCTGAACCATTGTCGTACCCTAAACTGTACCCTAAACCTTCCCCGTCCCTTAACCCTAACCCTAACCCTATCCCTAACCCTAACCCTAATCCTTTCCCGAAGCCTTAACATAACCCGTCTCCTAATCCTAACCCGTACGCTAATATTAAATCGTAACCTAACACGTACGCTCACACTAAACCGTTGTCGTACCCTAACCTGTACCCTAAACCGCCCCTGTCCCCTAACCCTAACCGTAACCCTAACCCTAACACTAACCCTTACCCGGAGCCTAACACTAAACTGTCCCCTAATCCTAACCCGTACACTAACACTAAACCGTGCCCTAAAACATACGCTCAACCTAAACCGTTGTCGTACCCTAACCTGTACCCTAAACCGTCCCCGTGCCCTAACCCTAACCCTAAGCCTAACCCTACCACTAAACCTTACCCGAAGCCTTACACTAAACCGTCCCCTAATCCTAAACCATACGCTGACACTAACACATAGCCTAACACGTACGCTCACCCTAAACCGTTGTCGTACACTAAACTGTACCGTAATCCGTGCCCATCCCCTAACCCTAACCCTAACCCTAACCCTAACCCTAACCCTTACCCGAAGCCTTACCCTAACCCGTCCCCTAATCCTAACCCGTACGCTAACACTAACCCGTACCCTAACACGTACGCTCACCCTAAACTGTTGTCGTACCCTAACCTGTTCTCTAAAGCTTCCCCATCCCCTAACCCTAAACCTAACCCTAACACTTACCCTTACCCTAACCTTTACCCGAAGCCTTACACTATCCCATCCCCAATCCGAACCCGTAGGCTAACACTAACCCGTGCCCTAAAACGTACGCTCACCTAAACCGTTGTCGTACCCTAACCTGTACCCTAAAACGTCCCCTAACTGTAACCCTAACCCTAACCCTAACCCTTACCCGAAACATTACCCTAACCCGTCCCCTAATCCGATTCCGTACGCTAACACTAACCCGTACCCTAACACGTACACCCACCCTAAAACGCTGTCGTCCCCTAACCTGTACCCTAAACCATCCCCGTCCCCTACCCTAACCCTAACACTAACCCTAACCCTAACCCTTACCCAAAGCCTTACCCTAACATGTCACCTAATCCTAACCCGTACGCTAACACTAACCCGTGCCCTAACACGTACGGTCACCCTAAACCTTTGTCGTACCCGAACCTATACCCTAAACCGTCCCTGTCCCCATCCCCTAACCCTAACCTAAACCTAACACTAACCCTTACCCAAGGCCTTACCCTAACCCATCCCCTAATCCTAACCCGTATGCTAACACTAACCCGTACCCTAACACGTACACTCACCCTAAACCGTTGTCCTACCCTAACCTGTACCGTAAACCGTCCCCGTCCCCTAACCGTAACACTAACCCTAAACCTTACAAATACCCAAAGCCTTACCCTAACCCATCACCTAATCCTAACCCGTACGCTAACACTAACCCGTGCCCTAACACGTACGCTCACCCTAAACCGTTGTTGTACCCTAACCTGTACCCTATACCGCCCCATCCCCTAACCCTAACCCTAAACCTAACCCTAATCCTAACCCTTACCCGAAGCCTTACCCTAACCCGTCCCATACTCATAACCCGTACGCTAACACTAACCCGTGCCCTAACACGTAGGCTCACCATAAATCATTGTCGTACCCTAACCTGTACCTTAAACCATCCCCATCCCCTTTCCCGTCTCCTAACCCTAACCCGAACCCTAACCCTAACCCTTACCCGAAGCCTTACCCTAACCTGTCCCCTAATCCTAACACTTACGCTAACACTAACCCTTGCCCTAACATGTACACTCACCCTAAACCGTTGTCTTACCCTAACCTGTACCCTAAACCGTCCCTGTACCCTAACCCTAACCCTAACACTAACCCTAAACCGAACCCTTACCCGAAACCTTCCCCTAACCCGTCCCCTAATCCTAAACCGTACGCTAACCCTAACCCGTGCACTAACATGTACGATCACCCTAAACCGCTGTCGTACCCTAAACTGTACCTTAAACCGTCCCCGTCCCCTAACCCTAACCCTAACCCTAAACCTTACCCGAAGCCTTCCCCTAACCCGTCCCCTAATCCTAACCCGTACGCTAACTCTAAGCCATACCCTAACACGTAAGCTCACCCTAAACCGTTCTCGTACACTAACCTGTAACCTAAACCGTCCCCGTCCCCTAACCCTAACCCTAACCCTTACCCGAAGCCTTACCTTAACCCGTCCTCTAATCCTAACCCGTACGCTAACAGTAAACTGTGCCCTAACATGTACGCTGAACCTAAACCATTGTCCTACCCTAACCTGTACCCTAAACCGTCCCACTCCCCTAACCTTAACCCTAACCCTAACCCTAACCCTTACACCAAGCCTTACCCTAACCCGTGCCCTAATCCTAACCTGTACGCTAACACTAACCCATACCCTAACACGTACGCTCACCCTAAACCGCTGTCGTACACTAACCTGTACCCTAAACCGTCCCCGTCCCCGTCCCCTAACCCTAACCCTAAACCTAACCCTTACCCGAAGCCTTACCCTAACCCGTCCCCTAATCCTAACCCGTACGCTAACACTAAACCGTGCCCTAACACGTACGCTCACCCTAAAGTGTGGTTGTACCCTAACCAGTACACTAAACCGTCCCCGTCCCCGTTCCCTAACCCTAACCCTAACCCAAACCCTAAGCCTTACCCGAAGCCATAACCTAACCCGTCTCATAATCCTAACCGATACGCTAAAACTAACCCATGCCCTAACACATACGCTCAGCCTAAACCGTTGTCGTACCCTAACCTGTACCCTAAACTGTCCCCGTCCCCTAACCCTAACCCTAATCCTTACCCGAAGCCTTACACTAACCCGTCCCCTAATCCTAACCCATACGCTAACTCTAACCCGTATCCTAACACGTACGCTCACCCTAAACCATTCTCATACACTAACCTGTACCCTAAACCATCCCCGTCAACTAACCTTAACCCTAACCCTTACCCGAAGCCTTACCATAACCCGTCCTCTAATCCTAACCCGTACGCTAACAGTAAACTGTGCCCTAAAATGTACGCTCAACCTAAACCATTGTCCTACCCTAACTTGTACCCTAAACCGTCCCCGTCCCCTAACCCTAACCCTAAACCTAGCCCTAAACCTAAACCTTACCCCAAGCCTTACCCTAACCCGACCCTTAATCCTAACCCGTACGCTAACACTAACCCATACCGTAACACGCACGCTCACCCTAAAACGTTGTCGTACCCTAACATGTACCCTAAACCATCCCCGTCTAATAACCCTAACCCTAACCCTAACCCTAACCCTAACCCTAGCTTTTACCCGAAGCCTTACCCTAACCGGTCCCCTAATCCGAACCCGTATGCTAACACTAACCCGTACCCTAACACGTACGCTCAACCTAAACTTTTGTCGTGCCCTAACCTGTACCCTAAACCGTCCCCATCCCCTAACCCTAACCCTAACCCTAACCCTAACCCTAACCCTTACCCGAAGCCTTACCCTAACCCGTCCCCTAATCCTAAATTGTACGCTGACACTAACACGTACCCTAACACGTACGATCACCCTAAACCGTTGTCGTAACCTAACTTGTACCCTAAACCGTCCCCGTCCCCGTCCCCTAACCATAACGCTAAGCCTAACCCTGAAGCTTACCCGAAGCCTTACCCTAACCCGTCCCCAATCCTAACCCGTACTGTAACACTAACCCGTACCCTAACACGTACACTCACCCTAAACCATTGTCGTACCCTAACCTGTACCCTGAACCGTGTCTGTCCCCTAAACCTAACACTAAACCTAAACCTAACCCTAACCCTTACCCGAAGCCTTACCCTAACCCGTCCCCTAAACATAACCCGTACGAAAACACTAACACGTACCCTAACACGTACGGTCACCCTGAACCGTTGTCGTACACTAAACTGTACCCTAAACCGTCCCCGTCCCTTAACCCTAACCCTAACCCTAACCAAAACCCTAATCCTTACCCGAAGCCTTACCATAACCCGTCCCCCAATCCTAACCCATACATTAACACTAAACCGTAACCTAACACGTACGCTCACCCTAAACTATTCTCGTACCCTAAACTGTTCCCTAAACCATCCTCGTCCCCTAACCCTAACCCTAACCCTAACCCTAACCCTAGCTTTTACCCGAAGCCTTACACTAACCGGTCCCCTAACCCTAACCCGTACGCAAACACTAACCAGTACCCTAACATGTACGCTCACCCTTAACCATTGTCGTACCCTAACCTATACCCTAAACCGTCCCCGTGCCCTAACCTAACCCTAACCCTAACCCTTACGTGAAGCCTTACCCTAACCTGTCCCCTAATCTTAAACCGTACGCTGACACTAACGCGTACCCTAACACGGACGCTCACCCTAAAACACTGTCGTACACTAAACTGTACCCTAATCCGTCCCCGTCCCTGTCCCATAATCCTAACCCTAACCCAAACCCTAACACTAACCCTTACCCAAAGCCTTACCCTAATCGGTCCCCTAATTCTAACCCGTATGCTAACACTAACCCGTACCCTAACACGTACTCTCACCCTAAACCGTTGTCGTACCCTAACCTATACCCTAAACCGTCCCCGTCCCCGTCCCCTATCCCTAACCCTAACCCTAACCCTGAAGCTTACCCGAAGCCTTACCCTAACCCGTCCCCTAATTCTAACCCGTACGGTAACACTAACCCATACCCTAACACGTACGCTCACCCTAAACGGTTGTCGTACCCTAACCTGTACCCTAAACCGTGTCCGTCCCCTAAACCTAACCCTAACCCTAACCCTAACCTTAACCCTTACCCGAAGCCTTACCCTAACCCGTCCCCTAATCCTAACCCGTACGCTAACACTAACACGTACCCTAACACTTACGGTACCCTGATCCCTTGTCGTACCCTAAACTGTACCCTAAACCGTCCCCGTCCCTTAACCCTAACCCTAACCCTAACCCTAACCCTAACCCTAAGCCTTACCCGAAGCCTTACCATAACCCGTACCCTAATCCTAAACCGTACGCTAACACTAACACGTACGCTCACCGTAAACCGTTGTCGTACCCTAACTTGTAACCTAAACCGTCCCCGTCCCCTAACCCTAACCCTAACACTTACCCAAAGCCTTACCCTAACACGTCAACTAAACCTAAATCGTACGCTAACACTAACCCATGCCCTAACACGTAGGCTCACCCTAAACCGTTGTCGTACACTAACCTGTACCCTAAACCGTCCCTGGCCCCTCACCCTAACCCTAACACTAACCCTTACCCGAAGCCTAACACTAACCCGTCCCCTAATCCTAAGCCGTGCGCTAACAATAACCCATACCCCAACATGTACGCTCAACTTAAACCGTTGTCGTACACTAAACTGTCCCGATCCCCTAACCCTAACCCTAACCCTAAACCTAACACTTACCCGAAGCCTTACCCTAACCTGTCCCCTAATCCTAACCCGTATGCTAACACTAACCCGTACCCTAACACGTACACTCACCCTAAAACGTTGTTGTACCCTAACCTTTGCCCTAAACCGTCCCCGTCCCCGTCCCCTAACCCTAACGCTAACCCTTACCCAAAGCCTTACCCTAACACGTCCCCTAATCCTAACCCGTACGCTAACACTAAACCGTACCCTAACACGTACGCTCACTCTAAACCGTTGTCGTACCCTAACCTGTACCCTAAACCGTCCCCGTCCCCTAACCCTAACCCTAACCCTAACCCTTACCCGAAGCCTTACCATAACCTGTCCCCTAATCCTAAACAATATGCTAACACTAAGCCGTACCCTAACACGTATGCTCACCCTAAACAATTGTCGTACCCTAAACTGTACCCTCAACCATCCCCGTGCCCTAACCCTAACCCTAACCCTAACCCTAAACCTTACCCGAAGCCTTACACTAACCCATCCCCTAATCCTAAACCGTACGCTGACACTAACACGTAGCCTAACATGTACGCTCACCCTAAACCGTTTTCGTACACTAACCTGTACCCTAAACCATGTCCGTCGCTATACCTAACCCTAAACCTAACCCTAAACCTAACCCTTACCCGAAGCCTTACCCTTACCCGTCCCCTAATCCTAACCCGTACGCTAACAATAACACGTACCCTAAAACGTACGGTCACCCTGAACCATTTTCGTACCCTAAACTGTACCCTAAACCGTACCCGTCCCTTATCCCTAACCCTAACCCTAACCCTAACCCTAATCCTTACCTGAAGCCTTAACATAATCCGTCCCCTAATCCTAACACGTACACTAACATTAAATTGTAACCTAACACGTACGCGCACACTAAACCGTTGTCGTACCCTAACCTGTACCCTAAACCGTCCCCGTCCCCTAACCCTAACCGTAACCCTAACCCTATCACTAACGCTTACCCGAAGCCTAACACTAAACCGTCCCCTAATCCTAAGCCGTGCACTAACAGTAACCCATACCCCAACATGTACGCTCAACCTAAACCGTTGTCGTACCCTAAACTGTCCCCATCCCCTAACCCTAACCCTAACCCTAACCCCAACCCTAACCCTTACCCGAAGCCTTACCCTAACCCGTCCCCTAATCCTAACCCGTACGCTAACACTAACCCGTACTCTAACACGTACGCTCACCCTAAACCGTAGTTGTACCCTTACCTGTACCCGAAACCATCCCCGTCCCCGTCCCCTAACCCTAAACCTAACCCTAACCGTAACACTTACCCGAAGCCTTACCCTAACACGTCCCCTAATCCTAACCCGTATGCTAACACTAAACCGTACCCTAACACGTACGCTCACCCTAAACCATTGTCCTAACATAACCTGTACCCTAAACCGTCCCCGTCCCCGTCCCCTAAACCTAACCCTAACACAAACCCTAAGCCTTACCCGAAGCCTTACCCTAACCCGTCTCATAATCCTAACCGATACGCTAAAACTAACCCATGCCCTAACACATACGCTCACCCTAAACCATTGTCGTACCCTAACCTGTACCCTAAACCGTCCCTGTCCCCTAACCCTAACCCTAATCCTTACCCGAAGCCTTACACTAACCCGTCCCCTAATCCTAACCCATACGCTCACTCTAACCCGTATCCTAACACGTACGCTCACCCTAAACCATGCTCATACACTAACCTGTACCCTAAACCATCCCCGTCAACTAACCTTAACCCTAACCCTTACCCGAAGCCTTACCATAACCCGTCCTCTAATCCTAACCCGTACGCTAACAGTAAACTGTGCCCTAAAATGTACGCTCAACCTAAACCGTTTTCCTACCCTAACTTGTACCCTAAACCGTCCCCGTCCCCTAACCCTAACCCTAAACCTAGCCCTAAACCTAAACCTTACCCCAAGCCTTACCCTAACCCGACCCTTAATCCTAACCCGTACGCTAACACTAACCCATACCCTAACACTCACGCTCACCCTAAATCTTTGTCGTACCCTAACATGTACCCTAAACCGTCCCCGTCCCCTAACCCTACGCCTAACCCTAACCCTAACACTTACCCGAAGCCTTACCCTAACCCGTCCCATAATCCTAACCCGTACGCTAACACTAACCCGTACCCTAACACGTACGCTCACCCTAAACCGTTGACGTACCCTAACCTGTACCCTAAACCGTCCCTGTCCCCTAACCCTAACCCTAACCCTAACCCTTACCAGAAGCCTTACCCTAACCCGTCCCGTAATCCTAACCCGTACGCTAACACTAACCCGTACCCTAACACGTACGCTCACCCTAAAACCTTGTCGTACCCTAACCTGTACCCTAAATCGTCCCTGTCCCCTAACCCTAACCCTAACCCTAACCTTAAACCTTACCCGAAGCCTTATCCTAACCGGTCCCCTAAACCTAACCCGCACGCTAATACTAACCCGTGCCCTAACACGTACGCTCACCCGAAACATTTGTCGTAAACTAAGCTGTACCCTAAACCGTCCCCATTACCTAACACTTACCCGAACCCTCACCATAACCCTAAACCTTACCCGAAGCCTTACCCTAACCCGTGCCCTAATCCTAACCGTACGCTAACACTAATCCGTGCCCTAACACGTACGCTCACCCTAAAGCGTTGTCGTACCCTAACCTGTACCCTAAACCGTTCCTGTCCCTGTACCCTAACCCTAACCCTAACCCAAACCCTAACCCTTACCCGAAGCCTTACACTAACCCATCCCATAATCCTAAACGCTACGCTAACAGTAACCCGTGCCCTAACACGTACGCTCACCCTAAACCGTTGTCGTACATTAACCTGTACCCTAAATCGTCCCTGTCCCCTAACCCTAACCCTAACCCTAATCCTTACCCGAAGCCTTACCCAAACTCGTCCCCTAATTCTAACCCGTATGCTAACACTAACCTGTATCCTAACACATACGCTCACCCTAAAACTTTGTCGTACACTAAGCTGTACCCAAAATCGTCCCCGTCCCCTAGCCCTAAACCTAAACCTTACCCCAAGCCTTACCCTAACCCGACCCTTAATCCTAACCCGTACGCTGACACTAACCCATACCCTAACACGCACGCTCACCCTAAAACTTTGTCGTACCCTAACATGTACCCTAAACCGTCCCCGTCCCCTAACCCTAACCCTAACCCTAACCCTAACACTTACCCGAAGCATTACACTAACCCGTCCCCTAATCCTAATCCGTACGCTAACACTAACCCGTGTCCTAACACGTACCCTCACCCTAAACCGTTGTCGTACCCTAACCTGTACCCTAAACCGTCACCGTCCCCTAGCCCTAACCCTAACCCTAACCCTTACGCGAAGCCTTACCCTAACCCGTCCCCAATCCTAACCCGTACGCTAACACTAACAAGTACCCTAACACATACGCTCACCCTAAACTGTTGTCGTACACTAACCTGTAACCTAAACCGTCCCTGTCCCCTAACCCTAAACCTAACCCTAACCCTAACCCTAACACTTACCCGAAGCCTTACCCTAATCTGTCCCCTAATCCTAACCCGTATGCTAACACTAACCCTTGCCCTAACACGTACACTCACCCTAAACCATTGTCGTACCCTAACCTGTACCCTGAACCGTCCCTGTACCCTAACCCTAACCCTAACTCTAAACCTAACCCTAACCCTAACACTTACCCGAAGCCTTACCCTAACCCGTCCCATAATCCTAACCCATACGCTAACACTAACCCGTACCCTAACACGTACGCTCACCCTAAATCGTTTTCGTACCGTAACCTGTACCCTAAACCATCCCCGTCCCCTAACCCTAACCCTAACACTATCCCTAACCCTTACCCGAAGCCTTACCCTAACTCGGCCCCCAATTCTAAACCATACGCTAACACTAACCCGTACCTTAACTCGTACGCTCACCCTAAAACTTTGTCGTACCCTAACCTGTACCCTAAGTCGTCCCCTTCCCCTAAGCCTAACCCTAACCCTAATACTTACCCGAAGCCTTACCCTAAACCGTCCCCTAATCCTAACCCGTACGCTAACACTAACCCGTGCCCTAAAACGAATGCTCACCCTAAACGGCTGACGTACACTAACCTGTACCCTAAACCGTCCCCGTCCCCGTCCCCTAACCCTAACCCTAAACCTAACCCTTACCCGAAGCCTTACCCTAACCCGTCCCCTAATCCTAACCCGTACGCTAACACTAACCCGTGCCCTAACAGGTACGCTCACCCTAAAGCGTGGTCGTACCCTAACCTGTACACTAAACCGTCCCCGTCCCCGTTCCCTAACCCTAACCCTATCCCAAACCCTACCCCTTACCCGAAGCCTTACCCTAACCCGTCCCATAATCCTAAATAATACGCTAAAACTACCCCATGCCCTAACACATACGCTCACCCTAAACCGTTGTCGTACCCTAACCTGTACCCTAAACCGTCCCCGTCCCCTAACCCTAACCCTAATCCTTACCCGAAGCCTTACACTAACCCGTCCCCTAATCCTAACCCATACGCTAACTCTAACCCGTATCCTAACACGTACGCTCACCCTAAACCATTCTCATACACTAACCTGTACCCTAAACCATCCCCGTCAACTAACCTTAACCCTAACCCTTACCCGAAGCCTTACCATAACCCGTCCTCTAATCCTAACCCGTACGCTAACAGTAAACTGTGCCCTAAAATGTACACTCAACCTAAACCATTGTCCTACCCTAACTTGTACCCTAAACCGTCCCCGTTCCCTAACCCTAACCCTAAACCTAGCCCTAAACCTAAACCTTACCCCAAGCCTTACCCTAACCCGACCCTTAATCCTAACCCGTACGCTAACACTAACCCATACCCTAACACGCACGCTCACCCTAAATCTTTGTCGTACCCTAACATGTACCCTAAACCGTCCCCGTCCCCTAACCCTAACCCTAACCCTAACCCTAACACTTACCCGAAGCATTACACTAACCCGTCCCCTAATCCTAATCTGTGCGCTAACACTAACCCGTATCCTAACACGTACCCTCACCCTAAACCGTTGTCGTACCCTAACCTGTACCCTAAACCGTCACCGTCCCCTAGCCCTAACCCTAACCCTAACCCTTACGCGAAGCCTTACCCTAACCCGTCCCCAATCCTAACACGTACGCTAACACTAACAAGTACCCTAACACATACGCTCACCCTAAACTTTTGTCGTACACTAACCTGTAACCTAAACCGTCCCCGTCCCCTAACCCTAACCCTAACCCTAACCCTAACCCTAACCCTTACCCGAAGCCTTACCCTAACTCGGCCCCCAATTCTAAACCATACGCTAACACTAACCCGTACCTTAACTCGTACGCTCACCCTAAAACTTTGTCGTACCCTAACCTGTACCCTAAGTCGTCCCCTTCCCCTAAGCCTAACCCTAACCCTAATACTTACCCGAAGCCTTACCCTAAACCGTCCCCTAATCCTAACCCGTACGCTAACACTAACCCGTGCCCTAAAACGAATGCTCAGCCTAAACGGCTGTCGTACACTAACCTGTACCCTAAACCGTCCCCGTCCCTGTCCCCTAACCCTAACCCTAAACCTAACCCTTACCCGAAGCCTTACCCTAACCCGTCCCCTAATCCTAACCCGTACGCTAACACTAACCCATGCCCTAACAGGTACGCTCACCCTAAAGCGTGGTCGTACCCTAACCTGTACACTAAACCGTCCCCGTCCCCGTTCCCTAACCCTAACCCTATCCCAAACCCTACCCCTTACCCGAAGCCTTACCCTAACCCATCCCATAATCCTAAATAATACGCTAAAACTACCCCATGCCCTAACACTTACGCTCACCCTAAACCGTTGTCGTACCCTAACCTGTACCCTAAACCGTCCCTGTAGCCTAACCCTAACCCTAACCCTAACCCTAACCCTTACCCGAAGCCTTACCCTAACCCGTCCCATAATCCTACTCCGTATGCTAACACTAACCCGTACCCTAACATGTACGCTCACCCTAAACCGTTGTCGTACCATAACCTGTACCCTAAACCGTCCCCGTTCCCGTCCCCTAAACTTAACCCTAAACCTCACCCTTACCCGTAGCCTTACCCTAACCCGTCCCCTATTCCTAACCTATACGCTAACTCTAACCCGTACCCTAACATGTACGCTCACCCTAAAGAGTTGTCGTACACTAACCTCTACCCTAAACCGTCCCCGTCCCCGTCCCCTAACCCTAACCCTAACCCTAACCCTTACCCGAAGCCTTACCCTAACAAGTCCCCAATCCTAACCCGTACGCTAACACTAACACATACCCTAACACGTACGCTCACCCTAAACCGTTGTCGTACCCTAACCTATACCCTAAACAGTCCCCGTACCGTAACCCTAACCCTAACCCTAACCCTTACCTGAAGCCTTACCCTAACCCGTCCCCTAATCCTAACCCGTACGCTAACACTAAACCTTACCCTAACACGTACGCACACTCTAAACTGTTGTCATATCCTATCCTGAACCCTAAACCTTCCCCGTGCCCGTCCCCTAACCCTAACCCTAACCCTTACCCGAAGCCTTACCCTAACTTGTCCCTTAATCCTTACCTGTACGCTAACACTAACCCTTACCCTAACACCTACGTACACCCTAAACTGTTGTCAAATCCTATCCTGTACCCTAAACCTTCCCCGTTCCTGTCCCCTAACCCTAACCCTAACCCTTACCCGAAGCCTTACCCTAACCTGTCCCCTAATCCTAACCCGTACGCTAACACTAACCCGTACCCTAACACATACGCTCACCCTAAAGCGTTGTCGTACCCTAACCTGTACCCTAAACCGTCCCCGTCCTCTAACCCTAACACTAACTCTAATACTAACCCTTACCCGAAGCCTTCCGTTAACCCGCCCCCTAATCCTAACCCGTACGCTAACTCTAACCCATACCCTAACACGTACGCTCACCCTAAACAGTTGTCATACCCTAAACTGTACCCTAAACCGTCCCCATCCCCAAACCCTAACCCTAACCCTTACCCGAAGCCTTACACTAACCTGTCCCCTAATCCTAACCCGTACGCTAACACTAACCCGTACCCTAACACATAGGCTCACTCTAAACCGTTCTCGTACACTAACCTGTACCCTAAACCGTTCCCATCCCCTAACCCTAACCCTAACCCTTACCCGGAGCCTTACCCTAACCCGTCCCCTAATCCTAAACCGTACGCTAACACTAACCCGTACCCTAACACGTACGCTCAGCCTAAACCATTGTCGTACCCTAACCTGTACCCTAAACCGTCCCCTAACCCTAACCATAACCCTAAACCTTACCCGAAGCCTTACCCTAACCCGTCCTCTAATCCTAACCTGTACGCTAACAGTAAACTGTGACCTAACATGTACCCTCACCCTAAACCGTTGTCCTACCCTAACCTGTACTCTAAACCGTCCCCGTCCCCTAACCCTAACCCAAACCCTAACCCTAAACTTAACCCTTACTCGAAGCCTTACCCTAACCCGTCCACTAATCCTAACCCGTACGCTTACACTAACAATTATCCTAACACGTACGCTCATCCTAAACCTTTGTCGTACCCTAAACTGTACCCTAAACCGTCCCGTCCCCGTCCCCGTCCGCTAACCCTAACCCTAACCCTAACCCTTACCCGAAGCCTTACCCTAACCCGTCCCCTAATCCTAACCGGTACGCTAACACTAACACGTATTCTAACAGGTATGCTCATCGTAAACCGTTGTCGTACCCTAACCTGTAACCTAAACCGTCCCCGTCCCCTAAGCCTAACTCTAACCCTAACCGTAACCTTTACCCGAAGCCTTACCCTTTCAGGTCCACTAATCCTAACCCGTACGCTAACACTCACCCTTGCCCTAACACGTACACTCACCCTAAACCGTTGTCGTACCCTAACCTGTACCCTAAACCGTCCCTGTACCCTAACCCTAACCATAACCCTAACCCTAACACTTACCCGAAGCCTTACCCTAACCCGTCCCATAATCCTAACCCGTACGCTAACACTAACCCGTGCCCTAACACGTACACTCTCCGTAAACCATTGTCATACTCTAACCTATTCCCTAAACCATACCCGTCCCCTAACCCTTACCCTAACCCTAACCCTAACCCTATCCATTACCCGAAGCCTTACCCTAACCAGTCCCCTAAGTCTAACCCGTACGCTAACACTAACAAGTGCCCTAACATGTACGCTCACCCTAAAGCGTGGTCGTACCCTAACCTGTACCCTAAACCGTCCCCGTCCCCGTCCCCTAACCCTAACCCAAACCCTAACTCTTACCCGAAGCCTTACCGTAAACCATCCCATAATCCTAACCGATACGCTAAAACTAACCCATGCCCTAACACGTACGCTCACCCTAAACCATTGTCGTACCCTAACCTGTACGCTAAACCGTCCCCGTCCCGTAGCCCTAACCCTAACCCTTACCCGAAGCCTTACCCTAACCCATCCCCTCATCCTAACGCGTACGCTAACTCTAACATGTACCCTAACACGTACGCTCACCCTAAACCGTTGTCATACACTATTCTGTACCCTAAACTGTCCCCGTCCCCTAACCCTAACCCTAACCCTAAGCCTAACACTTGCCCGAAGCCTTACCCTAACCACTTCCATAATCCTAACCCGTACGCTAACACTAAATCGTACCCTAACACGTACGCTCACCCTAAACCTTTTGCGTACCCTAACCTATACCCTAAACCGTCCCCGTAACCTAACCCTAACTCTAACCCTAACCCTTACCCGAAGCCTTACCCTAACCCGTCCCCTAATCCTAACCCATACGCTAAAACTAACCCTTACCCTAACCGGTACGCGCACCCTAAACTGTTCTCATATCCTAACCTATACCCTAAACCTTCCCCGTCCCCGTCCACGTCCCCTAAACCTATCCCTAAGCCTAACCCTAACCCTTACCCGAAGCCTTACACTAACCCGTCCCCTAATCCTAACTCGTACGCTAACACTAACCCGTACCCTAACACGTACGCTCACCCTAAACCGTTGTCGTACCCTAACCTGTACCATAAACCGTCCCCGTCCCCTAACCCTAAATCTAACTCTAACCCTAACACTTACCCGAAGCCTTACCCTAACCCGTCCCCTAATCCTAACTCGTACACTAACACTAAAATGTGCCCTGACACGTACGCTCAACCTAAAGAGTTGTCGTACCCTAACCTGTACACTAAACCGTCCCCGTCCCCTAACCCTAACCCTAACCCTAAGACTTACCCGAAGCCTTACCCTAACCTGTACCCAAATCCTAACCCGTACGCTAACACTAACCCATAACCTAACACGTATGCTCACCCAAAAACGTTGTCGTACACTAACCTGTACCCTAAACAGTCACCTAACCCTAACCCTAGCCCTAACCCTAAACCTTACCCGAAGCCTTACCCTAACCCGTCCCCTATTCCTAACCCGTACGCGAACACTAACACGTACCCTAACACGTACGCTCACTCTGAACCGTTGTTGTACACTAAACTGGACCCTAAGCCGTCCCCGTCCCTTAACCCGAACCCTAACCCTAACCCTAACCCTAACCCTTACTCGAAGCCTTCCCATAACCCGTAACCTAATGCTAACCCGTACGTTAACACTAACCCGTAAATTAACACGTACGCTCAGCCTAAACCGTTGTTGTATCCTAACCTGTACCCTAAACATTCCCCGTCACCTAACCCTAACTGTAAACCTAACCCTAACACTAACCCTTACCCGAAGCCTTTCCCTAACCCGTCCCCTAATCCTAACCCGTACGCTAACACTAACTTGTACCCTAAAACGTATGCTCACCCTAAACAGTTGTTGTACCCTAACCTGTACCCTAAACCGTCCCCGTCCCCTAACCATAACCCTAACCCTAAACTTATCCCTAACCCTTACCCGACGCCTTACCCTAATCCTAACCTGTACGCTAACATTAACCCGTACCCTAACACTAACCCGTACCCTAACATGTACACTCACCCTAAACAGTTGTCGTACACTAAACTGTACCCTAAACCGTCCCCGTCCCCTAACCCTAACCCTAACCCTAACCCTAACCCTAAACCTTACCCGAAGCCTTACCCTAACACATCCCATACTCCTAACCCATACGCTAACACTAACCCATACACTAACACATACGCTCACCCTAAACCCTTGTTGTACCCTAACCTGTACCCTAAACTGTCCCCGTCCCCGTCCCCTAACCCTAACCCTAGCCCTAACCGTAACCCTTACCCGAAGCCTTACACTAACCCGGCCCCTAATCCTAAATCGTACGCTAACACTAACCCGTACCCTAACATGTACGCTCACCCTAAAGCGTTGTCGTACCCTAACCTGTACCCTAAACCGTGTCCGTCCCCTAACCCTAACCCTAACGCTAACCCTTACCCGAAGCCTTACCCTATCCCGTCCCGTAATCCTAACCCGTACGCTAACACAAACCCGTACCCTAACACGTACGCTCACCCTAAACGGTTGTCGTACACTAACCTGTACGCTAAACCCTCCCCATCCCCTAACCCTAACCCTAAACCTAACCCTTACCCTAACCCTTACGCGAAGCCTTACCGTAACCTATCACATAAACCGAACCCGTACGCTAACACTAACCAATACCCTAACACGTACGCTCACCCTAAACCGTTGTTGTACCCTAACCTGTACCCTAAACCCTCCACATCCCCTAACCCTAACCCTAAACCTAACCCTAACCCCAACCCTTACCCGAAGCTTACCCTAACCCGTACCCTAATCCTAACCCGTTCGCTAACACTAACCCATACCCTACCACGTACGCTCACCTTAAACCGTTTTTGTACCCTAACCTGTACCCTAAACTGTTCCCGTGCCCTAACCCTAACCCTAACCCTAACCCTTACCCTAAGCTTACCGTAACCCGTACCCTAATCCTAACCCGTTCGCTAACACTAACCCGTACCCTAACACGTACGCTCACCCTAAACCATTGTCGTACCCTAACCTGTACCCTGAACCGTGTCCGTCCCCTAAACCTAACACTAAACCTAAACCTAACCCTAACCCTTACCCGAAGCCTTACCCTAACCCGTCCCCTAAACATAACCCGTACGCGAACACTAACACGTACCCTAACACGTACGGTCACCCTGAACCGTTGTCGTACACTAAACTGGACCCTAAACCGTCCCCGTCCCTTAACCCTAACCCTTACCCTAACCCTAACCAAAACCCTAATCCTTACCCGAAGCCTTACCATAACCCGTCCCCTAATCCTAACCCATATATTAACACTAAACCGTAACCTAACACGTACGCTCACCCTAAACCGTTGTCGTACACTAACCTGTACCCTAAACCGTCCCTGTCCCCTACCCCTAACCATAACCCTAACCCTAACACTAACCCTTACCTGAAGCCTTACCCTAACCCGTGCCCTAATCCTAACCCGTACGCTAACACTAACCCGTACACTAACACGTACGCTCACCCTAAACCGTTGTCGTACCCTTACTTGTAACCTAAACCGTCCCCAGTCCCCTAAACCTAACCCTAACCCTAACCCTAACACTTACCCAAAGCCTTACCCTAACACGTCAACTAAACCTAAATCGTACGCTAACACTAACCCATGCCCTAACACGTACGCTCACCCTAAACCGTTGTCGTACACTAACCTGTACCCTAAACTGTCCCTGTCCCCTAACCCTAACCCTAACCATTACGCAAAGCCTTACCCTAACCCGTCCCCCAATCCTAACCCGTACGCTAACACTAACCCGTACCCTAACATGTACGCTCAACCTAAACCGTTCTCGTACCCTAACCTGTTCCCTAAACCGTCCTCGTCCCCTAACCCTAACCCTAACCCTAACCCTAACCTTAACCCTAGCTTTTACCCGAAGCCTTACACTAACCGGTCCCCTAACCCTAACCCGTACGCTAACACTAACCAGTACCCTAACATGTATGCTCACCCTTAACCATTGTCGTACCCTAACCTGTAACCTAAACCGTCCCCGTCCCCTAACATAACCCTAACCGTAACCCTTACGCGAAGCCTTACCGTAACCTATCACATAAACCGAACCCGTACGCTAACACTAACCAATACCCTAACACGTACGCTCACCCTAAACCGTTGTTGTACCCTAACCTGTACCCTAAACCCTCCACATCCCCTAACCCTAACCCTAAACCTAACCCTAACCCTAACCCTTACCCGAAGCTTACCCTAACCCGTACCCTAATCCTAACCCGTTCGCTAACACTAACCCATACCCTACCACGTACGCTCACCTTAAACCGTTTTTGTACCCTAACCTGTACCCTAAACTGTTCCCGTGCCCTAACCCTAACCCTAACCCTAACCCTTACCCTAAGCTTACCGTAACCCGTACCCTAATCCTAACCCGTTCGCTAACACTAACCCGTACCCTAACACGTACGCTCACCCTAAACCATTGTCGTACCCTAACCTGTACCCTGAACCGTGTCCGTCCCCTAAACCTAACACTAAACCTAAACCTAACCCTAACCCTTACCCGAAGCCTTACCCTAACCCGTCCCCTAAACATAACCCGTACGCGAACACTAACACGTACCCTAACACGTACGGTCACCCTGAACCGTTGTCGTACACTAAACTGGACCCTAAACCGTCCCCGTCCCTTAACCCTAACCCTTACCCTAACCCTAACCAAAACCCTAATCCTTACCCGAAGCCTTACCATAACCCGTCCCCTAATCCTAACCCATATATTAACACTAAACCGTAACCTAACACGTACGCTCACCCTAAACCGTTGTCGTACACTAACCTGTACCCTAAACCGTCCCTGTCCCCTACCCCTAACCATAACCCTAACCCTAACACTAACCCTTACCTGAAGCCTTACCCTAACCCGTGCCCTAATCCTAACCCGTACGCTAACACTAACCCGTACACTAACACGTACGCTCACCCTAAACCGTTGTCGTACCCTTACTTGTAACCTAAACCGTCCCCAGTCCCCTAAACCTAACCCTAACCCTAACCCTAACACTTACCCAAAGCCTTACCCTAACACGTCAACTAAACCTAAATCGTACGCTAACACTAACCCATGCCCTAACACGTACGCTCACCCTAAACCGTTGTCGTACACTAACCTGTACCCTAAACTGTCCCTGTCCCCTAACCCTAACCCTAACCATTACGCAAAGCCTTACCCTAACCCGTCCCCCAATCCTAACCCGTACGCTAACACTAACCCGTACCCTAACATGTACGCTCACCCTAAACCGTTCTCGTACCCTAACCTGTTCCCTAAACCGTCCTCGTCCCCTAACCCTAACCCTAACCCTAACCCTAACCTTAACCCTAGCTTTTACCCGAAGCCTTACACTAACCGGTCCCCTAACCCTAACCCGTACGCTAACACTAACCAGTACCCTAACATGTATGCTCACCCTTAACCATTGTCGTACCCTAACCCGTAACCTAAACCGTCCCCGTCCCCTAACATAACCCTAACCGTAACCCTTACGCGAAGCCTTACCCTAACCTGTCCCCTAATCCTAAACCGTACGCTGACACTAACACGTACCCTAACACGGACGCTCACCCTAAAACATTGTCGTACACTAAACTGTACCCTAATCCGTCCCCGTCCCTGTCCCCTAACCCTAACCCTAACCCTAACCCAAACCCTAACCCTAACCCTTACCCGAAGCCTTACCCTAATCGGTCCCCTAATCCTAACCCGTATGCTAACACTAACCCGTCCCCTAACACGTAATGTCACCCTAAACCGTTGTCGTACCCTAACCTATACCCTAAACTGTCCCCGTACCCGTCCCCTATCCCTAACCCTAAGCCTAACCCTGAAGCTTACCCGAAGCCTTACCCTAACCCGTCCCCTAATTCTAACCCGTACGGTAACACTAACCCGTACCCTAACACGTACGCTCACCCTAAACGGTTGTCGTACACTAACCTGTACCCTAAATCGTGTCCATCCCCTAAACCTAACCCTAACCCTAACCCTAACCTTAACCCTTGCCCGAAGCCTTACCCTAACCCGTCCCCTAATCCTAACCCGTACACTAACACTAACATGTACCCTAACACTTACGGTCACCCTGAACCATTGTCGTACCCTAAACTGTACCCTAAACCGTCCCCGTCCCCGTCCCCTAACCCTAACCCTAACCCTAACCCTAACCCTTACCCGAAGCCTTACCCTAATCCGTCCCCTAATCCTAAACTGTACGCTGACACTAACACGTACCCTAACACGTACGATCACCCTAAACCGTTGTCGTAACCTAACCTGTACCCTAAACCGTCCCCGTCCCCGTCCCCTAACCATAACGCTAAGCCTAACCCTGCAGCTTACCCGAAGCCTTACCCTAACCCGTCCCCAATCCTAACCCGTACTGTAACACTAACCCGTACCCTAACACGTACACTCACCCTAAACCGTTGTCGTACACTAAACTGTACCCTAAACCGTGTCCGTCCCCTAAAACTAACACTAAACCTAAACCTAACCCTAACCCTTACCCGAAGCCTTACCCTAACCCGTCCCCTAAACATAACCCGTACGCGAACACTAAAACGTACCCTAACACGTACGGTCACACTGAACCGTTGTCGTACACTAAACTGTACCCTAAACCGTCCCCGTCCCTTAACCCTAAACCTAGCCCTAACCCTAACCAAAACCCTAATCCTTACCCGAAGCCTTACCATAACCCGTCCCCTAATCCTAACCCATACATTAACACTAAACCGTAACCTAACACGTACGCTCACCCTAAACCGTTGTCGTACACTAACCTGTACCCTAAACCATCCCTGTCCCCTACACCTAACCATAACCCTAACCCTAACACTAACCCTTACCCGAAGCCTTACCCTAACCCGTCCCCTAATCCTAACCCGTACGCTAACACTAACCCGTACACTAACACGTACGCTCACCCTAAACCGTTATCGTACCCTTACTTGTAACCTAAATCGTCCCCGTCCCCTAACCCTAACCCTAACCCTAACCCTAACACTTACCCAAAGCCTTACCCTAACACATCAACTAAACCTAAATCGTACGCTAACACTAACCCATGCCCTAACACGTACGCTCACCCTAAACCGTTGTCGTACACTAACCTGTACACTAAACTGTCCCTGTCCCCTAACCCTAACCCTAAGCCTAAGCCTAACCATTACGCAAAGCCTTACCCTAACCCGTCCCCCAATCCTAACCCGTACGCTAACACTAACCCGTACCCTAACATGTACGCTCACCCTAAACCTTTCTCATACCCTAACCTGTTCCCTAAACCGTCCTCGTCCCCTAACCCTAACCCTAACCCTAACCCTAAACCTAACCCTAGATTTTACCCGAAGCCTTACACTAACCGGTCCCCTAACCCTAACCCGTACGCTAACACTAACCAGTACCCTAACATGTACGCTCACCATTAACAATTGTCGTACCCTAACCTGTACCCTAAACCGTCCCCGCCCCTAACCTAACCCTAACCCTAACCCTTACGCGAAGCCTTACCCTAACCTGTCCCCTAATCCTAAACCATACGCTGACACTAACACGTACCCTAACACGGACGCTCACCCTAAAACATTGTCGTACACTAAACTGAACCCTAATCCGTCCCCGTCCCTGTCCCCGTCCCCTAACCCTAACCCTAACCCAAACCCTAACCCTAACCCTTACCCAAAGCGTTACCTTAATCGGTCCCCTAATCCTAACCCGTATGCTAACACTAACCCATCCCCTAACACGTACTCTCACCCTAAACGGTTGTCGTACCCTAACCTATACCCTAAACCGTCCCCGTCCCCGTCCCCTATCCCTAACCCTAACCCTAACCCTGAAGCTTACCCGAAGCCTTACCCTAACCCGTCCCCTAATTCTAACCCGTACGGTAACACTAACACATACCCTAACACGTACGCTCACCCTAAACGGTTGTCGTAACCTAACCTGTACCCTAAACCGTGTCCATCCCCAAAAACCTAACCCTAACCCTAACCCTAACCTTAACCCTAACCCGAAGCCTTACCCTAACCCTTCCCCTAATCCTAAACCGTACGCTAACACTAACACATACCCTAACACTTACGGTCACCCTGAACCATTGTCGTACCCTAAACTGTACCCTAAACCGTCCCCGTCCCTTAACCCTAACCCTAACCCTAACCCGAACCCTAACCCTAATCCTTACCCGAAGCCTTACCATAACCCGTCCCCTAATCCTAACCTGTACGCTAACACTAAACCGTAACCTATCACGTACGCTCACACTAAACCGTTGTCGTACACTAACCTGTACCCTAAACCGTCCCTGGCCCCTAACCCTAAATCTAACACTAACCCGTCCCCTAATCCTAAGCCGTGCGCTAACAATAACCCATAACGCAACATGTACGCTCAACCTAAACCGTTGTCGTACCCTAAACTGTCCCCATCCCCTAACCCTAACCCTAACCCTAAACCTAACCCTTACCCGAAGCCTTACCCTAACCCGTCCACTAATCCTAACCCGTATGCTAACACTAACCCGTACCCTAACACGTACGCTCACCCTAAAACGTTGTTGTACCCAAACTTTTGCCCTAAACCGTCCCCGTCCCCGTCCCCTAACCCGAACGCTAACCCTTACCCAAAGCCTTACCCTAACACGTCCCCTAATCCTAACCCGTACGCTAACACTAAACCGTACCTTAACACGCACGCTCACTCTAAACCGTTGTCGTACCCGAACCTGTACCCTAAACCGTCCCCGTCCCCTAACCCTAACCCTAACCCTAACCCTTACCCGAAGCCTTACCGTAACCTGTCCCCTAATCCTAACCCATTGCTAACACTAAGCCGTACCCTAACACGTATGCTCACCCTAAACCATTGTCGTACCCTAACCTGTACCCTAAACCATCCCCGTGCCCTAACCCTAACCCTATCCCTAACCCTAACCCTAACCCTAACCCTTACTCGAAGCCTTCCCATAACCCGTCCCCTAATGCTAACCCGTACGTTAACACTAACCCTTAACCTAACACGTACGCTCACCCTAAACGGTTGTCGTACCCTAACCTGTACCCTAAACCGTCCCTGTCCCCTAACCCTAACAGTAAACCTAACCCTAACACTAACCCTTACCCGAAGCCTTTCCCTAACCCGTCCCCTAATCCTAACCCGTATGCTAACACTAACTTGTACCCTAAAACGTACGCTCACCCTAAACCGTTGTTGTACCCTAACCTGTACCCTAAACCGTCCCCGTCCCCTAACCATAACCCTAACCCTAAACTTATCCCTAACCCTTACCCGACGCCTTACCTAATCCTAACCTGTTCGCTAACACTAACCCGTACCCTAATATGTACGCTCACCCTAAACAGTTGTCGTACACTAAACTGTACCCTAAACCGTCCCCGTCCCCTAACCCTAACCCTAAACCTAACCCTAACCCTAAACCTTACCCGAAGCCTTACCCTAACGCATCCCCTACTCCTAACCCATACGCTAACACTAACCCATACACTAACACATACGCTCACCCTAAACCCTTGTTGTACCCTAACCTGTACCCTAAACTGTCCCCATCCCGCTCCCCTAACCCTAACCCTAGCCCTAACCGTAACCCTTACCCGAAGCCTTACCCTAACCCGTCCCCTAATCCTAAATCGTACACTAACCCTAACCCGTACTCTAACATGTACGCTCACCCTAAAGCGTTGTCGTACCCTAACCTGTACCCTAAACCGTATCCGTCCCCTAACCCTAACCCTAACCCTAACCCTTACCCGAAGCCTTACCCTATCCCGTCCCCTAATACTAACCCGTACGCTAACACTAACCCGTACCCTAACACGTACGCTCACCCTAAACGGTTGTCGTACCCTAACCTGTACCCTAAACCCTCCCCATCCCCTAACCCTAACCCTAAACCTAACCCTAACCCTAACCCTTACGCGAAGCCTTACCCTAACCCATCACATAAACCGAACCCGTACGCTAACACTAAACCATACCCTACCACGTACGCTCACCCTAAACCCTTGTTGTACCCTAACCTGTACCCTAAACCCTCCACATCCCCTAACCCTAACCCTAAACCTAACCCTAACCCTAACCCTTACCCGAAGCTTACCCTAACCCGTACCCTAATCCTAACCCGTTCGCTAACACTAACCCATACCCTACCACGTACGCTCACCCTAAACCGTTTTTGTACCCTAACCTGTACCCTAAACTGTTCCCGTGCCCTAACCCTAACCCTAACCCTAACCCTAACCCAAACCCTAACACTTACCCGAAGCCTTACCCTAACCCGTCCCCGAATCCTAACACGTACGCTAACACTAACCTCTGCCCTAACTCGTACGCTCAACCTAAACCATTGTTGTACCCTAACCTGTACCCTAAACCGTCCCCTAACCCTAACCCTAACACTAAACCTTACCCGAACCCTTACCCTAACCCGTCCTCTAATCCTAACATGTACGCTAACAGTAAACTGTGCCCTAACATGTACGCTCACCCTAAACCGTTGTCCTACCCTAACCTGTACCCTAAACCATCCCAATCCCCGTCCCCTAACCCTAACCCTTACCCTTACCCGAAGCCTTACCTTAACCCATCCCCTAATCCTAATCCGTACACTAACACTAACCCGAAACCTAACACGTACGCTCACCCTAAACCGTTGTCGTACCCTAACATGTACCCTAAACTGTCCCCATCCCCTAGCCCTAACCCTAACCCTAACCCTTACACTTACCCGAAACCTTACCCTAACTCGTCCCCTAATCCTAAGCCGTAGGCTAAAACTAACCCTTACCCTAACACGTACGCTCACACTAAACTGTGGTCGTACCCTAACCTGTACCGTAAACCGCCCCATCCCCTAACCCTAACCCTAAACCTAACCCTAATCCTAACCCTAACCCGAAGCCTTACCCTAACCCGTCCCATAATCATAACCCGAACGCTAACACTAACCCGTGCCCTAACACGTAGGCTCACCATAGATCATTGTCGTACCCTAACCTGTACCCTAAACCATCCCCATCCCCGTCCCCGTCCCCTAACCTTACCCTAACACTTACCCGAAGCCTTACCTTAACCTGTCCCCTAATCCTAACCCTTACGCTAACACTAACCCTTGTCCTAACATGTACACTCAACCTAAAGCATTGTCTTACCCTAACCTGTACCCTAAACCGTCCCAGTAACCTAACCCTAACACTAACACTAACCCTAAACCGAACCCTTACCCGAAGCCTTCCCCTAACCCGTCCCCTAATCCTAAACCGTACGCTAACCCTAACCCGTACCCTAACACGTACGCTCACCCTAAGCCGCTGTCGTACCCTAAACTGCACCCTAAACCGTCCCCGTCCACGTCCCCTAACCCTAACCCTAACCCGTCCCCTAATCCTAACCCGTACGCTAACTCTAAGCCATACCCTAACTTGTATGCTCACCCTAAACCGTTCTCGTACACTAACCTGTAACCTAAACCGTCCCCGTCCCCTAACCCTAAACCTAACCCTTACCTGACGCCTTACCTTCACCCGTCCTCTAATCCTAACCCGTACGCTAACTCTAAGCCGTACCCTAACACGTACGCTCACCCTAAACCGTTGACATATACTAACCTGTACACTAAACCGTCCCTGTCCCCTAACCCTAAACCTAACCCTAACCCTAACCATTACCCAAAGCCTTACCCTAACCCGTCCCTTAATCCTAACTCATACGCTAACACTAACCCGTACCCTAACACGTACGCTCACCCTAAACCGTTGTCGTACCCTAACCTGTACCCTAAACCGTCCCCGACTAATAAGCCTAACCCTAACCCTAACCCAACCCTAACCCTAGCTTTTACCCGAAGCCTTACCCTAACCGGTCCCCTAATCCGAACCCGTATGCTAACACTAACCCGTACCCTAACATGTACGCTCAACCTAAACTTTTGTCGTGCCCTAACCTGTACCCTAAACCGTCCCCATCCCCTAACCCTAACCCTAACCCTAACCCTAACCCTAACCCTTACCCGAAGCCTTACCCTAACCCGTCCCCTAATCCTAAACTGTACGCTGACACTAACACGTACCCTAACACGTACGATCACCCTAAGTCGTTGTCGTAACCTAACCTGTACCCTAAACCGTCCCCGTCCCCGTCCCCTAACCATAACGCTAAGCCTAACCCTACCTGTACCCTAAACCCTCCCCATCCCCTAAGCCTAACCCTAAACCTAACCCTAACCCTAACACTTACGCGAAGCCTTACCCTAACCCATCACATAAACCGAACCCGTACGCTAACACTAACCCATAACCTACCACGTACGCTCACCCTAAACCGTTGTCGTACCCTAACCTGTACCCTGAACCGTGTCCGTCCCCTAAACCTAACACTAAACCTAAACCTAACCCTAACCCTTACCCGAAGCCTTACCCTAACCCGTCCCCTAAACATAACCCGTACGCGAACACTAATACGTACCCTAACACGTACGGTCACCCTGAACCGTTGTCATACACTAAACTGTACCCTAAACCGTCCCCGTCCCTTAACCCTAACCCTAACCCTAACCCTAACCAAAACCCTAATCCTTACCCGAAGCCTTACCATAACCCGTCCCCTAATCCTAACCCATACATTAAAACTAAACCGTAACCTAACACGTACGCTCACCCTAAACCGTTGTCGTACACTAACCTGTACACTAAACTGTCCCTGTCCCCTAACCCTAACCCTAACCCTAACCCTAACCATTAAGCAAAGCCTTACCCTAACCCGTCCCCCAATCCTAACCCGTACGCTAACACTAACCCCTATCCTAACATGTACGCTCACCCTAAACCGTTCTCGTACCCTAACCTGTTCCCTAAACCATCCTCGTCCCCTAACCCTAACCCTAACCCTAACCCTAACCCTAGCTTTTACCCGAAGCCTTACACTAACCGGTCCCCTAACCCTAACCCGTACGCTAACACTAACCAGTACCCTAACATGTACGCTCACCCTTAACCATTGTCGTACCCTAACCTATACCCTAAACCGTCCCCGTCCCCTAACCTAACCCTAAACCTAACCCTTACGTGAAGCCTTACCCTAACCTGGCCCCTAATCCTAAACCGTACGCTGACACTAACACATACCCTAACACAGACGCTCACCCTAAAACATTGTCGTACACTAAACTGTACCCTAATCTGTCCCCATCCCCGTCCCCGTCCCTTAACCCTAACCCTAACCCAAACCCTAACCCTAACCCTTACCCAAAGCCTTACCCTAATCGGTCCCCTAATCCTAACCCGTATGCTAACACTAAACCGTACCCTAACACGTACTCTCACCCTAAACCATTGTCGTACCCTAACCTATACCCTAAACCGTCCCCGTCCCCGTCCCCTATCCCTAACCCTAAGCCTAACCCTGAAGCTTACCCGAAGCCTTACCCTAACCCTTCCCCTAATTCTAACCCGTATGGTAACACTAACCCATACCCTAACACGTACGCTCACCCTAAACGGTTGTCGTACCCTAACCTGTACCCTAAACCGTGTCCGTCCCCTAAACCTAACCCTAACCCTAACCCTAACCTTAACCCTTACCCGAAGCCTTACCTTAACCCGCCCCTAATCCTAACCCGTACGCTAACAGTAACACGTACCCTAACACATACGGTCAGCCTGAACCATTGTCGTACCCTAACCTGTACCCTAAACCGTCCCTGGACCCTACCCCTAACCCTAACACTAACCCGTACCCGAAGCCTAACACTAACCCGTCCCCTAATCCTAAGCCGTGCGCTAACAATAACCCATACCCCAACATGTATGCTCAACCTAAACCGTTGTCGTACCCTAAACTGTCCCCATCCCCTAACCCTAACCCTAACCCTAACCCTAACACTTACCCGAAGCCTTACCCTAACCCGTCCCCTAATCCTAACTCGTATGCTAACACTAACCCGTACCCTAACACGTACGCTCACCCTAAAACGTTGTTGTACCCTAACCTTTGCCCTAAACGTCCCCGTCCCTGTCCCCTAACCCTAACGCTAACCCTTACCCAAAGCCTTACCCTAACACGTCCCCTAATCCTAACCCGTACGCTAACACTAAACCGTACCCTAACACGTACGCTCACTCTAAACCGTTGTCGTACCCTAACCTGTACCCTAAACCATCCCCGTCCCCTAACCCTAACCCTTACCCGAAGCCTTACCATAACCTGTCCCCTAATCCTAACCCATATGCTAACACTAAGTCGTACCCTAACACGTATGCTCACCCTAAACAATTGTCGTACACTAAACTGTACCCTCAACCATCCCCGTGCCCTAACCCTAACCCTAACCCTAAACCTTACACGAAGCCTTACACTAACCCGTCCCCTAATCCTAAACCGTACGCTGATACTAACACGTAGCCTAACACGTACGCTCACCCTAAACCGTTTTCGTACACTAACCTGTACCCTAAACCGTGTCCGTCCCCTATACCTAACCCTAACCCTAACCCTAAACCTAACCCTTACCCGAAGCCTTACCCTTACCCGTCCCCTAATCGTAACCCGTACGCTAACAATAACACGTACCCTAAAACGTACGGTCACCCTGAACCATTGTCGTACCCTAAACTGTACCCTAAACCGTACCCGTCCCTTAACCCTAACCCTAACCCTAACCCTAACCCTAACCCTAATCCTTTCCTGAAGCCTTAACATAACCCGTCTCCTAAACCTAACCCGTACACTAACATTAAATTGTAACCTAACACGTACGCTCACACTAAACCGTTGTCGTACCCTAACCTGTACACTAAACCGTCCCTGTCCCCTAACCCTAACCGTAACCCTAACCCTATCACTAACCCTTACCCGAAGCCTAACACTAACCCGTCCCCTAATCCTAAGCCGTGCGCTAACAGTAACCCATACCCCAACATGTACGCTCAACCTAAACCGTTGTCGTACCCTAACCTGTCCCCATCCCCTAACCCTAACCCTAACCCTAACCCCAACCCTAACCCTTACCCGAAGCCTTACCCTAACCCGTCCCCTAATCCTAACCCGTACGCTAACACTAACCCGTACCCTAACACGTACGCTCACCCTAAAACTTTGTCGTACCCTAACCTGTACCCTAAACCGTCCCCGTCCCCTAACCCTAACCCTAACCCTTACCCGAAGCCTTACCCTAACCCGTCCCCTAATGCTAACCCGTACGCTAACACTAACCCGTACTCTAACACGTACGCTCACCCTAAACCGTAGTTGTACCCTTACCTGTACCCTAAATCATCCCCGTCCCCTAACCCTAAACCTAACCCTTACCCGAAGCCTTAAACTAACCCGTCCCCTAATCCTAACCCGTACGCTAACACTAAACAGTACCCTAACACGTACACTCACCCTAAACCGTGGACGTACCCTAACCTGTACCTTAAACCGTCCCCATCCCCTAACCCTAACCCGAACCCTAACACTAACCCTTACCCGAAAACTTAACCTAACCTGTCCCCTACTCCTAACCCGTACGCTAACACTAACCCGTACCCTAACACATACGCTCACCCTAAAGCGTTGTCGTACCCTAACCTGTACCCTAAACCGTCCCCGTCCCCGTCCCCTAACCCTAACCCTAACCGTAACACTTACCCGAAGCCTTACCCTAACACGTCCCCTAATCCTAACCCGTATGCTAACACTAACCCGTACCCTAACACGTACGCTCACCCTAAACCATTGTCCTACACTAACCTGTACCCTAAACCGTCCCCGTCCCCGTCCCCTAAACCTAACCCTAACCCTAACCCTAACCATTCCCCGAAGCCTTACCCTAACCGTCCCCTAATCCTAAACCGTACGCTCACACTAACCCGTGCCCTAACACGTACGCTCACCCTGAACTGTTGTCGTACCCTAACCTGTACCCTAAACCGTCCCCGTCCCCTAAACCTAACCCTAACCTCACCCTAAACCTATCCCTTACCCAAAGCCTTACCCTAACACGTCCCCTAATCCTAACCCGTACACTAACACTAACCCGTGCCCTAAAACATACGCTCAACCTAAACCGTTGTCGTACCCTAACCTGTACCCTAAACCGTCCCCGTGCCCTAACCCTAACCCTAACCCTAACCCTAACCCTAAACCTTACCCGAAGCCTTACACTAAACCGTCCCCTAATCCTAAACTGTACGCTGACACTAACACGTAGCCTAACACGTACGCTCACCCTAAACCGTTGTCATACTCTAACCTGTACCCTAAACCGTGTCCGTCACCTAAACCTAACCCTAACCCAAACCCTAAATCTAACCCTTACCCGAAGCCTTACCCTAACCCGTCCCCTAATCCTAACCCGTACGCTAACAATAACACATACCCTAAAACGTACGGTCACCCTGAACCATTGTCGTACCCTAAACTGTACCCTAAACCTTCCCCGTCCCTTAACCCTAACCCTAACCCTAACCCTAATCCTTTCCCGAAGCCTTAACATAACCCGTCCCCTAATCCTAACCCGTACGCAAATATTAAATCGTAACCTAACACGTACGCTCACACTAAACCGTTGTCGTACCCTAACCTGTACCCTAAACCGTCCCCGTCCCCATCCCCTAACCCTAACCCTAACCCTTACCCGCAGCCTTATCCTAACCCGTACCCTAATCATAACCTGTAGGCTAACACTAACCCGTACCCTAAAATGCACACTCACCCTAAACCGTTTTCGTACACTAAACTGTACCCTAAACCGTCCCCGTCCACTAAACCTAACCCTAACCCTAACCCTTACCCGAAGCCTTACCCTAACACTTCCCCTAATCCTAACCCGTACGCTAACACTAACCCGTACCCTAACACGTATGCTCAACCTAAACGGTTGTTATACCCTAACCTGTACCCTAAACCGTCCCCGTCCCCTAAACCTAACCCTAACCCTAACCCAAACCCTTACCCAAAGCCTTACCCTAAACGGTCCCCTAATCCTAACCCGTACGCTAACACTAACAAGTACCCAAACACGTACGCTCACCATAAACCGTTGTCGTACCCTAACCTGTACCCTAAACCGTCCCTGTAGCCTAACCCTAACCCTAACCCTAACCCTAACCCTTACCCGAAGCCTTACCCTAACCCGTCCCATAATCCTACTCCGTATGCTAACACTAACCCGTACCCTAACATGTACGCTCACCCTAAACCGTTGTCGTACCATAACCTGTACCCTAAACCGTCCCCGTTCCCGTCCCCTAAACTTAACCCTAAACCTCACCCTTACCCGTAGCCTTACCCTAACCCGTCCCCTATTCCTAACCTATACGCTAACTCTAACCCGTACCCTAACATGTACGCTCACCCTAAAGAGTTGTCGTACACTAACCTCTACCCTAAACCGTCCCCGTCCCCGTCCCCTAACCCTAACCCTAACCCTAACCCTTACCCGAAGCCTTACCCTAACAAGTCCCCAATCCTAACCCGTACGCTAACACTAACACATACCCTAACACGTACGCTCACCCTAAACCGTTGTCGTACCCTAACCTATACCCTAAACAGTCCCCGTACCGTAACCCTAACCCTAACCCTAACCCTTACCTGAAGCCTTACCCTAACCCGTCCCCTAATCCTAACCCGTACGCTAACACTAAACCTTACCCTAACACGTACGCACACTCTAAACTGTTGTCATATCCTATCCTGAACCCTAAACCTTCCCCGTCCCCGTCCCCTAACCCTAACCCTAACCCTTACCCGAAGCCTTACCCTAACTTGTCCCTTAATCCTTACCCGTACGCTAACACTAACCCTTACCCTAACACCTACGTACACCCTAAACTGTTGTCAAATCCTATCCTGTACCCTAAACCTTCCCCGTTCCTGTCCCCTAACCCTAACCCTAACCCTTACCCGAAGCCTTACCCTAACCTGTCCCCTAATCCTAACCCGTACGCTAACACTAACCCGTACCCTAACACATACGCTCACCCTAAAGCGTTGTCGTACCCTAACCTGTACCCTAAACCGTCCCCGTCCTCTAACCCTAACACTAACTCTAATACTAACCCTTACCCGAAGCCTTCCGTTAACCCGCCCCCTAATCCTAACCCGTACGCTAACTCTAACCCATACCCTAACACGTACGCTCACCCTAAACAGTTGTCATACCCTAAACTGTACCCTAAACCGTCCCCATCCCCAAACCCTAACCCTAACCCTTACCCGAAGCCTTACACTAACCTGTCCCCTAATCCTAACCCGTACGCTAACACTAACCCGTACCCTAACACATAGGCTCACTCTAAACCGTTCTCGTACACTAACCTGTACCCTAAACCGTTCCCATCCCCTAACCCTAACCCTAACCCTTACCCGGAGCCTTACCCTAACCCGTCCCCTAATCCTAAACCGTATGCTAACACTAACCCGTACCCTAACACGTACGCTCAGCCTAAACCATTGTCGTACCCTAACCTGTACCCTAAACCGTCCCCTAACCCTAACCGTAACCCTAAACCTTACCCGAAGCCTTACCCTAACCCGTCCTCTAATCCTAACCTGTACGCTAACAGTAAACTGTGACCTAACATGTACCCTCACCCTAAACCGTTGTCCTACCCTAACCTGTACTCTAAACCGTCCCCGTCCCCTAACCCTAACCCAAACCCTAACCCTAAACTTAACCCTTACTCGAAGCCTTACCCTAACCCGTCCACTAATCCTAACCCGTACGCTTACACTAACAATTATCCTAACACGTACGCTCATCCTAAACCTTTGTCGTACCCTAAACTGTACCCTAAACCGTCCCGTCCCCGTCCCCGTCCGCTAACCCTAACCCTAACCCTAACCCTTACCCGAAGCCTTACCCTAACCCGTCCCCTAATCCTAACCGGTACGCTAACACTAACACGTATTCTAACAGGTATGCTCATCGTAAACCGTTGTCGTACCCTAACCTGTAACCTAAACCGTCCCCGTCCCCTAAGCCTAACTCTAACCCTAACCGTAACCTTTACCCGAAGCCTTACCCTTTCAGGTCCACTAATCCTAACCCGTACGCTAACACTCACCCTTGCCCTAACACGTACACTCACCCTAAACCGTTGTCGTACCCTAACCTGTACCCTAAACCGTCCCTGTACCCTAACCCTAACCATAACCCTAACCCTAACACTTACCCGAAGCCTTACCCTAACCCGTCCCATAATCCTAACCCGTACGCTAACACTAACCCGTGCCCTAACACGTACACTCTCCGTAAACCATTGTCATACTCTAACCTATTCCCTAAACCATACCCGTCCCCTAACCCTTACCCTAACCCTAACCCTAACCCTATCCATTACCCGAAGCCTTACCCTAACCAGTCCCCTAAGTCTAACCCGTACGCTAACACTAACAAGTGCCCTAACATGTACGCTCACCCTAAAGCGTGGTCGTACCCTAACCTGTACCCTAAACCGTCCCCGTCCCCGTCCCCTAACCCTAACCCAAACCCTAACTCTTACCCGAAGCCTTACCGTAAACCATCCCATAATCCTAACCGATACGCTAAAACTAACCCATGCCCTAACACGTACGCTCACCCTAAACCATTGTCGTACCCTAACCTGTACGCTAAACCGTCCCCGTCCCGTAGCCCTAACCCTAACCCTTACCCGAAGCCTTACCCTAACCCATCCCCTCATCCTAACGCGTACGCTAACTCTAACATGTACCCTAACACGTACGCTCACCCTAAACCGTTGTCATACACTATTCTGTACCCTAAACTGTCCCCGTCCCCTAACCCTAACCCTAACCCTAAGCCTAACACTTGCCCGAAGCCTTACCCTAACCACTTCCATAATCCTAACCCGTACGCTAACACTAAATCGTACCCTAACACGTACGCTCACCCTAAACCTTTTGCGTACCCTAACCTATACCCTAAACCGTCCCCGTAACCTAACCCTAACTCTAACCCTAACCCTTACCCGAAGCCTTACCCTAACCCGTCCCCTAATCCTAACCCATACGCTAAAACTAACCCTTACCCTAACCGGTACGCGCACCCTAAACTGTTCTCATATCCTAACCTATACCCTAAACCTTCCCCGTCCCCGTCCACGTCCCCTAAACCTATCCCTAAGCCTAACCCTAACCCTTACCCGAAGCCTTACACTAACCCGTCCCCTAATCCTAACTCGTACGCTAACACTAACCCGTACCCTAACACGTACGCTCACCCTAAACCGTTGTCGTACCCTAACCTGTACCATAAACCGTCCCCGTCCCCTAACCCTAAATCTAACTCTAACCCTAACACTTACCCGAAGCCTTACCCTAACCCGTCCCCTAATCCTAACTCGTACACTAACACTAAAATGTGCCCTGACACGTACGCTCAACCTAAAGAGTTGTCGTACCCTAACCTGTACACTAAACCGTCCCCGTCCCCTAACCCTAACCCTAACCCTAACCCTAAGACTTACCCGAAGCCTTACCCTAACCTGTACCCAAATCCTAACCCGTACGCTAACACTAACCCATAACCTAACACGTATGCTCACCCAAAAACGTTGTCGTACACTAACCTGTACCCTAAACAGTCACCTAACCCTAACCCTAGCCCTAACCCTAAACCTTACCCGAAGCCTTACCCTAACCCGTCCCCTATTCCTAACCCGTACGCGAACACTAACACGTACCCTAACACGTACGCTCACTCTGAACCGTTGTTGTACACTAAACTGGACCCTAAGCCGTCCCCGTCCCTTAACCCGAACCCTAACCCTAACCCTAACCCTAACCCTTACTCGAAGCCTTCCCATAACCCGTAACCTAATGCTAACCCGTACGTTAACACTAACCCGTAAATTAACACGTACGCTCAGCCTAAACCGTTGTTGTATCCTAACCTGTACCCTAAACATTCCCCGTCACCTAACCCTAACTGTAAACCTAACCCTAACACTAACCCTTACCCGAAGCCTTTCCCTAACCCGTCCCCTAATCCTAACCCGTACGCTAACACTAACTTGTACCCTAAAACGTATGCTCACCCTAAACAGTTGTTGTACCCTAACCTGTACCCTAAACCGTCCCCGTCCCCTAACCATAACCCTAACCCTAAACTTATCCCTAACCCTTACCCGACGCCTTACCCTAATCCTAACCTGTACGCTAACATTAACCCGTACCCTAACACTAACCCGTACCCTAACATGTACACTCACCCTAAACAGTTGTCGTACACTAAACTGTACCCTAAACCGTCCCCGTCCCCTAACCCTAACCCTAACCCTAACCCTAACCCTAAACCTTACCCGAAGCCTTACCCTAACACATCCCATACTCCTAACCCATACGCTAACACTAACCCATACACTAACACATACGCTCACCCTAAACCCTTGTTGTACCCTAACCTGTACCCTAAACTGTCCCCGTCCCCGTCCCCTAACCCTAACCCTAGCCCTAACCGTAACCCTTACCCGAAGCCTTACACTAACCCGGCCCCTAATCCTAAATCGTACGCTAACACTAACCCGTACCCTAACATGTACGCTCACCCTAAAGCGTTGTCGTACCCTAACCTGTACCCTAAACCGTGTCCGTCCCCTAACCCTAACCCTAACGCTAACCCTTACCCGAAGCCTTACCCTATCCCGTCCCGTAATCCTAACCCGTACGCTAACACAAACCCGTACCCTAACACGTACGCTCACCCTAAACGGTTGTCGTACACTAACCTGTACGCTAAACCCTCCCCATCCCCTAACCCTAACCCTAAACCTAACCCTTACCCTAACCCTTACGCGAAGCCTTACCGTAACCTATCACATAAACCGAACCCGTACGCTAACACTAACCAATACCCTAACACGTACGCTCACCCTAAACCGTTGTTGTACCCTAACCTGTACCCTAAACCCTCCACATCCCCTAACCCTAACCCTAAACCTAACCCTAACCCTAACCCTTACCCGAAGCTTACCCTAACCCGTACCCTAATCCTAAACCGTTCGCTAACACTAACCCATACCCTACCACGTACGCTCACCTTAAACCGTTTTTGTACCCTAACCTGTACCCTAAACTGTTCCCGTGCCCTAACCCTAACCCTAACCCTAACCCTTACCCTAAGCTTACCGTAACCCGTACCCTAATCCTAACCCGTTCGCTAACACTAACCCGTACCCTAACACGTACGCTCACCCTAAACCATTGTCGTACCCTAACCTGTACCCTGAACCGTGTCCGTCCCCTAAACCTAACACTAAACCTAAACCTAACCCTAACCCTTACCCGAAGCCTTACCCTAACCCGTCCCCTAAACATAACCCGTACGCGAACACTAACACGTACCCTAACACGTACGGTCACCCTGAACCGTTGTCGTACACTAAACTGGACCCTAAACCGTCCCCGTCCCTTAACCCTAACCCTTACCCTAACCCTAACCAAAACCCTAATCCTTACCCGAAGCCTTACCATAACCCGTCCCCTAATCCTAACCCATATATTAACACTAAACCGTAACCTAACACGTACGCTCACCCTAAACCGTTGTCGTACACTAACCTGTACCCTAAACCGTCCCTGTCCCCTACCCCTAACCATAACCCTAACCCTAACACTAACCCTTACCTGAAGCCTTACCCTAACCCGTGCCCTAATCCTAACCCGTACGCTAACACTAACCCGTACACTAACACGTACGCTCACCCTAAACCGTTGTCGTACCCTTACTTGTAACCTAAACCGTCCCCAGTCCCCTAAACCTAACCCTAACCCTAACCCTAACACTTACCCAAAGCCTTACCCTAACACGTCAACTAAACCTAAATCGTACGCTAACACTAACCCATGCCCTAACACGTACGCTCACCCTAAACCGTTGTCGTACACTAACCTGTACCCTAAACTGTCCCTGTCCCCTAACCCTAACCCTAACCATTACGCAAAGCCTTACCCTAACCCGTCCCCCAATCCTAACCCGTACGCTAACACTAACCCGTACCATAACATGTACGCTCACCCTAAACCGTTCTCGTACCCTAACCTGTTCCCTAAACCGTCCTCGTCCCCTAACCCTAACCCTAACCCTAACCCTAACCTTAACCCTAGCTTTTACCCGAAGCCTTACACTAACCGGTCCCCTAACCCTAACCCGTACGCTAACACTAACCAGTACCCTAACATGTATGCTCACCCTTAACCATTGTCGTACCCTAACCTGTAACCTAAACCGTCCCCGTCCCCTAACATAACCCTAACCGTAACCCTTACGCGAAGCCTTACCCTAACCTGTCCCCTAATCCTAAACCGTACGCTGACACTAACACGTACCCTAACACGGACGCTCACCCTAAAACATTGTCGTACACTAAACTGTACCCTAATCCGTCCCCGTCCCTGTCCCCTAACCCTAACCCTAACCCTAACCCAAACCCTAACCCTAACCCTTACCCGAAGCCTTACCCTAATCGGTCCCCTAATCCTAACCCGTATGCTAACACTAACCCGTCCCCTAACACGTAATGTCACCCTAAACCGTTGTCGTACCCTAACCTATACCCTAAACTGTCCCCGTACCCGTCCCCTATCCCTAACCCTAAGCCTAACCCTGAAGCTTACCCGAAGCCTTACCCTAACCCGTCCCCTAATTCTAACCCGTACGGTAACACTAACCCGTACCCTAACACGTACGCTCACCCTAAACGGTTGTCGTACACTAACCTGTACCCTAAATCGTGTCCATCCCCTAAACCTAACCCTAACCCTAACCCTAACCTTAACCCTTGCCCGAAGCCTTACCCTAACCCGTCCCCTAATCCTAACCCGTACACTAACACTAACATGTACCCTAACACTTACGGTCACCCTGAACCATTGTCGTACCCTAAACTGTACCCTAAACCGTCCCCGTCCCCGTCCCCTAACCCTAACCCTAACCCTAACCCTAACCCTTACCCGAAGCCTTACCCTAATCCGTCCCCTAATCCTAAACTGTACGCTGACACTAACACGTACCCTAACACGTACGATCACCCTAAACCGTTGTCGTAACCTAACCTGTACCCTAAACCGTCCCCGTCCCCGTCCCCTAACCATAACGCTAAGCCTAACCCTGCAGCTTACCCGAAGCCTTACCCTAACCCGTCCCCAATCCTAACCCGTACTGTAACACTAACCCGTACCCTAACACGTACACTCACCCTAAACCGTTGTCGTACACTAAACTGTACCCTAAACCGTGTCCGTCCCCTAAAACTAACACTAAACCTAAACCTAACCCTAACCCTTACCCGAAGCCTTACCCTAACCCGTCCCCTAAACATAACCCGTATGCGAACACTAAAACGTACCCTAACACGTACGGTCACACTGAACCGTTGTCGTACACTAAACTGTACCCTAAACCGTCCCCGTCCCTTAACCCTAAACCTAGCCCTAACCCTAACCAAAACCCTAATCCTTACCCGAAGCCTTACCATAACCCGTCCCCTAATCCTAACCCATACATTAACACTAAACCGTAACCTAACACGTACGCTCACCCTAAACCGTTGTCGTACACTAACCTGTACCCTAAACCGTCCCTGTCCCCTACACCTAACCATAACCCTAACCCTAACACTAACCCTTACCCGAAGCCTTACCCTAACCCGTCCCCTAATCCTAACCCGTACGCTAACACTAACCCGTACACTAACACGTACGCTCACCCTAAACCGTTATCGTACCCTTACTTGTAACCTAAATCGTCCCCGTCCCCTAACCCTAACCCTAACCCTAACCCTAACACTTACCCAAAGCCTTACCCTAACACATCAACTAAACCTAAATCGTACGCTAACACTAACCCATGCCCTAACACGTACGCTCACCCTAAACCGTTGTCGTACACTAACCTGTACACTAAACTGTCCCTGTCCCCTAACCCTAACCCTAAGCCTAAGCCTAACCATTACGCAAAGCCTTACCCTAACCCGTCCCCCAATCCTAACCCGTACGCTAACACTAACCCGTACCCTAACATGTACGCTCACCCTAAACCTTTCTCATACCCTAACCTGTTCCCTAAACCGTCCTCGTCCCCTAACCCTAACCCTAACCCTAACCCTAAACCTAACCCTAGATTTTACCCGAAGCCTTACACTAACCGGTCCCCTAACCCTAACCCGTACGCTAACACTAACCAGTACCCTAACATGTACGCTCACCATTAACAATTGTCGTACCCTAACCTGTACCCTAAACCGTCCCCGCCCCTAACCTAACCCTAACCCTAACCCTTACGCGAAGCCTTACCCTAACCTGTCCCCTAATCCTAAACCATACGCTGACACTAACACGTACCCTAACACGGACGCTCACCCTAAAACATTGTCGTACACTAAACTGAACCCTAATCCGTCCCCGTCCCTGTCCCTGTCCCCTAACCCTAACCCTAACCCAAACCCTAACCCTAACCCTTACCCAAAGCGTTACCTTAATCGGTCCCCTAATCCTAACCCGTATGCTAACACTAACCCATCCCCTAACACGTACTCTCACCCTAAACGGTTGTCGTACCCTAACCTATACCCTAAACCGTCCCCGTCCCCGTCCCCTATCCCTAACCCTAACCCTAACCCTGAAGCTTACCCGAAGCCTTACCCTAACCCGTCCCCTAATTCTAACCCGTACGGTAACACTAACACATACCCTAACACGTACGCTCACCCTAAACGGTTGTCGTACCCTAACCTGTACCCTAAACCGTGTCCATCCCCAAAAACCTAACCCTAACCCTAACCCTAACCTTAACCCTAACCCGAAGCCTTACCCTAACCCTTCCCCTAATCCTAAACCGTACGCTAACACTAACACATACCCTAACACTTACGGTCACCCTGAACCATTGTCGTACCCTAAACTGTACCCTAAACTGTCCCCGTCCCTTAACCCTAACCCTAACCCTAACCCGAACCCTAACCCTAATCCTTACCCGAAGCCTTACCATAACCCGTCCCCTAATCCTAACCTGTACGCTAACACTAAACCGTAACCTATCACGTACGCTCACACTAAACCGTTGTCGTACACTAACCTGTACCCTAAACCGTCCCTGGCCCCTAACCCTAAATCTAACACTAACCCGTCCCCTAATCCTAAGCCGTGCGCTAACAATAACCCATAACGCAACATGTACGCTCAACCTAAACCGTTGTCGTACCCTAAACTGTCCCCATCCCCTAACCCTAACCCTAACCCTAAACCTAACCCTTACCCGAAGCCTTACCCTAACCCGTCCACTAATCCTAACCCGTATGCTAACACTAACCCGTACCCTAACACGTACGCTCACCCTAAAACGTTGTTGTACCCAAACTTTTGCCCTAAACCGTCCCCGTCCCCGTCCCCTAACCCGAACGCTAACCCTTACCCAAAGCCTTACCCTAACACGTCCCCTAATCCTAACCCGTACGCTAACACTAAACCGTACCTTAACACGCACGCTCACTCTAAACCGTTGTCGTACCCGAACCTGTACCCTAAACCGTCCCCGTCCCCTAACCCTAACCCTAACCCTAACCCTTACCCGAAGCCTTACCGTAACCTGTCCCCTAATCCTAACCCATTGCTAACACTAAGCCGTACCCTAACACGTATGCTCACCCTAAACCATTGTCGTACCCTAACCTGTACCCTAAACCATCCCCGTGCCCTAACCCTAACCCTATCCCTAACCCTAACCCTAACCCTAACCCTTACTCGAAGCCTTCCCATAACCCGTCCCCTAATGCTAACCCGTACGTTAACACTAACCCTTAACCTAACACGTACGCTCACCCTAAACGGTTGTCGTACCCTAACCTGTACCCTAAACCGTCCCTGTCCCCTAACCCTAACAGTAAACCTAACCCTAACACTAACCCTTACCCGAAGCCTTTCCCTAACCCGTCCCCTAATCCTAACCCGTATGCTAACACTAACTTGTACCCTAAAACGTACGCTCACCCTAAACCGTTGTTGTACCCTAACCTGTACCCTAAACCGTCCCCGTCCCCTAACCATAACCCTAACCCTAAACTTATCCCTAACCCTTACCCGACGCCTTACCTAATCCTAACCTGTTCGCTAACACTAACCCGTACCCTAATATGTACGCTCACCCTAAACAGTTGTCGTACACTAAACTGTACCCTAAACCGTCCCCGTCCCCTAACCCTAACCCTAAACCTAACCCTAACCCTAAACCTTACCCGAAGCCTTACCCTAACGCATCCCCTACTCCTAACCCATACGCTAACACTAACCCATACACTAACACATACGCTCACCCTAAACCCTTGTTGTACCCTAACCTGTACCCTAAACTGTCCCCATCCCGCTCCCCTAACCCTAACCCTAGCCCTAACCGTAACCCTTACCCGAAGCCTTACCCTAACCCGTCCCCTAATCCTAAATCGTACACTAACCCTAACCCGTACTCTAACATGTACGCTCACCCTAAAGCGTTGTCGTACCCTAACCTGTACCCTAAACCGTATCCGTCCCCTAACCCTAACCCTAACCCTAACCCTTACCCGAAGCCTTACCCTATCCCGTCCCCTAATACTAACCCGTACGCTAACACTAACCCGTACCCTAACACGTACGCTCACCCTAAACGGTTGTCGTACCCTAACCTGTACCCTAAACCCTCCCCATCCCCTAACCCTAACCCTAAACCTAACCCTAACCCTAACCCTTACGCGAAGCCTTACCCTAACCCATCACATAAACCGAACCCGTACGCTAACACTAAACCATACCCTACCACGTACGCTCACCCTAAACCCTTGTTGTACCCTAACCTGTACCCTAAACCCTCCACATCCCCTAACCCTAACCCTAAACCTAACCCTAACCCTAACCCTTACCCGAAGCTTACCCTAACCCGTACCCTAATCCTAACCCGTTCGCTAACACTAACCCATACCCTACCACGTACGCTCACCCTAAACCGTTTTTGTACCCTAACCTGTACCCTAAACTGTTCCCGTGCCCTAACCCTAACCCTAACCCTAACCCTAACCCAAACCCTAACACTTACCCGAAGCCTTACCCTAACCCGTCCCCGAATCCTAACACGTACGCTAACACTAACCTCTGCCCTAACTCGTACGCTCAACCTAAACCATTGTTGTACCCTAACCTGTACCCTAAACCGTCCCCTAACCCTAACCCTAACACTAAACCTTACCCGAACCCTTACCCTAACCCGTCCTCTAATCCTAACATGTACGCTAACAGTAAACTGTGCCCTAACATGTACGCTCACCCTAAACCGTTGTCCTACCCTAACCTGTACCCTAAACCATCCCAATCCCCGTCCCCTAACCCTAACCCTTACCCTTACCCGAAGCCTTACCTTAACCCATCCCCTAATCCTAATCCGTACACTAACACTAACCCGAAACCTAACACGTACGCTCACCCTAAACCGTTGTCGTACCCTAACATGTACCCTAAACTGTCCCCATCCCCTAGCCCTAACCCTAACCCTAACCCTTACACTTACCCGAAACCTTACCCTAACTCGTCCCCTAATCCTAAGCCGTAGGCTAAAACTAACCCTTACCCTAACACGTACGCTCACACTAAACTGTGGTCGTACCCTAACCTGTACCGTAAATCGCCCCATCCCCTAACCCTAACCCTAAACCTAACCCTAATCCTAACCCTAACCCGAAGCCTTACCCTAACCCGTCCCATAATCATAACCCGAACGCTAACACTAACCCGTGCCCTAACACGTAGGCTCACCATAGATCATTGTCGTACCCTAACCTGTACCCTAAACCATCCCCATCCCCGTCCCCGTCCCCTAACCTTACCCTAACACTTACCCGAAGCCTTACCTTAACCTGTCCCCTAATCCTAACCCTTACGCTAACACTAACCCTTGTCCTAACATGTACACTCAACCTAAAGCATTGTCTTACCCTAACCTGTACCCTAAACCGTCCCAGTAACCTAACCCTAACACTAACACTAACCCTAAACCGAACCCTTACCCGAAGCCTTCCCCTAACCCGTCCCCTAATCCTAAACCGTACGCTAACCCTAACCCGTACCCTAACACGTACGCTCACCCTAAGCCGCTGTCGTACCCTAAACTGCACCCTAAACCGTCCCCGTCCACGTCCCCTAACCCTAACCCTAACCCGTCCCCTAATCCTAACCCGTACGCTAACTCTAAGCCATACCCTAACTTGTATGCTCACCCTAAACCGTTCTCGTACACTAACCTGTAACCTAAACCGTTGCCGTCCCCTAACCCTAAACCTAACCCTTACCTGACGCCTTACCTTCACCCGTCCTCTAATCCTAACCCGTACGCTAACTCTAAGCCGTACCCTAACACGTACGCTCACCCTAAACCGTTGACATAAACTAACCTGTACACTAAACCGTCCCTGTCCCCTAACCCTAAACCTAACCCTAACCCTAACCATTACCCAAAGCCTTACCCTAACCCGTCCCTTAATCCTAACTCATACGCTAACACTAACCCGTACCCTAACACGTACGCTCACCCTAAACCGTTGTCGTACCCTAACCTGTACCCTAAACCGTCCCCGACTAGTAAGCCTAACCCTAACCCTAACCCAACCCTAACCCTAGCTTTTACCCGAAGCCTTACCCTAACCGGTCCCCTAATCCGAACACGTATGCTAACACTAACCCGTACCCTAACATGTACGCTCAACCTAAACTTTTGTCGTGCCCTAACCTGTACCCTAAACCGTCCCCATCCCCTAACCCTAACCCTAACCCTAACCCTAACCCTAACCCTTACCCGAAGCCTTACCCTAACCCGTCCCCTAATCCTAAACTGTACGCTGACACTAACACGTACCCTAACACGTACGATCACCCTAAGTCGTTGTCGTAACCTAACCTGTACCCTAAACCGTCCCCGTCCCCGTCCCCTAACCATAACGCTAAGCCTAACCCTACCTGTACCCTAAACCCTCCCCATCCCCTAAGCCTAACCCTAAACCTAACCCTAACCCTAACACTTACGCGAAGCCTTACCCTAACCCATCACATAAACCGAACCCGTACGCTAACACTAACCCATAACCTACCACGTACGCTCACCCTAAACCGTTGTCGTACCCTAACCTGTACCCTGAACCGTGTCCGTCCCCTAAACCTAACACTAAACCTAAACCTAACCCTAACCCTTACCCGAAGCCTTACCCTAACCCGTCCCCTAAACATAACCCGTACGCGAACACTAATACGTACCCTAACACGTACGGTCACCCTGAACCGTTGTCATACACTAAACTGTACCCTAAACCGTCCCCGTCCCTTAACCCTAACCCTAACCCTAACCCTAACCAAAACCCTAATCCTTACCCGAAGCCTTACCATAACCCGTCCCCTAATCCTAACCCATACATTAAAACTAAACCGTAACCTAACACGTACGCTCACCCTAAACCGTTGTCGTACACTAACCTGTACACTAAACTGTCCCTGTCCCCTAACCCTAACCCTAACCCTAACCCTAACCATTAAGCAAAGCCTTACCCTAACCCGTCCCCCAATCCTAACCCGTACGCTAACACTAACCCCTATCCTAACATGTACGCTCACCCTAAACCGTTCTCGTACCCTAACCTGTTCCCTAAACCATCCTCGTCCCCTAACCCTAACCCTAACCCTAACCCTAACCCTAGCTTTTACCCGAAGCCTTACACTAACCGGTCCCCTAACCCTAACCCGTACGCTAACACTAACCAGTACCCTAACATGTACGCTCACCCTTAACCATTGTCGTACCCTAACCTATACCCTAAACCGTCCCCGTCCCCTAACCTAACCCTAAACCTAACCCTTACGTGAAGCCTTACCCTAACCTGGCCCCTAATCCTAAACCGTACGCTGACACTAACACATACCCTAACACAGACGCTCACCCTAAAACATTGTCGTACACTAAACTGTACCCTAATCTGTCCCCATCCCCGTCCCCGTCCCTTAACCCTAACCCTAACCCAAACCCTAACCCTAACCCTTACCCAAAGCCTTACCCTAATCGGTCCCCTAATCCTAACCCGTATGCTAACACTAAACCGTACCCTAACACGTACTCTCACCCTAAACCATTGTCGTACCCTAACCTATACCCTAAACCGTCCCCGTCCCCGTCCCCTATCCCTAACCCTAAGCCTAACCCTGAAGCTTACCCGAAGCCTTACCCTAACCCTTCCCCTAATTCTAACCCGTATGGTAACACTAACCCATACCCTAACACGTACGCTCACCCTAAACGGTTGTCGTACCCTAACCTGTACCCTAAACCGTGTCCGTCCCCTAAACCTAACCCTAACCCTAACCCTAACCTTAACCCTTACCCGAAGCCTTACCTTAACCCGCCCCTAATCCTAACCCGTACGCTAACAGTAACACGTACCCTAACACATACGGTCAGCCTGAACCATTGTCGTACCCTAACCTGTACCCTAAACCGTCCCTGGACCCTACCCCTAACCCTAACACTAACCCGTACCCGAAGCCTAACACTAACCCGTCCCCTAATCCTAAGCCGTGCGCTAACAATAACCCATACCCCAACATGTATGCTCAACCTAAACCGTTGTCGTACCCTAAACTGTCCCCATCCCCTAACCCTAACCCTAACCCTAACCCTAACACTTACCCGAAGCCTTACCCTAACCCGTCCCCTAATCCTAACTCGTATGCTAACACTAACCCGTACCCTAACACGTACGCTCACCCTAAAACGTTGTTGTACCCTAACCTTTGCCCTAAACGTCCCCGTCCCTGTCCCCTAACCCTAACGCTAACCCTTACCCAAAGCCTTACCCTAACACGTCCCCTAATCCTAACCCGTACGCTAACACTAAACTGTACCCTAACACGTACGCTCACTCTAAACCGTTGTCGTACCCTAACCTGTACCCTAAACCATCCCCGTCCCCTAACCCTAACCCTTACCCGAAGCCTTACCATAACCTGTCCCCTAATCCTAACCCATATGCTAACACTAAGTCGTACCCTAACACGTATGCTCACCCTAAACAATTGTCGTACACTAAACTGTACCCTCAACCATCCCCGTGCCCTAACCCTAACCCTAACCCTAAACCTTACACGAAGCCTTACACTAACCCGTCCCCTAATCCTAAACCGTACGCTGATACTAACACGTAGCCTAACACGTACGCTCACCCTAAACCGTTTTCGTACACTAACCTGTACCCTAAACCGTGTCCGTCCCCTATACCTAACCCTAACCCTAACCCTAAACCTAACCCTTACCCGAAGCCTTACCCTTACCCGTCCCCTAATCGTAACCCGTACGCTAACAATAACACGTACCCTAAAACGTACGGTCACCCTGAACCATTGTCGTACCCTAAACTGTACCCTAAACCGTACCCGTCCCTTAACCCTAACCCTAACCCTAACCCTAACCCTAACCCTAATCCTTTCCTGAAGCCTTAACATAACCCGTCTCCTAAACCTAACCCGTACACTAACATTAAATTGTAACCTAACACGTACGCTCACACTAAACCGTTGTCGTACCCTAACCTGTACACTAAACCGTCCCTGTCCCCTAACCCTAACCGTAACCCTAACCCTATCACTAACCCTTACCCGAAGCCTAACACTAACCCGTCCCCTAATCCTAAGCCGTGCGCTAACAGTAACCCATACCCCAACATGTACGCTCAACCTAAACCGTTGTCGTACCCTAACCTGTCCCCATCCCCTAACCCTAACCCTAACCCTAACCCCAACCCTAACCCTTACCCGAAGCCTTACCCTAACCCGTCCCCTAATCCTAACCCGTACGCTAACACTAACCCGTACCCTAACACGTACGCTCACCCTAAAACTTTGTCGTACCCTAACCTGTACCCTAAACCGTCCCCGTCCCCTAACCCTAACCCTAACCCTTACCCGAAGCCTTACCCTAACCCGTCCCCTAATGCTAACCCGTACGCTAACACTAACCCGTACTCTAACACGTACGCTCACCCTAAACCGTAGTTGTACCCTTACCTGTACCCTAAATCATCCCCGTCCCCTAACCCTAAACCTAACCCTTACCCGAAGCCTTAACCTAACCCGTCCCCTAATCCTAACCCGTACGCTAACACTAAACAGTACCCTAACACGTACACTCACCCTAAACCGTGGACGTACCCTAACCTGTACCTTAAACCGTCCCCATCCCCTAACCCTAACCCGAACCCTAACACTAACCCTTACCCGAAAACTTAACCTAACCTGTCCCCTACTCCTAACCCGTACGCTAACACTAACCCGTACCCTAACACATACGCTCACCCTAAAGCGTTGTCGTACCCTAACCTGTACCCTAAACCGTCCCCGTCCCCGTCCCCTAACCCTAACCCTAACCGTAACACTTACCCGAAGCCTTACCCTAACACGTCCCCTAATCCTAACCCGTATGCTAACACTAACCCGTACCCTAACACGTACGCTCACCCTAAACCATTGTCCTACACTAACCTGTACCCTAAACCGTCCCCGTCCCCGTCCCCTAAACCTAACCCTAACCCTAACCCTAACCATTCCCCGAAGCCTTACCCTAACCGTCCCCTAATCCTAAACCGTACGCTCACACTAACCCGTGCCCTAACACGTACGCTCACCCTGAACTGTTGTCGTACCCTAACCTGTACCCTAAACCGTCCCCGTCCCCTAAACCTAACCCTAACCTCACCCTAATCCTATCCCTTACCCAAAGCCTTACCCTAACACGTCCCCTAATCCTAACCCGTACACTAACACTAACCCGTGCCCTAAAACATACGCTCAACCTAAACCGTTGTCGTACCCTAACCTGTACCCTAAACCGTCCCCGTGCCCTAACCCTAACCCTAACCCTAACCCTAACCCTAACCCTAAACCTTACCCGAAGCCTTACACTAAACCGTCCCCTAATCCTAAACTGTACGCTGACACTAACACGTAGCCTAACACGTACGCTCACCCTAAACCGTTGTCATACTCTAACCTGTACCCTAAACCGTGTCCGTCACCTAAACCTAACCCTAACCCAAACCCTAAATCTAACCCTTACCCGAAGCCTTACCCTAACCCGTCCCCTAATCCTAACCCGTACGCTAACAATAACACATACCCTAAAACGTACGGTCACCCTGAACCATTGTCGTACCCTAAACTGTACCCTAAACCTTCCCCGTCCCTTAACCCTAACCCTAACCCTAACCCTAATCCTTTCCCGAAGCCTTAACATAACCCGTCCCCTAATCCTAACCCGTACGCAAATATTAAATCGTAACCTAACACGTACGCTCACACTAAACCGTTGTCGTACCCTAACCTGTACCCTAAACCGTCCCCGTCCCCATCCCCTAACCCTAACCCTAACCCTTACCCGCAGCCTTATCCTAACCCGTACCCTAATCATAACCTGTAGGCTAACACTAACCCGTACCCTAAAATGCACACTCACCCTAAACCGTTTTCGTACACTAAACTGTACCCTAAACCGTCCCCGTCCACTAAACCTAACCCTAACCCTAACCCTTACCCGAAGCCTTACCCTAACACTTCCCCTAATCCTAACCCGTACGCTAACACTAACCCGTACCCTAACACGTATGCTCAACCTAAACGGTTGTTATACCCTAACCTGTACCCTAAACCGTCCCCGTCCCCTAAACCTAACCCTAACCCTAACCCAAACCCTTACCCAAAGCCTTACCCTAAACGGTCCCCTAATCCTAACCCGTACGCTAACACTAACAAGTACCCAAACACGTACGCTCACCATAAACCGTTGTCGTACCCTAACCTGTACCCTAAACTCTCCCCGTCCCCATCCCCTAAGCTTAACCCTAACCCAAACCCTTACCCAAAGCCTTACACTAACCCCTCCCCTAATCCTAACCCGTACGCTAACACTAAACCATACCCTAACACGTACACTCACCCTAAATCGTTGTTGTACGCTAACCTGAACCCTAAACCGTCCCCGTCCCCGTCCCCTAACCCTAAACCTAACTGTAAACTTAACCCTTACCCGAAGCCTTACCCTAACACGTCCCCTAATCATAACCCGTACGCTAACACTAACCCGTACCCTATCACGTACGCTCACCCGAAACCGTTGTCGTACCCTAACCTGTACCCTAAACCGTCCCTGTCCCCTAACCCTAACAGTAAACCTAACCCTAACACTAGCCCTTTCCCGAAGCCTTTCCCTAACCCGTCCCCTAATCCTAACCCGTACGCTAACACTAACTTGTACCCTAAAACGTACGCTCACCCTAAACCGTTGTTGTACCCTAACCTGTACCCTAAACCGTCCCCGTCCCCTAACCATAACCCTAACCCTAAACTTATCCCTAACCCTTACCCGACGCCTTACCCTAATCCTAACCTGTACGCTAACACTAACCCGTACCCTAATATGTACGCTCACCCTAAACAGTTGTCGTACACTAAACTGTACCCTAAACCGTCCCCGTCCCCTAACCCTAACCCTAACCCTAACCCTAACCCTAAACCTTACCCGAAGCCTTACCCTAACGCATCCCCTACTCCTAACCCATACGCTAACACTAACCCATACACTAACACATATGCTCACCTTAAACCCTCGTTGTACCCTAACCTGTACCCTAAACTGTCCCCGTCCCGCTCCCCTAACCCTAACCCTAGCCCTAACCGTAACCCTTACCCGAAGCCTTACCCTAACCCGTCCCCTAATCCTAAATCGTACACTAACCCTAACCCGTACTCTAACATGTACGCTCACCCTAAAGCGTTGTCGTACCCTAACCTGTACCCTAAACCGTATCCGTCCCCTAACCCTAACCCTAACCCTAACCCTTACCCGAAGCCTTACCCTAACCCGTCCCCGAATCCTAACCCGTACGCTAACACTAACCTCTGCCCTAACTCGTACGCTCAACCTAAACCATTGTCGTACCCTAACCTGTACCCTAAACCGTCCCCTAACCCTAACCCTAACACTAAACCTTACCCGAAGCCTTACCCTAACCCGTCCTCTAATCCTAACATGTACGCTAACAGTAAACTGTGCCCTAACATGTACGCTCACCCTAAACCGTTGTCCTACCCTAACCTGTACCCTAAACCATCCCAATCCCCGTCCCCTAACCCTAACCCTAACCCTAACCCTTACCCTTACCCGAAGCCTTACCTTAACCCATCCCCTAATCCTAATCCGTACACTAACACTAACCCGAAACCTAACACGTACGCTCACCCTAAACCGTTGTCGTACCCTAACATGTACCCTAAACTGTCCCCATCCCCTAGCCCTAACCCTAACCCTAACCCTTACACTTACCCGAAACCTTACCCTAACTCGTCCCCTAATCCTAAGCCATAGGCTAAAACTAACCCTTACCCTAACACGTACGCTCACACTAAACTGTGGTCGTACCCTAACCTGTACCGTAAACCGCCCCATCCCCTAACCCTAACCCTAAACCTAACCCTAATCCTAACCCTAACCGGAAGCCTTACCCTAACCCGTCCCATAATCATAACCCGTACGCTAACACTAACCCGTGCCCTAACACGTAGGCTCACCATAGATCATTGTCGTACCCTAACCTGTACCCTAAACCATCCCCATCCCCGTCCCCGTCCCCTAACCTTAACCCTAACACTTACCCGAAGCCTTACCTTAACCTGTCCCCTAATCCTAACCCTTACGCTAACACTAACCCTTGTCCTAACATGTACACTCACCCTAAACCGTTGTCTTACCCTAACCTGTACCCTAAACCGTCCCAGTAACCTAACCCTAACACTAACACTAACCCTAAACCGAACCCTTACCCGAAGCCTTCCCCTAACCCATCCCCTAATCCTAAACCGTACGCTAACCCTAACCCGTACCCTAACACGTACGCTCACCCTAAACCGCTGTCGTACCCTAAACTGCACCCTAAACCGTCCCCGTCCACGTCCCCTAACCCTAACCCTAACCCGTCCCCTAATCCTAACCCGTACGCTAACTCTAAGCCATACCCTAACATGTACGCTCACCCTAAACCGTTCTCGTACACTAACCTGTAACCTAAACCGTCCCCGTCCCCTAACCCTAAACCTAACCCTTACCTGAAGCCTTACCTTAACCCGTCCTCTAATCCTAACCCGTACGCTAACTCTAAGCCGTACCCTAACACGTACGCTCACCCTAAACCGTTGACATATACTAACCTGTACACTAAACCGTCCCTGTCCCCTAACCCTAAACCTAACCCTAACCCTAACCATTACCCAAAGCCTTACCCTAACCCGCCCCTTAATCCGAACTCATACGCTAACACTAACCCATACCCTAACACATACGCTCACCCTAAACCGTTGTCGTACCCTAACCTGTACCCTAAACCATCCCCGTCTAATAAGCCTAACCCTAACCCTAACCCTAGCTTTTACCCGAAGCCTTACCCTAACCGGTCCCCTAATCCGAACCCGTATGCTAACACTAACCCATACCCTAACACGTACGCTCAACCTAAACATTTGTCGTGCCCTAACCTGTACCCTAAACCGTCCCCATCCCCTAACCCTAACCCTAACCCTAACGCTTACCCGAAGCCTTACCCTAACCCGTCCCCTAATCCTAAACTGTACGCTGACACTAACACGTACCCTAACACGTACGATCACCCTAAGTCGTTGTCGTAACCTAACCTGTACCCTAAACCGTCCCCGTCCCCGTCCCCTAACCATAACGCTAAGCCTAACCCTACCTGTACCCTAAACCCTCCCCATCCCCTAAGCCTAACCCTAAACCTAACCCTAACCCTAACACTTACGCGAAGCCTTACCCTAACCCATCACATAAACCGAACCCGTACGCTAACACTAACCCATACCCTAACACGTACGCTCACCCTAAACCGTTGTCGTACCCTTACCTGTACCCTAAACCGTCCCTGTCCCCTAACCCTAACAGTAAACCTAACCCTAACACTAACCCTTACCCGAAGCCTTTCCCTAACCCGTCCCCTAATCCTAACCCGTATGCTAACACTAACTTGTACCCTAAAACGTACGCTCACCCTAAACCATTGTTGTACCCTAACCTGTACCCTAAACCGTCCCCGTCCCCTAACCATAACCCTAACCCTAAACTTATCCCTAACCCTTACCCGACGCCTTACCTAATCCTAACCTGTTCGCTAACACTAACCCGTACCCTAATATGTACGCTCACCCTAAACAATTGTCGTACACTAAACTGTACCCTAAACCGTCCCCGTCCCCTAACCCTAACCCTAAACCTAACCCTAACCCTAAACCTTACCCGAAGCCTTACCCTAACGCATCCCCTACTCCTAACCCATACGCTAACACTAACCCATACACTAACACATACGCTCACCCTAAACCCTTGTTGTACCCTAACCTGTACCCTAAACTGTCCCCGTCCCGCTCCCCTAACCCTAACCCTAGCCCTAACCGTAACCCTTACCCGAAGCCTTACCCTAACCCGTCCCATAATCCTAAATCGTACACTAACCCTAACCCGTACTCTAACATGTACGCTCACCCTAAAGCGTTGTCGTACCCTAACCTGTACCCTAAACCGTATCCGTCCCCTAACCCTAACCCTAACCCTTACCCGAAGCCTTACCCTAACCCGTCCCCTAATCCTAACCCGTACGCTAACACTAACACGTACCCTAACACTTACGGTCACCCTGAACCATTGTCGTACCCTAAACTGTACCCTAAACCGTCCCCGTCCCTTAACCCTAACCCTAACCCTAACCCTAACCCTAACACTAACCCTAATCCTTACCCGAAGCCTTACCATAACCCGTCCCCTTATCCTAACCCGTACGCTAACACTAAACCGTAACCTAACACGTACGCTCACACTAAACCGTTGTTGTACCCTAACCTGTACCCTAAACCGTCCCTGGCCCCTAACCCTAACCCTAACACTAACCCGTACTCGAAGCCTAACACTAACCCGTCCCCTAATCCTAAGCCGTGCGCTAACAATAACCCATACCCCAACATGTACGCTCAACCTAAACCATTGTCGTACCCTAAACTGTCCCCATCCCCTAACCCTAACCCTAAACCTAACCCTAACACTTACCCGAGGCCTTACCCTAACCCGTCCCGTAATCCTAACCCGTATGCTAACACTAACCCGTACCATAACACGTACGCTCACCCTAAAACTTTGTTGTACCCTAACCTTTACCCTAAACCGTCCCCGTCCCCGCCCCCTAACCCTAACGCTAACCCTTACCCAAAGCCTTACCCTAACACGTCCCCTAATCCTAACCCGTACGCTAACACTAAACCGTACCCTAACACGTACGCTCACTCTAAACCGTTGTCGTACCCTAACCTGTACCCTAAACCGTCCCCGTCCCCTAACCCTAACCCTAAACCTAACCCTTACCCGAAGCCTTACCATAACCTGTCCCCTAATCCTAAACCGTACGCTGACACTAACACGTAGCCTAACACATACGCTCACCCTAAACCGTTTTCGTACACTAACCTGTACCCTAAACCGTGTCCGTCCCCTATACCTAACCCTAACCCTAACCCTAAACCTAACCCTTACCCGAAGCCTTACCCTTACCCGTCCCCTAATCGTAACCCGTACGCTAACAATAACACGTACCCTAAAACGTACGGTCACCCTGAACCATTGTCGTACCCTAAACTGTACCCTAAACCGTACCCGTCCCTTAACCCTAACCCTAACCCTAACCCTAACCCTAACCCTAATCCTTTCCTGAAGCCTTAACATAACCCGTCTCCTAAACCTAACCCGTACACTAACATTAAATTGTAACCTAACACGTACGCTCACACTAAACCGTTGTCGTACCCTAACCTGTACACTAAACCGTCCCTGTCCCCTAACCCTAACCGTAACCCTAACCCTATCACTAACCCTTACCCGAAGCCTAACACTAACCCGTCCCCTAATCCTAAGCCGTGCGCTAACAGTAACCCATACCCCAACATGTACGCTCAACCTAAACCGTTGTCGTACCCTAAACTGTCCCCATCCCCTAACCCTAACCCTAACCCTAACCCCAACCCTAACACTTACCCAAAGCCTTACCCTAACCCGTCCCCTAATGCTAACCCGTACGCTAACACTAAACCGTACCCTAACACGTACGCTCACCCTAAACCGTAGTTGTACCCTTACCTGTACCCTAAACCATCCCCGTCCCCTAACCCTAACCCTAAACCTTACCTGAAGCCTTAACCTAACCCGTCCCCTAATCCTAACCCGTACGCTAACACTAAACAGTAACCTAACACGTACGCTCACCCTAAACCGTGGACGTACCCTAACCTGTACCTTAAACCGTCCCCATCCCCTAACCCTAACCCGAACCCTAACACTAACCCTTACCCGAATACTTAACCTAACCTGTCCCCTACTCCTAACCCGTACGCTAACACTAACCCGTACCCTAACACGTACGCTCACCCTAAACCACTGTCATACCCTAACCTGTACCCTAAACCGTCCCCGTCCCCGTCCCCTAACCCTAACCCTAACTCTTACCTGAAGCCTTACACTAACCCGTACCCTAATCCTAACCCGTACGCTATCACTAAACCTTACCCTGAGACGTACGCTCACCCTAAAAGGTTGTCGTACTCTAACCTGTACCCTACACCGTCCCCTAACCCTAACCCTAACCCTTACTCGAAGCCTTACCCTAACCCGTCCCCTAATCCTAAACCGTACGCTAACACTAACCCGTGCCCTAACACATACGCTCACCCTAAAGCGTTGACGTACCCTAACCTGTACCCTAAACCGTCCCCGTCCCCGTCCCCTAACCCTAACCCTAACCGTAACACTTACCCGAAGCCTTACCCTAACACGTACCCTAATCCTAACCCGTATGCTAACACTAACCCGTACCCTAACACGTACGCTCACCCTAAACCATTGTCCTACCCTAACCTATACCCTAAACCCTCCCCGTCCCCGTCCCCTAACCCTAACCCTAACCCTAACCCTAACCATTCCCCGAAGCCTTACCCTAACCGTCCCCTAATCCTAAACCGTACGCTCACACTAACCCGTGCCCTAACACGTACGCTCAACCTGAACTGTTGTCGTACCCTAACATGTACCCTAAACCGTCCCCGTCCCCTAAACCTAACCCTAACCTCACCCTAATCCTATCCCTTACCCAAAGCCTTACCCTAACACGTCCCCTAATCCTAACCCGTACACTAACACTAACCCGTGCCCTAAAACATACGCTCAACCTAAACCGTTGTCGTACCCTAACCTGTACCCTAAACCGTCCCCGTGGCCTAACCCTAACCCTAACCCTAACCCTAACCCTAAACCTTACCCGAAGCCTTACACTAAACCGTCCCCTAATCCTAAACCGTACGCTGACACTAACACGTAGCCTAACACGTACGCTCACCCTAAACCGTTGTCGTACTCTAACCTGTACCCTAAACCGTGTCCGTCCCCTAAACCTAACCCTAACCCTAACCCTAAATCTAACCCTTACCCGAAGCCTTACCCTAACCCGTCCCCTAATCCTAACCCGTACGCTAACAATAACACATACCCTAAAACGTACGGTCACCCTGAACCATTGTCGTACCCTAAACTGTACCCTAAACCTTCCCCATCCCTTAACCCTAACCCTAACCCTAACACTAACCCTAACCCTAATCCTTTCCCGAAGCCTTAACATAACCCGTCCCCTAATCCTAACCCGTACGCAAATATTAAATCGTAACCTAACACGTACGCTCACACTAAACCGTTGTCGTACCCTAACCTGTACCCTAAACCGTCCCCGTCCCCGTCCCCTAACCCTAACCCTAACCCTTACCCGAAGCCTTATCCTAACCCGTACCCTAATCATAACCTGTAGGCTAACACTAACCCGTACCCTAAAACGCACACTCACCCTAAACCGTTTTCGTACACTAACCTGTAGCCTAAACTGTCCCCGTCCACTGAAGCTAACCCTAACCCTAACCCTAACCCTTACCCGAAGCCTTACCCTAACACTTCCCCTAATCCTAACCCGTACGCTAACACTAACCCGTACCCTAACACGTACGCTCACACTAAACTGTGGTCGTAACCTAACCTGTACCCTAAACCGACCCATCCCCTAACCCTAACCCTAAACCTAACCCTAATCCTAACCCTTACCCGAAGCCTTACCCTAACCCGTCCCATAATCATACCCCGTTCGCTAACACTCACCCGTGCCCTAACACGTAGGCTCACCATAAATCATTGTCGTACCCTAACCTGTACCCTAAACCATCCCCATCCCCGTCCCCGTCCCCTAACCCTAACCTTAACACTTACCCGAAGCCTTACCCTAACCTGTCCCCTAATCCTAACCCTTACGCTAACACTAACACTTGTCCTAACATGTACACTCACCCTAAACCGTTGTCGTACCCTAACCTGTACCCTAAACCGTCCCCGTCCCCTAACCCTAACCCTAACCCTAACCCTTACCCGAAGCCTTACCATAACCTGTCCCCTAATCCTAAACTATATGCTAACACTAAGCCGTACCCTAACACGTATGCTCACCCTAAACCATTGTCGTACCCTAACCTGTACCCTAAACCCTCCACATCCCCGTCCCGCTCCCCTAACCCTAACCCTAGCCCTAACCGTAACCCTTACCCGAAGCCTTACCCTAACCCGTCCCCTAATCCTAAATCGTACACTAACCCTAACCCGTACTCTAACATGTACGCTCACCCTAAAGCGTTGTCGTACCCTAACCTGTACCCTAAACCGTATCCGTCCCCTAACCCTAACCCTAACCCTAACCCTTACCCGAAGCCTTACCCTATCCCGTCCCCTAATACTAACCCGTACGCTAACACTAACCCGTACCCTAACACGTACGCTCACCCTAAACGGTTGTCGTACCCTAACCTGTACCCTAAACCCTCCCCATCCCCTAACCCTAACCCTAAACCTAACCCTAACCCTAACCCTTACGCGAAGCCTTACCCTAACCCATCACATAAACCGAACCCGTACGCTAACACTAAACCATACCCTACCACGTACGCTCACCCTAAACCCTTGTTGTACCCTAACCTGTACCCTAAACCCTCCACGTCCCCTAACCCTAACCCTAAACCTAACCCTAACCCTAACCCTTACCCGAAGCTTACCCTAACCCGTACCCTAATCCTAACCCGTTCGCTAACACTAACCCATACCCTACCACGTACGCTCACCCTAAACCGTTTTTGTACCCTAACCTGTACCCTAAACTGTTCCCGTGCCCTAACCCTAACCCTAACCCTAACCCAAACCCTAACCCTTACCCGAAGCCTTACCCTAACCCGTCCCCGAATCCTAACCCGTACGCTAACACTAACCTCTGCCCTAACTCGTACGCTCAACCTAAACCATTGTCGTACCCTAACCTGTACCCTAAACCGTCCCCTAACCCTAACCCTAACACTAAACCTTACCCGAAGCCTTACCCTAACCCGTCCTCTAATCCTAACATGTACGCTAACAGTAAACTGTGCCCTAACATGTACGCTCACCCTAAACCGTTGTCCTACCCTAACCTGTACCCTAAACCATCCCAATCCCCGTCCCCTAACCCTAACCCTAACCCTAACCCTTACCCTTACCCGAAGCCTTACCTTAACCCATCCCCTAATCCTAATCCGTACACTAACACTAACCCGAAACCTAACACGTACGCTCACCCTAAACCGTTGTCGTACCCTAACATGTACCCTAAACTGTCCCCATCCCCTAGCCCTAACCCTAACCCTAAACCTTACACTTACCCGAAACCTTACCCTAACTCGTCCCCTAATCCTAAGCCATAGGCTAAAACTAACCCTTACCCTAACACGTACGCTCACACTAAACTGTGGTCGTACCCTAACCTGTACCGTAAACCGCCCCATCCCCTAACCCTAACCCTAAACCTAACCCTAATCCTAACCCTAACCGGAAGCCTTACCCTAACCCGTCCCATAATCATAACCCGTACGCTAACACTAACCCGTGCCCTAACACGTAGGCTCACCATAGATCATTGTCGTACCCTAACCTGTACCCTAAACCATCCCCATCCCCGTCCCCGTCCCCTAACCTTAACCCTAACACTTACCCGAAGCCTTACCTTAACCTGTCCCCTAATCCTAACCCTTACGCTAACACTAACCCTTGTCCTAACATGTACACTCACCCTAAACCGTTGTCTTACCCTAACCTGTACCCTAAACCGTCCCAGTAACCTAACCCTAACACTAACACTAACCCTAAACCGAACCCTTACCCGAAGCCTTCCCCTAACCCATCCCCTAATCCTAAACCGTACGCTAACCCTAACCCGTACCCTAACACGTACGCTCACCCTAAACCGCTGTCGTACCCTAAACTGCACCCTAAACCGTCCCCGTCCACGTCCCCTAACCCTAACCCTAACCCGTCCCCTAATCCTAACCCGTACGCTAACTCTAAGCCATACCCTAACATGTACGCTCACCCTAAACCGTTCTCGTACACTAACCTGTAACCTAAACCGTCCCCGTCCCCTAACCCTAAACCTAACCCTTACCTGAAGCCTTACCTTAACCCGTCCTCTAATCCTAACCCGTACGCTAACTCTAAGCCGTACCCTAACACGTACGCTCACCCTAAACCGTTGACATATACTAACCTGTACACTAAACCGTCCCTGTCCCCTAACCCTAAACCTAACCCTAACCCTAACCATTACCCAAAGCCTTACCCTAACCCGCCCCTTAATCCGAACTCATACGCTAATACTAACCCATACCCTAACACATACGCTCACCCTAAACCGTTGTCGTACCCTAACCTGTACCCTAAACCGTCCCCGTCTAATAAGCCTAACCCTAACCCTAACCCTAGCTTTTACCCGAAGCCTTACCCTAACCGGTCCCCTAATCCGAACCCGTATGCTAACACTAACCCATACCCTAACACGTACGCTCAACCTAAACATTTGTCGTGCCCTAACCTGTACCCTAAACCGTCCCCATCCCCTAACCCTAACCCTAACCCTAACGCTTACCCGAAGCCTTACCCTAACCCGTCCCCTAATCCTAAACTGTACGCTGACACTAACACGTACCCTAACACGTACGATCACCCTAAGTCGTTGTCGTAACCTAACCTGTACCCTAAACCGTCCCCGTCCCCGTCCCCTAACCATAACGCTAAGCCTAACCCTACCTGTACCCTAAACCCTCCCCATCCCCTAAGCCTAACCCTAAACCTAACCCTAACCCTAACACTTACGCGAAGCCTTACCCTAACCCATCACATAAACCGAACCCGTACGCTAACACTAACCCATACCCTAACACGTACGCTCACCCTAAACCGTTGTCGTACCCTTACCTGTACCCTAAACCGTCCCTGTCCCCTAACCCTAACAGTAAACCTAACCCTAACACTAACCCTTACCCGAAGCCTTTCCCTAACCCGTCCCCTAATCCTAACCCGTATGCTAACACTAACTTGTACCCTAAAACGTACGCTCACCCTAAACCATTGTTGTACCCTAACCTGTACCCTAAACCGTCCCCGTCCCCTAACCATAACCCTAACCCTAAACTTATCCCTAACCCTTACCCGACGCCTTACCTAATCCTAACCTGTTCGCTAACACTAACCCGTACCCTAATATGTACGCTCACCCTAAACAATTGTCGTACACTAAACTGTACCCTAAACCGTCCCCGTCCCCTAACCCTAACCCTAAACCTAACCCTAACCCTAAACCTTACCCGAAGCCTTACCCTAACGCATCCCCTACTCCTAACCCATACGCTAACACTAACCCATACACTAACACATACGCTCACCCTAAACCCTTGTTGTACCCTAACCTGTACCCTAAACTGTCCCCGTCCCGCTCCCCTAACCCTAACCCTAGCCCTAACCGTAACCCTTACCCGAAGCCTTACCCTAACCCGTCCCATAATCCTAAATCGTACACTAACCCTAACCCGTACTCTAACATGTACGCTCACCCTAAAGCGTTGTCGTACCCTAACCTGTACCCTAAACCGTATCCGTCCCCTAACCCTAACCCTAACCCTTACCCGAAGCCTTACCCTAACCCGTCCCCTAATCCTAACCCGTACGCTAACACTAACACGTACCCTAACACTTACGGTCACCCTGAACCATTGTCGTACCCTAAACTGTACCCTAAACCGTCCCCGTCCCTTAACCCTAACCCTAACCCTAACCCTAACCCTAACACTAACCCTAATCCTTACCCGAAGCCTTACCATAACCCGTCCCCTTATCCTAACCCGTACGCTAACACTAAACCGTAACCTAACACGTACGCTCACACTAAACCGTTGTTGTACCCTAACCTGTACCCTAAACCGTCCCTGGCCCCTAACCCTAACCCTAACACTAACCCGTACTCGAAGCCTAACACTAACCCGTCCCCTAATCCTAAGCCGTGCGCTAACAATAACCCATACCCCAACATGTACGCTCAACCTAAACCATTGTCGTACCCTAAACTGTCCCCATCCCCTAACCCTAACCCTAAACCTAACCCTAACACTTACCCGAGGCCTTACCCTAACCCGTCCCCTAATCCTAACCCGTATGCTAACACTAACCCGTACCATAACACGTACGCTCACCCTAAAACTTTGTTGTACCCTAACCTTTACCCTAAACCGTCCCCGTCCCCGCCCCCTAACCCTAACGCTAACCCTTACCCAAAGCCTTACCCTAACACGTCCCCTAATCCTAACCCGTACGCTAACACTAAACCGTACCCTAACACGTACGCTCACTCTAAACCGTTGTCGTACCCTAACCTGTACCCTAAACCGTCCCCGTCCCCTAACCCTAACCCTAAACCTAACCCTTACCCGAAGCCTTACCATAACCTGTCCCCTAATCCTAAACCGTACGCTGACACTAACACGTAGCCTAACACATACGCTCACCCTAAACCGTTTTCGTACACTAACCTGTACCCTAAACCGTGTCCGTCCCCTATACCTAACCCTAACCCTAACCCTAAACCTAACCCTTACCCGAAGCCTTACCCTTACCCGTCCCCTAATCCTAACCCGTACGCTAACAATAACACGTACCCTAAAACGTACGGTCACCCTGAACCATTGTCGTACCCTAAACTGTACCCTAAACCGTACCCGTCCCTTAACCCTAACCCTAACCCTAACCCTAACCCTAACCCTAATCCTTTCCTGAAGCCTTAACATAACCCGTCTCCTAAACCTAACCCGTACACTAACATTAAATTGTAACCTAACACGTACGCTCACACTAAACCGTTGTCGTACCCTAACCTGTACACTAAACCGTCCCTGTCCCCTAACCCTAACCGTAACCCTAACCCTATCACTAACCCTTACCCGAAGCCTAACACTAACCCGTCCCCTAATCCTAAGCCGTGCGCTAACAGTAACCCATACCCCAACATGTACGCTCAACCTAAACCGTTGTCGTACCCTAAACTGTCCCCATCCCCTAACCCTAACCCTAACCCTAACCCCAACCCTAACACTTACCCAAAGCCTTACCCTAACCCGTCCCCTAATGCTAACCCGTACGCTAACACTAAACCGTACCCTAACACGTACGCTCACCCTAAACCGTAGTTGTACCCTTACCTGTACCCTAAACCATCCCCGTCCCCTAACCCTAACCCTAAACCTTACCTGAAGCCTTAACCTAACCCGTCCCCTAATCCTAACCCGTACGCTAACACTAAACAGTAACCTAACACGTACGCTCACCCTAAACCGTGGACGTACCCTAACCTGTACCTTAAACCGTCCCCATCCCCTAACCCTAACCCGAACCCTAACACTAACCCTTACCCGAATACTTAACCTAACCTGTCCCCTACTCCTAACCCGTACGCTAACACTAACCCGTACCCTAACACGTACGCTCACCCTAAACCACTGTCATACCCTAACCTGTACCCTAAACCGTCCCCGTCCCCGTCCCCTAACCCTAACCCTAACTCTTACCTGAAGCCTTACACTAACCCGTACCCTAATCCTAACCCGTACGCTATCACTAAACCTTACCCTGAGACGTACGCTCACCCTAAAAGGTTGTCGTACTCTAACCTGTACCCTACACCGTCCCCTAACCCTAACCCTAACCCTTACTCGAAGCCTTACCCTAACCCGTCCCCTAATCCTAAACCGTACGCTAACACTAACCCGTGCCCTAACACATACGCTCACCCTAAAGCGTTGACGTACCCTAACCTGTACCCTAAACCGTCCCCGTCCCCGTCCCCTAACCCTAACCCTAACCGTAACACTTACCCGAAGCCTTACCCTAACACGTACCCTAATCCTAACCCGTATGCTAACACTAACCCGTACCCTAACACGTACGCTCACCCTAAACCATTGTCCTACCCTAACCTATACCCTAAACCCTCCCCGTCCCCGTCCCCTAACCCTAACCCTAACCCTAACCCTAACCATTCCCCGAAGCCTTACCCTAACCGTCCCCTAATCCTAAACCGTACGCTCACACTAACCCGTGCCCTAACACGTACGCTCAACCTGAACTGTTGTCGTACCCTAACATGTACCCTAAACCGTCCCCGTCCCCTAAACCTAACCCTAACCTCACCCTAATCCTATCCCTTACCCAAAGCCTTACCCTAACACGTCCCCTAATCCTAACCCGTACACTAACACTAACCCGTGCCCTAAAACATACGCTCAACCTAAACCGTTGTCGTACCCTAACCTGTACCCTAAACCGTCCCCGTGGCCTAACCCTAACCCTAACCCTAACCCTAACCCTAAACCTTACCCGAAGCCTTACACTAAACCGTCCCCTAATCCTAAACCGTACGCTGACACTAACACGTAGCCTAACACGTACGCTCACCCTAAACCGTTGTCGTACTCTAACCTGTACCCTAAACCGTGTCCGTCCCCTAAACCTAACCCTAACCCTAACCCTAAATCTAACCCTTACCCGAAGCCTTACCCTAACCCGTCCCCTAATCCTAACCCGTACGCTAACAATAACACATACCCTAAAACGTACGGTCACCCTGAACCATTGTCGTACCCTAAACTGTACCCTAAACCTTCCCCATCCCTTAACCCTAACCCTAACCCTAACACTAACCCTAACCCTAATCCTTTCCCGAAGCCTTAACATAACCCGTCCCCTAATCCTAACCCGTACGCAAATATTAAATCGTAACCTAACACGTACGCTCACACTAAACCGTTGTCGTACCCTAACCTGTACCCTAAACCGTCCCCGTCCCCGTCCCCTAACCCTAACCCTAACCCTTACCCGAAGCCTTATCCTAACCCGTACCCTAATCATAACCTGTAGGCTAACACTAACCCGTACCCTAAAACGCACACTCACCCTAAACCGTTTTCGTACACTAACCTGTAGCCTAAACCGTCCCCGTCCACTGAAGCTAACCCTAACCCTAACCCTAACCCTTACCCGAAGCCTTACCCTAACACTTCCCCTAATCCTAACCCGTACGCTAACACTAACCCGTACCCTAACACGTACGCTCACACTAAACTGTGGTCGTAACCTAACCTGTACCCTAAACCGACCCATCCCCTAACCCTAACCCTAAACCTAACCCTAATCCTAACCCTTACCCGAAGCCTTACCCTAACCCGTCCCATAATCATACCCCGTTCGCTAACACTCACCCGTGCCCTAACACGTAGGCTCACCATAAATCATTGTCGTACCCTAACCTGTACCCTAAACCATCCCCATCCCCGTCCCCGTCCCCTAACCCTAACCTTAACACTTACCCGAAGCCTTACCCTAACCTGTCCCCTAATCCTAACCCTTACGCTAACACTAACACTTGTCCTAACATGTACACTCACCCTAAACCGTTGTCGTACCCTAACCTGTACCCTAAACCGTCCCCGTCCCCTAACCCTAACCCTAACCCTAACCCTTACCCGAAGCCTTACCATAACCTGTCCCCTAATCCTAAACTATATGCTAACACTAAGCCGTACCCTAACACGTATGCTCACCCTAAACCATTGTCGTACCCTAACCTGTACCCTAAACCATCCCCGTGCCCTAACCCTAACCCTATCCCTAACCCTAACCCTAAGCGTAACCCTTACTCGAAGCCTTCCCATAACCCGTCCCCTAATGCTAACCCGTACGTTAACACTAACCCGTAACCTAACACGTACGCTCACCCTAAACCGTTGTCGTACCCTAACCTGTACCCTAAACCGTCCCTGTCCCCTAACCCTAACAGTAAACCTAACCCTAACACTAACCCTTACCCGAAGTCTATCCCTAACCCGTCCCCTAATCCTAACCCGTACGCTAACACTAACTTGTACCCTAAAACGTATGCTCACCCTAAACCGTTGTTGTACCCTAACCTGTACCCTAAACCGTCCCCGTCCCCTAACCATAACCCTAACCCTAAACTTATCCCTAAACCTTACCCGACGCCTTACCCTAATCCTAACCTGTACGCTAACACTAACCCGTACCCTAACATGTACGCTCACCCTAAACAGTTGTCGTACACTAAACTGTACCCTAAACCGTCCCCTAACCCTAACTCTAAACCTTACCCGAAGCCTTACCCTAACGCATCCCCTACTCCTAACCCATACGCTAACACTAACCCATACACTAACACATACGCTCACCCTAAACCCTTGTTGTACCCTAACCTGTACCCTAAACTGTCCCCGTCCCGCTTCCCTAACTCTAACCCGAGCCCGAACCGTAACCCTTACCCGAAGCCTTACACTAACCTGTCCCCTAATCCTAAATCGTACGCTAACTCTAACCCGTACTCTAACATGTACACTCACCCTAAAGCGTTGTCGTACCCTAACCTGTACCCTAAACCGTATCCGTCCCCTAACCCTAACCCTAACCCTTACCCGAAGCCTTACCCTATCCCGTCCCCTAATACTAACCCGTACGCTAACACTAACCCGTACCCTAACACGTACGCTCACCCTAAACGGTTGTCGTACCCTAACCTGTACCCTAAACCCTCCCCATCCCCTAACCCTAACCCTAAACCTAACCCTAACCCTAACCCTTACGCAAAGCCTTACCCTAACCCATCACATAAACCGAACCCGTACGCTAACACTAACCCATACCCTACCACGTACGCTCACCCTAAACCGTTGTTGTACCCTAACCTGTACCCTAAACCCTCCACATCCCCTAACCCTAACCCTAAACCTAACCCTAACCCTAACCCTTACCCGAAGCTTACACTAACCCGTACCCTAATTCTAACCCGTTCGCTAACACTAACCCATACCGTACCACGTACGCTCACCCTAAACCGTTTTTGTACCCTAACCTGTACCGTAAACTGTTCCTGTGCCCTAACCCTAACCCTAACCCTAACCCAAACCCTAACCCTTACCCGAAGCCTTACCTTAACCCGTCCCAGAATCCTAACCCGTACGCTAACACTAACCTCTGCCCTAACTCGTACGCTCAACCTAAACCATTGTCGTACCCTAACCTGTACCCTAAACCGTCCCCTAACCCTAACCCTAAACCTTACCCGAAGCCTTACCCTATCCCGTCCTCTAATCCTAACATGTACGCTAACAGTAAACTGTGCCCTAACATGTACGCTCACCCTAAACCGTTGTCCTACCCTAACCTGTACCCTAAACCATCCCAATCCCCGTCCCCTAACCCTAACCCTAACCCTAACCCTTACCCTTACCCGAAGCCTTACCTTAACCCATCCCCTAATCCTAATCCGTACACTAACACTAACCCGTAACCTAACACGTACGCTCACCCTAAACCGTTGTCATACCCTAACATGTACCCTAAACCGTCCCCATACCCTAGCCCTAACCCTAACCCTAACCCTAACACTTACCCGAAACCTTACCCTAACTCGTCCCCTAATCCTAAGCCGTAGCCTAAAACTAACCCTTACCCTAACACGTACGCTCACACTAAACTGTGGTCGTAACCTAACCTGTACCCTAAACCGCCCCATCCCTTAACCCTAACCCTAAACCTAACCCTAATCCTAACCCTTACCCGAAGCCTTACCCTAACCCGTCCCATAATCATACCCCGTACGCTAACACTAACCCGTGCCCTGACACGTAGGCTCACCATAAATCATTGTCGTACCCTAACCTGTACCCTAAACCATCCCCATCCCCGTCCCCGTCCCCTAACCCTAACCCTAACACTTACCCGAAGCCTTACCCTAACCTGTCCCCTAATCCTAACCCTTACGCTAACACTAAACCTTGTCCTAACATGTACACTCACCCTAAACCGTTGTCTTACCCTAACCTGTACCCTAAACCGTCCCTGTAACCTAACCCTAACACTAACACTAACCCTAAACCGAACCCTTACCCGAAGCCTTCCCCTAACCCGTCCCCTAATCCTAAACCGTACGCTAACACTAACCCGTACCCTAACACGTACGCTCACCCTAAACCGCTGTCGTACCCTAAACTGCACCCTAAACCGTCCCCGTCCCCTAACCCTAACCCTAACCCTTACTCGAAGCCTTACCCTAACCCGTCCCCTAATCCTAAACCGTACGCTAACACTAACCCGTGCCCTAACACATACGCTCACCCTAAAGCGTTGACGTACCCTAACCTGTACCCTAAACCGTCCCCGTCCCCGTCCCCTAACCCTAACCCTAACCGTAACACTTACCCGAAGCCTTACCCTAACACGTACCCTAATCCTAACCCGTATGCTAACACTAACCCGTACCCTAACACGTACGCTCACCCTAAACCATTGTCCTACCCTAACCTATACCCTAAACCCTCCCCGTCCCCGTCCCCTAACCCTAACCCTAACCCTAACCCTAACCATTCCCCGAAGCCTTACCCTAACCGTCCCCTAATCCTAAACCGTACGCTCACACTAACCCGTGCCCTAACACGTACGCTCAACCTGAACTGTTGTCGTACCCTAACATGTACCCTAAACCGTCCCCGTCCCCTAAACCTAACCCTAACCTCACCCTAATCCTATCCCTTACCCAAAGCCTTACCCTAACACGTCCCCTAATCCTAACCCGTACACTAACACTAACCCGTGCCCTAAAACATACGCTCAACCTAAACCGTTGTCGTACCCTAACCTGTACCCTAAACCGTCCCCGTGGCCTAACCCTAACCCTAACCCTAACCCTAACCCTAAACCTTACCCGAAGCCTTACACTAAACCGTCCCCTAATCCTAAACCGTACGCTGACACTAACACGTAGCCTAACACGTACGCTCACCCTAAACCGTTGTCGTACTCTAACCTGTACCCTAAACCGTGTCCGTCCCCTAAACCTAACCCTAACCCTAACCCTAAATCTAACCCTTACCCGAAGCCTTACCCTAACCCGTCCCCTAATCCTAACCCGTACGCTAACAATAACACATACCCTAAAACGTACGGTCACCCTGAACCATTGTCGTACCCTAAACTGTACCCTAAACCTTCCCCATCCCTTAACCCTAACCCTAACCCTAACACTAACCCTAACCCTAATCCTTTCCCGAAGCCTTAACATAACCCGTCCCCTAATCCTAACCCGTACGCAAATATTAAATCGTAACCTAACACGTACGCTCACACTAAACCGTTGTCGTACCCTAACCTGTACCCTAAACCGTCCCCGTCCCCGTCCCCTAACCCTAACCCTAACCCTTACCCGAAGCCTTATCCTAACCCGTACCCTAATCATAACCTGTAGGCTAACACTAACCCGTACCCTAAAACGCACACTCACCCTAAACCGTTTTCGTACACTAACCTGTAGCCTAAACCGTCCCCGTCCACTGAAGCTAACCCTAACCCTAACCCTAACCCTTACCCGAAGCCTTACCCTAACACTTCCCCTAATCCTAACCCGTACGCTAACACTAACCCGTACCCTAACACGTACGCTCACACTAAACTGTGGTCGTAACCTAACCTGTACCCTAAACCGACCCATCCCCTAACCCTAACCCTAAACCTAACCCTAATCCTAACCCTTACCCGAAGCCTTACCCTAACACGTCCCATAATCATACCCCGTTCGCTAACACTCACCCGTGCCCTAACACGTAGGCTCACCATAAATCATTGTCGTACCCTAACCTGTACCCTAAACCATCCCCATCCCCGTCCCCGTCCCCTAACCCTAACCTTAACACTTACCCGAAGCCTTACCCTAACCTGTCCCCTAATCCTAACCCTTACGCTAACACTAACACTTGTCCTAACATGTACACTCACCCTAAACCGTTGTCGTACCCTAACCTGTACCCTAAACCGTCCCCGTCCCCTAACCCTAACCCTAACCCTAACCCTTACCCGAAGCCTTACCATAACCTGTCCCCTAATCCTAAACTATATGCTAACACTAAGCCGTACCCTAACACGTATGCTCACCCTAAACCATTGTCGTACCCTAACCTGTACCCTAAACCATCCCCGTGCCCTAACCCTAACCCTATCCCTAACCCTAACCCTAAGCGTAACCCTTACTCGAAGCCTTCCCATAACCCGTCCCCTAATGCTAACCCGTACGTTAACACTAACCCGTAACCTAACACGTACGCTCACCCTAAACCGTTGTCGTACCCTAACCTGTACCCTAAACCGTCCCTGTCCCCTAACCCTAACAGTAAACCTAACCCTAACACTAACCCTTACCCGAAGTCTATCCCTAACCCGTCCCCTAATCCTAACCCGTACGCTAACACTAACTTGTACCCTAAAACGTATGCTCACCCTAAACCGTTGTTGTACCCTAACCTGTACCCTAAACCGTCCCCGTCCCCTAACCATAACCCTAACCCTAAGCTTATCCCTAAACCTTACCCGATGCCTTACCCTAATCCTAACCTGTACGCTAACACTAACCCGTACCCTAACATGTACGCTCACCCTAAACAGTTGTCGTACACTAAACTGTACCCTAAACCGTCCCCTAACCCTAACTCTAAACCTTACCCGAAGCCTTACCCTAACGCATCCCCTACTCCTAACCCATACGCTAACACTAACCCATACACTAACACATACGCTCACCCTAAACCCTTGTTGTACCCTAACCTGTACCCTAAACTGTCCCCGTCCCGCTTCCCTAACTCTAACCCGAGCCCGAACCGTAACCCTTACCCGAAGCCTTACACTAACCTGTCCCCTAATCCTAAATCGTACGCTAACTCTAACCCGTACTCTAACATGTACACTCACCCTAAAGCGTTGTCGTACCCTAACCTGTACCCTAAACCGTATCCGTCCCCTAACCCTAACCCTTACCCGAAGCCTTACCCTATCCCGTCCCCTAATACTAACCCGTACGCTAACACTAACCCGTACCCTAACACGTACGCTCACCCTAAACGGTTGTCGTACCCTAACCTGTACCCTAAACCCTCCCCATCCCCTAACCCTAACCCTAAACCTAACCCTAACCCTAACCCTTACGCAAAGCCTTACCCTAACCCATCACATAAACCGAACCCGTACGCTAACACTAACCCATACCCTACCACGTACGCTCACCCTAAACCGTTGTTGTACCCTAACCTGTACCCTAAACCCTCCACATCCCCTAACCCTAACCCTAAACCTAACCCTAACCCTAACCCTTACCCGAAGCTTACACTAACCCGTACCCTAATTCTAACCCGTTCGCTAACACTAACCCATACCGTACCACGTACGCTCACCCTAAACCGTTTTTGTACCCTAACCTGTACCGTAAACTGTTCCTGTGCCCTAACCCTAACCCTAACCCTAACCCAAACCCTAACCCTTACCCGAAGCCTTACCTTAACCCGTCCCAGAATCCTAACCCGTACGCTAACACTAACCTCTGCCCTAACTCGTACGCTCAACCTAAACCATTGTCGTACCCTAACCTGTACCCTAAACCGTCCCCTAACCCTAACCCTAAACCTTACCCGAAGCCTTACCCTATCCCGTCCTCTAATCCTAACATGTACGCTAACAGTAAACTGTGCCCTAACATGTACGCTCACCCTAAACCGTTGTCCTACCCTAACCTGTACCCTAAACCATCCCAATCCCCGTCCCCTAACCCTAACCCTAACCCTTACCCTTACCCGAAGCCTTACCTTAACCCATCCCCTAATCCTAATCCGTACACTAACACTAACCCGTAACCTAACACGTACGCTCACCCTAAACCGTTGTCATACCCTAACATGTACCCTAAACCGTCCCCATACCCTAGCCCTAACCCTAACCCTAACCCTAACACTTACCCGAAACCTTACCCTAACTCGTCCCCTAATCCTAAGCCGTAGCCTAAAACTAACCCTTACCCTAACACGTACGCTCACACTAAACTGTGGTCGTAACCTAACCTGTACCCTAAACCGCCCCATCCCTTAACCCTAACCCTAAACCTAACCCTAATCCTAACCCTTACCCGAAGCCTTACCCTAACCCGTCCCATAATCATACCCCGTACGCTAACACTAACCCGTGCCCTGACACGTAGGCTCACCATAAATCATTGTCGTACCCTAACCTGTACCCTAAACCATCCCCATCCCCGTCCCCGTCCCCTAACCCTAACCCTAACACTTACCCGAAGCCTTACCCTAACCTGTCCCCTAATCCTAACCCTTACGCTAACACTAAACCTTGTCCTAACATGTACACTCACCCTAAACCGTTGTCTTACCCTAACCTGTACCCTAAACCGTCCCTGTAACCTAACCCTAACACTAACACTAACCCTAAACCGAACCCTTACCCGAAGCCTTCCCCTAACCCGTCCCCTAATCCTAAACCGTACGCTAACACTAACCCGTACCCTAACACGTACGCTCACCCTAAACCGCTGTCGTACCCTAAACTGCACCCTAAACCGTCCCCGTCCCCTAACCCTAACCCTAACTCATCCCCTAATCCTAACCCGTACGCTAACTCTAAGCCATACCCTAACACCTACGCTCATCCTAAACCGTTCTCGTACACTAACCTGTAACCTAAACCATCCCCGTCGCCTAACCCTAAACCTAACCCTTACCCGAAGCCTTACCTTAACCCGTCCTCTAATCCTAACCCGTACGCTAACTCTAAGCCGTACCCTAACACGTACGCTCACCCTAAACCGTTGACATATACTAACCTGTACACTAAACCGTCCCTGTCCCCTAACCCTAACCCTAACCCTAACCCTAACCATTACCCAAAGCATTACCCTAACCCGTCCCTTAATCCTAACTCATACGCTAACACTAACCCATACCATAACACGTACGCTCACCCTAAACCGTTGTCGTACCCTAACATGTACCCTAAACCGTCCCCGTCTAATAACCCTAACCCTAACCCTAACCCTAACCCTAACCCTAGCTTTTACCCGAAGCCTTACCCTAACCGGTCCCCTAATCCGAACCCGTATGCTAACACTAACCCGTACCCTAACACGTACGCTCAACCTAAACTTTTGTCGTGCCCTAACCTGTACCCTAAACCGTCCCCATCCCCTAACCCTAACCCTAACCCTAACCCTAACCCTTACCCGAAGCCTTACCCTAACCCGTCCCCTAATCCTAAACTGTACGCTGACACTAACACGTACCCTAACACGTACGATCACCCTAAACCGTTGTCGTAACCTAACCTGTACCCTAAACCGTCCCCGTCCCCGTCCCCTAACCATAACGCTAAGCCTAACCCTGAAGCTTACCCGAAGCCTTACCCTAACCCGTCCCCAATCCTAACCCGTACTGTAACACTAACCCGTACCCTAACACGTACACTCACCCTAAACCGTTGTCGTACCCTAACCTGTACCCTGAACCGTGTCCGTCCCCTAAACCTAACACTAAACCTAAACCTAACCCTAACCCTTACCCGAAGCCTTACCCTAACCCGTCCCCTAAACATAACCCGTACGAAAACACTAACACGTACCCTAACACGTACGGTCACCCTGAACCGTTGTCGTACACTAAACTGTACCCTAAACCGTCCCCGTCCCTTAACCCTAACCCTAACCCTAACCAAAACCCTAATCCTTACCCGAAGCCTTACCATAACACGTCCCCTAATCCTAACCCATACATTAACACTAAACCGTAACCTAACACGTACGCTCAACCTAAACCGTTGTCGTACACTAACCTGTACCCTAAACCGTCCCTGTCCCCTACCCCTAACCATAACCCTAACCCTAACACTAACCCTTACCCGAAGCCTTACTCTAACCCGTACCCTAATCCTAACCCGTACGCTAACACTAACCCGTACACTAACACGTACGCTCACCGTAAACCGTTGTCGTACCCTAACTTGTAACCTAAACCGTCCCCGTCCCCTAACCCTAACCCTAACCCTAACCCTAGCTTTTACCCGAAGCCTTACACTAACCGGTCCCCTAACCCTAACCCGTACGCTAACACTAACCAGTACCCTAACATGTACGCTCACGCTTAACCATTGTCGTACCCTAACCTATACCCTAAACCGTCCCCGTCCCCTAACCTAACCCTAACCCTAACCCTTACGTGAAGCCTTACCCTAACCTGTCCCCTAATCCTAAACCGTACGCTGACACTAACGCGTACCCTAACACGGACGCTCACCCTAAACCGTTGTCGTACACTAACCTGTACCCTAAACCGTCCGCATCCCCTAACCCTAACCGTAACCCTAACCCTAACACTAACACTTACCGAAGCCTTACCCTAACTCGTCACCTAATCCTACCCCGTATGCTAACACTAACCCGTACCCTAATTCATACGCTCACCCTAAAACGTTGTCGTACACAAACCTGTACCCTAAACCGTCCCCGTCCCCTAACCCTCACCCTAACCCTAACCCTTACCTGAAGTATTACCCAACCCGTCCCCTAATCCTAACCCGTACGCTAACAAGAACCCGTACCCTAACACGTACGCTCACCCTAAAATGTTGTCGTACCCTAACCTGTACCCTAAACCTCCCCGTCCCCTAACCCTAACCCTTACGCGAAGACTTAACCTAACCCGTCCCCTAATCCTAACCCGTACGCTAACACTAACACGTACCCTAATACGTACGCTCACCATAAACCGTTGTCGTACACTAAACTGTACCCTAAACCGTCCCCGTCCCCTTACCCTAACCTTAACCCTAACCCTACCCGTAGCCTTACCCTAACCCGTCCCCTAAACCTAACCCGTACGCTAACACTAACCCGTACCCTAACACGTACGCTCACCCTAAACCGTTGTCGTACCCTAACCTATACCCTAAACCGTCTCCGTCCCCTAACCTTAACCCTTACCCGAACCCTTACCCTAACCCGTCCCCTCATCGTAACCGGTACAATAACACTAACCTGTACCCTAACCCGTACGCTCACCCTAAACCGTTGTCATACCCTAACCTGTACCCTAAACCTTCCCCGTCCCCTAACCCTAACCCTAACCCTAAACTTAACCCTAACAGATATCTGAAGCCTTACCCTAACCCGTACCCTAATCCTAACCCGTACGCTAACACTAACCCATACCCTAACACATACGCTCACCCTAAACCATAGTCGTACCCTAACCTGTACCCTAAACCGTCCCCGTCCCCTAACCCTAACCCTAACCCTAACCCTTACCCGAAGACTTAACCTAACCCGTCCACTAATCCTTTACCGTACGCAAACACTAACCCGTACACTAACACGTACGCTCCCCTGAAAAGGTTGTCGTACCCTAAACTTTACCCTAAACCGTCCCCCTACCCTAACACTAACCCTAAACCTAACCCGAAACCTTACCCTAACCCGTCCCCTAATCATTACCCGTACGGTATCACTAACCCATACCCTAACCCGTACTATCACCCTAAACCGTTGTCGTACCCTAACCTGTACCCTAAACCGTCCCCGTCCCGTAACCCTAACCCTAACACTTACCCGAGGCCTTACACTAACCCGTACCCTAATCCTAACCCGTACGCTAACACTAACCCGTACCCTAAAACATACGCTCAAACAAAAGCGTTGTCGTACCCTAACCTGAACCCTAAACCATCCCCGTCCCCGTCACCTAACACTAACCCTTACCCGAAGCCTTACCCGAACCCGTCCCCTAGTCCTAACCCGTGCACTAACACTAACCAATACCCTAACATGTACGCTCACCCAAAACGGTTGTCGTACCCTAACCTGTACCCTAAACCGTCCCCGTCCCCTAACCCTAAGCCTAACCCTTTCCCGAAGCCTTACACTAACCCGTCCCCTAATCCTAAGCCGTACGCTAACACTAACCTGTACCCTAACACATACGCTCACCCTAAACCGTTGTCGTACCCTAACCTGTACCCTAAACCGTCCCCATCCCCTAACCGTAACCCTATCCCTAACCCTATCCCTTACCCGAAGCCTTACCCTAACCCGTCCCCTAATCCTACCCCGTACGCTAACACTAACCCGTACCCTAATTCGTACGCTCAACCTAAACCGTTGTCGTACCCTAACCTGTACCCTAAACCGTCCCCCTCCCCTAACCCTAACCCTAACCCTAACCCTTATCCGAAGTCTTACCCTAACCTGTCCCCTAATCCTAACCCGTACTCTAACACTAACACGTACCCTAACACGTACGCGCAGCCTAAAATGTTGTCGTACCTAACCTGTACCCTAAACTGTCCCCGTCCCCTAACCATAATCCTAACCCTAACCCTTACCCGAAGACTTAACCTAACCCGTCCACTAATCCTAACACGTACGCAAACACTAACCCGTACACTAACACGTACGCTCACCTTATACCGTTGTCGTACCCTAACGTTTACCCTAAACCGTCCCCGTCCCCTAACCCTAACCCTAAACCTAAACCAAAGCCTTACACTAACCCGTCCCCTAATCCTAACACATACGCTAACACTAACCCATACCCTAACATGTACGCTCACCCTAAACCTTTGTCGTACCCTAACATGTACCCTAAACCGTCCCCGTCCCCTAACCCTAACCCTAACCCTAACACTTACCCGAAGCCTTACACTAACCCGTACCCTAATCCTAACCCGTACGCTAACACTAAAACATACCCTAACACATACGCTCACACAAAAGCATTGTCGTACCCTAACCTGTACCCTAAACCGTCCCCGTCCCCTAACCCTAACTCTAACCCGAAGCCTTACCCTAACCCGTCCCCTAATCCTAACCCATAGGCTAATACTAACCCGTACCCTAACACGTACGCTCACCCTAAACCGTTGTCGCACCCTATCCTGTACCCTAAACCGTCCCTGTCCCCTAACCCTAACCCTAACACTAACCCTTACCCGAAGCCTTACCCTAAACCGTACCATAATCCTAACCCATACGCTAACACTAGCACGTACCCTAACACATACTCTCACCCTAAAATATTGTAGTACCCTAACCTGTACCCTAAACCGTCCCCGTCACCTAACCCTAACCCTAATCCTAACACTTACCAGAAGCCTTACACTAACCCGTCCCCTAATCCTAACCCGTACGCTAACACTAACCCATACCCTAACCCGTACGCTCACTCTAAACCTTTGTCGTATCCTAAACTGTACCCTAAACCTTCCCCGTCCCCTAACCCTAACCGTAACCCTTACCCTAACACTTACCTGAAGCCTTACACTAACCCGTCACCTAATCCTAACACGTACGCTAACACTAAACCGTACCCTAACACGTATGCTCACCCTAAACTGTTGTCGTACCCTAACCTGTACCCTAAACCATCCCCGTCCCCTAACCCTAACCCTATCCCTAAAACTAACCCTTACCCGAAGCCTTACCCTAACCCGTCCCCTAATCATAATGCGTACGCTAACACTAACCCGTACCCTAAGACCTACGCTCACCCTAAAACTTTGCCGTACCCTATCCTGTACCCTAAACCGTCCCCGTCCCCTAACCCTAACCCTAAACCTATCCCTAACCCTTACCCGACACCTTACACTAACCCGTCCCCTAATCCTAACCCGTACGCCAACACTAACCCGTACCCTAACACGTACGCTCACCCTAAACCGTTGTCGTACCCTAAACTGTACTCTAAACTGTCCACGTCCCCTAACCCTAACCCTAACCCTAACCCGAAGCCTTACCCTAACCCGTCCCCTAATCCTAACCCATACACTAACACTAACCCGTACCCTATCACGTACGCTCACCCTAAACCGTTGTCATACCATAACCTGTACCCTAAACCGTTCCCGTCCCCTAACCCTAACCCTAACCCTTACCCAAAGACTTACACTAACCCGTCCTCTAATCCTAACCTGTACGCTAACGCTAATCCGTACCCCAACACGTACGCTTACCCTAAACAGTTGTCATACCCTAACCCATACCCGAAGCCTTACCCTAACCCGTCCCCTAATCCTAACCCGTACGCTAACACTAACCCTTACCCTAACACGTACGCTCAACCTAAACCGTTGTTGTACCCTAAAGTGTACCCGAAACCATGCCCATCCCTTAACCCTAACCCTAACCCTAACCCTTACCCGAAACCTTACCTTAACCCGTCCCCTAATCCTAATGCGTACGCTAACACTAACACGAACCCTAACATGTATGCTCACCCTACACCCTTGTCGTTTCCTAACCTGTCCCCTACACCATCCCTGTCCCCTAACGCTAAGCCTAACACTTACTCGAAGCCTTACGCTAACCCATTACCTAATCCTAAACCGTATGCTAACACTAACTCGTACCCTAACACGTACGCTCTCCATAAACCGTTGTCGTACCCTAAACTGTACCCTAAACTGTCCCCGTCCCCTAAACCTAACCCTAACCCTAACACTTACCCGAAGCCTTACCCTAACCCCTCCCCTAATCCTAAGTCATACGCTAACACTAACGTGTACCCTAACACGTACGCACACCCTAAACCGTTGTCGTACCCTAACCTGTACCCTAAAACGTCCCCATCCCCTAACCCTAACCCTAAACCTAAACCTAACCCTTACCCGAAGCCTTACCCTAACCCGTCCCCTAATCCTGACACGTACGCTAACACTAAAATATACCCTAACACCTACGCTCACCCTAAACCGTTGTCGTACCCTAACCTGTACCCTAAATGGTCCCCGTCACCTAACCCTAAACCTAACGCTAACCCTAACACTTACCCGTAGCCTTAAACTAACCCGTCCCCTAATACTAACCCGTACGCTAACACTAACCCATACTCTAACATGTACGCTCACCCTAAACCGTTGTCGTAATCTAACCTGTACCCTAAACTGTCCCCGTCCCCTAACACTAACCCTAACCCTAACACTTACCCTTACCCGAAGTCTTACCCTAACCCGTCCCGTAATCCTAACCCGAACGCTAACACTAAACCGTACCCTAACATGTATGCTCACCCTAAACCGTTGTCGTACCCTAACCTGTACTCTAAACCGTCCCCGTCCCCTAACCCTAACCCTAAAACTTACCTGAAGCCTTACCCTAACACGTCCCCTAATCCCAACCTGTACACTAACACTAACCCGTACCCTAACCCGTACGCTCACCCTAAACCATTGTCGTACCCTTACCTGTACCGTAAACCTTCCCCATCCCCTAACCCTAACCCTAACCCTTACCTGAAGCCTTACCCTAACCCGTCCCCTAAAACTAACCCGTATGCTAACACTAAACCATACCCTAACACGTACGCTCACCCTAAAACGTTGTCGTACCCTAACCTGTACCCTAAACCGTCCCCGTCCCCTAACCGTAACCCTAAACCTAACCCTAACCCTTACCCGAAGACTTAACCTAACCCGTCCACTAATCCTAACCCGTATGCAAACACAAACCCGTACACTAACACGTACGCTCACTTTAAACCGTTGTCGTACCCTAACCTATACCCTAAACCGTTCCTGTCCCCTAACCCTAATCCTAAACCTAACCCGAAGCCTTACCCTAACCCGTCCCCTAATCCTAACCCGTACGCTATCACTAACCCATACCCTAACACGTATGCTCACCCTAAACCGTTGTCGTCCCAGTCCCCGTCCCCTAACACTAACCCTAACCCTAACCCTAACCCTAACCCTTACCCGAAGACTTACCCTAACCCGTCCGCTAATCCGAACCCATATACTATCACTAACACGTACCCTAACACCTACGCTCACCCTAAACCGGTGTCATACCCTAACCTGTACCCTAAACCGTCCCCGTCCCCTAACTTTAACCCTAACCCTATCCCTTTCCCGAAGCCTTACCGTAACCCGTCCCCTAATCCTAAGCCGTACGCTAACACTAACCTGTACCATAACACATACGCTCAACCTAAACTGTTGTCGTACCCTAAACTGTACCCTAAACCGTCCCCATCCCCTAACACTAACCCTAACCCTAACCCTAACACTAACCCTTACCCGAAGCCTTACCCTAACCCGTCCCCTTATCCTAACCCGTACGCTAACACTAACCGGTACCCTAACACGTACGCTCACCCTAAACCATTGTCGTACCCTAACCTGTACCCTAAACGGTCCCCTAACCCTAACCATAACCCTAACACTTACCTGAAGCCTTACCGTAAACTTTCCCCTAATACTAACCCGAATGTTAACACTAACCCGAACCCTAACACGTACGCTCAGCCTAAACAGTTGTCGTACACTAGCCTGTACCCTAAACACTCCCAGTTCCCTAACACTAACCCTAACCCTAACCCTAACACTAACCCTTCCCGAAGCCTTACCCTAAACCATCCCCTAATCCTAACCCGTACGCTAACACTAACCCTTACCCTAACACGTACGCTCACCCTAAACCGTTTTCGTACCCTAAACAGTACCCTAAATCATCCCCGTCCCCGTCCCCGTCCCCTAACCCTAACCCTAACCCTAATACTTACCCGAAGCCTTACCCTAACCCGTCCCCTAATGCTAACCCGTAAGCTAACACTAACACATACCCTAACATGTACGCTCAACCTAAACCATTGTCGCACCCTAACCTGTACCCTAAACCGTCCCCGTCCCCGTCCCCTAACCCTAACCCTAATACTAACACTTACCCGAAGCCTTAACCTAACCTGTCCCCTAATCCTAACGCGTACGCTAACACTAACGTGTACCCTAACACGTACGCTCACCCTAAACCGTTGTCGTACCCTAACATATACCCTAAACCGTCCCCGTCCCCTAACACTAACCCTAACCCTAACCCTTACCCGAAGCCTTAACCTAACCTGTCCCTAAATCCTAACACGTACGCTAACACTAAACCGTACCCTAACACGTACGCTCACCCTAAACCTTTGTCGTACCCTAACCTGTACGCTAAACGGTCCCCGTCCCCTAACCCTAAACCTAAACCTAACCCTAATCCTTACCCGTAGCCTTACCCTAACCCGTGCCCTAATCCTAACCCGTACGCTAACACTAACGCGTACCCTAACACGTACGCTCAACCTAAACCGTTGTCATACTCTAACCTGTACCCTAAACCATCCCCGTCCCTGTCCCCAAACCCTAACCCTAACCCTAAAACTTACCCGAAGCCTTACCCTAACTCGTCCCTTAATCCTAACCCGCATACTAACACTAACCCGTACCTCAACACGTACGCTCACCATAAACCGTTGTCGTACACTAACCTGTACCCTAAACCGTCCCCGTCCCCTAACCCTAACCCTAACCCTAACACTTACCTGAAGCCTTACCGTAAACTGTCCCCTAATCCTAACCCGTATGCTCACACTAATCCGTAACCTAACACGTACGCTCACCCTAAACCGTTGTCGTACACTAGCCTGTACCCTAAACGGTCCCCGTTCCCTAACCCTAACCGTAACCCTAACCCTAACCCTTACCCGAAACCTTACCCTAAACCGTCCCCTAATCCTAAACCGTACGCAAACACTAAGCCGTACCCTAACACGTATGTTCACCCTAAACCGTTGTCGTACCCTAACCTGTACCCTAAACCATCCCCGTTCCCGTCCCCTAAACCTAACCCTAACACTAACCCTAACCCTTATCCGAAGCCTTACCCTAACGCGTCCACTAACCCTAACCCGTACGCTAACACCAACTCGTACCCTAACATGTACGCTCACCCTAAACGGTTGTCGTACCCTAACCTGTACCCTAAACCGTCCCCGTCTAATAAGCCTAACCCTAACCCTAACACTAACACTAACCCTAGCTTTTACCCGAAGCCTTACCCTAAGCGGTCCCCTAATCCGAACCCGTATGCTAACACTAACCCGTACCCTAACACGTACGCTCAACCTAAACTTTTGTCGTGCCCTAACCTGTACCCTAAACCGTCCCCATCCCCTAACCCTAACCCTAACCCTAACCCTTACCCGAAGCCTTACCCTAACCCGTCCCCTAATCCTAAACTGTACGCTGACACTAACACGTACCCTAACACGTACGATCACCCTAAGTCGTTGTCGTAACCTAACCTGTACCCTAAACCGTCCCCGTCCCCGTCCCCTAACCATAACGCTAAGCCTAACCCTACCTGTACCCTAAACCCTCCCCATCCCCTAACCCTAACCCTAAACCTAACCCTAACCCTAACACTTACGCGAAGCCTTACCCTAACCCATCACATAAACCGAACCCGTACGCTAACACTAACCCATACCCTACCACGTACGCTCACCCTAAACCGTTGTCGTACCCTAACCTGTACCCTGAACCGTGTCCGTCCCCTAAACCTAACACTAAACCTAAACCTAACCCTAACCCTTACCCGAAGCCTTACCCTAACCCGTCCCCTAAACATAACCCGTACGCGAACACTAACACGTACCCTAACACGTACGGTCACCCTGAACCGTTGTCATACACTAAACTGTACCCTAAACCGTCCCCGTCCCTTAACCCTAACCCTAACCCTAACCCTAACCAAAACCCTAATCCTTACCCGAAGCCTTACCATAACCCGTCCCCTAATCCTAACCCATACATTAAAACTAAACCGTAACCTAACACGTACGCTCACCCTAAACCGTTGTCGTACACTAACCTGTACCCTAAACCGTCCCTGTCCCCTACCCCTAACCATAACCCTAACCCTAACACTAACCCTTACCCGAAGCCTTACCCTAACCCGTCCCCTAATCCTAACCCGTACGCTAACACTAACCCGTACACTAACACGTACGCTCACCGTAAACCGTTGTCGTACCCTAATTTGTAACCTAAACCGTCCCAGTCCCCTAACCCTAACCCTAACCCTAACCCTAACACTTACCCAAAGCCTTACCCTAACATGTCAACTAAACCTAAATCGTACGCTAACACTAACCCATGCCCTAACACGTACGCTCACCCTAAACCGTTGTCGTACACTAACCTGTACACTAAACTGTCCCTGTCCCCTAACCCTAACCCTAACCCTAACCATTACGCAAAGCCTTACCCTAACCCGTCCCCCAATCCTAACCCGTACGCTAACACTAACCCGTATCCTAACATGTACGCTCACCCTAAACCCTTCTCGTACCCTAACCTGTTCCCTAAACCGTCCTCGTCCCCTAACCCTAACCCTAACCCTAACCCTAACCCTAGCTTTTACCCGAAGCCTTACACTAACCGGTCCCCTAACCCTAACCCGTACGCTAACACTAACCAGTACCCTAACATGTACGCTCACCCTTAACCATTGTCGTACCCTAACCTATACCCTAAACCGTCCCCGTCCCCTAACCTAACCCTAAACCTAACCCTTCCGTGAAGCCTTACCCTAACCTGTCCCCTAATCCTAAACCGTACGCTGACACTAACACGTACCCTAACACAGACGCTCACCCTAAAACATTGTCGTACACTAAACTGTACCCTAATCCATCCCCATCCCCGTCCCCGTCCCTTAACCCTAACCCTAACCCAAACCCTAACCCTAACCCTTACCCAAAGCCTTACCCTAATCGGTCCCCTAATCCTAACCCGTATGCTAACACTAAACCGTACCCTAACACGTACTCTCACCCTAAACCATTGTCGTACCCTAACCTATACCCTAAACCGTCCCTGTCCCCGTCCCCTATCCCTAACCCTAAGCCTAACCCTGAAGCTTACCCGAAGCCTTACCCTAACCTGTCCCCTAATTCTAACCCGTATGGTAACACTAACCCATATCCTAACACGTACGCTCACCCTAAACGGTTGTCGTACCCTAACCTGTACCCTAAACAGTGTCCGTCCCCTAAACCTAACCCTAACCCTAACCCTAACCTTAACCCTTACCCGAAGCCTTACCCTAACCCGTCCCCTAATCCTAACCCGTACGCTAACAGTAACACGTACCCTAACACTTACGGTCACCCTGAACCATTGTCGTACCCTAAACTGTACCCTAAACCGTCCCCGTCCCTTAACCCTAACCCTAACCCTAACCCTAACCCTAACACGAACCCTAATCCTTACCCGAAGCCTTACCATAACCCGTCCCCTAATCCTAACCCGTACGCTAACACTAAACCGTAACCTAACACGTACGCTCACACTAAACGGTTGTCGTACCCTAACCTGTACCCTAAACCGTCCCTGGCCCCTAACCCTAACCCTAACACTAACCCGTACCCGAAGCCTAACACTAACCCGTCCCCTAATCCTAAGCCGTGCGCTAACAATAACACATACCCCAACATGTACGCTCAACCTAAACCGTTGTCGTACCCTAAACTGTCCCCATCCCCTAACCCTAACCCTAACCCTAACACTTACCCGAAGCCTTACCCTAACCCATCCCCTAATCCTAACCCGTATGCTAACACTAACCCGTACCCTAACACGTACGCTCACCCTAAAACGTTGTTGTACCCTAACTTTTGCCCTAAACCGTCCCCGTCCCCGTCCCCTAACCCTAACGCTAAACCTTACCCAAAGCCTTACCCTAACACGTCCCCTAATCCTAACCCGTACGCTAACACTAAACCGTACCCTAACACGTACGCTCACTTTAAACCGTTGTCGTACCCTAACCTGTACTCTAAACCGTCCCCGTCCCCTAACGCTAACCCTAACCCTAACTCTTACCCGAAGCCTTACCATAAACTGTCCCCTAATTCTAACCCATATGCTAACACTAAGTCGTACCCTAACACGTATGCTCACCCTAAACAATTGTCGTACACTAAACTGTACCCTCAACCATCCCCGTGCCCTAACCCTAACCCTAACCCTAAACCTTACCCGAAGCCTTACACTAACCCGTCCCCTAATCCTAAACCGTACGCTGACACTAACACGTAGCCTAACACTTACGCTCACCCTAAACCGTTTTCGTACACTAACCTGTACCCTAAACCGTGTCCGTCCCCTATACCTAACCCTAACCCTAACCCTAAACCTAACCCTTACCCGAAGCCTTACCCTTACCCGTCCCCTAATCCTAACCCGTACGCTAACAATAACACGTACCCTAAAACGTACGGTCACCCTGAACCATTGTCGTACCCTAAACTGTACCCTAAACTGTACCCGTCCCTTAACCCTAACCCTAACCCTAAGCCTAACCCTAACCCTAATCCTTTCCTGAAGCCTTAACATAACCCGTCTCCTAAACCTAACCCGTACACTAACATTAAATTGTAACCTAACACGTACGCTCACACTAAACCGTTGTCGTACTCTAACCTGTACACTAAACCGTCCCTGTCCCCTAACCCTAACCGTAACCCTAACCCTATCACTAACCCTTACCCGAAGCCTAACACTAACCCGTCCCCTAATCCTAAGCCGTGCGCTAACAGTAACCCATACCCCAACATGTACGCTCAACCTAAACCGTTGTCGTACCCTAAAGTGTCCCCATCCCCTAACCCTAACCCTAACCCTAACCCCACCCCTAACCCTTACCCGAAGCCTTACCCTAACCCGTCCCATAATCCTAACCCGTACGCTAACACTAACCCGTACCCTAACACGTACGCTCACCCTAAAACTTTGTCGTACCCTAACCTGTACCCTAAACCGTCCCCGTCCCCTAACCCTAACCCTAACCCTTACCCGAAGCCTTACCCTAACCCGTCCCCTAATGCTAACCTGTACGCTAACACTAACCCGTACCCTAACAGGTACGCTCACCCTAAACCGTAGTTGTACCCTTACCTGTAACCTAAACCGTCCCCGTCCCCGTCCCCTAACCATAAAGCTAAGCCTAACCCTACCTGTACCCTAAACCCTCCCCATCCCCTAACCCTAACCCTAAACCTAACCCTTACCCGAAGCCTTAACCTAACCCATCCCCTAATCCTAACCCGTACGCTAACACTAAACACTACCCTAACACGTACGCTCACCCTAAACCGTGGACGTACCCTAACCTGTACCTTAAACCGTCCCCATCCCCTAACCCTAACCCGAACCCTAACACTAACCCTTACCCGAATACTTAACGTAACCTGTCCCCTACTCCTAACCCGTACGCTAACCCTAACCCGTACCCTAACACGTACGCTCACCCTAAACCACTGTCATACCCTAACCTGTACCCTAAACAGTCCCCGTCCCCTAACCCTAACCCTAACCCTAACTCTTACCTGAAGCCTTACACTAACCCGTACCCTAATCCTAACCCGTACGCTATCACTAAACCGTACCCTGAGACGTACGTTCACCCTAAAAGGTTGTCGTACTCTCCTGTACCCTACACCGTCCCCTAACCCTAACCCTAACCCTTACCCGAAGCCTTACCCTAACCCGTCCCCTAATCCTAAACCGTACGCTAACACTAACCCGTGCCCTAACACATACGCTCACCCTAAAGCGTTGTCGTACCCTAACCTGTACCCTAAACCGTCCCCGTCCCCGTCCCCTAACCCTAACCCTAACCCTAACCGTAACACTTACCCGAAGCCTTACCCTAACACGTCCCCTAATCCTAACCAGTATGCTAACACTAACCCATACCCTACCACGTACGCTCACCCTAAACCGTTGTCGTACCCTAACCTGTACCCTGAACCGTGTCCGTCCCCTAAACCTAACACTAAACCTAAACCTAACCCTAACCCTTACCCGAAGCCTTACCCTAACCCGTCCCCTAAACATAACCCGTACGCGAACACTAACACGTACCCTAACACGTACGGTCACCCTGAACCGTTGTCATACACTAAACTGTACCCTAAACCGTCCCCGTCCCTTAACCCTAACCCTAACCCTAACCCTAACCAAAACCCTAATCCTTACCCGAAGCCTTACCATAACCCGTCCCCTAATCCTAACCCATACATTAAAACTAAACCGTAACCTAACACGTACGCTCACCCTAAACCGTTGTCGTACACTAACCTGTACCCTAAACCGTCCCTGTCCCCTACCCCTAACCATAACCCTAACCCTAACACTAACCCTTACCCGAAGCCTTACCCTAACCCGTCCCCTAATCCTAACCCGTACGCTAACACTAACCCGTACACTAACACGTACGCTCACCGTAAACCGTTGTCGTACCCTAACTTGTAACCTAAACCGTCCCAGTCCCCTAACCCTAACCCTAACCCTAACCCTAACACTTACCCAAAGCCTTACCCTAACACGTCAACTAAACCTAAATCGTACGCTAACACTAACCCATGCCCTAACACGTACGCTCACCCTAAACCGTTGTCGTACACTAACCTGTACACTAAACTGTCCCTGTCCCCTAACCCTAACCCTAACCCTAACCATTACGCAAAGCCTTACCCTAACCCGTCCCCCAATCCTAACCCGTACGCTAACACTAACCCGTATCCTAACATGTACGCTCACCCTAAACCGTTCTCGTACCCTAACCTGTTCCCTAAACCGTCCTCGTCCCCTAACCCTAACCCTAACCCTAACCCTAACCCTAGCTTTTACCCGAAGCCTTACACTAACCGGTCCCCTAACCCTAACCCGTACGCTAACACTAACCAGTACCCTAACATGTACGCTCACCCTTAACCATTGTCGTACCCTAACCTATACCCTAAACCGTCCCCGTCCCCTAACCTAACCCTAAACCTAACCCTTCCGTGAAGCCTTACCCTAACCTGTCCCCTAATCCTAAACCGTACGCTGACACTAACACGTACCCTAACACAGACGCTCACCCTAAAACATTGTCGTACACTAAACTGTACCCTAATCCATCCCCATCCCCGTCCCCGTCCCTTAACCCTAACCCTAACCCAAACCCTAACCCTAACCCTTACCCAAAGCCTTACCCTAATCGGTCCCCTAATCCTAACCCGTATGCTAACACTAAACCGTACCCTAACACGTACTCTCACCCTAAACCATTGTCGTACCCTAACCTATACCCTAAACCGTCCCTGTCCCCGTCCCCTATCCCTAACCCTAAGCCTAACCCTGAAGCTTACCCGAAGCCGTACCCTAACCCGTCCCCTAATTCTAACCCGTATGGTAACACTAACCCATATCCTAACACGTACGCTCACCCTAAACGGTTGACGTACCCTAACCTGTACCCTAAACAGTGTCCGTCCCCTAAACCTAACCCTAACCCTAACCCTAACCTTAACCCTTACCCGAAGCCTTACCCTAACCCGTCCCCTAATCCTAACCCGTACGCTAACAGTAACACGTACCCTAACATTTACGGTCACCCTGAACCATTGTTGTACCCTAAACTGTACCCTAAACCGTCCCCGTCCCCTAACCCTAACCCTAACCCTTACCCGAAGCCTTACCATAACCCGTCCCCTAATGCTAACCTGTACGCTAACACTAACCCGTACCCTAACAGGTACGCTCACCCTAAACCGTAGTTGTACCCTTACCTGTACCCTAAACCGTCCCCGTCCCCGTCCCCTAACCATAAAGCTAAGCCTAACCCTACCTGTACCCTAAACCCTCCCCATCCCCTAACCCTAACCCTAAACCTAACCCTAACCCTAACACTTACGCGAAGCCTTACCCTAACCCATCACATAAACCGAACCCGTACGCTAACACTAACCCATACCCTACCACGTACGCTCACCCTAAACCGTTGTCGTACCCTAACCTGTACCCTGAACCGTGTCCGTCCCCTAAACCTAACACTAAACCTAAACCTAACCCTAACCCTTACCCGAAGCCTTACCCTAACCCGTCCCTTAAACATAACCCGTACGCGAACACTAACACGTACCCTAACACGTACGGTCACCCTGAACATCTGTCATACACTAAACTGTACCCTAAACCGTCCCCGTCCCTTAACCCTAACCCTAACCCTAACCCTAACCAAAACCCTAATCCTTACCCGAAGCCTTACCATAACCCGTCCCCTAATCCTAACCCATACATTAAAACTAAACCGTAACCTAACACGTACGCTCACCCTAAACCGTTGTCGTACACTAACCTGTACCCTAAACCGTCCCTGTCCCCTACCCCTAACCATAACCCTAACCCTAACACTAACCCTTACCCGAAGCCTTACCCTAACCCGTCCCCTAATCCTAACCCGTACGCTAACACTAACCCGTACACTAACACGTACGCTCACCGTAAACCGTTGTCGTACCCTAATTTGTAACCTAAACCGTCCCAGTCCCCTAACCCTAACCCTAACCCTAACCCTAACACTTACCCAAAGCCTTACCCTAACACGTCAACTAAACCTAAATCGTACGCTAACACTAACCCATGCCCTAACACGTACGCTCACCCTAAACCGTTGTCGTACACTAACCTGTACACTAAACTGTCCCTGTCCCCTAACCCTAACCCTAACCCTAACCCTAACCATTACGCAAAGCCTTACCCTAACCCGTCCCCCAATCCTAACCCGTACGCTAACACTAACCCGTATACTATCATGTACGCTCACCCTAAACTGTTCTCGTACCCTAACCTGTTCCCTAAACCGTCCTCGTCCCCTAACCCTAACCCTAACCCTAACCCTAACCCTAGCTTTTACCCGAAGCCTTACACTAACCGGTCCCCTAACCCTAACCCGTACGCTAACACTAACCAGTACCCTAACATGTACTCTCACCCTTAACCATTGTCGTACCCTAACCTATACCCTAAACCGTCCCCGTCCCCTAACCTAACCCTAAACCTAACCCTTACGTGAAGCCTTACCCTAACCTGTCCCCTAATCCTAAACCGTACGCTGACACTAACACGTACCCTAACACAGACGCTCACCCTAAAACATTGTCGTACACTAAACTGTACCCTAATCCGTCCCCATCCCCGTCCCCGTCCCTTAACCCTAACCCTAACCCAAACCCTAACCCTAACCCTTACCCAAAGCCTTACCCTAATCGGTCCCCTAATCCTAACACGTATGCTTACACTAAACCGTACCCTAACACGTACTCTCACCCTAAACCATTGTCGTACCCTAACCTATACCCTAAACCGTCCCCGTCCCCGTCCCCTATCCCTAACCCTAAGCCTAACCCTGAAGCTTACCCGAAGCCTTACCCTAACCCGTCCCCTAATTCTAACCCGTATGGTAACACTAACCCATACCCTAACACGTACGCTCACCCTAAACGGTTGTCGTACCCTAACCTGTACCCTAAACCGTGTCCGTCCCCTAAACCTAACCCTAACCCTAACCCTAACCTTAACCCTTACCCGAAGCCTCACCCTAACCCGTCCCCTAATTCTAACCCGTACGCTAACACTAACACGTACCCTAACACTTACGGTCACCCTGAACCATTGTCGTACCCTAAACTGTACCCTAAACCGTCCCTGTCCCTTAACCCTAACCCTAACCCTAACCCTAACCCTAACACTAACCCTAATCCTTACCCGAAGCCTTACCATAACCCGTCCCCTAATCCTAACCCGTACGCTAACACTAAACCGTAACCTAACACGTACGCTCACACTAAACGGTTGTCGTACCCTAACCTGTACCCTAAACCGTCCCTGGCCCCTAACCCTAACCCTAACACTAACCCGTACCCGAAGCCTAACACTAACCCGTCCCCTAATCCTAAGCCGTGCGCTAACAATAACCCATACCCCAACATGTACGCTCAACCTAAACCGTTGTCGTACCCTAAACTGTCCCCATCCCCTAACCCTAACCCTAACCCTAACCCTAACCCTAACACTTACCCGAAGCCTTACCCTAATCCTAACCCGTATGCTAACACTAACCCGTACCCTAACACGTACGCTCACCCTAAAACGTTGTTGTACCCTAACCTTTGCCCTAAACCGTCCCCGTCCCCGTCCCCTAACCCTAACGCTAACCCTTACCCAAAGCCTTGCCCTAACACGTCCCCTAATCCTAACCCGTACGCTAACACTAAACCGTACCCTAACACGTACGCTCACTCTAAACCGTTGTCGTACCCTAACCTGTAACCTAAACCGTCCCCGTCCCCTAACCCTAACCCTAACCCTAAACCTTACCCGAAGCCTTACCATAACCTGTCCCCTAATCCTAACCCATATGCTAACACTAAGACGTACCCTAACACGTATGCTCACCCTAAACAATTGTCGTACACTAAACTGTACCCTCAACCATCCCCGTGCCCTAACCCTAACCCTAACCCTAAACCTTACCCGAAGCCTTACACTAACCCGTCCCCTAATCCTAAACCGTACGCTGTCACTAACACGTAGACTAACACGTACGCTCACCCTAAACCGTTTTCGTACACTAACCTGTACCCTAAACCGTGTCCGTCCCCTATACCAAACCCTAACCCTAACCCTAAACATAACCCTTACCCAAAGCCTTACCCTTACCCGTCCCCTAATCCTAACCCGCACGCTAACAATAACACGTACCCTAAAACGTACGGTCACCCTGAACCATTGTCGTACCCTAAACTGTACCCTAAACCGTACCCGTCCCTTAACCCTAACCCTAACCCTAACCCTAACCCTAACCCTAATCCTTTCCTGAAGCCTTAACATAACCCGTCTCCTAAACCTAACCCGTACACTAACATTAAATTGTAACCTAACATGTAAGCTCACACTAAACCGTTGTCGTACCCTAACCTGTACACTAAACCGTCCCTGTCCCCTAACCCTAACCGTAACCCTAACCCTATCACTAACCCTTACCCGAAGCCTAACACTAACCCGTCCCCTAATCCTAAGCCGTGCGCTAACAGTAACCCATACCCCAACATGTACGCTCAACCTAAACCGTTGTCCTACTCTAAACTGTCCCCATCCCCTAACCCTAACCCTAACCCTAACCCCAACCCTAACCCTTACCCGAAGCCTTACCCTAACCCGTCCCCTAATCCTAACCCGTACGCTAACACTAACCCATACCCTAACACGTACGCTCACCCTAAAACTTTGTCGTACCCTAACCTGTACCCTAAACCGTCCCCCTCCCCTAACCCTAACCCTAACCCTTACCCGAAGCCTTACCCTAACCCGTCCCCTAATGCTAACCCGTACGCTAACACTAACACGTACCCTAACACGTACGGTCACCCTAAACCGTAGTTGTACCCTTACCTGTACCCTAAACCATCCCCGTCCCCTAACCCTAAACCTAACCCTTACCCGAAGCCTTAACCTAACCCATCCCCTAATCCTAACCCGTACGCTAACACTAAACAGTACCCTAACACGTACGCTCACCCTAAACCGTGGACGTACCCTAACCTGTACCTTAAACCGTCCCCATCCCCTAACCCTAACCCGAACCCTAACACTAACCCTTACCCGAATACTTAACCTAACCTGTCCCCTACTCCTAACCCGTACACTAACACTAACCCGTACCCTAACACGTACGCTCACCCTAAACCACTGTCATACCCTAACCTGTACCCTAAACAGTCCCCGTCCCCTAACCCTAACCCTAACCCTAACTCTTACCTGAAGCCTTACACTAACCCGTACCCTAATCCTAACCCGTACGCTATCACTAAACCGTACCCTGAGACGTACGTTCACCCTAAAAGGTTGTCGTACTCTAACCTGTACCCTACACCGTCCCCTAACCCTAACCCTAACCCTTACCCGAAGCCTTACCCTAACCCGTCCCCTAATCCTAAACCGTACGCTAACACTAACCCGTGCCCTAACACATACGCTCACCCTAAAGCGTTGTCGTACCCTAACCTGTACCCTAAACCGTCCCCGTCCCCGTCCCCTAACCCTAACCCTAACCCTAACCGTAACACTTACCCGAAGCCTTACCCTAACACGTCCCCTAATCCTAACCAGTATGCTAACACTAACCCATACCCTACCACGTACGCTCACCCTAAACCGTTGTCGTACCCTAACCTGTACCCTGAACCGTGTCCGTCCCCTAAACCTAACACTAAACCTAAACCTAACCCTAACCCTTACCCGAAGCCTTACCCTAACCCGTCCCCTAAACATAACCCGTACGCGAACACTAACACGTACCCTAACACGTACGGTCACCCTGAACCGTTGTCATACACTAAACTGTACCCTAAACCGTCCCCGTCCCTTAACCCTAACCCTAACCCTAACCCTAACCAAAACCCTAATCCTTACCCGAAGCCTTACCATAACCCGTCCCCTAATCCTAACCCATACATTAAAACTAAACCGTAACCTAACACGTACGCTCACCCTAAACCGTTGTCGTACACTAACCTGTACCCTAAACCGTCCCTGTCCCCTACCCCTAACCATAACCCTAACCCTAACACTAACCCTTACCCGAAGCCTTACCCTAACCCGTCCCCTAATCCTAACCCGTACGCTAACACTAACCCGTACACTAACACGTACGCTCACCGTAAACCGTTGTCGTACCCTAACTTGTAACCTAAACCGTCCCAGTCCCCTAACCCTAACCCTAACCCTAACCCTAACACTTACCCAAAGCCTTACCCTAACACGTCAACTAAACCTAAATCGTACGCTAACACTAACCCATGCCCTAACACGTACGCTCACCCTAAACCGTTGTCGTACACTAACCTGTACACTAAACTGTCCCTGTCCCCTAACCCTAACCCTAACCCTAACCATTACGCAAAGCCTTACCCTAACCCGTCCCCCAATCCTAACCCGTACGCTAACACTAACCCGTATCCTAACATGTACGCTCACCCTAAACCGTTCTCGTACCCTAACCTGTTCCCTAAACCGTCCTCGTCCCCTAACCCTAACCCTAACCCTAACCCTAACCCTAGCTTTTACCCGAAGCCTTACACTAACCGGTCCCCTAACCCTAACCCGTACGCTAACACTAACCAGTACCCTAACATGTACGCTCACCCTTAACCATTGTCGTACCCTAACCTATACCCTAAACCGTCCCCGTCCCCTAACCTAACCCTAAACCTAACCCTTCCGTGAAGCCTTACCCTAACCTGTCCCCTAATCCTAAACCGTACGCTGACACTAACACGTACCCTAACACAGACGCTCACCCTAAAACATTGTCGTACACTAAACTGTACCCTAATCCATCCCCATCCCCGTCCCCGTCCCTTAACCCTAACCCTAACCCAAACCCTAACCCTAACCCTTACCCAAAGCCTTACCCTAATCGGTCCCCTAATCCTAACCCGTATGCTAACACTAAACCGTACCCTAACACGTACTCTCACCCTAAACCATTGTCGTACCCTAACCTATACCCTAAACCGTCCCTGTCCCCGTCCCCTATCCCTAACCCTAAGCCTAACCCTGAAGCTTACCCGAAGCCTTACCCTAACCCGTCCCCTAATTCTAACCCGTATGGTAACACTAACCCATATCCTAACACGTACGCTCACCCTAAACGGTTGTCGTACCCTAACCTGTACCCTAAACAGTGTCCGTCCCCTAAACCTAACCCTAACCCTAACCCTAACCTTAACCCTTACCCGAAGCCTTACCCTAACCCGTCCCCTAATCCTAACCCGTACGCTAACACTAACACGTACCCTAACACTTACGGTCACCCTGAACCATTGTCGTACCCTAAACTGTACCCTAAACCGTCCCCGTCCCTTAACCCTAACCCTAACCCTAACCCTAACCCTAACACGAACCCTAATCCTTACCCGAAGCCTTACCATAACCCGTCCCCTAATCCTAACCCGTACGCTAACACTAAACCGTAACCTAACACGTACGCTCACACTAAACCGTTGTCGTACCCTAACCTGTACCCTAAACCGTCCCTGGCCCCTAACCCTAACCCTAACACTAACCCGTACCCGAAGCCTAACACTAACCCGTCCCCTAATCCTAAGCCGTGCGCTAACAATAACACATACCCCAACATGTACGCTCAACCTAAACCGTTGTCGTACCCTAAACTGTCCCCATCCCCTAACCCTAACCCTAACCCTAACACTTACCCGAAGCCTTACCCTAACCCATCCCCTAATCCTAACCCGTATGCTAACACTAACCCGTACCCTAACACGTACGCTCACCCTAAAACGTTGTTGTACCCTAACCTTTGCCCTAAACCGTCCCCGTCCCCGTCCCCTAACCCTAACGCTAAACCTTACCCAAAGCCTTACCCTAACACGTCCCCTAATCCTAACCCGTATGCTAACACTAAACCGTACCCTAACACGTACGCTCACTTTAAACCGTTGTCGTACCCTAACCTGTACTCTAAACCGTCCCCGTCCCCTAACGCTAACCCTAACCCTAACCCTTACCCGAAGCCTTACCATAAACTGTCCCCTAATTCTAACCCATATGCTAACACTAAGTCGTACCCTAACACGTATGCTCACCCTAAACAATTGTCGTACACTAAACTGTACCCTCAACCATCCCCGTGCCCTAACCCTAACCCTAACCCTAAACCTTACCCGAAGCCTTACACTAACCCGTCCCCTAATCCTAAACCGTACGCTGACACTAACACGTAGCCTAACACGTACGCTCACCCTAAACCGTTTTCGTACACTAACCTGTACCCTAAACCGTGTCCGTCCCCTATACCTAACCCTAACCCTAACCCTAAACCTAACCCTTACCCGAAGCCTTACCCTTACCCGTCCCCTAATCCTAACCCGTACGCTAACAATAACACGTACCCTAAAACGTACGGTCACCCTGAACCATTGTCGTACCCTAAACTGTACCCTAAACTGTACCCGTCCATTAACCCTAACCCTAACCCTAAGCCTAACCCTAACCCTAATCCTTTCCTGAAGCCTTAACATAACCCGTCTCCTAAACCTAACCCGTACACTAACATTAAATTGTAACCTAACACGTACGCTCACACTAAACCGTTGTCGTACTCTAACCTGTACACTAAACCGTCCCTGTCCCCTAACCCTAACCGTAACCCTAACCCTATCACTAACCCTTACCCGAAGCCTAACACTAACCCGTCCCCTAATCCTAAGCCGTGCGCTAACAGTAACCCATACCCCAACATGTACGCTCAACCTAAACCGTTGTCGTACCCTAAACTGTCCCCATCCCCTAACCCTAACCCTAACCCTAACCCCACCCCTAACCCTTACCCGAAGCCTTACCCTAACCCGTCCCCTAATCCTAACCCGTACGCTAACACTAACCCGTACCCTAACACGTACGCTCACCCTAAAACTTTGTCATACCCTAACCTGTACCCTAAACCGTCCCCGTCCCCTAACCCTAACCCTAACCCTTACCCGAAGCCTTACCCTAACCCGTCCCCTAATGCTAACCTGTACGCTAACACTAACCCGTACCCTAACAGGTACGCTCACCCTAAACCGTAGTTGTACCCTTACCTGTACCCTAAACCGTCCCCGTCCCCGTCCCCTAACCATAAAGCTAAGCCTAACCCTACCTGTACCCTAAACCCTCCCCATCCCCTAACCCTAACCCTAAACCTAACCCTAACCCTAACACTTACGCGAAGCCTTACCCTAACCCATCACATAAACCGAACCCGTACGCTAACACTAACCCATACCCTACCACGTACGCTCACCCTAAACCGTTGTCGTACCCTAACCTGTACCCTGAACCGTGTCCGTCCCCTAAACCTAACACTAAACCTAAACCTAACCCTAACCCTTTCCCGAAGCCTTACCCTAACCCGTCCCTTAAACATAACCCGTACGCGAACACTAACACGTACCCTAACACGTACGGTCACCATGAACATTTGTCATACACTAAACTGTACCCTAAACCGTCCCCGTCCCTTAACCCTAACCCTAACCCTAACCCTAACCAAAACCCTAATCCTTACCCGAAGCCTTACCATAACCCGTCCCCTAATCCTAACCCATACATTAAAACTAAACCGTAACCTAACACGTACGCTCACCCTAAACCGTTGTCGTACACTAACCTGTACCCTAAACCGTCCCTGTCCCCTACCCCTAACCATAACCCTAACCCTAACACTAACCCTTACCCGAAGCCTTACCCTAACCCGTCCCCTAATCCTAACCCGTACGCTAACACTAACCCGTACACTAACACGTACGCTCACCGTAAACCGTTGTCGTACCCTAATTTGTAACCTAAACCGTCCCAGTCCCCTAACCCTAACCCTAACCCTAACCCTAACACTTACCCAAAGCCTTACCCTAACACATCAACTAAACCTAAATCGTACGCTAACACTAACCCATGCCCTAACACGTACGCTCACCCTAAACCGTTGTCATACACTAACCTGTACACTAAACTGTCCCTGTCCCCTAACCCTAACCCTAACCCTAACCCTAACATTACGCAAAGCCTTACCCTAACCCGTCCCCCAATCCTAACCCGTACGCTAACACTAACCCGTATACTATCATGTACGCTCACCCTAAACTGTTCTCGTACCCTAACCTGTTCCCTAAACCGTCCTCGTCCCCTAACCCTAACCCTAACCCTAACCCTAACCCTAGCTTTTACCCGAAGCCTTACACTAACCGGTCCCCTAACCCTAACCCGTACGCTAACACTAACCAGTACCCTAACATGTACTCTCACCCTTAACCATTGTCGTACCCTAAACTATACCCTAAACCGTCCCCGTCCCCTAACCTAACCCTAAACCTAACCCTTACGTGAAGCCTTACCCTAACCTGTCCCCTAATCCTAAACCGTACGCTGACACTAACACGTACCCTAACACAGACGCTCACCCTAAAACATTGTCGTACACTAAACTGTACCCTAATCCGTCCCCATCCCCGTCCCCGTCCCTTAACCCTAACCCTAACCCAAACCCTAACCCTAACCCTTACCCAAAGCCTTACCCTAATCGGTCCCCTAATCCTAACACGTATGCTTACACTAAACCCTACCCTAACACGTACTCTCACCCTAAACCATTGTCGTACCCTAACCTATACCCTAAACCGTCCCCGTCCCCGTCCCCTATCCCTAACCCTAAGCCTAACCCTGAAGCTTACCCGAAGCCTTACCCTAACCCGTCCCCTAATTCTAACCCGTATGGTAACACTAACCCATACCCTAACACGTACGCTCACCCTAAACGGTTGTCGTACCCTAACCTGTACCCTAAACCGTGTCCGTCCCCTAAACCTAACCCTAACCCTAACCCTAACCTTAACCCTTACCCGAAGCCTCACCCTAACCTGTCCCCTAATTCTAACCCGTACGCTAACACTAACACGTACCCTAACACTTACGGTCACCCTGAACCATTGTCGTACCCTAAACTGTACCCTAAACCGTCCCCGTCCCTTAACCCTAACCCTAACCCTAACCCTAACCCTAACACTAACCCTAATCCTTACCCGAAGCCTTACCATAACCCGTCCCCTAATCCTAACCCGTACGCTAACACTAAACCGTAACCTAACACGTACGCTCACACTAAACGGTTGTCGTACCCTAACCTGTACCCTAAACCGTCCCTGGCCCCTAACCCTAACCCTAACACTAACCCGTACCCGAAGCCTAACACTAACCCGTCCCCTAATCCTAAGCCGTGCGCTAACAATAACCCATACCCCAACATGTACGCTCAACCTAAACCGTTGTCGTACCCTAAACTGTCCCCATCCCCTAACCCTAACCCTAACCCTAACCCTAACCCTAACACTTACCCGAAGCCTTACCCTAATCCTAACCCGTATGCTAACACTAACCCGTACCCTAACACGTACACTCACCCTAAAACGTTGTTGTACCCTAACCTTTGCCCTAAACCGTCCCCGTCCCCGTCCCCTAACCCTAACGCTAACCCTTACCCAAAGCCTTGCCCTAACACGTCCCCTAATCCTAACCCGTACGCTAACACTAAACCGTACCCTAACACGTACGCTCACTCTAAACCGTTGTCGTACCCTAACCTGTAACCTAAACCGTCCCCGTCCCCTAACCCTAACCCTAACCCTAACCCTTACCCGAAGCCTTACCATAACCTGTCCCCTAATCCTAACCCATATGCTAACACTAAGACGTACCCTAACACGTATGCTCACCCTAAACAATTGTCGTACACTAAACTGTACCCTCAACCATCCCCGTGCCCTAACCCTAACCCTAACCCTAAACCTTACCCGAAGCCTTACACTAACCCGTCCCCTAATCCTAAACCGTACGCTGACACTAACACGTAGACTAACATGTACGCTCACCCTAAACTGTTTTCGTACACTAACCTGTACCCTAAACCGTGTCCGTCCCCTATACCAAACCCTAACCCTAACCCTAAACCTAACCCTTACCCGAAGCCTTACCCTTACCCGTCCCCTAATCCTAACCCGCACGCTAACAATAACACGTACCCTAAAACGTACGGTCACCCTGAACCATTGTCGTACCCTAAACTGTACCCTAAACCGTACCCGTCCCTTAACCCTAACCCTAACCCTAACCCTAACCCTAACCCTAATCCTTTCCTGAAGCCTTAACATAACCCGTCTCCTAAACCTAACCCGTACACTAACATTAAATTGTAACCTAACATGTAAGCTCACACTAAACCGTTGTCGTACCCTAACCTGTACACTAAACCGTCCTGTCCCCTAACCCTAACCGTAACCCTAACCCTATCACTAACCCTTACCCGAAGCCTAACACTAACCCGTCCCCTAATCCTAAGCCGTGCGCTAACAGTAACCCATACCCCAACATGTACGCTCAACCTAAACCGTTGTCCTACTCTAAACTGTCCCCATCCCCTAACCCTAACCCTAACCCTAACCCCAACCCTAGCCCTTACCCGAAGCCTTACCCTAACCCGTCCCCTAATCCTAACCCGTACGCTAACACTAACCCATACCCTAACACGTACGCTCACCCTAAAACTTTGTCGTACCCTAACCTGTACCCTAAACCGTCCCCCTCCCCTAACCCTAACCCTAACCCTTACCCGAAGCCTTACCCTAACCCGTCCCCTAATGCTAACCCGTACGCTAACACTAACACGTACCCTAACACGTACGGTCACCCTAAACCGTAGTTGTACCCTTACCTGTACCCTAAACCATCCCCGTCCCCTAACCCTAAACCTAACCCTTACCCGAAGCCTTAACCTAACCCATCCCCTAATCCTAACCCGTACGCTAACACTAAACAGTACCCTAACACGTACGCTCACCCTAAACCGTGGACGTACCCTAACCTGTACCTTAAACCGTCCCCATCCACTAACCCTAACCCGAACCCTAACACTAACCCTTACCCGAATACTTAACCTAACCTGTCCCCTACTCCTAACCCGTACGCTAACACTAACCCGTACCCTAACACGTACGCTCACCCTAAACCACTGTCATACCCTAACCTGTACCCTAAACAGTCCCCATCCCCTAACCCTAACCCTAACCCTAACTCTTACCTGAAGCCTTACACTAACCCGTACCCTAATCCTAACCCGTACGCTATCACTAAACCGTACCCTGAGACGTACGCTCACCCTAAAAGGTTGTCGTACTCTAACCTGTACCCTACACCGTCCCCTAACCCTAACCCTAACCCTTACCCGAAGCCTTACCCTAACCCGTCCCCTAATCCTAAACCGTACGCTAACACTAACCCGTGCCCTAACACATACGCTCACCCTAAAGCGTTGTCGTACCCTAACCTGTACCCTAAACCGTCCCCGTCCCCGTCCCCTAACCCTAACCCTAACCCTAACCGTAACACTTACCCGAAGCCTTACCCTAACACGTCCCCTAATCCTAACCAGTATGCTAACACTAACCCGTACCCTAACACGTACGCTCACCCTAAACCATTGTCCTACCCTAACCTGTACCCTAAACCGTCCCCGTCCCCGTCCCCTAAACCTAACCCTAACCCTAACCATTCCCCGAAGCCTTACCCTAACCGTCCCCTAATCCTAAACCGTACGCTCACACTAACCCGTGCCCTAACACGTACGCTCACCCTGAACTGTTGTCGTACCCTAACCTGTACCCTAAACCGTCCCCGTCCCCTAAACCTAACCCTAACCTCACCCTAATCCTATCCCTTACCCAAAGCCTTACCCTAACACGTCCCCTAATCCTAACCCGTACACTAACACTAACCCGTGCCCTAAAACATGCGCTCAACCTAAACCGTTGTCGTACCCTAACCTGTACCCTAAACCGTCCCCGTGCCCTAACCCTAACCCTAACCCTAACCCTAACCCTAAACCTTACCCGAAGCCTTACACTAAACCGTCCCCTAATCCTAAACCGTACGCTGACACTAACACATAGCCTAACACGTACGCTCATCCTAAACCGTTGTCGTAATCTAACCTGTACCCTAAACCGTGTCCGTCCCCTAAACCTAACCCTAACCCTAACCCTAAATCTAACCCTTACCCGAAGCCTTACCCTAACCCGTCCCCTAATCCTAACCCGTACGCAAATATTAAATCATAACCTAACACGTACGCTCACACTAAACCGTTGTCATACCCTAAACTGTACACTAAACTGTCCCCGTCCCCGTCCCCTAACCCTAACCCTAACCCTTACCCGAAGCCTTATCCTAACCCGTACCCTAATCATAACCTGTAGGCTAACACTAACCCGTACCCTAAAACGCACACTCACCCTAAACCGTTTTCGTACACTACCCTGTACCCTAAACCGTCCCCGTCCACTAAACCTAACCCTAACCCTAACCCTAAACCTTACCCGAAGCCTTACCCTAACACTTCCCCTAATCCTAACCCGTACGCTAACACTAACCCGTACCCTAACACGTATGCTCAACCTAAACGGTTGTTGTACCCTAACCTGTACCCTAAACCGTCCCTGTCCCCTAAACCTAACCCTAACCCTAACCCAAACCCTTACCCAAAGCCTTACCCTAAACGGTCCCCTAATCCTAACCCGTACGCTAACACTAACAAGTACCCAAACACGTACGCTCACCATAAACCGTTGTCGTACCCTAACCTGTACCCTAAACTCTCCCCGTCCCCATCCCCTAAGCTTAACCCTAACCCTAACCCTTACCCAAAGCCTTACACTAACCCCTCCCCTAATCCTAACCCGTACGCTAACACTAAACCATACCCTAACACATACACACACCCTAAATCGTTGTTGTACCCTAACCTGAACCCTAAACCGTCCCCGTCCCCGTCCCCTAACCCTAAACCTAACCGTAAACTTAACCCTTACCCGAAGCCTTACCCTAACACGTCCCCTATTCATAACCCGAACGCTAACACTAACCCGTACCCTACCACGTACGCTCACCCGAAACCGTTGTCGTAACCTAACCTGTACCCTAAACCATCCCCGTCCCCTAACCCTAAGCCTAAACCTAACCCTAACCCTAAACCTTACCCGAAGCCTTACCCTAACCCGTCCCCTAATCCTAACCCGTACGCTAACACTAACCCATACCCTAACACGTACGCTCACCCTAAACCGTTTTCGTACCCTAACCTGTACCCTAAACCGTCCCCGTCCCCTAACCCTAACCCTAACCCTAACCCTAAACTTAACCCTTACCCGAAGCCCTACCCTAAACCGTCCCCTAATCTTAAACTGTACGCTAACTCTAACTCGTACCCTAACACGTACGCTCACGCTAAACCGTTGTCGTACCCTAAAGTGTACCCTAATCCGTCCCCGTTCCCGTCACCTAACCCTAATCCTAAACCTTACCCGTAGCCTTACCCCAACCCGTCCCCTAATCCTAACCCGTACGCTAACACTAACACGTACCCTAATATGTACGCTCACCCTAAAACTTTGCCGTACCCTAACCTGTACCCTAAACCGTCCCGGTCCCCTAACCATAACCCTAACCCCAACCCTAAACCTTACCCAAAACCTTACACTAACCCGTCCCCTAATCCTAACCCGTATGCTAACAATAACCCGTACCCTAACACGTACGCTCACCCTAAAACGTTGTTGTACCCTAACCTTTGCCCTAAACCGTCCCCGTCCCCGTCCCCTAACCCTAACGCTAACCCTTACCCAAAGCCTTACCCTAACACGTCCCCTAATCCTAACCTGTACGCTAACACTAAACCGTACCCTAACACGTACGCTCAGTCTAAACCGTTGTCGTACCCTAACCTGTACCCTAAACCGTCCCCGTCCCCTAACACTAACCCTAACCCTAACCCTTACCCGAAGCCTTACCATAACCTGTCCCCTAATCCTAACCCATATGCTAACACTAAGCCGTACCCTAACACGTATGCTCACCCTAAACAATTGTCGTACACTAAACTGTACCCTCAACCATCCCCGTGCCCTAACCCTAACCCTAACCCTAAACCTTACCCGAAGCCTTACACTAACCCGTCCCCTAATCCTAAACCGTACGCTGACACTAACACGTAGCCTAACACGTACGCTCACCCTAAACCATTTTCGTACACTAACCTGTACCCTAAACCGTGTCCGTCCCCTATACCTAACCCTAACCCTAACCCTAAACCTAACCCTTACCCGAAGCCTTACCCTTACCCGTCCCCTAATCCTAACCCGTACGCTAACAATAACACGTACCCTAAAACGTACGGTCACCCTGAACCATTGTCGTACCCTAAACTGTACCCTAAACCGTACCCGTCCCTTAACCCTAACCCTAACCCTAACCCTAACCCTAACCCTAATCCTTTCCTGAAGCCTTAATATAACCCGTCTCCTAAACCTAACCCGTACACTAACATTAAATTGTAACCTAACACGTACGCGCACACTAAACCGTTGTCGTACCCTAACCTGTACACTAAACCGTCCCTGTCCCCTAACCCTAACCGTAACCCTAACCCTATCACTAACCCTTACCCGAAGCCTAACACTAACCCGTCCCCTAATCCTAAGCCGTGTGCTAACAGTAACCCATACCCCAACATGTACGCTCAACCTAAACCGTTGTCGTACCCTAAACTGTCCCCATCCCCTAACCCTAACCCTAACCCTAACCCCACCCCTAACCCTTACCCGAAGCCTTACCCTAACCCGTCCCCTAATCCTAACCCGTACGCTAACACTAACCCGTACCCTAACACGTACGCTCACCCTAAAACTTTGTCGTACACTAACCTGTACCCTAAACCGTCCCCGTCCCCTAACCCTAACCCTAACCCTTACCCGAAGCCTTACCCTAACCCATCCCCTAATGCTAACCCGTACGCTAACACTAACCCGTACCCTAACACGTACGCTCACCCTAAACCGTAGTTGTACCCTTACCTGTACCCTAAACCATCCCCGTCCCCTAACCCTAACCCTAACCCTTACCCGAAGCCTTAACCTAACCCGTCCCCTAATCCTAACCCGTACGCTAACACTAAACAGTACCCTAACACGTACGCTCACCCTAAACCGTGGACGTACCCTAACCTGTACCTTAAACGGTCCCCATCCCCTAACCCTAACCCAAACCCTAACACTAACCCTTACCCGAATACTTAAACTAACCTGTCCCCTACTCCTAACCGGTACGCTAACACTAACCCGTACCCTAACACGTACGCTCACCCTAAACCACTGTCATACCCTAACCTGTACCCTAAACAGTCCCCGTCCCCTAACCCTAACCCTAACCCTAACTCTTACCTGAAGCCTTACACTAACCCGTACCCTAATCCTAACCCGTACGCTATCACTAAACCGTACCCTGAGACGTATGCTCACCCTAAAAGGTTGTCGTACTCTAACCTGTACCCTACACCGTCCCCTAACCCTAACCCTAACCCTTACCCGAAGCCTTACCCTAACCCGTCCCCTAATCCTAAACCGTACGCTAACACTAACCAGTGCCCTAACACATATGCTCACCCTAAAGCGTTGTCGTACCCTATCCTGTACCCTAAACCGTCCCCGTCCCCGTCCCCGTCCCCTAACCCTAACCCTAACCGTAACACTTACCCGAAGCCTTACCCTAACACGTCCCCTAATCCTAACCCGTATGCTAACACTAACCCGTACCCTAACACGTACGCTCACCCTAAACCATTGTCCTACCCTAACCTGTACCCTAAACCGTCCCCGTCCCCGTCCCCTAAACCTAACCCTAACCCTAACCCTAACCATTCCCCGAAGCCTTACCCTAACCGTCCCCTAATCCTAAACCGTACGCTCACAGTAACCCGTGCCCTAACACGTACGCTCACCCTGAACTGTTGTCGTACCCTAACCTGTACCCTAAACCGTCCCCGTCCCCTAAACCTAACCCTAACCTCACCCTAATCCTATCCCTTACCCAAAGCCTTACCCTAACACGTCCCCTAATCCTAACCCGTACACTAACACTAACCCGTGCCCTAAAACATACGCTCAACCTAAACCGTTGTCGTACCCTAACCTGTACCCTAAACCGTCCCCATGCCCTAACCCTAACCCTAACCCTAACCCTAAACCTAAACCTTACCCGAAGCCTTACACTAAACCGTCCCCTAATCCTAAACCGTACGCTGACACTAACACGTAGCCTAACACGTACGCTCACCCTAAACCGTTGTCGTACTCTAACCTGTACCCTAAACGGTGTCCGTCCCCTAAACCTAACCCTAACCCTAACCCTAAATCTAAACCTTACCCGAAGCCTTACCCTAACCCGTCCCCTAATCCTAACCCGTACGCTAACAATAACACATACCCTAAAACGTACAGTCACCCTGAACCATTGTCGTACCCTAAACTGTACCTTAAACCTTCCCCGTCCCTTAACCCTAACTCTAACCCTAACCCTAACCCTAACCCTAATCCTTTCCCGAAGCCTTAACATAACCCGTCCCCTAATCCTAACTCGTACGCAAATATTAAATCGTAACCTAACACGTACGCTCACACTAAACCGTTGTCGTACCCTAACCTGTACCCTAAACCGTCCCCGTCCCCGTCCCCTAACCCTAACCCTAACCCTTACCCGAAGCCTTACACTAACCCCTCCCCTAATCCTAACCCGTAAGCTAACACTAAACCATACCCTAACACGTACACTCACCCTAAATCGTTGTTGTACCCTAACCTGAACCCTAAACCGTCCCCGTCCCCGTCCCCTAACCCTAAACCTAACCGTAAACTTAACCCTTACCCGAAGCCTTACCCTAACACGTCCCCTAATCATAACCCGTACGCTAACACTAACCCGTACCCTACCACGTACGCTCACCCGAAACTGTTGTCGTAACCTAACCTGTACCCTAAACCATCCCCGTCCCCTAACCCTAAGCCTAAACCTAACCCTAACCCTAAACCTTACCCGAAGCCTTACCCTAACCCGTCCCCTAATCCTAACCCGTATGCTAACACTAGCCCATACCCTAACACGTACGCTCACCCTAAACCGTTTTCGTACCCTAACCTGTACCCTAAACCGTCCCCGTCCCCTAACCCTAACCCTAACCCTAACCCTAAACTTAACCCTTACCCGAAGCCCTACCCTAAACCGTCCCCTAATCTTAAACTGTACGCTAACTCTAACCCGTACCCTAACACGTACGCTCACGCTAAACCGTTGTCGTACCCTAACGTGTACCCTAATCCGTCCCCGTTCCCGTCACCTAACCCTAATCCTAAACCTTACCCGTAGCCTTACCCCAACCCGTCCCCTAATCCTAACCCGTACGCTAACACTAACACGTACCCTAATATGTACGCTCACCCTAAAACTTTGCCGTACCCTAACCTGTACCCTAAACCGTCCCGGTCCCCTAACCATAACCCTAACCCTAACCCTAACCCTAAACCTTACCCAAAGCCTTACACTAACCCGTCCCCTAATCCTAACCCATACGCTAACACTAACCCGTACCCTAACACGTACGCTCACCCTAAACTGTTGTCGTAGCCTAACCTGTACCCTAAACCGTCTCCGTCACCTAACCCTAACCCTAACCCTAACACTTACCCGAAACCTTGCCCTAACTCGTCCCCTAATCCTAAGCCGTAGGCTAAAACTAACCCTTACCCTAACACGTACGCGCACACTAAACTGTGGTCGTACGCTAACCTGTACACTAAACCGTCCCCGTCCCCTAACCCTAACCCTAACCCTAACCCTAGCCCTTACCTGAAGCATTACCCTAACCCGTCCCCTAATCCGAACCCGTACGCTAACACTAACCCGTACCCTAACACGTGCACTCACCTTAAACAGTTGTCGTACCCTAAACTGTACCCTAATACATCCCCGTCCCCGTCCCCTAACCCTAACCTTAACCCTAACCCTAACCCTTACCCGAAGCCTTACCCTAACCCGTCATCTAATCCTAACCCGTACGCTAACACTAACCCATACCCTAACACGTACGCTCACCCTAAACCGTTATCTTACCCTAACCTGTACCCTAAACTGTCCCCGTCCCCTAACCCTAACCCTCACCCTAACCCTTACCCAAAGCCTTACGCTAACCCGTCCCCTAATCCTAATCTGTACGCTAACACTAACCCGTACCCTAATACGTGCGCTCACCCTAAACCGTTGTCATACCCTAACCTGTACCCTAAACCGTCCCGTCCCCGTCCCCTAACCCTAGCCCTTACCCGAAACCTTACCCTAACATGTCCCCTATTCCTAAACCGTACGCTAACACTATCCCGTACCCTTACACGTACGCTCACCTTAAAACGTTGTCGTACACTAACCTGTAACATAAACCGTCTCCGTCCCCTAACCCTAACCCTAACCCTAACACTAACCCTAACCTTTACCCGGAGCCTTACCCTAACCTGTCCCCTAATCCTAACCCGTACGCTAACACTAACCCTTGCCCTAACACGTACGCTCACCCTAAACCGTTGTCGTACCCTAACCTGTACCCTAAACCGTCCCTCTACCCTAACCCTAACCCTAATCCTAACCCTAACCCTTACACCAAGCCTTACCCTAACCCATGCCCTAATCCTAACCCGTACGCAAACACTAATCCGTACCCTAACACGTATGCTCACTCTAAACCGTTGTCGTACCCTAACCTGTACCCTAAACCGTCCCAATCCCCTAAACCCAACCCTAAACCTAACCCTAACCCTTACCCGAAGCCTTCCCCTAACCCATCCCCTAATCCTAACCCGTACGCTAACACTAACTCGTACCCTAACACGTACGCTCACCCTAAACCGTTGTCGTACCCTAACCTGTACACTAAACCGTCCCCGTCCCCTAAACCTAACACTAACCCTCACCGTAACGCTTACCCGAAGCCTTACCCTAACCCGTACCCTATTCCTAACCCGTACGCTAACACTAACATGTACCCTAACATGTACGCTCACCCTAAACCGTTGTCGTACCCTAACCTTTACCATAAACCGTCCCCGTCCCCTAACCCTAATCCTAAACCTAAACCTAACCCTTACCGAAGCCTTACACTAACCAGTCCACTAAACCTAACCCGTACGCTAACACTAAACCGTACCCTAACACGTACACTCACCGTAAAGCGTTGTCACACCCTAACCTGTACCCTAAACCGTCCCCGTCCCTAACCGTAACCCTAACACATACTCGAAGCCTTACCCTAACCCGTGTCCTAATCCTAACCCGTACGTTAACACTAACCCGTACCCTAACACGTACGCTCACCCTAAACCGTTGTCGTACCCCAACCTGTACCCAAACCGTCCCCGTCCCCTAACCCTAACCCTAACCCTAAACCAAAACCTAAACTTTACCCGAAGCTTTACCCTAACCCATCCCATAATCCTATCCCGTACGCTAACCCTAACCCGTACCCTACCACGTACGCTCACCCTAAACCGTTGTCGTACCCTAACCTGTACCCTAAACCGTCCCCGTCCCCTAACAGTAACCCTAAACCTAACCCTAACCCTAACCCTTAACCGAAGCCTTACCCTAACCCGTCCCTTAATCCTAACCCGTACGCTAACACTAAACCGAGTCCTAACACGTACGCTCACCCTAAAACTTTGTCGTACCCTAACCTGTACCCTAAACCGTCCCCATCCCGTAACCCTTACCCTAACCCTAACAATTACCCGAAACCTTAAACTAACCTGTCCTCTAATCCTAACACGTACGCTAACAGTAAACCGTGACCTAACACATACGCTCACCCTAAACCGTTGTCGTACCCTAACCTGTACCCTAAACCGTCCCCGTTCCCTAACCCTAACCCTAACCATAACCCTTACCCGAAGCCTTACCCTAACCCGTCCCCTGATCCTATCACGTACGCTAACACTAACTGATACCCTATCAAGTACGCTCACCCTAATCATTTGTCGTACACTAACCTGTACCCTAAACGGTCCCCGTCCCTTAACCCTAACCGTAACCCTAACCCTAACCCTAACCCTAACCCTTACCCGAAGCCTTACCCTAACCCGTCCCCTAATACTAACCAGTACGCTAACACTAACCCGTATCCTAACACGTACGCTCACCCTAAACCGTTGACGTACCCTAACCTGTACCCTAAACCGTCCCCGTCCCCTAACCCTAACCCTAACCCTAACCCTTACCAGAACCCTTACCCTAACCCGTCCCATAATCCTAACCCATACGCTAACACTAACCCGTACCCTAACACGTACGCTCACCCTAAAACCTTGTCGTACCCTAACCTGTACCCTAAATCGTCCCTGTCCCCTAACCCTAACCCTAACCCTAACCTTAAACCTTACCCGAAGCCTTACCCTAACCGGTCCCCTAAACCTAACCCGCACGCTAACACTAACCCGTGCCCTAACACGTACGCTCACCCGAAACATTTGTCGTACACTAAGCTGTACCCTAAACCGTCCCCATTACCTAACACTAACCCGAACCCTAACCATAACCCTAAACCTTACCCGAAGCCTTACCCTAACCCGTCCCCTAATCCTAACCGTACGCTAACACTAATCCGTGCCCTAACACGTACGCTCACCCTAAAGCGTTGTCGTACCCTAAACTGTACCCTAAACTGCTCCTGTCCCCGTACCCTAACCCTAACCCTAACCCAATCCCTAACCCTTACCCGAAGCCTTACACTAACCCATCCCATAATCCTAAACGCTACGCTAACACTAACCCGTGCCCTAACACGTACGCTCACCCTAAACCGTTGTCGTACATTAACCTGTACCCTAAATCGTCCCTGTGCCCTAACCCTAAACCTAACCCTAATCCTTACCCGAAGCCTTACCCCAACTCGTCCCCTAATTCTAACCCCTACGCTAACACTAACCTGTATCCTAACACGTACGCTCACCCTAAAACTTTGTCGTACACTAAGCTGTACCCTAAATCGTCCCCGTCCCTTAACCCTAAACCTAACCCTTACACAAAGCCTTACCGTAACCCGTCCCCTAATCCTAAACCGAACGCTAACACTAACCCGTAACCTAACCCGTATGCTCAACCTAAACCGTTCTCGTACAGTAACCTGTACCCTAAACCGTCCCGTCCCCGTTCCCTAACCCTAGCCCTTACCCGAAACCTTACCCTAACATGTCCCCTATTCCTAACCCGTACGCTAACACTATCCCGTACCCTTACACGTACGCTCACCTTAAAACGTTGTCGTACACTAACCTGTAACCTAAACCGTCTCCGTCCCCTAACCCTAACCCTAACCCTAACACTAACCCTAACCCTTACCCGGAGCCTTACCCTAACCTGTCCCCTAATCCTAACCCGTACGCTAACACTAACCCTTGCCCTAACACGTACGCTCACCCTAAACCGTTGTCGTACCCTAACCTGTACCCTAAACCGTCCCTCTACCCTAAACCTAACCCTAACCCTTATCCTAAATCTAAAGCTTACCCAAAGCCTTACCCTAACCCGTCCCATAATCCTAACCCGTACGCTAACACTAACCCGTACCCTAACATGTACGCTCACCCTAAACTGTTGTCGTACCCTAACCTGTACCCTAAACCGTCCCTGTCCCCGACCCTTAACCCTATCCCTAATCCTAACACTAACCCTTACCCTACGCCTTACCCTAACCCGTCCCCAAATCCTAACCCGTACGCTAACACTAACCCGTCCCCTAACACGCACGCTCACCCTAAACCGTTGTCGTACCCTAACATGTACCCTAAACCGTCCCCGTCCCCTAACCCTAACCCTAACCCTAAACCTAAACCTAACCCTTACCCGAAGCCTTACCATAACTCGTCCTCTAATCCTAACCCGTACGCTAACAGTAAACTGTGCCCTAACATGTACGCTGAACCTAAACCATTGTCCTACCCTAACCTGTACCCTAAACCGTCCCCCTCCCCTAACCCTAACCCTAACCCTAACCCTAACCCTTACACCAAGCCTTACCCTAACCCGTGCCCTAATCCTAACCCGTACGCTAACACTAACCCATACCCTAACACGTACGCTCACCCTAAACTGCTGTCGTACACTAACCTGTACCCTAAACCGTCCCCGTCCCCGTCCCCGTCCCCTAAATCTAACCCTTACCCGAAGCCTTACCCTAACCCGTCCCCTAATCCTAAACCGTACGCTAACACTAACCCGTGCCCTAACACGTACGCTCACCCTAAAGTGTGGTCGTACCCTAACCTGTACACTAACCCGTCCCCGTCCCCGTTCCCTAACCCTAACCCTAACCCAAACCCTAAGCCTTACCCGAAGCCTTACCCTAACCCGTCTCATAATCCTAACCGATACGCTAAAACTAACCCATGCCCTAACACATACGCTCACCCTAAACCGTTGTCGTACCCTAACCTGTACCCTAAACCGTCCCCGTCCCCTAACCCTAACCCTTACCCGAAGCCTTACACTAACCCGTCCCCTAATCCTAACCCATACGCTAACTCTAACCCGTATCCTAACACGTACTCTCACCCTAAACCATTCTCATACACTAACCTGTACCCTAAACCATCCCCGTCAACTAACCTTAACCCTAACCCTTACCCGAAGCCTTACCATAACCCGTCCTCTAATCCTAACCCGTACGCTAACAGTAAACTGTGCCCTAAAATGTACGCTCTACCTAAACCATTGTCCTACCCTAACTTGTACCCTAAACCGTCCCCGTCCCCTAACCCTAACCCTAAACCTAGCCCTAAACCTAAACCTTACCCCAAGCCTTACCCTAACCCGACCCTTAATCCTAACCCACTAACACTAACCCATACCCTAACACGTACGCTCACCCTAAATCTTTGTCGTACCCTAACATGTACCCTAAACCGTCCCCGTCCCCTAACCCTAACCCTAACCCTAACCTTAACACTTACCCGAAGCATTACACTAACCCGTCCCCTAACACTAATCCGTACGCTAACACTAAAACGTGTCCTAACACGTACCCTCACCCTAAACCGTTGTCGTACCCTAACCTGTACCCTAAACCGTCACCGTCCCCTAGCCCTAACCCTAACCCTAACCCTTACTCGAAGCCTTACCCTAACCCGTCCCCAATCCTAACCCGTACGCTAACACTAACAAGTACCCTAACACATACGCTCACCCTAAACTGTTGTCGTACACTAACCTGTAACCTAAACCGTCCCCGTCCCCTAACCCTAACCCTAACCCTAACCTTAACCCTTACCCGAAGCCTTACCCTAATCTGTCCCCTAATCCTAACCCGTATGCTAACACTAACCCTTGCCCTAACACGTACACTCACCCTAAACTATTGTCGTACCCTAAACTGTACCCTGAACCGTCCCTGTACCCTAACCCTAACCCTAACTCTAACCCTAACCCTAACCCTAACACTTACCCGAAGCCTTACCCCAACCCGTCCCCTAATCCTAACCCGTACGCTAACACTAACACGTACCCTAATATGTACGCTCACCCTAAAACTTTGTCGTACCCTAACCTGTACCCTAAGTCGTCCCCTTCCCCTAAGCCTAACCCTAACCCTAATACTTACCCGAAGCCTTACCCTAAACCGTCCCCTAATCCTAACCCATACGCTAACACTAACCTGTGCCCTAAAACGAATGCTCACCCTAAACCGCTGTCGTACACTAACCTGTACCCTAAACCGTCCCCGTCCCCGTCCCCTAACCCTAACCCTAAACCTAACCCTTACCCGAAGCCTTACCCTAACCCGTCCCCTAATCGTAACCCGTACGCTAAAACTAACCCGTGCCCTAACAGGTACGCTCACCCTAAAGCGTGGTCGTACCCTAACCTGTACATTAAACAGTCCCCGTCCCCATTCCCTAACCCTAACCCTATCCCAAACCCTACCCCTTACCCGAAGCCGTACCCTAACCCGTCCCATAATCCTAAATAATATGCTAAAACTACCCCATGCCCTAACACATACGCTCACCCTAAACCGTTGTCGTACCCTAAACTGTACCCTAAACCGTCCCCGTCACTTAACCGTAACCCTAACCCTAACCCTAAACCTAACCCTAACCCCAACCCTAACCCTAACCCTAACCCTAACCCTAACCCTAACACTAACCCCTAACCCTAACCCTAACCCTAAACCTTACCCGAAGCCTTACCCTAACCCGTCCCCTAATCCTAACCCGTACGCTAACACTAACCCGTGCCCTAACACGTACGCTCACCCTAAACCATTGTCGTACCCTAACCTGTACCCTAAACCGTCCCCATCCCCTAACCCTAACCCTAAACCTAACTGTAACCCTAACACTTACCGGAAGCCTTACCCTAACCCGTGCCCAAATCCTAACCCGTACGCTAACACTAACCCCTACCCTAACACGTACGCTCACCCTAAACCGTTGTCGTACCCTAACCTGTAACCTAAACAGTCCCCATCCCCGTCCCCTAACCCTAACCCTAACCCTAACCCTAACCCTAACCCCTAACCCTAACCCTAACCCTAAACCTTACCCGAAGCCTTACCCTAACCCGTCCCCTAATCCTAACCCGTACGCTAACACTAACCCGTGCCCTAACACGTACGCTCACCCTAAACCATTGTCGTACCCTAACCTGTACCCTAAACCGTCCCCATCCCCGTCCCCTAACCCTAAACCTAAGCCTTACCTTAAGCCTTACCCTAACCTGTCCCCTAATCCTAACCTGTACGCTAACACTAACCCATACCCTAACACGTACGCTCACCCTAAACCTTTGTCGTACCCTAAGCTGTACCCTAAACCGTCCCCGCCCCTAAACCTAACCCTAACCCTAACCCTAACCCTTACCCGGAGCCTTATCCTAACCTATCCCCTAATCCTAACCCATACGCTAACACTAATCCTTGCCCTAACACGTACGCTTACCCTAAACCATTGTCATACCCTAACCTGTACCCTAAACCATCCCCGTCCCCTAACCCTAACCCTATCCCTAACCCTAAATTTAACCCTTACCCGAAGCCTTACCCTAACACGTCCCCTAATCCTAACCTGTACGCTAACACTAACCCATACCCTAACACATACGCTCACCCTAAACCGTTGTCGTACCCTAACCTGTACCCTAAACCATCCCTGTCCCCGACGCTTAACCCTAACCCTAACCCTAACGCTTACCCGACGCCTTACCCTAAACCATCCTTAAATCCTAACCCGTATGCTAACACTAACCCGTACCCTAACACGCACGCTCACCCTAAATCTTTGTCGTACCCTAACCTGTACGCTAAACCGTCCCCGTCCCCTAACCCTAACCCTAACCCTAACCCTTACCCGAACCCTTACCCTAACCCGTCCCCTAATCCTAACCCGTACGCTAACACTAACCCGTGCCCTAACACGTACGCTCACAGTAAACCGTTGTCGTACCCTAACCTGTACACTAAACCGGCCCCATCCCCTAACCCTAACACTAACCGTAAACCTAACACTTACCGAAGACTTACCCTAACCCGTGCCCAAATCCTAACCCGTACCGTAACACGTACGCTCACCCTAAACCGTTGTCCTACACTAACCTGTACCCTAAACCGTCCCCATCCCCTAAACCTAACCCTAAACCTAACCCTAACCCTAACCCTTACCCGAAGCCTTACCCTAACCCGTCCCCTAATCCTAACCCGTACGCTTACACTAACCCGTACCCCAACATGTACACTCATCCTAAACCGTTGTCGTACCCTAACCTGTACCCTAAACCGTCCCCGTCCCTGTCCCCTAACCCTAACCGTAACCCTAAACCTAACACTAACCCTTACCCGAAGCCTTACACTAACCGGTCCCCTAATCCTAACCCGTAGGCTAACACTAACCCGTACCCTAACATGTATGCTCACCGAAAACCGTTGTCGTACCCTAACCTGTACTCTAAACCGTCCCCTTCCCCTAACCCTAAACATAACCTTAACCCTAACCCTAAGCCTTACCCGAAGCCTTACCCTAATCCGTCCGCAAGTCCTAACCCGTACGCTAACACTAACACGTACCCTAGCACGTACGCTCACCCTGAACCGTTGTCGTACCCTAACCTGTACCCTAAACCGTCCCCGTCCCCTAACCCTAACACTATCCCTAACAATAACCCTTACCCGAAGCCTTACCCTAAACCTTCCCCTTAACCTAAACCGTACGCTAACACTAACCCGTACCCTAAGACCTACGCTCACCCTAAAAGGTTTTCGTACCCTATCCTGTACCCTAAACCGTCGCCGTCCCCTAACCCTAACCCTAAACCTATCCCTAACCCTTACCTGATGCCTTACCCTAACCCGTCCCCTAATCCTAAACCTTACGCTAATACTAACCCGTACCCTAACACGTAGGCTCACCCTAAACCGTTGTCGTAACCTAAACTGTACTCTAAACCGTCCCCGTCCCCTAACCCTAACCCTAAACCTAACCCGAAGCCTTAGCCTAACCCGTCCCCTAATCCTAACCCATACGCTAACACTAAAACGTATCCTAAGACCTACGCTCACCCTAAAAGGTTGTCGTACCCTATCCTGTACCCTAAACCGTCCCCGTCCCCTAACCCTAACCCTAAACCTATCCCTAACCCTTACCCGACGCCTTACACTAACCCGTCCCCTAATCCTAACCCGTACGCTAACACTAACCCGTATCCTAACACGTACGCTCACCCTAAACCGTTGTCGTACCCTAACCTGTACCGTATATCGTCCCAGTCCCCTAAACCTAACCCTAACCCTAAACCTAACCCTAAACCTTACCCTAATCCGTCCCCTAATCCTAACCCGTACGCTAACACTAACACGTACCCTAACACGTACGCTCACCCTAAACCGTTGTCGTACACAAACCTGTACCCTAAACCATCCCCGTCCCCTAACCATAACCCTAACCCTAAACCTAACCCTAACACTTACCCGAAGCCTTACCCTAACCCGTCCCCTAATCCTGACCATACGTTAATACTAACCCGTACCTTAACACGTACGCTCACCCTAAAACTTTGTCGTACCCTAAGCTGTACCCTAAACCGTCCCCGTCCCCTAACCCTAACCCTAACACTAACCCTTACCCGAAGCCTTACCCTAATCCGTCCCCTAATCCTAACCCGTACGCTAACACTAACCCGTACCCTAACACGTACGCTCACCCTAAACCGTTGTCGTATCCTAAACTGTACCCTAAACCTTCCCCGTCCCCTAAACCTAACCCTAACTCTAACCCTTACCCGAAGCCTTACCCTAACCTGTCCCCTAATCCTAACGTGTACGCTAACACTAACGTGTACCCTAACACGTACGCTCACCCTAAACCGTTGTCGTACCCTAACCTGTACCCTAAACCGTCCCCGTCCCCTAACCCTAACCCTAACCCTAACACTTACCTGAAGCCTTACCGTAAACTGTCCCCTAATCCTAACCCGTATGCTCACACTAACCCGTACCCTAACACGTACGCTCACCCTAAACCGTTGTCGTACACTAGCCTGTACCCTAAACGGTCCCCGTTCCCTAACCCTAACCGTAACCCTAACCCTAACCCTTACCCGAAACCTTACCCTAAACCGTCCCCTAATCCTAACACGCACGCTAACACTAAACCTTACCCTAACACATACGCTCACCCTAAACCGTTGTCGTACCCTAACCTGTACCCTAAACTGTCCCCGTCCCCTAACCCTAAACCTAACCCTAACCCTAACCCTTACCCAAAGCCTTACCCTAACCCGTCCCCTAATCCTAACCCGTACGCTAACACTAACCCGTACCCTAACATGTACGCTCACCCTCAACCATTGTCATGCCCTAACCTGTACCCTAAACGGTCCTCGTCCCCTAACCCTATCCCTAAACCTAACCCTTACCCGAAGCCTTACCCTAACCCGTCCCCTAATCCTAACCCGTACGCTAACACTAAACCGTACCCTAACATGTACGCTCACCCTAAACCATTTTCGTACCCTAACCTGTACCCTAAACGGTCCCCGTCCCCTAACCCTAACCCTAACCCTAAACCATCCCCGTCCCCTAAACCTAACCCTAACCCTAACCGTAACCCTTACCCGAAGCCTTACCCTAACCCTTCACCTAATCCTAAACCTTATGCTAACACTAACACGTACCCTAACAGGTACGCTCACCCTGAACCGTTGTCGTACACTAAACTGTACCCTAAACGGTCCCCATCACTTAACCCTAACCCTAAACCTAACCCTAACCCTAACCCTTACCCGAAGCCTTATGCTAACCCGTCCCCTAATCCTAACCCGTTCGCTAACACTAACCCATACCATAATATGTACCCTCAACCTAAACCGTTGTCGCACCCTAACCTGTACCCTAAACCGTCCCCGTCCCCGTCCCCTAACCCTAACCCTTACCCTAATCCTAACCCTTACCCGTAGCCTTACCCTAACCCGTCCCCTAATACTAACCCGTACGCTAACACTAACCCGTACCGTAACACGTACGCTCACCCTAAACCTTTTTCGTACACTAACCTGTACCCTAAACCGTCCCCATCCCTGTCCCCTAACCTTAACGCTAACCCTAACCCTATCACTTACCAGAAGCCTTACCCTAACCCGTCCCCTAATCCTAACCCTTATCCTAACTCTAACCCGTACACTAACATGTACGCTCAACCTAAACCGTTGTCATACCCTAACCTGTAACCTAAACCGTCCCCGTCCCCTAACCCTAACCCTAACCCTAATCCTAACCCTTACCCAAAGCCTTAGCCCAACCCGTCCCCTAATCCTAACGTGTACGCTAACACTAACGTGTACCCTAACAGGTACGCTCACCCTAAACCGTTGTCTTACCCTAACCTCTACCTTAAACCATCCCCGTCCCCTAACCCTAACCCTAACCCTTACCCAAAGCCTTACCCTAAACCGTCCCCTAATCCTAACACGCACGCTAACACTAAACCGTACCCTAACACGTACGCTCACCCTAAGCCATTGTCGTACCCTAACCTGTGCCCTAAACTGTCCCCATCCCCTAACCCTAAACCTAACCCTAACGCTAAACCTTACCCGTAGATTTACCCTAACCCGTCCCCTAATACTAACTGGTACGCTAACACTAACCCGTACCCTAACACGTATGCTCACCCTAAAATTTTTCGTACCCTAACCTGTACCCTAAACTGTCCCCATCCCTGTCCCCTAACCCTGAACCTAACCCTAACCCTATCACTTACCCGAAGCCTTACCCTAACCCGTCCCCTAATCCTAACCCGTATCCTAACTCTAACCCGTACACTAACATGTACGCTCAACCTAAACCGTTGTCATGCCCTAACCTGTACCCTAAACTATCCCCGTCCCCTAACCCTAACCCTAACCCTTACCCGAAGCCTTACCCTAACCCGTCCCCTAATCCTAAACCGTACGCAAACACTAAGCCGTACCCTAACACGTATGTTCACCCTAACGGTTGTCGTACCCTAACCTGTACCCTAAACCATCCCCGTTCCCGTCCCCTAAACCTAACCCTAACCCTATCCCTAACCCTTATCCGAAGCCTTACCCTAACGCGTCCACTAACCCTAACCCGTACGCTAACACCAACTCGTACCCTAACATGTACGCTCACCCTAAACGGTTGTCGTACCCTAACCTGTACCCTAAACCGGCCCCGTTCCCTAACCCTAACACTAAACCTAACCCTTACCCGAAGTCTTATCCTAACCCGTCCCCTAATCCTAATCCGTACGCTAACACTAACACGTACCCTAACACGTATGCTCACCCTAAACCGTTGTCGTACACTAACCTGTACCCTAATCCGTCCCCGTTCCCGTCCCCTAACCCTAACCCTAGCCCTAACCCTAACCTTACCCGAAGCCTTACCCTCACCCGTCCCCTAATCCTAACCCGTATGCTAACACTAACCCGTATCCTAACACGTACGCTCAGCCTAAACCGTTGTCGTACACTAACCTGTACCATAAACCGTCCCCTTCCCCTAACCCTAACTCTAACCCTAACCCTAACTGTAACCCTTACCCGAAGCCTTACCCTAACCCTTCCCCTAATCCTAACCCGTATGCTAACACTAACACGTACTCTAACAGGTACGCTCAACATGAACCGTTGTCGTACACTAAACTGTACCCTAAACGAACCCCATCCCTTAACCCTAACCCTAACCCTAACCCTTACCCGAAGCCTTACCCTAACCCGTCCCCTAATCCTAAACTGTTCGCTAACACTAACCCATACCATAACATGTACGCTCAACCTAAACCGTTGTCGCACCCTAACCTGTACCCTAAACCGTCCCCGTCCCCGTCCCCTAACCCTAACCCTAGCCCTAATCCTAACCCTTACCCAAAGCCTTAGCCTAACCCGTCCCCTAATCCTAAAGTGTACGCTAACACTAACGTGTACCCTAACACGTACGCTCACCCTAAACCGTTGTCTTACCCTAACTTCTACCTTAAACCATCCCCGTCCCCTAACCCTACTGCTAACCCTAACCCTTACCGGAAGCCTTACCCTAACCCGTCCCTTAATCCTAACACGCACGCTAACACTAAACCGTACCCTAACACGTACGCTCACCCTAAACCATTGTCGTACCCTAACCTGTACCCTAAACGGTCCCCGTCCCCTAACCCTAAACCTAACCCTAACCCTAACCCTTACCCGTAGCCTTACCCTAATCCGTCCCCTAATACTAACCCGTACGCTAACACTAACCCGTACCCTAACACGTACGCTCACCCTAAACCTTTTTCGTACCCTAACCTGTACCCTAAACTGTCCCCATCCCTGTCCCCTAACCCTAAACCTAACCCTAACCCTATCACTTACCCGAAGCCTTACCCTAACCCGTCCCCTAATCCTAACCCGTATACTAACTCTAACCCGTACACTAACATGTACGCTCAATCTAAACCGTTGTCATACCCTAATCTGTACCCTAAACCATCCCCGTCCCCTAACTCTAACCCTAAACCTTACCCGAAGCCTTACCCTAACCCGTCCCCTAATCCTAATCCGTACGCTAACACTAAGCCGTACCCTAACACGTATGCTAACCCTAAACCATTGTCGTACCCTAACCTGTACCCTAAACCATCCCCGTCCCCGTTCCCTAACCCTAACCCTAAGCTTACCCGAAGCCTTACCCTAACCCGCCCCCTAATCCTAACCCGTATGCTAACACTAACCCGTACCCTAACACGTACGCTCACCCTAAACCGTTGTCATACCCTAACCTGTACCGTAAACCGTCCCCTTCCCCTAACCCTAACCCTAACCCTTTTCCGAAGCCTTACCTTAACCCGTCCACTAATCCTAACCCGTACGCTAACACCAACTCGTACCCTAACACGTACGCTCACCCTAAACCGTTGTCGTACCCTAACCTGTACCCTAAACTGGCCCCGTCCCCTAACCCTAACCCTAAACCTAACCCTAACCCTTACCCGAAGCCTTACCCTAACCCGTCCCCTAATCCTAATCCGTACGCTAACACTATCCCATAACCTAACACGTACGCTCACCCTAAACCATTGTCCTACCCTAACCTGTACCCTAAACCATCCCCGTCCTCTAACCCTAACCCTTGCCAGAAGCCTTACCCTAACCCATCACCTAATACTAACCCGTACGCTAACACTAACTCCTACGCTAACAGTAACCCGTACCCTAACACGTACGCTCAGCCTAAACCGTTGTCGTACACAAACTTGTACCCTAAACCGTCCCCGTCCCCTAACCCTAACCCTAACACTTACCCGAAGCCTTACCCTAACCCGTCCCATAATCCTAACCCGTACGATAACACTAACCCGTACCCTAACACGTACGCTCACCCTAAACCGTTGTCGTTGCCTACCCTGTACCCTAAACCATCCCCGTCCCCTAACCCTAACACTAAACCTAACCCTAACACTTACCCGAAGCCTTACCCTAATACGTCCCTTAATCCTAAACCGTACGCTACCAATAACCAATACCCTAACACATACGCTCACCCTAAACCGTTGTCATACGCTAACCTCTACCCTAAACCGTCCCCATCACCTAACCTTAACCCATACACTAACACTTACCCGAAGCCTTACCCTAACCCGTCCACTAACCCTAACTGGTACGCTAACACTAACCCGTACCCTAACACGTACGCTCACCCTAAACCGTTGTCGTACGCTAACCTGTACCCTATACCGTCCCCTCCCCTCACCCTAACCCTAACCTTAACCATAAACCTTACCCGAAGCCTTACCCAAACACGTCCCTAATCCTAACACGTACGCTCACCCTAAACCATTGTCATGCACTAACCTGTACCCTAAACCATCCCCGTCCCCTAACCCTAAACCTAACCCTTACCAGAAGCCTTACCCTAACCCTTCCCCTAATACTAACCAGTCCGCTAACACTAACTCATACGCTAACACTAACCTGTACCCTAACACGTACGCTCACCCTAAACCTTTGTCATACACTAACCTGTAACCTAAACCGTCCCCGTCCCCTAACCCTTACCCGAAACCTTACCCTAACCCGTACCCTAATCCTAACCTGTATGCTAACACTAACCCATACCCTAACACGTACACTCACCCTAAAACTTTGTCGTAACCTAACCTGTACCCTAAACCATCCTCGTCCGCTAACCCTAACCCTAACCACAACCCTTACCCGAAGCCTTACCCTAACACATCCCCTAATCCTAACCCGTATGCTAACACTAACCTCTACCCTAACACGTACGCTCACCCTAAACCGTTGTCGTACCCTAACCTGTACCCTAAACAGTTCCCGTCCCCTAACCCTAAACCTAACCCTAACCCTTACCTGAAGCCTTACCCTAACCCGTCCCCTAATCCTAACCCATACGCTAACACTAACCAGTACCCTAACACATACACTCAAACTAAATATAATATATAATGTAAATATATATATATATATATAATATATTGTAATATATTCAGGAAAATACGCATACGCTCTTTTTGGCCAACCAAGAAAGCGTGTAAAGGAAATCTGCACCAAAATGAAGTCTCACTGCCCCCCGGTCAAAAGGGCCATGTGAAAAAAGTGTAAAATCCAGAAAGGCAGCACAGGCCATGGAGAACAGGGAGCCTTGTTATGCTGATGGGCGGGATGTAAATTGCCAACAGCCACTCTGGAGAAGTGTATGGTGTTTCCTGGAACAGCTAAAAAACAAAGCAACGGAGCCTACAGCACTTCCACTTATGGTCCTATAGCTCAGGGAAATTAAAATCAAAAACACACAGCCACCCCACAGTTTCGGACGGCTCTGTTTACAAGAACCTCGTCTACGGTACAAGTTAAATATCCCAGAACGTGAAAAATGGATAAAGAAGTTGTGGTATGTACGTACAATGGAATATCACTCAGCAATGAAATCTATGTCATCAGGCCCTCGCGGCATAATGAGTGGATTCAGGTACGATGATTCTAAGTGAAATGAGTCACACAGAAAATGAAACATCATAAGATATCACTAATACAAGGAATGTAAACTTGGCTACACATGAACTGAATTACAAAACAGAACAGGGTCTCAAATTTAGAAAACCAACTAATGCTTGCTTAAGGGGAAAGGTGAGTTGGGGTGCTGCATAAAACCAGAGATTGAAATTAGCACAGATACCTTTCCATAAGCCAAATATGTAATTGTCAAGACCTACCCCTTGCTCAACGAAATGGACTAAACACCCCATATTCAACGACTAGGAATACACCTGACTAGTAAGAATCTTCAAACCCATGGATTTATATGTCTCCGTAAGAGAATGAAGCGTGTGTACAGAGGCATGAATGCAGCAGAGAAACTCCGATAAACCCCATTATCAAAATGAATTACAAAAACAAAACACAAGGACAGTGAAATAGAGAGCAATTCTTAAATAATTCATTCAAGGGTTGTGATGCAACCTGGATTTACCACATCTACACCCAGAGCTGAGTGAGACATAAGGTTGGGCACTTTGGGCTGATAGCATTGGTGAGGTTCGATGAGCAAATGCAGACCCTTTGAAGTCATACTGCATGGTACCCATTCCATGGGTCCCATTCTCCAGGTTTAACGAATTCTTCCTTCAGCTAAAACATGCATGGGAAACCCACAGTATGGTGCACCGAGGGACCGGCAAACGTTTTCAAATGCATCTCAGTTTTCGTCCCCTTTTACTCGGGTTCACCATTCCAGACCCTTTACTAACACTCTCCCCACTTGGAGAGTCAGTGCCTTTAACCTCCTGTTTGGCACAGTTTGCAATTTCTGCGCAAGATGAACAGGAATAGGGAGAACCAATGAGAGACTAGCTTTAGGTGTCTGCACGGGCAAATGTAACGCTCATTTCCCACCAGGAAGAGGAATTAACCAAAGGCTCAGCATGCCGTGCCGGAACCAGATTAGGGCCTGAAGCAATCCTGCGGGTTTGCGGCCAGCTCACAAGATAGCGAGTTGAAGAAAGGAGCTCAGGGGCACTGTAACTCACAAACCTGCAGAGTTATAAATGACAGCTATCGTCCAAAAATATATTGAAGGAAGGCTGCGAAGAGGACTTGTAAGTGGGGCAGAATTGCAGGATAACGATTTCAGGAGGTAGACGGGAATTGCATTTAAAGCATAGGAAAAGAGGCAGAACGTCGACAATGATGCTCTTGGCCAAAAAGGGCGTATGCGTTTTTTCCTGAATATATTCAGGAAAAAACGCATACGCCCTTTTTGGCCAACCAAGCAAGCATGTTAAAGAAATCTGCACTACAATGAAGTCTCACTGCCCCCCGGTCAAAAGGGCCATGTGAAAAAAGTGTAAAATCCCGAAAGGCATCAGAGGCCATGGAGAACAGGAAGCCTTGTTATGCTGATGGGCGGGATGTAAATTGCCAACAGCCACTCTGGAGAAGTGTACGGTGTTTCATGGAACAGCTAAAAAACAAAGCAACGGAGCCTACGGCACTTCCACTTATGGTCCTATAGCTTAGGGAAATTAAAATCAAAAACACACAGCCACCCCAAAGTTTCGGACGGCTCTGTTTACAAGAACCTCGTCTACGGTACAAGTTTAATATCCCAGAACGTGAAAAATGGATAAAGAAGTTGTGGTACGTACGTACAATGGAATATCACTCAGCAATGAAATCTATGTCATCAGGCCCGTCGCGGCATAAGGAGTGGATTCAGGTACGATGATTCTAAGTGAAATGAGTCACACAGAAAATGAAACATCATAAGATATCACTAATACAAGGAATGTAAACTTGGCTACACATGAACTGAATTACAAAACAGAACTGGGTCTCAAATTTAGAAAAGCAACTTATGCTTGCTTAAGGGGAAAGGTGAGTTGGGGTGCTGCATAAAACCAGAGATAGAAATTAGCACAGATACCTTTCCATAAGCCAAATATGTAATTGTCAAGACCTACCCCTTGCTCAACGAAATGGACTAAACACCCCATATTCAATGACTAGGAATACACCTGACTAGTAAGAATCTTCAAACCCATGCATTTATATGTCTCCGTAAGAGAATGAAGCGTGTGTACAGAGGCATGAATGCAGCAGAGAAACTCCGATAAAACCCATTATCAAAATGAATTACAAAAACAAAACACAAGGACAGTGAAATAGAGAGCAATTCTTAAATAATTCATTCAAGGGTTGTGATGCAACCTGGATTTACCACATCTACACCCAGAGCTGAGTGAGACATAAGGTTGGGCACTTTGGGCTGATAGCATTGGTGAGGTTCGATGAGCAAATGCAGACCCTTTGAAGTCATACTGCATGGTACCCATTCCATGGGTCCCATCTCTCCAGGTTTAACGAATTCTTCCTTCAGCTAAAACATGCATGGGAAACCCACAGTATGGTGCACCGAGGGACCGGCAAACGTTTTCAAATGCATCTCAGTTTTCGTCCCCTTTTACTCGGGTTCACCATTCCAGACCCTTTACTAACACTCTCCCCACTTGGAGAGTCAGTGCCTTTAACCTCCTGTTTGGCACAGTTTGCAATTTCTGCGCAAGATGAACAGGAATAGGGAGAACCAATGAGAGACTAGCTGTAGGTGTCTGCACGGGCAAATGGAACGCTCATTTCCCACCAGGAAGAGGAATTAACCAAAGGCTCAGCATGCCGTGCCGGAACCAGATTAGGGCCTGAAGCAATCCTGCGGGTTTGCGGCCAGCTCACAAGATAGCGAGTTGAAGAAAGGAGCTCAGGGGCACTGTAACTCACAAACCTGCAGAGTTATAAATGACAGCTATCGTCCAAAAATATATTGAAGGAAGGCTGCGAAGAGGACTTGTAAGTGGGGCAGAATTGCAGGATAACGATTTCAGGAGGTAGACGGGAATTGCATTTAAAGCATAGGAAAAGAGGCAGAACGTCGACAATGATGCTCTTGGCCAAAAAGGGCGTATGCGTTTTTTCCTGAATATATTCAGGAAAAAACGCATACGCCCTTTTTGGCCAACCAAGCAAGCATGTTAAAGAAATCTGCACTACAATGAAGTCTCACTGCCCCCCGGTCAAAAGGGCCATGTGAAAAAAGTGTAAAATCCCGAAAGGCATCAGAGGCCATGGAGAACAGGAAGCCTTGTTATGCTGATGGGCGGGATGTAAATTGCCAAAAGCCACTCTGGAGAAGTGTACGGTGTTTCCTGGAACAGCTAAAAAACAAAGCAACGGAGCCTACGGCATTTCCACTTATGGTCCTATAGCTTAGGGAAATTAAAATCAAAAACACACAGCCACCCCAAAGTTTCGGACGGCACTGTTTACAAGAACCTCGTCTACGGTACAAGTTTAATATCCCAGAACGTGAAAAATGGATAAAGAAGTTGTGGTACGTACGTACAATGGAATATCACTCAGCAATGAAATCTATGTCATCAGGCCCGTCGCGGCATAAGGAGTGGATTCAGGTACGATGATTCTAAGTGAAATGAGTCACACAGAAAATGAAACATCATAAGATATCACTAATACAAGGAATGTAAACTTGGCTACACATGAACTGAATTACAAAACAGAACAGGGTCTCAAATTTAGAAAACCAACTTATGCTTGCTTAAGGGGAAAGGTGAGTTGGGGTGCTGCATAAAACCAGAGATAGAAATTAGCACAGATACCTTTCCATAAGCCAAATATGTAATTGTCAAGACCTACCCCTTGCTCAACGAAATGGACTAAACACCCCATATTCAACGACTAGGAATACACCTGACTAGTAAGAATCTTCAAACCCATGGATTTATATGTCTCCGTAAGAGAATGAAGCGTGTGTACAGAGGCATGAATGCAGCAGAGAAACTCCGATAAACCCCATTATCAAAATGAATTACAAAAACAAAACACAAGGACAGTGAAATAGAGAGCAATTCTTAAATAATTCATTCAAGGGTTGTGATGCAACCTGGATTTACCACATCTACACCCAGAGCTGAGTGAGACATAAGGTTGGGCACTTTGGGCTGATAGCATTGGTGAGGTTCGATGAGCAAATGCAGACCCTTTGAAGTCATACTGCATGGTACCCATTCCATGGGTCCCATTCTCCAGGTTTAACGAATTCTTCCTTCAGCTAAAACATGCATGGGAAACCCACAGTATGGTGCACCGAGGGACCGGCAAACGTTTTCAAATGCATCTCAGTTTTCGTCCCCTTTTACTCGGGTTCACCATTCCAGACCCTTTACTAACACTCTCCCCACTTGGAGAGTCAGTGCCTTTAACCTCCTGTTTGGCACAGTTTGCAATTTCTGCGCAAGATGAACAGGAATAGGGAGAACCAATGAGAGACTAGCTTTAGGTGTCTGCACGGGCAAATGTAACGCTCATTTCCCACCAGGAAGAGGAATTAACCAAAGGCTCAGCATGCCGTGCCGGAACCAGATTAGGGCCTGAAGCAATCCTGCGGGTTTGCGGCCAGCTCACAAGATAGCGAGTTGAAGAAAGGAGCTCAGGGGCACTGTAACTCACAAACCTGCAGAGTTATAAATGACAGCTATCGTCCAAAAATATATTGAAGGAAGGCTGCGAAGAGGACTTGTAAGTGGGGCAGAATTGCAGGATAACGATTTCAGGAGGTAGACGGGAATTGCATTTAAAGCATAGGAAAAGAGGCAGAACGTCGACAATGATGCTCTTGGCCAAAAAGGGCGTATGCGTTTTTTCCTGAATATATTCAGGAAAAAACGCATACGCCCTTTTTGGCCAACCAAGCAAGCATGTTAAAGAAATCTGCACTACAATGAAGTCTCACTGCCCCCCGGTCAAAAGGGCCATGTGAAAAAAGTGTAAAATCCAGAAAGGCAGCACAGGCCATGGAGAACAGGGAGCCTTGTTATGCTGATGGGCGGGATGTAAATTGCCAACAGCCACTCTGGAGAAGTGTATGGTGTTTCATGGAACAGCTAAAAAACAAAGCAACGGAGCCTACGGCACTTCCACTTATGGTCCTATAGCTTAGGGAAATTAAAATCAAAAACACACAGCCACCCCAAAGTTTCGGACGGCTCTGTTTACAAGAACCTCGTCTACGGTACAAGTTTAATATCCCAGAACGTGAAAAATGGATAAAGAAGTTGTGGTACGTACGTACAATGGAATATCACTCAGCAATGAAATCTATGTCATCAGGCCCGTCGCGGCATAATGAGTGGATTCAGGTACGATGATTCTAAGTGAAATGAGTCACACAGAAAATGAAACATCATAAGATATCACTAATACAAGGAATGTAAACTTGGCTACACATGAACTGAATTACAAAACAGAACTGGGTCTCAAATTTAGAAAAGCAACTTATGCTTGCTTAAGGGGAAAGGTGAGTTGGGGTGCTGCATAAAACCAGAGATAGAAATTAGCACAGATACCTTTCCATAAGCCAAATATGTAATTGTCAAGACCTACCCCTTGCTCAACGAAATGGACTAAACACCCCATATTCAACGACTAGGAATACACCTGACTAGTAAGAATCTTCAAACCCATGCATTTATATGTCTCCGTAAGAGAATGAAGCGTGTGTACAGAGGCATGAATGCAGCAGAGAAACTCCGATAAAACCCATTATCAAAATGAATTACAAAAACAAAACACAAGGACAGTGAAATAGAGAGCAATTCTTAAATAATTCATTCAAGGGTTGTGATGCAACCTGGATTTACCACATCTACACCCAGAGCTGAGTGAGACATAAGGTTGGGCACTTTGGGCTGATAGCATTGGTGAGGTTCGATGAGCAAATGCAGACCCTTTGAAGTCATACTGCATGGTACCCATTCCATGGGTCCCATCTCTCCAGGTTTAACGAATTCTTCCTTCAGCTAAAACATGCATGGGAAACCCACAGTATGGTGCACCGAGGGACCGGCAAACGTTTTCAAATGCATCTCAGTTTTCGTCCCCTTTTACTCGGGTTCACCATTCCAGACCCTTTACTAACACTCTCCCCACTTGGAGAGTCAGTGCCTTTAACCTCCTGTTTGGCACAGTTTGCAATTTCTGCGCAAGATGAACAGGAATAGGGAGAACCAATGAGAGACTAGCTGTAGGTGTCTGCACGGGCAAATGGAACGCTCATTTCCCACCAGGAAGAGGAATTAACCAAAGGCTCAGCATGCCGTGCCGGAACCAGATTAGGGCCTGAAGCAATCCTGCGGGTTTGCGGCCAGCTCACAAGATAGCGAGTTGAAGAAAGGAGCTCAGGGGCACTGTAACTCACAAACCTGCAGAGTTATAAATGACAGCTATCGTCCAAAAATATATTGAAGGAAGGCTGCGAAGAGGACTTGTAAGTGGGGCAGAATTGCAGGATAACGATTTCAGGAGGTAGACGGGAATTGCATTTAAAGCATAGGAAAAGAGGCAGAACGTCGACAATGATGCTCTTGGCCAAAAAGGGCGTATGCGTTTTTTCCTGAATATATTCAGGAAAAAACGCATACGCCCTTTTTGGCCAACCAAGCAAGCATGTTAAAGAAATCTGCACTACAATGAAGTCTCACTGCCCCCCGGTCAAAAGGGCCATGTGAAAAAAGTGTAAAATCCCGAAAGGCATCAGAGGCCATGGAGAACAGGAAGCCTTGTTATGCTGATGGGCGGGATGTAAATTGCCAAAAGCCACTCTGGAGAAGTGTACGGTGTTTCCTGGAACAGCTAAAAAACAAAGCAACGGAGCCTACGGCATTTCCACTTATGGTCCTATAGCTTAGGGAAATTAAAATCAAAAACACACAGCCACCCCAAAGTTTCGGACGGCACTGTTTACAAGAACCTCGTCTACGGTACAAGTTTAATATCCCAGAACGTGAAAAATGGATAAAGAAGTTGTGGTACGTACGTACAATGGAATATCACTCAGCAATGAAATCTATGTCATCAGGCCCGTCGCGGCATAAGGAGTGGATTCAGGTACGATGATTCTAAGTGAAATGAGTCACACAGAAAATGAAACATCATAAGATATCACTAATACAAGGAATGTAAACTTGGCTACACATGAACTGAATTACAAAACAGAACAGGGTCTCAAATTTAGAAAACCAACTTATGCTTGCTTAAGGGGAAAGGTGAGTTGGGGTGCTGCATAAAACCAGAGATAGAAATTAGCACAGATACCTTTCCATAAGCCAAATATGTAATTGTCAAGACCTACCCCTTGCTCAACGAAATGGACTAAACACCCCATATTCAACGACTAGGAATACACCTGACTAGTAAGAATCTTCAAACCCATGCATTTATATGTCTCCGTAAGAGAATGAAGCGTGTGTACAGAGGCATGAATGCAGCAGAGAAAATCCGATAAATCCCATTATCAAAATGAATTACAAAAACAAAACACAAGGACAGTGAAATAGAGAGCAATTCTTAAATAATTCATTCAGGGCTTGTGATGCAACCTGGATTTACCACATCTACACCCAGAGCTGAGTGAGACATAAGGTTGGGCACTTCGGGCTGATAGCATTGGTGAGGTTCGATGAGCAAATGCAGACCCTTTGAAGTCATACTGCATGGTACCCATTCCATGGGTCCCATCTCTCCAGGTTTAACGAATTCTTCCTTCAGCTAAAACATGCGTGGGAAACCCACAGTATGGTGCACCGAGGGACCGGCAAACGTTTTCAAATGCATCTCAGTTTTCGTCCCCTTTTACTCGGGTTCACCATTCCAGACCCTTTACTAACACTCTCCCCACTTGGAGAGTCAGTGCCTTTAACCTCCTGTTTGGCACAGTTTGCAATTTCTGCGCAAGATGAACAGGAATAGGGAGAACCAATGAGAGACTAGCTTTAGGTGTCTGCACGGGCAAATGTAACGCTCATTTCCCACCAGGAAGAGGAATTAACCACAGGCTCAGCATGCCGTGCCGGAACCAGATTAGGGCCTGAAGCAATCCTGCGGGTTTGCGGCCAGCTCACAAGATAGCGAGTTGAAGAAAGGAGCTCAGGGGCACTGTAACTCACAAACCTGCAGAGTTATAAATGACAGCTATCGTCCAAAAATATATTGAAGGAAGGCTGCGAAGAGGACTTGTAAGTGGGGCAGAATTGCAGGATAACGATTTCAGGAGGTAGACGGGAATTGCATTTAAAGCATAGGAAGAGAGGCAGAACGTCGACAATGATGCTCTTGGCCAAAAAGGGCGTATGCGTTTTTTCCTGAATATATTCAGGAAAAAACGCATACGCCCTTTTTGGCCAACCAAGCAAGCATGTTAAAGAAATCTGCACTACAATGAAGTCTCACTGCCCCCCGGTCAAAAGGGCCATGTGAAAAAAGTGTAAAATCCAGAAAGGCAGCACAGGCCATGGAGAACAGGGAGCCTTGTTCTGCTGATGGGCGGGATGTAAATTGCCAACAGCCAGCCACTCTGGAGAAGTGTATGGTGTTTCCTGGAACAGCTAAAAAACAAAGCAACGGAGCCTACGGCATTTCCACTTATGGTCCTATAGCTTAGGGAAATTAAAATCAAAAACACACAGCCACCCCAAAGTTTCGGACGGCTCTGTTTACAAGAACCTCGTCTACGGTACAAGTTTAATATCCCAGAACGTGAAAAATGGATAAAGAAGTTGTGGTACGTACGTACAATGGAATATCACTCAGCAATGAAATCTATGTCATCAGGCCCGTCGCGGCATAATGAGTGGATTCAGGTACGATGATTCTAAGTGAAATGAGTCACACAGAAAATGAAACATCATAAGATATCACTAATACAAGGAATGTAAACTTGGCTACACATGAACTGAATTACAAAACAGAACAGGGTCTCAAATTTAGAAAACCAACTTATGCTTGCTTAAGGGGAAAGGTGAGTTGGAGTGTTGCATAAAACCAGAGATAGAAATTAGCACAGATAACTTTCCATAAGCCAAACATGTAATTGTCAAGACCTACCCCTTGCTCAACGAAATGGACTAAACACCCCATATTCAACGACTAGGAATACACCTGACTAGTAAGAATCTTCAAACCCATGGATTTATATGTCTCCGTAAGAGAATGAAGCGTGTGTACAGAGGCATGAATGCAGCAGAGAAAATCCGATAAATCCCATTATCAAAATGAATTACAAAAACAAAACACAAGGACATTGAAATAGAGAGCAATTCTTAAATAATTCATTCAGGGCTTGTGATGCAACCTGGATTTACCACATCTACACCCAGAGCTGAGTGAGACATAAGGTTGGGCACTTCGGGCTGATAGCATTGGTGAGGTTCGATGAGCAAATGCAGACCCTTTGAAGTCATACTGCATGGTACCCATTCCATGGGTCCATTCTCTCCAGGTTTAACGAATTCTTCCTTCAGCTAAAACATGCGTGGGAAACCCACAGTATGGTGCACCGAGGGACCGGCAAACGTTTTCAAATGCATCTCAGTTTTCGTCCCCTTTTACTCGGGTTCACCATTCCAGACCCTTTACTAACACTCTCCCCACTTGGAGAGTCAGTGCCTTTAACCTCCTGTTTGGCACAGTTTGCAATTTCTGCGCAAGATGAACAGGAATAGGGAGAACCAATGAGAGACTAGCTTTAGGTGTCTGCACGGGCAAATGTAACGCTCATTTCCCACCAGGAAGAGGAATTAACCACAGGCTCAGCATGCCGTGCCGGAACCAGATTAGGGCCTGAAGCAATCCTGCGGGTTTGCGGCCAGCTCACAAGATAGCGAGTTGAAGAAAGGAGCTCAGGGGCACTGTAACTCACAAACCTGCAGAGTTATAAATGACAGCTATCGTCCAAAAATATATTGAAGGAAGGCTGCGAAGAGGACTTGTAAGTGGGGCAGAATTGCAGGATAACGATTTCAGGAGGTAGACGGGAATTGCATTTAAAGCATAGGAAAAGAGGCAGAACGTCGACAATGATGCTCTTGGCCAAAAAGGGCGTATGCGTTTTTTCCTGAATATATTCAGGAAAAAACGCATACGCCCTTTTTGGCCAACCAAGCAAGCATGTTAAAGAAATCTGCACTACAATGAAGTCTCACTGCCCCCCGGTCAAAAGGGCCATGTGAAAAAAGTGTAAAATCCAGAAAGGCAGCACAGGCCATGGAGAACAGGGAGCCTTGTTATGCTGATGGGCGGGATGTAAATTGCCAACAGCCACTCTGGAGAAGTGTATGGTGTTTCCTGGAACAGCTAAAAAACAAAGCAACGGAGCCTACGGCACTTCCACTTATGGTCCTATAGCTTAGGGAAATTAAAATCAAAAACACACAGCCACCCCAAAATTTCGGACGGCTCTGTTTACAAGAACCTCGTCTACGGTACAAGTTAAATATCCCAGAACGTGAAAAATGGATAAAGAAGTTGTGGTACGTACGTACAATGGAATATCACTCAGCAATGAAATCTATGTCATCAGGCCCGTCGCGGCATAATGAGTGGATTCAGGTACGATGATTCTAAGTGAAATGAGTCACACAGAAAATGAAACATCATAAGATATCACTAATACAAGGAATGTAAACTTGGCTACACATGAACTGAATTACAAAACAGAACAGGGTCTCAAATTTAGAAAACCAACTTATGCTTGCTTAAGGGGAAAGGTGAGTTGGGGTGCTGCATAAAACCAGAGATAGAAATTAGCACAGATACCTTTCAATAAGCCAAATATGTAATTGTCAAGACCTACCCCTTGCTCAACGAAATGGACTAAACACCCCATATTCAACGACTAGGAATACACCTGACTAGTAAGAATCTTCAAACCCATGCATTTATATGTCTCCGTAAGAGAATGAAGCGTGTGTACAGAGGAATGAATGCAGCAGAGAAAATCCGATAAATCCCATTATCAAAATGAATTACAAAAACAAAACACAAGGACAGTGAAATAGAGAGCAATTCTTAAATAATTCATTCAGGGCTTGTGATGCAACCTGGATTTACCACATCTACACCCAGAGCTGAGTGAGACATAAGGTTGGGCACTTCGGGCTGATAGCATTGGTGAGGTTCGATGAGCAAATGCAGACCCTTTGAAGTCATACTGCATGGTACCCATTCCATGGGTCCCATCTCTCCAGGTTTAACGAATTCTTCCTTCAGCTAAAACATGCGTGGGAAACCCACAGTATGGTGCACCGAGGGACCGGCAAACATTTTCAAATGCATCTCAGTTTTCGTCCCCTTTTACTCGGGTTCACCATTCCAGACCCTTTACTAACACTCTCCCCACTTGGAGAGTCAGTGCCTTTAACCTCCTGTTTGGCACAGTTTGCAATTTCTGCGCAAGATGAACAGGAATAGGGAGAACCAATGAGAGACTAGATTTAGGTGTCTGCACGGGCAAATGTAACGCTCATTTCCCACCAGGAAGAGGAATTAACCACAGGCTCAGCATGCCGTGCCGGAACCAGATTAGGGCCTGAAGCAATCCTGCGGGTTTGCGGCCAGCTCACAAGATAGCGAGTTGAAGAAAGGAGCTCAGGGGCACTGTAACTCACAAACCTGCAGAGTTATAAATGACAGCTATCGTCCAAAAATATATTGAAGGAAGGCTGCGAAGAGGACTTGTAAGTGGGGCAGAATTGCAGGATAACGATTTCAGGAGGTAGACGAGAATTGCATTTAAAGCATAGGAAAAGAGGCAGAACGTCGACAATGATGCTCTTGGCCAAAAAGGGCGTATGCGTTTTTTCCTGAATATATTCAGGAAAAAACGCATACGCCCTTTTTGGCCAACCAAGCAAGCATGTTAAAGAAATCTGCACAACAATGAAGTCTCACTGCCCCCCGGTCAAAAGGGCCATGTGAAAGAAGTGTAAAATCCAGGAAGGCAGCACAGGCCATGGAGAACAGGGAGCCTTGTTATGCTGATGGGCGGGATGTAAATTGCCAACAGCCACTCTGGAGAAGTGTATGGTGTTTCCTGGAACAGCTAAAAAACAAAGCAACGGAGCCTACGGCACTTCCACTTATGGTCCTATAGCTTAGGGAAATTAAAATCAAAAACACACAGCCACCCCAAAGTTTCGGACGGCTCTGTTTACAAGAACCTCGTCTACGGTACAAGTTAAATATCCCAGAACGTGAAAAATGGATAAAGAAGTTGTGGTACGTACGTACAATGGAATATCACTCAGCAATGAAATCTATGTCATCAGGCCCGTCGCGGCATAATGAGTGGATTCAGGTACGATGATTCTAAGTGAAATGAGTCACACAGAAAATGAAACATCATAAGATATCACTAATACAAGGAATGTAAACTTGGCTACACATGAACTGAGTTACAAAACAGAACAGGGTCTCAAATTAAAAAACCAACTTATGCTTGCTTAAGGGGAAAGGTGAGTTGGGGTGCTGCATAAAACCAGAGATTGAAATTAGCACAGATACCTTTCCATCAGCCAAATATGTAATTGTCAAGACCTACCCCTTGCTCAACGAAATGGACTAAACACCCCATATTCAACGACTAGGAATACACCTGACTAGTAAGAATCTTCAAACCCATGGATTTATATGTCTCCGTAAGAGAATGAAGCGTGTGTACAGAGGCATGAATGCAGCAGAGAAAATCCGATAAATCCCATTATCAAAATGAATTACAGAAACAAAACACAAGGACAGTGAAATAGAGAGCAATTCTTAAATAATTCATTCAGGACTTGTGATGCAACCTGGATTTACCACATCTACACCCAGAGCTGAGTGAGACATAAGGTTGGGCACTTCGGGCTGATAGCATTGGTGAGGTTCGATGAGCAAATGCAGACCCTTTGAAGTCATACTGCATGATACCCATTCCATGGGTCCCATCTCTCCAGGTTTAACGAATTCTTCCTTCAGCTAAAACATGCGTGGGAAACCCACAGTATGGTGCACCGAGGGACCGGCAAACGTTTTCAAATGCATCTCAGTTTTCGTCCCCTTTTACTCGGGTTCACCATTCCAGACCCTTTACTAACACTCTCCCCACTTGGAGAGTCAGTGCCTTTAACCTCCTGTTTGGCACATTTTGCAATTTCTGCGCAAGATGAACAGGAATAGGGAGAACCAATGAGAGACTAGCTTTAGGTGTCTGCACGGGCAAATGTAACGCTCATTTCCCACCAGGAAGAGGAATTAACCACAGGCTCAGCATGCCGTGCCGGAACCAGATTAGGGCCTGAAGCAATCCTGCGGGTTTGCGGCCAGCTCACAAGATAGCGAGTTGAAGAAAGGAGCTCAGGGGCACTGTAACTCACAAACCTGCAGAGTTATAAATGACAGCTATCGTCCAAAAATATATTGAAGGAAGGCTGCGAAGAGGACTTGTAAGTGGGGCAGAATTGCAGGATAACGATTTCAGGAGGTAGACGGGAATTGCATTTAAAGCATAGGAAAAGAGGCAGAACGTCGACAATGATGCTCTTGGCCAAAAAGTGCGTATGCGTTTTTTCCTGAATATATTCAGGAAAAAACGCATACGCCCTTTTTGGCCAACCAAGCAAGCATGTTAAAGAAATCTGCACTAAAATGAAGTCTCACTGCCCCCCGGTCAAAAGGGCCATATGAAAAAAGTGTAAAATCCAGAAAGGCAGCACAGGCCATGGAGAACAGGGAGCCTTGTTATGCTGATGGGCGGGATGTAAATTGCCAACAGCCAGTCTGGAGAAGTGTATGGTGTTTCCTGAAACACGTAGGAAACAAAGCAACACAGCCTATGGCATTTCCACTTATGATCCTATAGCTTAGGGAACTTAAAATCAAAAACACACAGCCACCCCAAAGTTTCGGACGGCTCTGTTTACAAGAACCTCGTCTACGGTAAAAGTTAAATATCCGAGAAAGCAAAAAATGGATAAAGAAGTTGTGGTACGTACGTACAATGGAATATCACTCAGCAATGAGATCTACGTCATCAGGCCCATAGCAGCATAATGAGTGGATTCAGGTATGACGATTCTATGAGAAATAAGTCACACAGAAAAAGAAACATCATAAGATATCACTAATACACGGAACGTAAACTTGGCTACACATGAACTGAATTACCAAACAGAACTGGGTCTCAAATTTAGAAAACCAACTTATGCTTGCTTATTGGGAAAGGTGACTTGAGGTGCTGCATCAAACCAGAGATTGAAATTAGCACAGATACCGTTCCATAAGCCAAATATATAATAGACAAGACCTACTCCTTGCTCAACGAAATGGAATCAACACCCCATATTCAACGCCTGGGAATATACCTGACAAGTAATAATCTTAAGACCCATGGATTTATATGTCTCCATAAGGAAATCAAGCGTGTGTACAGCGGCCAAAACGCAGCAGTGAAAATCCGATAAATCCCATTATCAAAATAAATTTCACAATCACAACACAATGACAGTGGAATAGAGAGCAATGCTTAAAGAATTCATTCAGGGCTTGTGATGCAACCTGGATTCACCCCATCTACACCCAGAGCTGGGTGAGACATAAGGCTGGACACTTCGGGCTGATAGCATTGGTGAGGTTCGGTGAGCAAACGCAGACCCTTTGAAGTCATACTGCATGGTACCCATACCATGGGTCCCAACTCTCCAGGTTTAAGGGATTCTTCCTTCAGCTAAAACATGCATGGGAAACCCAGAGTATGGTCCACCATGTGATTGGGAAACGTTTTCAAATGCATCTCAAGTTTCGTCCCCTGGTACTCGGGTTCACCTTTCCAGACGCTTTACTAACACTCTCCCCACTTGGAGAGTCAGTGCCTTTAACCTTCTGTTTGGCACAGTTTGCAATTTCTGCGCAAGATGAACAGGAATAGGGAGAACCAATGAGAGACTAGCTGCAGGTGTCTGCACGGGCAAATGGAACGCTCATTTCCCACCAGGAAGAGGAGTTAACCAAAGGCTCAGCATGCCCTGCCAGAACCAGATGAGGGCCTGAAGCAATCCTGCGGTTCTGCGGCCAGCTCACAAGAAAGCGAGTTGAAGAAAGGAGCTCAGGGGCACTGTAATTCACAAAACTGCAGAGTTATGAATGACAGCTATCGTCCAAAAATGTACTGAAGTAAGTCTTCAAAGAGGACTTGAAAGCGGGGCAGAATTTCAGGAAAACGATTTCAGGGGGTAGACTGGAATTACACTTAAAGCATAGGAAAAGAGGCAGAATGTCCACAATGATGCACCTGGCCAAAAAGGGCGTATGCGTTTTTTCCTGAATATATTCAGGAAAAAACGCATACGCCCTTTTTGGCCAACCAAGCAAGCCTGTAAAGGATATCTGCACTACAATGAAGTCTCACTGTCCCTGGGTCAAAAGGGCCATCTGAAAAAAGTGTAAAATCCAGAAAGGCAGGACAGGTCATGGAGAACAGGGAGCACTGTTATGCAGATTGGCGGGATGTAAACTGCCAACAGCCAGTCTGGAGAAGTGTATGGTGTTTCCTGAAACACGTAGGAAACAAAGCAACACGGCCTATGGCACTTCCACTTATGGTCCTAAAGCTTAGGGAAATTAAAATCAAAAACACACAGCCACTCCAAAGTTTGGGACGGCTCTGTTTACAAGAACCTCGTCTATGGAACAAGTTAAATATCCTAGAAAGCAAAAAATGGATAAAGATGTTGTGGTACGTACGTACAATGGAATAAGACTCAGCAATGGAATCTACGTCATCAGGCCCGTAGCGGCATAATGAGTGGATTCAGGTACGACGATTCTATGAGAAATAAGACACACAGAAAAAGAAACATCATACGATATCACTAATACACGGAACGTAAACTTGGCTACACATGAACTGAATTACAAAACAGAAGAGGGTCTCAAATTTAGAAAACCAACTTATGCTTGCTTATGGGGAAAGGTGAGTTGGGGTGCTGCATCAAACCAGAGATTGAAATTAGCACAGATACCGTTCCATAAGCCAAATATATAATAGACAAGACCTACTCCTTGCTCAACGAAATGGACTCAACACCCCATATTCATCGCCTGGCAATATACCTGAGAAGTAAGAATCTTAAGACCCATGGATTTATATGTCTCCATAAGGAAATCAAGCGTGTGTACAGTGGCCTAAACGCAGCAGTGAAAATCCGATAAATCCCATTATCAAAATAAATTTCAAAAACAAAACACAATGACAGTGAAATAGAGAGCAATTCTTAAATAATTCATTCAGGGCTTGTGATGCAACCTGGATTTACCACATCTACACCCAGAGCTGGGTGTGACATAAGGCTGGACACTTCGGGCTGATAGCATTGGTGAGGTTCGGTGAGCAAACGCAGACCCTTTGAAGTAATACTGCATGGTACCCATTCCATGGGTCCCAACTCTCCAGGTTTAAGGGATTCTACCTTCAACTAAAACATGCATGCGAAACCCAGAGCATGGTCCACCGTGTGATTGGGAATCGTTTTCAAATGCATATCAGGTTTCGACACCGGGTACTCGGGTGCACCGTTCCAGACGCTTTACTAACACTCTCCCCACTTGGAGAGTCAGTGCCTTTAACCTCCTGTTTTGCACAGTTTGCAATTTCTGCGCAAGATGAACAGGAATAGGGAGAACCAATGAGAGACTAGCTGTAGGTGTCTGCACGGGCAAATGGAACGCTCATTTCCCACCAGGAAGAGGAATTAACCAAAGGCTCAGCGTGCACTGCCGGAACCAGATTAGTGCCTGAAGCAATCCTGCGGTTTTGCGGCCAGCTCACAAGAAAGCGAGTTGAAGAAAGGAGCTCAGGGGCACTGTAATTCACAAACCTGCAGAGTTATGAATGACAGCTATCGTCCAAAAATGTATTGAAGTAAGTCTTCGAAGAGGACTTGAAAGCGGGGCAGAATGTCAGGAAAACGATTTCAGGGGGTAGACTGGAATTGCACTTAAAGCATAGGAAAAGAGGCAGAATGTCGACAATGATACAGTTGGCCAAAAAGTGCATATGCGTTTTTTCCTGAATATATTCAGGAAAAAACGCATAGCCCTTTTTGGCCAACCAAGCAAGCGTGTAAATGAAATCTGCACTACAATGAAGTCTCACTGCCCCCGGTCAAAAGGGCCATCTGAAAAAAGTGTAAAATCCAGAAAGGCTGGACAGGTCATGGAGAACAGGGAGCTTTGTTATGCAGAAGGGCAGGATGTAAATTGCCAACAGCCAATCTGGAGAAGTGTATGGTGTTTCCTGAAACACGTAGGAAACAATGCAACACAGCCTATGGCACTTCCACTTATGGTCCTAAAGCTTAGGGAAATTAAAATCAAAAACACACAGCCACTCCAAAGTTTGGGACGGCTCTGTTTACAAGAACCTCGTCTATGGAACAAGTTAAATATCCTAGAAAGCAAAAAATGGATAAAGATGTTGTGGTACGTACGTACAATGGAATAAGACTCAGCAATGGAATCTACGTCATCAGGCCCGTAGCGGCATAATGAGTGGATTCAGGTACGACGATTCTATGAGAAATAAGACACACAGAAAAAGAAACATCATACGATATCACTAATACACGGAACGTAAACTTGGCTACACATGAACTGAATTACAAAACAGAAGAGGGTCTCAAATTTAGAAAACCAACTTATGCTTGCTTATGGGGAAAGGTGAGTTGGGGTGCTGCATCAAACCAGAGATTGAAATTAGCACAGATACCGTTCCATAAGCCAAATATATAATAGACAAGACCTACTCCTTGCTCAACGAAATGGACTCAACACCCCATATTCATCGCCTGGCAATATACCTGACAAGTAAGAATCTTAAGACCCATGGATTTATATGTCTCCATAAGGAAATCAAGCGTGTGTACAGTGGCCTAAACGCAGCAGTGAAAATCCGATAAATCCCATTATCAAAATAAATTTCAAAAACAAAACACAATGACAGTGAAATAGAGAGCAATTCTTAAATAATTCATTCAGGGCTTGTGATGCAACCTGGATTTACCACATCTACACCCAGAGCTGGGTGTGACATAAGGCTGGACACTTCGGGCTGATAGCATTGGTGAGGTTCGGTGAGCAAACGCAGACCCTTTGAAGTAATACTGCATGGTACCCATTCCATGGGTCCCAACTCTCCAGGTTTAAGGGATTCTACCTTCAACTAAAACATGCATGCGAAACCCAGAGCATGGTCCACCGTGTGATTGGGAATCGTTTTCAAATGCATATCAGGTTTCGACACCGGGTACTCGGGTGCACCGTTCCAGACGCTTTACTAACACTCTCCCCACTTGGAGAGTCAGTGCCTTTAACCTCCTGTTTTGCACAGTTTGCTATTTCTGCGCAAGATGAACAGGAATAGGGAGAACCAATGAGAGACTAGCTGTAGGTGTCTGCACGGGCAAATGGAACGCTCATTTCCCACCAGGAAGAGGAATTAACCAAAGGCTCAGCGTGCACTGCCGGAACCAGATTAGTGCCTGAAGCAATCCTGCGGTTTTGCGGCCAGCTCACAAGAAAGCGAGTTGAAGAAAGGAGCTCAGGGGCACTGTAATTCACAAACCTGCAGAGTTATGAATGACAGCTATCGTCCAAAAATGTATTGAAGTAAGTCTTCGAAGAGGACTTGAAAGCGGGGCAGAATGTCAGGAAAACGATTTCAGGGGGTAGACTGGAATTGCACTTAAAGCATAGGAAAAGAGGCAGAATGTCGACAATGATACAGTTGGCCAAAAAGTGCATATGCGTTTTTTCCTGAATATATTCAGGAAAAAACGCATAGCCCTTTTTGGCCAACCAAGCAAGCGTGTAAATGAAATCTGCACTACAATGAAGTCTCACTGCCCCCGGTCAAAAGGGCCATCTGAAAAAAGTGTAAAATCCAGAAAGGCTGGACAGGTCATGGAGAACAGGGAGCTTTGTTATGCAGAAGGGCAGGATGTAAATTGCCAACAGCCAATCTGGAGAAGTGTATGGTGTTTCCTGAAACACGTAGGAAACAATGCAACACAGCCTATGGCACTTCCACTTATGGTCCTAAAGCTTAGGGAAATTAAAATCAAAAACACACAGCCACTCCAAAGTTTGGGACGGCTCTGTTTACAAGAACCTCGTCTATGGAACAAGTTAAATATCCTAGAAAGCAAAAAATGGATAAAGATGTTGTGGTACGTACGTACAATGGAATAAGACTCAGCAATGGAATCTACGTCATCAGGCCCGTAGCGGCATAATGAGTGGATTCAGGTACGACGATTCTATGAGAAATAAGACACACAGAAAAAGAAACATCATACGATATCACTAATACACGGAACGTAAACTTGGCTACATATGAACTGAATTACAAAACAGAAGAGGGTCTCAAATTTAGAAAACCAACTTATGCTTGCTTATGGGGAAAGGTGAGTTGGGGTGCTGCATCAAACCAGAGATTGAAATTAGCACAGATACCGTTCCATAAGCCAAATATATAATAGACAAGACCTACTCCTTGCTCAACGAAATGGACTCAACACCCCATATTCAACGCCTGGCAATATACCTGAGAAGTAAGAATCTTAAGACCCATGGATTTATATGTCTCCATAAGGAAATCAAGCGTGTGTACAGTGGCCTAAACGCAGCAGTGAAAATCCGATAAATCCCATTATCAAAATAAATTTCAAAAACAAAACACAATGACAGTGAAATAGAGAGCAATTCTTAAATAATTCATTCAGGGCTTGTGATGCAACCTGGATTTACCACATCTACACCCAGAGCTGGGTGTGACATAAGGCTGGACACTTCGGGCTGATAGCATTGGTGAGGTTCGGTGAGCAAACGCAGACCCTTTGAAGTCATACTGCATGGTAGCCATTCCATGGGTCCCAACTCTCCGGGTTTAAGGGAATCTTCCTTCAGCTAAAACATGCATGGGAAACCCAGAGTATGGTCCACCGTGTGATTGGGAAACGTTTTCAAATGCATCTCAGGTTTCGTACCCTTTTACTCGGGTTCACCATTCCAGACGCTTTACTAACACTCTCTCCACTTGGAGAGTCAGTGCCTTTAACCTCCTGTTTGGCACAGTTTGCAATTTCTGCGCAAGATGAACAGGAATAGGGACAAACAATGAGAGACCAGCTGTAGGTGTCTGCACAGGGAAATGGAACGCTCATTTCCCACCAGGAAGAGGAATTAACCAAAGGATCAGCGTGCCCTGCTGGAACCAGATTAGGGCCTGAAGCAATCCTGCGGTTTTGCGGCCAGCTCACAAGAAAGCGAGTTGAAGAAAGGAGCTCAGGGGCACTGTAATTCACAAACCTGCAGAGTTATGAATGTCAGCTATTGTCCAAAAATGTATTGCAGTAAGTCTTCGAAGAGGACTTGAAAGCGGGGCAGAATTTCAGGAAAACGATTTCAGGGGGTAGACTGGAATTGCACTTAAAGCATAGGAAAAGAGGCAGAATGTCGACAATGATGCACTTGGCCAAAACGTGCGTATGCGTTTTTTCCTGAATATATTCAGGAAAAAACGCATACGCCCTTTTTGGCCAACCAAGCAAGCGTGTAAAGGAAATCTGCACTACAATGAAGTCTCACTGCCCCTCGGTCAAAGGGGCCATCTGAAAAAAGTGTAAAATCCAGAAAGGCAGGACAGGTCATGGAGAACAGGGAGCCTTGTTATGCTGATGGGCGGGATGTAAATTGCCAACAGCCACTCTGGAGAAGTGTATGGTGTTTCCTGAAACACGTAGGAAACAAAGCAACACAGCCTATGGCACTTCCACTTATGGCCCTATAGTTTAGGGAAATTAAAATCAAAAACACACAGGCACCCCAAAGTTTGGGACGGCTGTGTTTACAAGAACCTCGTCTACGGTACAAGTTAAATATCCGAGAAAGCAAAAAATGGATAAAGAAATTGTGGTACGTACGTACAATGGAATATCACTCAGCAATGCAATCTACGTCATCAGAACATAGCGGCATAATGAGTGGATTCAGGTACGACGATTCTATGAGAAATAAGACACACAGAAAAAGAAACATCATAAGATATCACTAATACACGGAACGTAAACTTGGCTACACATGAACTGAATTACAAAACAGAACAGAGTCTCAAATTTAGATAACCAACTTATGCTTGCTTATGGGGAAAGGTGAGTTTGGGGGCTGCATAAAACCAGAGATTGAAATTAGCACAGATACTGTTCCATAAGCCAAATATATAATAGACAAGACCTACTCCTTGCTCAACGAAAAGGACTCAACACCCCATATTCAACGCCTGGGAATATACCTGACAAGTAAGAATCTTAAGACCCATGGATTTATATGTCTCCATAAGGAAATCAAGCGTGTGTACAGCGGCCTAAACGCAGCAGTGAAAATCCGATAAATCCCATTATCAAAATAAATTTCACAAACACAACACATTGACAGTGAAATACAGAGCAATTCTTAAATAATTCATTCAGGGCTTGTGATGCAACCTGGATTTACCACATCTACACCCAGAGCTGGGTGAGACATAAGGCTGGACACTTCGGGCTGATAGCATTTTTGAGGTACGGTGAGCAAAGGCAGACCCTTTGAAGTCATACTGCATGGTACCCATTCCATGGGTCCCAACTCTCCAGGTTTAAGGGATTCTTCCTTCAGCTAAAACATGCATGGGAAACCCAGAGAATGGTCCACCATGTGATTGGGAAACCTTTTCAAATGCATCTCAAGTTTCGACCCCTGGTACTCGGGTGCACCGTTCCAGATGCTTTACTAACACTCTCCCCACTTGGAGAGTCAGTGCCTTTAACCTCCTGTTTGGCACAGTTTGTAATTTCTGCACAACATGAACAGGAATAGGGAGAACCAATGAGAGACTAGCTGTAGGTGTCTGCAAGGGCAAATGGAACGCTCATTTCCCACCAGGAAGAGGAATTAACCAAAGGCTCAGCATGCCCTGCCGGAACCAGATTAGGTCCTGAAGCAATCCTGCGGTTTTGCGGCCAGCTCACAAGATAGCGAGTTGAAGAATGGAGCCCAGGGGCACTGTAATCCACAGACCTGCAGAGTTATGAATGACAGCTATTGTCCAAAGATTTATTCAAGTAAGTCTTCGAAAAGTACTTGAAAGTGGGGCAGAATTTCAGGAAAACGATTTCATGGGGTAGACTGTAATTGCACTTAAAGCATAGGAAAAGAGGCATAATGTCCACAGTGATGCACTTGGCCAAAAAGGGCGTATGCGTTTTTTCCTGAATATATTCAGGAAAAAACGCATACGCCCTTTTTGGCCAACCAAGCAAGCGTGTAAATGAAATCTGCACTACAATGAAGTCTCACTGCCCCCGGTCAAAAGGGCCATCTGAAACAAGTGTAAAATCCAGAAAGGCAGGACAGGTCATGGGGAACACGGAGCCTTGTTATGCTGATGGGCGGGATGTAAATTGCCAACAGCCACTCTGGAGAAGTGTATGGTGTTTCCTGAAACACATAGGAAAAAAGCAACACAGCCTATGGCACTACCACTTAGGGTCCTATAGCTTAGGGAAATTAAAATCAAAAACACATAGCCACCCCAAAGTTTCGGACGGCTCTGTTTACAAGAACCTCGTCTACGGTACAAGTTAAATACCCAAGAAGGCAAAAAATGGATAAAGAAGTTGTGGTACGTACATACAATGGAATATCACTCAGCAATGAGATCTACGTCATCAGGCCCGTAGTGGCATAATTAGTGGATTCAGGTACGACGATTCTACGAGAAATAAGTCACTCAGAAAAAGAAATTTCATAAGATATCACTAATACACAGAACGTAAACTTGGCTACACATGAACTGAATTAGAAAACAGAACAGGGTCTCAAATTTAGAAAACCAACTTATGCTTGCTTATGGGGAAAGGTGAATAGGTTTGCTGCATAAAACCAGAGATTGAAATTAGCACAGATACCGTTCCATAAGCCAAATATATAATAGACAAGACCTACTCCTTGCTCAACGAAATGGACTCAACACCCCATATTCAACGCCTGGGTAGATACATGACAACTAAGAATCTTAAAACCCATGGATTTATATGTCTCCATAAGGAAATCAAGCGTGTGTACAGTGGCCTAAACACAGCAGTGAAAATCTGATAAATCCCATTATCAAAATAAATTTCAAAAACAAAACACAATGCCAGTGAAATAGAGAGCAATTCTTAAATAATTCATTCAGGGCTTGTGATGCAACCTGGATTTACCACATCTACACCCAGAGCTGGGTGAGACATAAGGCTGGACACTTCGGGCTGATAGCATTGGTGAGGTTCGGTGAGCAAACGCAGACCCTTTGAAGTCACACTGCATGGTACCCATTCCATGGGTCCAAACTCTCCAGGTTTAAGGGATTGTTCCTTCAGCTAAAACATGCATGGGAAACCCAGAGTATGGTCCACCGTGTGATTGGGAAACGTTTTCAAATGCATCTCAGATTTCGAACCCTGGTACTCGGGTTCACCATTCCAGACGCTTTACTAACATTCTCCCCACTTGGAGAGTCAGTGCCTTTAACCTCCTGTTTGGCACAGTCTGCAATTTCTGCGCAAGATGAACAGGAATAGGGAGAACCAATGAGAGACTAGCTGTAGGTGTCTGCACGGGCAAATGGAACGCTCATTTCCCACCAGGAAGAGGAATTAACCAAAGGCTCAGCATGCCCTGCCGGAAACAGATTAGGGCCTGAAGCAATCCTGCGGTTTTGCGGCCAGCTCACAAGAAAGCGAGTTGAAGAAAGGAGCTCCGGGGCACTGTAATTCACAAACCTGCAGAGTTATGAATGACAGCTATCGTCCAAAAATGTATTGAAGTAAGTCTTCGAAGAGAACTTGAAAGCGGGGCAGAATTTCAGGAAAAGGATTTCAGGGGGTAGACTTTAATGGCACTTAAAGCATAGGACAAGAGGCAGAATGTAGACAATGATGCACTTGGCCAAAAAGGGCGTATGCGTTTTTTCCTGAATATATTCAGGAAAAAACGCATACACCCTTTTTGGCCAACCAAGCAAGCGTGTAAATGAAAACTGCACTACAATGAAGTCTCACTGCCCCCCGGTCAAAAGGGCCATCTGAAAAAAGTGTAAAATCCAGAAAAGCAGGAGAGCTCATGGAGAACAGGGAGCCTTGTTATGCTGACCTGTGGGATATAAATTGCCAACAGCCACTCTGGAGAAGTGTATGGTGTTTCCTGAAACACATAGGAAACAAAGAAACACAGCCTATGGCACTTCCACTTATGGTCCTATAGCTTAGGGAAATTAAAATCAAAAACACACAGCCACCCCAAAGTTTGGGACGGCTCTGTTTACAAGAACCTCGTCTACGGTACAAGTTAAATATCCGAGAAAGCAAAAAATGGATAAAAAAGTTGTGGTACACACGTACAATGGAATATCACTCAGCAATAAAATCTACGTCATCAGGTCCATAGCGGCATAATGAGTGGATTCAGGTACGATGATTCTTCGAGAAATAAGTCACACAGAAAAAGAAACATCATAAGATATCACTAATACACTGAATGTAAACTTGGCTACACATGTAGTGAATTACAAAACAGAACAGGGTCTCAAATTTAGAAAACCAACTTATGCTTGCTTAAGGGGAAAGGAGAGTTGGGGTGCTGCATAAAACCCGAGATTGAAATTAGCACAGATACCGTTCCATAAGCCAAGTATATAATAGACAAGACCTACTACTTGCTCAACGAAATGGACTCAACACGCCCTATTCAACGCCTGGGAACATACCTGACAAGTAAAATCTTATAACCCATGGATTTATATGTCTCCATAAGGAAATCAAGCGTGTGTACAGCAGCCTAAACGCAGCAGTGAATATCCGATAAATCCCATTATCAAAATAAATTTCAAAAACAAAACACAATGACAGTGAAAGAGAACTATTCTTAAATAATTCATTCAGGGCTTGTGATGCAACCTGGATTTACCACATCTACACCCAGAGCTGGGTGAGACATAAGGCCGGACACTTCGGGCTGATAGCATTGGTGAGGTTCGGTGAGCAAACGCAGACCCTTTGAAGTCATACTGCATGGTACCCATTCTATGGGTCCCAACTCTCCAGGTTTAAGGGATTCTTCCTTCAGCTAAAACATGCATGGGAATCCCATAGTATGGACCACCGTGTGATTGGGAAACGTTTTCAAATGCATCTCAGTTTTCGCCACTGGTACTCGGGTTCACCATTCCAGACGCTTTACTAACACTCTCCCCACTTGGAGAGTCAGTGCCTTTAACCTCCGGTTTGGCACAGTTTGCAATTTCTGCGCAAGATGAACAGGAATAGGGAGAACCAATGAGAGACTAGCTGTAGGTGTCTGCACGGGCAAATGGAACGCTCATTTCCCACCAGGAAGAGGAATTACCCAAAGGCTCAGCATGCCCTGCCGGAAACAGATTAGGGCCTGAAGCAATCCTGCGGTTTTGGGGCCAGCTCACAAGAAAGCGAGTTGAAGAAAGGAGCTCAGGGGTACTGTAATGCACAAACCTGCAGAGTTATGAATGACAGCTCTCGTCCAAAAATGTATTGAAGTAAGTCTTCGAAGAGGACTTGAAAGCGGGGCAGAATTTCAGGAAAACGATTTCAGGGGGTAGACTGGAATTGCACTTAAAGCATAGGAAAAGAGGCAGAATGTCGACAATGATGCACTTGGCCAAAAAGGGCGTATGCGTTTTTTCCTGAATATATTCAGGAAAAAACGCATACGCACTTTTTGGCCAACCAAGCAAGCGTGTAAAGGAAATCTGCACTACAATGAAGTCTCACTGCCCCCCGGTCAAAAGGGCCATCTGAAAAAAGTGTAAAATCTAGAAAGGCAGTCCAGGTCATGGAGAACAGGGAGCCTTGTTATGCTGATATGCGGGATGTAAATTGCCAACAGCCACTCTGGAGAAGTGTATGGTGTTTCCTGAAACACGTAGGAAACAAAGCAACACAGCCTATGGCACTTCCACTTATGGTCCTATAGCTTAGGGAAATTAAAATCTAAAACACACAGGCACCCCAATGTTGGGGATGGCTCTGTTTACAAGAACCTCGTCTACGGTACAAGTTAAATATCCGAGAAAGCAAAAAATGGATAAAGAATTTGTGGTACGAACGTACAATGGAATATCATTCAGCAATGAAATCTACGTCATCAGGTCCGTAGCGGCATAATGAGTGGATCCAGGTACGATGATTCTACGAGAAATAAGTCACACAGAAAAAGAAACATCATTAGATATCACTAATACAGTGAATGTAATCTTGGCTACACATGAACTCTATTACAAAACAGAACAGGGTCTCAAATTTAGAAAACCAACTTATGCTTTCTTAAGGGGAAAGGTGAGTTGGGGTGCTGCATAAAACCAGAGATTGAAATTAACACAGATACCGTTCCATAAGCCGAATATAAAATAGACAAGACCTACTCCTTGCTCAACGAAATGGACTCAACACCACATATTCAACGCCTGGGAAGATACCTGACAAGTAAGAATCTTAAAACCCATGGATTTATATGTCTCCATAAGGAAATCAAGCGTGTGTACAGCGGCGTAAATGCAGCAGTGAAAATCCGATAAATCCCATTATCAAAATAAATTTCAAAAACAAAACACAATGACAGTGAAATAGAGAGCAATTCTTAAATAATTCATTCAGGGCTTGTGATGCAACCTGGATTTACCACATCTACACCCAGAGCTGGGTGAGATATAAGGCTGGACACTTTGGGCTGATAGCATTGGTGAGGTTCGGTGAGCAAACGCAAACCCTTTGAAGTCATACTGCATGGTACCCATTCCATGGCTCCCAACTCTCCAGGTTTAAGAGATTCTTCCTTCAGCTAAAACATGCATAGGAAACCCAGAGTATGGTCCACTGTGTGATTGGGAAACGTTTTCAAATGCATCTCAGTTTTCATCCCCTGGTACTCGGGTTCACAATTCCAGACGCTTTACTAACACTCTCCCCACTTGGAGAGTAAGGGCCTTTATCCTCCTGTTTGGCACAGTTTGCAATTTCTGCGCAAGATGAACAGGAATAGGGAGAACCAATGAGGGACTAGATGTAGTTGTCTGCACGGACAAATGGAACGCTCATTTCCCACCAGGAAGAGGAATTAACCAAAGGCTCAGTGTGCCCTGCCGGAAACAGATTAGGGCCTGAAGCAATCCTGCGATTTGGCGGCCAGCTCACATGAAAGCGAGTTGAAGATAGGACATCAGGGGCACTGTATTTCACAAACCTGCAGAGTTATGAATGACAGCTATCGTCCAAAAATGTATTGAAGTAAGTCTTCGAAGAGGACTTGAATGCGGGGCAGAATTTCAGGAAAACGATTTCAGGGTGTAGACTGCAATTGCACTTAAAGCATAGGAAAAGAGGCAGAATGTCGACAATGATGCACTTGGCCAAAAAGGGCGTATGCGTTTTTTCCTGAATATATTCAGGAAAAAACGCATACGCCCTTTTTGGCCAACCAAGCAAGCGTGTAAAGGAAATCTGCACTACAATGAAGTCTCACTGCCCCCCTGTCTAAAGGGCCATCTGAAAAAAGTGTAAAATCCAGAAAGGCAGGACAGGTCATGGAGAACAGGGAGCCTTGTTATGCTGATGGGCGGAATGTAAATTGTCAGCAGCCACTCTGGAGAAGTGTATGGTGTTTCCTGAAACACGTAGGAAACAAAGCAACACAGCCTATGGCCCGTCCACTTATGGTTCTAAAGCTTAGGTAAATTAAAATCAAAAACACACAGCCACCCCAAAGTTTGGGACGGCTCTGTTTACAAGAACCTCATCTACGGTACAAGTTAAATATCCGAGAAAGTCAAAAATGGATAAAGAAATTGTGGTACGCACGTACAGTGGAATATCACTCAGCAATGAAATCAACGTCATCAGTCCCGTAGCGGCATAATGAGTGGATTCAGGTACGATGATTCTACGAGAAATAAGTCACACAGAAAAAGAAACATCATAAGATATCACTAATACACGGAATGTAATCTTGGCTACGCATGAACAGTATTACAAAACAGAACAGGGTCTCAAATTTAGAAAACCAACTTATGCTTGCTTAAGGGGAAAGGTGAGTTGGGGTGCTGCATAAAACCAGAGATTGAAATTAGCACAGATACCGTTCCATAAGCCAAATATATAATAGACAAGACCTACTCCTTGCTCAACGAAATGGACTCAACACCCCATATTCAACGCCTGGGAAGATACCTGACAAGTAAGAGTCTTAAAACCCATGGATTTATATGTCTCCATAAGGAAATCAAGCGTGTGTACAGCGGCCTAAACGCAGCAGTGAAAATCCGATAAATCCCATTATCAAAATAAATTTCAAAATCGAAACACAATGACAGTGAAATAGAGAGCAATTCTTAAATAATTCATTCAGGGCTTCTGATGCAACCTGGATTTACCACATCTACACCCAGAGCTGGGTGAGACATAAGGCTGGACACTTTGGGCTGATAGCAGTGGTGAGGTTCGGTGCGCAAACGCAGTCCCTTTGAAGTCATACTGCATGGTACCCATACCATGGGTCCCAACTCTCCAGGTTTAAGGGATTCTTCCTTCAGATAAAACATACATGGGAAACCCAGAGTATGGTCCACCGTGTGATTGGGAAACGTTTTCAAATGCCTCTCAGTTTTTGAACCCTGGTACTCAGGTTCACCATTCCAGACGCTTTACTAACACTCTCCCCACTTGGACAGTCAGTGCCTTTAACCTCCTGTTTGGCACAGTTTGCAATTTCTGAGCAAGATGAACAGGAATAGGGAGAACCAATGAGAGACTAGCTGTAGGTGTCTGCACGGGCAAATGGAACGCTCATTTCCCACCAGGAAGCGGAATTAACCAAAGGCTCAGCGTGCCCTGCCGGAACCAGATTATGGCCTGAAACAATCCTGCGGTTTTGAAGCCAGCTCATAAGAAAGCGAGCTGAAGAAAGAAGCTCAGGGGCACTGTAATTCACAAACCTGCAGAGTTATGAATGACAGCTATCGTCCAAAAATATATTGAAGTAAGTTTTGGAAGAGGACTTGAAAATGGGGCAGAATTTCAGGAAAACGATTTCAGGGGGTAGACTGGAATTGCACTTAAAGCATAGGAAAAGAGGCAGAATGTCGACAATGATGCACTTGGCCAAAAAGGGCGTATGCGTGTTTTCCTGAATATATTCAGGAAAAAACGCATACGCACTTTTTGGTCAACCAAGCAAGTGTGTAAAGGAAATCTGCACTACAATGGAGTCTCAATGCCCCCGGTCCAAAGGGCCATCTGAAACAAGTGTAAAATCCAGAAAGACAGGACGGTCATGGAGAACAGGGAGCCTTGTTATGCTGATGGGCGGGATGTAAATTGCCAACAGCCACTCTGGAGAAGTGTATGGTGTTTCCTGAAACACGTAGGAAACAAAGCAACACAGCCTATGGCACTTCCACTTAGGGTCCTATAGCTTAGGGAAATTAAAATCAATAACACACAGCCACCCCAAAGTTTGGGACGGCTCTGTTTACAAGAAACTCGTCTACGGTACAAGTTAAATATCCGAGAAAGCAAAAAATGGATAAAGAAGTTGTGGTACGTACGTACAATGGAATATCACTCAGCAATGAGATCTACGTCATCAGGCCCGTAGCGGCAGAATGAGTGCATTCAGGTACGACGATTCTACGAGAAATAAGTCACACAGAAAAAGAAACATCTTAAGATATCACTCATACACGGAACGTAAACTTGGCTACACATGTACTGAATTACAAAACAGAACAGGGTCTCAAATTTGAAAACCAACTTATGCTTGCTTATGGGGAAAGGTGAGTTGGCATGCTGCATCAAACCAGAGATTGAAATTAGCACAGATATCGTTCCATAAGCCAAATATATAATAGACAAGACCTACTCCTTGCTCAACGAAATGGACTCAACACCCCATATTCAACTCCTGGGAATATACCTGACAAGTAAGAATCTTAAGACCCATGGATTTATATGTCTCCATAAGGAAATCAAGCGTGTGTACAGCGGCCTAAACGCAGCAGTGAAAATCCGATAAATCCCATTATCAAAATAAATTTCAAAAACAAAACACAATGACAGTGAAATAGAGAGCAATTCTTAAATAATTCATTCAGGGCTTGTGATGCAACCTGGATTTACCACATCTACACCCAGAGCTGGGTTAAACATAAGGCTGGACACTTCGGGCTGATAGCATTGGTGTGGTTCGATGAGCAAACGCAGACCCTTTGAAGTCATACCGCATGGTAGCCATTCCATGGGTCCCAACTCTCCAGGTTTAAGGGATTCTTCCTTCAGCTAAAACATGCATGGGAAACCCAGAGTATGGTCCATCGTGTGATTGGGAAACGTTTTCAAATACATCTCAGGTTTCATTCCCTGGTACTCGGGTTCACCATTCCAGACGCTTTACTAACACTCTCCCCCCTTGGAGAGTCAGTGCCTTTAACATCCTGTTTGGCACAGTTTGCAATTTCTACGCAAGATGAACAGGAATAGGGAGAACCAATGAGAGACCAGCTGTAGGTGTCTGCAGGGCAAACGGAACGCTCATTTCCCACCAGGAAGAGGAATTAACCAAAGGATCAGCGTGCCCTGCTGGAACCAGATTAGGGCCTGAAGCAATCCTGCGGTTTTGCGGCCAGCTCACAAGAAAGCGAGTTGAAGAAAGGAGCTCAGGGGCACTGTAATTCACAAACCTGCAGAGTTATGAATGTCAGCTATTGTCCAAAAATGTATTGCAGTAAGTCTTCGAAGAGGACTTGAAAGCGGGGCAGAATTTCAGGAAAACGATTTCAGGGGGTAGACTGGAATTGCACTTAAAGCATAGGAAAAGAGGCAGAATGTCGACAATGATGCACTTGGCCAAAACGTGCGTATGCGTTTTTTCCTGAATATATTCAGGAAAAAACGCATACGCCCTTTTTGGCCAACCAAGCAAGCGTGTAAAGGAAATCTGCACTACAATGAAGTCTCACTGCCCCTCGGTCAAAGGGGCCATCTGAAAAAAGTGTAAAATCCAGAAAGGCAGGACAGGTCATGGAGAACAGGGAGCCTTGTTATGCTGATGGGCGGGATGTAAATTGCCAACAGCCACTCTGGAGAAGTGTATGGTGTTTCCTGAAACACGTAGGAAACAAAGCAACACAGCCTATGGCACTTCCACTTATGGCCCTATAGTTTAGGGAAATTAAAATCAAAAACACACAGGCACCCCAAAGTTTGGGACGGCTGTGTTTACAAGAACCTCGTCTACGGTACAAGTTAAATATCCGAGAAAGCAAAAAATGGATAAAGAAATTGTGGTACGTACGTACAATGGAATATCACTCAGCAATGCAATCTACGTCATCAGAACATAGCGGCATAATGAGTGGATTCAGGTACGACGATTCTATGAGAAATAAGACACACAGAAAAAGAAACATCATAAGATATCACTAATACACGGAACGTAAACTTGGCTACACATGAACTGAATTACAAAACAGAACAGAGTCTCAAATTTAGATAACCAACTTATGCTTGCTTATGGGGAAAGGTGAGTTTGGGGGCTGCATAAAACCAGAGATTGAAATTAGCACAGATACTGTTCCATAAGCCAAATATATAATAGACAAGACCTACTCCTTGCTCAACGAAAAGGACTCAACACCCCATATTCAACGCCTGGGAATATACCTGACAAGTAAGAATCTTAAGACCCATGGATTTATATGTCTCCATAAGGAAATCAAGCGTGTGTACAGCGGCCTAAACGCAGCAGTGAAAATCCGATAAATCCCATTATCAAAATAAATTTCACAAACACAACACATTGACAGTGAAATACAGAGCAATTCTTAAATAATTCATTCAGGGCTTGTGATGCAACCTGGATTTACCACATCTACACCCAGAGCTGGGTGAGACATAAGGCTGGACACTTCGGGCTGATAGCATTTTTGAGGTACGGTGAGCAAAGGCAGACCCTTTGAAGTCATACTGCATGGTACCCATTCCATGGGTCCCAACTCTCCAGGTTTAAGGGATTCTTCCTTCAGCTAAAACATGCATGGGAAACCCAGAGAATGGTCCACCATGTGATTGGGAAACCTTTTCAAATGCATCTCAAGTTTCGACCCCTGGTACTCGGGTGCACCGTTCCAGATGCTTTACTAACACTCTCCCCACTTGGAGAGTCAGTGCCTTTAACCTCCTGTTTGGCACAGTTTGTAATTTCTGCACAACATGAACAGGAATAGGGAGAACCAATGAGAGACTAGCTGTAGGTGTCTGCAAGGGCAAATGGAACGCTCATTTCCCACCAGGAAGAGGAATTAACCAAAGGCTCAGCATGCCCTGCCGGAACCAGATTAGGTCCTGAAGCAATCCTGCGGTTTTGCGGCCAGCTCACAAGATAGCGAGTTGAAGAATGGAGCCCAGGGGCACTGTAATCCACAGACCTGCAGAGTTATGAATGACAGCTATTGTCCAAAGATTTATTCAAGTAAGTCTTCGAAAAGTACTTGAAAGTGGGGCAGAATTTCAGGAAAACGATTTCATGGGGTAGACTGTAATTGCACTTAAAGCATAGGAAAAGAGGCATAATGTCCACAGTGATGCACTTGGCCAAAAAGGGCGTATGCGTTTTTTCCTGAATATATTCAGGAAAAAACGCATACGCCCTTTTTGGCCAACCAAGCAAGCGTGTAAATGAAATCTGCACTACAATGAAGTCTCACTGCCCCCGGTCAAAAGGGCCATCTGAAACAAGTGTAAAATCCAGAAAGGCAGGACAGGTCATGGGGAACACGGAGCCTTGTTATGCTGATGGGCGGGATGTAAATTGCCAACAGCCACTCTGGAGAAGTGTATGGTGTTTCCTGAAACACATAGGAAAAAAGCAACACAGCCTATGGCACTACCACTTAGGGTCCTATAGCTTAGGGAAATTAAAATCAAAAACACATAGCCACCCCAAAGTTTCGGACGGCTCTGTTTACAAGAACCTCGTCTACGGTACAAGTTAAATACCCAAGAAGGCAAAAAATGGATAAAGAAGTTGTGGTACGTACATACAATGGAATATCACTCAGCAATGAGATCTACGTCATCAGGCCCGTAGTGGCATAATTAGTGGATTCAGGTACGACGATTCTACGAGAAATAAGACACTCAGAAAAAGAAATTTCATAAGATATCACTAATACACGGAACGTAAACTTGGCTACACATGAACTGAATTAGAAAACAGAACAGGGTCTCAAATTTAGAAAACCAACTTATGCTTGCTTATGGGGAAAGGTGAATTGGTTTGCTGCATAAAACCAGAGATTGAAATTAGCACAGATACCGTTCCATAAGCCAAATATATAATAGACAAGACCTACTCCTTGCTCAACGAAATGGACTCAACACCCCATATTCAACGCCTGGGTAGATACATGACAACTAAGAATCTTAAAACCCATGGATTTATATGTCTCCATAAGGAAATCAAGCGTGTGTACAGTGGCCTAAACACAGCAGTGAAAATCTGATAAATCCCATTATCAAAATAAATTTCAAAAACAAAACACAATGCCAGTGAAATAGAGAGCAATTCTTAAATAATTCATTCAGGGCTTGTGATGCAACCTGGATTTACCACATCTACACCCAGAGCTGGGTGAGACATAAGGCTGGACACTTCGGGCTGATAGCATTGGTGAGGTTCGGTGAGCAAACGCAGACCCTTTGAAGTCACACTGCATGGTACCCATTCCATGGGTCCAAACTCTCCAGGTTTAAGGGATTGTTCCTTCAGCTAAAACATGCATGGGAAACCCAGAGTATGGTCCACCGTGTGATTGGGAAACGTTTTCAAATGCATCTCAGATTTCGAACCCTGGTACTCGGGTTCACCATTCCAGACGCTTTACTAACACTCTCCCCACTTGGAGAGTCAGTGCCTTTAACCTCCTGTTTGGCACAGTCTGCAATTTCTGCGCAAGATGAACAGGAATAGGGAGAACCAATGAGAGACTAGCTGTAGGTGTCTGCACGGGCAAATGGAACGCTCATTTCCCACCAGGAAGAGGAATTAACCAAAGGCTCAGCATGCCCTGCCGGAAACAGATTAGGGCCTGAAGCAATCCTGCGGTTTTGCGGCCAGCTCACAAGAAAGCGAGTTGAAGAAAGGAGCTCCGGGGCACTGTAATTCACAAACCTGCAGAGTTATGAATGACAGCTATCGTCCAAAAATGTATTGAAGTAAGTCTTCGAAGAGAACTTGAAAGCGGGGCAGAATTTCAGGAAAAGGATTTCAGGGGGTAGACTTTAATGGCACTTAAAGCATAGGACAAGAGGCAGAATGTAGACAATGATGCACTTGGCCAAAAAGGGCGTATGCGTTTTTTCCTGAATATATTCAGGAAAAAACGCATACACCCTTTTTGGCCAACCAAGCAAGCGTGTAAATGAAAACTGCACTACAATGAAGTCTCACTGCCCCCCGGTCAAAAGGGCCATCTGAAAAAAGTGTAAAATCCAGAAAAGCAGGAGAGCTCATGGAGAACAGGGAGCCTTGTTATGCTGACCTGTGGGATATAAATTGCCAACAGCCACTCTGGAGAAGTGTATGGTGTTTCCTGAAACACATAGGAAACAAAGAAACACAGCCTATGGCACTTCCACTTATGGTCCTATAGCTTAGGGAAATTAAAATCAAAAACACACAGCCACCCCAAAGTTTGGGACGGCTCTGTTTACAAGAACCTCGTCTACGGTACAAGTTAAATATCCGAGAAAGCAAAAAATGGATAAAAAAGTTGTGGTACACACGTACAATGGAATATCACTCAGCAATAAAATCTACGTCATCAGGTCCATAGCGGCATAATGAGTGGATTCAGGTACGATGATTCTTCGAGAAATAAGTCACACAGAAAAAGAAACATCATAAGATATCACTAATACACTGAATGTAAACTTGGCTACACATGTAGTGAATTACAAAACAGAACAGGGTCTCAAATTTAGAAAACCAACTTATGCTTGCTTAAGGGGAAAGGAGAGTTGGGGTGCTGCATAAAACCCGAGATTGAAATTAGCACAGATACCGTTCCATAAGCCAAGTATATAATAGACAAGACCTACTACTTGCTCAACGAAATGGACTCAACACGCCCTATTCAACGCCTGGGAACATACCTGACAAGTAAAATCTTATAACCCATGGATTTATATGTCTCCATAAGGAAATCAAGCGTGTGTACAGCAGCCTAAACGCAGCAGTGAATATCCGATAAATCCCATTATCAAAATAAATTTCAAAAACAAAACACAATGACAGTGAAAGAGAACTATTCTTAAATAATTCATTCAGGGCTTGTGATGCAACCTGGATTTACCACATCTACACCCAGAGCTGGGTGAGACATAAGGCCGGACACTTCGGGCTGATAGCATTGGTGAGGTTCGGTGAGCAAACGCAGACCCTTTGAAGTCATACTGCATGGTACCCATTCTATGGGTCCCAACTCTCCAGGTTTAAGGGATTCTTCCTTCAGCTAAAACATGCATGGGAATCCCATAGTATGGACCACCGTGTGATTGGGAAACGTTTTCAAATGCATCTCAGTTTTCGCCACTGGTACTCGGGTTCACCATTCCAGACGCTTTACTAACACTCTCCCCACTTGGAGAGTCAGTGCCTTTAACCTCCGGTTTGGCACAGTTTGCAATTTCTGCGCAAGATGAACAGGAATAGGGAGAACCAATGAGAGACTAGCTGTAGGTGTCTGCACGGGCAAATGGAACGCTCATTTCCCACCAGGAAGAGGAATTACCCAAAGGCTCAGCATGCCCTGCCGGAAACAGATTAGGGCCTGAAGCAATCCTGCGGTTTTGGGGCCAGCTCACAAGAAAGCGAGTTGAAGAAAGGAGCTCAGGGGTACTGTAATGCACAAACCTGCAGAGTTATGAATGACAGCTCTCGTCCAAAAATGTATTGAAGTAAGTCTTCGAAGAGGACTTGAAAGCGGGGCAGAATTTCAGGAAAACGATTTCAGGGGGTAGACTGGAATTGCACTTAAAGCATAGGAAAAGAGGCAGAATGTCGACAATGATGCACTTGGCCAAAAAGGGCGTATGCGTTTTTTCCTGAATATATTCAGGAAAAAACGCATACGCACTTTTTGGCCAACCAAGCAAGCGTGTAAAGGAAATCTGCACTACAATGAAGTCTCACTGCCCCCCGGTCAAAAGGGCCATCTGAAAAAAGTGTAAAATCTAGAAAGGCAGTCCAGGTCATGGAGAACAGGGAGCCTTGTTATGCTGATATGCGGGATGTAAATTGCCAACAGCCACTCTGGAGAAGTGTATGGTGTTTCCTGAAACACGTAGGAAACAAAGCAACACAGCCTATGGCACTTCCACTTATGGTCCTATAGCTTAGGGAAATTAAAATCTAAAACACACAGGCACCCCAATGTTGGGGATGGCTCTGTTTACAAGAACCTCGTCTACGGTACAAGTTAAATATCCGAGAAAGCAAAAAATGGATAAAGAATTTGTGGTACGAACGTACAATGGAATATCATTCAGCAATGAAATCTACGTCATCAGGTCCGTAGCGGCATAATGAGTGGATCCAGGTACGATGATTCTACGAGAAATAAGTCACACAGAAAAAGAAACATCATTAGATATCACTAATACAGTGAATGTAATCTTGGCTACACATGAACTCTATTACAAAACAGAACAGGGTCTCAAATTTAGAAAACCAACTTATGCTTTCTTAAGGGGAAAGGTGAGTTGGGGTGCTGCATAAAACCAGAGATTGAAATTAACACAGATACCGTTCCATAAGCCGAATATAAAATAGACAAGACCTACTCCTTGCTCAACGAAATGGACTCAACACCACATATTCAACGCCTGGGAAGATACCTGACAAGTAAGAATCTTAAAACCCATGGATTTATATGTCTCCATAAGGAAATCAAGCGTGTGTACAGCGGCGTAAATGCAGCAGTGAAAATCCGATAAATCCCATTATCAAAATAAATTTCAAAAACAAAACACAATGACAGTGAAATAGAGAGCAATTCTTAAATAATTCATTCAGGGCTTGTGATGCAACCTGGATTTACCACATCTACACCCAGAGCTGGGTGAGATATAAGGCTGGACACTTTGGGCTGATAGCATTGGTGAGGTTCGGTGAGCAAACGCAAACCCTTTGAAGTCATACTGCATGGTACCCATTCCATGGCTCCCAACTCTCCAGGTTTAAGAGATTCTTCCTTCAGCTAAAACATGCATAGGAAACCCAGAGTATGGTCCACTGTGTGATTGGGAAACGTTTTCAAATGCATCTCAGTTTTCATCCCCTGGTACTCGGGTTCACAATTCCAGACGCTTTACTAACACTCTCCCCACTTGGAGAGTAAGGGCCTTTATCCTCCTGTTTGGCACAGTTTGCAATTTCTGCGCAAGATGAACAGGAATAGGGAGAACCAATGAGGGACTAGATGTAGTTGTCTGCACGGACAAATGGAACGCTCATTTCCCACCAGGAAGAGGAATTAACCAAAGGCTCAGTGTGCCCTGCCGGAAACAGATTAGGGCCTGAAGCAATCCTGCGATTTGGCGGCCAGCTCACATGAAAGCGAGTTGAAGATAGGACATCAGGGGCACTGTATTTCACAAACCTGCAGAGTTATGAATGACAGCTATCGTCCAAAAATGTATTGAAGTAAGTCTTCGAAGAGGACTTGAATGCGGGGCAGAATTTCAGGAAAACGATTTCAGGGTGTAGACTGCAATTGCACTTAAAGCATAGGAAAAGAGGCAGAATGTCGACAATGATGCACTTGGCCAAAAAGGGCGTATGCGTTTTTTCCTGAATATATTCAGGAAAAAACGCATACGCCCTTTTTGGCCAACCAAGCAAGCGTGTAAAGGAAATCTGCACTACAATGAAGTCTCACTGCCCCCCTGTCTAAAGGGCCATCTGAAAAAAGTGTAAAATCCAGAAAGGCAGGACAGGTCATGGAGAACAGGGAGCCTTGTTATGCTGATGGGCGGAATGTAAATTGTCAGCAGCCACTCTGGAGAAGTGTATGGTGTTTCCTGAAACACGTAGGAAACAAAGCAACACAGCCTATGGCCCGTCCACTTATGGTTCTAAAGCTTAGGTAAATTAAAATCAAAAACACACAGCCACCCCAAAGTTTGGGACGGCTCTGTTTACAAGAACCTCATCTACGGTACAAGTTAAATATCCGAGAAAGTCAAAAATGGATAAAGAAATTGTGGTACGCACGTACAGTGGAATATCACTCAGCAATGAAATCAACGTCATCAGTCCCGTAGCGGCATAATGAGTGGATTCAGGTACGATGATTCTACGAGAAATAAGTCACACAGAAAAAGAAACATCATAAGATATCACTAATACACGGAATGTAATCTTGGCTACGCATGAACAGTATTACAAAACAGAACAGGGTCTCAAATTTAGAAAACCAACTTATGCTTGCTTAAGGGGAAAGGTGAGTTGGGGTGCTGCATAAAACCAGAGATTGAAATTAGCACAGATACCGTTCCATAAGCCAAATATATAATAGACAAGACCTACTCCTTGCTCAACGAAATGGACTCAACACCCCATATTCAACGCCTGGGAAGATACCTGACAAGTAAGAGTCTTAAAACCCATGGATTTATATGTCTCCATAAGGAAATCAAGCGTGTGTACAGCGGCCTAAACGCAGCAGTGAAAATCCGATAAATCCCATTATCAAAATAAATTTCAAAATCGAAACACAATGACAGTGAAATAGAGAGCAATTCTTAAATAATTCATTCAGGGCTTCTGATGCAACCTGGATTTACCACATCTACACCCAGAGCTGGGTGAGACATAAGGCTGGACACTTTGGGCTGATAGCAGTGGTGAGGTTCGGTGTGCAAACGCAGTCCCTTTGAAGTCATACTGCATGGTACCCATACCATGGGTCCCAACTCTCCAGGTTTAAGGGATTCTTCCTTCAGATAAAACATACATGGGAAACCCAGAGTATGGTCCACCGTGTGATTGGGAAACGTTTTCAAATGCCTCTCAGTTTTTGAACCCTGGTACTCGGGTTCACCATTCCAGACGCTTTACTAACACTCTCCCCACTTGGAGAGTCAGTGCCTTTAACCTCCTGTTTGGCACAGTTTGCAATTTCTGAGCAAGATGAACAGGAATAGGGAGAACCAATGAGAGACTAGCTGTAGGTGTCTGCACGGGCAAATGGAACGCTCATTTCCCACCAGGAAGCGGAATTAACCAAAGGCTCAGCGTGCCCTGCCGGAACCAGATTATGGCCTGAAACAATCCTGCGGTTTTGAAGCCAGCTCATAAGAAAGCGAGCTGAAGAAAGAAGCTCAGGGGCACTGTAATTCACAAACCTGCAGAGTTATGAATGACAGCTATCGTCCAAAAATATATTGAAGTAAGTTTTGGAAGAGGACTTGAAAATGGGGCAGAATTTCAGGAAAACGATTTCAGGGGGTAGACTGGAATTGCACTTAAAGCATAGGAAAAGAGGCAGAATGTCGACAATGATGCACTTGGCCAAAAAGGGCGTATGCGTGTTTTCCTGAATATATTCAGGAAAAAACGCATACGCACTTTTTGGTCAACCAAGCAAGTGTGTAAAGGAAATCTGCACTACAATGGAGTCTCAATGCCCCCGGTCCAAAGGGCCATCTGAAACAAGTGTAAAATCCAGAAAGACAGGACAGGTCATGGAGAACAGGGAGCCTTGTTATGCTGATGGGCGGGATGTAAATTGCCAACAGCCACTCTGGAGAAGTGTATGGTGTTTCCTGAAACACGTAGGAAACAAAGCAACACAGCCTATGGCACTTCCACTTAGGGTCCTATAGCTTAGGGAAATTAAAATCAATAACACACAGCCACCCCAAAGTTTGGGACGGCTCTGTTTACAAGAAACTCGTCTACGGTACAAGTTAAATATCCGAGAAAGCAAAAAATGGATAAAGAAGTTGTGGTACGTACGTACAATGGAATATCACTCAGCAATGAGATCTACGTCATCAGGCCCGTAGCGGCAGAATGAGTGCATTCAGGTACGACGATTCTACGAGAAATAAGTCACACAGAAAAAGAAACATCTTAAGATATCACTCATACACGGAACGTAAACTTGGCTACACATGTACTGAATTACAAAACAGAACAGGGTCTCAAATTTGAAAACCAACTTATGCTTGCTTATGGGGAAAGGTGAGTTGGCATGCTGCATCAAACCAGAGATTGAAATTAACACAGATATCGTTCCATAAGCCAAATATATAATAGACAAGACCTACTCCTTGCTCAACGAAATGGACTCAACACCCCATATTCAACTCCTGGGAATATACCTGACAAGTAAGAATCTTAAGACCCATGGATTTATATGTCTCCATAAGGAAATCAAGCGTGTGTACAGCGGCCTAAACGCAGCAGTGAAAATCCGATAAATCCCATTATCAAAATAAATTTCAAAAACAAAACACAATGACAGTGAAATAGAGAGCAATTCTTAAATAATTCATTCAGGGCTTGTGATGCAACCTGGATTTACCACATCTACACCCAGAGCTGGGTTAAACATAAGGCTGGACACTTCGGGCTGATAGCATTGGTGTGGTTCGATGAGCAAACGCAGACCCTTTGAAGTCATACCGCATGGTAGCCATTCCATGGGTCCCAACTCTCCAGGTTTAAGGGATTCTTCCTTCAGCTAAAACATGCATGGGAAACCCAGAGTATGGTCCATCGTGTGATTGGGAAACGTTTTCAAATGCATCTCAGGTTTCATTCCCTGGTACTCGGGTTCACCATTCCAGACGCTTTACTAACACTCTCCCCCCTTGGAGAGTCAGTGCCTTTAACATCCTGTTTGGCACAGTTTGCAATTTCTACGCAAGATGAACAGGAATAGGGAGAACCAATGAGAGACTAGCTGTAGGTGTCTGCAGGGCAAACGGAATGCTCATTTCCCACCAGGAAGAGGAATTAACCAAAGGCTCAGCATGCCCTGCCGGAACCAGATTTGGGCCTGAAGCAATCTTGTGGTTATGCGGCCAGCTCACAAGAAAGCGAGTTGAAGAAAGGAGCTCAGGGGCACTGAAATTCACAAACCCGCAGAGTTATGAATGACCGCTATCATCCAAAAATATATTGAAGTAAGCCTTCGAAGAGGACTTGAAAGCGGGGCAGAATTTCAGGAAAACGATTTCAGGGGGTAGACTGGAATTGCACTTAAAGCATAGGAAAAGAGGCAGAATGTCGACAATGATGCACTTGGCCAAAAAGGGCGTATGCGTTTTTTCCTGAATATATTCAGGCAAAAACGCATACGCACTTATTGGCCAACCAAGCAAGCATGTATAGGAAATCTGCACTAAAATGAAGTCTCATTGCCCCCCGGTCAAAAGGGCCATCTGAAAAAAGTGTAAAATCCAGAAAGGCAGGACAGGTCATGGAGAACAGGGAGCCTTGTTATGCTGATGGGCGGGATGTAAATTGCCAACAGCCACTCTGGAGAAGTGTATGGTGTTTCCTGAAACACGTAGGAACCAAAGCAACACAGCCTATGGCATTTCCACTTATGGTCCTATAGCTTAGGGAAATTAAAATAAAAAACACACAGCCACCCTGAAGTTTGGGACGGCTCTGTTTACAAGAATCTCGTCTACAGTACAAATTAAATATCCGAGAAAGCAAAAAATGGATAAAGAAATTGTACTATGCACGTACAATGGAATATCACTCAGCAATGAAATCTACGTCCTCAGGCTCGTAGCGGCATAATGAGTGGATTCAGGTACGATGATTCTACGAGAAATAAGTCACACAGAAAAAGAAACATCATAAGATATCACTAATACACGGAATGTAAACTTGGCTACACATGAACTGAATTACAAAACAGAACAGGGTCCCAAATTTAGAAAACCAACTTATGCTTGCATATGGGGAAAGGTGAGTTGGGGTGCTGCATAAAACCAGAGATTGAAATTAGCACAGATACCGTTCCATAAGCCAAATATATAATAGACAAGACCTACTCCTTGCTCAACGAAATGGACTCAACACCCCATATTCAACGCCTGGGAAGATACCTGACAAGTAAGAGTCTTAAAACCCATGGATTTATATGTCTCCATAAGGAAATCAAGCGTGTGTACAGCGGCCTAAACGCAGCAGTGAAAATCCAATAACTACGATTATCAAAATAAATTTCAAAAACAAAACACAATGACAGTGAAATAGAGAGCAATTCTTAAATAATTCATTCAGCGCTTGTGAGGCAACCTGGATTTACCACATACACACGCAGAGCTGGGTGAGACATAAGGCTGGACACTTCGGGCTGATAGCATTGGTGAGGTTCGGTGAGCAAACGCAGACCCTTTGAAGTCATACTGCATGGTACCCATTCCATGGGTCCCAACTCTCCAAGTTTAAGGGATTCTTCCATCATCTAAAACATGCATGGGAAACCCAGAGTATGGTCCACTGTGTGATTGGGAAACGTTTTCAAATGCATCTCAGTTTTCTTCCCCTGGTACTCGGGTTCACAATTCCAGACGCTTTACTAACACTCTCCCCACTTGGAGAGTCAGTGCCTTTAACCTCCTGTTTGGCTCAGTTTGCAATTTCTGCGCAAGATGAAAAGGAATAGGGAGAACCAATGAGAGACTAGCTGTAGGTGTCTGCACGGGAAATGGAACGCTAATTTCCCACCAGTAAGAGGAATTAACCAAAGGCTCAGCGTGCCCTGCCGGAAACAGATTAGGGCCTGAAGCAATCCTGCGGTTTTGTGGCCAGCTCACAAGAAAGCGAGTTGAAGAAAGGAGCTCAGGGGCACTGTAATTCACAAACCTGCAGAGTTATGAATGACAGCTCTCGTCCAAAAATGTACGGAAGTAAGACTTCGAAGAGGACTTGAACGTGGGGCAGAATTTCAGGAAAACGATTTCAGGGGGCAGACTGGAATTGTACTTAAAGCATAGGAAAAGAGACAGAATGTCGACAATGATGCACTTGGCGAAAAAGGGCGTATTCGTTTTTACCTGAATATATGCAGGAAAAAACGCATACGTGATTTTTGGCCAATCAAGCAAGCGTGTAAAGGAAATCTGCACTACAATGAAGTCTCACTGCCCCCCGGTCAAAAGGGCCATCTGAAAAAAGTGTAAAACCCAGAAAGGCAGGACAGGTCATGGAAAAGAGGGAGCCTTGTTACGGTGATTGGCGCAATGTAAATTGCCAACAGCCACTCTGGAGAAGTGTATGGTGTATCCTGAAACACGTAGGAAACAAAGCAACACAGCCTATTGCACTTCCACTTATGATCCTATAGGTTAGTGAAATTAAAATGAAAAACACACAGCCACCCTAAGGTTTGGGACGGCTCTGTTTACAAGAACCTCGTCTACAGTACAAGTTAAATATCCGAGAAAGCAAAAAATGGATAAAGAAGTTGGACTACGCACGTACAATGGAATATCATTCAGCAATGAAATCTACGTCCTCAGGCACGTAGCGGCATGAGTGGATTCAGGTACGATGATTCTACGAGAAATAAGTCACACAGAAAAAGAAACATCATAAGATATCACTAATACACGGAATGTAAACTTGGCTACACATGAACTGAATTACAAAACAGAACATGGTCTCAAATTTAGAAAACCAACTTATGCTTGCTTATGGGGAAAGGTGAGTTGGGGTGCTGCATAAAACCAGAGATTGAAATTAGCACAGATACCGTTCCATAAGCCAAATATATAATAGACAAGACCTACACCTTGCTCAACGGAATGGACTCAACACCCCATATTCAACGCCTGGCAAGATACCTGACAAGTAATAATCTTAAAACCCATGGATTTATATGTCTCCGTAAGGAAATCAAGTGTGTGTACAGCGGTCTAAACGCAGCAGTGAAAATCCGATAAATCCCATTACCAACATAAATTTCAAAAACAAAACACAATGACAGTGAAATGAAGATCATTTCTTAAATAATTAATTCAGGGCTTGTGATGCAACATGGATTTACCACATCTACACCCAGAGCTGGGTGAGACATAAGGCTGGATACTTCGAGCTGATAACATTGGTGTGGTTCGGTGAGCAAACGCAGACACTATGAAGTCATACTGCATGGTACCCATTCCATGATATCAATTCTCCAGGTTTAAGGGATTCTTCCTTCAGGTAAAACATGCATGGGAAACCCAGAGTATGGACCACCGTGTGATTGGGAAACGTTTTCAAATGCATCTCAGTTTTCGAACCCTGGTACTCGGGTTCACCATTCCAGACGCTTTACTAACACTCTCCCCACATGGAGAGTCAGTGCCTTTAACCTCCAGTTTGGCACAGTTTGCAATTTCTGCGCAAGATGAACAGGAATAGGGAGAACCAATGACAGACTAGCTGTAGGTGTCTGCACGGGCAAATGGAACGTTCATTTCCCATCAGTAAGAGGAATTAACCAAAGGCTCAGCGTGCCCTGCCAGAAACAGATTAGGGCCTGAAGCAATCCTGCGGATTTGCGGCCAGCTCACAAGAAAGCAAGTTGAAGAAAGGAGCTCAGGGGCACTGTAATTCACAAACCTGCAGAGTTATGAATGACAGCTATTGTCCAAAAATGTACTGAAGTAAGTCTTCGAAGAGGACTTGAAAGCGGGGCAGAATTTCAGGAAAACGATTTCAGGGGGTAGACTGGAATTGCACTTAAAGCATAGGAAAAGAGACAGAATGTCGACAATGATGCACTTGGCCAAAAAGGGCGTATGCGTTTTTTCCTGAATATATTCAGGAAAAAACGCATACGCCCTTTTTGTCCAACCAAGCAAGCGTGTAAAGGAAATCTGCACTACAATGAAGTCTCACTGCCCCCCGGTCAAAAGGGCCATCTTAAAAAAGTGTAAAACCAAGAAAGGCAGGACAGGTCATGGAGAACAGGGAGCCTTGTTATGCTGATGGGCGGGATGTACATTGCCAACAGCCACTCTGGAGAAGTGTATGGGGTTTCCTGAAACACGTAGGAAACAAAGCCACACAGCCTATGGCACTTCCACTTATGGTCCTATAGCTTAGGGAAATTAAAATCAAAAACACACAGCCACACCAAAGTTTGGGACGGCTCTGTTTACAAGAACCTTGTCTACGGTACAAGTTAAATATCCGAGAAACCAAAAAATTTATAAAGAAGTTGTGGTACGCACGTACAAAGGAATATCACACAGCAATGAAATCTACGTAATCAGGCCCGTAGCGGCATAATGAGTGGATTCAGGTACGATGATTCTACGAGAAATAAGTCACACAGAAAAAGAAACATCATAAGATATCACTAATACACGGAATGTAAACTTGGCTACACATGAACTGAATTACAAAACAGAACAGGGTCTCAAATTTAGAAAACCAACTTATTCTTGCTTATGGGGAATGTTGAGTTGGTGTGCTGCATAACACCAGAGATTGAATTTAGCACAGATACCGTTCCATAAGCCAAATATATTATAGACAAGACCTACTCCTTGCTCAACGAAATGGACTCAACACCCCATATTCAACGCCTGGGAACATACCTGACAAGTAAGAATCTTAAAACCCATGGATTTTTATGTCTCCAGAAGGAAATAAAGCGTGTGTACACTGGCCTAAAGGCAGAAGTGAAAATCCAATAAATCCCATTATCAAAATAAATTTCAAAAACAAAACACAATGACAGTGAAATAGAGAGCAATTCTTAAATAATTCATTCAGGTCTTGTGATGCAACCTGGATTTACCACATCTACACCCAGAGCTGGGTGAGGCATAAGGCTGGACACTTCGGGCTGATAGCATTAGTGAGGTTCAGTGAGCAAACGCAGACCCTTTGAAGTCATACTGCATGGTACCCATTCCATGGGTCCCAACTCTCCAGGTTTAAGGGATTCTTCCTTCAGCTAAAACATGCATGGGAAACCCAGAGTATGGTCCACCGTGTGATTGGGAAACGTTTTCAAATGCATCTCAGTTTTCGAACCCAGGTACTCGGGTTCACAATTCCAGACGCTTTACTAACACTCTCCCCACTTGGGGAGTCAGTGCCTTTAACCTCCTGTTTAGCACGGTTGGCAATTTCTGTGCAAGATGAAGAGGAATAGAGACAACCAAAGAGAGTCTAGCTGTAGGTGTCTGCACAGGCAAATGGAGCGCTCATTTCCCACCAGGAAGAGGAATTAACCAAAGGCTCAGCCTGCCCTGCCGGAAACAGATTAGGGCCTGAAGGAATCCTGAGGTTTTGCGGCCAGGTCACAAGAAAGCGAGTTGAAGAAAGGAGCTCAGGGGCACTGTAATTCACAAAACTGCAGAGTTATGAATCACAGCTATCGTCCAAAAATGTACTGAAGTAAGTCTTCGAAGAGGACTTGAAAGCGGGGCAGAATTTCAGGAAAACGATTTCAGGGGGTAGACTGGAATTGCACTTAAAGCATAGGAAAAGAGGCAGAATGTCGACAATGATGCACTTGGCCAAAAAGGGCGTATGCGTTTTTTCCTGAATATATTCAGGAAAAAACGCATACGTACTTTTTGACCAACCAAGCAAGCGTGTAAAGGAAATCTGCACTACAATGAAGTCTCACAGCCCCCCAGTCAAAAGGGCCATCTGAAGAAAGTGCAAAATCCAGAAAGGCAGGACAGGTCATGGAGAACAGGGAGCCTTGTTATGCTGATGGGCGGGATGTAAATTGCCAACAGCCACTCTGGAGAAGTGTATGGTGTTTCCTGAAACACGTAGGAAACAAAGCAACACAGCCTATGGCACTTCCACTTATAGTCCTATAGCTTAGGAAAATTACAATCAAAAACACACAGCCACCCCAAAGTTTGGGACGGCTCTGTTTACAAGAACCTCGTCTACGGTACAAGTTAAATATCCGAGGAAGCAAAAACTGGATAAAGAAGTTGTGGTACGCACGTACAATGGAATATCACTCAGCAATGAAATGTATGTCATCAGGCCCGTAGCGGCATAATGAGTGGATTCAGGTACGATGATTCTACGAGAAATAAGTCACAGAGAAAAAGAAACATCATAAGATATCACTAATACACGGAATGTAAACTTGGCTACACATGAACTGAATTACAAAACAGAAAAGGGTCTCAAATTTAGAAAACCTACTTATGCTTGCTTATGGGGAAAGGTGAGTTGGGGTGCTGCATAAAACCAGAGATTGAAATTAGCACAGATGCCGTTCCATAAGCCAAATATATAATAGACAAGACCTACTCCTTGCTCAACGAAATGGACTCAACATCCCATATTCAACGCATGGGAAGATACCTGACAAGTAAGAATCTTAAAACCCATGGATTTATATGTCTCCATAAGGAAATCAAGCGTGTGTACAGCGGCCTAAATGCAGCAGTGAACATCCGATAAATTCCGTTATCGAAATAAATTTGAAAAACAAAACACAATGACAGTGAAATAGAGAGCAAATCTTAAATAATTCATTCAGGGCTTCTGATGCAACCTGGATTTACCACATCTACACCCAGAGCTGGGTGAGACATAATGCTGGACAATTTGGGCTGATAGCATTGGTGAGGTTCGGTGAGCAAACGAAAGACCCTTTGAAGTCATACTGCATGATACCGATTCCATGGCTCCCAACGCTCCAGGTTTAAGGGATTCTTCCTTCAGCAAAAACATGCATGGGAAACCCAGAGTATGGTCCACCGTGTGATTGGGAAACGTTTTCAAATGCATCTCAGTTTTCATCACCTGGCAATCGGGTTCACCATTCCAGACGCTTTAATAACACTCTCCCCACTTGGAGAGTCACTGCCTTTAACCTCCGGTTTGGCACAGTTTGCAATTTCTAGGCAAGATGAACAGGAATAGGGAGAACCAATGAGAGACTAGCTGTAGGTGTCTGCACGGGCAAATGGAACGCTCATTTCCCACCAGGAAGAGGAATTACCCAAAGGCTCAGCGTGCCCTGCCGGAAAGAGATTAGGGCCTGAAGCAATCCTGTGGTTTTGCGGCCAGCTCACAAGAAAGAGAGTTGAAGAAAGGAGCTCAGGGGCACTGTAATTCACAAACCTGCAGAGTTATGAATGACAGCTATCGTCCAAAAGTGTATTGTAATAAGTCTTCGAAGAGGACTTGAAAGCGGGCAGAATTTCAGGAAAACGATTTCAGGAGGTAGACTGGAATTGCACTTAAAGCATAGGAAAAGAGGCAGAATGTCGACAATGATGCACTTGGCCAAAAAGGGCGTATGCGTTTTTTCCTGAATAAATTCAGGAAAAACCGCATGCGCCCTTTTTGGCCAACCAAGCAAGCGTGTAAAGGAAATCTGCACTACAATGAAGTCTCACTGCCCCCCGGTCAAAAGGGCCATCTGAAAAATGTGTAAAATCCAGAAAGGCAGGACAGGTCATGGAAAACAGGGTGCCTTGTTATTGTGATGGGCGGGATGTAAATTGCCAGCAGCCACTCTGGAGAAGTGTATGGTGTTTCCTGAAACACGTAGGAAACAAGGAACACAGCCTATGGCACTTCCACTTATGGTCCTATAGCTTAGGGAAATTAAAATCAAAAACACACAGCCACCCCAATGTTTGAGATGGTTCTGTTTATAAGAACCTCGTCTACGGTACAAGTTAAATATCCCAGAAAGCAAAAAATGCATAAAGATGTTTTGGTACGCACGTACAATGGTATATCACTCAGCAATGAAATCTACGTCATCAGGTCCGTAGCGGCATAATGAGTGGATTCAGGTACGATGATTCTACGAGAAATAAGTCACACAGAAAAAGAAACATCATAAGATATCACTAATACACGGAATGTAAACTTGGCTACAAATGAACTGAATTACAAAACAGAACAGGGTCTCAAATTGAGAAAACCAACTTATGCTTGCTTATGGGGAAAGGTGAGTTGGGGTGCTACATAAAACCAGAGATGGAATTTAGCACAGATACCTTTCCATAAGCCAAATACTTAATAGACAAGACCTACACCTTGCTCAACGAAATGGACTCAACACCCCATATTCAACGCCTGGGAATATACCTGACAAGTAAGAATCTTAAAACCCATGGATTTATATGTCTCCATAAGGAAATCAAGCGTGTGTATAGCGGCCTAAACGCAGCAGTGAAAATCCGATAAATCCCATTATCAAAATAAATTTCAAAAACAAAACACAATGCCAGTGAAATAGAGAGCAATTCTTGAATAATTCATTCAGGGCTTGTGATGCAACCTGGATTCACTGCATCTACACCCAGAGCTGGGTGAGACATAAGGCTGGACACTTCGGGCGGATAGCATTGGTGAGGTTCGGTGAGCAAACGCAGACCCTTTGAAGTCATACTGCATGGTATCCTTTCCATGGGTCCCAACTCTCCAGGTTTAAGGGATTCTTCCTTCAGCTAAAACATGCATGGGAAACCCAGAGTATGGTCCACCGTGTGATTGGGAAACGTTTTCAAATGCATCTCAGTTTTCGAACCCTGGTATTCGGGTTCACCATTCCAGACGCTTTACTAACACTCTCCCCACTTGGAGAGTCAGTGCCTTTAACCTCCTGTTTGGCACAGTTTGCAATTTCTGCGCAAGATGAACAGGAATAGGGAGAACCAATGAGAGACTAGCTGTAGGTGTCTGCACGGGCAAATGGAACGCTCATTTCCCACCAGGAAGAGGAATTAACCAAAGGCTCAGCGTGCCCTGCCGGAACCAGATTAGGGCCTGAAGCAATCCTGCGGTTTTGCGGCCAGCTCACAAGAAAGCGAGTTGAAGAAAGGAGCTCAAGGGCACTGTAATTCACATACCTGCAGAGTTATGAATGACAGCTATCGTCCAAAAATGTATTGAAGTAAGTCTTCGAAGAGAACTTGAAAGCGGGGCAGAATTTCAGGAAAACGATTTCAGGGGGTAGACTGGAATTGCACTTAAAGCATAGGAAAAGAGGCAGAATGTCGACAATGATGCACTTGGCCAAAAAGGGCGTATGCGTTTTTCCCTGAATATATTCAGGAAAAAACGCATACGCCCTTTTTGGCCAACCAAGCAAGCGTGTAAAGGAAATCTGCACTACAATGAAGTCTCACTGGCCCCTGGTCAAAAGGGCCATCTGAAAAATGTGTAAAATCCAGAAAGGCAGGACAGGTCATGGAGAACAGGGAGCCATGTTATGCTGATGGGCGGGATGTAAATTTCCAACAGCCACTCTGGAGAATTGTATGGTGTTTCCTGAAACATGTAGGAAACAAAGCAACACAGCCTATGGCACTTCCATTTATGGACCTATAGCTTAGGGAAATTAAAATCAAAAACACACAGACACACCAATGTTGGGGATGGCTCTGTTTACAAGAACCTCGTCTACGGTAGAAGTTAAATATCCGAGAATTCAAAAAACGGATAAAGAAGTTGTGGTACGCACGTACAATGGAATATAACTCAGCAATGAAATCTACGTCATCAGGCCCGTAGCGGCATAATGAGTGGATTCAGGTACGTTGATTCTACGAGAAATAAGTCACACAGAAAAGGAAACATCATAAGATATCACTAATACACCGAATGTAAACTTGACTACACATGAACTGAATTACAAAATAGAACAGGGTCTCAAATTTAGAAAACCAACTTATGCTTGCTTATGGGGAAAGTTGAGTTGGGGTGCTGCATAAAACCAGAGATTGAAATTAGCACAGATACCTTTCCATAAGCCAAATATATAATAGAGAAGACCTACTCCTTGCTCAACGAAATGGACTCAACACCCCATATTCAATGGCTAGGAATATACCTGACAAGTAAGAATCTTAAAACCCATGGATTTATATGTCTCCAAAAGGAAATCAAGCGTGTGTACAGCGGCGTAAACGCAGCAGTGAAAATCCGATAAATCCCATTATCAAAATAAATTTCAAAAACAAAACACAATGACAGTGAAAAAGAGAGCAATTCTTAAATAATTCATTCAGGGCTTGTGATGCAACCTGGATTTACCACATCTACACCCAGAGCTGGGTGAGACATAAGTCTGGACTCTTTGGGCTGATAGCACTGGTGTGGTTCGGCGAGCAAACGCAGACCCTATGAAGTCATACTGCATGGTACCCATTCCATGGGTCCCAACTCTCCAGGTTTAAGGGATTCTTCCTTCAGCTAAAACATGCATGGGAAACCCAGAGTATGGTTCACCGTGTGATTGGGAAACGTTTTCAAATGCATCTCAGTTTTCGAACCCAGGTACTCGGGTTCACCATTCCAGACGCTTTACTAACACTCTCCCCACTTGGAGAGTCAGTGCCTTTAAAATCCTGTTTGGCACAGTTTGCAATTTCTGCGCAAGATGAACAGGAATAGGGAGAACCAATGACAGACTAGCTGTAGTTGTCTGCACGGGCAAATGGAACGCACATTTCCCACCAGGAAGAGGAATTTACCAAAGGCTCAGCGTGCCCTGCCGGAAACAGATTAGGGCCTGAAGCAATCCTGCGGTTTTGCGGCCAGATCACAAGAAAGCGAGTTGAAGAAAGGAGCTCAGGGGCACTGTAATTCACAAACCTGCAGAGTTATGAAGGACAGCTATCGTCCAAAAATGTACTGAAGTAAGTCTTCAAAGAGGACTTGAAAGCGGGGCAGAATTTCAGGAAAACGATTTCAGGGGGCAGACTGGAATTGCACTTAAAGCATACGAAAAGAGGCAGAATGTCGACAATGATGCACTTGGCCAAAAAGGGCGTATGCGTTTTTTCCCGAATATATTCAGGAAAAAACGCATAAGCCCTTTTTGGCCAACCAAGCAAGCTTGTAAAGGAAATCTGCACTACAATGAAGTCTCACTGCCCCCCGGTCAAAAGGGCCATCTGAAAAAAGTGTAAAATCCAGAAAGGCAGGACAGGTCATGGAGAACAGGGAGCCTTTTAATGCTGATGGGCGGGATGTAAATTACCAACAGCCACTCTGGAGAAGTGTATGGTGTTTCCAGAAACAGGTAAGAAACAAAGCAACACAGCCTATGGCACTTCCACTTATGGTCCTATAGCTTAGGGAAATTAAAATCAAAAACACACAGCAACCCCAAAGTTTGGGACGGTACTGTTTACAAGAACCTCGTCTACGGTACAAGTTAAATATCTGAGAAAGCAAAAAATGGACAAAGGAGTTGTCGTACGCACGTACAATGGAATATCACTCAGCAATGAAATCTACGTCATCAGGCCTGTAGCGGCATAATGAGTGGATTCAGGTACGATGATTCTATGAGAAATAAGTCACACAGAAAAAGAAACATCATAAGATATCACTAATACATGGAATGTAAACTTGGCTACACATGAACTGAATTACAAAACAGACCAGGGTCTCAAATTTAGAAAACCAACTTATGCTTGCTTATGGGGAAAGGTGTGTTGGGGTGCTGCATAAAACCAGAGATTGAAATTAGCACAGATACCTTTACATTAGCGAAATATATAATAGACAAGACCTACTCCTTGCTCAAAGAAATGGACTCAACACCCCATATTCAACGCCTGAGAATATACCTGACAAGTAAGAATCTTAAAACCCATGGATTTATATGTCTCCAAAAGGAAATCAAGCGTGTGTACAACGGCCTAAACGCAGCAGTGAAAATCCGATAAATCCCATTATCAAAATAAATTTCAAAAACAAAACACAATGACAGTGAAATAGAGAGCATTTCTTAAATAATTCATTCAGGGCTTGTGATGCAACCTGGATTTACCACATCTATACCCACAGCTGGGTGAGACATAAGGCTGGACACTTCGGGCTGATAGCATTGGTGAGGTTCGGTGAGCAAACGCAGACCCTTTGAAGTCATACTGCATGGTACCCATTCCATGGGTACCAACTCTCCAGGTTTAAGGGATTCTTCCTTCAGCTAAAACATGCATGGGAAAGCCAGAGTATGGCCCACCGTGTGATTGGGAAATGTTTTCAAATGCATCTCAGTTTTCGAATCCTGGTACTCGGGTTCACCATTCCAGACGCTTTACTAACACTCTCCCCACTTGGAGAGTCAGTGCCTTTAACCTCCTGTTTGGCACAGTTTGTAATTTCTGCGCAAGATGAACAGGAATAGGGAGAACCAATGAGAGACTAGCTGTAGGTGTCTTCACGGGCAAATGGAACGCTCATTTCCCACCAGGAAGAGGAATTACACAAACGCTCAGCGTGCCCTGCCAGAAACAGATTAGGGCCTGAAGCCATCCTGCGGTTTTGCGGCCAGCTCACAAGAAAGCGAGTTGAAGAAAGGAGCTCAGGGGCACTGTAATTCACAAACCTGCAGAGTTATGAATGACAGCTATCGTCCAAAAATGTACTGAAGTAAGTCTTCGAAGAGGACTTGAAAGCGAGGCAGAATTTCAGGAAAACGATTTCAGGGGTAGACTGGAATTGCACTTAAAGCATAGGAAAAGAGGCAGAATGTCGACAATGATGCACTTGGCCAAAAAGGGCGTATGCGTTTTTTCCTGAATATATTCAGGAAAAAACGCATACGCCCTTTTTGGCCAACCAAGCAAGCGTGTAAAGGAAATCTGCACTACAATGAAGTCTCACTGCCCCCCGGTCAAAAGGGCCATGTGATAAAAGTGTAAAATCCAGAAAGGCAGGACAGGTCATGGAGAACAGGGAGCCTTATTATGCGGATGGGCGGGATGTAAATTGCCAACAGCCACTCTGGAAAAGCAAATGGTGTTTGCTGAAACACGTAGGAAACAAAGCAACACAGCCTATGGCACTTCCACTTATGGGCCTATAGCTTAGGGAAATTAAAATCAAAAACACACAGCCACCCCAATGTTGGGGTGGCTCTGTTTACAAGAACCTCGTCTACGGTACAAGTTAAATATCGGAAAAAGCAAAAATAGATAAAGAAGAAGTGGTACGCACGTACAATGGAATATCACTCAGCAATGAAATCTACATCATCAGGTCCGTAGCGGAATAATGAGTGCATTCAGGTACTATGATTCTATGAGAAATAAGTCACACAGAAAAAGAAACATCATAAGTTATCACTAATACACGGAATGTAAACTTGGCTACACATGAACTGAATTACAAAACAGAACAGGGTCTCAAATTGAGAAAACCAACTTACGCTTGCTTATGGGGAAAGGTGAGTTGGGGTGCTGCATAAAACCAGAGATTGAAATTAGCACAGATACCGTTCCATAAGCCAAATATATAATAGACAAGACCTACTCCTTGCTCAACGAAATGGACTGAACACCCCATATTCAACGCCTGGGAAGATACGTGACAAGTAAGAATCTTAAAACCCATGGATTTATATGTCTCCATAAGGAAATCAAGCGTGTGTACAGCGGCCTCAACGCAGCAGTGAAAATCCGATAAATCCCATTATCAAAATAAATTTCAAAAACAAAACACAATGACAGTGAAATAGAGAGCAATTCTTAAAAAATTCTTTCAGGGCTTGCGATGCAACCTGGATTTACCACATCTACACCCAGAGCTGGATGAGACATAAGGCAGGACACTTCCGGCTGATAGCATGGGTGAGGTTCGGTGAGCAAACGCAGACCCTTTGAAGTCATACTGCATGGTACCCATTCCTTGGGTCCCAACTCTCCATGTTTAAGGGATTCTACCTTCAGCTAAAACATGCATGGGAAACCCAGAGTATGGTCCACCGTGTGATTGGGAAACGTTTTCAAATGCATCCCAGTTTCCGTCCCCTGGTACTCGGGTTCACCATTCCAGACGCTTTACTAACACTCTCCCCACTTGGAGAGTCAATGCCTTTAACCTCCTGTTTGGCACAGTTTGCAATTTCTGCGCAAGATGAACAGGAATAGGGAGAACCAATGAGAGACTAGCTGTAGGTGTCTGCACGGGCAAATGGAACGCTCATTTCCCACCAGTAACAGGAATTAACCAAAGGCTCAGCGTGCCCTGCCGGAAACAGATTAGGGCCTGAAGCAATCCTGCGGTTTTGCGGCCAGCTCACAAGAAAGCGAGTTGAAGAAATGAGCTCAGGAGCACTGAAATTCAGAAACCTGCAGAGTTATGAATGACAGCTATCGTCCAAAAATGTATTGAAGTAAGTCTTCGAAGAGGACTTGAAAGCGGGGCAGAATTTCAGGAAAACGATTTCAGGGGGTAGACTGGAATTGCACTTAAAGCATAGGAAAAGAGGCAGAATGTCGACAATGATGCACTTGGCCAAAAAGGGCGTATGCGTTTTTTCCTGAATATATTCAGGAAAAAACGCATACGCCCTTTTTGGCCAACCAAGCAAGCGTGTAAAGGAAATCTGCACTACAATGAAGTCTCACTGCCCCCCAGTCAAAAGCGCCATCTGAAAAAAGTGTAAAATCCAGAAAGGCAGGACAGGTCATGGAGAACAGGGAGCCTTGTTACGCTGATGGGCGGGACGTAAATTGCCAAAAGCCACTCTGGAGAAGTGTATGGTGTGTCCTGAAACACGTAGGAAACAAAGCCACACAGCCTATGGCACTTCCACTTATGGTCCTATAGCTTAGGGAAATTAAAATCAAAATCACACAGCCACCGCAATGTTTAGAATGGCTCTGTTTACAAGAACCTCGTCTACGGTACAAGTTAAATATCCGAGAAACCAAAAAATGGATAAAGAAGTTGTGGTACAGCACGTACAATGGAATATCACTCAGCAATGAAATCTACGTCATCAGGCCCGTAGCGGCATAATGAGTGGATTCAGGTACGAAGATTCTACGAGAAATAAGTCACACAGGAATAGAAACATCATAAGATATCACTAATACACGGAATATAACCTTGGCTACACATGAACTGTATTACAAAACAGAACAGGGTCTCAAATTTAGAAAACCAACTTATGCTTGCTTATGGGGAAAGGTGAGTTGGTGTGCTGCATAAAACCAGAGATTGCAATTAGCACAGATACCTTTCCATAAACCAAATATATAATAGTGAAGACCTACACCTTGCTCAACTAAATGGACTCAACACCATATATTCAATGCCTGGGAAGATACCTGACAAGTAAGAATCTTAAAACCCATGGATTTATATGTCTCCATAAGGAAATCAAGCGTGTGTACAGCGGCCTAAACGTAGCAGTGAAAATCCGATAAATCCCATTATCAAAATAAATTTCAAAAACAAAACACATTGCCAGTGAAATAGAGAGCAATTCTTAAATAATTCATTCAGGGCTTGTGATGCAACCTGGATTTACCACATCTACACCCAGAGCTGGGTGAGACATAAGGCTGGACACTTCAGGCTGATAGCATTGTTGAGGTTCGGTGAGCAAATGCAGACCCTTTGAAGTCACACTGCATGGTACCCATTCCATGGCTCCCAACTCTCCAGGTTTAAGGGATTCTTCCATTAGCTAAAACATGCATGGGTAAACCAGAATATGGTCCACCGTGTGATTGGGAAACGTTTTAAAATGCATCTCTGTTTTCGAACCCTGGTACACGGGTTCACCATTCCAGACGCTTTACTAACACTCTCCCCACTTGGAGAGTCAGTGCCTTTAACCTCCTGTTTGGCACAGTTTGCAATTTCTGTGCAAGATGAACAGGAATAGGGAGAACCAATGAGAGACTAGCTGTAGGTGTCTGCACGGGCAAATGGAATGCTCATTTCCCACCAGGAAGAGGAATTAACCAAAGGCTCAGCGTGACCTGCCGGAAACAGATTAGGGCCTGAAGCAATCCTGCGGTTTTGCCGCCAGCTCACAAGAAAGCGAGTTGAAGAAAGGAGCTCAGGGGCACTGTAATTCACAAACCTGCAGAGTTATGAATGACAGCTATCGTCCAAAAATGTATTGAAGTAAGTCTTCGAAGAGGACTTGAAAGCGGGGCAGAATTTCAGGAAAACGATTTCAAGGGGTAGACTGGAATTGCACTTAAAGCATAGGAAAAGAGGCAGAATGTCGACAATGATGCACTTGGCCAAAAAGGGCGTATGCGTTTTTTCCTGAATATATTCAGGAAAAAACGCATACGCCCTTTTTGGCCAACCAAGCAAGCGTGTAAAAGAAATCTGCACTACAATGAAGTCTCACTGCCCCCCGGTCAAAAGGGCCATCTGAAAAATGTGTAAAATCCAGAAAGGCAGGACAGGTCATGGAGAACAGGGAGCCTTGTTATGCTGATGGGCGGGATGTAAATTGCCAACAGCCACTCTGGAGAAGCAAATGGTGTTTCCTGAAACACGTAGGAAACAAAGCAACATAGCCTATGGCACTTCCATTTATGGACCTATAGCTTAGGGAAATTAAAATCAAAAACACACAGACACACCAATGTTGGGGATGGCTCTGTTTACAAGAACCTCGTCTACGGTACAAGTTAAATATCCGAGAAAGCAAAAAATGGATAAAGAAGAAGTGGTACACACGTACAATGGAATATCACTCAGCAATGAAATCTACATCATCAGGTCCATAGCGGCATAATGAGTGGATTCAGGTATGATGATTCTACGAGAAATAAGTCACACAGAAAAAGAAACATCATAAGATATCACTAATACACGGAATGTAATCTTGGCGACACATGAACTGAATTACAAAACAGAACAGGGTCTCAAATTGAGAAAACCAACTTATGCTTGCTTAAGGGGAAAGGTGAGTTGGGGTGCTGCATAAAAGCAGAGATTGAAATTAGCACAGATACCGTTCCATAAGCCGAATATAAAATAGACAAGACCTACTCCTTGCTCAACGAAATGGACTCAACACCATATATTCAACGCCTGGGAAGATACCTGACAAGTAAGAATCTTAAAACCCATGGATTTATATGTCTCCATAAGGAAATCAAGCATGTGTACAGCGGGCTAAACGCAGCAGTGAAAATCCGATAAATCCAATTATCAAAATAAATTTCAAAAACAAAACACAATGCCAGTGAAATAGAGAGCAATTCTTAAATAATTCATTCAGGGCTTGTGATGCAACCAGGATTTACCACATCTACACCCAGAGCTGGGTGAGACATAAGGCTGGCCACTTCGGGCTGATAGCATTGGTGAGGTTCGGTGAGCAAACGCAGACGCTTTGAAGTCACACAGCATGGTACCCATTCCATGGGTCCCAACTCTCCAGGTTTAAGGGATTCTTCCATCAGCTAAAACATGCATGGGTAACCCAGAGTATGGTCCACCGTGTGATTGGGAAACGTTTTAAAATGCATCTCAGTTTTCGAACCCTGGTACTCGGGTTCACCATTCCAGACGCTTTACTAACACTCTCCCCACTTGGAGAGTCAGTGCCTTTAACTCCTGTTTGGCACAGTTTGCAATTTCTGCGCAAGATGAACAGGAATAGGGAGAACCAATGAGAGACTAGCTGTAGGTGTCTGCACGGGCAAATGGAATGCTCATTTCCCACCAGGAAGAGGAATTAAGCAAAGGCTCAGCGTGCCCTGCCGGAAACAGATTAGGGCCTGAAGCAATCCTGCGGTTTTGCGGCCAGCTCACAAGAAAGCGAGTTGAAGAAAGGAGCTCAGGGGCACTGTAATTCACAAACCTGCAGAGTTATGAATGACAGCTATCGTCCAAAAATGTATTGAAGTAAGTCTTCGAAGAGGACTTGAAAGCGGGGCAGAATTTCAGGAAAACGATTTCAGGGGGTAAACTGGAATTGCACTTAAAGCATAGGAAAAGAGGCAGAATGTCGACAATGATGCACTTGGCCAAAAAGGGCGTATGCGTTTTTTCCTGAATATATTCAGGAAAAAACGCATACGCCCTTTTTGGCCAACCAAGCAAGCGTGTAAAGAAATCTGCACTACAATGAAGTCTCACTGCCCCCCGGTCAAGAGGGCCATCTGAAAATTGTAAAATTCAGAAAGGCAGGACAGGTCATGGAGAACAGGGAGCATTGTTATGCTGATGGTCGGGATGTAAATTGCAAACAGCCATTCTGGAGAAATGTATGGGGTTTCCTGAAACACGTAGGAAATAAAGCAACACAGCCTATGGCACTTCCACTTATGGTACTATAGGTTAGGGAAATTAAAATCAAAAGGACACAGGCACCCCAAAGTTCGGGACGACTCTGTGTACAAGAACCTCGTCTACGGTACAAGTTAAATATCCGAGAAAGCAAAAAATGGATAAAGAATTTGTGGTACACACGTACAAGGGAATAACACTCAGCAGTTAAATCTACGTCATCAGGCACTTAGCGGCATAATGAGTGGATACAGGTACGATGATTCTACGAGAAATAAATCACACAGGAAAAGAAACATCATAAGATATCACTAATACACGGAATGTAAACTTGGCTACACATGAACTGAATTACAAAACAGAACAGGGTCTCAAATTTAGAAAACCAACTTATGCTTGCTTAAGGGGAAAAGTGAGTTGGGGTGCTGCATAAAAGCAGAGATAGAAATTAGCACAGATCCCTTTCCATAAGCCAAATATGTAATAGTCAAGACCTACCCCTTGCTCAAAGAAATGGACGAAACACCTCATATTCAACGCCTAGGAATACACCTGACTAGTAAGAATCTTCAAACCCATGGATTTATATTTCTCCGTAAGACAATCAAGGGTGTGTACAGCTGCATGAACGCAGCAGAGAAATTCCGATAAATCCCATTATCAAAATGAATTACAAAAACAAAACACAATGACAGTGAAATAGAGAGCAATTCTTAAATAATTCATTCAGGGCATGTCATGCAACCTGGATTTGCCACATCTACACCCAGAGCTGGGTGAGACATAAGGTTGGACACTTCGGGCTGATAGCATTGGTGAGGTTCAATGAGCAAATGCAGACCCTTTGAAGTCATACTCCATGGTACCCATTCCATGGGTCCCAACTCTCCAGTTTTAAGGGATTTTTCCTTCAGCTAAAACATGCATGGGAATCCCACAATACAGTGCACTGTGTGACCGGGAAACATTTTCAAATGCATCTCAGTTTTCGTCCCCTTTTACTCGGGTTCACCATTCCAGACCCTTTACTAACACTCTCCCCACTTGGAGAGTCAGTGCCTTTAACCTCCTATTTGGCACAGTTTGCAATTTCTGCGCAAGATGAACAGGAATAGGGAGAACCAATGAGAGACTAGCTCTAGGTGTCTGCACTGGAAATTTAACGCTCATTTCCCACCAGGAAGAAGAATGAACCAAAGGCTCAGCATGCCGTGCCGGAACCTGATTAGGGCCTGAAGCATTCCTGCGGGTTTACGGCCAGCTCACAAGAAAGCGAGTTGAAGAAAGGAGCTCAGGGGCACTGTAATTCACAAACCTGCAGAGTTATAAATGACAGCTATCGTCCAAAAATATATTGAAGGAAGGCTGCGAAGAGGACTTGAAAGTGGGGCAGAATTTCAGGAAAACGATTTCAGGGGGTAGACTGGAATTGCATTTAAAGCATAGGAAAAGAGGCAGAAGGTCGACAATGATGCACTTGGCCAAAAAGGGCGTATGCGTTTTTTCCTGAATATATTCAGGAAAAAACGCATACGCCCTTTTTGGCCAACCAAGCAAGCATGTTAAAGAAATCTGTACTACAAAGAAGTCTCACTGCCCCCAGGTCAAAAGGGCCATCTGAAAAAAGTGTAAAATCCAGAAAGACAGCACAGGCCATGGAGAACAGGGAGCCTTGTTATGCTGATGGGCGGGATGTAAATTGCCAACAGCCACTCTGGAGAAGTGTATGGTGTTTCCTGAAACACCTAAGAAACAAAGCAACGGAGACTACGGCACTTCCACTTATGGTCTTATAGATCACGGAAATTAAAATCAAAAACAGACAGCCACCCCAAAGTTTCAGACGGCTCTGTTTACAGGGATCTCGTCTACGGTACAAGTTAAATATCCCAGAATGTGAAAAATGGATAAAGAAGTTGTGGTACGTACGTACAATAGAATATCACTCAGCAATGAAATCTATGTCATCAGGCCCATCGTGGCATAATGAGTGGATTCAGGTACGATGATTCTAAGTGAAATAAGTCACACAGAAAATGAAACATCATAAGATATCACTAATACACGGAATGTAAACTTGGCTACACATGAACTGAATTACAAAACAGAACAGGGTCTCAAATTTAGAAAACCAACTTATGCTTGCTTAAGGGGAAATGTGAGTTGGGTTGCTGCATAAAAGCAGAGATAGAAATTAGCACAGATACCTTTCCATAAGCCAAATATGTAATAGTCAAGACCTCCTCCTTGCTCAACGAAATGGACTAAACACCACGTATTCAACGCCTAGGAATACAGCTGACTAGTAATAATCTTCAAACCCATGGGTTTATATGTCTCTGTAAGAGAATCAAGCGTGTGTACAGTGGCCTAAATGCAGCAGTGAAAATCCGATAAATCCCATTATCAAAATCAATTTCAAAAACATAACACAATGACAGTGAAATAGAGAGCAATTCTTAAATCATTCATTCAGGGCTTGTGATGCAACCTGGATTTACCACATCTACAACCAGAGCTGAGTGAGACATAAGGCTGTACACTTCGGGCTGATAGCATTGGTGAGGTTCGTTGAGAAAATGCAGGCCCTTTGAAGTCATACTTCATGGTACCCATTCCATGGGTCCCAACTCTCCAGGTTTAAGGGATTCTTTCTTCAGCTAAAACATGCATGGGAAACCCACAGTATGGTGCACCGTGTGACCAGGAAACGTTTTCAAATGCATCTCAGTTTTCGAGCCCTTTTACTCGGGTTCACGATTCAAGACCCTTTACTAATACTCTCCCCACTTAGAGAGTCAGTGCCTTTAACCTCATGTTTGGCACAGTTTGCAATTTCTGCACAAGATAAACAAGAATAGGGAGAACCAATGAGAGACTAGCTCTAGGTGTCTGCACGTTCAAATATAACGCTCATTTCCCACCAGAAAGAGGAATTTACCAAAGGATCAGCGTGCTGTGCCAGAACCAGATTAGGGCATGAAGCAATCCTGCGGGTTTGTGGCCAGCTCACAAGAAAGCGAGTAGAAGAAAGGAGCTCAGGCACACTGTCATTCACAAACCTGCAGAGTTATAAATGACAGCTATTGTCCAAAAATATATTGAAGTAAGGCTGCGTAGAGGACTTGAAAGCGGGGCAGAATTGCAGGAAAACGATTTCAGGGGCAGACTGGAATTGCATTTAAAGCATAGGGAAAGAGACAGAAAGTCGACAATGATGCACATGGTCAAAAAGGGCCTATGCGTTTTTTCCTGAATATATTCAGGAAAAAAACACATACGCCCTTTTTGGTCAAACAAGCAAGCGTGTAAAGAAATCTGCATTACAATGAAGTCTCACTGCCCCCCTGTCAAAAGGGACATCTGAAAAAAGTGAAAAATCCAGAAAGGCAGGGCAGGCCATGGAGAACAGGGAGCCTTGTTATGCTGATGGGCGGGATGTAAATTGCCAACAGCCACTCTGGAGAAGTGTATGGTTTTCCTCAAACACCTAAAAAACTAAGCAACGGAGCCTACGGCACTTCAACTTATGGTTCTAGAGCTTAGGGAAATTAAAATCAAAAAGACACAGCCAGCCATAAATTTTGGACGGCTCTGCTTACAAGAACCTCGTTTACGGTACAAGTGAAATATCCCAGAAAGCGAAAAATGGATAAAGAAGTTGTTGTACGTACATACAATGGAATATCACTCAGCAATGAAATCTATGTCATGAGGCCCTTCGCGGCATAATGAGTGGATTCAGGTACGATGATTCTAAGTTAACTAAGTCACACAGAAAAAGAAACACCATAAGATATCTCAAATACACGGAATGTAAACATGGCTGCAAATGAACTCAATTACAAAACAGAAAAGGGTCTCAAATTTAGAAAACCAACTTATGCTTGCTTATGGGGAAAGGTGAGTTGTGGTGCTGCATAAAACCAGAGATTGAAATTAGCACAGATACCTTTCCATAAGCAAGTATGTAATAGTCAGGACCTACTCCTTGCTCCACGAAATGGACTCAACACCCCATATTCAATGCCTAGGAATATACCTGACTAGTAAGAATCTGAAAACCCATGGATTTATATGTCTCCATAAGAGAATCAAGCATGTGTACAGCGGCATAAACGCAGCAGTGAAAATCCGATAAATCCCATTATAAAAATAAATTACAAAAACAAAACACAATGACAGTGAAATAGAGAGCAATTCTTAAATAATTCATTCAGGGCTTGTGATGCAACGTGGATTTACCACATCTACACCCCGAGCTGAGTGAGACATAAGGCTGGACACTTCGGGCTGATAGCATTGGTGACGTTCGGTGAGCCAAGGCAACCCTTTGAAGTCATACTGCATGGTACCCATTCCATGGGTCCCAACTCTCCAGGTTTAAGGGATTCTTCCTTTAGCTAAAACATGCATGGGCACCCCAGAATATGGTCCACCGTGTGACCGGGAAACCTTTTTAAATGCATCTCAGTTTTCGTCCCCTCGTACTCGGTTTTACCATTCCAGACGCTTTACTAACACTCTCCCCACTTGGAGAGTCAGTGCCTTTAACCTCCTGTTTGGCACAGTTTGGAATTTCTGCGCAAGATGAACAGGAATAGGGAGAACCAATGAGAGATTAGCTGTAGGTGTCTGCACGAACAAATTTAATGCTCATTTCCCACCAGGAAGAGGAATTAGCCAAAGGCTCAGCATGCCGTGCCGGAACCAGATTAGGGCCTGAAGCAATCCTGCGGTTTTGCGGCCAGCTCACAAGAAAGCGAGTTGAAGAAAGGAGCTCAGGGACACTGTAATTCACAAACCTGCAGAGTTATAAATGACAGCTATCGTCCAAAAATATATTGAAGTAAGGCTGCAAAGAGGACTTGAACGCGGGGCAGAATTCCAGGAATAAGATTTCAGGAGGTAGACGGGAAGTCCTCTGAAAGTATGGGAGAAGAGGCAGAACCTCGACAATGATGCACTTGGTCAAAAAGGGCATATGCGTTTCTTCCAGGGCCCTTATTAAAGAGGGTAGGAGGCTCCCAGCATGCTTCAGTGGCCAACAGAGGGCCCTCTGTCGCCAAGGAGTCATGAGCCATCAGGCAGGAGTGACCTCACATCAGAGGGCCCACCTCACAGAAGGGTAAGGAACCCAGTCAGGATCAGACTCTCACCAGAGTGCCCACATAAGCAAGGGGCTGGGAACCGGGCAGGAGTGTCCTCACACCCGTGGGGCCACATCATCGAAAGTTGAGGTACCCAGCACATGTGGCCTCAAACCAGAGGACCCACATCACCATGGGTCTCGGAGCGAGGCAGGCAGGATTAACCTCAAAACACATGGCCCATTGTATAAAAAAGGTGAAGAATCCAGCAGTTGGAACATCCCAGCTGGCGGCCCAGAGCACCGAGGCTATGGGATCCAGGCAGTGATGAACTCACAACAGAGGGCCCTCATCGTGATACTGTAAGCAACCCAGCCGTTGTAACCTCAGAGCACAAGGCCCACATCCCCATGGGGAAGGGAACCAAGCAGGAGTGTCATCGCACCAGTGGGCACACATCAGAAAATGTGGGGAGCCCAGCAGTTAGGGCCGGACGCCAGAGGGCCCTCATCACTGAGGAGAGGAGGCTCCCAGCAAGCTCCAACTGCTACCAGAAGGCCGACGTCGCCAATGCGGGGTGTGCCAGCCAGGCAGGAGTGACCTCACAGCAGAGGGCCCACCTCACAGAAGGTTGAGGAACCCAGCCAGGATCAGACTCTCACAAGAGGGCCCACATCATCAAGGGGATAGGAACCAGGCAGGAGTGTCCTCACACTAGTGGGGCCACATCATCGAAAGGCGAGGGACCCAGCATACGTGGCCTCAAACCAGAGGACACACATCACCAAGGGGCTGGGAGTGAGGCAGGCAGGAGGAGTCTCAAAACAGAGGCCCATAGAAGAAAAAAGGTGAGGAATCCCGCAGTTGTAACCTCCCAGCAGGTGGCCAGGAGCAGCGAGGCTATGGGATCCAGGCCGGAGAGAACTCACAGCAGAGGGCCCTCATCATGAAACTGAGCAACCCACGGTTGGGACCTCAGAGCAGAAGGCCCACATTCCCATGGGGTTGGGAACGTGGCAGGAGTGTACTCGAACCACAGGGCGCATATCAGAAAATATTGGGAGCCCAGGAGTTAGGGCCTGACGCCAGAGGGCCCTCATTACCGAGGGGAGGAGACACCCAGCAGGCACCAAATCCCACCAGAGGGCCGACGTCGCCAAGGCGGGGTGTGCCAGCCAGGCAGGAGTGACCTCAGAGAAGAGGGCCCACCTCACAGAAGTGTGAGGAACCCAACCAGGATCAGACTCTCACCGGAGGGCCCACATCACCAAGGGGATGGGAACCAGGCAGGAGTGTCCTCACACCAGTGGGGCCACATCAGCCAAAGGTGAGGAAACCAGCACATGTGGCCTCAAACCAGAGGACACACATCACCAAGGGGCTAGGAGTGAGGCAGGTGTCTGGAGGGGCACATTTAACTCTAATTTCCCACCAGGAAGTGGAATGAACCAAAGTCTCAGAGTGCCGTGCCGGACCCTGATTACGGCCTGAAGCAAACCTGCGGTTCTGTGGCCAGTTTTCAAGGAAACGAGTTAAGCAAGCAAATCACGGGCACTGTAATTCACAAACCTGCAGAGTTATAAATGACAGCTATTGGCAAAAATATATGGAAGTAAGTCTGCAAAGAGGACTTGAAAACGAGGCAGAATTGCAGGAATCATATTTCAGGAGGTAGATTGGAATTGCATTTAAAGCATGTGAAAAGCGGCAGATCTTTGACAGTGATGCACTTGGACAAAAGTGCGTAAACATTTTTTCCTGAATATATTCAGGAAAAAACACATATGCCCTTTTTGGCCAACCAAGCACTCGAGAAATGGAAATCCGCACTACAATGAAGTCTCATTTCCCATTCGTCAAAAGGGCCATCTGAAAAAAGTGTAAAAACCAGAAACACAGGACAGGCCATGGAGAACAGGGAGCCTTGTTATGCTGACGGGCGGAATGTAAATTGCCAACAGACACTCTGGAGATGTTTATGGTGTATCCTGAAACATCTGAAAAACAAAGCTACAGACCCTAGGGCACTTCCACTTTTGGCCCTATAGCTTAGGAAAATTAAAATCAACAAGACACAGCCAACACAAAATTTAGGGCTGCTGTGTTTACAAGAACCTTGAGTCCAGTACAAATTAAATATCCCAGAAAGAAAAAATGGATAAAGGAGTTGTGCTACTTACGTACAACGGAATATCACTCAGCAATGAAATCAATGTCATCAGGCCTGTAGCAGCAAATTGAGTGGATTTAAGTATGATGATTCTAAGAGAAATAGGTCACACAGAGAAAGATAATTATCATAAGATATCACTAATAGAGAGAGTGTAAACTTGGCTACACATAAACTGAATTCCAAAACCGAACAGAGTCTCACATTTAGATAAAAACTTATGCTTGCTTAAGGGGAAAGTTGAGTTGGGGTGCTGTATAAAACCAGAGATTGAAATTAGCACACATACCGTTCCATAAGCCAAATATGTACTAGACAAGACCTACTCTTTGCTCAAAGAAATAGACTCATCCATGGTGTATCACCTCACACCTGTTAGAATGGGCATCATCAGAAAATCTACAAACAACAAATGCTGGAAAGGGTGTGGAGATAAGGAACCCTCTTCCACTATTGTTGGGAATGTAAATTGATACCGTCACTGTGGAGAACATTATGGAGTTTCTTATAAAACTAAGAATAGAATTACCATATGATACAGCAACCCCACTACTGGGCATATACCCAGACAAAACCATAAATCAAAAAGAGACATTCACCGCAATGTTCATTGCATCACTATTTACAATATCCAGGTAATGGAAGCAACCTAAATGCCCACAGACAGACGAATGCATAAAGATGTGGTACATATATAAAATGGAATATTACTAAGCCATAAAAAGGAATGAAATTGGGTCATTTGTAGAGACGTTGATGGATCTAGAGACTGTCATACAGAGTGAAGTAAGTCAGAAAGAGAAAAACAAATCTTGTCTATTAATGCATATATGTGGAACCTAGAAAAATTGTACAGATGAACCGTTTTGCAAGGCAGAAATAGAGCAACAGATGTAGACAACAAACGTATGGACACCAAGGGGGGAAAGCTGTTGGGGGGTGATGGTGGGAGGAGTTGAGAGATTGGGATTGGCATGTATACATTTATATGTATAAAATAGATAACCAAAAAGAACCTGCTGTATAAAAAAATAAAATAAAATTCAAATTACAAAAAGTAAAACAGAAAAAATATTCTTTCCTTCACATACATGTATTTATATGAATAAATTATTTCCATGCTTATATCTGTAAATACAAAAAAGAGGAATAAAATCTACCTTGAACCAAAAACGAAAAAAAGAATAAAAAACAGAACCCACCAGTTACACAGAGGAAAACCGTATCAGGGCACTTGCTCCAGTTGTAAACAATTCTGAAGTTGGTCAGTGGTGGGGAATCATCTCCCATTCAGCCAGCAGGCCCCACGCAACAAGCGTCCTCATTGCAAAGCTGGGGGACCGTGCCGAGGCATCTGTGAGTAAACGTGGGCTGAGCCCCAGGCCAGCTGCTGCTGAAATGCTCCCACCCTTCCCAGGTAAAACACCTGAATATGTACAAGGACTTGAAAGCCTAGAGGAAGGGCCATGGAGCCACATGAGTGACAGCATGCCAGCCGACTTGGTGCCTGCAGGCCAGCCAGGATGGCCCTGTCCCTGGGTGCTCTTCTGGAAGCTTTCCATTTCCCTGCCTGAGATACCCCTGCTGTCCCGGCCCCCACTGCTTTCTTCATCACTCACCTCTGCCCAGGGAGAAATTCCAGCGGCAGGTATGGGTGACACATCCTCTTCTTTAGCAGGTGGCATCCTGGCAACTGCTGCAGAAAGTCCAGCAGAGCCCCACTCACACTGGGCCACCCACAAAGCCGTGGCCTCTCACTCCCTCCCACCAGTCCAGCCCCGAGACTGCTGACAGGGCAGAGAAAATGGCGTCAGGCACAGCTGCAGGGGCTCTTGCTGCCTGGAGCAGTGTTTATATTGATCTGAACCCAGGCACACCTGGGGAAGGCTGGCCGGCACGGTCGGGCTTCCCAGGCCAGCCAATAATCACCCCTCAGGGGCTCACAGTTGCAGAAAATGGAACTTGCTGAATCGGCCAGGTCCAAGGAACAGGTGTGGGCTCCTGAGAGTCAGGATAGACAAGGGGCTGCAGCTCTGGCTTGTTTTCTAATTATATTATCTGGCCCATGAGTGGGAGACAACTTCAAGAAAACCCTCTCCTAATGAGAGGAACCCAGGAGTCAGGGAGAGGAGGAGTGGCTGGTGGGTGGAGACAGAGGCCTGGTGCCCCGGGTGCAGTGGAAGTCTCTGGAAGACCAGGTGGAGGGAGGCCACACAGAGTGATGCCCAGGGTCACAGACCTGTCGGAGCTGCTGTTTCTTAGTTCAAGTCCTGCTCTGAGGTGCTCTGTGTCAGATCTGAGTGACAGGTGAGCTGGGAGTGCTCTGCAATGAGGGCGATATGCACGGTTCCTGTGTTCCCAGCCCTGCCATGGTACCTGCAAGGGTAGCTCTGTATCCTGGGAGGGGCCTGACCACGAGAGCCCCATGGGCTGCAGGGGAACCTGCCCAGGGAACACCATATCCTGGGAGGGGCCTGAACACGAGAGCCCCGTGGGCTGGGGTGGGGGTGGGGTACCTGCCCAGGTGAGCTCCATATCCTGGGATTGGCCTGACCTCGAGAGCCCCATGGGCTGCTGGAGTCCTGGTAAAGGATGTCAGGACAGTCAGTGAAGCCACCGAGGATATACCTCCAGTAGTTCCTAAATCCTACACCCTGATGGTCATTCTACCAACCACCAGGACATGGTATTCTGTATTAGTCTTCAATGATGCCTTCTTTTGTATTCTATTAGTCCCAGAGTCACAAGAAATTTTGGCTTGTGAATGGCAGGACTCAACATACAACTAAAACAATACTTCCGGGCCGTGTTGCCCCAAGGGTTCAAAAATTCCCACACCATCTTTGGGGAAAGCTCAGCTAAAGACCTAAAAGTTCTACCTCTGGAAAAGGAAACACTCCTTCAATATGCAGACGACATTCTGATCACCAGCCCTACTAAGGAGACCTCTGAACTACCAAGCCAATAAAGGATACAAGTTGTCCAAGAAAAAGCTCAAATATCACAGACTACGGTGACCTGCCTGGGCTTCATTCTCACAGAAGGTCGGAGAAGCCCATCCCAGGAAAGGGAAGAAACAATTTACAGCCTTACCCATTTCTGAAACTAGAAGACAGCCTAGGGGTTCCTGGGGAGGCCAGGGTTTGCTGCTTCTGGATCCCTAACTACAGTCTACTAGCTGGGCTTCTATATGAAACACTGAAAGGAAGAGATGATGATCCTTTTGAATAGAATGCAGAAGTGGCCTTTCAAGAATGGAAAGAGCAGTCAATTCAGACCCTTGCCCTGGAACTCCCTAATTTAGCTAAACCCTTTGACCTTTACATTCCTGGTGAACGGTGAATCGCCATTGGAGTATTAGTGCAAAACCTGGGACCACTTGAAATGGAACAATGCAAGAATGTGATCCAGGTAGGATAAACTACGGTCACCAAGGGGCTTGGCCACCGCCACATCTGGCCAAGATACTGGCAGTATCTATCAACCTGGAAATCAGCAGCCCAAAAGGCCACCTCCCTCCTCAGGGAAAAGGACCCCACGTGGTGATCCTAACACCCAACCATGCCCTGAAGTTGCAGGGTTGGCTCCGTGGGCACACTGACCTTGAGTGAGGAGGCCCTCCAACTCCAACCTCCATAGAGATAACCGGGGCAAAGGGGCACCATGACGACTCATGTGAAGGTGTCTGCACGGGCAAATTTAACGCTCATTTCCCACCAGGAAGAAGAATTAACCAAAGGCTCAGCATGCCGTGCCGGAACCTGATTAGGGCCTGAAGCAATCCTGTGGGTTTGCGGCCAGCTCACAAGAAAGCGAGTTGAAGAAAGGAGCTCAGGGGCACTGTAATTCACAAACCTGCAGAGTTATAAATGACAGTTATCGTCCAAAAATATATTGAAGGAAGGCTGTGAAGAGGACTTTTAAGCGGGGCAGAATTGCAGGAAAACGATTTCAGGGAGTAGACTGGAATTGCATTTAAAGCATAGGAAAAGAGGCAGAATGTCGACAATGATTCAGTTGGCCAGAAAGGGCGTATGCGTTTTTTCCTGAATATATTCAGGAAAAAACGCATACGCCCTTTTTGGCCAACCAAGCAAGCATGTTAAACAAATCTGCACTACAATGAAGTCTCACTGCCCCCCGGTCAAAAGCGCAATCTAAAAAAAGTGTAAAATCCAGAAAGACAGCACAGTCCATGGAGAACATGGAGCCTTGTTATGCTGATGGGCGAGATGTAAATTGCCAACAGCCACTCTGGAGAAGTGTATTGTGTTTCCTGAAACACCTAAAAAACTAAGCAACGGAGCCTATGGCACTTCCACTTATGGTCCTATAGCTTAGGGAAATTAAAATCAAAAACACAGAGCCACCCCAAAGTTTTGGACGGCTCTGTTTACAAGAACCTCGTCTACGGTACAAGTTAAATGTCCCAGAATGTGAAAAATGGATAAAGAAGTTGTGGTAGGTACGTAAAATGGAATCTCACTCAGCAATGAAATCTATGTCATCAGGCCCGTCGTGGCATAATGAGTGGATTCAGGTACGATGATTCTAAGTTAAATAAGTCACACAGAAAATGAAACATCATAAGATATCACTAATACACGGAATGTAAACTTGGCTACACATGAACTGAATTACAAAACAGAACAGGGTCTCAAATTTAGAAAACCAACTTATGCTTGCTTAAGGGGAAAGGTGAGTTGGGATGCTGCATAAAACCAGAGATAGAAATTAGCACAGATACCTTTCCATAAGCCAAATATGTAATAGTCAAGACCTAGCCCTTGCTCAACGAAATGGACTAAACACCCCATATTCAACGCCTAGGATTACACATGACTAGTAAGAATCTTCAAACCCTTGGATTTATATGTCTCCATAAGAGACTCAAGTGTGTGTACAGCGGCATGAATGCAGCAGAGAAAATCCGATAAAACCCATTATCAAAATGAATTACAAAAACAAACACAATGACAGTGAAATAGAGAGCAATTCTTAAATCATTCATTCAGGGCTTGTGATGCAACCTGGATTTACCACATCTACACCCAGAGCTGAGTGAGACATAAGGCTGGATACTTCAGGCTGATAGCATTGGTGAGGTTCGATGAGCAAATGCAGACCCTTTGAAGTCATACTCCATAGTACCCATTCCATGGGTCCCAACTCTCCAGTTTTAAGGGATTTTTCCTTCAGCTAAAACATGCATGGGAAACCCACAGTACAGTGCACTGTGTGACCGGGAAACGTTTTCAAATGCATGTTAGTTTTCGTCCCCTTTTACTCGGGTTCACCATTCCAGACCCTTTACTAACACTCTCCCAACTTGAAGAGTCAGTGCCTTTAACCTCCTGTTTGGCACAGTTTGCAATTTCTGCGCAAGATGAACAGGAATAGGGAGAACCAATGAGAGACTAGCTGTAGGTGTCTGCACGGGCAAATGGAACGCTCATTTCCCACCAGGAAGAGGAATTAACCAAAGGCTCAGCATGCCCTGCCGGAACCAGATTAGGGCCTGAAGCATTCCTGCGGGTTTGAGGCCAACTCACAAGAAAGCGAGTTGAAGAAAGGAGCTCAGGGGCACTGTAATTCACAAACCTGCAGAGTTATAAATGACAGCTATCGTCCAAAAATATATTGAAGGAAGGCTGCGAAGAGGACTGGAAAGCGGGGCAGAATTGCAGGAAAACGATTTCAGGGGGTAGACTGGAATTGCATTTAAAGCATACGAAAAGAGGCAGAATGTCGACAATGATGCACTTGGCCAACAAGGGCGTATGCGTTTTTTCCTGAATATATTCAGGAAAAAACGCATACGCCCTTTTTGGCCAACCAAGCAAGCATGTTAAAGAAATCTGCACTACAATGAAGTCTCAATGACCCCGGTCAAAAGCGCAATCTGAAAAGGGTGTAAAATCCAGAAAGACAGCACAGGCCATGGAGAACATGGAGCCTTGTTATGCTGATGGGCGAGATGTAAATTGCCAACAGCCACTCTGGAGAAGTGTATGGTGTTTCCTGAAACACGTAAAAAACAAAACCACGGAGCCTATAGCACTTCCACTTATGGTCCTATAGCTTAGGGAAATTAAAATCAAAAACACACAGCCACCCCAAAGTTCTGGACGGCTCTGTTTACAAGAACCTCATCTACGGTACAAGTTAAATATCCCAGAATGTGAAAAATGGATAAAGAATTTGTGGTACGTACGTAAAATGGAATCTCACTCAGCAATGAAATCTATGTCATCAGGCCCGTCGCGGCATAATGAGTGGATTCAGGTACGATGATTCTAAGTGAAATAAGTCACACAGAAAATGAAACATCATAAGATATCACTAATACATGGAATGTAAACTTGGCTACACATGAACTGAATTACAAAACAGAACAGGGTCTCAAATTTAGAAAACCAACTTATGCTTGCCTAAGGGGAAAGGTGAGTTGGGGTGCTGCATAAAAGCAGAGATAGAAATTAGCACAGATACCTTTCCATAAGCCAAATATGTAATAGTCAAGACCTAGCCCTTGCTTAGCGAAATGGACTAAACACCCCATATTCAACGCCTAGGATTACACATGACTAGTAAGAATCTTCAAACCCATGGATTTATATGTCTCTGTAAGAGACTCAAGTGTGTGTACAGCGGCATGAATGCAGCAGAGAAAATCCGATAAAATCCATTATCAAAATGAATTACAAAAACAAACACAATGACAGTGAAATAGAGAGCATTTCTTAAATAATTCATTCAGGGCTTGTGATGCAACCTGGATTTACCACATCTACACCCAGAGCTGAGTGAGACATAAGGCTGGACACTTCGGGCTGATAGCATTGGTGAGGTTTGATGAGCAAATGCAGACCCTTTGAAGTCATACTGCATGGTACCCATTCCATGGGTCCCAACTCTCCAGGTTTAAGGGATTCTTCCTTCAGCAAAAACATGCATGGGAAACCCACAGCACAGTGCACTGTGTGACCGGGAATCGTTTTCAAATGCATCTCAGGTTTCGTCCCCTTTTACACGGGTTCACCATTCCAGACCCTTTACTAACACTCTCTCCACTTGGAGAGTCAGTGCCTTTAACCTCCTGTTTGGCACAGTTTGGAAATTCTGCGGATGGTGAACAGGAATAGGGAGAACCAATGAGAGACTAGCTGTAGGTGTCTGCATGGGCAAATGGAACGCTCATTTCCCACCAGGAAGAGGAATTAACCAAAGTCTCAGCATGCGCTGCCAGAACTAGATGAGGGCCTGAAGCAATCCTGCGGTTTTGCGGCCAGCTCACAAGAAAGCGAGTTGAAGAAAGGAGCTCAGGGGCACTGTAATTCACAAACCTGCAGAGTTATGAATGACAGCTATCTTCCAAAAATGTATTGAAGTAAGTCTTCGAAGAGGACTTGAAAGTGGGGCAGAATTTCAGGAAAACGATTTCAGGGGGTAGACTGGAATTGCACTTAAAGCATAGGAAAAGAGGCAGTATGTCGACAATGATGCACTTGGCCAAAAAGGGTGTATGCGTGTTTTCCTGAATATATTCAGGAAAAAACGCATACGCTCTTTTTGGCCAACCAAGCAAGCGTGTAAAGGAAATCTGCACAACAATGAAGTCTCACTGTCCCCCGGTCCAAAGGGCCATCTGAAAAAAGTGTAAAATCCAGAAAGGCAGGACAGGTCATGGAGAACAGGGAGCCTGGTTATGCTGATGGGCGGGATGTAAATTGCCAACAGCCACTATGGAGAAGTGTATGGTGTTTCCTGAAACACGTAGGAAACAAAGCAACACAGCCTATGGCACTTCCACTTAGGGTCCTATAGCTTAGGGAAATTAAAATCAAAAACACACAGCCACCCCAAAGTTTGGGACGGCTCTGTTTAAAAGAACCTCGTCTACGGTACAAGTTCAATATCCGAGAAAGCAAAAAATGGATAAAGAAGTTGTGGTATGTACGTATAATGGAATATCACTCAGCAATGAGATCTACGTCATCAGGCCCGTAGCGGCATAATGAGTGGATTCAGGTATGACGATCCTACGAGACATAAGTCACACAGAAAAAGAAACATCATAAGATATCACTAATACACGGAACGTAAACTTGTCTACACATGAACTGAATTACAAAACAGAACAGGGTCTCAAATTTAGAAAACCAACTTATGCTTGCTTATGGGGAAAGGTGAGTTGGGGTGCTGCATCAAACCAGAGATTGAAATTAGCACAGATACCGTTCCATAAGCCAAACATATAATAGACAAGACCTACTCCTTGCTCAACGAAATGGACTCAACACCCCATATTCAACGCCTGGGAATATACCTGACAAGTAAGAATCTTAAGACCCATGGATTTATATGTCTCCAAAAGGAAATCAAGCGTGTGTACAGCGGCCTAAACGCTGCAGTGAAAATCCGATAAATCCCATTATCAAAATAAATTTCAAAAACACAACACAATGAGAGTGAAATAGAGAGCAATTCTTAAATAATTCATTCAGGGCTTGTGATGCAACCTGGATTTACCACATCTACACCCAGAGCTGGGTGAAACATAAGGCTGGGCACTTCGGGCTGATAGCATTGGTGAGGTTCAGTGAGCAAACGCAGACCCTTTGAAGTCATACTGCATGGTACCCATTCCATGGGTCCCAACTCTCCAGGTTTAAGGGATTCTTCCTTCAGCTAAAACATGCATGGGAATCCCAGAGTATGGTCCACCGTGTGATTAGGAAACTTTTTCAAATGCATCTCAGGTTTCGTCCCTGGTACTCGTGTTCACCGTTCCAGACGCTTTACGAACACTCTCCCCACTTGGAGAGTCAGTGCCTTTAACCTCCTGTTTGGCACAGTTTGCAATTTCTGCGCAAGATGAACAGGAATAGGGAGAACCAATGAGAGACTAGCTGTAGGTGTCTGCACGGGAAAATGGAACGCTCATTTCCCACCAGGAAGAGGAATTAACCAAAGGCTCAGCGTCACCTGCCGGAACCAGATGAGGGCCTGAAGCAATCCTGCGGTTTTGCGGCCAGCTCACAAGAAAGCTAGTTGAAGAAAGGAGCTCAGGGGCACTGTAATTCACAAACCTGCAGAGTTATGAATGACAGCTATCGTCCAAAAATGTATTGAAGTAAGTCTTCGAAGAGGACTTGAAAGCGGCGCAGAATTTCAGGAAAACGAATTCAGGGTGTAGACTGGAATTGCACTTAAAACATAGGAAAAGAGGCAGAAGGTCGAGAGTGATGCACTTGGCCAAAAAGTGCGTATGCGTTTTTTCCTGAATTTATTCAGGAAAAAACGCATACGCCCTTTCTAGCCAACCAAGCAAGCGTGTAAAGGAAATATGAACTACAATGAAGTCTCTCTTCCCCCCGGTACAAAGGGCCATCTGAAAAAATTGTAAAATCCAGAAAGGCAGGACAGGTCATGGAGAACAGAGAGCCTTGTTATGCTGATGGGCGGGATTTAAATTGCCAAGAACCACTCTGGAAAGGTGTATGGTGTTTCCAGAAATACGTAGGAAACAAAGCATCACAGCCTATGGCACTTCCAATTATGGTCCTATAGCTTAGGGAAATTAAAATCAAAAACACACAGCCACCCCAATGTTTGCGACGGTTCTGTTTACAAGAACCTCGTCTACGGTACAAGTTAAATATCCGAGAAAGCAAAAAATAGATAAAGAAGTTGTGGTATGTACGTACAATGGAATATCACTCAGCAATGAGATCTACGTCATCAGGCCCGTAGCGGCATAATGAGTGGATTCAGGTATGACGATCCTACGAGACATAAGTCACACAGAAAAAGAAACATCATAAGAGATCACTAATACACGGAACATAAACTTGGCTACACATGAACTGAATTACAAAACAGAACAGGGTCTCAAATTTAGAAAACCAACTTATGCTTGCTTATGGGGAAAGGTGAGTTGGGGTGCTGCATCAAACCAGAGATTGAAATTAGCACAGATACCGTTCCATAAGCCAAATATATAATAGACAAACCTACTCCTTGCTCAACGATATGGACTCAACACCGCATATTCAACGCCTGGGAATATACCTGACAAGTAAGAATCTTAAGACCCATGGATTTATATGTCTCCATAAGGAAATCAAGCGTGTGTACAGCGGCCTAATCACAGCAGTGAAAATCCGATAAATCCCATTATCATAATAAATTTCACAAACAAAACACAATGACAGTGAAATAGAGAGCAATTCTTAAATAATTCATTCAGGCCTTGTGATGCAACCTGGATTTACCACATCTACACCCAGAGCTGGGTGAGTCATAAGGCCGGACACTTCGGGCTGATAGCATTGGTGAGGTTCGGTGAGCAAACGCAGACCCTTTGAAGTCATACTGCATGGTAGCCATTCCATGGTTCCCAAATCTCCAGGTTTAAGGGATTCTTCCGTCAGCTAAATCATGCATCGGAAACCTAGAGTATGGTCCACTGAGTGATTGCGAAACGTTTTCAAATGCATCTCAGGTTTCGACCCCTGGTACTCGGGTTCACCGTTCCAGACGCTTTACTAACACTCTCCCCACTTGGAGAGTCAGTGCCTTTAACCTCCTGTTTGGCACAGTTTGCAATTTCTGCGCAAGATGAACAGGAATAGGGAGAGCCAATGATAGACTAGCTGTAGGTGTCTGCACGGGCAAATGGAACGCTCATTTCCCACCAGGAAGAGGAATTAACCAAAGCCTCAGTGTGCCCTGCCGGAACCGGATTAGGGCCTGAAGCAATCCTGCGGTTTTGCGGCCAGCTCACAAGAAAGCGAGTTGAAGAAAGGAGCTCGGGGCACTGTAATTCACAAACCTGCAGAATTATGAATGACAGCTATCGTCCAAAAATGTATTGAAGTAAGTCTTCGAAGAGGACTTCAAAGCGGGGCAGGATTTCAGGAAAACGATTTCAGGGGGTAGACTGGAATTGCACTTAAAGCATAGGAAAACAGGCAGAATGTTGACAATGATGCACTTGGCCAAAAAGTGCGTATGCGTTTTTTCCTGAATATATTCAGGAAAAAACGCATACGCACTTTTTGGCCAACCAAGCAAGCGTGTAAAGGAAATCTGCCCTACAATGAAGTCTCACTGCCCCCCGGTCAAAAGGGCCATCTGAAAAAAGTGTAAAATCCAGAAAGGCAGGACAGGTCATGGAGAACAGGGAGCCTGGTTATGCTGATGGGCGGGATGTAAATTGCCAACAGCCACTATGGAGAAGTGTATGGTGTTTCCTGAAACACGTAGGAAACAAAGCAACACAGCCTATGGCACTTCCACTTAGGGTCCTATAGCTTAGGGAAATTAAAATCAAAAACACACAGCCACCCCAAAGTTTGGGACGGCTCTGTTTAAAAGAACCTCGTCTACGGTACAAGTTCAATATCCGAGAAAGCAAAAAATGGATAAAGAAGTTGTGGTATGTACGTATAATGGAATATCACTCAGCAATGAGATCTACGTCATCAGGCCCGTAGCGGCATAATGAGTGGATTCAGGTATGACGATCCTACGAGACATAAGTCACACAGAAAAAGAAACATCATAAGATATCACTAATACACGGAACGTAAACTTGTCTACACATGAACTGAATTACAAAACAGAACAGGGTCTCAAATTTAGAAAACCAACTTATGCTTGCTTATGGGGAAAGGTGAGTTGGGGTGCTGCATCAAACCAGAGATTGAAATTAGCACAGATACCGTTCCATAAGCCAAACATATAATAGACAAGACCTACTCCTTGCTCAACGAAATGGACTCAACACCCCATATTCAACGCCTGGGAATATACCTGACAAGTAAGAATCTTAAGACCCATGGATTTATATGTCTCCATAAGGAAATGAAGCGTGTGTACAGCGGCCTAAACGCAGCAGTGAAAATCCGATAAATCCCATTATCAAAATAAATTTCAAAAACACAACACAATGAGAGTGAAATAGAGAGCAATTCTTAAATAATTCATTCAGGGCTTGTGATGCAACCTGGATTTACCACATCTACACCCAGAGCTGGGTGAAACATAAGGCTGGGAACTTCGGGCTGATAGCATTGGTGAGGTTCAGTGAGCAAACGCAGACCCTTTGAAGTCATACTGCATGGTACCCATTCCATGGGTCCCAACTCTCCAGCTTTAAGGGATTCTTCCTTCAGCTAAAACATGCATGGGAATCCCAGAGTATGGTCCACCGTGTGATTAGGAAACTTTTTCAAATGCATCTCAGATTTCGTCCCTGGTACTCGTGTTCACCGTTCCAGACGCTTTACGAACACTCTCCCCACTTGGAGAGTCAGTGCCTTTAACCTCCTGTTTGGCACAGTTTGCAATTTCTGCGCAAGATGAACAGGAATAGGGAGAACCAATGAGAGACTAGCTGTAGGTGTCTGCACGGGAAAATGGAACGCTCATTTCCCACCAGGAAGAGGAATTAACCAAAGGCTCAGCGTCACCTGCCGGAACCAGATGAGGGCCTGAAGCAATCCTGCGGTTTTGCGGCCAGCTCACAAGAAAGCTAGTTGAAGAAAGGAGCTCAGGGGCACTGTAATTCACAAACCTGCAGAGTTATGAATGACAGCTATCGTCCAAAAATGTATTGAAGTAAGTCTTCGAAGAGGACTTGAAAGCGGCGCAGAATTTCAGGAAAACGAATTCAGGGTGTAGACTGGAATTGCACTTAAAACATAGGAAAAGAGGCAGAAGGTCGAGAGTGATGCACTTGGCCAAAAAGTGCGTATGCGTTTTTTCCTGAATTTATTCAGGAAAAAACGCATACGCCCTTTCTAGCCAACCAAGCAAGCGTGTAAAGGAAATATGAACTACAATGAAGTCTCTCTTCCCCCCGGTACAAAGGGCCATCTGAAAAAATTGTAAAATCCAGAAAGGCAGGACAGGTCATGGAGAACAGAGAGCCTTGTTATGCTGATGGGCGGGATTTAAATTGCCAAGAACCACTCTGGAAAAGTGTATGGTGTTTCCAGAAATACGTAGGAAACAAAGCATCACAGCCTATGGCACTTCCAATTATGGTCCTATAGCTTAGGGAAATTAAAATCAAAAACACACAGCCACCCCAAAGTTTGGGACGGCTCTCTTTACAAGAACCTCGTCTACGGTACAAGTTAAATATCCGAGAAAGCAAAAAATGGATAAAGAAGTTGTGGTACGTACGTACAATGGAATATCACTCAGCAATGAGATCTACGTCATCAGGCCCATAGTGGCATAATGAGTGGATTCAGGTACGACGATTCTATGAGAAATAAGTCACACAGAAAAAGAAACATCATAAGATATCACTAATAGACGGAACGTAAACTTGGCTACACATGTACTGAATTACAAAACAGAACAGTGTCTCAAATTTAGAAAACCAACTTATGCTTGCTTATGGGGAAAGGTGAGTTGGGGTGCTGCATCAAACCAGAGATTGAAATTAGCACAGATACCATTCCATAAGCCAAATATATAATAGACAAGACCTACTCCGTGCTCAACGAAATGGACTCAACACCCCATATTCAACCCCTGGGAATATACCTGACAAGTAAGAATCTTAAGACCCATGGATTTATATGTCTCCATAAGGAAATCAAGCGTGTGTACAGCGGCCTAAACGCAGCAGTGAAAATCCGATAAATCCCTTTATCAAAATAAATTTCACAAACAAAACACAATGACAGTGAAATAGAGAGCAATTCTTAAATAATTCATTCAGGGCTTGTGATTCAACCTGGATTTACCACATCTACACCCAGAGCTGGGTGAGACATAAGGCTGGACACTTCGGGCTGATAGCATTGGTGAGGTTCGGTGAGCAAACGCAGACCCTTTGAAGTCATACTGCATGGTAGGCATTCCATGGGTCCCAACTCTCCAGGTTTAAGGGATTCTTCCTTCAGCTAATACATGCATGGGAAACCCAGAGTATGGTCCACTGTGTGATTGGGAAACGTTTTCAAATGCATCTCAGGTTTCGTCCCCTGGTACTCGGATTCACCATTCCAGACGCTTTACTCACACTCTCCCCACTTGGAGAGTCAGTGCCTTTAACCTCCTGTTTGGCACAGTTTGCAATTTCGGCGCAAGATGAACAGGAATAGGGAGAGCCAATGAGAGACTAGCTGTAGGTGTCTGCACGGGCAAATGGAATGCTCATTTCCCACCAGGAAGAGGAATTAACCAAAGGCTCAGCGTGCCCTGCCGGAACCGGATTAGGGCCTGAAGCAATCCTGCGGTTTTTCGGCCAGCTCACAAGAAAGCGAGTGGAAGAAAGGAGCTCGGGGCACTGTAATTCACAAACGTGCAGAATTATGAATGACAGCTATCGTCCAAAAATGTATTGAAGTAAGTCTTCGAAGAGGACTTGAAAGCGGGGCAGGATTTCAGGAAAACGATTTCAGGGGGTAGACTGGAATTGCACTTAAAGCATAGGAAAACAGGCAGAATGTCGACAATGATGCACTTGGCCAAAAAGTGCGTATGCGTTTTTTCCTGAATATATTCAGGAAAAAACGCATACGCACTTTTTGGCCAACCAAGCAAGCGTGTAAAGGAAATCTGCCCTACAATGAAGTCTCACTGCCCCCCGGTCAAAAGGGCCATCTGAAAAATGTGTAAAATCCAGAAAGGCGGGACAGGTCATGGAGAACAGGGAGCCTTGTTATGCTGATGGCCGGGATTACAATTGCCAACAGCCACTCTGGAGAAGTGTATGGTGTTTCCTGAAACACGTAGGAAACAAAGCAACACAGCCTATGGCACTTCCACTTAGGGTCCTATAGCTTAGGGAAATTAAAATCAAAAACACACAGCCACCCCAAAGTTTGGGACGGCTCTGTTTACAAGAACCTCGTCTACGGTACAAGGTAAATATCCGAGAAAGCAAAAAATGGATAAAGAAGTTGTGGTACGTACGTACAATGGAATATCACTCAGCAATGAGATCTACGTCATCAGGCCCGTAGCGGCATAATGAGTGGATTCAGGTACGACGATTCTACGAAAAATAAGTCACACAGAAAAAGAAACATCATAAGATATCACTAATACACGGAACATAAACTTGGCTACACATGAACTGAATTACAAAACAGAACAGTGTCTCAAATTTAGAAAACCAACTTATGCTTGCTTATGGGGAAAGGTGAGTTGGGGTGCTGCATCAAACCAGAGATTGAAATTAGCACAGATACCATTCCATAAGCCAAATATATAATAGACAAGACCTACTCCGTGCTCAACGAAATGGACTCAACACCCCATATTCAACGCCTGGGAATATACCTGACAAGTAAGAATCTTAAGACCCATGGATTTATATGTCTCCATAAGGAAATCAAGCGTGTGTACAGCGGCCTAAACGCGGCAGTGAAAATCCGATAAATCCCATTATCAAAATAAATTTCACAAACAAAACACAATGACAGTGAAATAGAGAGCAATTCTTAAATAATTCATTCAGGGCTTGTGATGCAACCTGGATTTACCACATCTACACCCAGAGCTGGGTGAAACATAAGGCTGGACACTTCGGGCTGATAGCATTGGTGAGGTTCGGTGAGCAAACGCAGACCCTTTGAAGTCATACTGCATGGTAGCCATTCCATGGGTCCCAACTCTCCAGGTTTAAGGGATTCTTCCTTCAGCTAATACATGCATGGGAAACCCAGAGTATGGTCCACCGTGTGATTGGGAAACGTTTTCAAATGCATCTCAGGTTTCGTCCCCTGGTACTCGGATTCACCATTCCAGACCCTTTACTAACACTCTCCCCACTTGGAGAGTCAGTGCCTTTAACCTCCTGTTTGGCACAGTTTGCAATTTCGGCACAAGATGAACAGGAATAGGGAGAGCCAATGAGAGACTAGCTGTAGGTGTCTGCACGGGCAAATGGAACGCTCATTTCCCACCAGGAAGAGGAATTAACCAAAGGCTCAGCGTGCCCTGCCGGAACCAGATTAGGGCCTGAAGCAATCCTGCGGTTTTGCGGCCAGCTCACAAGAAAGCGAGTTGAAGAAAGGAGCTCGGGGCAATGTAATTCACAAACCTGCAGAATTATGAATGACAGCTATCGTCCAAAAATGTATTGAAGTAAGTCTTCGAAGAGGACTTGAAAGCGGGGCAGGAATTCAGGAAAACGATTTCAGGGGGTAGACTGGAATTGCACTTAAAGCATAGGAAAAGAGGCAGAATGTCCACAATGATGCACTTGGCCAAAAAGTGCGTATGCGTTTTTTCCTGAATATATTCAGGAAAAAACGGATACGCCCTTTTTGGCCAACCAAGCAAGCGTGTAAAGGAAATCTGCCCTACAATGAAGTCTCACTGCCCCCTGGTACAAACGGCCATCTGAAACAAGTGTAAAATCCACAAAGGCAGGACAGGTCATGGAGAACAGGGAACCTTGTTATGCTGATGGGAGGGATGTAAATTGCCAATACCCACTCTGGAGAAATGTATGGTGTTTCCTGAAACACGTAGGAAACAAAGCAACACAGCCTATGGCACTTCCACTTAGGGTCCTATAGCTTAGGGAAATTAAATTTAAAAACACAGAGCCACCCCAAAGTTTAGGACGGCTCTGTTTACAAGGACCTCCTCTACGGTACAAGTTAAATATCCGAGAAAGCAAAAAATGGATAAAGAAGTTGTGGTACGTACGTACAATGGAATATCACTCAGCAATGAGATCTACGTCATCAGGCCCGTAGCGGCATAATGAGTGGATTCAGGTACGACGATTCTATGAGAAATAAGTCACACAGAAAAAGAAAGATCATAAGATATCACTAATACACGGAACATAAACTTGGCTACACATGAACTGAGTTACAAAACAGAACAGTGTCTCAAATTTAGAAAACCAACTTATGCTTGCTTATGGGGAAAGGTGAGTTGGGGTGCTGCATCAAACCAGAGATTGAAATTAGCACAGATACCGTTCCATAAGCCAAACATATAATAGACAAGACCTACTCCTTGCTCAACGAAATGGACTCAACACCCCATATTCAACGCCTGGGAATATAACTGACAAGTAAGAATCTTAAGACCCATGGATTTATATGTCTCCATAAGGAAATCAAGCGTGTGTACAGCGGCCTAAACGCAGCAGTGAAAATCCGATAAATCCCATTATCAAAATAAATTTCAAAAACACAACACAATGAGAGTGAAATAGAGAGCAATTCTTAAATAATTCATTCAGGGCTTGTGATGCAACCTGGATTTACCACATCTACACCCAGAGCTGGGTGAAACATAAGGCTGGGAACTTCGGGCTGATAGCATTGGTGAGGTTCAGTGAGCAAACGCAGACCCTTTGAAGTCATACTGCATGGTACCCATTCCATGGGTCCCAACTCTCCAGGTTTAAGGGATTCTTCCTTCAGCTAAAACATGCATGGGAATCCCAGAGTATGGTCCACCGTGTGATTAGGAAACTTTTTCAAATGCATCTCAGATTTCGTCCCTGGTACTCGTGTTCACCGTTCCAGACGCTTTACGAACACTCTCCCCACTTGGAGAGTCAGTGCCTTTAACCTCCTGTTTGGCACAGTTTGCAATTTCTGCGCAAGATGAACAGGAATAGGGAGAACCAATGAGAGACTAGCTGTAGGTGTCTGCACGGGCAAATGGAACGCTCATTTCCCACCAGGAAGAGGAATTAACCAAAGGCTCAGCGTCACCTGCCGGAACCAGATGAGGGCCTGAAGCAATCCTGCGGTTTTGCGGCCAGCTCACAAGAAAGCTAGTTGAAGAAAGGAGCTCAGGGGCACTGTAATTCACAAACCTGCAGAGTTATGAATGACAGCTATCGTCCAAAAATGTATTGAAGTAAGTCTTCGAAGAGGACTTGAAAGCGGCGCAGAATTTCAGGAAAACGAATTCAGGGTGTAGACTGGAATTGCACTTAAAACATAGGAAAAGAGGCAGAAGGTCGAGAGTGATGCACTTGGCCAAAAAGTGCGTATGCGTTTTTTCCTGAATTTATTCAGGAAAAAACGCATACGCCCTTTCTAGCCAACCAAGCAAGCGTGTAAAGGAAATATGAACTACAATGAAGTCTCTCTTCCCCCCGGTACAAAGGGCCATCTGAAAAAATTGTAAAATCCAGAAAGGCAGGACAGGTCATGGAGAACAGAGAGCCTTGTTATGCTGATGGGCGGGATTTAAATTGCCAAGAACCACTCTGGAAAAGTGTATGGTGTTTCCAGAAATACGTAGGAAACAAAGCATCACAGCCTATGGCACTTCCAATTATGGTCCTATAGCTTAGGGAAATTAAAATCAAAAACACACAGCCACCCCAAAGTTTGGGACGGCTCTCTTTACAAGAACCTCGTCTACGGTACAAGTTAAATATCCGAGAAAGCAAAAAATGGATAAAGAAGTTGTGGTACGTACGTACAATGGAATATCACTCAGCAATGAGATCTACGTCATCAGGCCCATAGTGGCATAATGAGTGGATTCAGGTACGACGATTCTATGAGAAATAAGTCACACAGAAAAAGAAACATCATAAGATATCACTAATAGACGGAACGTAAACTTGGCTACACATGTACTGAATTACAAAACAGAACAGTGTCTCAAATTTAGAAAACCAACTTATGCTTGCTTATGGGGAAAGGTGAGTTGGGGTGCTGCATCAAACCAGAGATTGAAATTAGCACAGATACCATTCCATAAGCCAAATATATAATAGACAAGACCTACTCCGTGCTCAACGAAATGGACTCAACACCCCATATTCAACCCCTGGGAATATACCTGACAAGTAAGAATCTTAAGACCCATGGATTTATATGTCTCCATAAGGAAATCAAGCATGTGTACAGCGGCCTAAACGCAGCAGTGAAAATCCGATAAATCCCATTATCAAAATAAATTTCACAAACAAAACACAATGACAGTGAAATAGAGAGCAATTCTTAAATAATTCATTCAGGGCTTGTGATTCAACCTGGATTTACCACATCTACACCCAGAGCTGGGTGAGACATAAGGCTGGACACTTCGGGCTGATAGCATTGGTGAGGTTCGGTGAGCAAACGCAGACCCTTTGAAGTCATACTGCATGGTAGGCATTCCATGGGTCCCAACTCTCCAGGTTTAAGGGATTCTTCCTTCAGCTAATACATGCATGGGAAACCCAGAGTATGGTCCACTGTGTGATTGGGAAACGTTTTCAAATGCATCTCAGGTTTCGTCCCCTGGTACTCGGATTCACCATTCCAGACGCTTTACTCACACTCTCCCCACTTGGAGAGTCAGTGCCTTTAACCTCCTGTTTGGCACAGTTTGCAATTTCGGCGCAAGATGAACAGGAATAGGGAGAGCCAATGAGAGACTAGCTTTAGGTGTCTGCACGGGCAAATGGAATGCTCATTTCCCACCAGGAAGAGGAATTAACCAAAGGCTCAGCGTGCCCTGCCGGAACCGGATTAGGGCCTGAAGCAATCCTGCGGTTTTTCGGCCAGCTCACAAGAAAGCGAGTGGAAGAAAGGAGCTCGGGGCACTGTAATTCACAAACGTGCAGAATTATGAATGACAGCTATCGTCCAAAAATGTATTGAAGTAAGTCTTCGAAGAGGACTTGAAAGCGGGGCAGGATTTCAGGAAAACGATTTCAGGGGGTAGACTGGAATTGCACTTAAAGCATAGGAAAACAGGCAGAATGTCGACAATGATGCACTTGGCCAAAAAGTGCGTATGCGTTTTTTCCTGAATATATTCAGGAAAAAACGCATACGCACTTTTTGGCCAACCAAGCAAGCGTGTAAAGGAAATCTGCCCTACAATGAAGTCTCACTGCCCCCCGGTCAAAAGGGCCATCTGAAAAATGTGTAAAATCCAGAAAGGCAGGACAGGTCATGGAGAACAGGGAGCCTTGTTATGCTGATGGCCGGGATTACAATTGCCAACAGCCACTCTGGAGAAGTGTATGGTGTTTCCTGAAACACGTAGGAAACAAAGCAACACAGCCTATGGCACTTCCACTTAGGGTCCTATAGCTTAGGGAAATTAAAATCAAAAACACACAGCCACCCCAAAGTTTGGGACGGCTCTGTTTACAAGAACCTCGTCTACGGTACAAGGTAAATATCCGAGAAAGCAAAAAATGGATAAAGAAGTTGTGGTACGTACGTACAATGGAATATCACTCAGCAATGAGATCTACGTCATCAGGCCCGTAGCGGCATAATGAGTGGATTCAGGTACGACGATTCTACGAAAAATAAGTCACACAGAAAAAGAAACATCATAAGATATCACTAATACACGGAACATAAACTTGGCTACACATGAACTGAATTACAAAACAGAACAGTGTCTCAAATTTAGAAAACCAACTTATGCTTGCTTATGGGGAAAGGTGAGTTGGGGTGCTGCATCAAACCAGAGATTGAAATTAGCACAGATACCATTCCATAAGCCAAATATATAATAGACAAGACCTACTCCGTGCTCAACGAAATGGACTCAACACCCCATATTCAACGCCTGGGAATATACCTGACAAGTAAGAATCTTAAGACCCATGGATTTATATGTCTCCATAAGGAAATCAAGCGTGTGTACAGCGGCCTAAACGCGGCAGTGAAAATCCGATAAATCCCATTATCAAAATAAATTTCACAAACAAAACACAATGACAGTGAAATAGAGAGCAATTCTTAAATAATTCATTCAGGGCTTGTGATGCAACCTGGATTTACCACATCTACACCCAGAGCTGGGTGAAACATAAGGCTGGACACTTCGGGCTGATAGCATTGGTGAGGTTCGGTGAGCAAACGCAGACCCTTTGAAGTCATACTGCATGGTAGCCATTCCATGGGTCCCAACTCTCCAGGTTTAAGGGATTCTTCCTTCAGCTAATACATGCATGGGAAACCCAGAGTATGGTCCACCGTGTGATTGGGAAACGTTTTCAAATGCATCTCAGGTTTCGTCCCCTGGTACTCGGATTCACCATTCCAGACCCTTTACTAACACTCTCCCCACTTGGAGAGTCAGTGCCTTTAACCTCCTGTTTGGCACAGTTTGCAATTTCGGCACAAGATGAACAGGAATAGGGAGAGCCAATGAGAGACTAGCTGTAGGTGTCTGCACGGGCAAATGGAACGCTCATTTCCCACCAGGAAGAGGAATTAACCAAAGGCTCAGCGTGCCCTGCCGGAACCAGATTAGGGCCTGAAGCAATCCTGCGGTTTTGCGGCCAGCTCACAAGAAAGCGAGTTGAAGAAAGGAGCTCGGGGCAATGTAATTCACAAACCTGCAGAATTATGAATGACAGCTATCGTCCAAAAATGTATTGAAGTAAGTCTTCGAAGAGGACTTGAAAGCGGGGCAGGAATTCAGGAAAACGATTTCAGGGGGTAGACTGGAATTGCACTTAAAGCATAGGAAAAGAGGCAGAATGTCCACAATGATGCACTTGGCCAAAAAGTGCGTATGCGTTTTTTCCTGAATATATTCAGGAAAAAACGGATACGCCCTTTTTGGCCAACCAAGCAAGCGTGTAAAGGAAATCTGCCCTACAATGAAGTCTCACTGCCCCCTGGTACAAACGGCCATCTGAAACAAGTGTAAAATCCACAAAGGCAGGACAGGTCATGGAGAACAGGGAGCCTTGTTATGCTGATGGGAGGGATGTAAATTGCCAATACCCACTCTGGAGAAATGTATGGTGTTTCCTGAAACACGTAGGAAACAAAGCAACACAGCCTATGGCACTTCCACTTAGGGTCCTATAGCTTAGGGAAATTAAATTTAAAAACACAGAGCCACCCCAAAGTTTAGGACGGCTCTGTTTACAAGGACCTCCTCTACGGTACAAGTTAAATATCCGAGAAAGCAAAAAATGGATAAAGAAGTTGTGGTACGTACGTACAATGGAATATCACTCAGCAATGAGATCTACGTCATCAGGCCTGTAGCGGCATAATGAGTGGATTCAGGTACGACGATTCTATGAGAAATAAGTCACACAGAAAAAGAAAGATCATAAGATATCACTAATACACGGAACATAAACTTGGCTACACATGAACTGAATTACAAAACAGAACAGTGTCTCAAATTTAGAAAACCAACTTATGCTTGCTTATGGGGAAAGGTGAGTTGGGGTGCTGCATCAAACCAGAGATTGATATTAGCACAGATACCATTCCATAAGCCAAATATATAATAGACAAGACCTACTCCGTGCTCAACGAAATGGACTCAACACCCCATATTCAACGCCTGGGAATATACCTGACAAGTAAGAATCTTAAGACCCATGGATTTATATGTCTCCATAAGGAAATCAAGCGTGTGTACAGCGGCCTAAACGCAGCAGTGAAAATCCGATAAATCCCATTATCAAAATACATTTCACAAACAAAACACAATGACAGTGAAATAGAGAGCAATTCTTAAATAATTCATTCAGGGCTTGTGATGCAACCTGGATTTACCACATCTACACCCAGAGCTGGGTGAGACATAAGGCTGGACACTTCGGGCTGATAGCATTGGTGAGGTTCGGTGAGCAAACGCAGACCCTTTGAAGTCATACTGCATGGTAGCCATTCCATGGGTCCCAACTCTCCAGGTTTAAGGGATTCTTCCTTCAGCTAAAACATGCACGGGAAACCCAGAGTATGGTCCACCGTGTGATTGGGAAACGTTTTCAAATGCATCTCAGGTTTCGTCCCCTGGTACTCGGGTTCACCGTTCCAGACGGTTTACTAACACTCTCCCCACTTGGAGAGTCAGTGCCTTTAACCTCCTCTTTGGCACAGTTTGCAATTTCTGCGCAAGATGAACAGGAATAGGGAGAACCAATGAGAGACTAGATGTAGGTGTCTGCAAGTGCAAATGCAACGCTCATTTCCCACCAGGAAGAGGGATTAACCAAAGGCTCAGCGTGCTCTGCCGGAACCAGATTAGGGCCTGAAGCAATCCTGCGGTTTTGCGGCCAGCTCACAAGAAAGCGAGTTGAAGAATGGAGCTCAGGGGCTCTGTAATTCACAAACCTGCAGAGTTATGAATGACAGCTATCGTCCAAAAATGTATTGAAGTAAGTCTTCGAAGAGGACTTGAAAGCGGGGCAGAATTTCAGGAAAACGATTTCAGGGGGTAGACTGGAATTGCACTTAAAGCATAGGAAAAGAGGCAGAATGTCGGAGGGATGCACTTGGCCAAAAAGTGCGTATGCCTTTTTTCCTGAATATATTCAGGAAAAAACGCATACGCCCTTTTTGGCCAACCAAGCAAGCGTGTAAAGAAATCTGAACTACAATGAAGTCTCACTGCCCCCTGGTCAAAAGGGCCATCTGAAAAAAGTGTAAAATCCAGAAAGGCAGGACAGGTCATGGAGAACAGGGAGCCTTGTTATGCTGATGGGCGGGATGTTAATTGCCAACAGCCACTCTGGAGAAGTGTATGGTGTTTCCTGAAACACGTAGGAAACAAAGCAACACAGCCTATGGCACTTCCACTTAGGGTCCTGTAGCTTAGGGAAATTAAAATCAAAAACACACAACCACCACAAAGTTTGGGACGGCTCTGTTTACAAGAACCTCGTCTACGGTACAAGTTAAATATCCGAGAAAGCAAAAAATGGATAAAGAAGTTGTGGTACGTACGTACAATGGAATATCACTCAGCAATGAGATCTACGTCATCAGGCCCGTAGCGGCATAATGAGTGGATTCAGGTACGACGATTCTACGAGAAATAAGTCACACAGAAAAAGAAACATCATAAGATATCACTAATACACGGAACGTAAACTTGGCTACACATGAACTGAATTACAAAACAGAACAGGGTCTCAAATTTAGAAAACCAACTTATGCTTGCTTATGGGGAAAGGTGAGTTGGGGTGCTGCATAAAACCAGAGATTGAAATTAGCACATATACCCTTCCATAAGCCAAATATATAAGGACAAGACCTACACCTGGCTCAATGAAATGTTCTCAACACCTCATATTCTAAGCCGGGGAATATACCTGACAAGTAAGAATCTTAAGACCCATGGATTTATATGTCTTCATAAGGAAATCAAGCGTGTGTACAGGGGCCTAAACGCAGCAGTGAAAATCCGATAAATCCCATTATCAAAATAAATTTCACAAACAAACCACAATGACAGTGAAATAGAGAGCAATTCTTAAATAATTCATTCAGGGCTTGTGATGCAACCTGGATTTACCACATCTACACCCAGAGCTGGGTGAGACATAAGGCTGGACACTTCGGGCTGATAGCATTGGTGAGGTTCGGTGAGCAAACGCAGACCCTTTGAAGTCATACTGCATGGTAGCCTATCCAAGGGTCCCAACTCTCCAGGTTTAAGGGATTCTTCCTTCAGCTAAAACATGCATGGGAAACCCAGAGTATGGTCCACCGTGTGATTGGGAAACGTTTTCAAATGCATCTCAGTTTTCGAACCCTGGTACTCGGGTTCACCATTCCAGACGCTTTACTAACACTCTCCCCACTTGGAGAGTCAGTGCCTTTAAACTCCTGTTTGGCACAGTTTGCAATTTCTGCGCAAGATGAACATTAATAGGGAGAACCAATGAGAGACTAGCTGTAGGTGTCTGCACGGGCAAATGGAACGCTCATTTCCCACCAGGAAGAGGAATTAACCAAAGGCTCAGCATGCCCTGCCGGAAACAGATTAGGGCCTGAAGCAATACTGCGGTTTTGCGGCCAGCTCACAAGAAAGCGAGTTGAAGAAAGAAGCTCAGGGGCACTGTAATTCACAAACCTGCAGAGTTATGAATGACAGCTATCGTCCAAAAATGTACTGAAGTAAGTCTTTGAAGAGGACTTGAAAGCGGGGCAGAATTTCAGGAAAACGATTTCAGGGGGTAGACTGGAATTGCACTTAAAGCATAGGAAAAGAGGCAGAATGTCGACAATGATGTACTTGCCCAAAAAGGGCCTATGCGTTTTTTCCTGAATATATTCAGGAAAAAACGCATACGCCCTTCTTGGCCAACCAAGCAAGCATGTTAAAGAAATCTGCACTACAATGAAGTCTCACTGCCCCCCGGTCAAAAGGGCCATGTGAAAAAAGTGTAAAATCCAGAAAGGCAGCACAGGCCATGGAGAACAGGGAGCCTTGTTCTGCTGATGGGCGGGATGTAAATTGCCAACAGCCACTCTGGAGAAGTGTATGGTGTTTCCTGGAACAGCTAAAACACAAAGCAACGGAGCCTACGGCACTTCCACTTATGGTCCTATAGCTTAGGGAAATTAAAATCAAAAACACACAGCCACCCCAAAGTTTGGGACGGCTCTGTTTACAAGAACCTCGTCTACGGTACAAGTTAAATATCCCAGAACGTGAAAAATGGATAAAGAAATTGTGGTACGTACGTACAATGGAATATCACTCAGCAATGAAATCTATGTCATCAGGCCCGTCGCGGCATAATGAGTGGATTCAGGTACGATGATTCTAAGTGAAATGAGTCACACAGAAAATGAAACATCATAAGATATCACTAATACAAGGAATGTAAACTTGGCTACACATGAACTGAATTACAAAACAGAACAGGGTCTCAAATTTAGAAAACCAACTTATGCTTGCTTAAGGGGAAATGTGAGTTGGGTTGCTGCATAAAAGCAGAGATAGAAATTAGCACAGATACCTTTCCATAAGCCAAATATGTAATTGTCAAGACCTACCCCTTGCTCAACGAAATGGACTAAACACCCCATATTCAACGACTAGGAATACACCTGACTAGTAAGTATCTTCAAACCCATGGATTTATATGTCTCCGTAAGAGAATGAAGCGTGTGTACAGAGGCATGAATGCAGCAGACAAAATCCGATAAATCCCATTATCAAAATGAATTACAAAAACAAAACACAAGGACAGTGAAATAGAGAGCAATTCTTAAATAATTCATTCAGGGCTTGTGATGCAACCTGGATTTACAACATCTACACCCAGAGCTGAGTGAGACATAAGGTTGGGCACTTCGGGCTGATAGCATTGGAGAGGTTCGATGAGCAAATGCAGACCCTTTGAAGTCATACTGCATGGTACCCATTCCATGGGTCCCATCTCTCCAGGTTTAACGAATTCTTCCTTCAGCTAAAACATGCGTGGGAAACCCACAGTATGGTGCACCGAGGGACCGGCAAACGTTTTCAAATGCATCTCAGTTTTCGTCCCCTTTTACTCGGTTTCACTATTCCAGACACTTTACTAACACTCTCCCAACTTGGAGAGTCAGTGCCTTTAACCTCCTGTTTGGCACAGTTTGCAATTTCTGCGCAAGATGAACAGGAATAGGGAGAACCAATGAGAGACTAGCTTTAGGTGTCTGCACGGGCAAATGTAACGCTCATTTCCCACCAGGAAGAGGAATTAACCACAGGCTCAGCATGCCGTGCCGGAACCAGATTAGGGCCTGAAGCAATCCTGCGGGTTTGCGGCCAGCTCACAAGATAGCGAGTTGAAGAAAGGAGCTCAGGGGCACTGTAACTCACAAACCTGCAGAGTTATAAATGACAGCTATCGTCCAAAAATATATTGAAGGAAGGCTGCGAAGAGGACTTGTAAGTGGGGCAGAATTGCAGGATAACGATTTCAGGAGGTAGACGGGAATTGCATTTAAAGCATAGGAAAAGAGGCAGAACGTCGACAATGATGCTCTTGGCCAAAAAGGGCGTATGCGGTTTTTCCTGAATATATTCAGTAAAAAATGCATACGCCCTTTTTGGCCAACCAAGCAAGCATGTTAAAGAAATCTGCACTACAATGAAGTCTCACTGCCCCCCGGTCAAAAGGGCCATGTGAAAAAAGTGTAAAATCCAGAAAGGCAGCACAGGCCATGGAGAACAGGGAGCCTTGTTCTGCTGATGGGCGGGATGTAAATTGCCAACAGCCACTCTGGAGAAGTGTATGGTGTATCCTGGAACAGCTAAAAAACAAAGCAACGGAGCCTACGGCACTTCCACTTATGGTCCTATAGCTTAGGGAAATTAAAATCAAAAACACACAGCCACCCCAAAGTTTCGGACGGCTCTGTTTACAAGAACCTCGTCTACGGTACAAGTTAAATATCCCAGAACGTGAAAAATGGATAAAGAAGTTGTGGTACGTACGTACAATGGAATATCACTCAGCAATGAAATCTATGTCATCAGGCCCGTCGCGGCATAATGAGTGGATTCAGGTACGATGATGCTAAGTGAAATGAGTCACACAGAAAATGAAACATCATAAGATATCACTAATACAAGGAATGTAAACTTGGCTACACATGAACTGAATTACAAAACAGAACAGGGTCTCAAATTTAGAAAACCAACTTATGCTTGCTTAAGGGGAAAGGTGAGTTGGGGTGCTGCATAAAACCAGAGATAGAAATTAGCACAGATACCTTTCCATAAGTCAAATATGTAATTGTCAATACCTACCCCTTGCTCAACGAAATGGACTAAACACCCCATATTCAACGACTAGGAATACACCTGACTAGTAAGAATCTTCAAACCCATGGATTTATATGTCTCCGTAAGAGAATGAAGCGTGTGTACAGAGGCATGAATGCAGCAGAGAAAATCCGATAAATCCCATTATCAAAATGAATTACAAAAACAAAACACAAGGACAGTGAAATAGAGAGCAATTCTTAAATAATTCATTCAGGGCTTGTGATGCAGCCTGGATTTACCACATCTACCCCCAGAGCTGAGTGAGACATAAGGTTGGGCACTTCGGGCTGATAGCATTGGTGAGGTTCGATGAGCAAATGCAGACCCTTTGAAGTCATACTGCATGGTACCCATTCCATGGGTCCCATCTCTCCAGGTTTAATGAATTCTTCCTTCAGCTAAAACATGCGTGGGAAACCCACAGTATGGTGCACCGAGGGACCGGCAAACGTTTTCAAATGCATCTCAGTTTTCGTCCCCTTTTACTCGGGTTCACCATTCCAGACCCTTTACTAACACTCTCCCCACTTGGAGCGTCAGTGCCTTTAACCTCCTGTTTGGCACAGTTTGCAATTTCTGCGCAAGATGAACAGGAATAGGGAGAACCAATGAGAGACTAGCTTTAGGTGTCTGCACGGGTAAATGGAACGCTCATTTCCCACCAGGAAGAGGAATTAACCAAAGGCTCAGCATGCCGTGCCGGAACCAGATTAGGGCCTGAAGCAATCCTGCGGGTTTGCGGCCAGCTCACAAGATAGCGAGTTGAAGAAAGGAGCTCAGGGGCACTGTAACTCACAAACCTGCAGAGTTATAAATGACAGCTATCGTCCAAAAATATATGGAAGGAAGGCTGCGAAGAGGACTTGTAAGTGGGGCAGAATTGCAGGATAACGATTTCAGGAGGTAGACGGGAATTGCATTTAAAGCATAGGAAAAGAGGCAGAACGTCGACAATGATGCTCTTGGCCAAAAAGGGCGTATGCGTTTTTTCCTGAATATATTCAGGAAAAAACGCATAGGCCCTTTTTGGCCAACCAAGCAAGCATGTTAAAGAAATCTGCACTACAATGAAGTCTCACTGCCCCCCGGTCAAAAGGGCCATGTGAAAAAAGTGTAAAATCCAGAAAGGCAGCACAGGCCATGGAGAACAGGGAGCCTTGTTATGCTGAGGGGCGGGATGTAAATTGCCAACAGCCACTCTGGAGAAGTGTATGGTGTTTCCTGGAACAGCTAAAAAACAAAGCAACGGAGCCTACGGCACTTCCACTTATGGTCCTATAGATTAGGGAAATTAAAATCAAAAACACACAGCCACCCCAAAGTTTCGGACGGCTCTGTTTACAAGAACCTCGTCTACGGTACAAGTTAAATATCCCAGAACGTGAAAAATGGATAAAGAAGTTTTGGTACGTACGTACAATGGAATATCACTCAGCAATGAAATCTATGTCATCAGGCCCGTCGTGGCATAATGAGTGGATTCAGGTACGATGATTCTAAGTGAAATGAGTCACACAGAAAATGAAACATCATAAGATATCACTAATACAAGGAATGTAAACTTGGCTACACATGAACTGAATTACAAAACAGAACAGGGTCTCAAATTTAGAAAACCAACTTATGCTTGCTTAAGGGGAAAGGTGAGTTGGGGTGCTGCATAAAACCAGAGATAGAAATTAGCACAGATACCTTTCCATAAGCCAAATATGTAATTGTCAAGACCTACCCCTTGCTCAACGAAATGGACTAAACACCCCATATTCAATGACTAGGAATACACCTGACTAGTAAGAATCTTCAAACCCATGGATTTATATGTCTCCGTAAGAGAATGAAGCGTGTGTACAGAGGCATGAATGCAGCAGAGAAAATCCGATAAATCCCATTATCAAAATGAATTACAAAAACAAAACACAAGGACAGTGAAATAGAGAGCAATTCTTAAATAATTCATTCAGGGCTTGTGATGCAACCTGGATTTACCACATCTACACCCAGAGCTGAGTGAGACATAAGGTTGGGCACTTCGGGCTGATAGCATTGGTGAGGTTCGATGAGCAAATGCAGACCCTTTGAAGTCATACTGCATGGTACCCATTCCATGGGTCCCATCTCTCCAGGTTTAAAGAATTCTTCCTTCAGCTAAAACATGCGTGGGAAACCCACAGTATGGTGCACCGAGGGACCGGCAAACGTTTTCAAATGCATCTCAGTTTTCGTCCCCTTTTACTCGGGTTCACCCTTCCAGACCCTTTACTAACACTCTCCCCACTTGGAGAGTCAGTGCTTATAACCTCCTGTTTGGCACAGTTTGCAATTTCTGCGCAAGATGAACAGGAATAGGGAGAACCAATGAGAGACTAGCTTTAGGTGTCACACGGGCAAATGTAACGCTCATTTCCCACCAGGAAGAGGAATTAACCAAAGGCTCAGCATGCCATGCCGGAACCAGTTTAGGGCCTGAAGCAATCCTGCGGGTTTGCGGCCAGCTCACAAGATAGCGAGTTGAAGAAAGGAGCTCAGGGGCACTGTAACTCACAAACCTGCAGAGTTATAAATGACAGCTATCGTCCAAAAATATATTGAAGGAAGGCTGCGAAGAGGACTTGTAAGTGGGGCAGAATTGCAGGATAACGATTTCAGGAGGTAGACGGGAATTGCATTTAAAGCATAGGAAAAGAGGCAGAACGTCGACAATGATGCTCTTGGCCAAAAAGGGCGTATGCGTTTTTTCCTGAATATATTCAGGAAAAAACGCATACGCCCTTTTTGGCCAACCAAGCAAACATGTAAAAGAAATCTGCACTACAATGAAGACTCACTGCCCCCCGGTCCAAAGGGCCAGGTGAATAAAGTGTAAAATCCAGAAAGGCAGCAAAGGCCATGGAGAACAGGGAGCCTTGTTAGGCTGATGGGCGGGATGTAAATTGGCAACAGCCACTCTGGAGAAGTGTATGGTGTTTCCTGGAACAGCTAAAAAACAAAGCAACGGAGCCTACGGCACTTCCACTTATGGTCCTATAGCTTAGGGAAATTAAAATCAAAAACACACAGCCACCCCAAAGTTTCGGACGGCTCTGTTTACAAGAACCTCGTCTACGGTACAAGTTAAATATCCCAGAATGTGAAAAATGGTTAAAGAAGTTCTGGTACGTACGTATAATGGAATATCACTCAGCAATGAAATCTATGTCATCAGGCCCGTCGCGGCATAATGAGTGGATTCAGGTACGATGATTCTAAGTGAAATGAGTCACACAGAAAATGAAACATCATAAGATATCACTAATACAAGGAATGTAAACTTGGCTACACATGAACTGAATTACAAAACAGAACTGGGTCTCAAATTTAGAAAACCAACCTATGCTTGCTTAAGGGGAAAGGTGAGTTGGGGTGCTGCATAAAACCAGAGATAGAAATTAGCACAGATACCTTTCCATAAGCCAAATATGTAATTGTCAAGACCTACCCCTTGCTCAACGAAATGGACTAAACACCCCATATTCAACGACTAGGAATACACCTGACTAGTAAGAATCTTCAAACCCATGGATTTATATGCCTCCGTAAGAGAATGAAGCGTGTGTACAGAGGCATGAATGCAGCAGAGAAAATCCGATAAATCCCATTATCAAAATGAATTACAAAAACAAAACACAAGGACAGTGAAATAGAGAGCAATTCTTAAATAATTCATTCAGGGCTTGTGATGCAGCCTGGATTTACCACATCTACCCCCAGAGCTGAGTGAGACATAAGGTTGGGCACTTCGGGCTGATAGCATTGGTGAGGTTCGATGAGCAAATGCAGACCCTTTGAAGTCATACTGCATGGTACCCATTCCATGGGTCCCATCTCTCCAGGTTTAATGAATTCTTCCTTCAGCTAAAACATGCGTGGGAAACCCACAGTATGGTGCACCGAGGGACCGGCAAACGTTTTCAAATGCATCTCAGTTTTCGTCCCCTTTTACTCGGGTTCACCATTCCAGACCCTTTACTAACACTCTCCCCACTTGGAGCGTCAGTGCCTTTAACCTCCTGTTTGGCACAGTTTGCAATTTCTGCGCAAGATGAACAGGAATAGGGAGAACCAATGAGAGACTAGCTTTAGGTGTCTGCACGGGTAAATGGAACGCTCATTTCCCACCAGGAAGAGGAATTAACCAAAGGCTCAGCATGCCGTGCCGGAACCAGATTAGGGCCTGAAGCAATCCTGCGGGTTTGCGGCCAGCTCACAAGATAGCGAGTTGAAGAAAGGAGCTCAGGGGCACTGTAACTCACAAACCTGCAGAGTTATAAATGACAGCTATCGTCCAAAAATATATTGAAGGAAGGCTGCGAAGAGGACTTGTAAGTGGGGCAGAATTGCAGGATAACGATTTCAGGAGGTAGAAGGGAATTGCATTTAAAGCATAGGAAAAGAGGCAGAACGTCGACAATGATGCTCTTGGCCAAAAAGTGCCTATGCGTTTTTTCCTGAATATATTCAGGAAAAAACGCATAGGCCCTTTTTGGCCAACCAAGCAAGCATGTTAAAGAAATCTGCACTACAATGAAGTCTCACTGCCCCCCGGTCAAAAGGGCCATGTGAAAAAAGTGTAAAATCCAGAAAGGCAGCACAGGCCATGGAGAACAGGGAGCCTTGTTCTGCTGATGGGCGGGATGTAAATTGCCAACAGCCACTCTGGAGAAGTGTATGGTGTTTCCTGGAACAGCTAAAACACAAAGCAACGGAGCCTACTGCACTTCCACTTATGGTCCTATAGCTTAGGGAAATTAAAATCAAAAACACACAGCCACAGCAAAGTTTCGGACGGCTCTGTTTACAAGAACCTCGTCTACGGTACAAGTTAAATATCCCAGAACGTGAAAAATGGATAAAGAAGTTGTGGTACGTACGTACAATGGAATATCACTCAGCAATGAAATCTATGTCATCAGGCCCGTCGCGGCATAATGAGTGGATTCAGGTACGATGATTCTAAGTGAAATGAGTCACACAGAAAATGAAACATCATAAGATATCACTAATACAAGGAATGTAAACTTGGCTACACATGAACTGAATTACAAAACAGAACAGGGTCTCAAATTTAGAAAACCAACTTATGCTTGCTTAAGGGGAAAGGTGAGTTGGGGTGCTGCATAAAACCAGAGATAGAAATTAGCACAGATACCTTTCCATAAGCCAAATATGTAATTGCCAAGACCTACCCCTTGCTCAACGAAATGGACTAAACACCCCATATTCAACGACTAGGAATACACCTGACTAGTAAGAATCTTCAAACCCATGGATTTATATGTCTCCGTAAGAGAATGAAGCGTGTGTACAGAAGCATGAATGCAGCAGAGAAAATCTGATAAATCCCATTATCAAAATGAATTACAAAAAACAAAACACAAGGACAGTGAAATAGAGAGCAATTCTTAAATAATTCATTCAGGGCTTGTGATGCAACCTGGATTTACCACATCTACACCCAGAGCTGAGTGAGACATAAGGTTGGGCACTTCGGGCTGATAGCATTGGTGAGGTTCGATGAGCAAATGCAGACCCTTTGAAGTCATACTGCATGGTACCCATTCCATGGGTCCCATCTCTCCAGGTTTAACGAATTCTTCCTTCAGCTAAAACATGCGTGGGAAACCCACAGTATGGTGCACCGAGGGACCGGCAAACGTTTTCAAATGCATCTCAGTTTTCGTCCCCTTTTACTCGGGTTCACCATTCCAGACCCTTTACTAACACTCTCCGCACTTGGAGCGTCAGTGCCTTTAACCTCCTGTTTGGCACAGTTTGCAATTTCTGCGCAAGATGAACAGGAATATGGAGAACCAATGAGAGACTAGCTTTAGGTGTCTGCACGGGCAAATGTAACGCTTATTTCCCACCAGGAAGAGGAATTAACCAAAGGCTCAGCATGCCGTGCCGGAACCAGATTAGGGTCTGAAGCAATCCTGCGGGTTTGCGGCCAGCTCACAAGATAGCGAGTTGAAGAAAGGAGCTCAGGGGCACTGTAACTCACAAACCTGCAGAGTTATAAATGACAGCTATCGTCCAAAAATATATTGAAGGAAGGCTGCGAAGAGGACTTGTAAGTGGGGCAGAATTGCAGGATAACGATTTCAGGAGGTAGACGGGAATTGCATTTAAAGCATAGGAAAAGAGGCAGAACGTCGACAATGATGCTCTTGGCCAAAAAGGGCGTATGCGTTTTTTCCTGAATATATTCAGGAAAAAACGCATACGCCCTTTTTGGCCAACCAAGCAAGCATGTAAAAGAAATCTGCACTACAATGAAGACTCACTGCCCCCCGGTCCAAAGGGCCAGGTGAATAAAGTGTAAAATCCAGAAAGGCAGCAAAGGCCATGGAGAACAGGGAGCCTTGTTAGGCTGATGGGCGGGATGTAAATTGGCAACAGCCACTCTGGAGAAGTGTATGGTGTTTCCTGGAACAGCTAAAAAACAAAGCAACGGAGCCTACGGCACTTCCACTTATGGTCCTATAGCTTAGGGAAATTAAAATCAAAAACACACAGCCACCCCAAAGTTTCGGACGGCTCTGTTTACAAGAACCTCGTCTACGGTACAAGTTAAATATCCCAGAATGTGAAAAATGGATAAAGAAGTTCTGGTACGTACGTACAATGGAATATCACTCAGCAATGAAATCTATGTCATCAGGCCCGTCGCGGCATAATGAGTGGATTCAGGTACGATGATTCTAAGTGAAATGAGTCACACAGAAAATGAAACATCATAAGATATCACTAATACAAGGAATGTAAACTTGGCTACACATGAACTGAATTACAAAACAGAACTGGGTCTCAAATTTAGAAAACCAACCTATGCTTGCTTAAGGGGAAAGGTGAGTTGGGGTGCTGCATAAAACCAGAGATAGAAATTAGCACAGATACCTTTCCATAAGCCAAATATGTAATTGTCAAGACCTACCCCTTGCTCAACGAAATGGACTAAACACCCCATATTCAACGACTAGGAATACACCTGACTAGTAAGAATCTTCAAACCCATGGATTTATATGTCTCCATAAGAGAATGAAGCGTGTGTACAGAGGCATGAATGCAGCAGAGAAAATCCGATAAATCCCATTATCAAAATGAATTACAAAAACAAAACACAAGGACAGTGAAATAGAGAGCAATTCTTAAATAATTCATTCAGGGCTTGTGATGCAACCTGGATTTACCACATCTACACCCAGAGCTGAGTGAGACATAAGGTTGGGCACTTCGGGCTGATAGCATTGGTGAGGTTCGATGAGCAAATGCAGACCCTTTGAAGTCATACTGCATGGTACCCATTCCATGGGTCCCATCTCTCCAGGTTTAACGAATTCTTCCTTCAGCTAAAACATGCGTGGGAAACCCACAGTATGGTGCACCGAGGGACCGGCAAACGTTTTCAAAAGCATCTCAGTTTTCGAAACCTGGTACACGGGTTCACCATTCCAGACGCTTTACTAACACTCTCCCCACTTGGAGAGTCAGTGTCTTTAACCTCCTGTTTGGCACAGTTTGCAATTTCTGCGCAAGATGAACAGGAAAGGGAGAACCAATGAGAGACTAGCTGTAGGTGTCTGCACGGGCAAATGGAACGCTTATTTACCACCAGGAAGAGGAATTAACCAAAGGCTTAGCGTGCCCTGCCGGAACCAGATTAGGGCCTGAAGCAATCCTGCGGTGTTGCGGCCAGCTCACAAGATAGCGAGTTGAAGAAAGGAGCTCAGGGGCACTGTAATTAACAAACCTGCAGAGTTATGAATGACAGCTATCGTTCAAAAATGTATTGAAGTAAGTCTTCGAAGAGGAATTGAAAGCGGGGCAGAATGTCAGGAAAACGATTTCAGGGGGTAGACTGGAATTACACTTAAAGCATAGGAAAAGAGGCAGAATGTCGACAATGATGCACTTGGCCAAAAAGGGCGTATGCGTTTTTTCCTGAATATATTCAGGAAAAAACGCATACGCCCTTTTTGGCCAACCAAGCAAGCGTGTAAAGGAAATCTGCACTACAATGAAGTCTCACTGCCCCCCGGTCCAAAGGGCCATCTGAAACAAGTGTAAAATCCAGAAAGGCAGGACAGGTCATGGAGAACAGGGAGCCTTGTTATGCTGATGGGCGGGATGTAAATGGCCAACAGCCACTCTGGAGAAGTGTATGGTGTTTCCAGAAACACGTAGGAAACAAAGCAACACAGCCTATGGCACTTCCACTTATGGTCCTATAGCTTAGGTAAATTAAAATCAATAACACACAGCCACCCCAAAGTTTGGGACGGCTCTGTTTACAAGAACCTCGTCTACGGTACAAGTTAAATATCCGAGAATGCAAAAAATGGATAAAGAAGTTGTGGTATGTACGTACAATGGAATATCACACAGCAATAAGATCTACGTCATCAGGCCCGTAGCGGCATAATGAGTGGATTCAGGTATGACGATTCTACGAGAAATAAGTCACACAGAAAAAGAAACATCATAAGATATCACTAATACACGGAACGTAAACTTGGCTACACATGAACTGAATTACAAAATAGAACAGGGTCTCAAATTTAGAAAACCAACTTATGCTTGCTTATGGGGAAAGGTGTGTTGGGGTGTTGCATAAAACCAGAGATTGAAATTAGCACAGATACCGTTCCATAAGCCAAATATATAATAGACAAGACCTACTCCTTGCTCAACGAAATGGACTCAACACCCCATATTCAACGTCTCGGAATATACCTGACAAGTAAGAATCTTAAGACCCATGGATTTATATGTCTCCATAAGGAAATCAAGCTTGTGTACAGCGGCCTAAACGCAGCAGTGAAAATCCGATAAATCCCATTATCAAAATAAATTTCACAAACAAAACACAATGACAGTGAAATAGAGAGCAATTCTTAAATAATTCATTCAGGGCTTGGGATGCAACCTGGATTTACCACATCTACACCCAGAGCTGGGTGAGACATAAGGCTGGACACTTCGGGCTGATAGCATTGGTGAGGTTCGGTGAGCAAACGCAGACCCTTTGAAGTCATACTGCATGGTAGCCATTCCATGGGTCCCAACTCTCCAGGGTTAAGGGATTCTTCCTTCAGCTAAAACATGCATGGGAAACCCAGAGTATGGTCCACCGTGTGATTGGGAAACGTTTTCAAATGCATCTCAGGTTTCGACCCCTGGTACTCGGGTTCACCGTTCCAGACGCTTTACTAACACTCTCCCCCCTTGGAGAGTCAGTGCCTTTAACCTCCTGTTTGTCAGAGTTTGCAATTTCTGCGCAAGATGAACAGGAATAGGGAGAACCAAAGAGACCATCTGTAGGTGTCTGCACGGGGAAATGGAACGCTCATTTCCCACCAGGAAGAGGAATTAACCAAAGGATCAGCGTGCCCTGCTGGAACCAGATAAGGACCTGAAGCAATCCTGCGGTTTTGCGGCCAGCTCAGAAGAAAGCGAGTTGAAGAAAGGAGCTCAGGGGCACTGTAATTCACAAACCTGCAGAGTTATGAATGTCAGCTATTGTCCAAAAATATATTGAAGTCAGTCTTCGAAGAGGACTTGAAAGCAGGGCAGAATTTCAGGAAAACGATTTCAGGGAGTAGACTGGAATTGCACTTAAAGCATAGGAAAAGAGGCAGAATGTCGACAATGATGCACTTGGCCAAAACGTGCGTATGCGTTTTTTCCTGAATATATTCAGGAAAAAACGCATACGCCCTTTTTGGCCTACCAAGCAAGCGTGTAAAGGAAATCTGCACTACAATGAAGTCTCACTGCCCCTCGGTCAAAGGGGACATCTGAAAAAAGTGTAAAATCCAGAAAGGCAGGACAGGTCATGGAGAACAGGGAGCCTTGTTATGCTGATGGGCGGGATGTAAATTGCCAACAGCCACTCTGGAGAAGTGTATGGTGTTTCCTGAAACACGTAGGAAACAAAGCAACACAGCCTATGGCACTTCCACTTAGGGTCCTATAGCTTAGGGAAATTAAATTCAAAAACACACAGCCACCCCAAAGTTTGGGACGGCTCTGTTTACAAGAACCTCGTCTACGGTACAAGTTAAATATCCGAGAAAGCAAAAAATGGATAAAGAAATTGTGGTACGTACGTACAATGGAATATCACTCAGCAATGCAATCTACGTCATCAGAACATAGCGGCATAATGAGTGGATTCAGGTACGACGATTCTATTAGAAATAAGACACACAGAAAAAGAAACATCATAAGATATCACTAATACACGGAACGTAAACTTGGCTACACATGAACTGAATTACAAAACAGAACAGTGTCTCAAATTTAGATAACCAACTTATGCTTGCTTATGGGGAAAGGTGAGTTTGGGTGCTGCATAAAACCAGAGATTGAAATTAGCACAGATACTGTTCTATAAGCCAAATATATAATAGACAAGACCTACTCCTTGCTCAACGAAAAGGACTCAACACCCCATATTCAACGCCTGGGAATATACCTGACAAGTAAGAATCTTAAGACCCATGGATTTATATGTCTCCATAAGGAAATCAAGCGTGTGTACAGCGGCCTAAACGCAGCAGTGAAAATCCGATAAATCCCATTATCAAAATAAATTTCACAAACACAACACAATGACAGTGAAATACAGAGCAATTCTTAGATAATTCATTCAGGGCTTGTGATGCAACCTGGATTTACCACATCTACACCCAGAGCTGGGTGAGACATAAGGCTGGACACCTGGGGCTGATAGCATTGGAGAGGTTCGGTGAGCAAAGGCAGACCCTTTGAAGTCATACTGCATGGTAGCCATTCCATGGGTCCCAACTCTCCAGGTTTAAGGGATTCTTCCTTCAGCTAAAACATGAATGGGAAACCCAGAGTATGGTCCACCGTGTGATTGGGAAACGTTTTCAAATGCATCTCAGGTTTCGTCCCCTGGTACTCGGGTTCACCATTCCAGACCCTTTACTAACACTCTCCCCACTTGGACAGTCAGTGCCTTTAACCTCCTGTTTGGCACAGTTTGCAATTTCTGAGCAAGATGAATGGAATAGGGAGAACCAATGAGAGACTAGCTGTAGGTGTCTGCACGGGCAAATGGAACGCTCATTTCCCACCAGGAAGAGGAATTAACCAAAGGCTCAGCGTGCCCTGCCGGAACCAGATTATGGCCTGAAGCAATCCTGCTGTTTTGAAGCCAGCTCATAAGAAAGCGAGCTGAAGAAAGGAGCTCAGGGGCACTGTAATTCACAAACGTGCAGAGATATGAATGACAGCTATCGTCCAAAAATGTATTGAAGTAAGTTTTGGAAGAGGACTTGAAAGTGGGGCAGAATTTCAGGAAAACGATTTCAGGGGGTAGACTGGAATTGCACTTAAAGCATAGGAAAAGAGGCAGAATGTCGACAATGATGCACTTGGCCGAAAAGGGCGTATGCGTTTTTTCCTGAATATATTCAGGAAAAAACGCATACGCCTTTTTTGGCCAACCAAGCAAGCGTGTAAATGAAATCTGCACTACAATGAAGTCTCACTGCCCCCCGGTCCAAAGGGCCATCTGAAACAAGTGTAAAATCCAGAAAGACAGGACAGGTCATGGAGAACAGGGAGCCTTGTTATGCTGATGGGCGGGATGTAAATTGCCAACAGCCACTCTGGAGAAGTGTATGGTGTTTCCTGAAACACGTAGGAAACCAAGCAACACAGCCTATGGCACTTCCACTTATGGTCCTATAGCTTAGGGAAATTAAAATCAATAACACACAGCCCCCCCAAAGTTTGTGACGGCTCTGTTTACAAGAACCTCGTCTACGGTGCAAGTTAATATCCGAGAAAGCAAAAAATGGATAAAGAAGTTGTGGTACGTACGTACAATGGAATATCACTCAGCAATGAGATCTACGTCATCAGGCCCGTAGCGGCATAATGAGTGGATTCAGGTACGACAATTCTATGAGAAATAATTCACAGAGAAAAAGAAACATCATAAGATATCACTAATACACGTAACGTAAACTTGGCTACACATGTACTGAATTACAAAACAGAACAGGGTCTCAAATTTAGAAAACCAACTTATGCTTGCTTATGGGGAAAGGTGAGTTGGGGTGCTGCATAAAACCAGAGATTGAAATTAGCACAGATACCGTTCCATAAGCCAAATATATAATAGACAAGACCTACTCCTTGCTCAACGAAATGGACTCAACACCCCATATTCAACGCCTGGGAATATACCTGACAAGTAAGAATCTTAAGACCCATGGATTTATAAGTCTCCATAAGGAAATCAAGCATGTGTACAGTGGCCTAAACGCAGCAGTGAAAATCCGATAAATCCAATTATCAAAATAAATTTCAAAAACAAAACACAATGACAGTGAAATAGAGTGCAATTCTTAAATAATTCATTCAGGGCTTGTGATGCAACCTGGATTTACCACATCTACAACCAAAGCTGGTTGAGACATAAGGCTGGACACTTCGGCTAATAGCACTGGTGAGGTTCGTTGAGCAAAGGCAGACCCTTTGAAGCCATACTGCATGGCAGCCATTCCTTGGGTCCCAACTCTCCAGGTTTAAGGGATTCTTCCTTCAGCTAAAACATGCATGGGAAACCCAGAGTATGGTCCACCGTGTGATTGGGAAACGTTTTCAAATGCATCTCAGGTTTCGTCCCCTGGTACTCGGGTTCACCGTTCCAGACGCTTTACTAACACTCTCCCCCCTTGGAGAGTCAGTGCCTTTAACCTCGTGTTTGGCACAGTTTGCAATTTCTGCGCAAGATGAACAGGAATAGGGAGAACCAATGTGAGACTAGCTGTAGGTGTGTGCACGGGCAAATGGAACCCTCATTTCCCACCAGGAAGAGGAATTAACCAAAGGCTCAGCGTGCCCTGCCGGAACCAGATTAGGGCCTGAAGCAATCCTGCGGTTTTGCGGCCAGCTCACAAGAAAGCGAGTTGAAGAAAGGAGCTCAGGGGTACTGTAATTCACAAACCTGCAGAGATATGAATGACAGCTATCGTCCAAAAATGTATTGATGTAAGTCTTCGAAGAGGACTTGAAAGCGGGGCAGAGTATCAGGAAAATGATTTCAGGGGGTAGACGGGAATTGCACTTAAAGCATAGGAAAAGAGGCATAATGTCCACAATGATGCACTTGGCCACAAAGGGCGTATGCGTTTTTTCCTGAATATATTCAGGAAAAAACGCATACGCCTTTTTTGGCCAACCAAGCAAGCGTGTAAAGGAAATCTGCACTACAATGAAGTCTCATTGCCCCCCGGTCCAAAGGGCCATCTGAAACAAGTGTAAAATCCAGAAAGACAGGACAGGTCATGGAGAACAGGGAGCCTTGTTATGCTGATGGGCGGGATTTAAATTGCCAACAGCCAGTCTGGAGAAGTGTATGGTGTTTCCTGAAACACGTAGGAAACAAAGCAACACAGCCTATGGCACTTCCACTTAGGGTCCTATAGCTTAGGAAAATTAAAATCAAAAACACACAGCCACCCCAAAGTTTGGGACGGCTCTGTTTACCAGAAACTCGTCTACGGTACAAGTTAAATATCCGAGAAAGCAAAAAATAGATAAAGAAGTTGTGGTACGTACGTACAATGGAATATCACTCAGCAATGAGATCTACGTCATCAGGCCCGTAGCAGCATAATGAGTGCATTCAGGTACGACGATTCTACGAGAAATAAGTCACACAGAAAAAGAAACATCATAAGATATCACTAATACACGGAACGTAAACTTGGCTACACATGTACTGAATTACAAAACAGAACAGGGTCTCAAATTTAGAAAACCAACTTATGCTTGCTTATGGGGAAAGGTGAGTTGGGGTGCTGCATCAAACCAGAGATTGAAATTAGCACAGATATCGTTCCATAAGCCAAATATATAATAGACAAGACCTACTCCTTGCTCAACGAAATGGACTCAACACCCCATATTCCACGCCTGGGAATATACCTGACAAGTAAGAATCTTAAGTCCCATGATTTATATGTCTCCATAAGGAAATCAAGCGTGTGTACAGCGGCCTAAACGCAGCAGTGAAAATCCGATAAATCCCATTATCAAAATAAATTTCAAAAACAAAACACAATGACAGTGAAATAGAGAAAAATTCTTAAATAATTCATTCAGGGCTTGTGATGCAACCTGGATTTACCACATCTACACCCAAAGCTGGTTGACACATAAGGCTGGACACTTCGGGCTGATCGCATTGGTGAGGTTCAGTGAGCAAATGCAGAACTTTGAAGTCATACCGCATGGTAGCCATTCGATGGGTCACAACTCTCCAGGTTTAAGGGATTCTTCCTTCAGCTAAAACATGCATGGGAAACCCAGAGTATGGTCCATCGTGTGATTGGGAAACGTTTTCAAATGCATCTCAGGTTTCGTCCCCTGGTACTCAGGTTCACCATTCCAGACGCTTTACTAACGCTCTCCCCCCTTGGAGAGTCAGTGCCTTTAACCTCCTGTTTGGCACAGTTTGCAATTTCTGCGCAAGATGAACAGGAATAGGGAGAACCAATGAGAGACTAGCTGTAGGTGTCTGCAGGGCAAATGGAATGCTCATTTCCCACCAGGAAGAGGAATTAACCAAAGGCTCAGCATGCCCTGCCGGAAACAGATTAGGGCCTGATGCAATCCTGTGGTTTCGCGGCCAGCTCACAAGAAAGCGAGTTGAAGAATGGAGCTCAGGGGCACTGTAATTCACAAACCTGCAGAGTTATGAATGACAGCTATCGTCCAAAAATGTATTGAAGTAAGTCTTCGAAGAGGACTTGAAAGCGGGCAGAATTTCAGGAAAACGATTTCAGGGGGTAGACTGGAATTGCACTTAAAGCATAGGAAAAGAGGCAGAATGTCGACAATGATGCACTTGGCCAGAAAGGGCGTATGCGTTTTTTCCTGAATATATTCAGGAAAAAACGCATACGCCCTTTTGGACGAACCAAGCAAGCGTGTAATGGAAATCTGCACTACAATGAAGTCTCACTGCCCCCCGGTGAAAAGGGCCATCTGAAACAAGTGTAAAATCCAGAAAGGCAGGACAGGTCATGGAGAACAGGGAGCCTTGTTATGCTGATGGGCGGGATGTAAATTGCCAACAGCCACTCTGGAGAAGTGTATGGTGTTTCCTGAAACACGTAGGAAACAAAGCAACACAGCCTATGGCACTTCCACTTATGGTCCTATAGCTTAGGTAAATTAAAATCAAAAACACACAGCCACCCCAAAGTTTTGGACGGCTCTCTTTACAAGAACTTCGTCTACGGTACAAGTTAAATATCCGAGAAAGCAAAAAATGGATAAAGAAGTTGTGGTACGTACGTACAATGGAATATCACTCAGCAATGAGATCTATGTCATCAGGCCCGTAGTGGCATAATGAGTGGATTCAGGTACGACGATTCTACGAGAAATAAGTCACACAGAAAAAGAAACATCATAAGATATCACTAATACACGGAACGTAAACTTGTCTACACATGAACTGAATTACAAAACAGAACAGGGTCTCAAATTTAGAAAACCAACTTATGCTTGCTTATGGGGAAAGGTGAGTTGGGGTGCTGCATCAAACCAGAGATTGAAATTAGCACAGATACCGTTCCATAAGCCAAATATATAATAGACAAGACCTACTCCTTGCTCAACCAAACGGACTCAACACCCCATATTCAATTCCTGGGAATATACCTGACAAGTAAGAATCTTAAGACCCATGGATTTATATGTCTCCATAAGGAAGTCAAGCGTGTGTACAGTGGCCTAAACGCAGCAGTGAAAATCCGATAAATCCCATTATCAAAATAAATTTCACAAACAAAACACAATGACAGTGAAATAGAGAGCAATTCTTAAATAATTCATTCAGGGCTTGTGATGCAACCTGGATTTACCACATCTACACCCAGAGCTGGGTGAGACATAAGGCTGGACACTTCGGGCTGATAGCATTGGTGAGGTTCGGTGAGCAAACGCAGACCCTTTGAAGTCATACTGCATGGTACTCATTCCATATTTCCCAACTCTCCAGGTTTAAGGGATTCTTCCGTCAGCTATAACATGCATGGGAAACCCAGAGTATGGTCCACCGTGTGCTTGGGAAACGTTTTCAAATGCATCTCAGGTTTCGACCCCTGGTACTCGGGTTCACCGTTCCAGACGCTTTACTAACACTCTCCCTCTTGGAGAGTCAGTGCCTTTAACCTCCTGTTTGGCACAGTTTGCAATTTCTGCGCATGATGAACAGGAATAGGGAGAACCAATGAGAGACTATCTGTAGGTGTCTGCACGGGCAAATGGAACGCTCATTTCCCACCAGGAAGAGGAATTAACCAAAGGCTCAGCGTGCCCTGCTGGAACCAGATTAGGGCCTGAAGCAATCCTGCGGTTTTGCGGCCAGCTCACAAGAAAGCGAGTTGAAGAAAGGAGCTCAGGGGCACTGTAATTCACAAACCTGCAGAGTTATGAATGACAGCTATCGTCCAAAAATGTATTGAAGTAAGTCTTCGAAGAGGACTTGAAAGCGGGGCAGAATTTCAGGAAAACGATATCAGGGGGTAGACTGGAATTGCACTTAAAGCATAGGAAAAGAGGCAGAATGTCGACAATGATGCACTTGGCCAAAAAGGGCGTATGCGTTTTTTCCTGAATATATTCAGGAAAAAACGCATACGCACTTTTTGGCCAACCAAGCAAGCGTGTAAAGGAAATCTGCACTACAATGAAGTCTCAGTGCCCCCCGGTCAAAAGGGCCATCTGAAAAATGTGTAAAATCCAGAAAGGCAGGACAGGTCATGGAGAACAGGGAGCCTTGTTATGCTGATGGGCGTGATGTAAATTGCCAACAGCCACTCTGGAGAAGTGTACGGTGTTTCCTGAAACACGTAGGAAACAAAGCAACACAGCCTATGGCACTTCCACTTATGGTCCTATAGCTTAGGGAAATTAAAATCAAAAACACACAGCCACCCTAACGTTTGGGATGGCTCTGTTTACAAGAACCTCGTCTACGGTACAAGTTAAATATCCGAGAAAGCAAAAAATGGATAAAGAAGTTGTGGTACGTACGTACAATGTAATATCACTCAGCAATGAAATCTACGTCATCAGGCCCGTAGCGGCATAATGAGTGGATTCAGGTACGACGATTCTACGAGAAATAGGTCACACAGAAAAAGAAACATCATAAGATATCACTAATACACGGAACGTAAACTTGTCTACACATGAACTGAATTACAAAACAGAACAGGGTCTCAAATTAAGAAAACCAACTTAGGCTTGCTTATGGGGAAAGGTGAGTTGGGGTGCTGCATAAAACCAGAGATTGAAATTAGCACAGATACCGTTCCATAAGCCAAATATATAATAGACAAGACCTACTCCTTGCTCAACGAAATGGACTCAACACCCCATATTCAACGCCTGGGAATATACCTGACAAGTAAGAATCTTAAGACCCATGGATTTATATGTCTCCATAAGGAAATCAAGCGTGTGTACAGCGGCCTAAATGCAGCAGTGAAAATCCGATAAATCCCATTATCAAAATAAATTTCAAAAACCAAACACTATGACAGTGAAATAGAGAGCAATTCTTAAATAATTCATTCAGGGCTTGTGATGCAACCTGGATTTACCACATCTACACCCAGAGCTTGGTGAAACATAAGGCTGGACACTTCGGGCTGATAGCATTGGTGAGGTTCGGTGAGCAAACGCAGACCCGTTGAAGTCATACTGCATGGCAGCCATTCAATGGGTCCCAACACTCCAGGTTTAAGGGATTCTTCCTTCAGCTAAAACATGCATGGGAAACCCAGAGTATGGTCCACCGTGTGATTGGGAAACGTTTTCAAATGCATCTCAGGTTTCGTCCGTTGGTACTCGGGTTCACCGTTCCACACGCTTTACTAACACTCTCCCCACTTGGAGAGTCAGTGCCTTTAACCTCCTGTTTGGCACAGTTTGCAATTTCTGCGCAAGATGAACAGGAATAGGGAGAACCAATGAGAGACTAGCTGTAGGTGTCTGCACGGGCAAATGGAACGCTCATTTCCCACCAGGAAGAGGAATTAACCAAAGGCTCAGCGTACCCTGCCGGAACCAGATTAGGGCCTGAAGCAATCCTGCGGTTTTGCGGCCAGTTCACAAGAAAGCGAGTTGAAGAAAGGAGCTCAGGAGCACTGTAATTCACAAACCTGCAGAGATATGAATGACAGCTATCGTCCAAAAATGTATTGAAGTAAGTCTTCGAAGAGGACTTGAAAGCGGGGCAGAATTTCAGGAAAACGATTTCAGGGGGTAGACTGGAATTGCAATTAAAGCATAGGAAATGAGGCAGAATGTCGACAATGATGCACTTGGCCAGAAAGGGCGTACGCGTTTTTTCCTGAATATATTCATGAAAAAAGGCATACGCCGTTTTTGGCCAAACAAGCAAGCGTGTAAAGGAAATCTGCACTACAATGAAGTCTCACTGCCCACTGGCACAAACGGCCATCTGAAAGAAGTGTAAAATCCAGAAAGGCAGGACAGGTCATGGAGAACAGGGAGCCTTGTTATGCTGATGGGCGGGATGTAAATTGCCAACAGCCACTCTGGAGAAGTGTATGGTGTTTCCTGAATCATGTAGGAAACAAAGCAACACAGCCTATGGCACTTCCACTTATGGTCCTATAGCTTAGGGAAATTAAAATCAAAAACACACAGCCACCCCAAAGTTTGGGACGGCTCTGTTTACAAGAACCTCGTCTACGGTGCAAGTTAAATATCAGAGAAAGCAAAAAATGGATAAAGAAATTGTGGTACGTACGTACAATGGAATATCACTCAGCAATGAGATCTACGTCATCAGGACCGTAGCGGCATAATGAGTGGATTCAGGTACGACGATTCTACGAGAAATAAGTCACTCAGAAAAAGAAACATCATAAAATATCACTAATACACGGAACGTAAACTTGGCTACACATGAACTGAATTACAAAACAGAACAGGGTCTCAAATTTAGAAAACCAACTTATGCTTGCTTATGGGGAAAGGTGAATTGGTTTGCTGCATCAAACCAGAGATTGAAATTAGCACAGATACCGTTCCATAAGCCAAATATATAATAGACAAGACCTACTCCTTGCTCAACGAAATGGACTCAACACCCCATATTCAACTCCTGGGAATATACCTGACAAGTAAGACTCTTAAGACCCATCGATTTATATGTCTCCATAAGGAAATCAAGCGTGTGTACAGCGGCCGAAACGCAGCAGTGAAAATCCGATAAATCCCATTATCAAAATAAATTTCACAAACAAAACACAATGACAGTGAAATAGAGAGCAATTCTTAAATAATTCATTCAGGGCTTGTGATGCAACCTGGATTTACCACATCTACACCCAGAGCTGGGTGAGACATAAGGCTGGACACTTCGGGCTGATAGCATTGGTGAGGTTCGGTGAGAAAACGCAGACCCTTTGAAGTCATACTGCATGGCAGCCATTCCATGGGTCCCAACTCTCCAGGTTTAAGGGATTCTTCCTTCAGCTAAAACATGCATGGGAAACCCAGAGTATGGTCCACCGTGTGATTGGGAAACGTTTTCAAATGCATCTCAGGTTTCGTCCCCTGGTACTCGGGTTCTCCGTTCCCGGCACTTTACTAACACTCTGCCCACTTGGAGAGTCAGTGCCTTTAACCTCCTGTTTGGCACAGTTCGCAATTTCTGCACAAGATGTACAGGAATAGGGAGACCAATGAGAGGCTAGCTGTAGGTGTCTGCACGGGCAAATGGAACGCACATATCCCACCAGCAAGAGGGATTAACCAAAGGTTCAGCGTGCCCTGCCGGAACCAGATTAGGGCCTGAAGCAATCCTGCGGTTTCGCGGCCAGCTCACAAGAAAGCGAGTTGAAGAAAGGAGCTCAGGGGCACTGTAATTCACAAACCTGCAGAGTTATGAATGACAGCTATCGTCCAAAAATGTATTGAAGTAAGTCTTCGAAGAGGACTTGAAAGCGGGGCAGAATTTCAGGAAAACGATTTCAGGGGGTAGACTGGAATTGCACTTAAAGCATAGGAAAAGAGGCAGAATGTCGACAATGATGCACTTGGCCAAAAAGGGCGTATGCGTTTTTTCCTGAATATATTCAGGAAAAAACGCATACGCCCTTTTTGGCCAACCAAGCAAGCGTGTAAAGGAAATATGCACTACAGTGAAGTCTCACTGCCCCCCGGTCCAAACGGACATCTGAAACAAGTGTAAAATCCAGAAAGGCAGGACAGGTCATGGAGAACAGGGAGCTTTTTTATGCTGATGGGCGGGATGTAAATTGCCAACAGCCACTCTGGAGAAGTGTATGGTGTTTCCTGAAACACGTAGGAAACAAAGCAACACAGCCTATGGCACTTCCACTTAGGGTCCTATAGCTTAGGTAAATTAAAATCAAAAACACACAGCCACCCCAAACTTTGGGACGGCTCTGTTTACAAGAACCTCGTATACGGTACAAGTTAAATATCCGAGAAAGCAAAAAATGGATAAAGAAGTTGTGGTACGTACGTACAATGGAATATCACTCAGCAATGAGATCTACGTCATCAGGCCCGTAGCGGCATAATGAGTGCATTCAGGTATGAAGACTCTACGAGAAATACGTCACTCAGAAAAAGAAACATCATAAGATATCACTAATACACGGAACGTATACTTGGCTACACATGAACTGAATTAGAAAACAGAACAGGGTATCAAATTTAGAAAACCAACTTATGCTTGCTTATGGGGAAAGGTGAGTTGGGGTGCTGCATCAAATCAGAGATTGAAATTAGCACAGATACCGTTCCATAAGCCAAATATATAATAGACAAGACCTACTCCTTGCTCAACGAAATGGACTCAACACCCCATATTCAATGCCTGGGAATATACCTGACAAGTAAGAATCTTAAGACCCATGGATTTATATGTCTCCATAAGGAAATCAAGCGTGTGTACAGCGGCCGAAACGCAGCAGTGAAAATCCGATAAATCCCATTATCAAAATAAATTTCACAAACAAAACACAATGACAGTGAAATAGAGAGCAATTCTTAAATAATTCATTCAGGTCTTGTGATGCAACCTGGATTTACCACATCTACACCCAGAGCTGGGTGAGACATAAGGCTGGACACTTCGGGCTGATAGCATTTGTGGTTCGGTGAGCAAACGCAGACCCTTTGAAGTCATACCGCATGGTAGCCATTCCATGGGTCCCAACTCTCCAGGTTTAAGGGATTCTTCCTTCAGCTAAAACATGCATGGGAAACCCAGAGTATGGTCCACCGTGTGATTGGGAAACGTTTTCAAATGCATCTCAGGTTTCGTCCCCTGGTACTCGGGTTCACCGTTCCAGACGCTTTACTAACACTCTCCCCCCTTGGAGAGTCAGTGCCTTTAACCTCCTGTTTGGCACAGTTTGCAATTTCTGCGCAAGATGAACAGGAATAGGGAGAACCAATGAGAGACTAGCTGTACGTGTCTGCAGGGCAAACGGAACGCTCATTTCCCACCAGGAAGAGCAATTAACCAAAGGCTCAGCGTGCCCTGCCGGAATCAGATTAGGGCCTGAAGCAATCTTGTGGTTTTGCGGCAGGCTCACAAGAAAGCGAGTTGAAGAAAGGAGCTCAGGGGCACTGTAATTCACAAACCTGCAGAGTTATGAATGACAGCTATCGTCCAAAAATGTATTGAAGTAAGTCTTCGAAGAGGACTTGAAAGCGAGGCAGAATTTCAGGAAGTCGATTTCAGGGGGTAGACTGGAATTGCACTTAAAGCATAGGAAAAGAGGCAGAATGTCGACAATGATGCACTTGGCCAGAAACGGCGTATGCGTTTTTTCCTGAATATATTCAGGATAAAACGCATACGCCCTTTTTGACCAACCAAGCAAGCGTGTAAAGGAAATCTGCACTACAATGAAGTCTCACTGCCCCCCGGTGAAAAGGGCCATCTGAAACAAGTGTAAAATCCACAAAGGCAGGACAGGTTATGGAGAACAGGGAGCCTTGTTATGCTGCTGGGCGGGATGTAAATTGCCAACAGCCACTCTGGAGAAGTGTATGGTGTTTCCTGAAACACGTAGGAAACAAAGCAACACAGCCTATTGCACTTCCACTTAGGGTCCTATAGTTTAGGGAAATTAAAATCAAAAACACACAGCCACCCCAAAGTTTGGGACGGCTCTCTTTACTAGAACCTCGTCTACGGTACAAGTTAAATATCCGAGAAAGCAAAAAATGGATAAAGTAGTTGTGGTACGTACGTACAATGGACTATCACTCAGCAATGAGATCTACGTCATCAGGCCCGTAGCGGCATAATGAGTGCATTCAGGTATGACGATTCTACGAGAAATACGTCACTCAGAAAAAGAAACATCATAAGATATCACTAATACACGGAACGTAAACTTGGCTACACATGAACTGAATTACAAAACAGAACAGGGTCTCAAATTTAGAAAACCAACTTATGCTTGCTTATGGGGAAAGGTGAGTTGGGGTGCTGCATCAAACCAGAGATTGAAATTAGCACAGATACCGTTCCATAAGCCAAATATATAATAGAAAAGACCTACTCCTTGCTCAACGAAATGGACTCAGCACCCCATATTCAACGCCTGGAAATATACCTGACAAGTAAGAATCGTAAGACCCATGGATTTATATGTCTCCATAAGGAAATCAAGTGTGTGTACAGCGGCCTAAACGCAGCAGTGAAAATCCGATAAATCCCATTATCAAAATAAATTTCAAAAACAAAACACAATGACAGTGAAATAGAGAGCAATTCTTAAATAATTCATTCAGGGCTTGTGATGCAACCTGGATTTACCACATCTACACCCAGAGCTGGCTGAGACATAAGGCTGGACACTTCGGGCTGATAGCATTGGTGAGGTTCGGTGAGCAAACGCAGACCCTTTGAAGTCATACTGCATGGTAGCCATTCCATGGGTCCCAACTCTCCAGGTTTAAGGGATTCTTCCTTCAGCTAAAACATGCATGGGAAACCCAGAGTATGATCCACCGTGTGATTGGTAAACGTTTTCAAATGCATCTCAGGTTTCGTCCCCTGGTACTCGGGTTCACCATTCCAGACGCTTTACTAACACTCTCCCCACTTGGAGAGTCAGTGCCTTTAACCTCCTGTTTGGCACAGTTTGCAATTTCTGAGCAAGATGAACAGGAATAGGGAGAACCAATGAGAGACTAGCTGTAGATGTCTGCACGGGCAAATGGAACGCTCATTTCCCACCAGGAAGAGGAATTAACCAAAGGCTCAGCGTGCCCTGCCGGAACCAGATTATGGCCTGAAGCAATCCTGCGGTTTTGAAGCCAGCTCATAAGAAAGCGAGCTGAAGAAAGGAGCTCAGGGGCACTGTAATTCACAAACCTGCAGAGTTATGAATGACAGCTATCGTCCAAAAATGTATTGAAGTAAGTTTTGGAAGAGGACTTGAAAGCGGGGCAGAATTTCAGGAAAACGATTTCAGGGGGTAGACTGGAATTGCACTTAAAGCATAGGAAAAGAGGCAGAATGTCGACAATGATGCACTTGGCCAAAAAGGGCGTATGCGTTTTTTTCTGAATATATTCAGGAAAAAACGCATACGCCCTTTTTGGTCAACCAAGCAAGCTTGTAAAGGAAATCTGCACTACAATGGAGTCTCAATGCCCCCGGTCCAAAGGGCTATCTGAAACAAGTGTAAAATCCAGAAAGACAGGACAGGTCATGGAGAACAGGGAGCCTTGTTATGCTGATGGGCGGGATGTAAATTGCCAACAGCCACTCTGGAGAAGTGTATGGTGTTTCCTGAAACACGTAGGAAACAAAGCAACACAGCCTATGGCACTTCCACTTAGGGTCCTATAGCTTAGGGAAATTAAAATCAATAACACACAGCCACCCCAAAGTTGGGGACGGCTCTGTTTACAAGAAACTTGTCTACGGTACAAGTTAAATATCCGAGAAAGCAAAAAATGGATAAAGAAGTTGTGGTACGTACGTACAATGGAATATCTCTCAGCAATGAGATCTACGTCATCAGGCCCGTAGCGGCATAAGGAGTGCATTCAGGTACGACGATTCTACGAGAAATAAGTCACACAGAAAAAGAAACATCTTAAGATATCACTCATACACGGAACGTAAACTTGGCTTCACATGTACTGAATTACAAAACAGAACAGGGTCTCAAATTTAGAAAACCAACTTATGCTTGCTTATGGGGAAAGGTGAGTTGACGTGCTGCATCAAACCAGAGATTGAAATTAGCACAGATATCGTTCCATAAGCCAAATATATAATAGACAAGACCTACCCCTTGCTCAACGAAATGGACTCAACACCCCATATTCAACTCCTGGGAATATACCTGACAAGTAAGAATCTTAAGACCCATGGATTTATATGTCTCCATAAGGAAATAAAGCGTGTGTACAGCGGCCTAAACGCAGCAGTGTAAATCCGATAAATCCCATTATCAAAATAAATTTCAAAAACAAAACACAATGACAGTGAAATAGAGAGCAATTCTTAAATAATTCATTCAGGGCTTGTGATGCAACCTGGATTTACCACATCTACACCCAGAGCTGGGTGAGACATAAGGCTGGACACTTCGGGCTGATAGCATTGGTGTGGTTCGGTGAGCAAACGCAGACCCTTTGAAGTCAAACCGCATGGTACCCATTCCATGGGTCCCAACTCTCCAGGTTTAAGGGATTCTTCCTTCAGCTAAAACATGCATGGGAAACCCAGAGTATGGTCAATCGTGTGATTGGGAAACGTTTTCAAATGCATCTCAGGTTTCATACCCTGGTACCCGGGTTCACCGTTCCAGACGCTTTTCTAACACTCTCCCCCTTTGGAGAGTCAGTGCCTTTAACCTCCTGTTTGGCACAGTTTGCAATTTCTGCGCAAGATGAACAGGAATAGGGAGAACTCATGAGAGACTAGCTGTAGGTGTCTGCAGGGCAAACGGAATGCTCATTTCCCACCAGGAAGAGGAATTAACCAAAGGCTCAGCGTGCCCTTCCGGAACCAGATTAGGGCCTGAAGCAATCTTGTGGTTATGTGGCCAGACACAAGAAAGCGAGTTGAAGAAAGGAGCTAAGGGGCACTGTAATTCACAAACCTGCAGAGTTATGAATGACAGCTATCGTCCAAAAATGTATTGAAGTAAGTCTTCGAAGAGGACTTGAAAGCGGGGCAGAATTTCAGGAAAACGATTTCAGGGGGTAGACTGGAATTGCACTTAAAGCATAGGAAAAGAGGCAGAATGTCAACAATGATGCCCTTTGCCAAAAAGGGCGTATGCGTTTTATCCTGAATATATTCAGGAAAAAACGCATACACCCTTTTTGGCCAACCAAGCAAGCGTGTAAAGGAAATCTGCACTACAATGAAGTCTCACAGCCCCCCGGTCAAAAGGGCCATCTGAAACAAGTGTAAAATCCAGAAAGACAGGACAGGTCATGGAGAACAGGGAGCCTTGTTATGCTGATGGGCGGGATGTAAATTGCCAACAGCCACTCTGGAGAAGTGTATGGTGTTTCCTGAAACACGTAGGAAACAAAGCAACACAGCCTATGGCACTTTCACTTATGGTCCTATAGCTTAGGGAAATTAAAATCAAAAACACACAGCCACCCCAACGTTTGGGACGGCTCTGTTTACAAGAACCTCGTCTACGGTACAAGTTAAATATCCGAGAAAGCAACAAATGGATAAAGAAATTGTGGTACGTACGTACAATGGAATATCACTCAGCAATGAGATCTACGTCATCAGGCCGGTAGCGGCATAATGAGTGGATTCAGGTATGATGATTCTACAAGAAATAAGTCCCACAGAAAAAGAAACATCATAAGATATCACTAATACTCGGAACGTAAACTTGTCTACACATGAACTGAATTACAAAACAGAACAGGGTCTCAAATTTAGAAAACCAACTTATGCTTGCTTATGGGGAAAGGTGAGTTGGGGTGCTGCATAAAACCAGAGATTGAAATTAGCACAGATACCGTTCCTTAAGCCAAATATATAATAGACAAGACCTACTCCTTGCTCAACGAAATGAACTCAACACCCCATATTCAACGCCTGGGAATATACCTGACACGTAAGAATCTTAAGTCCCATGGATTTATATGTCTCCATAAGGAAAACAAGCGTGTGTACAGCGGCCTAAACACAGCAGTGAAAATCCAATAAATCCGATTATCAAAATAAATTTCAATAACACAACACAATGACAGTGAAATAGAGAGCAATTCTTAAATAATTCATTCAGGGCTTGTGATGCAACCTGGATTTACCACATCTACACCCAGAGCTGGGTGAGACATAAGGCTGGACACTTCGGGCTGATAGCATTGGTGAGGTTTGGTGAGCAAACGCAGACCCTTTGAAGTCATACTGCATGGTAGCCATTCCATGGGTCCCAAGTCTCCAGGTTTAAGGGATTCTTCCATCAGCTAAAACATGCATGGGAAACCCAGAGTATGGTCCACCGTGTGATTGGGAAACGTTTTCAAATACATCTCAGGTTTCGTCCCCTGGTCCTCGGGTTCACCATTCCAGACGCTTTACTAACACTCTCCCCACTTGGAGAGTCAGTGCCTTTAACCTCCTGTTTGGCACAGTTTGCAATTTCTGCGCAAGATGAACAGGAATAGAGAGAATCAATAAGAGACTAGCTGTACGTGTCTGCACGGGCAAATGGAACGCTCATTTCCCACCAGGAAGAGGAATTAACCAAAGGCTCAGCGTGCCCTGCCGGAACCAGTTTAGGGCCTGAAGGAATCCAGCGCTTGTGCGGCCAGCTCACAAGAAAGCGAGTTGAAGAAAGGAGCTCAGGCGCACTGTAATTCACAAACATGCAGAGTTATGAATGACAGCTATCGTCCAAAAATGTATTGAAGTAAGTCTTCGAAGAGGACATGAAAGCGGGGCAGAATTTCAGGAAAACGATTTCAGGGTGTAGACTGGAATTGCACTTAAAGCATAGGAAAAGAGGCAGAATGTCGAACATGATGCACTTCGTCAAAGAGGGCGTATGCGTTTTTTCCTGAATATATTCAGCAAAAAACCCATACGCCCTTTTTGGCCAACCAAGCCAGCGTGTAAAGGAAATCTGCACTACAATGAAGTCTCACTGCCCCCCGGTCAAAAGGGCCATCTGAAAAAAGTATAAAATCCAGAAAGGCAGGACTGGTCATGGAGAACAGGGAGCCTTGTTATGCTGATGGGCGGGATGTAAATTGCCAACAGCCACTCTGGAGAAGTGTATGGTGTTTCCTGAAACACGTAGGAAACAAAGCAACACAGCCTATGGCACTTCCACTTAGGGTGCTATAGCTTAGGGAAATTAAAATCAAAAACACACAGCCACCCCAAAGTTTGGGACAGCACTGTTTACAAGAACCTCGTCTACGGTACAAGTTAAATATCCGAGAAAGCAAAAAATGGATAAAGAAGTTGTGGTATGTACGTACAATGGAATATCACTCAGCAATGAGATCTACGTCATCAGGCCCGTAGCGGCATAGTGAGTGGATTCAGGTACGACGATTCTACGAGAAATAAGTCACACAGAAACAGAAACATCATAAGATATCACTAATACACGGAACGTAAACTTGGCTACACATGAACTGAATTACAAAACAGAACAGGGTCTCAAATTTAGAAAACCAACTTATGCTTGCTTATGGGGAAAGGTGAGTTGGGGTGCTGCATCAAACCAGAGATTGAAATTAGCACAGATACCGTTCCGTAAGCCAAATATATAATAGACAAGACCTTCTCCTTGCTCTACGAAATGGACTCAACACCCCATATTCAACGCCTGGGAATATACCTGACAAATAAGAATCTTAACACCCTTGGATTTATATGTCTCCATAAGGCAATCAAGCGTGTGTACAGCGGCCTAAACCCAGCAGTGAAAATCCAATAAATCCCATAATCAAAATGAATTTCACAAACAAAACACAATGACAGTGAAATAGAGAGCAATTCTTAAATAATTCATTCAGGGCTTGTGATGCAACCTGGATTTACCACATCTACACCCAGAGCTGGGTGAGACATAAGGCTGGACACTTCGGGCTGATAGCATTGGTGAGGTTTGGTGAGCAAACGCAGACCCTTTGAAGTCATACTGCATGGTAGCCATTCCATGGGTCCCAACTCTCCAGGTTTAAGGGATTCTTCCTTCAGCTAAAACATGCATGGGAAACCCAGAGTATGGTCCACCGTGTGATTGGGAAACGTTTTCAAATACATCTCAGGTTTCGTCCCCTGGTACTCGGGTTCACCATTCCAGACGCTTTACTAACACTCTCCCCACTTGGAGAGTCAGTGCCTTTAACCTCCTGTTTGGCACAGTTTGCAATTTCTGCGCAAGATGAACAGGAATAGAGAGAATCAATAAGAGACTAGCTGTAGGTGTCTGCACGGGCAAATGGAACGCTCATTTCCCACCAGGAAGAGGAATTAACCAAAGGCTAAGCGTGCCCTGCCGGAACCAGATTAGGGCCTGAAGGAATCCAGCGCTTGTGCGGCCAGCTCACAAGAAAGCGAGTTGAAGAAAGGAGCTCAGGCGCACTGTAATTCACAAACATGCAGAGTTATGAATGAGAGCTATCGTCCAAAAATGTATTGAAGTAAGTCTTCGAAGAGGACTTGAAAGCGGGGCAGAATTTCAGGAAAACGATTTCAGGGTGTAGACTGGAATTGCACTTAAAGCATAGGAAAAGAGGCAGAATGTCGAACATGATGCACTTCGTCAAAGAGGGCGTATGCGTTTTTTCCTGAATATATTCAGCAAAAAACCCATACGCCCTTTTTGGCCAACCAAGCAAGCGTGTAAACGAAATCTGCACTACAATGAAGTCTCACTGCCCCCCGGTCAAAAGGGCCATCTGAAAAAAGTATAAAATCCAGAAAGGCAGGACAGGTCATGGAGAACAGGGAGCCTTGTTATGCTACTGGGCGGGATGTAAATTGCCAACAGCCACTCTGGAGAAGTGTATGGTGTTTCCTGAAACACGTAGGAAACAAAGCAACACAGCCTATGGCACTTCCACTTAGGGTGCTATAGCTTAGGGAAATTAAAATCAAAAACACACAGCCACCCCAATGTTTGGGACAGCACTGTTTACAAGAACCTCGTCTACGGTACAAGTTAAATATCCGAGAAAGCAAAAAATGGATAAAGAAGTTGTGGTATGTACGTACAATGGAATATCACTCAGCAATGAGATCTACGTCATCAGGCCCGTAGCGTCATAGTGAGTGGATTCAGGTACGACGATTCTACGAGAAATAAGTCACACAGAAATAGAAACATCATAAGATATCACTAATACACGGAACGTAAACTTGGCTACACATGAACTGAATTACAAAACAGAACAGGGTCTCAAATTTAGAAAACCAACTTATGCTTGCTTATGGGGAAAGGTGAGTTGGGGTGCTGCATCAAACCAGAGATTGAAATTAGCACAGATACCGTTCCATAAGCCAAATATATAATAGACAAGACCTACTCCTTGCTCTACGAAATGGACTCAACACCCCATATTCAACGCCTGGGAATATACCTGACAAATAAGAATCTTAACACCCTTGGATTTATATGTCTCCGTAAGGAAATCAAGCGTGTGTACAGCGGCCTAAACACAGCAGTGAAAATCCAATAAATCCCATAATCAAAATAAATTTCACAAACAAAACACAATGACAGTGAAATAGAGAGCAATTCTTAAATAATTCATTCAGGGCTTGTGATGCAACCTGGATTTACCACATCTACACCCAGAGCTGGGTGAGACATAAGGCTGGACACTTCGGACTGATAGCATTTTTGAGGTACGGTGAGCAAAGGCAGACCCTTTGAAGTCATACTGCATGGTACCCATTCCATGGGTCCCAACTCTCCAGGTTTAAGGGATTCTTCCTTCAGCTAAAACATGCATGGGAAACCCAGAGTATGGTCCACCGTGTGATTGGGAAACCTTTTCAAATGCATCTCAGGTTTCGACCCCTGGTACTCGGGTGCACCGTTCCAGATGCTTTACTAACACTCTCCCCACTTGGAGAGTCAGTGCCTTTAACCTCCTGTTTGGCACAGTTTGCAATTTCTGCACAACATGAACAGGAATAGGGAGAACCAATGAGAGACTAGCTGTAGGTGTCTGCACGGGCAAATGGAACGCTCATTTCCCACCAGGAAGAGGAATTAACCAAAGGCTCAGCATGCCCTGCCGGAACCAGATTAGGTCCTGAAGCAATCCTGCGGATTTGCGGCCAGCTCACAAGATAGCGAGTTGAAGAATGGAGCCCAGGGGCACTGTAATTCACAGACCTGCAGAGTTATGAATGACAGCTATCGTCCAAAGATTTATTGAAGTAAGTCTTCGAAAAGTACTTGAAAGTGGGGCAGAATTTCAGGAAAACGATTTCATCTGGTAGACTGTAATTGCACTTAAAGCATAGGAAAAGAGGCATAATGTCCACAATGATGCACTTGGCCAAAAACGGCGTATGCGTTTTTTCCTGAATATATTCAGGAAAAAATGCATATGCCCTTTTTGGCCAACCAAGCAAGCGTGTAAATGAAATCTGCACTACAATGAAGTCTCACTGCCCCCGGTCAAAAGGGCCATCTGAAACAAGTGTAAAATCCAGAAAGGCAGGACAGGTCATGGGGAACACGGAGCCTTGTTATGCTGATGGGCGGGATGTAAATTGCCAACAGCCACTCTGGAGAAGTGTATGGTGTTTCCTGAAACACATAGGAAAAAAGCAACACAGCCTATGGCACTTCCACTTAGGGTCCTATAGCTTAGGGAAATTAAAATCAAAAACACATAGCCACCCCAAAGTTTCGGACGGCTCTGTTTAAAATAACCTCGTCTAAGGTACAAGTTAAATACCCAAGAAGGCAAAAAATGGATAAAGAAGTTGTGGTACGTACATACAATGGAATATCACTCAGCAATGAGATCTACATCATCAGGCCCGTAGCGGCATAATTAGTGGATTCAGGAACGACGATTCTACGAGAAATAAGTCACACAGAAAAAGAAACATCATAAGATATCACTAATACACGGAACGTAAACTTCGCTACACATGAACTGAATTACAAAACAGAACAGGGTCTCAAATTTAGAAAACCAACTTATGCTTGCTTATGGGGAAAGGTGAGTTGGGGTGCTGCATAAAACCAGAGATTGAAATTAGCACAGATACCGTTCCATAAGCCAAATATATAATAGACAAGACCTACTCCTTGCTCAACGAAATGGACTCAACACCCCATATTCAACTCCTGGGAATATACCTGACAAATAAGAATCTTAAGACCCATGGATTTATATGTCTCCATAAGGAAATCAAGCGTGTGTACAGCGGCCTAAACGCAGCGGTGAAAATCCGATAAATCACATTATCAAAATAAATTTCAAAAACAAAAAACACAATGACAGTGAAATAGAGAGCAATTCTTAAATAATTCATTCAGGGCTTGTGATGCAACCTGGATTTACCAGATCTACACCCAGAGCTGGTTGAGACATAAGGCTGGACACTTCGGGCTGATAGCATTGGTGAGGTTCGGTGAGCAAACGCAGACCCTTTGAAGTCATACTGCATGGTAGCCATTCCATGGGTCCCAACTCTCCAGGTTTAAGGGATTCTTCCTTCAGCTAAAACATGCATGGGAAACCCAGAGTATGGTCAACCGTGTGATTGGGAAACGTTTTCAAATGCATCTCAGTTCTCGACCCCTGGTACTCGGATGCACCGTTCCAGACGCTTTACTAACACTCTCCCCACTTGGAGAGTCAGTGCCTTTAACCTCCTGTTTGGCACAGTTTGCAATTTCTGCACAAGATGAACAGGAATAGGGAGAACCAATGAGAGACTAGCTGTAGGTGTCTGCACGGGCAAATGGAACGCTCATTTCCCACCAGGAAGAGGAATTAACCAAAAGCTCAGCTTGCCCTGCCGGAACCAGATTAGGGCCTGAAGCAATCCTGCGGCTTTGTGGACAGATCACAAGATAGCGAGTTGAAGAAAGGAGCCCAGGGGCACTGTAATTCACAAACCTGCAGAGTTATGAATGACAGCTATCGTCCAAAAATGTATTGAAGTAAGTCTTCAAAGAGGACTTGAAATCGGGGCAGAATTTCAGGAAAACGATTTCAGGGGGTAAATTGGAATTGCACTTAAAGCATAGGAAAGAGGCAGAATGTCGACAATGATGCACTTGGCCAAAAAGGGCGTATGCGTTTTTTCCTGAATATATTCAGGAAAAAACGCATACGCACTTTTTGGCCTACCAAGCAAGCGTGTAAAGGAAATCTGCACTACAATGAAGACTCACTGCCCCTCGGTCAAAAGGGCCATCTGAAAAAAGTGTAAAATCCAGAAAGGCAGGACAGGTCATGGAGAACAGGGAACCTTGTTATGCTGATGGGCGGGATGTAAATTGCCAACAGCCACTCTGGAGAAGTGTATGGTGTTTCCTGAAACACGTTGGAAACAAAGCAACACAGCCTATGGCACTTCCACTTAGGGTCCTATAGCTTAGGGAAATTAAAATCAAAAACACACAGCCACCCCAAAGTTTGGGACGGCTCTGTTTACAAGAACCTCGACTACGGTACAAGTTAGGTATCCGAGAAAGCAAAAAATGGATAAAGAAGTTGTGGTACGTATGTACAATGGAATATCACTCAGCAATGAGATCTACGTCATCAGGCCCGTAGCGGCATAATGAGTGCATTCAGGTACAACGATTCTACGAGAAATAAGTCACAAAGAAAAAGAAACATCATAAGATATCACTAATACACGAAACGTAAACTTGGCTACACATGAACTGAATTACAAAACAGAACAGGGTCTCAAATTTAGAAAACCAACTTATGCTTGCTTATGGGGAAAGGTGAGTTGGGGTGCTGCATGAAACCAGAGATTGAAATTAGCACAGATACCGTTCCATAAGCCAAATATATAATAGACAAGACCTACTCCTTGCTCAACGAAATGGACTCAACACCCCATATTCAACGCCTGGGAATATACCTGACAAGTAAGAATCTTAAGACCCATGGATTTATATGTCTCCATAAAGAAATCAAGCGTGTGTACTGCGGCCTAAACGCAGCAGTGAAAATCCGATAAATCCCATTATCAAAATAAACTTCACAAACCAAACACAATAACAGTGAAATAGAGAAAAATTCTTAAATAATTCATTCAGGGCTTGTGATGCAACCTGGATTTACCACATCTACACCCAGAGCTGGGTGAGACATAAGGCTGGACACTTTGGGCTGATAGCATTGGTGAGGTTCGTTGAGCAAATGCAGACCCTTTGAAGCCATACTGCATGGTAGCCATTCCATGGTTCCCAACTCTCCAGGTTTAAGGGATTCTTCCTTCAGCTACAACATGCATGGGAAACCCAGAGTATGGTCCACCGTGTGATTGGGAAACGTTTTCAAATGCATCTCAGGTTTCATTCCCTGGTACTCGGGTTCATCGTTCCAGACGCTTTACTAACACTCTCCCCACTTGGAGAGTCAGTGCCTTTAACCTCCTGTTTGGCACAGTTTGCAATTTCTGCGCAAGATGAACAGGAATAGGGAGAAGAAATGAGAGACTAGCTGTAGGTGTCTGCACGGGCAAATGGAACGCTCATTTCCCACCAGGAAGAAGAATTAACCAAAGGCTCAGCATGACCTGCCTGAACCAGATTAGGGCCTGAAGCAATCCTGCGGTTTTGCGGCCAGCTCACAAGAAAGCAAGTTGAAGAAAGGAGCTCAGGGGCACTGTAATTCACAAACCTGCAGAGTTATGAATGACAGCTATCGTTCAAAAATGTATTGAAGTAAGTCTTCGAAGAGGATTTGAAAGCGGGGCAGAATTTCAGGAAAACGATTTCAGGGGGTAGACGGGAATTGCACTTAAAGCATAGGAAAAGAGGCAGAATGTCGACAATGATGCACTTGGCCAAAAAGGGCGTATGCGTTTTTTCCTGAATATATTCAGGAAAAAACGCATACGCCGTTTTTGGCAAACCAAGCAAGCGTGTAAAGGAAATCTGCACTACAATGAAGTCTCACTGCCCCCCGGTCCAAACGGCCATCTGAAAGAAGTGTAAAATCCAGAAAGGCAGGACAGGTCATGGAGAACAGGGAGCCTTGTTATGCTGTTGGGCGGGATGTAAATGGCCAACAGCCACTCTGTAGAAGTGTATGGTGTTTCCTGAAACACGTAGGAAACAAAGCAACACAGCCTATTGCACTTCCACTTAGGGTCCTGTAGCTTATTGTAATTAAAATCAAAAACACACAGCCACCCCAATGTTCTGGACGGCTCTGTTTACAAGAACCTCGTCTACGGTACAAGTTAAATATCCGAGAATGCAAAAAATGGATAAAGAAGTTGTGGTACGTATGTACAATGGAATATCACTCAGCAATGAAATCTACGTCATCAGGCCCGTAGCGGCATAATGAGTGCATTCAGTTACGACGATTCTATGAGAAATAAGTCACACAGAAAAAGAAACATCATAATATATCACTAATACACGGAACATAAACTTGGCTACACATGAACTGAATTACAAAACAGAACAGGGTCTCAAATTTAGAAAACCAACTTATGCTTGCTTGTGGGGAAAGGTGAGTTGGGGTGCTGCATAAAACCAGATATTGAAATTAGCACAGATACCGTTCCATAAGCCAAATATATAATAAACAAGACCTACTCCTTGCTCAACGAAATGGACTCAACACCCCATATTCAACGCCTGGGAATATACCTGACAAGTAAGAATCTTAAGACCCATGGATTTATATGTCTCCATAAGGAAATCAAGCGTGTGTACAGCGGCCTAAACGCAGCAGTGAAAATCCGAAAAATCCCATTATCAAAATAAATTTCAAAAACAAAACACAATGACAGTGAAATAGAGAGCAATTCTTAAATAATTCATTCAGGGCTTGTGATGCAACCTGGATTTACCACATCTACACCCAAAGCTGGTTGACACATAAGGCTGGACACTTCGGGCTGATAGCATTTGTGGTTCGGTGAGCAAACGCAGACCCTTTTAAGTCATACCGCATGGTAGCCATTCCATGGGTCCCAACTCTCCAGGTTTAAGGGATTCTTCCTTCAGCTAAAACATGCATGGGAAACCCAGAGTATGGTCCATCGTGTGATTGGGAAACGTTTTCAAATGCATCTCAGGTTTCGTCCCCTGGTACTCGGGTTCACCGTTCCAGACGCTTTACTAACACTCTCCCCCCTTGGAGAGTCAGTGCCTTTAACCTCCTGTTTGGCACAGTTTGCAATTTCTGCGCAAGATGAACAGGAATAGGGAGAACCAATGAGAGACTAGCTGTAGGTGTCTGCAGGGCAAACGGAACGCTCATTTCCCACCAGGAAGAGGAATTAACCAAAGGCTCAGCGTGCCCTGCCGGAATCAGATTAGGGCCTGAAGCAATCTTGTGGTTTTGCGGCAGGCTCACAAGAAAGCGAGTTGAAGAAAGGATCTCAGGGGCACTGTAATTCACAAACCTGCAGAGTTATGAATGACAGCTATCGTCCAAAAATGTATTGAAGTAAGTCTTCGAAGAGGACTTGAAAGCGGGGCAGAATTTAAGGAAAACGATTTCAAGGGGTAGACTGGAATTGCACTTAAAGCATAGGAAAAGAGGCAGAATGTCGACAATGGTGCACTTGGCCAGAAAGGGCGTATGCGTTTTTTCCTGAATATATTCAGGAAAAAACGCATACGCCCTTTTTGACCAACCAAGCAAGCGTGTAAAGGAAATCTGCACTACAATGAAGTCTCACTGCCCCCCGGTGAAAAGGGCCATCTGAAACAAGTGTAAAATCCACAAAGGCAGGACAGGTCATGGAGAACAGGGAGCCTTGTTATGCTGCTGGGCGGGATGTAAATTGCCAACAGCCACTCTGGAGAAGTGTATGGTGTTTCCTGAAACACGTAGGAAACAAAGCAACACAGCCTATGGCACTCCCACTTAGGGTCCTATAGCTTAGGGAAATTAAAATCAAAAACACACAGCCACCCCAAAGTTTCGGACGGCTCTCTTTACTAGAACCTCGTCTACGGTACAAGTTAAATATCCGAGAAAGCAAAAAATGGATAAAGAAGTTGTGGTACGTACGTACAATGGAATATCACTCAGCAATGAGATCTACGTCATCAGGCCCGTAGCGGCATAATGAGTGGATTCAGGTGCGACGATTCTACGAGAAATAAGTCACACCGAAAAAGGAACATCATAAGATATCACTAATACACGGAATGTAAACTTGGCTACACATGAACTGAATTACAAAACAGAACAGGGTCTCAAATTGAGAAAACCAACTTATGCTTGCTTATGGGGAAAGGTGAGTTGGGGTGCTGCATCAAACCAGAGATTGAAATTAGCACAGATACCGTTCCATAAGCCAAATATATAATAGACAAGACCTACTCCTTACTCAACCAAATGGACTCAACACCCCATATTCAACGCCTGGAAATATACCTGACAAGTAAGAATCGTAAGACCCATGGATTTATATGTCTGCATAAGGAAATCAAGCGTGTGTACAGCGGCCTAAACACAGCAGTGAAAATCCGATAAATCCCATTATCAAAATAAATTTCAAAAACAAAACACAATGATAGTGACATAGAGAGCAATTCTTAAATAATTCATTCAGGGCTTGGGATGCAACCTGGATTTACCACATCTACACCCAGAGCTGGGTGAGACATAAGGCTGGACACTTCGGGCTGAGAGCATTGGTGAGGTTCGGTGAGCAAACGCAGACCCTTTGAAGTCATACTGCATGGTAGCCATTCCATGGGTCCCAACTCTCCAGGTTTAAGGGATTCTTCCTTCAGCTAAAACATGCGTGGGAAACCCACAGTATGGTGCACCGAGGGACCGGCAAACGTTTTCAAATGCATCTCAGTTTTCGTCCCCTTTTACTCGGGTTCACCATTCCAGACCCTTTACTAACACTCTCCCCACTTGGAGAGTCAGTGCCTTTAACCTCCTGTTTGGCACAGTTTGCAATTTCTGCGCAAGATGAACAGGATTAGGGAGAACCAATGAGAGACTAGCTTTAGGTGTCTGCACGGGCAAATGGAACGCTCATTTCCCACCAGGAAGAGGAATTAACCAAAGGCTCAGCATGCCGTGCCGGAACCAGATTAGGGCCTGAAGCAATCCTGCGGGTTTGCGGCCAGCTCACAAGATAGCGAGTTGAAGAAAGGAGCTCAGGGGCACTGTAACTCACAAACCTGCAGAGTTATAAATGACAGCTATCGTCCAAAAATATATTGAAGGAAGGCTGCGAAGAGGACTTGTAAATGGGGCAGAATTGCAGGATAACGATTTCAGGAGGTAGACGGGAATTGCATTTAAAGCATAGGAAAAGAGGCAGAACGTCGACAATGATGCTCTTGGCCAAAAAGGGCGTATGCGTTTTTTCCTGAATATATTCAGGAAAAAACGCATACGCCCTTTTTGGCCAACCAAGCAAGCATGTTAAAGAAATCTGCACTACAATGAAGTCTCACTGCCCCCCGGTCAAAAGGGCCATGTGAAAAAAGTGTAAAATCCAGAAAGGCAGCACAGGCCATGGAGAACAGGGAGCCTTGTTATGCTGAAGGGCGGGATGTAAATTGCCAACAGCCACTCTGGAGAAGTGTATGGTGTTTCCTGGAACAGCTAAAAAACAAAGCAACGGAGCCTACGGCACTTCCACTTATGGTCCTATAGCTTAGGGAAATTAAAATCAAAAACACACAGCCACCCCAAAGTTTCGGACAGCTCTGTTTACAAGAACCTCGTCTACGGTACAAGTTAAATATCCCAGAACGTGAAAAATGGATAAAGAAGTTGTGGTACGTACGTACAATGGAATATCACTCAGCAATGAAATCTATGTCATCAGGCCCGTCGCGGCATAATGAGTGGATTCAGGTACGATGATTCTAAGTGAAATGAGTCACACAGAAAATGAAACATCATAAGATATCACTAATACAAGGAATGTAAACTTGGCTACACATGAACTGAATTACAAAACAGAACAGGGTCTCAAATTTAGAAAACCAACTTATGCTTGCTTAAGGGGAAGGGTGAGTTGGGGTGCTGCATAAAACCAGAGATAGAAATTAGCACAGATACCTTTCCATAAGCCAAATATGTAATTGTCAAGACCTACCCCTTGCTCAACGAAATGGACTAAACACCCCATATTCAACGACTAGGAATACACCTGACTAGTAAGAATCTTCAAACCCATGGATTTATATGTCTCCGTAAGAGAATGAAGCGTGTGTACAGAGGCATGAATGCAGCAGAGAAAATCCGATAAATCCCATTATCAAAATGAATTACAAAAACAAAACACAAGGACAGTGAAATAGAGAGCAATTCTTAAATAATTCATTTAGGGCTTGTGATGCAACCTGGATTTACCACATCTACACCCAGAGCTGAGTGAGACATAAGGTTGGGCACTTCGGGCTGATAGCATTGGTGAGGTTCGATGAGCAAATGCAGACCCTTTGAAGTCATACTGCATGGTACCCATTCCATGGGTCCCATCTCTCCAGGTTTAACGAATTCTTCCTTCAGCTAAAACATGCGTGGGAAACCCACAGTATGGTGCACCGAGGGACCGGCAAACGTTTTCAAATGCATCTCAGTTTTCGTCCCCTTTTACTCGGGTTCACCATTCCAGACCCTTTACTAACACTCTCCCCACTTGGAGAGTCAGTGCCTTTAACCTCCTGTTTGGCACAGTTTGCAATTTCTGCGCAAGATGAACAGGAATAGGGAGAACCAATGAGAGACTAGCTTTAGGTGTCTGCACGGGCAAATGGAACGCTCATTTCCCACCAGGAAGAGGAATTAACCACAGGCTCAGCATGCCGTGCCAGAACCAGATTAGGGCCTGAAGCAATCCTGCGGGTTTGCGGCCAGCTCACAAGATAGCGAGTTGAAGAAAGGAGCTCAGGGGCACTGTAACTCACAAACCTGCAGAGTTATAAATGACAGCTATCGTCCAAAAATATATTGAAGGAAGGCTGCGAAGAGGACTTGTAAGTGGGGCAGAATTGCAGGATAACGATTTCAGGAGGTAGACGGGAATTGCATTTAAAGCATAGGAAAAGAGGCAGAACGTCGACAATGATGCTCTTGGCCAAAAAGTGCGTATGCGTTTTTTCCTGAATATATTCAGGAAAAAACGCATACGCCATTTTTGGCCAACCAAGCAAGCATGTTAAAGAAATCTGCACTACAATGAAGTCTCACTGCCCCCCGGTCAAAAGGGCCATGTGAAAAAAGTGTAAAATCCAGAAAGGCAGCACAGGCCATGGAAAACAGGGAGCCTTGTTCTGCTGATGGGCGGGATGTAAATTGCCAACAGCCACTCTGGAGAAGTGTATGGTGTTTCCTGGAACAGCTAAAAAACAAAGCAACGGAGCCTACGGCACTTCCACTTATGGTCCTATAGCTTAGGGAAATTAAAATCAAAAACACACAGCCACCCCAAAGTTTCGAACGGCTCTGTTTACAAGAACCTCGTCTACGGTACAAGTTAAATATCCCAGAACGTGAAAAATGGATAAAGAAGTTGTGGTACGTACGTACAATGGAATATCACTCAGCAATGAAATCTATGTCATCAGGCCCGTCGCGGCATAATGAGTGGATTCAGGTACGATGATTCTAAGTGAAATGAGTCACACAGAAAATGAAACATCATAAGATATCACTAATACAAGGAATGTAAACTTGGCTACACATGAACTGAATTACAAAACAGAACAGGGTCTCAAATTTAGAAAACCAACTTATGCTTGCTTAAGGGGAAAGGTGAGTTGGGGTGCTGCATAAAACCAGAGATAGAAATTAGCACAGGTACCTTTCCATAAGCCAAATATGTAATTGTCAAGACCTACCCCTTGCTCAACGAAATGGACTAAACACCCCATATTCAACGACTAGGAATACACCTGACTAGTAAGAATCTTCAAACCCATGGATTTATATGTCTCCGTAAGAGAATGAAGCGTGTGTACAGAGGCATGAATGCAGCAGAGAAAATCCGATAAATCCCATTATCAAAATGAATTACAAAAACAAAACACAAGGACAGTGAAATAGAGAGCAATTCTTAAATAATTCATTCAGGGCTTGTGATGCAACCTGGATTTACCACATCTACACCCAGAGCTGAGTGAGACATAAGGTTGGGCACTTCGGGCTGATAGCATTGGTGAGGTTCGATGAGCAAATGCAGACCCTTTGAAGTCATACTGCATGGTACCCATTCCATGGGTCTCATCTCTTCAGGTTTAATGAATTCTTCCTTCAGCTAAAACATGCGTGGGAAACCCACAGTATGGTGCACCGAGGGACCGGCAAACGTTTTCAAATGCATCTCAGTTTTCGTCCCCTTTTACTCGGGTTCACCATTCCAGACCCTTTACTAACACTCTCCCCACTTGGAGAGTCAGTGCCTTTAACCTCCTGTTTGGCACAGTTTGCAATTTCTGCGCAAGATGAACAGGAATAGGGAGAACCAATGAGAGACTAGCTGTAGGTGTCTGCAGGGCAAACGGAACGCTCATTTCCCACCAGGAAGAGGAATTAACCAAAGGCTCAGCGTGCCCTGCCGGAATCAGATTAGGGCCTGAAGCAATCTTGTGGTTTTGCGGCAGGCTCACAAGAAAGCGAGTTGAAGAAAGGAGCTCAGGGGCACTGTAATTCACAAACCTGCAGAGTTATGAATGACAGCTATCGTCCAAAAATGTATTGAAGTAAGTCTTCGAAGAGGACTTGAAAGCGGGGCAGAATTTAAGGAAAACGATTTCAAGGGGTAGACTGGAATTGCACTTAAAGCATAGGAAAAGAGGCAGAATGTCGACAATGGTGCACTTGGCCAGAAAGGGCGTATGCGTTTTTTCCTGAATATATTCAGGAAAAAACGCATACGCCCTTTTTGACCAACCAAGCAAGCGTGTAAAGGAAATCTGCACTACAATGAAGTCTCACTGCCCCCCGGTGAAAAGGGCCATCTGAAACAAGTGTAAAATCCACAAAGGCAGGACAGGTCATGGAGAACAGGGAGCCTTGTTATGCTGCTGGGCGGGATGTAAATTGCCAACAGCCACTCTGGAGAAGTGTATGGTGTTTCCTGAAACACGTAGGAAACAAAGCAACACAGCCTATGGCACTCCCACTTAGGGTCCTATAACTTAGGGAAATTAAAATCAAAAACACACAGCCACCCCAAAATTTCGGACGGCTCTCTTTACTAGAACCTCGTCTACGGTACAAGTTAAATATCCGAGAAAGCAAAAAATGGATAAAGAAGTTGTGGTACGTACGTACAATGGAATATCACTCAGCAATGAGATCTACGTCATCAGGCCCGTAGCGGCATAATGAGTGGATTCAGGTGCGACGATTCTACGAGAAATAAGTCACACCGAAAAAGGAACATCATAAGATATCACTAATACACGGAATGTAAACTTGGCTACACATGAACTGAATTACAAAACAGAACAGGGTCTCAAATTGAGAAAACCAACTTATGCTTGCTTATGGGGAAAGGTGAGTTGGGGTGCTGCATCAAACCAGAGATTGAAATTAGCACAGATACCGTTCCATAAGCCAAATATATAATAGACAAGACCTACTCCTTACTCAACCAAATGGACTCAACACCCCATATTCAACGCCTGGAAATATACCTGACAAGTAAGAATCGTAAGACCCATGGATTTATATGTCTCCATAAGGAAATCAAGCGTGTGTACAGCGGCCTAAACGCAGCAGTGAAAATCCGATAAATCCCATTATCAAAATAAATTTCAAAAACAAAACACAATGATAGTGACATAGAGAGCAATTCTTAAATAATTCATTCAGGGCTTGGGATGCAACCTGGATTTACCACATCTACACCCAGAGCTGGGTGAGACATAAGGCTGGACACTGCGGGCTGAGAGCATTGGTGAGGTTCGGTGAGCAAACGCAGACCCTTTGAAGTCATACTGCATGGTAGCCATTCCATGGGTCCCAACTCTCCAGGTTTAAGGGATTCTTCCTTCAGCTAAAACATGCGTGGGAAACCCACAGTATGGTGCACCGAGGGACCGGCAAACGTTTTCAAATGCATCTCAGTTTTCGTCCCCTTTTACTCGGGTTCACCATTCCAGACCCTTTACTAACACTCTCCCCACTTGGAGAGTCAGTGCCTTTAACCTCCTGTTTGGCACAGTTTGCAATTTCTGCGCAAGATGAACAGGATTAGGGAGAACCAATGAGAGACTAGCTTTAGGTGTCTGCACGGGCAAATGGAACGCTCATTTCCCACCAGGAAGAGGAATTAACCAAAGGCTCAGCATGCCGTGCCGGAACCAGATTAGGGCCTGAAGCAATCCTGCGGGTTTGCGGCCAGCTCACAAGATAGCGAGTTGAAGAAAGGAGCTCAGGGGCACTGTAACTCACAAACCTGCAGAGTTATAAATGACAGCTATCGTCCAAAAATATATTGAAGGAAGGCTGCGAAGAGGACTTGTAAATGGGGCAGAATTGCAGGATAACGATTTCAGGAGGTAGACGGGAATTGCATTTAAAGCATAGGAAAAGAGGCAGAACGTCGACAATGATGCTCTTGGCCAAAAAGGGCGTATGCGTTTTTTCCTGAATATATTCAGGAAAAAACGCATACGCCCTTTTTGGCCAACCAAGCAAGCATGTTAAAGAAATCTGCACTACAATGAAGTCTCACTGCCCCCCGGTCAAAAGGGCCATGTGAAAAAAGTGTAAAATCCAGAAAGGCAGCACAGGCCATGGAGAACAGGGAGCCTTGTTATGCTGATGGGCGGGATGTAAATTGCCAACAGCCACTCTGGAGAAGTGTATGGTGTTTCCTGGAACAGCTAAAAAACAAAGCAACGGAGCCTACGGCACTTCCACTTATGGTCCTATAGCTTAGGGAAATTAAAATCAAAAACACACAGCCACCCCAAAATTTCGGACGGCTCTGTTTACAAGAACCTCGTCTACGGTACAAGTTAAATATCCCAGAACGTGAAAAATGGATAAAGAAGTTGTGGTACGTACGTACAATGGAATATCACTCAGCAATGAAATCTATGTCATCAGGCCCGTCGCGGCATAATGAGTGGATTCAGGTACGATGATTCTAAGTGAAATGAGTCACACAGAAAATGAAACATCATAAGATATCACTAATACAAGGAATGTAAACTTGGCTACACATGAACTGAATTACAAAACAGAACAGGGTCTCAAATTTAGAAAACCAACTTATGCTTGCTTAAGGGGAAAGGTGAGTTGGGGTGCTGCATAAAACCAGAGATAGAAATTAGCACAGATACCTTTCCATAAGCCAAATATGTAATTGTCAAGACCTACCCCTTGCTCAACGAAATGGACTAAACACCCCATATTCAACGACTAGGAATACACCTGACTAGTAAGAATCTTCAAACCCATGGATTTATATGTCTCCGTAAGAGAATGAAGCGTGTGTACAGAGGCATGAATGCAGCAGAGAAAATCCGATAAATCCCATTATCAAAATGAATTACAAAAACAAAACACAAGGACAGTGAAATAGAGAGCAATTCTTAAATAATTCATTCAGGGCTTGTGATGCAACCTGGATTTACCAAATCTACACCCAGAGCTGAGTGAGACATAAGGTTGGGCACTTCGGGCTGATAGCATTGGTGAGGTTCGATGAGCAAATGCAGACCCTTTGAAGTCATACTGCATGGTACCCATTCCATGGGTCCCATCTCTCCAGGTTTAACGAATTCTTCCTTCAGCTAAAACATGCGTGGGAAACCCACAGTATGGTGCACCGAGGGACCGGCAAACGTTTTCAAATGCATCTCAGTTTTCGTCCCCTTTTACTCGGGTTCACCATTCCAGACCCTTTACTAACACTCTCCCCACTTGGAGAGTCAGTGCCTTTAACCTCCTGTTTGGCACAGTTTGCAATTTCTGCGCAAGATGAACAGGAATAGGGAGAACCAATGAGAGACTAGCTTTAGGTGTCTGCACGGGCAAATGGAACGCTCATTTCCCACCAGGAAGAGGAATTAACCACAGGCTCAGCATGCCGTGCCGGAACCAGATTAGGGCCTGAAGCAATCCTGCGGGTTTGCGGCCAGCTCACAAGATAGCGAGTTGAAGAAAGGAGCTCAGGGGCACTGTAACTCACAAACCTGCAGAGTTATAAATGACAGCTATCGTCCAAAAATATATTGAAGGAAGGCTGCGAAGAGGACTTGTAAGTGGGGCAGAATTGCAGGATAACGATTTCAGGAGGTAGACGGGAATTGCATTTAAAGCATAGGAAAAGAGGCAGAACGTCGACAATGATGCTCTTGGCCAAAAAGGGCGTATGCGTTTTTTCCTGAATATATTCAGGAAAAAACGCATACGCCCTTTTTGGCCAACCAAGCAAGCATGTTAAAGAAATCTGCACTACAATGAAGTCTCACTGCCCCCTGGTCAAAAGGGCCATGTGAAAAAAGTGTAAAATCCAGAAAGGCAGCACAGGCCATGGAGAACAGGGAGCCTTGTTCTGCTGATGGGCGGGATGTAAATTGCCAACAGCCACTCTGGAGAAGTGTATGGTGTTTCCTGGAACAGCTAAAAAACAAAGCAACGGAGCCTACGGGACTTCCACTTATGGTCCTATAGCTTAGGGAAATTAAAATCAAAAACACACAGCCACCCCAAAGTTTCGGACGGCTCTGTTTACAAGAACCTCGTCTACGGTACAAGTTAAATATCCCAGAACGGGAAAAATGGATAAAGAAGTTGTGGTACGTACGTACAATGGAATATCACTCAGCAATGAAATCTATGTCATCAGGCCCGTCGCGGCATAATGAGTGGATTCAGGTACGATGATTCTAAGTGAAATGAGTCACACAGAAAATGAAACATCATAAGATATCACTAATACAAGGAATGTAAACTTGGCTACACATGAACTGAATTACAAAACAGAACAGGGTCTCAAATTTAGAAAACCAACTTATGCTTGCTTAAGGGGAAAGGTGAGTTGGGGTGCTGCATAAAACCAGAGATAGAAATTAGCACAGATACCTTTCCATAAGCCAAATATGTAATTGTCAAGACCTACCCCTTGCTCAACGAAATGGACTAAACACCCCATATTCAACGACTAGGAATACACCTGACTAGTAAGAATCTTCAAACCCATGGATTTATATGTCTCCGTAAGAGAATGAAGCGTGTGTACAGAGGCATGAATGCAGCAGAGAAAATCCGATAAACCCCATTATCAAAATGAATTACAAAAACAAAACACAAGGACAGTGAAATAGAGAGCAATTCTTAAATAATTCATTTAGGGCTTGTGATGCAACCTGGATTTACCACATCTACACCCAGAGCTGAGTGAGACATAAGGTTGGGCACTTCGGGCTGATAGCATTGGTGAGGTTCGATGAGCAAATGCAGACCCTTTGAAGTCATACTGCATGGTACCCATTCCATGGGTCCCATCTCTCCAGGTTTAACGAATTCTTCCTTCAGCTAAAACATGCGTGGGAAACCCACAGTATGGTGCACCGAGGGACCGGCAAACGTTTTCAAATGCATCTCAGTTTTCGTCCCCTTTTACTCGGGTTCACCATTCCAGACCCTTTACTAACACTCTCCCCACTTGGAGAGTCAGTGCCTTTAACCTCCTGTTTGGCACAGTTTGCAATTTCTGCGCAAGATGAACAGGAATAGGGAGAACCAATGAGAGACTAGCTTTAGGTGTCTGCACGGGCAAATGGAACGCTCATTTCCCACCAGGAAGAGGAATTAACCACAGGCTCAGCATGCCGTGCCAGAACCAGATTAGGGCCTGAAGCAATCCTGCGGGTTTGCGGCCAGCTCACAAGATAGCGAGTTGAAGAAAGGAGCTCAGGGGCACTGTAACTCACAAACCTGCAGAGTTATAAATGACAGCTATCGTCCAAAAATATATTGAAGGAAGGCTGCGAAGAGGACTTGTAAGTGGGGCAGAATTGCAGGATAACGATTTCAGGAGGTAGACGGGAATTGCATTTAAAGCATAGGAAAAGAGGCAGAACGTCGACAATGATGCTCTTGGCCAAAAAGGGCGTATGCGTTTTTTCCTGAATATATTCAGGAAAAAACGCATACGCCCTTTTTGGCCAACCAAGCAAGCATGTTAAAGAAATCTGCACTACAATGAAGTCTCACTGCCCCCTGGTCAAAAGGGCCATGTGAAAAAAGTGTAAAATCCAGAAAGGCAGCACAGGCCATGGAGAACAGGGAGCCTTGTTCTGCTGATGGGCGGGATGTAAATTGCCAACAGCCACTCTGGAGAAGTGTATTGTGTTTCCTGGAACAGCTAAAAAACAAAGCAACGGAGCCTACGGGACTTCCACTTATGGTCCTATAGCTTAGGGAAATTAAAATCAAAAACACACAGCCACCCCAAAGTTTCGGACGGCTCTGTTTACAAGAACCTCGTCTACGGTACAAGTTAAATATCCCAGAACGGGAAAAATGGATAAAGAAGTTGTGGTACGTACGTACAATGGAATATCACTCAGCAATGAAATCTATGTCATCAGGCCCGTCGCGGCATAATGAGTGGATTCAGGTACGATGATTCTAAGTGAAATGAGTCACACAGAAAATGAAACATCATAAGATATCACTAACACAAGGAATGTAAACTTGGCTACACATGAACTGAATTACAAAACAGAACAGGGTCTCAAATTTAGAAAACCAACTTATGCTTGCTTAAGGGGAAAGGTGAGTTGGGGTGCTGCATAAAACCAGAGATAGAAATTAGCACAGATACCTTTCCATAAGCCAAATATGTAATTGTCAAGACCTACCCCTTGCTCAACGAAATGGACTAAACACCCCATATTCAACGACTAGGAATACACCTGACTAGTAAGAATCTTCAAACCCATGGATTTATATGTCTCCGTAAGAGAATGAAGCGTGTGTACAGAGGCATGAATGCAGCAGAGAAAATCCGATAAACCCCATTATCAAAATGAATTACAAAAACAAAACACAAGGACAGTGAAATAGAGAGCAATTCTTAAATAATTCATTTAGGGCTTGTGATGCAACCTGGATTTACCACATCTACACCCAGAGCTGAGTGAGACATAAGGTTGGGCACTTCGGGCTGATAGCATTGGTGAGGTTCGATGAGCAAATGCAGACCCTTTGAAGTCATACTGCATGGTACCCATTCCATGGGTCCCATCTCTCCAGGTTTAACGAATTCTTCCTTCAGCTAAAACATGCGTGGGAAACCCACAGTATGGTGCACCGAGGGACCGGCAAACGTTTTCAAATGCATCTCAGTTTTCGTCCCCTTTTACTCGGGTTCACCATTCCAGACCCTTTACTAACACTCTCCCCACTTGGAGAGTCAGTGCCTTTAACCTCCTGTTTGGCACAGTTTGCAATTTCTGCGCAAGATGAACAGGAATAGGGAGAACCAATGAGAGACTAGCTTTAGGTGTCTGCACGGGCAAATGGAACGCTCATTTCCCACCAGGAAGAGGAATTAACCACAGGCTCAGCATGCCGTGCCAGAACCAGATTAGGGCCTGAAGCAATCCTGCGGGTTTGCGGCCAGCTCACAAGATAGCGAGTTGAAGAAAGGAGCTCAGGGGCACTGTAACTCACAAACCTGCAGAGTTATAAATGACAGCTATCGTCCAAAAATATATTGAAGGAAGGCTGCGAAGAGGACTTGTAAGTGGGGCAGAATTGCAGGATAACGATTTCAGGAGGTAGACGGGAATTGCATTTAAAGCATAGGAAAAGAGGCAGAACGTCGACAATGATGCTCTTGGCCAAAAAGGGCGTATGCGTTTTTTCCTGAATATATTCAGGAAAAAACGCATACGCCCTTTTTGGCCAACCAAGCAAGCATGTTAAAGAAATCTGCACTACAATGAAGTCTCACTGCCCCCCGGTCAAAAGGGCCATGTGAAAAAAGTGTAAAATCCAGAAAGGCAGCACAGGCCATGGAAAACAGGGAGCCTTGTTCTGCTGATGGGCGGGATGTAAATTGCCAACAGCCACTCTGGAGAAGTGTATGGTGTTTCCTGGAACAGCTAAAAAACAAAGCAACGGAGCCTACGGCACTTCCACTTATGGTCCTATAGCTTAGGGAAATTAAAATCAAAAACACACAGCCACCCGAAAGTTTCGGACGGCTCTGTTTACAAGAACCTCGTCTACGGTACAAGTTAAATATCCCAGAACGGGAAAAATGGATAAAGAAGTTGTGGTACGTACGTACAATGGAATATCACTCAGCAATGAAATCTATGTCATCAGGCCCGTCGCGGCATAATGAGTGGATTCAGGTACGATGATTCTAAGTGAAATGAGTCACACAGAAAATGAAACATCATAAGATATCACTAATACAAGGAATGTAAACTTGGCTACACATGAACTGAATTACAAAACAGAACAGGGTCTCAAATTTAGAAAACCAACTTATGCTTGCTTAAGGGGAAAGGTGAGTTGGGGTGCTGCATAAAACCAGAGATAGAAATTAGCACAGGTACCTTTCCATAAGCCAAATATGTAATTGTCAAGACCTACCCCTTGCTCAACGAAATGGACTAAACACCCCATATTCAACGACTAGGAATACACCTGACTAGTAAGAATCTTCAAACCCATGGATTTATATGTCTCCGTAAGAGAATGAAGCGTGTGTACAGAGGCATGAATGCAGCAGAGAAAATCCGATAAATCCCATTATCAAAATGAATTACAAAAACAAAACACAAGGACAGTGAAATAGAGAGCAATTCTTAAATAATTCATTCAGGGCTTGTGATGCAACCTGGATTTACCACATCTACACCCAGAGCTGAGTGAGACATAAGGTTGGGCACTTCGGGCTGATAGCATTGGTGAGGTTCGATGAGCAAATGCAGACCCTTTGAAGTCATACTGCATGGTACCCATTCCATGGGTCCCATCTCTCCAGGTTTAATGAATTCTTCCTTCAGCTAAAACATGCGTGGGAAACCCACAGTATGGTGCACCGAGGGACCGGCAAACGTTTTCAAATGCATCTCAGTTTTCGTCCCCTTTTACTCGGGTTCACCATTCCAGACCCTTTACTAACACTCTCCCCACTTGGAGAGTCAGTGCCTTTAACCTCCTGTTTGGCACAGTTTGCAATTTCTGCGCAAGATGAACAGGAATAGGGAGAACCAATGAGAGACTAGCTTTAGGTGTCTGCACGGGCAAATGGAACGCTCATTTCCCACCAGGAAGAGGAATTAACCACAGGCTCAGCATGCCGTGCCGGAACCAGATTAGGGCCTGAAGCAATCCTGCGGGTTTGCGGCCAGCTCACAAGATAGCGAGTTGAAGAAAGGAGCTCAGGGGCACTGTAACTCACAAACCTGCAGAGTTATAAATGACAGCTATCGTCCAAAAATATATTGAAGGAAGGCTGCGAAGAGGACTTGTAAGTGGGGCAGAATTGCAGGATAACGATTTCAGGAGGTAGACGGGAATTGCATTTAAAGCATAGGAAAAGAGGCAGAATGTCGACAATGATGCTCTTGGCCAAAAAGGGCGTATGCGTTTTTTCCTGAATATATTCAGGAAAAAACGCATACGCACTTTTTGGCCAACCAAGCAAGCATGTTAAATAAATCTGCACTACAATGAAGTCTCACTGCCCCCCGGTCAAAAGGGCCATGTGAAAAAAGTGTAAAATCCAGAAAGGCAGCACAGGCCATGGAGAACAGGGAGCCTTGTTATGCTGATGGGCGGGATGTAAATTGCCAACAGCCACTCTGGAGAAGTGTATGGTGTTTCCTGGAACAGCTAAAAAACAAAGCAACGGAGCCTACGGCACTTCCACTTATGGTCCTATAGCTTAGGGAAATTAAAATCAAAAACACACAGCCACCCCAAAGTTTCGGACGGCTCTGTTTACAAGAACCTCGTCTACGGTACAAGTTAAATATCCCAGAACGGGAAAAATGGATAAAGAAGTTGTGGTACGTACGTACAATGGAATATCACTCAGCAATGAAATCTATGTCATCAGGCCCGTCGCGGCATAATGAGTGGATTCAGGTACGATGATTCTAAGTGAAATGAGTCACACAGAAAATGAAACATCATAAGATATCACTAATACAAGGAATGTAAATTTGGCTACACATGAACTGAATTACAAAACAGAACAGGGTCTCAAATTTAGAAAACCAACTTATGCTTGCTTAAGGGGAAAGGTGAGTTTTGGTGCTGCATAAAACCAGAGATAGAAATTAGCACAGATACCTTTCCATAAGCCAAATATGTAATTGTCAAGACCTACCCCTTGCTCAACGAAATGGACTAAACACCCCATATTCAACGACTAGGAATACACCTGACTAGTAAGAATCTTCAAACCCATGGATTTATATGTCTCCGTAAGAGAATGAAGCGTGTGTACAGAGGCATGAATGCAGCAGAGAAAATCCGATAAACCCCATTATCAAAATGAATTACAAAAACAAAACACAAGGACAGTGAAATAGAGAGCAATTCTTAAATAATTCATTCAGGGCTTGTGATGCAACCTGGATTTACCACATCTACACCCAGAGCTGAGTGAGACATAAGGTTGGGCACTTCGGGCTGATAGCATTGGTGAGGTTCGATGAGCAAATGCAGACCCTTTGAAGTCATACTGCATGGTACCCATTCCATGGGTCCCATCTCTCCAGGTTTAACGAATTCTTCCTTCAGCTAAAACATGCGTGGGAAACCCACAGTATGGTGCACCGAGGGACCGGCAAACGTTTTCAAATGCATCTCAGTTTTCGTCCCCTTTTACTCGGGTTCACCATTCCAGACCCTTTACTAACACTCTCCCCACTTGGAGAGTCAGTGCCTTTAACCTCCTGTTTGGCACAGTTTGCAATTTCTGCGCAAGATGAACAGGATTAGGGAGAACCAATGAGAGACTAGCTTTAGGTGTCTGCACGGGCAAATGGAACGCTCATTTCCCACCAGGAAGAGGAATTAACCAAAGGCTCAGCATGCCGTGCCGGAACCAGATTAGGGCCTGAAGCAATCCTGCGGGTTTGCGGCCAGCTCACAAGATAGTGAGTTGAAGAAAGGAGCTCAGGGGCACTGTCACTCAGAAACATGCAGAGTTATAAATGACAGCTATCGTCCAAAAATATATTGAAGGAAGGCTGCGAAGAGGACTTGTAAGTGGGGCAGAATTGCAGGATAACGATTTCAGGAGGTAGACGGGAATTGCATTTAAAGCATAGGAAAAGAGGCAGAACGTCGACAATGATGCTCTTGGCCAAAAAGTGCGTATGCGTTTTTTCCTGAATATATTCAGGAAAAAACGCATACGCCATTTTTGGCCAACCAAGCAAGCATGTTAAAGAAATCTGCACTACAATGAAGTCTCACTGCCCCCCGGTCAAAAGGGCCATGTGAAAAAAGTGTAAAATCCAGAAAGGCAGCACAGGCCATGGAAAACAGGGAGCCTTGTTCTGCTGATGGGCGGGATGTAAATTGCCAACAGCCACTCTGGAGAAGTGTATGGTGTTTCCTGGAACAGCTAAAAAACAAAGCAACGGAGCCTACGGCACTTCCACTTATGGTCCTATAGCTTAGGGAAATTAAAATCAAAAACACACAGCCACCCCAAAGTTTCGAACGGCTCTGTTTACAAGAACCTCGTCTACGGTACAAGTTAAATATCCCAGAACGTGAAAAATGGATAAAGAAGTTGTGGTACGTACGTACAATGGAATATCACTCAGCAATGAAATCTATGTCATCAGGCCCGTCGCGGCATAATGAGTGGATTCAGGTACGATGATTCTAAGTGAAATGAGTCACACAGAAAATGAAACATCATAAGATATCACTAATACAAGGAATGTAAACTTGGCTACACATGAACTGAATTACAAAACAGAACAGGGTCTCAAATTTAGAAAACCAACTTATGCTTGCTTAAGGGGAAAGGTGAGTTGGGGTGCTGCATAAAACCAGAGATAGAAATTAGCACAGGTACCTTTCCATAAGCCAAATATGTAATTGTCAAGACCTACCCCTTGCTCAACGAAATGGACTAAACACCCCATATTCAACGACTAGGAATACACCTGACTAGTAAGAATCTTCAAACCCATGGATTTATATGTCTCCGTAAGAGAATGAAGCGTGTGTACAGAGGCATGAATGCAGCAGAGAAAATCCGATAAATCCCATTATCAAAATGAATTACAAAAACAAAACACAAGGACAGTGAAATAGAGAGCAATTCTTAAATAATTCATTCAGGGCTTGTGATGCAACCTGGATTTACCACATCTACACCCAGAGCTGAGTGAGACATAAGGTTGGGCACTTCGGGCTGATAGCATTGGTGAGGTTCGATGAGCAAATGCAGACCCTTTGAAGTCATACTGCATGGTACCCATTCCATGGGTCTCATCTCTCCAGGTTTAATGAATTCTTCCTTCAGCTAAAACATGCGTGGGAAACCCACAGTATGGTGCACCGAGGGACCGGCAAACGTTTTCAAATGCATCTCAGTTTTCGTCCCCTGGTACTCGGGTTCACCATTCCAGACCCTTTACTAACACTCTCCCCACTTGGAGAGTCAGTGCCTTTAACCTCCTGTTTGGCACAGTTTGCAATTTCTGCGCAAGATGAACAGGAATAGGGAGAACCAATGAGAGACTAGCTGTAGGTGTCTGCAGGGCAAACGGAACGCTCATTTCCCACCAGGAAGAGGAATTAACCAAAGGCTCAGCGTGCCCTGCCGGAATCAGATTAGGGCCTGAAGCAATCTTGTGGTTTTGCGGCAGGCTCACAAGAAAGCGAGTTGAAGAAAGGAGCTCAGGGGCACTGTAATTCACAAACCTGCAGAGTTATGAATGACAGCTATCGTCCAAAAATGTATTGAAGTAAGTCTTCGAAGAGGACTTGAAAGCGGGGCAGAATTTAAGGAAAACGATTTCAAGGGGTAGACTGGAATTGCACTTAAAGCATAGGAAAAGAGGCAGAATGTCGACAATGGTGCACTTGGCCAGAAAGGGCGTATGCGTTTTTTCCTGAATATATTCAGGAAAAAACGCATACGCCCTTTTTGACCAACCAAGCAAGCGTGTAAAGGAAATCTGCACTACAATGAAGTCTCACTGCCCCCCGGTGAAAAGGGCCATCTGAAACAAGTGTAAAATCCACAAAGGCAGGACAGGTCATGGAGAACAGGGAGCCTTGTTATGCTGCTGGGCGGGATGTAAATTGCCAACAGCCACTCTGGAGAAGTGTATGGTGTTTCCTGAAACACGTAGGAAACAAAGCAACACAGCCTATGGCACTCCCACTTAGGGTCCTATAACTTAGGGAAATTAAAATCAAAAACACACAGCCACCCCAAAATTTCGGACGGCTCTCTTTACTAGAACCTCGTCTACGGTACAAGTTAAATATCCGAGAAAGCAAAAAATGGATAAAGAAGTTGTGGTACGTACGTACAATGGAATATCACTCAGCAATGAGATCTACGTCATCAGGCCCGTAGCGGCATAATGAGTGGATTCAGGTGCGACGATTCTACGAGAAATAAGTCACACCGAAAAAGGAACATCATAAGATATCACTAATACACGGAATGTAAACTTGGCTACACATGAACTGAATTACAAAACAGAACAGGGTCTCAAATTGAGAAAACCAACTTATGCTTGCTTATGGGGAAAGGTGAGTTGGGGTGCTGCATCAAACCAGAGATTGAAATTAGCACAGATACCGTTCCATAAGCCAAATATATAATAGACAAGACCTACTCCTTACTCAACCAAATGGACTCAACACCCCATATTCAACGCCTGGAAATATACCTGACAAGTAAGAATCGTAAGACCCATGGATTTATATGTCTCCATAAGGAAATCAAGCGTGTGTACAGCGGCCTAAACGCAGCAGTGAAAATCCGATAAATCCCATTATCAAAATAAATTTCAAAAACAAAACACAATGATAGTGACATAGAGAGCAATTCTTAAATAATTCATTCAGGGCTTGGGATGCAACCTGGATTTACCACATCTACACCCAGAGCTGGGTGAGACATAAGGCTGGACACTGCGGGCTGAGAGCATTGGTGAGGTTCGGTGAGCAAACGCAGACCCTTTGAAGTCATACTGCATGGTAGCCATTCCATGGGTCCCAACTCTCCAGGTTTAAGGGATTCTTCCTTCAGCTAAAACATGCGTGGGAAACCCACAGTATGGTGCACCGAGGGACCGGCAAACGTTTTCAAATGCATCTCAGTTTTCGTCCCCTTTTACTCGGGTTCACCATTCCAGACCCTTTACTAACACTCTCCCCACTTGGAGAGTCAGTGCCTTTAACCTCCTGTTTGGCACAGTTTGCAATTTCTGCGCAAGATGAACAGGATTAGGGAGAACCAATGAGAGACTAGCTTTAGGTGTCTGCACGGGCAAATGGAACGCTCATTTCCCACCAGGAAGAGGAATTAACCAAAGGCTCAGCATGCCGTGCCGGAACCAGATTAGGGCCTGAAGCAATCCTGCGGGTTTGCGGCCAGCTCACAAGATAGCGAGTTGAAGAAAGGAGCTCAGGGGCACTGTAACTCACAAACCTGCAGAGTTATAAATGACAGCTATCGTCCAAAAATATATTGAAGGAAGGCTGCGAAGAGGACTTGTAAATGGGGCAGAATTGCAGGATAACGATTTCAGGAGGTAGACGGGAATTGCATTTAAAGCATAGGAAAAGAGGCAGAACGTCGACAATGATGCTCTTGGCCAAAAAGGGCGTATGCGTTTTTTCCTGAATATATTCAGGAAAAAACGCATACGCCCTTTTTGGCCAACCAAGCAAGCATGTTAAAGAAATCTGCACTACAATGAAGTCTCACTGCCCCCCGGTCAAAAGGGCCATGTGAAAAAAGTGTAAAATCCAGAAAGGCAGCACAGGCCATGGAGAACAGGGAGCCTTGTTATGCTGATGGGCGGGATGTAAATTGCCAACAGCCACTCTGGAGAAGTGTATGGTGTTTCCTGGAACAGCTAAAAAACAAAGCAACGGAGCCTACGGCACTTCCACTTATGGTCCTATAGCTTAGGGAAATTAAAATCAAAAACACACAGCCACCCCAAAATTTCGGACGGCTCTGTTTACAAGAACCTCGTCTACGGTACAAGTTAAATATCCCAGAACGTGAAAAATGGATAAAGAAGTTGTGGTACGTACGTACAATGGAATATCACTCAGCAATGAAATCTATGTCATCAGGCCCGTCGCGGCATAATGAGTGGATTCAGGTACGATGATTCTAAGTGAAATGAGTCACACAGAAAATGAAACATCATAAGATATCACTAATACAAGGAATGTAAACTTGGCTACACATGAACTGAATTACAAAACAGAACAGGGTCTCAAATTTAGAAAACCAACTTATGCTTGCTTAAGGGGAAAGGTGAGTTGGGGTGCTGCATAAAACCAGAGATAGAAATTAGCACAGATACCTTTCCATAAGCCAAATATGTAATTGTCAAGACCTACCCCTTGCTCAACGAAATGGACTAAACACCCCATATTCAACGACTAGGAATACACCTGACTAGTAAGAATCTTCAAACCCATGGATTTATATGTCTCCGTAAGAGAATGAAGCGTGTGTACAGAGGCATGAATGCAGCAGAGAAAATCCGATAAATCCCATTATCAAAATGAATTACAAAAACAAAACACAAGGACAGTGAAATAGAGAGCAATTCTTAAATAATTCATTCAGGGCTTGTGATGCAACCTGGATTTACCAAATCTACACCCAGAGCTGAGTGAGACATAAGGTTGGGCACTTCGGGCTGATAGCATTGGTGAGGTTCGATGAGCAAATGCAGACCCTTTGAAGTCATACTGCATGGTACCCATTCCATGGGTCCCATCTCTCCAGGTTTAACGAATTCTTCCTTCAGCTAAAACATGCGTGGGAAACCCACAGTATGGTGCACCGAGGGACCGGCAAACGTTTTCAAATGCATCTCAGTTTTCGTCCCCTTTTACTCGGGTTCACCATTCCAGACCCTTTACTAACACTCTCCCCACTTGGAGAGTCAGTGCCTTTAACCTCCTGTTTGGCACAGTTTGCAATTTCTGCGCAAGATGAACAGGAATAGGGAGAACCAATGAGAGACTAGCTTTAGGTGTCTGCACGGGCAAATGGAACGCTCATTTCCCACCAGGAAGAGGAATTAACCACAGGCTCAGCATGCCGTGCCGGAACCAGATTAGGGCCTGAAGCAATCCTGCGGGTTTGCGGCCAGCTCACAAGATAGCGAGTTGAAGAAAGGAGCTCAGGGGCACTGTAACTCACAAACCTGCAGAGTTATAAATGACAGCTATCGTCCAAAAATATATTGAAGGAAGGCTGCGAAGAGGACTTGTAAGTGGGGCAGAATTGCAGGATAACGATTTCAGGAGGTAGACGGGAATTGCATTTAAAGCATAGGAAAAGAGGCAGAACGTCGACAATGATGCTCTTGGCCAAAAAGGGCGTATGCGTTTTTTCCTGAATATATTCAGGAAAAAACGCATACGCCCTTTTTGGCCAACCAAGCAAGCATGTTAAAGAAATCTGCACTACAATGAAGTCTCACTGCCCCCTGGTCAAAAGGGCCATGTGAAAAAAGTGTAAAATCCAGAAAGGCAGCACAGGCCATGGAGAACAGGGAGCCTTGTTCTGCTGATGGGCGGGATGTAAATTGCCAACAGCCACTCTGGAGAAGTGTATGGTGTTTCCTGGAACAGCTAAAAAACAAAGCAACGGAGCCTACGGGACTTCCACTTATGGTCCTATAGCTTAGGGAAATTAAAATCAAAAACACACAGCCACCCCAAAGTTTCGGACGGCTCTGTTTACAAGAACCTCGTCTACGGTACAAGTTAAATATCCCAGAACGGGAAAAATGGATAAAGAAGTTGTGGTACGTACGTACAATGGAATATCACTCAGCAATGAAATCTATGTCATCAGGCCCGTCGCGGCATAATGAGTGGATTCAGGTACGATGATTCTAAGTGAAATGAGTCACACAGAAAATGAAACATCATAAGATATCACTAATACAAGGAATGTAAACTTGGCTACACATGAACTGAATTACAAAACAGAACAGGGTCTCAAATTTAGAAAACCAACTTATGCTTGCTTAAGGGGAAGGGTGAGTTGGGGTGCTGCATAAAACCAGAGATAGAAATTAGCACAGATACCTTTCCATAAGCCAAATATGTAATTGTCAAGACCTACCCCTTGCTCAACGAAATGGACTAAACACCCCATATTCAACGACTAGGAATACACCTGACTAGTAAGAATCTTCAAACCCATGGATTTATATGTCTCCGTAAGAGAATGAAGCGTGTGTACAGAGGCATGAATGCAGCAGAGAAAATCCGATAAACCCCATTATCAAAATGAATTACAAAAACAAAACACAAGGACAGTGAAATAGAGAGCAATTCTTAAATAATTCATTTAGGGCTTGTGATGCAACCTGGATTTACCACATCTACACCCAGAGCTGAGTGAGACATAAGGTTGGGCACTTCGGGCTGATAGCATTGGTGAGGTTCGATGAGCAAATGCAGACCCTTTGAAGTCATACTGCATGGTACCCATTCCATGGGTCCCATCTCTCCAGGTTTAACGAATTCTTCCTTCAGCTAAAACATGCGTGGGAAACCCACAGTATGGTGCACCGAGGGACCGGCAAACGTTTTCAAATGCATCTCAGTTTTCGTCCCCTTTTACTCGGGTTCACCATTCCAGACCCTTTACTAACACTCTCCCCACTTGGAGAGTCAGTGCCTTTAACCTCCTGTTTGGCACAGTTTGCAATTTCTGCGCAAGATGAACAGGAATAGGGAGAACCAATGAGAGACTAGCTTTAGGTGTCTGCACGGGCAAATGGAACGCTCATTTCCCACCAGGAAGAGGAATTAACCACAGGCTCAGCATGCCGTGCCAGAACCAGATTAGGGCCTGAAGCAATCCTGCGGGTTTGCGGCCAGCTCACAAGATAGCGAGTTGAAGAAAGGAGCTCAGGGGCACTGTAACTCACAAACCTGCAGAGTTATAAATGACAGCTATCGTCCAAAAATATATTGAAGGAAGGCTGCGAAGAGGACTTGTAAGTGGGGCAGAATTGCAGGATAACGATTTCAGGAGGTAGACGGGAATTGCATTTAAAGCATAGGAAAAGAGGCAGAACGTCGACAATGATGCTCTTGGCCAAAAAGGGCGTATGCGTTTTTTCCTGAATATATTCAGGAAAAAACGCATACGCCCTTTTTGGCCAACCAAGCAAGCATGTTAAAGAAATCTGCACTACAATGAAGTCTCACTGCCCCCTGGTCAAAAGGGCCATGTGAAAAAAGTGTAAAATCCAGAAAGGCAGCACAGGCCATGGAGAACAGGGAGCCTTGTTCTGCTGATGGGCGGGATGTAAATTGCCAACAGCCACTCTGGAGAAGTGTATTGTGTTTCCTGGAACAGCTAAAAAACAAAGCAACGGAGCCTACGGGACTTCCACTTATGGTCCTATAGCTTAGGGAAATTAAAATCAAAAACACACAGCCACCCCAAAGTTTCGGACGGCTCTGTTTACAAGAACCTCGTCTACGGTACAAGTTAAATATCCCAGAACGGGAAAAATGGATAAAGAAGTTGTGGTACGTACGTACAATGGAATATCACTCAGCAATGAAATCTATGTCATCAGGCCCGTCGCGGCATAATGAGTGGATTCAGGTACGATGATTCTAAGTGAAATGAGTCACACAGAAAATGAAACATCATAAGATATCACTAACACAAGGAATGTAAACTTGGCTACACATGAACTGAATTACAAAACAGAACAGGGTCTCAAATTTAGAAAACCAACTTATGCTTGCTTAAGGGGAAGGGTGAGTTGGGGTGCTGCATAAAACCAGAGATAGAAATTAGCACAGATACCTTTCCATAAGCCAAATATGTAATTGTCAAGACCTACCCCTTGCTCAACGAAATGGACTAAACACCCCATATTCAACGACTAGGAATACACCTGACTAGTAAGAATCTTCAAACCCATGGATTTATATGTCTCCGTAAGAGAATGAAGCGTGTGTACAGAGGCATGAATGCAGCAGAGAAAATCCGATAAACCCCATTATCAAAATGAATTACAAAAACAAAACACAAGGACAGTGAAATAGAGAGCAATTCTTAAATAATTCATTTAGGGCTTGTGATGCAACCTGGATTTACCACATCTACACCCAGAGCTGAGTGAGACATAAGGTTGGGCACTTCGGGCTGATAGCATTGGTGAGGTTCGATGAGCAAATGCAGACCCTTTGAAGTCATACTGCATGGTACCCATTCCATGGGTCCCATCTCTCCAGGTTTAACGAATTCTTCCTTCAGCTAAAACATGCGTGGGAAACCCACAGTATGGTGCACCGAGGGACCGGCAAACGTTTTCAAATGCATCTCAGTTTTCGTCCCCTTTTACTCGGGTTCACCATTCCAGACCCTTTACTAACACTCTCCCCACTTGGAGAGTCAGTGCCTTTAACCTCCTGTTTGGCACAGTTTGCAATTTCTGCGCAAGATGAACAGGAATAGGGAGAACCAATGAGAGACTAGCTTTAGGTGTCTGCACGGGCAAATGGAACGCTCATTTCCCACCAGGAAGAGGAATTAACCACAGGCTCAGCATGCCGTGCCAGAACCAGATTAGGGCCTGAAGCAATCCTGCGGGTTTGCGGCCAGCTCACAAGATAGCGAGTTGAAGAAAGGAGCTCAGGGGCACTGTAACTCACAAACCTGCAGAGTTATAAATGACAGCTATCGTCCAAAAATATATTGAAGGAAGGCTGCGAAGAGGACTTGTAAGTGGGGCAGAATTGCAGGATAACGATTTCAGGAGGTAGACGGGAATTGCATTTAAAGCATAGGAAAAGAGGCAGAACGTCGACAATGATGCTCTTGGCCAAAAAGGGCGTATGCGTTTTTTCCTGAATATATTCAGGAAAAAACGCATACGCCCTTTTTGGCCAACCAAGCAAGCATGTTAAAGAAATCTGCACTACAATGAAGTCTCACTGCCCCCCGGTCAAAAGGGCCATGTGAAAAAAGTGTAAAATCCAGAAAGGCAGCACAGGCCATGGAAAACAGGGAGCCTTGTTCTGCTGATGGGCGGGATGTAAATTGCCAACAGCCACTCTGGAGAAGTGTATGGTGTTTCCTGGAACAGCTAAAAAACAAAGCAACGGAGCCTACGGCACTTCCACTTATGGTCCTATAGCTTAGGGAAATTAAAATCAAAAACACACAGCCACCCGAAAGTTTCGGACGGCTCTGTTTACAAGAACCTCGTCTACGGTACAAGTTAAATATCCCAGAACGGGAAAAATGGATAAAGAAGTTGTGGTACGTACGTACAATGGAATATCACTCAGCAATGAAATCTATGTCATCAGGCCCGTCGCGGCATAATGAGTGGATTCAGGTACGATGATTCTAAGTGAAATGAGTCACACAGAAAATGAAACATCATAAGATATCACTAATACAAGGAATGTAAACTTGGCTACACATGAACTGAATTACAAAACAGAACAGGGTCTCAAATTTAGAAAACCAACTTATGCTTGCTTAAGGGGAAAGGTGAGTTGGGGTGCTGCATAAAACCAGAGATAGAAATTAGCACAGGTACCTTTCCATAAGCCAAATATGTAATTGTCAAGACCTACCCCTTGCTCAACGAAATGGACTAAACACCCCATATTCAACGACTAGGAATACACCTGACTAGTAAGAATCTTCAAACCCATGGATTTATATGTCTCCGTAAGAGAATGAAGCGTGTGTACAGAGGCATGAATGCAGCAGAGAAAATCCGATAAATCCCATTATCAAAATGAATTACAAAAACAAAACACAAGGACAGTGAAATAGAGAGCAATTCTTAAATAATTCATTCAGGGCTTGTGATGCAACCTGGATTTACCACATCTACACCCAGAGCTGAGTGAGACATAAGGTTGGGCACTTCAGGCTGATAGCATTGGTGAGGTTCGATGAGCAAATGCAGACCCTTTGAAGTCATACTGCATGGTACCCATTCCATGGGTCCCATCTCTCCAGGTTTAATGAATTCTTCCTTCAGCTAAAACATGCGTGGGAAACCCACAGTATGGTGCACCGAGGGACCGGCAAACGTTTTCAAATGCATCTCAGTTTTCGTCCCCTTTTACTCGGGTTCACCATTCCAGACCCTTTACTAACACTCTCCCCACTTGGAGAGTCAGTGCCTTTAACCTCCTGTTTGGCACAGTTTGCAATTTCTGCGCAAGATGAACAGGAATAGGGAGAACCAATGAGAGACTAGCTTTAGGTGTCTGCACGGGCAAATGGAACGCTCATTTCCCACCAGGAAGAGGAATTAACCACAGGCTAGAATGCCGTGCCGGAACCAGATTAGGGCCTGAAGCAATCCTGCGGGTTTGCGGCCAGCTCACAAGATAGCGAGTTGAAGAAAGGAGCTCAGGGGCACTGTAACTCACAAACCTGCAGAGTTATAAATGACAGCTATCGTCCAAAAATATATTGAAGGAAGGCTGCGAAGAGGACTTGTAAGTGGGGCAGAATTGCAGGATAACGATTTCAGGAGGTAGACGGGAATTGCATTTAAAGCATAGGAAAAGAGGCAGAATGTCGACAATGATGCTCTTGGCCAAAAAGGGCGTATGCTTTTTTTCCTGAATATATTCAGGAAAAAACGCATACGCACTTTTTGGCCAACCAAGCAAGCATGTTAAATAAATCTGCAGAACAATGAAGTCTCACTGCCACCCGGTCAAAAGGGCCATGGGAAAAAAGTGTAAAATCCAGAAAGGCAGCACAGGCCATGGAGAACAGGGAGCCTTGTTATGCTGATGGGCGGGATGTAAATTGCCAACAGCCACTCTGGAGAAGTGTATGGTGTTTCCTGGAACAGCTAAAAAACAAAGCAACGGAGCCTACGGCACTTCCACTTATGGTCCTATAGCTTAGGGAAATTAAAATCAAAAACACACAGCCACCCCAAAGTTTCGGACGGCTCTGTTTACAAGAACCTCGTCTACGGTACAAGTTAAATATCCCAGAACGGGAAAAATGGATAAAGAAGTTGTGGTACGTACGTACAATGGAATATCACTCAGCAATGAAATCTATGTCATCAGGCCCGTCGCGGCATAATGAGTGGATTCAGGTACGATGATTCTAAGTGAAATGAGTCACACAGAAAATGAAACATCATAAGATATCACTAATACAAGGAATGTAAATTTGGCTACACATGAACTGAATTACAAAACAGAACAGGGTCTCAAATTTAGAAAACCAACTTATGCTTGCTTAAGGGGAAAGGTGAGTTTTGGTGCTGCATAAAACCAGAGATAGAAATTAGCACAGATACCTTTCCATAAGCCAAATATGTAATTGTCAAGACCTACCCCTTGCTCAACGAAATGGACTAAACACCCCATATTCAACGACTAGGAATACACCTGACTAGTAAGAATCTTCAAACCCATGGATTTATATGTCTCCGTAAGAGAATGAAGCGTGTGTACAGAGGCATGAATGCAGCAGAGAAAATCCGATAAACCCCATTATCAAAATGAATTACAAAAACAAAACACAAGGACAGTGAAATAGAGAGCAATTCTTAAATAATTCATTCAGGGCTTGTGATGCAACCTGGATTTACCACATCTACACCCAGAGCTGAGTGAGACATAAGGTTGGGCACTTCGGGCTGATAGCATTGGTGAGGTTCGATGAGCAAATGCAGACCCTTTGAAGTCATACTGCATGGTACCCATTCCATGGGTCCCATCTCTCCAGGTTTAACGAATTCTTCCTTCAGCTAAAACATGCGTGGGAAACCCACAGTATGGTGCACCGAGGGACCGGCAAACGTTTTCAAATGCATCTCAGTTTTCGTCCCCTTTTACTCGGGTTCACCATTCCAGACCCTTTACTAACACTCTCCCCACTTGGAGAGTCAGTGCCTTTAACCTCCTGTTTGGCACAGTTTGCAATTTCTGCGCAAGATGAACAGGATTAGGGAGAACCAATGAGAGACTAGCTTTAGGTGTCTGCACGGGCAAATGGAACGCTCATTTCCCACCAGGAAGAGGAATTAACCAAAGGCTCAGCATGCCGTGCCGGAACCAGATTAGGGCCTGAAGCAATCCTGCGGGTTTGCGGCCAGCTCACAAGATAGTGAGTTGAAGAAAGGAGCTCAGGGGCACTGTCACTCAGAAACATGCAGAGTTATAAATGACAGCTATCGTCCAAAAATATATTGAAGGAAGGCTGCGAAGAGGACTTGTAAGTGGGGCAGAATTGCAGGATAACGATTTCAGGAGGTAGACGGGAATTGCATTTAAAGCATAGGAAAAGAGGCAGAACGTCGACAATGATGCTCTTGGCCAAAAAGGGCGTATGCGTTTTTTCCTGAATATATTCAGGAAAAAACGCATACGCCCTTTTTGGCCAACCAAGCAAGCATGTTAAAGAAATCTGCACTACAATGAAGTCTCACTGCCCCCCGGTCAAAAGGGCCATGTGAAAAAAGTGTAAAATCCAGAAAGGCAGCACAGGCCATGGAGAACAGGGAGCCTTGTTATGCTGATGGGCGGGATGTAAATTGCCAACAGCCACTCTGGAGAAGTGTATGGTGTTTCCTGGAACAGCTAAAAAACAAAGCAACGGAGCCTACGGCACTTCCACTTATGGTCCTATAGCTTAGGGAAATTAAAATCAAAAACACACAGCCACCCCAAAGTTTCGGACGGCTCTGTTTACAAGAACCTCGTCTACGGTTCAAGTTAAATATCCCAGAACGTGAAAAATGGATAAAGAAGTTGTGGTACGTACGTACAATGGAATATCACTCAGCAATGAAATCTATGTCATCAGGCCCGTCGCGGCATAATGAGTGGATTCAGGTACGATGATTCTAAGTGAAATGAGTCACACAGAAAATGAAACATCATAAGATATCACTAATACAAGGAATGTAAACTTGGCTACACATGAACTGAATTACAAAACAGAACAGGGTCTCAAATTTAGAAAACCAACTTATGCTTGCTTAACGGGAAAGGTGAGTTGGGGTGCTGCATAAAACCAGAGATAGAAATTAGCACAGATACCTTTCCATAAGCCAAATATGTAACTGTCAAGACCTACCCCTTGCTCAACGAAATGGACTAAACACCCCATATTCAACGACTAGGAATACACCTGACTAGTAAGAATCTTCAAACCCATGGATTTATATGTCTCCGTAAGAGAATGAAGCGTGTGTACAGAGGCATGAATGCAGCAGAGAAAATCCGATAAACCCCATTATCAAAATGAATTACAAAAACAAAACACAAGGACAGTGAAATAGAGAGCAATTCTTAAATAATTCATTCAGGGCTTGTGATGCAACCTGGATTTACCACATCTACACCCAGAGCTGAGTGAGACATAAGGTTGGGCACTTCGGGCTGATAGCATTGGTGAGGTTCGATGAGCAAATGCAGACCCTTTGAAGTCATACTGCATGGTACCCATTCCATGGGTCCCATCTCTCCAGGTTTAACGAATTCTTCCTTCAGCTAAAACATGCGTGGGAAACCCACAGTATGGTGCACCGAGGGACCGGCAAACGTTTTCAAATGCATCTCAGTTTTCGTCCCCTTTTACTCGGGTTCACCATTCCAGACCCTTTACTAACACTCTCCCCACTTGGAGAGTCAGTGCCTTTAACCTCCTGTTTGGCACAGTTTGCAATTTCTGCGCAAGATGAACAGGAATAGGGAGAACCAATGAGAGACTAGCTTTAGGTGTCTGCACGGGCAAATGTAACGCTCATTTCCCACCAGGAAGAGGAATTAACCAAAGGCTCATCATGCCGTGCCGGAAGCAGATTAGGGACTGAAGCAATCCTGCGGGTTTGCGGCCAGCTCACAAGATAGCGAGTTGAAGAAAGGAGCTCAGGGGCACTGTAACTCAGAAACCTGCAGAGTTATAAATGACAGCTATCGTCCAAAAATATATTGAAGGAAGTCTGCGAAGAGGACTTGTAAGTGGGGCAGAATTGCAGGATAACGATTTCAGGAGGTAGACGGGAATTGCATTTAAAGCATAGGAAAAGAGGCAGAACGTCGACAATGATGCTCTTGGCCAAAAAGGGCGTATGCGTTTTTTCCTGAGGCAAAAACGCATACGCACTTTTTGGCCAACCAAGCAAGAATGTTAAAGAAATCTGCACTACAATGAAGTCTCACTGCCCCCCGGTCAAAAGGGCCATGTGAAAAAAGTGTAAAATCCAGAAAGGCAGCACAGGCCATGGAGAACAGGGAGCCTTGTTATGCTGATGGGCGGGATGTAAATTGCCAACAGCCACTCTGGAGAAGTGTATGGTGTTTCCTGGAACAGCTAAAAAACAAAGCAACGGAGCCTACGGCACTTCCACTTATGGTCCTATAGCTTAGGGAAATTAAAATCAAAAACACACAGCCACCCCAAAGTTTCGGACGGCTCTGTTTACAAGAACCTCGTCTACGGTACAAGTTAAATATCCCAGAACGTGAAAAATGGATAAAGAAGTTGTGGTACGTACGTACAATGGAATATCACTCAGCAATGAAATCTATGTCATCAGGCCCGTCGCGGCATAATGAGTGGATTCAGGTACGATGATTCTAAGTGAAATGAGTCACACAGAAAATGAAACATCATAAGATATCACTAATACAAGGAATGTAAACTTGGCTACACATGAACTGAATTACAAAACAGAACAGGGTCTCAAATTTAGAAAACCAACTTATGCTTGCTTAAGGGGAAAGGTGAGTTGGGGTGCTGCATAAAACCAGAGATAGAAATTAGCACAGATACCTTTCCATAAGCCAAATATGTAATTGTCAAGACCTACCCCTTGCTCAACGAAATGGACTAAACACCCCATATTCAACGACTAGGAATACACCTGACTAGTAAGAATCTTCAAACCCATGGATTTATATGTCTCCGTAAGAGAATGAAGCGTGTGTACAGAGGCATGAATGCAGCAGAGAAAATCCGATAAATCCCATTATCAAAATGAATTACAAAAACAAAACACAAGGACAGTGAAATAGAGAGCAATTCTTAAATAATTCATTCAGGGCTTGTGATGCAACCTGGATTTACCACATCTACACCCAGAGCTCAGTGAGACATAAGGTTGGGCACTTCGGGCTGATAGCATTGGTGAGGTTCGATGAGCAAATGCAGACCCTTTGAAGTCATACTGCATGGTACCCATTCCATGGGTCCCATCTCTCCAGGTTTAACGAATTCTTCCTTCAGCTAAAACATGCGTGGGAAACCCACAGTATGGTGCACCGAGGGACCGGCAAACGTTTTCAAATGCATCTCAGTTTTCGTCCCCTTTTACTCGGGTTCACCATTCCAGACCCTTTACTAACACTCTCCCCACTTGGAGAGTCAGTGCCTTTAACCTCCTGTTTGGCACAGTTTGCAATTTCTGTGCAAGATGAACAGGAATAGGGAGAACCAATGAGAGACTAGCTTTAGGTGTCTGCACGGGCAAATGTAACGCTCATTTCCCACCAGGAAGAGGAATTAACCACAGGCTCAGCATGCCGTGCCGGAACCAGATGAGTTCCTGAAGCAATCCTGTGGGTTTGCGGCCAGCTCACAAGATAGCGAGTTGAAGAAAGGAGCTCAGGGGCACTGTAACTCAGAAACCTGCAGAGTTATAAATGACAGCTATCGTCCAAAAATATATTGAAGGAAGGCTGCGAAGAGGACTTGTAAGTGGGGCAGAATTGCAGGATAACGATTTCAGGAGGTAGACGGGAATTGCATTTAAAGCATAGGAAAAGAGGCAGAACGTCGACAATGATGCTCTTGGCCAAAAAGGGCGTATGCGTTTTTTCCTGAATATATTCAGGAAAAAACGCATACGCCCTTTTTGGCCAACCAAGCAAGCATGTTAAAGAAATCTGCACTACAATGAAGTCTCACTGCCCCCCGGTCAAAAGGGCCATGTGAAAAAAGTGTAAAATCCAGAAAGGCAGCACAGGCCATGGAGGACAGGGAGCCTTGTTATGCTGATGGGCGGGATGTAAATTGCCAACAGCCACTCTGGAGAAGTGTATGGTGTTTCCTGGAACAGCTAAAAAACAAAGCAACGGAGCCTACGGCATTTCCACTTATGGTCCTATAGCTTAGGGAAATTAAAATCAAAAACACACAGCCACCCCAAAGTTTCGGACGGCTCTGTTTACAAGAACCTCATCTACGGTACAAGTTAAATATCCCAGAACGTGAAAAATGGATAAAGATGTTGTGGTACGTACGTACAATGGAATATCACTCAGCAATGAAATCTATGTCATCAGGCCCATCGCGGCATAATGAGTGGATTCAGGTACGATGATTCTAAGTGAAATGAGTCACACAGAAAATGAAACATCATAAGATATCACTAATACAAGGAATGTAAACTTGGCTACACATGAACTGAATTACAAAACAGAACAGGGTCTCAAATTTAGAAAACCAACTTATGCTTGCTTAAGGGGAAAGGTGAGTTGGGGTGCTGCATAAAACCAGAGATAGAATTTAGCACAGGTACCTTTCCATAAGCCAAATATGTAATTGTCAAGACCTACCCCTTGCTCAACGAAATGGACTAAACACCCCATATTCAACGACTAGGAATACACCTGACTAGTAAGAATCTTCAAACCAATGGATTTATATGTCTCCATAAGAGAATGAAGCGTGTGTACAGAGGCATGAATGCAGCAGAGAAAATCCGATAAACCCCATTATCAAAATGAATTACAAAAACAAAACACAAGGACAGTGAAATAGAGAGCAATTCTTAAATAATTCATTCAGGGCTTGTGATGCAACCTGGATTTACCACATCTACACCCAGAGCTGAGTGAGACATAAGGTTGGGCACTTCGGGCTGATAGCATTGGTGAGGTTCGATGAGCAAATGCAGACCCTTTGAAGTCATACTGCATGGTACCCATTCCATGGGTCCCATCTCTCCAGGTTTAACGAATTCTTCCTTCAGCTAAAACATGCGTGGGAAACCCACAGTATGGTGCACCGAGGGACCGGCAAACGTTTTCAAATGCATCTCAGTTTTCGTCCCCTTTTACTCGGGTTCACCATTCCAGACCCTTTACTAACACTCTCCCCACTTGGAGAGTCAGTGCCTTTAACCTCCTGTTTGGCACAGTTTGCAATTTCTGCGCAAGATGAACAGGATTAGGGAGAACCAATGAGAGACTAGCTTTAGGTGTCTGCACGGGCAAAAGGAACGCTCATTTCCCACCAGGAAGAGGAATTAACCAAAGGCTCAGCATGCCGTGCCGGAACCAGATTAGGGCCTGAAGCAATCCTGCGGGTTTGCGGCCAGCTCACAAGATAGCGAGTTGAAGAAAGGAGCTCAGGGGCACTGTAACTCAGAAACCTGCAGAGTTATAAATGACAGCTATCGTCCAAAAATATATTGAAGGAAGGCTGCGAAGAGGACTTGTAAGTGGGGCAGAATTGCAGGATAACGATTTCAGGAGGTAGACGGGAATTGCATTTAAAGCATAGGAAAAGAGGCAGAACGTCGACAATGATGCTCTTGGCCAAAAAGTGCGTATGCGTGTTTTCCTGAATATATTCAGGAAAAAACGCATACGCCCTTTTTGGCCAACCAAGCAAGCATGTTAAAGAAATCTGCACTACAATGAAGTCTCACTGCCCCCCGGTCAAAAGGGCCATGTGAAAAAAGTGTAAAATCCAGAAAGGCAGCACAGGCCATGGAGAACAGGGAGCCTTGTTATGCTGATGGGCGGGATGTAAATTGCCAACAGCCACTCTGGAGAAGTGTATGGTGTTTCCTGGAACAGCTAAAAAACAAAGCAACGGAGCCTACAGCACTTCCACTTATGGTCCTATAGCTTAGGGAAATTAAAATCAAAAACACACAGCCACCCCAAAGTTTCGGACGGCTCTGTTTACAAGAACCTCGTCTACGGTACAAGTTAAATATCCCAGAACGTGAAAAATGGATAAAGAAGTTGTGGTACGTACGTACAATGGAATATCACTCAGCAATGAAATCTATGTCATCAGGCCCGTCGCGGCATAATGAGTGGATTCAGGTACGATGATTCTAAGTGAAATGAGTCACACAGAAAATGAAACGTCATAAGATATCACTAATACAAGGAAAGTAAACTTGGCTACACATGAACTGAATTACAAAACAGAACAGGGTCTCAAATTTAGAAAACCAACTTATGCTTGCTTAAGGGGAAAGGTGAGTTGGGGTGCTGCATAAAACCAGAGATAGAAATTAGCACAGATACCTTTCCATAAGCCAAATATGTAATTGTCAAGACCTACCCCTTGCTCAACGAAATGGACTAAACACCCCATATTCAACGACTAGGAATACACCTGACTAGTAAGAATCTTCAAACCAATGGATTTATATGTCTCCATAAGAGAATGAAGCGTGTGTACAGAGGCATGAATGCAGCAGAGGAAATCCGATAAATCCCATTATCAAAATGAATTACAAAAACAAAACACCAGGACAGTGAAATAGAGAGCAATTCTTAAATAATTCATTCAGGGCTTGTGATGCAACCTGGATTTACCACATCTACACCCAGAGCTGAGTGAGACATAAGGTTGGGCACTTCGGGCTGATAGCATTGGTGAGGTTCGATGAGCAAATGCAGACCCTTTGAAGTCATACTGCATGGTACCCATTCCATGGGTCCCATCTCTCCAGGTTTAACGAATTCTTCCTTCAGCTAAAACATGCGTGGGAAACCCACAGTATGGTGCACCGAGGGACCGGCAAACGTTTTCAAATGCATCTCAGTTTTCGTCCCCTTTTACTCGGGTTCACCATTCCAGACCCTTTACTAACACTCTCCCCACTTGGAGAGTCAGTGCCTTTAACCTCCTGTTTGGCACAGTTTGCAATTTCTGCGCAAGATGAACAGGAATAGGGAGAACCAATGAGAGACTAGCTTTAGGTGTCTGCACGGGCAAATGTAACGCTCATTTCCCACCAGGAAGAGGAATTAACCACAGGCTCAGCATGCCGTGCCGGAACCAGATGAGTTCCTGAAGCAATCCTGCGGGTTTGCGGCCAGCTCACAAGATAGCGAGTTGAAGAAAGGAGCTCAGGGGCACTGTAACTCAGAAACCTGCAGAGTTATAAATGACAGCTATCGTCCAAAAATATATTGAAGGAAGGCTGCGAAGAGGACTTGTAAGTGGGGCAGAATTGCAGGATAACGATTTCAGGAGGTAGACGGGAATTGCATTTAAAGCATAGGAAAAGAGGCAGAACGTCGACAATGATGCTCTTGGCCAAAAAGGGCGTATGCGTTTTTTCCTGAATATATTCAGGAAAAAACGCATACGCCCTTTTTGGCCAACCAAGCAAGCATGTTAAAGAAATCTGCACTACAATGAAGTCTCACTGCCCCCCGGTCAAAAGGGCCATGTGAAAAAAGTGTAAAATCCAGAAAGGCAGCACAGGCCATGGAGGACAGGGAGCCTTGTTATGCTGATGGGCGGGATGTAAATTGCCAACAGCCACTCTGGAGAAGTGTATGGTGTTTCCTGGAACAGCTAAAAAACAAAGCAACGGAGCCTACGGCATTTCCACTTATGGTCCTATAGCTTAGGGAAATTAAAATCAAAAACACACAGCCACCCCAAAGTTTCGGACGGCTCTGTTTACAAGAACCTCATCTACGGTACAAGTTAAATATCCCAGAACGTGAAAAATGGATAAAGAAGTTGTGATACGTACGTACAATGGAATATCACTCAGCAATGAAATCTATGTCATCAGGCCCGTCGCGGCATAATGAGTGGATTCAGGTACGATGATTCTAAGTGAAATGAGTCACACAGAAAATGAAACATCATAAGATATCACTAATACAAGGAATGTAAACTTGGCTACACATGAACTGAATTACAAAACAGAACAGGGTCTCAAATTTAGAAAACCAACTTATGCTTGCTTAAGGGGAAAGGTGAGTTGGGGTGCTGCATAAAACCAGAGATAGAAATTAGCACAGGTACCTTTCCATAAGCCAAATATGTAATTGTCAAGACCTACCCCTTGCTCAACGAAATGGACTAAACACCCCATATTCAACGACTAGGAATACACCTGCCTAGTAAGAATCTTCAAACCCATGGATTTATATGTCTCCGTAAGAGAATGAAGCGTGTGTACAGAGGCATGAATGCAGCAGAGAAAATCCGATAAACCCCATTATCAAAATGAATTACAAAAACAAAACACAAGGACAGTGAAATAGAGAGCAATTCTTAAATAATTCATTCAGGGCTTGTGATGCAACCTGGATTTACCACATCTACACCCAGAGCTGAGTGAGACATAAGGTTGGGCACTTCGGGCTGATAGCATTGGTGAGGTTCGATGAGCAAATGCAGACCCTTTGAAGTCATACTGCATGGTACCCATTCCATGGGTCCCATCTCTCCAGGTTTAACGAATTCTTCCTTCAGCTAAAACATGCGTGGGAAACCCACAGTATGGTGCACCGAGGGACCGGCAAACGTTTTCAAATGCATCTCAGTTTTCGTCCCCTTTTACTCGGGTTCACCATTCCAGACCCTTTACTAACACTCTCCCCACTTGGAGAGTCAGTGCCTTTAACCTCCTGTTTGGCACAGTTTGCAATTTCTGCGCAAGATGAACAGGAATAGGGAGAACCAATGAGAGACTAGCTTTAGGTGTCTGCACGGGCAAATGTAACGCTCATTTCCCACCAGGAAGAGGAATTAACCACAGGCTCAGCATGCCGTGCCGGAACCAGATGAGTTCCTGAAGCAATCCTGCGGGTTTGCGGCCAGCTCACAAGATAGCGAGTTGAAGAAAGGAGCTCAGGGGCACTGTAACTCAGAAACCTGCAGAGTTATAAATGACAGCTATCGTCCAAAAATATATTGAAGGAAGGCTGCGAAGAGGACTTGTAAGTGGGGCAGAATTGCAGGATAACGATTTCAGGAGGTAGACGGGAATTGCATTTAAAGCATAGGAAAAGAGGCAGAACGTCGACAATGATGCTCTTGGCCAAAAAGGGCGTATGCGTTTTTTCCTGAATATATTCAGGAAAAAACGCATACGCCCTGTTTGGCCAACCAAGCAAGCATGTTAAAGAAATCTGCACTACAATGAAGTCTCACTGCCCCCCGGTCAAAAGGGCCATGTGAAAAAAGTGTAAAATCCAGAAAGGCAGCACAGGCCATGGAGGACAGGGAGCCTTGTTATGCTGATGGGCGGGATGTAAATTGCCAACAGCCACTCTGGAGAAGTGTATGGTGTTTCCTGGAACAGCTAAAAAACAAAGCAACGGAGCCTACGGCATTTCCACTTATGGTCCTATAGCTTAGGGAAATTAAAATCAAAAACACACAGCCACCCGAAAGTTTCGGACGGCTCTGTTTACAAGAACCTCATCTACGGTACAAGTTAAATATCCCAGAACGTGAAAAATGGATAAAGAAGTTGTGATACGTACGTACAATGGAATATCACTCAGCAATGAAATCTATGTCATCAGGCCCGTCGCGGCATAATGAGTGGATTCAGGTACGATGATTCTAAGTGAAATGAGTCACACAGAAAATGAAACATCATAAGATATCACTAATACAAGGAATGTAAACTTGGCTACACATGAACTGAATTACAAAACAGAACAGGGTCTCAAATTTAGAAAACCAACTTATGCTTGCTTAAGGGGAAAGGTGAGTTGGGGTGCTGCATAAAACCAGAGATAGAAATTAGCACAGGTACCTTTCCATAAGCCAAATATGTAATTGTCAAGACCTACCCCTTGCTCAACGAAATGGACTAAACACCCCATATTCAACGACTAGGAATACACCTGACTAGTAAGAATCTTCAAACCCATGGATTTATATGTCTCCGTAAGAGAATGAAGCGTGTGTACAGAGGCATGAATGCAGCAGAGAAAATCCGATAAACCCCATTATCAAAATGAATTACAAAAACAAAACACAAGGACAGTGAAATAGAGAGCAATTCTTAAATAATTCATTCAGGGCTTGTGATGCAACCTGGATTTACCACATCTACACCCAGAGCTGAGTGAGACATAAGGTTGGGCACTTCGGGCTGATAGCATTGGTGAGGTTCGATGAGCAAATGCAGACCCTTTGAAGTCATACTGCATGGTACCCATTCCATGGGTCCCATCTCTCCAGGTTTAACAAATTCTTCCTTCAGCTAAAACATGCGTGGGAAACCCACAGTATGGTGCACCGAGGGACCGGCAAACGTTTTCAAATGCATCTCAGTTTTCGTCCCCTTTTACTCGGGTTCACCATTCCAGACCCTTTACTAACACTCTCCCCACTTGGAGAGTCAGTGCCTTTAACCTCCTGTTTGGCACAGTTTGCAATTTCTGCGCAAGATGAACAGGATTAGGGAGAACCAATGAGAGACTAGCTTTAGGTGTCTGCACGGGCAAATGGAACGCTCATTTCCCACCAGGAAGAGGAATTAACCAAAGGCTCAGCATGCTGTGCCGGAACCAGATTAGGGCCTGAAGCAATCCTGCGGGTTTGCGGCCAGCTCACAAGATAGCGAGTTGAAGAAAGGAGCTCAGGGGCACTGTAACTCAGAAACCTGCAGAGTTATAAATGACAGCTATCGTCCAAAAATATATTGAAGGAAGGCTGCGAAGAGGACTTGTAAGTGGGGCAGAATTGCAGGATAACGATTTCAGGAGGTAGACGGGAATTGCATTTAAAGCATAGGAAAAGAGGCAGAACGTCGACAATGATGCTCTTGGCCAAAAAGCGCGTATGCGTTTTTTCCTGAATATATTCAGGAAAAAACGCATACGCCCTTTTTGGCCAACCAAGCAAGCATGTTAAAGAAATCTGCACTACAATGAAGTCTCACTGCCCCCCGGTCAAAAGGGCCATGTGAAAAAAGTGTAAAATCCAGAAAGGCAGCACAGGCCATGGAGAACAGGGAGCCTTGTTATGCTGATGGGCGGGATGTAAATTGCCAACAGCCACTCTGGAGAAGTGTATGGTGTTTCCTGGAACAGCTAAAAAACAAAGCAACGGAGCCTACAGCACTTCCACTTATGGTCCTATAGCTTAGGGAAATTAAAATCAAAAACACACAGCCACCCCAAAGTTTCGGACGGCTCTGTTTACAAGAACCTCGTCTACGGTACAAGTTAAATATCCCAGAACGTGAAAAATGGATAAAGAAGTTGTGGTACGTACGTACAATGGAATATCACTCAGCAATGAAATCTATGTCATCAGGCCCGTCGCGGCATAATGAGTGGATTCAGGTACGATGATTCTAAGTGAAATGAGTCACACAGAAAATGAAACATCATAAGATATCACTAATACAAGGAATGTAAACTTGGCTACACATGAACTGAATTACAAAACAGAACAGGGTCTCAAATTTAGAAAACCAACTTATGCTTGCTTAAGGGGAAAGGTGAGTTGGGGTGCTGCATAAAACCAGAGATAGAAATTAGCACAGATACCTTTCCATAAGCCAAATATGTAATTGTCAAGACCTACCCCTTGCTCAACGAAATGGACTAAACACCCCATATTCAACGACTAGGAATACACCTGCCTAGTAAGAATCTTCAAACCAATGGATTTATATGTCTCTGTAAGAGAATGAAGCGTGTGTACAGAGGCATGAATGCAGCAGAGAAAATCCGATAAATCCCATTATCAAAATGAATTACAAAAACAAAACACCAGGACAGTGAAATAGAGAGCAATTCTTAAATAATTCATTCAGGGCTTGTGATGCAACCTGGATTTACCACATCTACACCCAGAGCTGAGTGAGACATAAGGTTGGGCACTTCGGGCTGATAGCATTGGTGAGGTTCGATGAGCAAATGCAGACCCTTTGAAGTCATACTGCATGGTACCCATTCCATGGGTCCCATCTCTCCAGGTTTAACGAATTCTTCCTTCAGCTAAAACATGCGTGGGAAACCCACAGTATGGTGCACCGAGGGACCGGCAAACGTTTTCAAATGCATCTCAGTTTTCGTCCCCTTTTACTCGGGTTCACCATTCCAGACCCTTTACTAACACTCTCCCCACTTGGAGAGTCAGTGCCTTTAACCTCCTGTTTGGCACAGTTTGCAATTTCTGCGCAAGATGAACAGGAATAGGGAGAACCAATGAGAGACTAGCTTTAGGTGTCTGCACGGGCAAATGTAACGCTCATTTCCCACCAGGAAGAGGAATTAACCACAGGCTCAGCATGCCGTGCCGGAACCAGATGAGTTCATGAAGCAATCCTGCGGGTTTGCGGCCAGCTCACAAGATAGCGAGTTGAAGAAAGGAGCTCAGGGGCACTGTAACTCAGAAACCTGCAGAGTTATAAATGACAGCTATCGTCCAAAAATATATTGAAGGAAGGCTGCGAAGAGGACTTGTAAGTGGGGCAGAATTGCAGGATAACGATTTCAGGAGGTAGACGGGAATTGCATTTAAAGCATAGGAAAAGAGGCAGAACGTCGACAATGATGCTCTTGGTCAAAAAGGGCGTATGCGTTTTTTCCTGAATATATTCAGGAAAAAACGCATACGCCCTTTTTGGCCAACCAAGCAAGCATGTTAAAGAAATCTGCACTACAATGAAGTCTCACTGCCCCCCGGTCAAAAGGGCCATGTGAAAAAAGTGTAAAATCCAGAAAGGCAGCAGAGGCCATGGAGAACAGGGAGCCTTGTTATGCTGATGGGCGGGATGTAAATTGCCAACAGCCACTCTGGAGAAGTGTATGGTGTTTCCTGGAACAGCTAAAAAACAAAGCAACGGAGCCTACGGCACTTCCACTTATGGTCCTATAGCTTAGGGAAATTAAAATCAAAAACACACAGCCACCCCAAAGTTTCGGACGGCTCTGTTTACAAGTACCTCGTCTACGGTACAAGTTAAATATCCCAGAACGTGAAAAATGGATAAAGAAGTTGTGGTACGTACGTACAATGGAATATCACTCAGCAATGAAATCTATGTCATCAGGCCCGTCGCGGCATAATGAGTGGATTCAGGTACGATGATTCTAAGTGAAATGAGTCACACAGAAAATGAAACATCATAAGATATCACTAATACAAGGAATGTAAACTTGGCTACACATGAACTGAATTACAAAACAGAACAGGGTCTCAAATTTAGAAAACCAACTTATGCTTGCTTAAGGGGAAAGGTGAGTTGGGGTGCTGCATAAAACCAGAGATAAAAATTAGCACAGATACCTTTCCATAAGCCAAATATGTAATTGTCAAGACCTACCCCTTGCTCAACGAAATGGACTAAACACCCCATATTCAACGACTAGGAATACACCTGCCTAGTAAGAATCTTCAAACCAATGGATTTATATGTCTCCGTAAGAGAATGAAGCGTGTGTACAGAGGCATGAATGCAGCAGAGAAAATCCGATAAATCCCATTATCAAAATGAATTACAAAAACAAAACACCAGGACAGTGAAATAGAGAGCAATTCTTAAATAATTCATTCAGGGCTTGTGATGCAACCTGGATTTACCACATCTACACCCAGAGCTGAGTGAGACATAAGGTTGGGCACTTCGGGCTGATAGCATTGGTGAGGTTCGATGAGCAAATGCAGACCCTTTGAAGTCATACTGCATGGTACCCATTCCATGGGTCCCATCTCTCCAGGTTTAACGAATTCTTCCTTCAGCTAAAACATGCGTGGGAAACCCACAGTATGGTGCACCGAGGGACCGGCAAACGTTTTCAAATGCATCTCAGTTTTCGTCCCCTTGTACTCGGGTTCACCATTCCAGACGCTTTACTAACACTCTCCCCACTTGGAGAGTCAGTGCCTTTAACCTCCTGTTTGGCACAGTTTGCAATTTCTGCGCAAGATGAACAGGAATAGGGAGAACCAATGAGAGACTAGCTTTAGGTGTCTGCACGGGCAAATGTAACGCTCATTTCCCACCAGGAAGAGGAATTAACCAAAGGCTCAGCATGCCGTGCCGGAACCAGATTAGGGCCTGAAGCAATCCTGCGGGTTTGTGGCCAGCTCACAAGATAGCGAGTTGAAGAAAGGAGCTCAGAGGCACTGTAATTCATAAACCTGCAGAGTTATAAATGACAGCTATCGTCCAAAAATATATTGAAGGAAGGCTGCGAAGAGGACTTGTAAGTGGGGCAGAATTGCAGGATAACGATTTCAGGAGGTAGACGGGAATTGCATTTAAAGCATAGGAAAAGAGGCAGAACGTCGACAATGATGCTCTTGGCCAAAAAGGGCGTATGCGTTTTTTCCTGAATATATTCAGGAAAAAACGCATACGCCCTTTTTGGCCAACCAAGCAAGCATGTTAAAAAAATCTGCACTACAATGAAGTCTCACTGCCCCCCGGTCAAAAGGGCCATGTGAAAAAAGTGTAAAATCCAGAAAGGTAGCACAGGCCATGGAGGACAGGGAGCCTTGTTATGCTGATGGGCGGGATGTAAATTGCCAACAGCCACTCTGGAGAAGTGTATGGTGTTTCCTGGAACAGCTAAAAAACAAAGCAAAGGAGCCTACGGCACTTCCTCTTATGGTCCTATAGCTTAGGGAAATTAAAATCAAAAACACACAGCCACCCCAAAGTTTCGGATGGCTCTGTTTACAAGAACCTCGTCTACTGTACAAGTTAAATATCCCAGAACGTGAAAAATGGATAAAGAAGTTGTGGTACGTACGTACAATGGTATATCACTCAGCAATGAAATCTAGGTCATCAGGCCCGTCGCGGCATAATGAGTGGATTCAGGTACGATGATTCTAAGTGAAATAAGTCACACAGAAAATGAAACATCATAAGATATCACTAATACAAGCAATGTAAACTTGGCTACACATGAACTGAATTACAAAACAGAACAGGGTCTCAAATTTAGAAAACCAACTTATGCTTGCTTAAGGGGAAATGTGAGTTGGGGTGCTGCATAAAACCAGAGATAGAAAATCGCACAGATACCGTTCCAAAAGCCAAATATGTAATAGACAAGACCTACTCCTTGCTCAACGAAATGGACTCAACACTCCATATTCAACGCCTAGGAATATACCTGCCTAGTAAGAATCTTAAAGCCCATGGATTTATATGTCTCCGTAAGAGAATCAAGCGTGTGTTCAGTGGCCTAAACACAGCAGTGAAAATCCGATAAATCCCATTATCAAAATAAATTTCAAAAACAAAACACCATGACAGTGAAATAGAGAGCAATTTTTAATAATTCACTCAGGGCTTCTGATGCAATCTGGATTTATCACATTTACACCCAGAGCTGGGGAGACTTAAGGCCGGACACTTCGGCCTGATAGCATTGTTAAGGTTCAGTGTGCAAATGCAGACCCTTTGAAGTCATACTGCATGGTACCCATTCCATGTGTCCCAACTCTCCAGGTTTAAGGGATTCTGCCTTCCGCTAAATCATGTATGGGAAACCCAGAGTATGGTCCACCATGTGATTGGGAAACGTTTTCAAATGCATCTCAGATTTCGTCCCCTGGTACTCGGGTGCACCATTCCACACGGTTTACTAACACTCTCCCCACTTGGAGAGTCAGTGCCTTTAAACTCTTGTTTGGCACAGTTTGCAATTTCTGCGCAAGATGAACAGGAATAGGGAGAACCAATGAGAGACTAGCTGTAGGTGTCTGCACGGGCAAATGGAACGCTCATTTCCCACCAGGAAGAGGAATTAACCAAAGGCTCAGCGAGCCCTGCCAGAAACAGATTAGGGCCTGAAGCAATCCTGCGGTTTTTCGGCCAGCTCACAAGAAAACGAGTTGAAGAAAGGAGCTAAGGGGCACTGTAATTCACAAACCTGCAGAGTTATGAATGACAGCTATCGTCCAAAAATATATTGAAGTAAGTCTTCGAAGAGGACTTGAAAGTGGGGCAGAATTTCAGGAAAACGATTTCAGGGGGTAGACTGTTACTGCACTTAAAGCATAGGAAAAGATGCAGAATGTAGACAATGATGCACTTGGCCAAAAAGGGCGTATGCGTTTCTTCCTGAATATATTCAGGGAAAAACGCATACGCCCTTTTTGGCCAACCAAGCAAGCATGTAAAGGAAATCTGCACTACAATGAAGTCTCACTGCCCCCCGGTCAAAAGGGCCATCTGAAAAAAGTGCAAAATCCAGAAAGGCAGGACAGGTCATGGAGAACAGGGAGCCTTGTTACGCTGATGGGCGGGATGTAAATTGCCAACAGCCACTCTGGAGAAGTGTATGGTGTATCCTGAAACACATAGGAAACAAAGCAACACAGCCTATGGCACTTCCACTTATGGTCCTATAACTTAGGGAAATTAAAATAAAAAACACACAGCCACCCCAAAGTTTCGGACAGCTCTGTTTACAAGAACCTCGTCTACGGTACAAGTTAAATATCCGAGAAAGCAAAAAATGGATAAAGAAGCTGTGGTACGCACGTACAATGGAATATCACTCAGCAATGAAATCTACGTCATCAGGCCGATAGCGGCATAATGAGTGGATTCAGGTACGATGATTCTACTAGAAATAAGTCACACAGAAAGAGAAACATCATAAGATATCACTAATACACGGAATGTAAACTTGGCTACACATGAACTGAATTAGAAAACAGAACAGGGTCTCAAATTGAGAAAACCAACTTATGCTTGCTTATGGGGAAAGGTGAGTTGGGGTGCTGCATAAAACCAGAGATTGAAATTAGCACAGATACCGTTCCATAAGCCAAATATATAATAGACAAAACCTACTCCCTGCTCAACGAAATGGACTCAACACCCCATATTCAGTGCCTGGCAATATACATGACAAGTAAGAATCTTAAAACCCATGGATTTATATGTCTCCATAAGGAAATCAAGCGTGTGTACAGCGGCCTAAACGCAGCAGTGAACATCCGATAAATCCCATTATCAAAATAAATTTCAAAAAAAAAACACAATGACAGTGAAATAGAGAGCAATTCTTAAATAATTCATTCAGGGCTTGTGATGCAACCTGGATTTACCACATCTACACCCAGAGCTGGGTGAGACATAAGGCTGGACACTTCAGGCTGATAGCATTGGTGAGGTTCGGTGAGCAAACGCAGACCATTTGAAGTCATACCGCATGGTACCCATTCCATGGGTCCCAACTCTCCAGGTTTAAGGGATTCTTCCTTCAGCTAAAACATGCATGGGAAACCCACATTACAGTGCACTGTGTGACCGGGAAACGTTTCCAAATGCATCTCAGTTTTCCTACCCTGGTACTCGGGTTCACCATTCCAGACGCTTTACTAACACTCTCCCCACTTGGAGAGTCAGTGCCTTTAACCTCCTGTTTGGCACAGTTTGCAATTTCTGCGCAAGATGAACAGGAATAGGGAGAACCAATGAGAGACTAGCTGTAGGTGTCTGCACGGGCAAATGGAACGCTCATTTCCCACCAGGAAGAGGAATTAACCAAAGGCTCAGTGTGCCCTGCTGGAAACAGATTATGGCCTGAAGCAATCCTGCGGTTTTGCGGCCAGCTCACAAGAAAGCGAGTTGAAGAAAGGAGCTCAGGGGCACTGTAATTCACAAACCTGCAGAGTTATGAATGACACCTATCGTCCAAAATTGTATTGAAGTAAGTCTTCGAAGAGGACTTGAAAGCGGGGCTGAATTTCAGGAAAACGATTTCAGGGGGTAGACTGGAATTGCACTTAAAGCATAGGAAAAGAGGCAGAATGTCGACAATGGTGCACTTGGCCAAAAAGGGCGTATGCGTTTTTTCCTGAATATATTCAGGAAAAAACGCATACGCCCTTTTTGGCCAACCAAGAAAGCGTGTAAAGGAAATCTGCACTACAATGAAGTCTCACTGCCCGCCGGTCAAAAGGGCCATCTGAAAAAAGTGTAAAATCCAGAAAGGCAGGACAGGTAATGGAGAACAGGAGCCTTGTTATGCTGATGAGCGGGATATAAATTGCCAACAGCCACTCTGGAGAAGTGTATGGTGTTTCCTGAAACACGTAGGAAACAAAGCAACACAGCCTATGACACTTCCACTTACGGTCCTATAGCTTAGGGAAATTAAAATCAAAAAGACACAGCCACCCCAAAGTTTGGGACGGCTCTCTTTACAAGAACCTCGGCTACGGTACAAGTTAAATATCCGAGAAAGCAAAAAATGGATAAAGAAGTTGTCGTACGCACGTAAAATGGAATATCACTCAGCAATGAAATCTACGTCATCAGGTCCCTAGCGGCATAATGAGTGGATTCAGGTACGATGATTCTACGAGAAATAAGTCACACAGAAAAAGAAACATCATAAGATATCACTAATACACGGAATGTAAACTTCGCTACACATGAACTGAATTACGAAACAGAACAGGGTCTCAAATTTAGAAAACCAACTTATGCTTGCTTACGGGGAAAGGTGAGTTGGGGTGCTGCATAAAAGCAGACATTGAAATTAGCACAGATACCGTTCCATAAGCCAAATATATAATACACAAGACCTACTCCTTGCTCAATGAAATGGACTCAACACCCCATATTCAACGCCTGGGAAGATACCTGACAAGTAAGAATCTTAAAACCCATGGATTTATATATCTCCGTAAGGAACTCAAGCATGTGTACAGCGGCCTAAATGCAGCAGTGAAAATCCAATAAATCCCATTATCAAAATAAATTTCAAAAACAAAACACAATGACAGTGAATTAGAGAGCAATGCTTAAATAATTCATTCAGGGCTTGTGATGCAACCTGGATTTACCACATCTACACCCAGAGCTGGGTGAGACATAAGGCTGGACACTTCAGGCTGATACAATTGGTGAGGTTCAGTGAGCAAACGCAGACCCTTTGAAGTCATACTGCATGGTACCCATTCCATGGGTCCCTACTCTCCAGGTTTAAGGGATTCTTCCTTCAGCTAAAACATGCATGGGAAACCCAGAGTATGGTCCACCGTGTGATTGGGAAACGTTTTCAGATGCATTTCAGGTTTCGTCCCCTTGTACTCGGGTTCACCATTCCAGACGCTTTACTACCACTCTCCCCACTTGGAGAGTCAGTGCCTTTAACCTCCTGTTTGGCACAGTTTGCAATTTCTGCGCCAGATGAATAGGAATAGGGAGAACGAATGAGAGACTAGATGTAGGTGTTTGCACGGGCAAATGCAACGCTCATTTCACCCCAGGAAGAGGAATTAACCAAAGGCTCCGCGTGCCCTGCCGGAAAGAGATTAGGACCTCAAGCAATCCTGCGGTTTTGAGGCCAGCTCACAAGAAAGCGAGTTGAAGAAAGGAGCTCAGGGGCACTGTAATTCACAAACCTGCAGAGTTATGAATGACAGCTGTCGTCCAAAAATATATTGAAGTAAGTCTTCGAAGAGGACTTGAAAGCGGGGCAGAATTTCAGGAAAACGATTTCAAGGGGTAGACTGGAATTGCACTTAAAGCATAGGAAAAGAGGCAGAATGTCGACAATGATGCACTTGGCCAAAAAGGGTATATGCGTTTTTTCCTGAATATATTCAGGAAAAAACGCATACGCAATTTTTGGCCTACCAAGCAAGCGTGTAAAGGAAATCTGCACTACAATGAAGTCTCACTGCCCCCCGGTCAAAAGGGCCATCTGAAAAAAGTGTAAAATCCAGAAAGGCAGGACAGTTCATGGAGAACAGGGAGCCTTGTTATGCTGATGGGCGGATGTAAATGGCCAACAGCCACTCTGTAGATGTTTATGGTGTTTCCTGAAACACGTAGGAAACAAAGCAACACAGCCTATGACACTTCCACTTATGGTCCTATAGCTTAGGGAAATTAAAATCAAAAACACACAGCCACCCCAAAGTTTGGGACGGCTCTGTTTTCAAGACCCTCATCTACGGTTCTAGTTAAATATCCGAGAAAGCAAAAAATAGATAAAGAAGTTGTGGTACGCACGTACAATGGAATATCACTCAGCAATGAAATCCACGTCATCAGGCCCGTAGCGGCATAATGAGTGGATTCAGATACGATGATTCTACGAGAAATAAGTCACACAGAAAAAGAAACATCATAAGATATCACTAATACACGGAATGTAAAGTTGGCTACACATGAACTGAATTACAAAACAGAACAGGGTCTCAAATTTAGAAAACCAACTTATGATTGCTTATGGGGAAAGGTGAGTTGGGGTGCTGCATAAAACCAGAGATTGAAATTAGCACAGATGCCATTCCATAAGTCAAATATATAATAGACAAGACCTACTCCTTGCTCAACGAAATGGACTCAACACCACATATTCAACGCCTGGGAAGATACCTGACAAGTAAGAATCATAAAACCCATGGATTTATATGTCTCCATAAGGAAGTCAAGCGTGTGTACAGCGGCCTAAACGCAGCAGTGAAAATCCGATAAATCCCATTATCAAAATAAATTTCAAAAACAAAACACAATGACAGTGAAATAGAGAGCAATTCTTAAATAATTCATTCAGGGCTTGTGATGCAACCGGCATTTACCACATCCACAACCACAGCTGGGTGAGACACAAGGCTGGACACTTCGGGCTGATAGCATTGGTGAGGTTCGGTGAGCAAACGCAGACCCTTTGAAGTCATACTGCATGGTACCCATTCCATGGGTCCCAAATCTCCAGGTTTAAGGGATTCTTCGTTCAGCTAAAACATGCATGGAAAACCCAGAGTATGGTCCACCGTGTGATTGGGAAACGTTTTCAGATGCATCTCAGTTTTCGTCCCCTGGTACTCGGGTTCACCATTCCAGACGCTTTACTAACACTCTCCCCACCTGGAGAGTCAGTGCCTTTAACCTCCTGTTTGGCACAGTTTGCAATTTCTGCGCAAGATGAACAGGAATAGGGAGAACCAATGAGAGACTAGCTGTAGGTGTCTGCACGGGCAAATGGAACGCTCATTTCCCACCAGGAAGAGGAATTAACCAAAGGCTCAGCGTGCCCTGCCGGAAACAGATTAGGGCCTGAAGCAATCCTGTGGTTTTGCGGCCAGCTCACAAGAAAGCGAGTTGAAGAAAGGAGCTCAGGGGCACTGTAATTCACAAACCTGCAGAGTTATGAATGACAGCTATCGTCCAAAAATGTACTGTAGTAAGAATTCGAAGAGGACTTGAAAGCAGGGCAGAATTTCAGGAAAACAATTTCAGGGGGTAGACTGGAATTGCACTTAAAGCATAGGAAAAGAGGCAGAATGTCGACAATGATGCACTTGGCCAAAAAGGACGTATGCGTTTTTTCCTGAATATATTCAGGAAAAAACGCCTACGCACTTTTTGGCCAACCAAGCAAGCGTGTAAAGGAAATCTGCACTACAATGAAGTCTCACTGCCCCCCGGTCAAAAGGGCCATCTGAAAAAGTGTAAAATCCAGAAAGGCAGGACAGGTCATGGAGAACAGGGAGCCTTGTTATGCTAATGGGCGGGATGTAAATTGCCAACAGCCACTGTGGAGAACTGTATGGTGTTTCCTCAAACACCTAAAAAACTAAGCAACGGAGCCTACGGCACTTCAACTTATGGTTCTATAGCTTAGGGAAATTAAAATCAAAAAGACACAGCCACCCATAAATTTTGGACGGCTCTGCTTACAAGAACCTCGTTTACGGTACAAGTGAAATATCCCAGAAAGCAAAAAATGGATAAAGAAGTTGTTGTACGTACGTACAATGGAATATCACTCAGCAATGAAATCTATGTCATGAGGCCCGTCGTGGCATAATGAGTGGATTCAGGTACGATGATTCTAAGTTAACTAAGTCACACAGAAAAAGAAACACCATAAGATATCTCAAATACACGGAATGTAAACATGGCTGCACATGAACTCAATTACAAAACAGCAAAGGATCCCAAATTTAGAAAACCAACTTATGCTTGCTTAAGGGGAAAGGTGAGTTGTGGTGCTGCATAAAACCAGAGATTGAAATTAGAACAGATATCTTTCCATAAGCAAATATGTAATAGTCAGGACCTCTCCTTGCTCCACGAAATGGACTCAACACCCCATATTCTATGCCTAGGAATATACCTGACTAGTAAGAATCTGAGCACCCATGGATTTATATGTCTCCATAAAAGAATCAATCATGTGTACAGCGGCATAAACGCAGCAGTGAAAATCCGATAAATCTCATTATCAAAATAAATTACAAAAACAAAACACAATGACAGTGAAATAGAGAGCAATTCTTAAATCATTCATTCAAGGCTTGTGATGCAACCTGGATTTACCACATCTACACCCCGAGCTGAGTGAGACATAAGGCTGGACACTTCGGGCTGAAAGCATTGGTGACGTTCGGTGAGCAAAGGCAACCCTTTGAAGTCATACTGCACGGTACCCATTCCATGGGTCCCAACTCTGCAGGTTTAAGGGCTTCTTCCTTCAGCTAAAACATGCATGGGCAACCCAGAATATGGTCCACCGTGTGACCGGGAAACCTTTTTAAATGCATCTCAGTTTTCTTCCCCTCGTACTCGGTTTTACCATTCCAGACGCTTTACTAAAACTCTCCCCACTGGAGAGTCAGTGCCTTAAACCTCCTGTTTGGCACAGTTTGGAATTTCTGCGCAAGATGAACAGGAATAGGGAGAACCAATGAGAGATTAGCTGTAGGTGTCTGCACGAACAAATTTAACGCTCATTTCCCACCAGAAAGAGGAATTAGCCAAAGGCTCAGCATGCCGTGCCGGAACCAGATTAGGGCCTGAAGCAATCCTGCGGTTTTGTGGCCAGCTCACAAGAAAGCGAGTTGAAGAAAGGAGCTCAGGGGCACTGTAATTCACAAACCTGCAGAGTTATAAATGACAGCTATCGTCCAAAAATATATTGAAGTAAGGCTGCAAAGAGGACTTGAACGCGGGGCAGAATTCCAGGAATACGATTTCAGGAGGTAGACGGGAAGTCCTCTGAAAGTATAGGAGAACAGGCAGAACCTCGACAATGATGCACTTGGTCAAAAAGGGCATATGCGTTTCTTCCAGGGCCCTTATTAAAGAGGGTAGGAGGCTCCCAGCATGCTTCAGTGGCCAACAGAGGGCCTACGTCGCCAAGGCGACATGAGCCATCCAGGCAGGAGTGACCTCACATCAGAGGGCCCACCTCACAGAAGGGTAAGGAACCCAGTCAGGATCAGACTCTCACCAGAGTGCCCACATAAGCAAGGGGCTGGGAACCAGGCAGGAGTGTCCTCACACCCGTGGGGCCACATCATCGAAAGTTGAGGTACCCAGCACATGTGGCCTCAAACCAGAGGACCCACATCACCATGGGTCTCGGAGCGAGGCAGGCAGGATTAACCTCAAAACACATGGGCCATTTTATAAAAAAGGTGAGGAATCCAGCAGTTGGAACATCCCAGCAGGCGGCCCAGAGCACCGAGGCTATGGGATCCAGGCAGTGATGAACTCACAACAGAGGGCTCTCATCGTGATACTGTAAGCAACCCAGCCGTTGTGACCTCAGAGCACAAGGCCCACATCCCCATGGGGAAGGGAACCAAGCAGGAGTGTCATCGCACCAGTGGGCACACATCAGAAAATGTGGGGAGCCCAGCAGTTAGGGCCGGACGCCAGAGGGCCCTCATCACTGAGGAGAGGAGGCTCCCAGCAAGCTCCAACTGCTACCAGAAGGCCGACGTCGCCAATGCGGGGTGTGCCAGCAAGGCAGGAGTGACCTCAGAGCAGAGGGCCAACCACACAAAAGTGTGAGGAACCCAAAGAGGATCAGACTCTCACAAGAGGGCCCACATCACCAAGGGAATGGAAACCAGGCAGGAGTGTCCTCACACCAGTGGGGCCACATCACCGAAATGTGACGGACCCAGCACACGTGGCCTCAAACTACAGGACACACATCACCAAGGGGCTGGGAGTGAGGCAGGCAGGAGGAGCCTCCAAACAGAGGGCCCATAGCGTAAAAAAGGTGAGGAGTCCCGCAGTTGGAACCTCCCAGCAGGTGGCCAGGAGTAGCGAGGCTATGGGGTCCATTCTGGAGTGAACTCACACCAGAGGGCCCTCATCATGAAACAGAGCAACGTACCATTGGGACCTCAGAGCAGAAGGCCCACATTCCCATGGGGTTGGGAACCTGGCAGGAGTGTACTCGCACCACAGGGCGCACATCAGAAAATTTTGGGAGCCCAGGAGTTAGGGTCTGATGCCAGAGGGCCCTCATTACCGAGGGGAGGAGACTCCCAGCAGGCACCAACTCCCAACTGAGGGCCCACGTCGCCAAGTTGACGTGTGCCAGCCAGGCAGGAGTGACCTCACCGCAGAGGGCCTACCTCACAGAAGGGTGAGGAACCCAGCCAGGATAAGACTCTCACCAGAGGGCCCACATCACCAAGGGGATCGGAACAAGGCAGGAGTGTCCTCACACCAGTGTGGCCACATTATAGAAAGGTGAGGAACCCAGCACATGTGGCCTAAACCAGAGGACCCACATTTCCAAGGTGCTCCAAGTGAGGCAGGCAGGAGTAGCCTAACAACACAGGGCCCACAGAATAAAAAATGTGAGGAATCCAGCAGTTTGAACCTCCCAGCAGGTGGCCCAGAGCATGGAGTCTATGGGATCCAGACCACAGTGAACTCACAGCAGAGGGCCCACATCATGAAACTGTGAGCAACCCAGCCAGTGGGACCTCAGAGCAGAAGGCCCACATCCCCATGGGGATGGGAACCTCGCAGGAGTGTCCTCGCACAACTTAGCACGTATCAGAAAATGTGGGAACCCAGCAGTTATGGCCTGACGCCAGAGGGCCCTCATCACGGAGGAGAGGAGGCTACCAGCAGGCTCCAAATGCCACCAGAGGGCCGACGTCACCAATGGAACGGGAGCAAGCCAGGCAGGAGTTACCTCACAGCAGAGGGCCCACCTCACAGAAGTGTGAGGAGCCCAAACAGGATCAGACTCTAACCAGAGCGCCCACATCACCAAGGGGATGGAAACCAGGCAGGAGTGTCCTCACACCAGTGGGGCCACATCAGCGAAAGGTGAGGAACACAGCACATGTGGCCTCAAACAAGGGGACACACATCACGAAAGGGCTGGGAGTGAGGCATGCAGGAGGAGACTCACAACAGAGCGCCCATAGAATAAAAAAGGTGAGGAACCCCGCAGTTGGAAGCTCCAAGCAGGTGGCCCAGAGCACCGAGGCTATGGGATCCATGCCGGAGTGAACTCACAGCAGAGGGCCCACATTCTGACACTGTGAGCAACCCAGCCGTTGGGACCTCAGAGCAGAAAGCCCACATCCCCATGGGGATGGGACCCTGGCTGGAGTGTACTCGCACGACAGGGCACACATCAGAAAATTTTGGGAGCCCATGAGTTAGGGCCTGACGCCAGAGGGCCCTCATTACCGAGGGGAGGAGACTCCCAGCAGGCACCAACTCCCAACTGAGGGCACACATCGCCAAGGTGACGTGTGCCAGCCAGGCAGGAGTGACCTCACAGCAGAGGGCCCACCTCCCAGAAGTGTGAGCAATCCAGACAGGATCAGACTCTCACCAGAGGGCCCCCATCACCAAGGGGATAGGAACCAGGCAGGAGTGTCCTCACACCAGTGGGGCCACATCAATAAAGGTGAGGAAACCGGTACATGTGGCCTTAAACCAGAGGACCTCCATCACAAATGGGCTGGGAGTGAGTCAGGAAGTAGGAGCATGAAAACACAGGACCCAAAGAATAAAAAAGGTAAGGAATCCAGCAGTAGGAACCTCCCAGCAGGCCGCTCAGAGCACAGAGTCTATGGGATCTAGGCCTGAGTGAACTAACACCAGAGAGCCAACATCATGAAACGGTGAACAACACAGGTGTTGGGACCTTAGAGCAGAAGGCCCACATGCCCATGGGGATGGGAACCTCGCAGGAGTGTCCTCGCACCACTAAGCACGTATCAGAAAATGTGGGTACCCAGCAGTTAGGGCCTGATGCAAGAGGGCCCCCATCACCGAGGGGAGGTTCCCAGCAGGCTCCAACTGCCACAAGAGGGCCGATGTTGCCCAGGTGGGGTGTGCCAGCCAGGCAGGAGTGACGTCACAGCAGAGCGCCCACCTCACAGAAGGGTGAGGAACCCAGCCAGGATCAGACTCTCACCAGAGGGCCCACATCATCAAGGGGATAGGAACCAGGCAGGAGTGTCCTCACACCAGTGGGGCCACATCATCGAAAGGCGAGGGACCCAGCATACGTGGCCTCAAACCAGAGGACACACATCACCAAGGGGCTGGGAGTGAGGCAGGCAGGAGGAGTCTCAAAACAGAGGGCCCATAGAAGAAAAAAGGTGAGGAACCCCGCAGTTGTAACCTCCCCGCAGGTGGCCAGGAGCAGCGAGGCTATGGGATCCAGGCCGGAGAGAACTCACACCAGAGGGCCCTCATCATGAAACTGAACAACCCACGGTTGAGACCTCAGAGCAGAAGGCCCACATTCCCATGGGGTTGGGAACCTGGCAGGAGTGTACTCGAACCACAGGGCACATATCAGAAAATATTGGGAGCCCAGGAGTTAGGGCCTGACGCCAGAGGGCCCTCATTACCGAGGGGAGGAGATACCCAGCAGGCACCAAATCCCACCAGAGGGCCGACGTCGCCAAGGCGGGGTGTGCCAGCCAGGCAGGAGTGACCTCAGAGAAGAGGGCCCACCTCACAGAAGTGTGAGGAACCCAACCAGGATCAGACTCTCACCGGAGGGCCCACATCACCAAGGGGATGGGAAACAGGCAGGAGTGTCCTCACACCAGTGGAGCCACATCAGCCAAAGGTGAGGAACCCAGCACATGTGGCCTCAAACCAGAGGACACACATCACCAAGGGGCTAGGAGTGAGGCAGGTGTCTGGAGGGGCACATTTCACTCTAATTTCCCACCAGGAAATGGAATGAACCAAAGTCTCAGAGTGCCGTGCCGGACCCTGATTACGGCCTGAAGCAAACCTGCGGTTCTGTGGCCAGTTTTCAAGGAAACGGGTTAAGAAAGGAAATCACGGGCACTGTAATTCACAAACCTGCAGAGTTATAAATGACAGCTATTGGCAAAAATATATGGAAGTAAGTCTGCAAAGAGGACTTGAAAACGAGGCAGAATTGCAGGAATCATATTTCAGGAGGTAGATTGGAATTGCATTTAAAGCATGTGAAAAGCGGCAGATCTTTGACAGTGATGCACTTGGACAAAAGTGCGTAAACATTTTTTCCTGAATATATTCAGGAAAAAACACATATGCCCTTTTTGGCCAACCAAGCACTCGAGCAATGGAAATCCACACTACAATGAAGTCTCATTTCCCATTCGTCAAAAGGGCCATCTGAAAAAAGTGTAAAACCCAGAAACACAGGACAGGCCATGGAGAACAGGGAGCCTTGTTATGCTGACGGGCGGGATGTAAATTGCCAACAGACACTCTGGAGATGTTTATGGTGTATCCTGAAACATCTGAAAAACAAAGCTACAGACCCTAGGGCACTTTTGGCCCTATAGCTTAGGAAAATTAAAATCAACAAGACACAGCCAACACAAAATTTAGGGCTGCTGTGTTTACAAGAACCTTGAGTCCAGTACAAATTAAATATCCCAGAAAGAAAAAAATGGATAAAGGAGTTGTGCTACTTACGTACAACGGAATATCACTCAGCAATGAAATCAATGTCATCAGGCCTGTAGCAGCAAATTGAGTGGATTTAAGTATGATGATTCTAAGAGAAATAGGTCACACAGAGAAAGATAATTATCATAAGATATCACTAATAGAGAGAGTGTAAACTTGGCTACACATAAACTGAATTCCAAAACCGAACAGAGTCTCACATTTAGATAAAAACTTATGCTTGCTTAAGGGGAAAGTTGAGTTGGGGTGCTGTATAAAACCAGAGATAGAAATTAGCACAGATACCTTTCCATAAGCCAAATATGTAATAGACAAGACCTACTCTTTGCTCAACGAAATAGACTCATCCATGGTGTATCACCTCACACCTGTTAGAATGGGCATCATCAGAAAATCTACAAACAACAAATGCTGGAAAGGGTGTGGAGATAAGGAACCCTCTTCCACTATTGTTGGGAATGTAAATTGATATAGTCACTGTGGAGAACATTATGGAGTTTCTTATAAAACTAAGAATAGAATTACCATATGATACAGCAATCCCACTACTGGGCATATACCCAGACAAAACCATAAATCAAAAAGAGACATTCACCGCAATGTTCATTGCATCACTATTTACAATATCCAGGTAATGGAAGCAACCTAAATGCCCACAGACAGACGAATGCATAAAGATGTGGTACATATATAAAATGGAATATTACTAAGCCATAAAAAGGAATGAAATTGGGTCATTTGTAGAGACGTTGATGGATCTAGAGACTGTCATACAGAGTGAAGTAAGTCAGAAAGAGAAAAACAAATCTTGTCTATTAATGCATATATGTGGAACCTAGAAAAATTGTACAGATGAACCGTTTTGCAAGGCAGAAATAGAGCAACAGATGTAGACAACAAACGTATGGACACCAAGGGGGGAAAGCTGTTGGGGGGTGGTGGTGGGAGGAGTTGAGAGATTGGGATTGGCATGTATACATTTATATGTATAAAATAGATAACCAAAAAGAAACTGCTGTATAAAAAAATAAAATAAAATTCAAATTACAAAAAGTAAAACAGAAAAAATATTCTTCCCTTCACATATATGTATTTATATGAATAAATTATTTCCATGCTTATATCTGTAAATACAAAAAAGAGGAATAAAATATACCTTGAACCAAAAACGAAAAAAAGAAAAAAAAACAGAACCCACCAGTTACACAGAGGAAAACCGTATCAGGGCACTTGCTCCAGTTGTAAACAATTCTGAAGTTGGTCAGTGGTGGGGAATCATCTCCCATTCAGCCAGCAGGCCCCATGCAACAAGCGTCCTCATTGCAAAGCTGGGGGACTGTGCCGAGGCATCTGTGAGTAAACGTGGGCTGAGCCCCAGGCCAGCTGCTGCTGAAATGTTCCCACCCTTCCCAGGTAAAACACCTGAATATGTACAAGGACTTGAAAGCCTAGAGGAAGGGCCATGGAGCCACATGAGTGACAGCATGCCACCCGACTTGGTGCCTGCAGGCCAGCCAGGATGGTCCTGGCCATGGGTGCTCTTCTGGAAGCTTTCCATTTCCCTGCCTGAGATACCCCTGCTGTCCGGGCCCCCACTGCTTTCTTCCTCACTCACCTCTGCCCAGGGAGAAATTCCAGCGGCAGTTATGGGTGACACATCCTCTTCTTTAGCAGGTGGCATCTTGGCAACTGCTGCAGAAAGTCCAGCAGAGCCCCACTCACACTGGGCCACCCACAAAGCCGTGGCCTCTCACTCCCTCCCACCAGTCCAGCCCCAAGACTGCTGACAGGGCAGAGAAAATGGCGTCAGGCACAGCTGCAGGGGCTCTTGCTGCCTGGAGCGGTGTTTATATTGATCTGAACCCAGGCACACCTGGGGAGGTCTGGCCGGCACGGTCGGGCTTCCCAGGCCAGCCAATAATCACCCCTCAGGGGCTCACAGTTGCAGAAACTGGAACTTGCTGAATCGGCCAGTTGCAAGGAACAGGTGTGGGCTCCTGAGAGTCAGGATAGACAAGGGGCTGCAGCTCTGGCTTGTTTTCTAATTATATTATCTGGCCCATGAGTGGGAGACAACTTCAAGAAAACCCTCTCCTAATGAGAGGAACCCAGGAGTCAGGGAGAGGAGGGGTGGCTGGTGGGTGGAGACAGAGGCCTGGTGCCCCGGGTGCAGTGGAAGTCTCTGGAAGACCAGGTGGAGGGAGGCCACACAGAGTGATGCCCAGGGTCACAGACCTGTCGGAGCTGCTGTTTGTTAGTTCAAGTCCTGCTCTGAGGTGCTCTGTGTCAGATCTGAGTGACAGGTGAGTTGGGAGTGCTTTGCAATGAGGGCGATATGCACGGTTCCTGTGTTCCCAGCCCTGCCATGGTACCTGCAAGGGTAGCTCTGTATCCTGGGAGGGGCCTGACCACGGGAGCCCCATGGGCTGCAGGGGAACCTGCCCAGGGAACCCCATATCCTGGGAGGGGCCTGAACACGAGAGACCCGTGGGCTGGGATGGGGGTGGGGTACCTGCCCAGGTGAGCTCCATATCCTGGGATTGGCCTGACCTCGAGAGCCCCATGGGCTGCTGGAGTCCTGGTAAAGGATGTCAGGACAGTCAGTGAAGCCACCGAGGATATACCTCCAGTAGTTCCTAAATCCTACACCCTGCTGGTCATTCTACCAACCACCAGGACATGGTATTCTGTATTAGTCTTCAATGATGCCTTCTTTTGTATTCTATTAGTCCCAGAGTCACAAGAAATTTTGGCTTGTGAGTGGCAGGACTCAACATACAACTAAAACAATACTTCCGGACCGTGTTGCCCCAAGGGTTCAAAAATTCCCACACCATCTTTGGGGAAAGCTCAGCTAAAGAACTAAAAGTTCTACCTCTGGAAAAGGAAACACTCCTTCAATATGCAGATGACATTCTGATCGCCAGCCCTACTAAGGAGACCTCTGAACTACCAAGCCAATAAAGGATACAAGTTGTCCAAGAAAAAGCTCAAATATCACAGACTACAATGACCTGCCTGGGCTTCATTCTCACAGAAGGTCGGAGAAGCCCATCCCAGGAAAGGGAAGAAACAATTTACAGCCTTACCCATTTCTGAAACTAGAAGACAGCTTAGGGGTTCCTGGGGAGGCCAGGGTTTGCTGCTTCTGGATCCCTAACTACAGCCTACTAGCTGGGCCTCTATATGAAACACTGAAAGGAAAAGATGATGATCCTATTGAATAGAATGCAGAAGTGGCCTTTCACGAATGGAAAGAGCAGTCAATTCAGACCCTTGCCCTGGAACTCCCTAATTTAGCTAAACCCTTTGACCTTTACATTCCTGGTGAACGGTGAATCGCCATTGGAGTATTAGTGCAAAACCTGGGACCACTTGAAATGGAACAATGCAAGAATGCGATCCAGGTAGGATAAACTACGGTCACCAAGGGGCTTGGCCCACCGCCACATCTGGCCAAGATACTGGCAGTATCTGAAAACCTGGAAATCAGCAGCCCAAAAGGCCACCTCCCTCCTAAGGGAAAAGGACCCCACGTGGTGATCCTAACACCCAACCATGCCCTGAAGTTGCAGGGTTGGCTCCGTGGGCACACTGACCTTGAGTGAGCAGGCCCTCCAACTCCAACCTCCATAGAGATAACCGGGGCAAAGGGGCACCATGACGACTCGTGTGAAGGTGTCTGCACGGGCAAATTTAATGCTCATTTCCCACCAGGAAGAGGAATTAACCAAAGGCTCAGCATGCCGTGCCGGAAACAGATTAGGGCCTGAAGCAATCCTGTGGGTTTGCGGCCAGCTCACAAGAAAGCGAGTTGAAGAAAGGAGCTCAGGGGCACTGTAATTCAAAAACCTGCAGAGTTATAAATGACAGCTATCATCCAAAAATATATTGAAGGAAGGCTGTGAAGAGGACTTGAAAGCGGGGCAGAATTGCAGGAAAACGATTTCAGGGGGTAGACTGGAATTGCATTTAAAGCATAGGAAAAGAGGCAGAACGTCGACAATGATTCAGTTGGCCAAAAAGGGCGTATGTGTTTTTTCCTGAATACAGGAAATTTTCCTGAATTCAGGAAAAAACGCATACGCCCTTTTTGGCCAACCAAGCAAGCATGTTAAAGAAATCTGCACTACAATGAAGTCTCAATGCCCCCCGGTCAAAAGCGCAATCTGAAAAAAGTGTAAAATCCAGAAAGAAAGCACAGGCGATGGAGAACATGGAGCCTTGTTATGCTGATGGGCAAGATGTAAATTGCCAATAGCCACTCTGGAGAAGTGTACTGTGTTTCCTGAAACACCTAAAAAACAAAGCAACGGAGCCTATAGCACTTCCACTTATGGTCCTATAGCTTAGGGAAATTAAAATCAAAAACACACAGCCACCCCAAAGTTTTGGACGGCTCTGTTTACAAGAACCTCGTCTACGGTACAAGTTAAATATCCCAGAATGTGAAAAATGGATAAAGAAGTTGTGGTACGTACGTAAAATGGAATCTCACTCAGCAATGAAATCTATGTCATCAGGCCCGTCGCGGCATAATGAGGGGATTCAGGTACGATGATTCTAAGTGAAATAAGTCACACAGAAAATGAAACATCATAAGATATCACTAATACACGGAATGTAGGCTTGGCTACACATGAACTGAATTACTAAACAGAACAGCGTCTCAAATTTAGAAAACCAACTTATGCTTGCTTAAGGGGAAAGGTGAGTTGGGGTGCTGCATAAAACCAGAGATAGAAATTAGCACAGATACCTTTCCACAAGCCAAATATGTAATAGTCAAGACCTAGCCCTTGCTCAACAAAATGGACTAAACACCCCATATTCAAGGCCTAGGATTACACATGACTAGTAAGAATATTCAAACCCATGGATTTATATGTCTCCGTAAGAGACTCAAGTGTGTGTACAGAGCCATGAATGCAGCAGAGAAAATCCGATAAAATCCATTATCAAAATGATTTACAAAACAAACACAATGACAGTGAAATAGAGAGCAATTCTTAAATAATTCATTCAGGGCTTGTGATGCAACCTGGATTTACCACATCTGCACCCAGAGCTCAGTGAGACATAAGGCTGGACACTTCGGACTGGTAGCATTGGTGAGGTTCGATGAGCAAATGCAGACCCTTTGAAGTCATACTGCATGGTACCCATTCCATGGGTCCCAACTCTCCAGGTTTAAGGGATTCTTCCTTCAGCTAAAACATGCATGGGAAACCCAGAGTATGGTCCACGGTGTGATTGGGAAAAGTTTTCAAATGCATCTCAGTTTTCGAAACCTGGTACTCGGGTTCACCATTCCAGACGCTTTACTAATACTCTCCCCACTTGGAGAGTCAGTGCCTTTAACGTCCAGTTTGGCACAGTTTGCAATTTCTGCGCAAGATGAACAGGAAAGGGAGAACCAATGAGAGGCTAGCTGTAGTTGTCTGCACGGGCAAATGGAACGCTCATTTCCCACCAGGAAGAGGAATTAACCAAAGGCTCAGCGTGCCCTGCTGGAAACAGATAAGGGCCTGAAGAAATCATGCGGTTTTGCGGCCAGCTCACAAGAAAGCGAGTTGAAGAAAGGAGCTCAGGGGCACTGTAATTCACAAACCTGCAGTGTTATGAATGACAGCTATCGTCCAAAAATGTACTGAAGTAAGTATTCGAAGAGGACTTGAAAGTGGGGCAGAATTTCAGGAAAACGATTTCAGGGGGTAGACTGGAATTGCACTTAAAGCATAGGAAAAGAGGCAGAATGTCGACAATGATGCACTTGGCCAAAAAGGGCGTATGCGTTTTTTCCTGAATATGTTCAGGAAAAAACGCATACGCACTTTTTTGCCAACCAAGCAAGCGTGTAAAGGAAATCTGCACTACAATGAAGTCTCACTGCCCCCCAGTCAAAAGGGCCATCTGAAAAAAGTGTAAAATCCAGAAAGGCAGGACAGGTCATGGAGAACAGGGAGCCTTGTTATGCTGATGTGCAGGATGTAAATTCCCAACAGCCACTCTGGAGAAGTGTATGGTGTTTCCTGAAACACGTAGGAAACAAAGCAACACAGCCTATGGCATTTCCACTTATGGTCCTATAGCTTAGGGAAATTAAAATGAAAATCACACAGCCACCCCAATGTTTGGGATGGTTGTGTTTACAAGAACCTTGTCTACGGTACAAGTTAAATATCCGAGAAAGCAAAAAATGGATAAAGAAGTTGTGGTACGTACGTACAATGGAATATCACTCAGCGATGAGATCTACGTCATCAGGCCCGTAGCGGCATAATGAGTGCATTCAGGTACGACGATTCTATGAGAAATAAGTCACACAGAAAAAGAAACATCATAAGATATCACTAATACACGTAACGTAAACTTGGCTACACATGTACTGAATTACAAAACAGAACAGGGTCTCAAATTTAGAAAACCAACTTATGCTTGCTTATGGGGAAAGGTGAGTTGGGGTGCTGCATAAAACCAGAGATTGAAATTAGCACAGATACCGTTCCATAAGCCAAATATATAATAGACAAGACCTACTCCTTGCTCAACGAAATGGACTCAACACCCCATATTCAACGCCTGGGAATATACCTGACAAGTAAGAATCGTAAGACCCATGGATTTAAATGTCTCCATAAGGAAATCAAGCATGTGTACAGTGGCCTAACGCAGCAGTGAAAATCCGATAAATCCCATTATCAAAATAAATTTCAAAAACAAAACACAATGACAGTGAAATAGAGAACAATTCTTAAATAATTCATTCAGGGCTTGTGATGCAACCTGGATTTACCACATCTACAACCAAAGCTGGTTGAGACATAAGGCTGGACACTTCGGGCTGATAGCATTGGTGAGGTTCGGTGAGCAAACGCAGACCCTATGAAGTCATACCGCATGGTAGCCATTCCATGGGTCCCAACTCTCCAGGTTTAAGGGATTCATCCTTCAGCTAAAACATGCATGGGAAACCCAGAGTATGGTCCATCGTGTGATTGGGAAACGTTTTCAAATGCATCACAGGTTTCGTCCCCTGGTACTCGGGTTCACCGTTCCAGACGCTTTACTAACACTCTCCCCCCTTGGAGAGTCAGTGCCTTTAACCTCCTGTTTGGCACTGTTTGCAATTTCTGTGCAAGATGAACAGGAATAGGGAGAACCAATGAGAGACTAACTGTAGGTGTCTGCACGGGGAAATGGAACGCACATTTCCCACCAGGAAGAGGAATTAACCAAAGCCTCAGCGTGCCCTGCCAGAACCAGATTAGGGCCTGAAGCAATCCTGCGGTTTTGCGGCCAGCTCACAAGAAAGCGAGTTGAAGAAAGGAGCTCAGGGGCACTGTAATTCACAAACCTCCAGAGTTATGAATGACAGCTATCGTCCAAAAATGTATTGAAGTAAGTCTTCGAAGAGGACTTGAAATCGGGGCAGAATTTCAGGAAAACGATTTCAGGGGGTAGACTGGAATTGCACTTAAAGCATAGGAAAAGAGGCAGATTGTCCACAATGATGAACTTGGCCAAAAAGGACGTATGCGTTTTTTCCTGAATATATTCAGGAAAAAACGCATACGTCCTTTTTGGCCAACCAAGCAAGCGTGTAAAGGAAATCTGCACTACAATGAAGTCTCACTGCCCCCCAGTCAAAAGGGCCATCTGAAAAAAGTGTAAAATCCAGAAAGACAGGACAGGTCATGGAGAATAGGGAGCCTTGTTATGCTGATGGGCGGGATGTAAATTGCCAACAGCCACTCTGGAGAAGTGTATGGTGTTTCCTGAAACACGTAGGAAACAAAGCAACACAGCCTATGGCACTTCCACTTATGATCCTATAGCTTAGGGAATTTAAAATCAAAAACAGACAGCCACCCCAAAGTTTGGGACCCCTCTGTTTACAAGAACCTCGTCTACGGTACAAGTTAAATATCCGAGAAAGCAAAAAATGGATAAAGAAGTTGTGGTACGTACGTACAATGGAATATCACTCAGCAATGAGATCTACGTCATCAGGCCCATAGCAGCATAATGAGTGGATTCAGGTACGACGATTCTATGAGAAATAAGTCACACAGAAAAAGAAACATCATAAGATATCACTAATACACGGAACGTAAACTTGGCTACACATGAACTGAATTACAAAACAGAACTGGGTCTCAAATTTAGAAAACCAACTTATGCTTGCTTATTGGGAAAGGTGACTTGAGGTGCTGCATCAAACCAGAGATTGAAATTAGCACAGATACCGTTCCATAAGCCAAATATATAATAGACAAGACCTACTCCTTGCTCAACGAAATGGACTCAACACCCCATATTCAACGCCTGGCAATATACCTGACAAGTAAGAATCTTAAGACCCATGGATTTATATGTCTCCATAAGGAAATCAAGCGTGTGTACAGCGGCCTAAACGCAGCAGTGAAAATCCGATAAATCCTATTATCAAAATAAATTTCACAAACACAACACATTGACAGTGAAATACAGAGCAATTCTTATATAATTCATTCAGGGCTTGTGATGCAACCTGGATTTACCACATCTACACCCAGATCTGGGTGAGACATAAGGCTGGACACTTCGGGCTGATAGCATTGGTTAGGTTCGGTGAGCAAAGGCAGACCCTTTGAAGTCATACTGCATGGTACCCATTCCATGGGTCCCAACTCTCCAGATTTAAGGGATTCTTCCTTCAGCTAAAACATGAATGGGAAACCCAGAGTATGGTCCACCGTGTGATTGGGAAACCCAGAGTATGGTCCACCGTGTGATTGGGAAACGTTTTCAAATGCATGTCAGGTTTCGTCCCCTGGTACTCGGGTTCACCGTTCTAGACGCTTTACTAACACTCTCCCCACTTGGAGAGTCAGTGCCTTTAATCTCCTGTTTGGCACAGTTTGCAATTTCTGCGCAAGATGAACAGGAATAGGGAGAACAAATGAGAGACTAGCTGTAGGTGTCTGCACGGGCAAATGGAACGCTCATTTACCACCAGGAAGAGGAATTAACCAAAGGCTTAGCGTGCCCTGCCAGAACCAGATTAGGGCCTGAAGCAATCCTGCGGTGTTGCGGCCAGCTCACAAGATAGCGACTTGAAGAAAGGAGCTCAGGGGCACTGTAATTCACAAACCTGCAGAGTTATGAATGACAGCTATCGTTCAAAAATGTATTGAAGTAAGTCTTCGAAGAGGAATTGAAAGCGGGGCAGAATGTCAGGAAAACGATTTCAGGGGTAGACTGGAATTGCACTTAAAGCATAGGAAAAGAGGCAGAATGTCGACAATGATGCACTTGGCCAAAAAGGGCGTATGCGTTTTTTCCTGAATATATTCAAGAAAAAACGCATACGCACTTTTTTGTCAACCAAGCAAGCGTGTAAATGAAATCTGCACTACAATGAAGTCTCACTGCCCCCCGGTCCAAAGGGCCATCTGAAACAAGTGTAAAATCCAGAAAAACAGGACAGGTCATGGAGAACAGTGAGCCTTGTTATGCTGATGGGCGGGATGTAAATTGCCAACAGCCACTCTGGAGAAGTGTATGGTGTTTCCTGAAACATGTAGGAAACAAAGCAACACAGCCTATGGCACTTCCACTTAGGGTCCTATAGCTTAGGGAAATTAAAATCAATAACACACAGCCACCCCAAAGTTTGGGACGGCTCTGTTTACAAGAACCTCGACTACGGTACAAGTTAAATATCCGAGAAAGCAAAAAATGGATAAAGAAGTTGTGGTACGTACGTACAATGGAATATCACTCAGCGATGAGATCTACGTCATCAGGCCCGTAGCGGCATAATGAGTGCATTCAGGTACGACGATTCTATGAGAAATAAGTCACACAGAAAAAGAAACATCATAAGATATCACTAATACACGTAACGTAAACTTGGCTACACATGTACTGAATTACAAAACAGAACAGGGTCTCAAATTTAGAAAACCAACTTATGCTTGCTTATGGGGAAAGGTGAGTTGGGGTGCTGCATAAAACCAGAGATTGAAATTAGCACAGATACCGTTCCATAAGCCAAATATATAATAGACAAGACCTACTCCTTGCTCAACGAAATGGACTCAACACCCCATATTCAACGCCTGGGAATATACCTGACAAGTAAGAATCGTAAGACCCATGGATTTATATGTCTCCATAAGGAAATCAAGCATGTGTACAGTGGCCTAAACGCAGCAGTGAAAATCCGATAAATCCCATTATCAAAATAAATTTCAAAAACAAAACACAATGACAGTGAAATAGAGTGCAATTCTTAAATAATTCATTCAGGGCTTGTGATGCAACCTGGATTTACCACATCTACACCCAGAGCTGGGTGAGACATAAGGCTGGACACTTCGGGCTGATAGCATTGGTGAGGTTCGGTGAGCAAACGCAGACCCTATGAAGTCATACCGCATGGTAGCCATTCCATGGGTCCCAACTCTCCAGGTTTAAGGGATTCATCCTTCAGCTAAAACATGCATGGGAAACCCAGAGTATGGTCCACCGTGTGATTGGGAAACGTTTTCAAATGCATCTCAGGTTTCGTCCCCTGGTACTCGGGTTCACCGTTCCAGACGCTTTACTAACACTCTCCCCCCTTGGAGAGTCAGTGCCTTTAACCTCCTGTTTGGCACTGTTTGCAATTTCTGCGCAAGATGAACAGGAATAGGGAGAACCAATGAGAGACTAACTGTAGGTGTCTGCACGGGGAAATGGAACGCACATTTCCCATCAGGAAGAGGAATTAACCAAAGGCTCAGCGTGCCCTGCCAGAACCAGATTAGGGCCTGAAGCAATCCTGCGGTTTTGCGGCCAGCTCACAAGAAAGCGAGTTGAAGAAAGGAGCTCAGGGGCACTGTAATTCACAAACCTGCAGAGTTATGAATGACACCTATCGTCCAAAAATATATTGAAGTAAGTCTTCGAAGAGGACTTGAAAGCGCGGCAGAATTTCAGGAAAACGATTTCAGGGGGTAGACTGGAAATGCACTTGAAGCATAGGAAAAGAGGCAGAATGTCGACAATGATGCAGTTGGCCAAAAAGGGCGTATGCGTTTTTTCCTGAATATATTCAGGAAAAAACGCATACGCCCTTTTTGGCCAACCAAGCAAGCATGTAAAGGAAATCTGCACTACAATGAAGTCTCACTGCCCCCCGGTCAAAAGGGCCATCTGAAAAAAGTGTAAAATCCAGAAAGGCAGGACAGGTCATGGAGAACAGGGAGCCTTGTTATGCTGATGGGCGGGATGTATATTGCCAAAAGCCATTCTGGAGAAGTGTATGGTGTTTCCTGAAACACGTAGGATACAAAGCAACACAGCCTATGGCACTTCCACTTAGGGTCCTGTAGCTTAGGGAAATTAAAATCAAAAGCACACAGCCACCCCAAAATTTGGGACGGCTCTGTTTACAAGAACCTCGTCTACGGTACAAGTTAAATATCCGAGAAAGCAAAAAATGGATAAAGAAATTGTGGTACGTACGTACAATGGAATATCACTCAGCTATGAAATCTACGTCATCAGGCCCATAGCGGCATAGTGAGTGGATTCAGGTACGTCGATTCTACGAGAAATAAGTCACACAGAAAAAGAAACATCTTAAGATATCACTAATACACGGAACGTAAACTTGTCTACACATGAACTGAATTACAAAACAGAACAGGGTCTCAAATTTAGAAAACCAACTTATGCTTGCTTATGGGGAAAGGTGAGTTGGGGTGCTGCATAAAACCAGAGATTGAAATTAGCACAGATACCGTTCCATAAGCCAAATATATAATAGACAAGACCTACTCCTTGCTCAACGAAATGGACTCAACACCCCATATTCAACGCCTGGGAATATACCTGACAAGTAAGAATCTTAAGACCCATGGATTTATATGTCTCCATAAGGAAATCAAGCGTGTGTACAGCGGCCTAAACGCAGCAGTGAAAATCTGATAAATCCAATTATCAAAATAAATTTCAAAAACACAACACAAGGACAGTGAAATAGAGAGCAATTCTTAAATAATTCATTCAGGGCTTGTGATGCAACCTGGATTTACCACATCTACACCCAAAGCTGGTTGAGACATAAGGCTGGACACTTCGGGCTGATCGCATTGGTGAGGTTCGTTGAGCAAAGGCAGACCCTTTGAAGCCATACTGCATGGTAGCCATTCCTTGGGTCCCAACTCTCCAGGTTTAAGGGATTCTTCCTTCAGCTAAAACATGCATGGGAAACCCAGAGTATGGTCCACCGTGTGATTGGGAAACGTTTTCAAATGCATCTCAGGTTTCGTCCGCTGGTAGTCGGGTTCACCGTTCCAGACGCTTTACTAACACTCTCCCCACTTGGAGAGTCAGTGCCTTTAACCTCGTGTTTGGCACAGTTTGCAATTTCTGCGCAAGATGAACAGGAATAGGGAGAACCAATGTGAGACTAGCTGTAGGTGTGTGCACGGGCAAATGGAACCCTCATTTCCCACCAGGAAGAGGAATTAACCAAATGCTCAGCGTGCCCTGCTGGAACCAGATTAGGGCCTGAAGCAATCCTGCGGTTTTGCGGCCAGCTCACAAGAAAGCGAGTTGAAGAAAGGAGCTCAGGGGCACTGTAATTCACAAACCTGCAGAGTTATGAATGACAGCTATCGTCCAAAAGTGTATTGAAGTAAGTCTTCGAAGAGGACCTGAAACCGGGGCAGAATTTCAGGAAAACGATTTCAGGGGGTAGACTGGAATTGCACTTAAAGCATAGGAAAAGAGGCAGAATGTCGACAATGATGCACTTGGCCAGAAAGGGCGTATGCGTTTTTTCCTGAATATATTCAGGAAAAAACGCATACGCACTTTTTGACCAACCAAGCAAGCGTGTAAAGGAAATCTGCACTACAATGAAGTCTCACTGCCCCCCGGTGAAAAGGGCCATCTGAAACAAGTGTAAAATCCAGAAAGGCAGGACAGGTCATGGAGAACAGGGAGCCTTGTTATGCTGATGGGCGGGATGTAAATTGCCAACAGCCACTCTGGAGAAGTGTATGGTGTTTCCTGAAACAAGTAGGAAACAAAGCAACACAGCCTATGGCACTTCCACTTAGGGTCCTATAGCTTCGGGAAATTAAAATCAAAAACACACAGCCACCCCAAAGTTTGGGACGGCTCTCTTTACAAGAACCTCATCTACGGTACAAGTTAAATATCCGAGAAAGCAAAAAATGGATAAAGAAGTTGTGGTACGTACGTACAATGGAATATCACTCAGCAATGAGATCTACGTCATCAGGCCCGTAGCGGCATAATGAGTGGATTCAGGTACGACGATTCTACGAGAAATAAGTCACACAGAAAAAGAAACATCATAAGATATCACTAATACACGGAACGTAAACTTGTCTACACATGAACTGAATTACAAAACAGAACAGGGTCTCAAATTTAGAAAACCAACTTATGCTTGCTTATGGGGAAAGGTGAGTTGGGGTGCTGCATCAAACCAGAGATTGAAAATAGCACAGATACCGTTCCATAAGCCAAATATATAATAGACAACACCTACTCCTTGCTCAACCAAACGGACTCAACACCCCATATTCAACGCATGGAAATATACCTGACAAGTAAGAATCGTAAGACCCATGGATTTATATGTCTCCATAAGGAAATCAAGCGTGTGTACAGCGGCCTAAACGCAGCAGTGAAAATCCGATGAATCCCATTATCAAAATAAATTTCAAAAACAAAACACAATGACAGTGAAATAGAGAGCAATTCTTAAATAATTCATTCAGGGCTTGTGATGCAACCTGGATTTACCACATCTACACCCAAAGCTGGTTGACACATAAGGCTGGACACTTCGGGCTGATAGCATTTGTGGTTCGGTGAGCAAACGCAGACCCTATGAAGTCATACCGCATGGTAGCCATTCCATGGGTCCCAACTCTCCAGGTTTAAGGGATTCTTCCTTCAGCTAAAACATGCATGGGAAACCCAGAGTATGGTCCATCGTGTGATTGGGAAACGTTTTCAAATGCATCTCAGGTTTCGTCCCCTGGTACTCGGGTTCACCGTTCCAGACGCTTTACTAACACTCTCCCCCCTTGGAGAGTCAGTGCCTTTAACCTCCTGTTTGGCACAGTTTGCAATTTCTGCGCAAGATGAACAGGAATAGGGAGAACCAATGAGAGACTAGCTGTAGGTGTCTGCAGGGCAAACGGAACGCTCATTTCCCGACAGGAAGAGGAATTAACCAAAGGCTCAGCGTGCCCTGCCGGAACCAGATTAGGGCCTGAAGGAATCCAGCGCTTGTGCGGCCAGCTAACAAGAAAGCGAGTTGAAGAAAGGAGCTCAGGCGCACTGTAATTCACAAACATGCAGAGTTATGAATGACAGCTATCGTCCAAAAATGTATTGAAGTAAGTCTTCGAAGAGGACATGAAAGCGGGGCAGAATTTTAGGAAAACGATTTCAGGGTGCAGACTGGAATTGCACTTAAAGCATAGGAAAAGAGGCAGAATGTCGACAATGATGCACTTCGCCAAAGAGGGCGTATACGTTTTTTCCTGAATATATTCAGCAAAAAACCCATACGCCCTTTTTGGCCAACCAAGCAAGCGTGTAAAGGAAATCTGCACTACAATGAAGTCTCACTGCCCCCCGGTCAAAAGGGCCATCTGAAAAAAGTATAAAATCCAGAAAGGCAGGACAGGTCATGAAGAACAGGGAGCCTTGTTATGCTGATGGGCGGGATGTAAATTGCCAACAGCCACTCTGGAGAAGTGTATGGTGTTTCCTGAAACACGTAGGAAACAAAGCAACACAGCCTATGGCACTTCCACTTAGGGTGCTATAGCTTAGGGAAATTAAAATCAAAAACACACAGCCACCCCAAAGTTTGGGACAGCACTGTTTACAAGAACCTCGTCTACGGTACAAGTTAAATATCCGAGAAAGCAAAAAATGGATAAAGAAGTTGTGGTATGTACGTACAATGGAATATCACTCAGCAATGAGATCTACGTCATCAGGCCCGTAGCGGCATAGTGAGTGGATTCAGGTACGACGATTCTACGAGAAATAAGTCACACAGAAACGGAAACATCATAAGATATCACTAATACACGGAACGTAAACTTGGCTACACATGAACTGAATTACAAAACAGAACAGGGTCTCAAATTTAGAAAACCAACTTATGCTTGCTTATGGGGAAAGGTGAGTTGGGGTGCTGCATCAAACCAGAGATTGAAATTAGCACAGATACCGTTCCATAAGCCAAATATATAATAGACAAGACCTTCTCCTTGCTCAACGAAATGGACTCAACACCCCATATTCAACGCCTGGGAATATACCTGACAAATAAGAATCTTAACACCCTTGGATTTATATGTCTCCATAAGGAAATCAAGCGTGTGTACAGCGGCCTAAACCCAGCGGTGAAAATCCAATAAATCCCATAATCAAAATAAATTTCACAAACAAAACACAATGACAGTGAAATAGAAAGCAATTCTTAAATAATTCATTCAGGGCTTGTGATGCAACCTGGATTTACCACATCTACACCCAGAGCTGGGTGAGACATAAGGCTGGACACTTCGGGCTGATAGCATTTTTGAGGTACGGTGAGCAAAGGCAGACCCTTTGAAGTCATACTGCATGGTACCCATTCCATGGGTCCCAACTCTCCAGGTTTAAGGGATTCTTCCTTCACCTAAAACATGCATGGGAAACCCAGAGTATGGTCCACCGTGTGATTGGGAAACCTTTTCAAATGCATCTCAGGTTTCGACCCCTGGTACTCGGGTGCACCGTTCCAGATGCTTTACTAATACTCTCCCCACTTGGAGAGTCAGTGCCTTTAACCTCCTGTTTGGCACAGTTTGCAATTTCTGCACAACATGAACAGGAATAGGGAGAACCATTGAGAGACTAGCTGTAGGTGTCTGCACAGGCAAATGGAACGCTCATTTCCCACCAGGAAGAGGAATTAACCAAAGTCTCAGCATGCCCTGCCGGAACCAGATTAGGTCCTGAAGCAATCCTGCGGTTTTTCGGCCAGCTCACAAGATAGCGAGTTGAAGAATGGAGCCCAGGGGCACTGTAATTCACAGACCTGCAGAGTTATGAATGACAGCTATCGTCCAAAGATTTATTGAAGTAAGTCTTCGAAAAGTACTTGAAAGTGGGGCAGAATTTAAGGAAAACGATTTCATGGGGTAGACTGTAATTGCACTTAAAGCATAGGAAAAGAGGCATAATGTCCACAATGATGCACTTGGCCAAAAAGGGCGTATGCGTTTTTTCCTGAATATATTCAGGAAAAAATGCATATGCCCTTTTTGGCCAACCAAGCAAGCGTGTAAATGAAATCTGCACTACAATGAAGTCTCACTGCCCCCGGTCAAAAGGGCCATCTGAAACAAGTGTAAAATCCAGAAAGGCAGGACAGGTCATGGGGAACACGGAGCCTTGTTATGCTGATGGGCGGGATGTAAATGGCCAACAGCCACTCTGGAGAAGTGTATGGTGTTTCCTGAAACACATAGGAAAAAAGCAACACAGCCTATGGCACTTCCACTTAGGGTCCTAGAGCTTAGGGAAATTAAAATCAAAAACACATAGCCACCCCAATGTTTCGGACGGCTCTGTTTACAAGAACCTCGTCTACGGTACAAGTTAAATACCCAAGAAGGCAAAAAATGGATAAAGAAGTTGTGGTACGTACATACAATGGAATATCACTCAGCAATGAGATCTACGTCATCAGGCCCGTAGCGGCATAATTAGTGGATTCAGGTACGACGATTTTACGAGAAATAAGTCACACAGAAAAAGAAACATCATAAGATATCACTAATACACGGAACGTAAACTTCGCTACACATGAACTGAATTACAAAACAGAACAGGGTCTCAAATTTAGAAAACCAACTTATGCTTGCTTATGGGGAATGGTGAGTTGGGGTGCTGCATAAAACCAGAGATTGAAATTAGCACAGATACCGTTCCATAAGCCAAATATATAATAGATAAGACCTACTCCTTGCTCAACGAAATGGACTCAACACCCCATATTCAACGCCTGGGAATATACCTGACAAGTAAGAATCTTAAGACCCATGGATTTATATGTCTCCATAAGGAAATCAAGCGTGTGTACAGCGGCCTAAACGCAGCAGTGAAAATCCGATAAATCCCATTATCAAAATAAATTTCAAAAACAAAAAACACAATAACAGTGAAATAGAGAGCAAATCTTAAATAATTCATTCAGGGCTTGTGATGTAACCTGGATTTACCACATCTACACCCAGAGCTGGTTGAGACATAAGGCTGGACACTTCGGGCTGATAGCATTGGTGAGGTTCGGTGAGCAAACGCAGACCCTTTGAAGTCATACTGCATGGTAGCCATTCCATGGGTCCCAACTCTCCAGGTTTAAGGGATTCTTCCTTCAGCTAAAACATGCATGGGAAACACAGAGTATGGTCAACCGTGTGATTGGGAAACGTTTTCAAATGCATCTCAGTTCTCGATACCTGGTACTCGGATGCACCGTTCCAGACGCTTTACTAACACTCTCCCCACTTGGAGAGTCAGTGCCTTTAACCTCCTGTTTGGCACAGTTTGCAATTTCTGCACAAGATGAACAGGAATAGGGAGAACCAATGAGAGACTAGCTGTAGGTGTCTGCACGGGCAAATGGAACGCTCATTTCCCACCAGGAAGAGGGACTAACCAAAAGCTCAGCGTGCCCTGCCGGAACCAGATTAGGGCCTGAAGCAATCCTGCGGCTTTGTGGGCAGCTCACAAGATAGCGAGTTGAAGAAAGGAGCCCAGGGGCACTGTAATTCACAAACATGCAGAGTTATGAATGACAGCTATCGTCCAAAAATGTATTGAAGTAAGTCTTCAAAGAGGACTTGAAATCGGGGCAGAATTTCAGGAAAACGATTTCAGGGGGTAAATTGGAATTGCACTTAAAGCATAGGAAAGAGGCAGAATGTCGACAATGATGCACTTGGCCAAAAAGGGCGTATGCGTTTTTTCCTGAATATATTCAGGAAAAAACGCATACGCACTTTTTGACCTACCAAGCAAGCGTGTAAAGGAAATCTGCACTACAATGAAGACTCACTGCCCCTCGGTCAAAAGGGCCATCTGAAAAAAGTGTAAAATCCAGAAAGTCAGGACAGGTCATGGAGAACAGGGAGCCTTGTTATGCTGATGGGCGGGATGTAAATTGCCAACAGCCACTCTGGAGAAGTGTATGGTGTTTCCTGAAACACGCAGGAAACAAAGCAACACAGCCTATGGCACTTCCACTTAGGGTCCTATAGCTTAGGGAAATTAAAATCAAAAACACACAGCCACCCCAAAGTTTGGGACGGCTGTGTTTACAAGAACCTTGACTACGGTACAAGTTAAGTATCCGAGAAAGCAAAAAATGGATAAAGAAGTTGTGGTACGTATGTACATTGGAATATCACTCAGCAATGAGATCTACGTCATCAGGCCCGTAGCGGCATAGTGAGTGCATTCAGGTACGACGATTCTACGAGAAATAAGTCACAAAGAAAAAGAAACATCATAAGGTATCACTAATACACGAAACGTAAACTTGGCTACACATGAACTGAATTACAAAACAGAACAGGGTCTCAAATTTAGAAAACCAACTTATGCTTGCTTATGGGGAAAGGTGAGTTGGGGTGCTGCATGAAACCAGAGATTGAAATTAGCACAGATACCGTTCCATAAGCCAAATATATAATAGACAAGACCTACTCCTTGCTCAACGAAATGGACTCAACACCCCATATTCAACGTCTGGGAATATACCTGACAAGTAAGAATCGTAAGACCCATGGATTTATATGTCTCCATAAGGAAATCAAGCATGTGTACAGTGGCCTAACGCAGCAGTGAAAATCCGATAAATCCCATTATCAAAATAAATTTCAAAAACAAAACACAATGACAGTGAAATAGAGTGCAATTCTTAAATAATTCATTCAGGGCTTGTGATGCAACCTGGATTTACCACATCTACACCCAGAGCTAGTTGAGACATAAGGCTGGACACTTCGGGCTGATAGCATTGGTGAGGTTCGGTGAGCAAACGCAGACCCTATGAAGTCATACCGCATGGTAGCCATTCCATGGGTCCCAACTCTCCAGGTTTAAGGGATTCATCCTTCAGCTAAAACATGCATGGGAAACCCAGAGTATGGTCCATCGTGTGATTGGGAAACGTTTTCAAATGCATCACAGGTTTCGTCCCCTGGTACTCGGGTTCACCGTTCCAGACGCTTTACTAACACTCTCCCCCCTTGGAGAGTCAGTGCCTTTAACCTCCTGTTTGGCACTGTTTGCAATTTCTGCGCAAGATGAACAGGAATAGGGAGAACCAATGAGAGACTAACTGTAGGTGTCTGCACGGGGAAATGGAACGCACATTTCCCACCAGGAAGAGGAATTAACCAAAACCTCAGCGTGCCCTGCCAGAACCAGATTAGGGCCTGAAGAAATCCTGCGGTTTTGCGGCCAGCTCACAAGAAAGCGAGTTGAAGAAAGGAGCTCAGGGGCACTGTAATTCACAAACCTCCAGAGTTATGAATGACAGCTATCGTCCAAAAATGTATTGAAGTAAGTCTTCGAAGAGGACTTGAAATCGGGGCAGAATTTCAGGAAAACGATTTCAGGGGGTAGACTGGAATTGCACTTAAACCATAGGAAAAGAGGCAGATTGTCCACAATGATGAAGTTGGCCAAAAAGGACGTATGCGTTTTTTCCTGAATATATACAGGAAAAAACGCATACGTCCTTTTTGGCCAACCAAGCAAGCGTGTAAAGGAAATCTGCACTACAATGAAGTCTCACTGCCCCCCAGTCAAAAGGGCCATCTGAAAAAAGTGTAAAATCCAGAAAGACAGGACAGGTCATGGAGAATAGGGAGCCTTGTTATGCTGATGGGCGGGATGTAAATTGCCAACAGCCACTCTGGAGAAGTGTATGGTGTTTCCTGAAACACGTAGGAAACAAAGCAACACAGCCTATGGCACTTCCACTTATGATCCTATAGCTTAGGGAATTTAAAATCAAAAACAGACAGCCACCCCAAAGTTTGGGACCCCTCTGTTTACAAGAACCTCGTCTACGGTACAAGTTAAATATCCGAGAAAGCAAAAAATGGATAAAGAAGTTGTGGTACGTACGTACAATGGAATATCACTCAGCAATGAGATCTACGTCATCAGGCCCATAGCAGCATAATGAGTGGATTCAGGTACGACGATTCTATGAGAAATAAGTCACACAGAAAAAGAAACATCATAAGATATCACTAATACACGGAACGTAAACTTGGCTACACATGAACTGAATTACAAAACAGAACTGGGTCTCAAATTGAGAAAACCAACTTATGCTTGCTTATTGGGAAAGGTGACTTGAGGTGCTGCATCAAACCAGAGATTGAAATTAGCACAGATACCGTTCCATAAGCCAAATATATAATAGACAAGACCTACTCCTTGCTCAACGAAATGGACTCAACACCCCATATTCAACGCCTGGCAATATACCTGACAAGTAAGAATCTTAAGACCCATGGATTTATATGTCTCCATAAGGAAATCAAGCGTGTGTACAGCGGCCTAAACGCAGCAGTGAAAATCCGATAAATCCTATTATCAAAATAAATTTCACAAACACAACACATTGACAGTGAAATACAGAGCAATTCTTATATAATTCATTCAGGGCTTGTGATGCAACCTGGATTTACCACATCTACACCCAGATCTGGGTGAGACATAAGGCTGGACACTTCGGGCTGATAGCATTGGTTAGGTTCGGTGAGCAAAGGCAGACCCTTTGAAGTCATACTGCATGGTACCCATTCCATGGGTCCCAACTCTCCAGATTTAAGGGATTCTTCCTTCAGCTAAAACATGAATGGGAAACCCAGAGTATGGTCCACCGTGTGATTGGGAAACCCAGAGTATGGTCCACCGTGTGATTGGGAAACGTTTTCAAATGCATGTCAGGTTTCGTCCCCTGGTACTCGGGTTCACCGTTCTAGACGCTTTACTAACACTCTCCCCAATTGGAGAGTCAGTGCCTTTAATCTCCTGTTTGGCACAGTTTGCAATTTCTGCGCAAGATGAACAGGAATAGGGAGAACAAATGAGAGACTAGCTGTAGGTGTCTGCACGGGCAAATGGAACGCTCATTTACCACCAGGAAGAGGAATTAACCAAAGGCTTAGCGTGCCCTGCCAGAACCAGATTAGGGCCTGAAGCAATCCTGCGGTGTTGCGGCCAGCTCACAAGATAGCGACTTGAAGAAAGGAGCTCAGGGGCACTGTAATTCACAAACCTGCAGAGTTATGAATGACAGCTATCGTTCAAAAATGTATTGAAGTAAGTCTTCGAAGAGGAATTGAAAGCGGGGCAGAATGTCAGGAAAACGATTTCAGGGGTAGACTGGAATTGCACTTAAAGCATAGGAAAAGAGGCAGAATGTCGACAATGATGCACTTGGCCAAAAAGGGCGTATGCGTTTTTTCCTGAATATATTCAAGAAAAAACGCATACGCACTTTTTTGTCAACCAAGCAAGCGTGTAAATGAAATCTGCACTACAATGAAGTCTCACTGCCCCCCGGTCCAAAGGGCCATCTGAAACAAGTGTAAAATCCAGAAAAACAGGACAGGTCATGGAGAACAGTGAGCCTTGTTATGCTGATGGGCGGGATGTAAATTGCCAACAGCCACTCTGGAGAAGTGTATGGTGTTTCCTGAAACATGTAGGAAACAAAGCAACACAGCCTATGGCACTTCCACTTAGGGTCCTATAGCTTAGGGAAATTAAAATCAATAACACACAGCCACCCCAAAGTTTGGGACGGCTCTGTTTACAAGAACCTCGACTACGGTACAAGTTAAATATCCGAGAAAGCAAAAAATGGATAAAGAAGTTGTGGTACGTACGTACAATGGAATATCACTCAGCGATGAGATCTACGTCATCAGGCCCGTAGCGGCATAATGAGTGCATTCAGGTACGACGATTCTATGAGAAATAAGTCACACAGAAAAAGAAACATCATAAGATATCACTAATACACGTAACGTAAACTTGGCTACACATGTACTGAATTACAAAACAGAACAGGGTCTCAAATTTAGAAAACCAACTTATGCTTGCTTATGGGGAAAGGTGAGTTGGGGTGCTGCATAAAACCAGAGATTGAAATTAGCACAGATACCGTTCCATAAGCCAAATATATAATAGACAAGACCTACTCCTTGCTCAACGAAATGGACTCAACACCCCATATTCAACGCCTGGGAATATACCTGACAAGTAAGAATCGTAAGACCCATGGATTTATATGTCTCCATAAGGAAATCAAGCATGTGTACAGTGGCCTAAACGCAGCAGTGAAAATCCGATAAATCCCATTATCAAAATAAATTTCAAAAACAAAACACAATGACAGTGAAATAGAGTGCAATTCTTAAATAATTCATTCAGGGCTTGTGATGCAACCTGGATTTACCATATCTACACCCAGAGCTGGGTGAGACATAAGGCTGGACACTTCGGGCTGATAGCATTGGTGAGGTTCGGTGAGCAAACGCAGACCCTATGAAGTCATACCGCATGGTAGCCATTCCATGGGTCCCAACTCTCCAGGTTTAAGGGATTCATCCTTCAGCTAAAACATGCATGGGAAACCCAGAGTATGGTCCATCGTGTGATTGGGAAACGTTTTCAAATGCATCTCAGGTTTCGTCCCCTGGTACTCGGGTTCACCGTTCCAGACGCTTTACTAACACTCTCCCCCCTTGGAGAGTCAGTGCCTTTAACCTCCTGTTTGGCACTGTTTGCAATTTCTGCGCAAGATGAACAGGAATAGGGAGAACCAATGAGAGACTAACTGTAGGTGTCTGCACGGGGAAATGGAACGCACATTTCCCATCAGGAAGAGGAATTAACCAAAGGCTCAGCGTGCCCTGCCAGAACCAGATTAGGGCCTGAAGCAATCCTGCGGTTTTGCGGCCAGCTCACAAGAAAGCGAGTTGAAGAAAGGGGCTCAGGGGCACTGTAATTCACAAACCTGCAGAGTTATGAATGACAGCTATCGTCCAAAAATATATTGAAGTAAGTCTTCGAAGAGGACTTGAAAGCGGGGCAGAATTTCAGGAAAACGATTTCAGGGGGTAGACTGGAAATGCACTTGAAGCATAGGAAAAGAGGCAGAATGTCGACAATGATGCAGTTGGCCAAAAAGGGCGTATGCGTTTTTTCCTGAATATATTCAGGAAAAAACGCATACGCCCTTTTTGGCCAACCAAGCAAGCATGTAAAGGAAATCTGCACTACAATGAAGTCTCACTGCCCCCCGGTCAAAAGGGCCATCTGAAAAAAGTGTAAAATCCAGAAAGGCAGGACAGGTCATGGAGAACAGGGAGCCTTGTTATGCTGATGGGCGGGATGTATATTGCCAAAAGCCATTCTGGAGAAGTGTATGGTGTTTCCTGAAACACGTAGGATACAAAGCAACACAGCCTATGGCACTTCCACTTAGGGTCCTGTAGCTTAGGGAAATTAAAATCAAAAGCACACAGCCACCCCAAAGTTTGGGATGGCTCTGTTTACAAGAACCTCGTCTACGGTACAAGTTAAATATCCGAGAAAGCAAAAAATGGATAAAGAAATTGTGGTACGTACGTACAATGGAATATCACTCAGCTATGAAATCTACGTCATCAGGCCCATAGCGGCATAGTGAGTGGATTCAGGTACGTCGATTCTACGAGAAATAAGTCACACAGAAAAAGAAACATCTTAAGATATCACTAATACACAGAACGTAAACTTGTCTACACATGAACTAAATTACAAAACAGAACAGGGTCTCAAATTTAGAAAACCAACTTATGCTTGCTTATGGGGAAAGGTGAGTTGGGGTGCTGCATAAAACCAGAGATTGAAATTAGCACAGATACCGTTCCATAAGCCAAATATATAATAGACAAGACCTACTCCTTGCTCAACGAAATGGACTCAACACCCCATATTCAACGCCTGGGAATATACCTGACAAGTAAGAATCTTAAGACCCATGGATTTATATGTCTCCATAAGGAAATCAAGCGTGTGTACAGCGGCCTAAACGCAGCAGTGAAAATCTGATAAATCCAATTATCAAAATAAATTTCAAAAACACAACACAAGGACAGTGAAATAGAGAGCAATTCTTAAATAATTCATTCAGGGCTTGTGATGCAACCTGGATTTACCACATCTACACCCAAAGCTGGTTGAGACATAAGGCTGGACACTTCGGGCTGATTGCATTGGTGAGGTTCGTTGAGCAAAGGCAGACCCTTTGAAGCCATACTGCATGGTAGCCATTCCTTGGGTCCCAACTCTCCAGGTTTAAGGGATTCTTCCTTCAGCGAAAACATGCATGGGAAACCCAGAGTATGGTCCACCGTGTGATTGGGAAACGTTTTCAAATGCATCTCAGGTTTCGTCCCCTGGTACTCGGGTTCACCGTTCCAGACGCTTTACTAACACTCTCCCCACTTGGAGAGTCAGTGCCTTTAACCTCGTGTTTGGCACAGTTTGCAATTTCTGCGCAAGATGAACAGGAATAGGGAGAACCAATGTGAGACTAGCTGTAGGTGTGTGCACGGGCAAATGGAACCCTCATTTCCCACCAGGAAGAGGAATTAACCAAATGCTCAGCGTGCCCTGCTGGAACCAGATTAGGGCCTGAAGCAATCCTGCGGTTTTGCGGCCAGCTCACAAGAAAGCAAGTTGAAGAAAGGAGCTCAGGGGCACTGTAATTCACAAACCTGCAGAGTTATGAATGACAGCTATCGTCCAAAAATATATTGAAGTAAGTCTTCTAAGAGGACTTGAAAGCGGGGCAGAATTTCAGGAAAACGATTTCAGGGGGTAGACGGGAACTGCACTTAAAGCATAGGAAAAGAGGCAGAATGTCGACAATGATGCACTTGGCCAAAAAGGGTGTATGCGTTTTTTCCTGAATATATTCAGGAAAAAACGCATACGCCGTTTTTTGCCAACCAAGCAAGCGTGTAAAGGAAATCTGCACTACAATGAAGTCTCACTGCCCCCCGGTCCAAACGGCCATCTGAAACAAGTGTAAAATCCAGAAAGGCAGGACAGGTCATGGAGAACAGGGAGCCTTGTTATGCTGATGGGCGGGATGTAAATGGCCAACAGCCACTCTGTAGAAGTGTATGGTGTTTCCTGAAACACGTAGGAAACAAAGCAACACAGCCTATTGCACTTCCACTTAGGGTCCTGTAGCTTATTGTAATTAAAATCAAAAACACACAGCCACCCCAATGTTCGGGACAGCTCTGTTTACAAGAACCTCGTCTACGGTACAAGTTAAATATCCGAGAATGCAAAAAATGGATAAAGAAGTTGTGGTACGGATGTACAATGGAATATCACTCAGCAATGAAATCTACGTCATCAGGCCCGTAACGGCATAATGAGTGCATTCAGGTACGACGATTCTATGAGAAATAAGTCACACAGAAAAAGAAACATCATAAGATATCACTAATACACGGAACATAAACTTGGCTACACATGAACTGAATTACAAAACAGAACAGGGTCTCAAACTTAGAAAACCAACTTATGCTTGCTTATGGGGAAAGGTGAGTTGGGGTGCTGCATAAAACCAGAGATTGACATTAGCACAGATACCGTTCCATAAGCCAAATATATAATAAACAAGACCTACTCCTTGCTCAACGAAATGGACTCAACACCCCATATTCAACGCCTGGGAATATACCTGACAAGTAAGAATCTTAAGACCCATGGATTTATATGTCTCCATAAGGAAATCAAGCGTGTGTACAGCGGCCAAAACGCAGCAGTGAAAATCCGATAAATCCCATTATCAAAATAAATTTCAAAAACAAAACACAATGACAGTGAAATACAGAGCAATTCTTAAATATTTCATTCAGGGCTTGTGATGAAACCTGGATTTACCACATCTACACCCAAAGCTGTTTGACACATAAGGCTGGACACTTCGAGCTGATAGCATTTGTGGTTCGGTGAGCAAACGCAGACCCTTTGAAGTCATACCGCATGGTAGCCATTCCATGGGTCCCAACTCTCCAGGTTTAAGGGATTCTTCCTTCAGCTAAAACATGCATGGGACACCCAGAGTATGGTCCATCGTGTGATTGGGAAACGTTTTCAAATGCATCTCAGGTTTCGTCCCCTGGTACTCGGGTTCACCGTTCCAGACGCTTTACTAACACTCTCCCCCCTTGGAGAGTCAGTGCCTTTAACCTCCTGTTTGGCACAGTTTGCAATTTCTGCGCAAGATGAACAGGAATAGGGAGAACCAATGAGAGACTAGCTGTAGGTGTCTGCAGGGCAAACGGAACGCTCATTTCCCACCAGGAAGAGGAATTAACCAAAGGCTCAGCGTGCCCTGCCGGAATCAGATTAGGGCCTGAAGCAATCTTGTGGTTTTGCGGCAGGCTCACAAGAAAGCGAGTTGAAGAAAGGAGCTCAGGGGCACTGTAATTCACAAACCTGCAGAGTTATGAATGACAGCTATCGTCCAAAAATGTATTGAAGTAAGTTTCGAAGAGGACTTGAATGCGGGGCAGAATTTCAGGAAAACGATTTCAGGGGGTAGACTGGAATTGCACTTAAAGCATAGGAAAAGAGGCAGAATGTCGACAATGATGCACTTGGCCAGAAAGGGCGTATGCGTTTTTTCCTGAATATATTCAGGAAAAAACGCATACGCCCTTTTTGACCAACGAAGCAAGCGTGTAAAGGAAATCTTCACTACAATGAAGTCTCACTGCCCCCCGGTGAAAAGGGCCATCTGAAACAAGTGTAAAATCCACAAAGGCAGGACAGGTCATGGAGAACAGGGAGCCTTGTTATGCTGATGGGCGGGATGTAAATTGCCAACAGCCACTCTGGAGAAGTGTATGGTGTTTCCTGAAACACGTAGGAAACAAAGCAACACAGCCTATGGCACTCCCACTTAGGGTCTTATAGCTTAGGGAAATTAAAATCAAAAACACACAGCCACCCCAAAGTTTGGGACGGCTCTCTTTACTAGAACCTCGTCTACGGTACAAGTTAAATATCCGAGAAAGCAAAAAATGGATAAAGAAGTTGTGGTACGTATGTACAATGGAATATCACTCAGCAATGAGATCTACGTCATCAGACCCGTAGCGGCATAATGAGTGGATTCAGGTGCGACGATTCTACGAGAAACAAGCACACAGAAAAAGGAACATCATAAGATATCACTAATACACGGAACGTAAACTTGGCTACACATGAACTGAATTACAAAACAGAACAGGGTCTCAAATTTAGAAAACCAACTTATGCTTGCTTATGGGGAAAGGTGAGTTGGGGTGCTGCATCAAACCAGAGATTGAAATTAGCACAGATACCGTTCCATAAGCCAAATATATAATAGACAAGACCTACTCCTTACTCAACCAAACGGACTCAACACCCCATATTCAACGCCTGGAAATATACCTGACAAGTAAGAATCGTAAGACCCATGGATTTATATGTCTCCATAAGGAAATCAAGCGTGTGTACAGCGGCCTAAACGCAGCAGTGAAAATCCGATAAATCCCATTATCAAAATAAATTTCAAAAACAAAACACAATGACAGTGAAATAGAGAGCAATTCTTAAATAATTCATTCAGGGCTTGTGATGCAACCTGGATTTACCACATCTACACCCAGAGCTGGTTGAGACATAAGGCTGGACACTTCGGGCTGATAGCATTGGTGTGGTTCGGTGAGCAAACGCACACCCTTTGAAGTCATACCACATGGTAGCCATTCCATGGGTCCCAACTCTCCAGGTTTAAGGGATTCTTCCTTCAGCTAAAACATGCATGGGAAACCCAGAGTATGGTCCATCGTGTGATTGGGAAACGTTTTCAAATGCATCTCAGGTTTCATACCCTGGTACTCGGGTTCACCGTTCCAGATGCTTTACTAACACTCTCCCCCCTTGGAGAGTCAGTGCCTTTAACCTCCTGTTTGGCACAGTTTGCAATTTCTGCGCAAGATGAACAGGAATAGGGAGAACCAATGAGAGACTAGCTATAGGTGTCTGCAGGGCAAACCGAACGCTCATTTCCAACCAGGAAGAGGAATTAACCAAAGGCTCAGCGTGCCCTGCCAGAACCAGATTAGGGCCTGAAGCAATCTTGTGGTTATGCGGCCAGACACAAGAAAGCGAGTTGAAGAAAGGAGCTCAGGTGCACTGTAATTCACAAACCTGCAGAATTATGAATGACAGCTATCGTCCAAAAATGTATTGAAGTAAGTCTCCGAAGAGGACTTGAAAGCGGGGCAGAATTTCAGGAAAACGATTTCAGGGGGTAGACTGGAATTGCACTTAAAGCATAGGAAAAGAGGCAGAATGTCGACAATGATGCACTTGGCCAGAAAGGGCGTATGCGTTTTTTCCTGAATATATTCAGGAAAAAACGCATACGCGCTTTTTGACCAACCAAGCAAGCATGTAAAGGAAATCTTCACTACAATGAAGTCTCACTGCCCCCCGGTGAAAAGGGCCATCTGAAACAAGTGTAAAATCCACAAAGGCAGGACAGGTCATGGAGAACAGGGAGCCTTGTTATGCTGCTGTGCGGGATGTAAATTGCCAACAGCCACTCTGGAGAAGTGTATGGTGCTTCCTGAAACACGTAGGAAACAAAGCAACACAGCCTATGGCACTTCCACTTAGGGTCCTATAGCTTAGGGTAATTAGAATCAAAAACACACAGCCACCCCAAAGTTTGGGACGGCTCTCTATACTAGAACCTCGTCTACGGTACAAGTTAAATATCCGAGAAAGCAAAAAATGGATAAAGATGTTGTGGTACGTACGTACAATGGAATATCACTCAGCAATGAGATCTACGTCATCAGGCCCGTAGCGGCATAATGAGTGGATTCAGGCACGACGATTCTACAAGAAATAAGTCACACAGAAAAAGGAACATCATAAGATATCACTAATACACGGAACGTAAACTTGGCTACACATGAACTGAATTACAAAACAGAACAGGGTCTCAAATTTAGAAAACCAACTTATGCTTGCTTATGGGGAAAGGTGAGTTGGGGTGCTGCATCAAACCAGAGATTGAAATTAGCACAGATACCGTTCCATAAGCCAAATATATAATAGACAAGACCTACTCCTTACTCAACCAAACGGACTCAACACCCCATATTCAACGCCTGGAAATATACCTGACAAGTAAGAATCGTAAGACCCATGGATTTATATGTCTCCATAAGGAAATCAAGCGTGTGTACAGCGGCCTAAACGCAGCAGTGAAAATCCGATAAATCCCATTATCAAAATAAATTTCAAAAACAAAACACAATGAAAGTGAAATAGAGAGCAATTCTTAAATAATTCATTCAGGGCTTGTGATGCAACCTGGATTTACCACATCTACACCCAGAGCTGGGTTAGACATAAGGCTGGACACTTCAGGCTGATAGCATTGGTGAGGTTCGGTGAGCAAACGCAGACCCTTTGAAGTCATACTGCATGGTAGCCATTCCATGGGTCCCAACTCTCCAGGTTTAAGGGATTCTTCCTTCAGGTAAAACATGCATGGGAAACCCAGAGTATGATCCACCGTGTGATTGGGAAACGTTTTCAAATGCATCTCAGGTTTCGTCCCCTGGTACTCGGGTTCACCGTTCCAGACGCTTTACTAACACTCTCCCCACTTGGAGAGTCAGTGCCTTTAACCTCCTGTTTGGCACAGTTTGCAATTTCTGCACAACATGAACAGGAATAGGGAGAACCAATGAGAGACTAGCTGTAGGTGTCTGCACGGGCAAATGGAACGCTCATTTCCCACCAGGAAGAGGAATTAACCAAAGGCTCAGCATGCCCTGCCTGAACCAGATTAGGACCTGAAGCAATCCTGTGGTTTTGCGGCCAGCTCACAAGAAAGCGAGTTGAAGAAAGGAACTCAGGGGCACTGTAATTCACAAACCTGCAGAGTTATGAATGACAGCTATCGTCCAAAAATGTATTGAAGTAAGTCTTCGAAGAGGATTTGAAAGCGGGGCAGAATTTCAGGAAAACGATTTCAGGGGGTAGACTGGAATTGCACTTAAAGCATAGGAAAAGAGGCAGAATGTCAACAATGATGCACTTGGCCAAAAAGGGCGTATGCGTTTTTTCCTGAATATATTCAGGAAAAAACGCATACGCCCCTTTTGGCCAACCAAACAAGCGTGTAAAGGAAATCTGCACTACAATGAAGTCTCACTGCCCCCCGGTCCAACCGGCCATCTGAAACAAGTGTAAAATCCAGAAAGGCAGGACAGGTCATGGAGAACAGGGAGCCTTGTTATGCTGATGGGCGGGATGTAAATGGAGAACAGCCACTCTGGAGAAGTGTATGGAGTTTCCTGAAACACGCAGGAAACAAAGCAACACAGCCTATGGCCCTTCCACTTAGGGTCCTATAGCTTAGGGAAATTAAAATCAAAAAGACACAGCCACCCCAATGTTCGTGACGGCTCTGTTTACAAGAACCTCGTCTACGGTACAAGTTAAATATCCGAGAAAGCAAAAAATGGATAAAGAAGTTGTGGTACGTACGTACAATGGAATATCACTCAGCAATGAGATCTAAGTCATCAGGCCCGTAGCAAAAAATGAGTGGATTCAGGTATGACGATTCTACGAGACATAAGTCACACAGAAAAAGAAACATCATAAGATATCACTAATACACGGAACATAAACTTGGCTACACATGAACTGAATTATAAAACAGAACAGGGTCTCAAATTTAGAAAACCAACTTATGCTTGCTTATGGGGAAAGGTGAGTTGGGGTGCTGCATAAAACCAGAGATTGAAATTAGCACAGATACCGTTCCATAAGCCAAATATATAATAGACAAGACCTACTCCTTGCTCAACGAAATGGACTCAACACCCCATATTCAACGCCTGGGAATATACCTGAGAAGTAAGAATCTTAAGACCCATGGATTTATATGTCTCCATAAGGAAATCAAGCGTGTGTATAGTGGCCTAAACGCAGCAGTGAAAATCCGATAAATCCCATTATCAAAATAAATTTCACAAACACAACACAATGACAGTGAAATAGAGAGCAATTCTTAAATAATTCATTCAGGGCTTGTGATGCAACCTGGATTTACCACATCTACACCCAGAGCTGGTAGAGACATAAGGCTGGACACTTCGGGATGATAGCATTGGTGTGGTTCGGTGAGCAAACGCAGACCCTTTGAAGTCATACTGCATGGTACCCATTCCATGGGTCCCAACTCTCCAGGTTTAAGGGATTCTTCCTTAAGCTATAACATGCATGGGAAACCCAGAGTATGGTCCACCGTGTGATTGGGAAACGTTTTCAAATGCATCTCAGGTTTCGTCCCCTTTTACTCGGGTTCACCATTCCAGACCCTTTACTAACACTCTCCCCACTTGGAGAGTCAGTGCCTTTAACCTCCTGTTTGGCACAGTTTGCAATTTCTGCGCAAGATGAACAGGATTAGGGAGAACCAATGAGAGACTAGCTTTAGGTGTCTGCACGGGCAAATGGAACGCTCATTTCCTACCAGGAAGAGGAATTAACCAAAGGCTCAGCATGCCGTGCCGGAACCAGATTAGGGCCTGAAGCAATCCTGCGGGTTTGCGGCCAGCTCACAAGATAGCGAGTTGAAGAAAGGAGCTCAGGGGCACTGTAACTCACAAACCTGCAGAGTTATAAATGACAGCTATCGTCCAAAAATATATTGAAGGAAGGCTGCGAAGAGGACTTGTAAGTGGGGCAGAATTGCAGGATAATGATTTCAGGAGGTAGACGGGAATTGCATTTAAAGCATAGGAAAAGAGGCAGAACGTCGACAATGATGCTCTTGGCCAAAAAGGGCGTATGCGTTTTTTCCTGAATATATTCAGGAAAAAACGCATACGCCCTGTTTGGCCAACCAAGCAAGCATGTTAAAGAAATCTGCACTACAATGAAGTCTCACTGCCCCCCGGTCAAAAGGGCCATGTGAAAAAAGTGTAAAATCCAGAAAGGCAGCACAGGCCATGGAGAACAGGGAGCATTGTTCTGCTGATGGGCGGGATGTAAATTGCCAACAGCCACTCTGGAGAAGTGTATGGTGTTTCCTGGAACAGCTAAAAAACAAAGCAACGGAGCCTACGGCACTTCCACTTAGAGTCCTATAGCTTAGGGAAATTAAAATCAAAAACACACAGCCACCCCAAAGTTTGGGACTGCTCTGTTTACAAGAACCTCGTCTACAGTACAAGTTAAATTACCGAGAAAGCAAAAAATGGATAAAGAAGTTGTGGTACGTACGTACAATGGAATATCACTCAGCAATGAGATCTACGTCATCAGGCCCGTAGCGGCATAATGAGTGGATGCAGGTACGACGATTCTACGAGAAATAAGTCACACAGAAATAGAAAGATCATAAGATATCACTAATACACGGAACGTAAACTTGGCTACACATGAACTGAATTACAAAACAGAACAGGGTCTCAAATTTAGAAAACCAACTTATGCTTGCTTATGGGGAAAGGTGAGTTGGGGTGCTGCATCAAACCAGAGATTGAAATTAGTACAGATACCGTTCAATAAGCCAAATATATAAGAGACCAGACCTACTCCTTGCTCAACAAAATAGACTCAACACCCCATATTCAACGTCTGGGAATATACCTGACAAGAAAGAATCTTAAGACCCATGGATTTATATGTCTCCATAAGGAAGTCAAGCGTGTGTACAGTGGCCTAAACGCAGCAGTGAAAATCCGATAAATCTCATTAAAAAAATAAATTTCAAAAACAAAACACAATGACAGTGAAATAGAGAGCAATTCTTAAATAATTCATTCAGGGCTTGTGATGCAACTTGGATTTACCACATCTACACCCAGAGCTGGTTGAGACATAAGGCTGGACACTTCGGGCTGATAGCATTGGTGAGGTTTGGTGAGCAAACGCAGAACCTTTGAAGTCATACTGCATGGTAGCCATTCCATGTATCCCAACTCTCCAGGTTTAAGGGATTCTTCCTTCAGCTAAAACATGCATGGGAAACCCAGAGTATGGTCCACCGTGTGATTGGGAAACGTTTTCAAATGCATCTCAGGTTTCGTCCCCTGGTACTCGAGTGCACCGTTCCATACGCTTTACTAACACTATCCCCACTTGGAGAGTCAGGGCCTTTAACCTCCTGTTTGGCACAGTTTGCAATTTCTGCGCAAGATGAACAGGAATAGGGAAAACCAATGAGAGAGTAGCTGTAGGTTTCTGCACGGGCAAATGGAACGCTCATTTCCCACCAGGAAGAGGAATTAACCAAAGGCTCAGCGTGCCCTGCCGGAACCAGATTAGGGCCTGAAGAAATCCTGCGGTTTTGCGGCCAGCTCACAAGATAACGAGTTGAAGAAAGGAGCCCAGGGGCACTGTAATTCACAAACCTGCAGAGTTATGAATGACAGCTATCATCCAAAAATGTATTGAAGTAAGTCTTCGAAGAGGACTTGAAAGCGGGGCAGAATTTCAGGAAAACGATTTCATGGGGTAGACTGGAATTGCACTTAAAGCATAGGAAAAGAGGCAGAATGTCGACAATTATGCACTTGGCCAAAAAGGGCGTATGCGTTTTTTCCTGAATATATTCAGGAAAAGACGCATACACACTTTTTGGCCAACCAAGCAAGCGTGTAAAGAAATCTGCACTACAATGAAGTCTCACTGCCCCCCGGTCAAAAGGGCCATCTGGAACAAGTGTAAAATCCAGAAAGGCAAGACAGGTCATGGAGAACAGGGAGCCTGGTTATGCTGATGGGCGGGATGGAAATTGCCAACAGCCACTCTGGAGAAATGTATGGTGTTTCCTGAAACACGTAGGAAACAAAGCAACACAGACTATGGCACTTCCACTTAGGGTCCTATAGCTTAGGGAAATTAAATTCAAAAACACACAGCCACCCCAAAATTTGGGACGGCTCTGTTTACAAGAACCTCGTCTACGGTACAAGTTAAATATCCGAGAAAGCAAAACATGGATAAAGTAGTTGTGGTACGTACGTACAATGGAATATCACTCAGCAATGAGATCTACGTCATCAGGCCTGTAGTGGGATAATGAGTGGATTCAGGTACGACGATTCTACGAGAAATAAGTCACACAGGAAAAGAAACATCATAAGATATCACTAATACATGGAACGTAAACTTGGCTACACATGAACTGAATTACAAAACAGAACAGTGTCTCAAATTTAGAAAACCAACTTATGCTTGCTTATTGGGAAAGGTGAGTTGGGGTGCTGCATAAAACCAGAGATTGAAATTAGCACAGATACCATTCCATAAGCCAAATATATAATAGAAAAGACCTACTCCTTGCTCAACGAAATGGACTCAACACCCCATATTCAATGCCTGGTAAGATAGCTGACAAGTAAGAATCTTAAAACCCATGGATTTATATGTCGCCATAAGGAAATCAAGCGTGTGTACAGCGGCCTAAACACAGCAGTGAAAATCCGATAAATCTCATTATCAAAATAAATTTCAAAAACAAAACAAAATGACAGTGAAATAGAGAGCAATTCTTAAATAATTCATTCAGGGCTTGTGATGAAACCTGGATTAACCACATCTACACCCAGAACTGGGTGAGACATAAGGCTGACACTTCGGGCTGATAGCATTGGTGAGGTTCGGTGAGCAAAATCAGACCCTTTGAAATCATACTGCATGGTACCCATTCCATGGGTCCCAACTCTCCAGGTTTAAGGGATTCTTCCTTCAGCTAAAACATGCATGGGAAACCCACAGTACAGTGCACTGTGTGACCGGGAAACGTTTTCAAATGCATCTCAGTTTTCGTCCCCTGGTACGCGGGTTCACCATTCCAGACGCTTTACTAACACTCTCCCCACTTGGAGAGTCAGTGCCTTTAACCTCCTGTTTGGCACAGTTTGCAATTTCTGCGCAAGATGAACAGGAATAGGGAGAACCAATGAGAGACTAGCTGTAGGTGTCTGCACGGGCAAATGGAACGCTCATTTCCCACCAGGAAGAGGAATTAACCAAAGGCTCAGCGTGCCCTGCTGGAAAGAGATTATGTCCTGAAGCAATAGTGCGGTTTTGCGGACAGCTCACAATAAAACGAGTTGAAGAAAGGCCCTCAGGGGCACTGTAATTCACAAACCTGCAGAGTTATGAATGACTGCTATCGTCCAAAAATGTATTGAAGTAAGTCTTCGAAGAGGACTTGAAAGCGGGGCAGAATTTCAGGAAAACGATTTCAGGAGGTAGACTGGAATTGCACTTAAAGCATAGGAAAACAGGCAGAATGTCGACAATGATGCACTTGGCCAAAAAGGGCGTATGCGTTTTTTCCTGAATATATTCAGGAAAAAACGCATACGCCCTTTTTGGCCAACCAAGCAAGCGTGTAAAGGAAATCTGCACTACAATGAAGTCTCACTGCCCCCCGGTCCAATGGGCCATCTGAAACAAGTGTAAAATCCAGAAAGGCAGGACAGGTCATGGAGAAAAGAGAGCCTTGTTATGCTGATGGGCGGATGTATATTGCCAACAGCCCCTCTGGAGAAGTGTATGGTGTTTCCTGAAACACGTAGGATACAAAGCAACACAGCCTATGGCACTTCCACTTATGGTCCTATAGCTTAGGGAAATTAAAATCAAAAACCCCCAGCCACCCCAAAGTTTGGGATGGCTCTGTTTACAAGAACCTCATCTACGGTTGAAGTTAAATATCCGAGAAAGCAAAAAATGGATAAAGAAGTTGTGGTACGCACGTACAATGCAATATCACTCAGCAATGAAATCTACGTCATCAGGCCTGTAGCGGCATAATGAGTGGATTCAGGTACGATGATTCTATGAGAAATAAGTCACACAGAAAAAGAAACTTCATAAGATATCAGTAATACACGGAATGTAAACTTGGATACACATGAACTGAAATACAAAACAGAACAGGGTCTCAAATTTAGCAAACCAACTTATGCTTGCTTACGGGGAAAGGTGAGTTGGGATGCTGCATAAAACCAGAGATTGAAATTAGCACAGATACCGTTCCATAAGCCAAATATATAATAGACAACACCTATTTCTTGCTCAACGAAATAGACTCAACACCCTATATTCAATGCCTGGGAAGATTCCTGACAAGGAAGAATCTTAAAACCCATGGATTTATATGTCTCCATAAGGAAATCAAGCGTGTGTACAGCGGCGTAAAAGCAGCAGTGAAAATCCGATAAATCCCATTATCAAAATGAATTTCAAAAACAAAACACAATGACAGTGAAATACAGAGCAATTCTTAAATCATTCATTCAGGGCTTGTGATGCAACCTGTATTTGCCACATTTACACCCAGGGCTGGATGAGACCTAAGGCTGGACACTTCGGTCTGATAGCCTTGGTGAGGTTCGGTGAGCAAATGCAGACCCTTTGAAGTCATACTGCATGGTACCCATTCCATGGATCCCAACTCTCCAGGTTTAAGGGATTCTTCCTTCAGCTAAAACATGCATGGGAAACCCAGAGTATGGTCTACCATGTGATTGGGAAACGTTTTCAAATGCATCTCAGTTTTCGTCCCCTGCTACTCGGGTTCACCATTCCAACGCTTTACTAACACTCTCCCACTTGGAGAGTCAGTGCCATTAACCTCCTGTTTGGCACAGTTTGGAATTTCTGCGCAAGATGAACAGGAATAGGGAGAACCAATGAGAGACTAGCTGTAGGTGTCTGCACGGGCAAATGGAACGCTCATTTCCCACCAGGAAGAGGAATTAACCAAAGGCTCAGCGTGCCCTGCCAGAAACAGATTAGGACCTGAAGCAATCCTGTGGTTTTGCGGCCAGCTCACAAGAAATCGAGTTGAAGAAAGGAGCTCAGGGACACTGTAATTCACAAACCTGCAGAGTTATAATTGACAGCTATCGTCCAAAAATATATTGAAGTAAGGCTGCAAAGAGGACTTGAAAGCGGGACAGAATTCCAGGAATACGATTTCAGGAGGTAGACGGGAAGACCTGTGAAAGTATAGGAGAAGAGTCAGAACCTCGACAGTGATGCACTTGGTCAAAAAGGGCATATGCGTTTCTTCCAGGGCCGTTATTAAAGAGCGTAGGAGGCTCCCAGCATGCTTCAGTGGCCAACAGAGGGCCTACGTCGCCAAGGCGACGTGAGCCATCCAGGCAGGAGTGACCTCACATCAGAGGGCCCACCTCACAGAAGGGTAAGGAACCCAGTCAGGATCAGACTCTCACCAGAGTGCCCACATAAGCAAGGGGCTGGGAACCAGGCAGGAGTGTCCTCACACCCGTGGGGCCACATCATCGAAAGTTGACGTACCCAGCACATGTGGCCTCAAACCAGAGGACCCACATCACCATGGGTCTCGGAGCGAGGCAGGCAGGATTAACCTCAAAACACATGGCCCATTGTATAAAATAGGTGAGGAATCCAGCAGTTGGAACATCCCAGCAGGCGGCCCAGAGCACTGAGGCTATGGGATCCAGGCAGTGATGAACTCACAACAGAGGGCTCTCATCGTGATACTGTAAGCAACCCAGCCGTTGTAACCTCAGAGCACAAGGCCCACATCCCCATGGGGAAGGGAACCAAGCAGGAGTGTCATCGCACCGGTGGGCACACATCAGAAAATGTGGGGAGCCCAGCAGTTAGGGCCGGACGCCAGAGGGCCCTCATCACTGAGGAGAGGACGCTCCCAGCAAGCTCCAACTGCTACCAGATGGCCGACGTCGCCAATGCGGGGTGTGCCAGCCAGGCAGGAGTGACCTCAGAGCAGAGGGCCAACCACACAAAAGTGTGAGGAACCCAAAGAGGATCAGACTCTCACCGGAGGGCCCACATCACCAAGGGAATGGAAACCAGGCAGGAGTGTCCTCACACCAGTGGGGCCACATCACCGAAATGTGACAGACCCAGCACACGTGGCCTCAACCTACAGGACACACATCACCAAGGGGCTGGGAGTGAGGCAGGCAGGAGGAGCCTCCAAACAGAGGGCCCATAGCGTAAAAAAGGTGAGGAATCCCGCAGTTGGAACCTCCCAGCAGGTGGCCAGGAGCAGCGAGGCTATGGGATCCAGGCCTGACTGAACTCAAAACAGAGGGCCCTCATCATGAGACTGTGAGCAACCCAGCCGTTGGGATCTTAGAGCAGAAGGCCCACATTCCCATGTGGTTGGGAACCTGGCAGAAGTGTACTCGCACCACAGGGCGCACATCAGAGAATTTTGGGAGTCCAGAAGTTAGGGCCTGACGCCAGAGGGCCCTCATTACCAAGGGGAGGAGACCCCAAGCAGGCACCAACTCCCAACTGAGGGCCCATGTCGCCAAGGTGACGTGCAACAGCCAGGCAGGAGTGACCTCACAGCTGAGGGCCCACCTCACAGAATAGTGAGGAACCCAGCCAGGGTAAGACTCTCACCAGAGGGCCCACATCACCAAGGGCATCAGAACCAGGCAGGATTGTCTTCACACCAGGGTGGTCACATCATAGAAAGGTGAGGAACCCAGCACATGTGGCCTAAACAAGAGGATCCAGATCTCCAAGGGGCTCAGAGTGAGCCAGGCAGGAGTAGCCTCACAACACAGGGCCAATAGAATAAAAAAGCTGAGGAATCCTGCAGTGGGAACCTCCCAGCAGGCGGCCCAGAGCACCGAGTCTATGCGATCCAGGCCGCAGTGAACTCACAGCAGAGGGCCCACATCATGAAACTGTGAGCAACCCAGCCGTTGGGACCTCAGAGCAGAAGGCCCACATCCCCATGGGGTTGGGAACATGGCACGAGTGTCCTTGCACCACTTAGCACGTATCAGAAAATGTGGGTACCCAGCAGTTAGGGCCTGACGCCAGAGGGCCCTCATCACCGAGGGGAGGAGGCTCCCAGCAGGCTCCAACTGCCACAAGAGGGCCGACATTGCCAAGGCGGGGTGTGCCAGCCAGGCAGGAGTGACCTCACAGCAGAGGGCCCACCTCACAGAAGTGGGAGGAACCCAGCCAGGATCAGACTCTCACCAGAGGGCCCACATCACCAAGGGGATAGGAACCAGGCAGGAGTGTCCTCACACCAGTGGGGCCACATCATCGAAAGGTGAGGGACCCAGCACACGTGGCCTCAAACCAGAGGACACACATCACCAAGGGGCTGGGAGTGAGGCAGGCAGGAGGAGTCTCAAAACAGAGGGCCCATAGAAGGAAAAAGGTGAGGAATCCCGCAGTTGGAACCTCCCCGCAGGTGGCCAGGAGCAGCGAGGCTATGGGGTCCATGCCGGAGTGAACTCACACCAGAGGGCCCTCATCATGAAACTGAGCAACGTACCATTGGGACCTCAGAGCAGAAGGCCCACATTCCCATGGGGTTGGGAACCTGGCAGGAGTGTACTCGCACCACAGGGCGCACATCAGAAAATTTTGGGAGCCCAGGAGTTAGGGTCTGACGCCAGAGGGCCCTCATTACCGAGGGGAGGAGACTCCCAGCAGGCACCAACTCCCAGTTGAGGGCCCACGTCGCCAAGTTGACGTGTGCCAGCCAGGCAGGAGTGACCTCACAGCAGAGGGCCTACCTCACAGAAGGGTGAGGAACCCAGCCAGGATAAGACTCTCACCAGAGGGCCCACATCACCAAGGGGATCGGAACAAGGCAGGAGTGTCCTCACACCAGTGTGGCCACATTATAGAAAGGTGAGGAACCCAGCACATGTGGCCTAAACCAGAGGACCCACATTTCCAAGGTGCTCCGAGTGAGGCAGGCAGGAGTAGCCTAACAACACAGGGCCCACAGAATAAAAAATGTGAGGAATCCAGCAGTTTGAACCTCCCAGCAGGTGGCCCAGAGCATGGAGTCTACGGGATCCAGGCCACAGTGAACTCACAGCAGAGGGCCCACATCATGAAACTGTGAGCAACCCAGCCAGTGGGACCTCAGAGCAGAAGGCCCACATCCCCATGGGGATGGGAACTTCGCAGGAGTGTCCTCGCACAACTTAGCACGTATCAGAAAATGTGGGAACCCAGCAGTTATGGCCTGACGCCAGAGGGCCCTCATCACGGAGGAGAGGAGGCTACCAGCAGGCTCCAAATGCCACCAGAGGGCCGACGTCACCAATGGAACGGGAGCAAGCCAGGCAGGAGTTACCTCACAGCAGAGGGCCCACCTCACAGAAGTGTGAGGAGCCCAAACAGGATCAGACTCTAACCAGAGCGCCCACATCACCAAGGGGATGGAAACCAGGCAGGAGTGTCCTCACACCAGTGGGGCCACATCAGCGAAAGGTGAGGAACACAGCACATGTGGCCTCAAACAAGGGGACACACATCACGAAAGGGCTGGGAGTGAGGCATGCAGGAGGAGACTCACAACAGAGCGCCCATAGAATAAAAAAGGTGAGGAACCCCGCAGTTGGAAGCTCCAAGCAGGTGGCCCAGAGCACCGAGGCTATGGGATGCATGCCGGAGTGAACTCACAGCAGAGGGCCCACATTCTGACACTGTGAGCAACCCAGCCGTTGGGACCTCAGAGCAGAAAGCCCACATCCCCATGGGGATGGGACCCTGGCTGGAGTGTACTCGCACGACAGGGCGCACATCAGAAAATGTTGGGAGCCCTTGAGTTAGGGCCTGACGCAAGAGGGCCCTCATTACCGAGGGGAGGAGACTCCCAGCAGGCACCAACTCCCAACTGAGGGCCCACATCGCCAAGGTGACGTGTGCCAGCCAGGCAGGAGTGACCTCACAGCAGAGGGCCCACCTCCCAGAAGTGTGAGGAATCCAGACAGGATCAGACTCTCACCAGAGGGCCCCCATCACCAAGGGGATGGGAACCAGCCAGGAGTGTCCTCACACCAGTGGGGCCACATCAATAAAGGTGAGGAAACCGGTACATGTGGCCTTAAACCAGAGAACCTACATCACAAATGGGCTGGGAGTGAGTCAGGAAGTAGGAGCATGAAAACACAGGACCCAAAGAATAAAAAAGGTAAGGAATCCAGCAGTAGGAACCTCCCAGCAGGCCGCTCAGAGCACAGAGTCTATGGGATCTAGGCCTGAGTGAACTAACACCAGAGAGCCAACATCATGAAATGGTGAACAACACAGGTGTTGGGACCTTAGAGCAGAAGGCTCACATGCCCATGGGGATGGGAACCTCGCAGGAGTGTCCTCGCACCACTTAGCACGTATCAGAAAATGTGGGTACCCAGCAGTTAGGGCCTGAGGCAAGAGGGCCCCCATCACCGAGGGGAGGTTCCCAGCAGGCTCCAACTGCCACAAGAGGGCCGATGTTGCCCAGGTGGGGTGTGCCTGCCAGGCAGGAGTGACTCACAGCAGAGGGCCCCCCTCACAGAAGGGTGAGGAACCAAGCCAGGATCAGACTCTCACCAGAGGGCCCACATCATCAAGGGGATAGGAACCAGGCAGGAGTGTCCTCACACCAGTGGGGCCACATCATCGAAAGGCGAGGGACCCAGCATACGTGGCCTCAAACCAGAGGACACACATCACCAATGGGCTGGGAGTGAGGCAGACAGGAGGAGTCTCAAAACAGAGGGCCCATAGAAGAAAAAAGGTGAGGAATCCCGCAGTTGGAACCTCCCAGCAGGTGGCCAGGAGCAGCGAGGCTATGGGATCCAGGCCAGAGAGAACTCACAGCAGAGGGCCCTCATCATGAAACTGAGCAACCCACGGTTGGGACCTCAGAGCAGAAGGCCCACATTCCCATGGGGTTGGGAACCTGGCAGGAGTGTACTCGAACCACAGGGCGCATATCAGAAAATATTGGGAGCCCAGGAGTTAGGGCCTGACGCCAGAGGGCCCTCATTACCGAGGGGAGGAGACACCCAGCAGGCACCAAATCTCAGCAGAGGGCCGACGTTGCCAAGGCGGGGTGTGCCAGCCAGGCAGGAGTGACCTCAGAGAAGAGGGCCCACCTCACAGAAGTGTGAGGAACCCAACCAGGATCAGACTCTCACCGGAGGGCCCACATCACCAAGGGGATGGGAACCAGGCAGGAGTGTCCTCACACCAGTGGGGCCACATCAGCCAAAGTTGAGGAACACAGCACATGTGGCCTCAAACCAGAGGACACACATCACCAAGGGGCTAGGAGTGAGGCAGGTGTCTGGAGGGGCACATTTAACTCTAATTTCCCACCAGGAAGTGGAATGAACCAAAGTCTCAGAGTGCCGTGCCGGACCCTGATTACGGCCTGAAGCAAACCTGCGGTTCTGTGGCCAGTTTTCAAGGAAACGAGTTAAGAAAGGAAATCACGGGCACTGTAATTCACAAACCTGCAGAGTTATAAATGACAGCTATTGGCAAAAATATATGGAAATAAGTCTGCAAAGAGGACTTGAAAACGTGGCAGAATTGCAGGAATCATATTTCAGGAGGTAGATTGGAATTGCATTTAAAGCATGTGAAAAGCGGCAGATCTTTGACAGTGATGCACTTGGACAAAAGTGCGTAAACATTTTTTCCTGAATATATTCAGGAAAAAACACATATGCCCTTTTTGGCCAACCAAGCACTCGAGAAATGGAAATCCGCACTACAATGAAGTCTCATTTCCCATTCGTCAAAAGGGCCATCTGAAAAAAGTGTAAAAACCAAAGAAACACAGGACAGGCCATGGAGAACAGGGAGCCTTGTTATGCTGATGGGCGGGATGTAAATTGCCAACAGACACTCTGGAGATGTTTATGGTGTATCCTGAAACATCTGAAAAACAAAGCTACAGACTCTAGGGCACTTCCACTTTTGGCCCTATAGCTTAGGAAAATTAAAATCAACAAGACACAGCCAACACAAAATTTAGGGCTGCTGGGTTTACAAGAACCTTGAGTCCAGTACAAATTAAATATCCCAGAAAGAAAAAAGTGGATAAAGGAGTTGTGCTACTTACGTACAACGGAATATCACTCAGCAATGAAATCAATGTCATCAGGCCTGTAGCAGCAAATTGAGTGGATTTAAGTATGATGATTCTAAGAGAAATAGGTCACACAGAGAAAGATAATTATCATAAGATATCACTAATAGAGAGAGTGTAAACTTGGCTACACATAAACTGAATTCCAAAACCGAACAGAGTCTCACGTTTAGATAAAAACTTATGCTTGCTTAAGGAGAAAGTTGAGTTGGGGTGCTGTATAAAACCAGAGATTGAAATTAGCACACATACCGTTCCATAAGCCAAATATATAATAGACAAGACCTACTCTTTGCTCAACGAAATAGACTCATCCATGGTGTATCACCTCACACCTGTTAGAATGGGCATCATCAGAAAATCTACAAACAACAAATGCTGGAAAGGGTGTGGAGATAAGGAACCCTCTTCCACTATTGTTGGGAATGTAAATTGATACAGTCACTGTGGAGAACATTATGGAGTTTCTTATAAAACTAAGAATAGAATTACCATATGATACAGCAATCCCACTACTGGGCATATACCCAGACAAAACCATAAATCAAAAAGAGACATTCACCGCAATGTTCATTGCATCACTATTTACAATATCCAGGTAATGGAAGCAACCTAAATGCCCACAGACAGACGAATGCATAAAGATGTGGTACATATATAAAATGGAATATTACTAAGCCATAAAAAGGAATGAAATTGGGTCATTTGTAGAGACGTTGATGGATCTAGAGACTGTCATACAGAGTGAAGTAAGTCAGAAGGAGAAAAACAAATCTTGTCTATTAATTCATATATGTGGAACCTAGAAAAATTGTACAGATGAACCGTTTTGCAAGGCAGAAATAGAGCAACAGATGTAGACAACAAACGTATGGACACCAAGGGGGGAAAGCTGTTGGGGCTGGTGGTGGGAGGAGTTGAGAGATTGGGATTGGCATGTATACATTTATATGTATAAAATAGATAACCAAAAAGAACCTGCTGTATAAAAAAATAAAATAAAATTCAAATTACAATAAGTAAAACAGAAAAAATATTCTTCCCTTCACATACATGTATTTATATGAATAAATTATTTCCATGCTTATATCTGTAAATACAAAAAAGAGGAATAAAATCTACCTTGAAATAAAAACGAAAAAAAGAAAAAAACACAGAACCCACCAGTTACACAGAGGAAAACCGTATCAGGGCACTTGCTCCAGTTGTAAACAATTCTGAAGTTGGTCAGTGGTGGGGAATCATCTCCCATTCAGCCAGCAGGCCCCACGCAACAAGCGTCCTCATTGCAAAGCTGGGGGACGGTGCCGAGCCATCTGTGAGTAAACGTGGGCTGAGCCCCAGGCCAGCTGCTGCTGAAATGTTCCCACCCTTCCCAGGTAAAACACCTGAATATGTACAAGGACTTGAAAGCCTAGAGGAAGGGCCATGGAGCCACATGAGTGACAGCATGCCAGCCGACTTGGTCCCTGCAGGCCAGCCAGGATGGTCCTAGCCCTGGGTGCTCTTCTGGAAGCTTTCCATTTCCCTGCCTGAGATACCCCTGCTGTCCCGGCCCCCACTGCTTTCTTCCTCACTCACCTCTGCCCAGGGAGAAATTACAGCGGCAGGTATGGGTGACACATCCTCTTCTTTAGCAGGTGGCATCTTGGCAACTGCTGCAGAAAGTCCAGCAGAGCCCCACTCACACTGGGCCACCCACAAAGCCGTGGCCTCTCACTCCCTCCCACCAGTCCAGCCCCAAGACTGCTGACAGGGCAGAGAAAATGGCGTCAGGCACAGCTGCAGGGGCTCTTGCTGCCTGGAGCGGTGTTTATATTGATCTGAACCCAGGCACACCTGGGGAGGGCTGGCCGGCACGGTCGGGCTTCCCAGGCCAGCCAATAATCACCCCTCAGGGGCTCACAGTTGCAGCAACTGGAACTTGCTGAATCGGCCAGGTCCAAGGAACTGGTGTGGGCTCCTGAGAGTCAGGATAGACAAGGGGCTGCAGCTCTGGCTTGTTTTCTAATTATATTATCTGGCCCATGAGTGGGAGACAACTTCAGGAAAACCCTCTCCTAATGAGAGGAAACCAGGAGTCAGGGAGCGGAGGGGTGGGTGGTGGGTGGAGACAGAGGCCTGGTGTCCCGGGTGCAGTGGAAGTCTCTGGAAGACCAGGTGGAGGGAGGCCACACAGAGAGATGCCCAGGGTCACAGACCTGTCGGAGCTGCTGTTTGTTAGTTCAAGTCCTGCTCTGAGGTGCTCTGTGTCAGATCTGAGTGACAGGTGAGCTGGGAGTGCTCTGCAATGAGGGCGATATGCACGGTTCCTGTTTTCCCAGCCCTGCCATGATACCTGCAAGGGTAGCTCTGTATCCTGGGAGGGGCCTGACCACGAGAGCCCCATGGGCTGCAGGGGAAACTGCCCAGGGAACCCCATATCCTGGGAGGGGCCTGAACACGAGAGCCCCGTGGGCTGGGGTGGGGGTGGGTTACCTGCCCAGGTGAGCTCCATATCCTGGGATTCGCCTGACCTCGAGAGCCCCATGGGCTGCTGGAGTCCTGGTAAAGGGTGTCAGGACTGTCAGTGAAGCCACCGAGGATATACCTCCAGTAGTTCCTAAATCCAACACCGTGCTGGTCATTCTACCAACCACCAGGACATGGTATTCTGTATTAGTCTTCAATGATGCCTTCTTTTGTATTCTATTAGTCCCAGAGTCACAAGAAATTTTGGCTTGTGAGTGGCAGGACTCAACATACAACTAAAACAATACTTCCGGGCCGTGTTGCCCCAAGGGTTCAAAAATTCCCACACCATCTTTGGGGAAAGCTCAGCTAAAGAACTAAAAGTTCTACCTCTGGAAAAGGAAACACTCCTTCAATATGCAGACGACATTCTGATCGCCAGCCCTACTAAGGAGACCTCTGAACTACCAAGCCAATAAAGGATACAAGTTGTCCAAGAAAAAGCTCAAATATCACAGACTACAGTGACCTGCCTGGGCTTCATTCTCACAGAAGGTCGGAGAAGCCCATCCCAGGAAAGGGAAGAAACAATTTACAGCCTTACCCATTTCTGAAACTAGAAGACAGCTTAGGGGTTCCTGGGGAGGCCAGGGTTTGGTGCTTCTGGATCCCTAACTACAGTCTACTAGCTGGGCCTCTATATGAAACACTGAAAGGAAAAGATGATGATCCTTTTGAATAGAATGCAGAAGTGGCCTTTCAAGAATGGAAAGAGCAGTCAATTCAGACCCTTGCCCTGGAACTCCCTAATTTAGCTAAACCCTTTGACCTTTACATTCCTGGTGAACGGTGAATCGCCATTGGAGTATTAGTGCAAAACCTGGGACCACTTGAAATGGAACAATGCAAGAATGCGATCCAGGTAGGATAAACTACGGTCACCAAGGGGCTTGGCCCACCGCCACATCTGGCCAAGATACTGGCAGTATCTGAAAACCTGGAAATCAGCAGCCCAAAAGGCCACCTCCCTCCTAAGGGAAAAGGACGCCACGTGGTGATCCTAACACCCAGCCATGCCCTGAAGTTGCAGTGTTGGCTCCATGGGCACACTGACCTTGAGTGAGGAGGCCCTCCAACTCCAACCTCCATAGAGATATCCGGGGCAAAGGGGCACCATGACGACTCGTGTGAAGGTGTCTGCACGGGCAAATTTAACGCTCATTTCCCACCAGGAAGAGGAATTAACCAAAGGCTCAGCATGCCGTGCCGGAACCAGATTAGGGCCTGAAGCATTCATGCGGGTTTGCGGCCAGCTCACAAGAAAGCGAGTTGAAGAAAGGAGCTCAGGGGCACTGTAATTCACAAACCGGCAGAGTTATAAATGACCGCTATCGTCCAAAAATATATTGAAGGAAGGTTGCGAAGAGGAGTGGAAAGCGGGGCAGAATTGCAGGAAAACGATTTCAGGGGCAGACTGGAATTGCATTTAAAGCATAGGGAAAGAGACAGAAAGTCGACAATGATGCACTTGGTCAAAAAGGGCGTATGCGTTTTTTCCTGAATATATTCATGAAAAAAGGCATACGCCCTTTTTGGCCAAACAAGCAAGCGTGTAAAGAAATCTGCATTACAATGAAGTCTCACTGCCCCCCTGTCAAAAGGGACATCTGAAAAAAGTGAAAAATCCAGAAAGGCAGGACAGGCCATGGAGAAAACGGAGCCTTGTTATGCTGATGGGCGGGATGTAAATTGCCAACAGCCACTCTGGAGAAGTGTATGGTGTTTTCTGAAACACGTAGGAAACAAAGCAACACAGCCTATGGCACTTCCACTTAGGGTTCTATAGCTTATGGAAATTAAAATCAAAAATACACAGCCACCCCAAAGTTTGGGACGGCTCTGTTTACAAGAACCTCGTCTACGGTACAAGTTAAATATCCGAGAAAGCAAAAAATGGATAAAGAAGTTGTGGTACGTGCGTACAATGGAATATCACTCAGCAATGAGATCTACGACATCAGGCCCGTAGCGGCATAATGAGTGGATTCAGGTACGACTATTCTACGAGAAATAAGTCACACAGAAAAAGAAAGATAATAAGATATCACTAATACACGGAACGTAAACTTGGCTACACATGAACTGAATTACAAAACAGAACAGGGTCTCAAATTTAGAAAACCAACTTATGCTTGCTTATGGGGAAAGGTGAGTTGGGGTGCTGCATCAAACCAGAGATTGAAATTAGCACAAATACCGTTCCATAAGCCAAATATATAATACACAAGACCTAATCCTTGCTCAACGAAATGGACTCAACACCCCATATTCAACGTCTGGGAATATACCTGACAAGTAAGAATCTTAGACCCATGGATTTATATGTCTGCATAAGGAAGTCAAGCGTGTGTACAGTGGCCTAAACGCAGCAGTGAAAATCCGATAAATCCCATTAACAAAATAAATTTCAAAAACAAAACACAATGACAGTGAAATAGAGAGCAATTCTTACATAATTCATTCAGGCCTTGTGATGCAACCTGGATTTACCACATCTACACCCAGAGCTGGTTGAGACATAAGGCTGGACACTTCGGGCTGATAGCATTGGTGAGGTTCGGTGAGCAAAGGCAGACCCTTTGAAGTCATACTGCATGGTACCCATTCCATGGGTCCCAACTCTCCAGGTTTAAGGGATTCTTCCTTCAGCTAAAACATGCATGGGAAACCCAGAGTATGGTCCACCGTGTGATTGGGAAACGTTTTCAAATGCATCTCAGGTTTCGTCCCCTGGTACTCGGGTGCACCGTTCCAGACGCTTAACTAACACTATCCCCACTTGGAGAGTCAGTGCCTTTAAACTCCTGTTTGGCACAGTTTGCAATTTCTGCGCAAGATGAACAGGAATAGGGAGAACCAATGAGAGACTAGCTGTAGGTGTCTGCACGGGCAAATGGAACGCTCATTTCCCACCAGGAAGAGGAATTAACCAAAGGCTCAGCGTGCCCTGCTGGAACCAGATTACGACCTGAAGCAATCCTGCTATTTTCCGGCCAGCTCACAAGATAGCGAGTTGAAGAAAGGAGCCCAGGGGCACTGTAATTCACAAACCTGCAGAGTTATGAATGACAGCTATCATCCAAAAATGTATTGAAGTAAGTCTTCGAAGAGGACTTGAATGCGGGGCAGAATTTCAGGAAAACGATTTCATGGGGTAGAACGGAATTGCACTTAAAGCATAGGAAAAGAGGCAGAATTTCCACAATGATGCAGTTGGCCAAAAAGGGCGTATGCGTTTTTTCCTGAATATATTCAGGAAAAACCGCATACGCCCTTTTTGGCCAACCAAGCAAGCGTGTGAAAGAAATCTGCACTACAATGAAGTCTCACTGCCCCCCGGTCAAAAGGGCCATCTGAAACAAGTGTAAAATCCAGAAAGGCAGGACAGGTCATGGAGAACAGGGAGCCTTGTTATGCTGATGGGCGGGATGTAAATTGCCAACAGCCACTCTGGAGAAGTGTATGGTGTTTTCTGAAACACGTAGGAAACAAAGCAACACAGCCTATGGCACTTCCACTTAGGGTTCTATAGCTTAGGGAAATTAAAATCAAAAACACACAGCCACCCCAAAGTTTGGGACGGCTCTGTTTACAAGAACCTCGTCTACGGTACTAGTTAAATATCCGAGAAAGCAAAAAATGGATAAAGAAGTTGTGGTACGTACGTACAATGGAATATCACTCAGCAATGAGGTCTACGTCATCAGGCCCGTAGCGGCATAATGAGTGGATTCAGGTACGAGGATTGTACGAGAAATAAGTCACACAGAAAAAGAAAGATCATAAGATATCACTAATACACGGAACGTAAACTTGGCTACACATGAACTGAATTAGAAAACAGAACAGGGTCTCAAATTTAGAAAACCAACTTATGCTTGCTTATGGGGAAAGGTGAGTTGGGGTGCTGCATCAAAGCAGAGATTGAAATTAGCACAGATACCGTTCCATAAGCCAAATATATAATAGAAAAGACCTACTCCTTGCTCAACGAAATTGACTCAACACCCCATATTCAACGTCTGGGAATATACCTGACAAGTAAGAATCTTAAGACCCATGGATTTATATGTCTCCATAAGGAAGTCAAGCGTGTGTACAGTGGCCTAAACGCAGCAGTGAAAATCCGATAAATCCCATTAACAAAATAAATTTCAAAAACAAAACACAATGACAGTGAAATAGAGAGCAATTCTTACATAATTCATTCAGGCCTTGTGATGCAACCTGGATTTACCACATGTACACCCAGAGCTGGTTGAGACATAAGGCTGGAAACTTCGGGCTGATAGCATTGGTGAGGTTCGCTGAGCAAAGGCAGACCCTTTGAAGTAATACTGCATGGTACCCATTCCATGGGTCCCAACTCTCCAGGTTTAAGGGATTCTTCCTTCAGCTAAAACATGCATGGGAAACCCAGAGTATGGTCCACCGTGTGATTGGGAAACGTTTTCAAATGCATCTCAGGTTTCGTCCCCTGGTACTCGGGTGCACCGTTCCAGACGCTTTACTAACACTATCCCCATTTGGAGACTCAGTGCCTTTAACCTCCTGTTTGGCACAGTTTGCAATTTCTGCGCAAGATGAACAGGAATAGGGAGAACCAATGAGAGACTAGCTGTAGGTGTCTGCACGGGCAAATGGAACGCTCATTTCCCACCAGGAAGAGGAATTAACCAAAGGCTCAGCGTGCCCTGCCGGAACCAGATTAGGGCCTGAAGCAATCCTGCGGTTTTGCGGCCAGCTCACAAGAAAGCGAGTTGAAGAAAGGAGCTCAGGGGCACTGTAATTCACAAACCTGCAGAGTTATGAATGACAGATATCGTCCAAAAATGTATTGAAGTAAGTCTTCGAAGAGGACTTGAAAGTGGGGCAGAATTTCAGGAAAACGATTTCAGGGGGTAGACTGGAATTGCACTTAAAGCATAGGAAAAGAAGCAGAATGTCCACAATGATGCACTTGGCCAAAAAGGGCGTATGCATTTTTTCCTGAATATATTCAGCAAAAAACGCATACGCCCCTTTTTGGCCAACCAAGCAAGCGTGTAAAGGAAATCTGCACTACAATGAAGTCTCACTGGCCCCCGGTCAAAAGGGCCATCTGAAAAAAGTGTAAAATCCAGAAAGGCAGGACAGGTCATGGAGAACAGGGAGCCTTGTTATGCTGATGGGCGGGATGTAAATTGCCAACAGCCACTCTGGAGAAGTGTATGGTGTTTCCTGAAACACGTAGGAAACAAAGCAACACAGCCTATGGCACTTCCACTTAGGGTCCTATAGCTTAGGGAAATTAAATTCAAAAACACACAGCCACCCCAAAGTTTGGGACGGCTCTGTTTACAAGAACCTCGTCTACGGTACAAGTTAAATATCCGAGAAAGCAAAAAATGGATAAGGAAGTTGTGGTACGTACGTACACTGGAATATCACTCCGCAATGACATCTACGTCATGAGGCCTGTAGCGGCATAATGAGTGGATTCAGGTACGACGATTCTACCTGAAATAAGTCACACAAAAAAAGAAACATCATAAGATATCACTAATACACGGAACGTAAACTTGGCTACACATGAACTGAATTACAAAACAGAACAGGGTCTCAAATTTAGAAAACCAACTTATGCTTGCTTATGGGGAAAGGTGAGTTGGGGTGCTGCATCAAACCAGAGATTGAAATCAGCACAGATTCTGTTCCATAAGCCAAATATATAATAGACAAGACCTACTCCTTGCTCAACGAAATGGACTCAACACCCCATATTCAACGTCTGGGAATATAACTGACAAGTAAGAATCTTAAGACCCATGGATTTATATGTCTCCATAAGGAATTCAAGCGTGTGTACAGTGGCCTAAACGCAGCAGTGAAAATCCGATAAATCCCATTAACAAAATAAATTTCAAAAACAAAACACAATGACAGTGAAATAGAGAGCAATTCTTACATAATTCATTCAGGCCTTGTGATGCAACCTGGATTTACCACATCTACACCCAGAGCTGGTTGAGACATAAGGCTGGACACTTCGGGCTGATAGCATTGGTGAGGTTCCGTGACCAAAGGCAGACCCTTTGAAGTCATACTGCATGGTACCCATTCCATGGGTCCCAACTCTCCAGGTTTAAGGGATTCTTCCTTCAGCTAAATCATGCATGGGAAACCCAGAGTATGGTCCACCGTGTGATTGGGAAACGTTTTCAAATGCATCTCAGGTTTCGTCCCCTGGTACTCGGGTGCACCGTTCCAGACGCTTAACTAACACTATCCCCACTTGGAGAGTCAGTGCCTTTAAACTCCTGTTTGGCACAGTTTGCAATTTCTGCGCAAGATGAACAGGAATAGGGAGAACCAATGAGAGACTAGCTGTAGGTGTCTGCACGGGCAAATGGAACGCTCATTTCCCACCAGGAAGAGGAATTAACAAAAGGCTCAGCGTGCCCTGCCGGAACCAGATTAGGGCCTGAAGAAATCCTGCGGTTTTGCGGCCAGCTCACAAGATAGCGAGTTGAAGAAAGGAGCCCAGGGGCACTGTAATTCACAAACCTGCAGAGTTATGAATGACAGCTATCATCCAAAAATGTATTGAAGTAAGTCTTCGAAGAGGACTTGAAAGCGGGGCAGAATTTCAGGAAAACGATTTCATGGGGTAGAACGGAATTGCACTTAAAGCATAGGAAAAGAGGCAGAATTTCCACAATGATGCAGTTGGCCAAAAAGGGCGTATGCGTTTTTTCCTGAATATATTCAGGAAAAACCGCATACGCCCTTTTTGGCCAACCAAGCAAGCGTGTGAAGGAAATCTGCACTACAATGAAGTCTCACTGCCCCCCGGTCAAAAGGGCCATCTGAAACAAGTGTAAAATCCAGAAAGGCAGGACAGGTCATGGAGAACAGGGAGCCTTGTTATGCTGATGGGCGGGATGTAAATTGCCAACAGCCACTCTGGAGAAGTGTATGGTGTTTTCTGAAACACGTAGGAAACAAAGCAACACAGCCTATGGCACTTCCACTTAGGGTTCTATAGCTTAGGGAAATTAAAATCAAAAACACACAGCCACCCCAAAGTTTGGGACGGCTCTGTTTACAAGAACCTCGTCTACGGTACTAGTTAAATATCCGAGAAAGCAAAAAATGGATAAAGAAGTTGTGGTACGTACGTACAATGGAATATCACTCAGCAATGAGGTCTACGTCATCAGGCCCGTAGCGGCATAATGAGTGGATTCAGGTACGAGGATTGTACGAGAAATAAGTCACACAGAAAAAGAAAGATCATAAGATATCACTAATACACGGAACGTAAACTTGGCTACACATGAACTGAATTAGAAAACAGAACAGGGTCTCAAATTTAGAAAACCAACTTATGCTTGCTTATGGGGAAAGGTGAGTTGGGGTGCTGCATCAAAGCAGAGATTGAAATTAGCACAGATACCGTTCCATAAGCCAAATATATAATAGAAAAGACCTACTCCTTGCTCAACGAAATTGACTCAACACCCCATATTCAACGTCTGGGAATATACCTGACAAGTAAGAATCTTAAGACCCATGGATTTATATGTCTCCATAAGGAAGTCAAGCGTGTGTACAGTGGCCTAAACGCAGCAGTGAAAATCCGATAAATCCCATTAACAAAATAAATTTCAAAAACAAAACACAATGACAGTGAAATAGAGAGCAATTCTTACATAATTCATTCAGGCCTTGTGATGCAACCTGGATTTACCGCATGTACACCCAGAGCTGGTTGAGACATAAGGCTGGAAACTTCGGGCTGATAGCATTGGTGAGGTTCGCTGAGCAAAGGCAGACCCTTTGAAGTAATACTGCATGGTACCCATTCCATGGGTCCCAAGTCTCCAGGTTTAAGGGATTCTTCCTTCAGCTAAAACATGCATGGGAAACCCAGAGTATGGTCCACCGTGTGATTGGGAAACGTTTTCAAATGCATCTCAGGTTTCATCCCCTGGTACTCGGGTGCACCGTTCCAGACGCTTTACTAACACTATCCCCATTTGGAGACTCAGTGCCTTTAACCTCCTGTTTGGCACAGTTTGCAATTTCTGCGCAAGATGAACAGGAATAGGGAGAACCAATGAGAGACTAGCTGTAGGTGTCTGCACGGGCAAATGGAACGCTCATTTCCCACCAGGAAGAGGAATTAACCAAAGGCTCAGCGTGCCCTGCCGGAACCAGATTAGGGCCTGAAGCAATCCTGCGGTTTTGCGGCCAGCTCACAAGAAAGCGAGTTGAAGAAAGGAGCTCAGGGGCACTGTAATTCACAAACCTGCAGAGTTATGAATGACAGATATCGTCCAAAAATGTATTGAAGTAAGTCTTCGAAGAGGACTTGAAAGTGGGGCAGAATTTCAGGAAAACGATTTCAGGGGGTAGACTGGAATTGCACTTAAAGCATAGGAAAAGAGGCAGAATGTCCACAATGATGCACTTGGCCAAAAAGGGCGTATGCATTTTTTCCTGAATATATTCAGCAAAAAACGCATACGCCCCTTTTTGGCCAACCAAGCAAGCGTGTAAAGGAAATCTGCACTACAATGAAGTCTCACTGGCCCCCGGTCAAAAGGGCCATCTGAAAAAAGTGTAAAATCCAGAAAGGCAGGACAGGTCATGGAGAACAGGGAGCCTTGTTATGCTGATGGGCGGGATGTAAATTGCCAACAGCCACTCTGGAGAAGTGTATGGTGTTTCCTGAAACACGTAGGAAACAAAGCAACACAGCCTATGGCACTTCCACTTAGGGTCCTATAGCTTAGGGAAATTAAATTCAAAAACACACAGCCACCCCAAAGTTTGGGACGGCTCTGTTTACAAGAACCTCGTCTACGGTACAAGTTAAATATCCGAGAAAGCAAAAAATGGATAAGGAAGTTGTGGTACGTACGTACACTGGAATATCACTCCGCAATGACATCTACGTCATGAGGCCTGTAGCGGCATAATGAGTGGATTCAGGTACGACGATTCTACCTGAAATAAGTCACACAAAAAAAGAAACATCATAAGATATCACTAATACACGGAACGTAAACTTGGCTACACATGAACTGAATTACAAAACAGAACAGGGTCTCAAATTTAGAAAACCAACTTATGCTTGCTTATGGGGAAAGGTGAGTTGGGGTGCTGCATCAAACCAGAGATTGAAATCAGCACAGATTCTGTTCCATAAGCCAAATATATAATAGACAAGACCTACTCCTTGCTCAACGAAATGGACTCAACACCCCATATTCAACGTCTGGGAATATAACTGACAAGTAAGAATCTTAAGACCCATGGATTTATATGTCTCCATAAGGAATTCAAGCGTGTGTACAGTGGCCTAAACGCAGCAGTGAAAATCCGATAAATCCCATTAACAAAATAAATTTCAAAAACAAAACACAATGACAGTGAAATAGAGAGCAATTCTTACATAATTCATTCAGGCCTTGTGATGCAACCTGGATTTACCACATCTACACCCAGAGCTGGTTGAGACATAAGGCTGGACACTTCGGGCTGATAGCATTGGTGAGGTTCCGTGACCAAAGGCAGACCCTTTGAAGTCATACTGCATGGTACCCATTCCATGGGTCCCAACTCTCCAGGTTTAAGGGATTCTTCCTTCAGCTAAATCATGCATGGGAAACCCAGAGTATGGTCCACCGTGTGATTGGGAAACGTTTTCAAATGCATCTCAGGTTTCGTCCCCTGGTACTCGGGTGCACCGTTCCAGACGCTTAACTAACACTATCCCCACTTGGAGAGTCAGTGCCTTTAAACTCCTGTTTGGCACAGTTTGCAATTTCTGCGCAAGATGAACAGGAATAGGGAGAACCAATGAGAGACTAGCTGTAGGTGTCTGCACGGGCAAATGGAACGCTCATTTCCCACAAGGAAGAGGAATTAACAAAAGGCTCAGCGTGCCCTGCCGGAACCAGATTAGGGCCTGAAGAAATCCTGCGGTTTTGCGGCCAGCTCACAAGATAGCGAGTTGAAGAAAGGAGCCCAGGGGCACTGTAATTCACAAACCTGCAGAGTTATGAATGACAGCTATCATCCAAAAATGTATTGAAGTAAGTCTTCGAAGAGGACTTGAAAGCGGGGCAGAATTTCAGGAAAACGATTTCATGGGGTAGAACGGAATTGCACTTAAAGCATAGGAAAAGAGGCAGAATTTCCACAATGATGCAGTTGGCCAAAAAGGGCGTATGCGTTTTTTCCTGAATATATTCAGGAAAAACCGCATACGCCCTTTTTGGCCAACCAAGCAAGCGTGTGAAGGAAATCTGCACTACAATGAAGTCTCACTGCCCCCCGGTCAAAAGGGCCATCTGAAACAAGTGTAAAATCCAGAAAGGCAGGACAGGTCATGGAGAACAGGGAGCCTTGTTATGCTGATGGGCGGGATGTAAATTGCCAACAGCCACTCTGGAGAAGTGTATGGTGTTTTCTGAAACACGTAGGAAACAAAGCAACACAGCCTATGGCACTTCCACTTAGGGTTCTATAGCTTAGGGAAATTAAAATCAAAAACACACAGCCACCCCAAAGTTTGGGACGGCTCTGTTTACAAGAACCTCGTCTACGGTACTAGTTAAATATCCGAGAAAGCAAAAAATGGATAAAGAAGTTGTGGTACGTACGTACAATGGAATATCACTCAGCAATGAGGTCTACGTCATCAGGCCCGTAGCGGCATAATGAGTGGATTCAGGTACGAGGATTGTACGAGAAATAAGTCACACAGAAAAAGAAAGATCATAAGATATCACTAATACACGGAACGTAAACTTGGCTACACATGAACTGAATTAGAAAACAGAACAGGGTCTCAAATTTAGAAAACCAACTTATGCTTGCTTATGGGGAAAGGTGAGTTGGGGTGCTGCATCAAAGCAGAGATTGAAATTAGCACAGATACCGTTCCATAAGCCAAATATATAATAGAAAAGACCTACTCCTTGCTCAACGAAATTGACTCAACACCCCATATTCAACGTCTGGGAATATACCTGACAAGTAAGAATCTTAAGACCCATGGATTTATATGTCTCCATAAGGAAGTCAAGCGTGTGTACAGTGGCCTAAACGCAGCAGTGAAAATCCGATAAATCCCATTAACAAAATAAATTTCAAAAACAAAACACAATGACAGTGAAATAGAGAGCAATTCTTACATAATTCATTCAGGCCTTGTGATGCAACCTGGATTTACCACATGTACACCCAGAGCTGGTTGAGACATAAGGCTGGAAACTTCGGGCTGATAGCATTGGTGAGGTTCGCTGAGCAAAGGCAGACCCTTTGAAGTAATACTGCATGGTACCCATTCCATGGGTCCCAAGTCTCCAGGTTTAAGGGATTCTTCCTTCAGCTAAAACATGCATGGGAAACCCAGAGTATGGTCCACCGTGTGATTGGGAAACGTTTTCAAATGCATCTCAGGTTTCGTCCCCTGGTACTCGGGTGCACCGTTCCAGACGCTTTACTAACACTATCCCCATTTGGAGACTCAGTGCCTTTAACCTCCTGTTTGGCACAGTTTGCAATTTCTGCGCAAGATGAACAGGAATAGGGAGAACCAATGAGAGACTAGCTGTAGGTGTCTGCACGGGCAAATGGAACGCTCATTTCCCACCAGGAAGAGGAATTAACCAAAGGCTCAGCGTGCCCTGCCGGAACCAGATTAGGGCCTGAAGCAATCCTGCGGTTTTGCGGCCAGCTCACAAGAAAGCGAGTTGAAGAAAGGAGCTCAGGGGCACTGTAATTCACAAACCTGCAGAGTTATGAATGACAGATATCGTCCAAAAATGTATTGAAGTAAGTCTTCGAAGAGGACTTGAAAGTGGGGCAGAATTTCAGGAAAACGATTTCAGGGGGTAGACTGGAATTGCACTTAAAGCATAGGAAAAGAAGCAGAATGTCCACAATGATGCACTTGGCCAAAAAGGGCGTATGCATTTTTTCCTGAATATATTCAGCAAAAAACGCATACGCCCCTTTTTGGCCAACCAAGCAAGCGTGTAAAGGAAATCTGCACTACAATGAAGTCTCACTGGCCCCCGGTCAAAAGGGCCATCTGAAAAAAGTGTAAAATCCAGAAAGGCAGGACAGGTCATGGAGAACAGGGAGCCTTGTTATGCTGATGGGCGGGATGTAAATTGCCAACAGCCACTCTGGAGAAGTGTATGGTGTTTCCTGAAACACGTAGGAAACAAAGCAACACAGCCTATGGCACTTCCACTTAGGGTCCTATAGCTTAGGGAAATTAAATTCAAAAACACACAGCCACCCCAAAGTTTGGGACGGCTCTGTTTACAAGAACCTCGTCTACGGTACAAGTTAAATATCCGAGAAAGCAAAAAATGGATAAGGAAGTTGTGGTACGTACGTACACTGGAATATCACTCCGCAATGACATCTACGTCATGAGGCCTGTAGCGGCATAATGAGTGGATTCAGGTACGACGATTCTACCTGAAATAAGTCACACAAAAAAAGAAACATCATAAGATATCACTAATACACGGAACGTAAACTTGGCTACACATGAACTGAATTACAAAACAGAACAGGGTCTCAAATTTAGAAAACCAACTTATGCTTGCTTATGGGGAAAGGTGAGTTGGGGTGCTGCATCAAACCAGAGATTGAAATCAGCACAGATTCTGTTCCATAAGCCAAATATATAATAGACAAGACCTACTCCTTGCTCAACGAAATGGACTCAACACCCCATATTCAACGTCTGGGAATATAACTGACAAGTAAGAATCTTAAGACCCATGGATTTATATGTCTCCATAAGGAAGTCAAGCGTGTGTACAGTGGCCTAAACGCAGCAGTGAAAATCCGATAAATCCCATTAACAAAATAAATTTCAAAAACAAAACACAATGACAGTGAAATAGAGAGCAATTCTTACATAATTCATTCAGGCCTTGTGATGCAACCTGGATTTACCACATCTACACCCAGAGCTGGTTGAGACATAAGGCTGGACACTTCGGGCTGATAGCATTGGTGAGGTTCCGTGACCAAAGGCAGACCCTTTGAAGTCATACTGCATGGTACCCATTCCATGGGTCCCAACTCTCCAGGTTTAAGGGATTCTTCCTTCAGCTAAATCATGCATGGGAAACCCAGAGTATGGTCCACCGTGTGATTGGGAAACGTTTTCAAATGCATCTCAGGTTTCGTCCCCTGGTACTCGGGTGCACCGTTCCAGACGCTTAACTAACACTATCCCCACTTGGAGAGTCAGTGCATTTAAACTCCTGTTTGGCACAGTTTGCAATTTCTGCGCAAGATGAACAGGAATAGGGAGAACCAATGAGAGACTAGCTGTAGGTGTCTGCACGGGCAAATGGAACGCTCATTTCCCACCAGGAAGAGGAATTAACAAAAGGCTCAGCGTGCCCTGCCGGAACCAGATTAGGGCCTGAAGAAATCCTGCGGTTTTGCGGCCAGCTCACAAGATAGCGAGTTGAAGAAAGGAGCCCAGGGGCACTGTAATTCACAAACCTGCAGAGTTATGAATGACAGCTATCATCCAAAAATGTATTGAAGTAAGTCTTCGAAGAGGACTTGAAAGCGGGGCAGAATTTCAGGAAAACGATTTCATGGGGTAGAACGGAATTGCACTTAAAGCATAGGATAAGAGGCAGAATTTCCACAATGATGCAGTTGGCCAAAAAGGGCGTATGCGTTTTTTCCTGAATATATTCAGGAAAAACCGCATACGCCCTTTTTGGCCAACCAAGCAAGCGTGTGAAGGAAATCTGCACTACAATGAAGTCTCACTGCCCCCCGGTCAAAAGGGCCATCTGAAACAAGTGTAAAATCCAGAAAGGCAGGACAGGTCATGGAGAACAGGTAGCCTTGTTATGCTGATGGGCGGGATGTAAATTGCCAACAGCCACTCTGGAGAAGTGTATGGTGTTTTCTGAAACACGTAGGAAACAAAGCAACACAGCCTATGGCACTTCCACTTAGGGTTCTATAGCTTAGGGAAATTAAAATCAAAAACACACAGCCACCCCAAAGTTTGGGACGGCTCTGTTTACAAGAACCTCGTCTACGGTACTAGTTAAATATCCGAGAAAGCAAAAAATGGATAAAGAAGTTGTGGTACGTACGTACAATGGAATATCACTCAGCAATGAGATCTACGTCATCAGGCCCGTAGCGGCATAATGAGTGGATTTAGGTACGAGGATTGTACGAGAAATAAGTCACACAGAAAAAGAAAGATCATAAGATATCACTAATACACGGAACATAAACTTGGCTACACATGAACTGAATTAGAAAACAGAACAGGGTCTCAAATTTAGAAAACCAACTTATGCTTGCTTATGGGGAAAGGTGAGTTGGGGTGCTGCATCAAAGCAGAGATTGAAATTAGCACAGATACCGTTCCATAAGCCAAATATATAATAGAAAAGACCTACTCCTTGCTCAACGAAATTGACTCAACACCCCATATTCAACGTCTGGGAATATACCTGACAAGTAAGAATCTTAAGACCCATGGATTTATATGTCTCCATAAGGAAGTCAAGCGTGTGTACAGTGGCCTAAACGCAGCAGTGAAAATCCGATAAATCCCATTAACAAAATAAATTTCAAAAACAAAACACAATGACAGTGAAATAGAGAGCAATTCTTACATAATTCATTCAGGCCTTGTGATGCAACCTGGATTTACCACATGTACACCCAGAGCTGGTTGAGACATAAGGCTGGAAACTTCGGGCTGATAGCATTGGTGAGGTTCGCTGAGCAAAGGCAGACCCTTTGAAGTAATACTGCATGGTACCCATTCCATGGGTCCCAACTCTCCAGGTTTAAGGGATTCTTCCTTCAGCTAAATCATGCATGAGAAACCCAGAATATGGTCCACCGTGTGATTGGGAAACGTTTTCAAATGCATCTCAGGTTTTGACCCCTGGTACTCGGGTTCACCGTTCCAGATGCTTTACTACCACTCTCCCCACTTGGAGAGTCAGTGTCTTTAACCTCCTGTTTGGCACAGTTGGCAATTTCGGCGCAAGATGAACAGGAATAGCGAGAGCCAATGAGAGACTAGCTGTAGGTATCTGCACGGGCAAATGGAACGCTCATTTCCCAACAGGAAGAGGAATTAACCAAAGGCTCAGCGTGCCCTGCCAGAACCAGATTAGGGCCTGAAGCAATCCTGCGGTTTTGCGGGCAACTCACAAGAAAGCGAGTTGAAGAAAGGAGCTCAGGGGCACTGTAATTCACAAACCTGCAGAGTTATGAATGACAGCTATCGTCCAAAAATGTATTGAAGTAAGTTTTCGAAGAGGACTTGAAAGCGGGGCAGAATTTCAGGAAAACGAATTCAGGGGGTAGACTGGAATTGCACTTAAAGCATAGGAAAAGAGGCAGAATGTCCACAATGATGCACTTGGCCAAAAAGGGCGTATGCGTTTTTTCCTGAATATATTCAGGAAAAAACGCAAACGCACTTTTTGGCCAACCAAGCAAGCGTGTAAAGGAAATCTGCACTACAATGAAGTCTCACTGCCCCCCGGTCAAACGGGCCATCTGAAACAAGTGTAAAATCCAGAAAGGCAGGACAGGTCATGGAGAACAGGGAGCCTTGTTATGCTGATGGGCGTGATGTACATTGCCAACAGCCACTCTGGAGAAGTGTATGGTGTTTCCTGAAACACGTAGGAAACAAAGCAACACAGCCTATGGCACTTCCACTTAGGGTCCTATAGCTTAGGGAAATTAAAATCAAAAACACACAGCCACCCCATTGTTATGGATGGCTCTTTTTACAAGAACCTCGTCTACGGTACAAGTTAAATATCCCAGAATGCGAAAAATGGATAAAGAATTTGTGGTACATACGTACAATGGAATATCACTCAGCAATGAAATCTATGTCATCAGGCCCGTCGCGGCATAATGAGTGGATTCAGATACGATGATTCTAAGTGAAATAAGTCACACAGAAAAAGAAACATTAAGCTATCACTAATACACCGAATGTGAACTTGGCTACACATGAACTGAATTACAAAACAGAACAGGGTCTCAAATTTAGAAAACCAACTTATGCTTGCTTAAGGGGAATGGTGAGTTGGGGTGCTGCATAAAACCAGAGATTGAAATTAGAACAGATACCGTTCCATAACCCAAATATTTAATAGTCAAGACCTACTCCTTGCTCAACGAAATGGACTAAACACCCCATATTCAATGCCTAGGAATACACCTGCCAATTAAGAATCTTAACACCCATGGATTTATGTGTCTCCGTAAGAGAATCAGGCATGTGTACAGCGCCATAAATGCAGCCGTGAAAATCCGATAAATCCCATTATCAAAATAAATTACAAAAACAAAACACAATGACAGTGAAATAGAGAGCAATTCTTAAATAATTCATTCAGGGCTTGTGATGCAACCTGGAGTTACCACATCTACACCTAGAGCTGGGTGAGACATAAGGCTGGACACTTCGGGCGCATACCATTGGTGAGGTTCAGTGAGCAAATGCAGACCCTTTGAAGTCATACTGCATGGTACACATTCCATGGGTCCCAACTCTCCAGGTTTAAGGGATTCTTCCTTCAGCTAAAACATGCATGGGAATCCCAGAGTATGGTCCACCGTGTGACCGGGAAACGTTTTTAAATGCGTCTCAGTTTTCGTCCCCTGGTACTCGGGTTCACCATTCCAGACGCTTTACTTACACTGTCCCTACCTGGAGAGTCAGTGCCTTTAACCTCCTGTTTGGCACAGTTTGGAATTTCTGCGCAAGATGAACAGGAATAGGGAGAACCAATGAGAGACTAGCTGTAGGTGTCTGCACGGGCAAATTTAACGCTCATTACCAACCAGGAAGAGGAATTAGCCAAAGGCTCAGCATGCCGTGCCGGAACCAGATTAGGGCCTGAAGCAATCCTGCGGTTTTGCGGCCAGCTCACAAGAAAGCGAGTTGAAGAAAGGAGCTCAGGGGCACTGTAATTCACAAACCTGCAGAGTTATAAATGACAGCAATCATCCAAAAATATATTGAAGTAAGGCTACAAAGAGGACTTGAACGTGGGGCAGAATTCCAGGACTACGATTTCAGGAGGTAGACGGGAAATCCTCTGAAAGTATAGGAAAAGAGTCAGAATGTCGACAATGATGCACTTGGTCAAAAAGGGCATATGCGTTTTTCCAGGGCCCTCATTAAAGAGGGTAGGAGGCTCCCAGTATGCTTCAGTGGCCAACAGAAGACCCACGTCGCCAAGGCGAAGTGAGCCAGCCATGCAGGAGTGACCTCACATCAGAGGGCCCACCTCACAGAAGGGTAAGGAACCCAGGAAGGATCAGACCCTCACCACAGTGCCCACAACAGCAAGGGGCTGGGAACCAGGCAGGAGTGTCCTCACACCCGTGAGACCACATCATCGAAAGTTGAGGTACCCAGCACATGTGGCCTCAAACCAGAGGACCCACATCACCATGGGTCTCGGAGCAAGGCAGGCAGGATTATCCTCCCAACACATGGCCCATTGTATAAAAAAGGTGAGGAATCCAGCCGTTGGAACATCCCAGCAGGCGGCCCAGTTCACCGAGGCTATGGGATCCAGGCAGTGATGAACTCACAACAGAGGGCCCTCATCGTGATACTGTAAGCAACCCAGCCGTTGTGACCTCAGAGCACAAGGCCCACATCCCCATGGGGAAGGGAACCAAGCAGGAGTGTCATCGCACCAGTGGGCACACATCAGAAAATGTGGGGAGCCCAGCAGTTAGGGCCAGACGCCAGAGGGCCCTCATCACTGAGGAGAGGAGGCTCCCAGCAAGCTCCAACTGCTACCAGAGGGCTGACGTCGCCAATGCGGTGTGTGCCAGCCAGGCAGGAGTGACCTCAGAGCAGAGGGCCAACCACACAAAAGTGTGAGGAACCCAAATAGGATCAGACTCTCACAAGAGGGCCCACATCACCAAGGGAATGGAAACCAGGCAGGAGTGTCCTCACACCAGTGGGGCCACATCACCGAAATGTGATGGACCCAGCACACGTGGCCTCAAACTAGAGGACACACATCACCAAGGGGCTGGGAGTGAGGCAGGCAGGAGGAGCCTCAAAACAGAGGGCCCATAGAATAAAAACGGTGAGGAATCCCACAGTTGGAACCTCCCAGCAGGCGGCCAGGAGCAGCGAGGATATGGGATCCAGGCCTGACTGAACACAAAACAGAGGGCCCTCATCATGAAACTGTGAGCAACCCAGCCGTTGGGTCCTCAGAGCAGAAGGCCCACATTCCCATGTGCTTGGGAACCTGGCAGGAGTGTACTCGCACCACAGGGCGCACATTAGAGAATTTTGGGAGCCCAGAAGTTAGGGCCTGACGCCACAGGGCCCTCATCACCGAGGAGAGGAAGCTCCCAGCAGGCTCCAACTGCCACAAGAGGGCCGACGTTGCCAAGGTGGGGTGTGCCAGCCAGGCAGGAGTGATCTCACAGCAGAGGGTCCACCTCACAGAAGGGTGAGGAACCCAGCCAGGATCAGACTCTCACCAGAGGGTCCACATCACCAAGGGGATAGGAACCAGGCAGGAGTGTCCTCACACCAGTGGGGCCACATAATCGAAAGGTGAGGGACCCAGCACACGTAGCCTCAAACCAGAGGACACACATCACCAAGGGGCTGGGAGTCAGGCAGGCAGGAGGAGTCTCAAAACAGAGGGCCCATAGAAGAAAAAAGGTGAGGAATCCCGCAGTTGGAACCTCCCCGCAGGCAGCCAGGAGCAGCGAGGCTATTGGATCCAGGGCGGAGTGAACTCACACCAGAGGACCCTCATCATGAAACTGAGCAACCCACCGTTGGGACCTCAGAGCAGAAGACCCACATTCCCATGGGGTTGGGAACCTGGCAGGAGTGTAGTCGCACCACAGGGCGCACATCAGAAAATTTTGGGAGCCCAGGAGTTAGGGTCTGACGCCAGAGGGCCCTCATTACCGAGGGGTGGAGACCCCCAGCAGGCACCAACTCCCAACTGAGGGCCCACGTCGCCAAGGTGATGTGTGCCAGCCAGGCAGGAGTGACCTCACAGCAGAGGGTCTACCTCACAGAAGGGTGAGGAAACCAGCCAGGATAAGACTCTCACCAGAGAGCCCACATCACCAAGGGGATCGGAAAAAGGCAGCAGTGTCCTCACACCAGTGTGGCCACATTATAGAAAGGTGAGGAACCCAGCACATGTGGCCTAAACCAGAGGACCCACATTTCCAAGATGCTCCGAGTGAGGCAAGCAGGAGTAGCCTAACAACACAGGGCCCACAGAATAAAAAATGTGAGGAATCCAGCAGTTTGAACCTCCCAGCAGGTGGCCCAGAGCACAGAGTCTATGGGATCCAGGCCACAGTGAACTCACAGCAGAGGGCCCACATCATGAAACTGTGAGCAACCCAGCCGGTGGAACCTCAGAGCAGAAGACCCACATCCCCATGGGGATAGGAACCTCGCAGGAGTGTCCTCGCACAACTTAACACGTATCAGAAAATGTGGGAACCCAGCAGTTAGGGCCTGACGCCAGAGGGCCCTCATCACCGAGGAGAGGAGGCTACCAGCAGGCTCCAAATGCCACCAGAGGGCCGACGTCACCAAGGCAATGGGAGCAAGCCAGGCAGGAGTTACCTCACAGCAGAGGGCCCACCTCACAGAAGTGTGAGGAACCCAACCAGGATCAGACTCTAACCAGAGGGCCCACATCACCAAGGGGATGGAAACCAGGCAGGAGTGTCCTCACACCAGTGGGGCCACATCAGCCAAAGGTGAGGAACACAGCACATGTGGCCTCAAATAAGGGGACACACATCACGAAAGGGCTGGGAGTGAGGCATGCAGGAGGAGACTCACAACAGAGGGCCCATAGAATAAAAAGGTGAGGAACCCCGCCGTTGGAAGCTCCAAGCAGGTGGCCCAGAGCACCGAGGCTATGGGATCCATGCCGGAGTGAACTCACAGCAGAGGGCCCACATTCTGACACTGTGAGCAACCCAGCCGTTGGGACCTCAGAGCAGAAAGCCAACATCCCCATGGGGATGGGACCCTGGCAGGAGTGTACTCGCACGACACGGCGCACATCAGAAAATTTTGGGAGCCCATGAGTTAGGGCCTGACGCCAGAGGGCCCTCATTACCGAGGGGAGGAGACTCCCAGCAGGCACCAACTCCCAACTGAGGGCCCACATCGCCAAGGTGACGTGTGCCAGCCAGGCAGGAGTGACCTCACAGCAGAGGGTCTACCTCACAGAAGGGTGAGGAATCCAGCCAGGATCAGGCTCTCACCAGAGGGCCCCCATCACCAAGTGGATGGGAACCAGGCAGGAGTGTCCTCACACCAGTGGGGCCACATCAATAAAGGTGAGGAAACCGGCACATGTGGCCTCAAACCAGAGGACCTACATCACAAAGGGGCTGGGAGTGAGTCAGGAAGGAGGAGCATGAAAACACAGAACCCAAAGAATAGAAAAGGTAAGGAATTCAGCAGTAGGAACCTCCCAGCAGGCGGCTCAGAGCACAGAGTCTATGGGATCTAGGCCTGAGTGAACTAACACCAGAGAGCCAACATCATGAAACGGTGAACAACACAGGTGTTGGGACCTTAGAGCAGAAGGCCCACATGCCCATGGGGATGGGAACCTGGCAGGAGTGCCCTCGCACCACTTAGGACGTATCAGAAAATGTGGGAACCCAGCACTTAGGGCCTGATGCCAGAGGGCCTCATCACCGAGGGGAGGAGGCTCCCAGCAGGCTCCAACTGCCACCAGAGGTCTGACGTCGCCAAGGCGGGGTGTGCTAGCCAGGCAGGAGTGACCTCAGAGAAGAGGGCCCACCTCACAGAAGTGTGAGGAACCCAACCAGGATCAGACTCTCGCCGGAGGGACCACATCACCAAGGGGATGGGAAGCAGGCAGGAGTGTCCTCACACCAGTGGGGCCACATCATCAAAAGATGAGGAACCCATCACATGTGGCCTCAAACCAGAGGACACACATCACCAAGGGGCTGGGAGTGAGGCAGGTGTCTGGAGGGGCACATTTAACTCTAATTTCCCACCAGGAAGAGGAATTAACCAAAGGCTCAGAGTGCTGTGCCACACCCTGATTACGGCCTGAAGCAAACCTGCGGTTTTGTGGCCAGCTTTCAAGGAAGCGAGTTAAGAAAGGAAATCACGGGCACTGTAATTCACAAACCTGCAGAGTTATAAATGACAGCTATTGGCAAAAATATATTGAAGTAAGTCTGCAAAGAGGACTTGAAAACGAGGCAAAATTGAGGAATCATATTTCAGGAGGTAGATTGGAATTGCATTTAAAACATGTGAAAAGTGGCAGATCTTTGACAGTGATGCACTTGGACGAACAGTGCGTATACATTTTTTCCTGAATATATTCAGGAAAAAACGCATATGCCCTTTTTGGCCAACCAAGCACTCGAGCAATGGAAATCCGTACTACAATGAAGTCTCATTTCCCATTCGTCAAAAGGGCCATCTGAAAAAAGTGTAAAAACCAGAAACACAGGACAGGCCATGGAGAACAGGGAGCCTTGTTATGCTGATGGGCGGGATGTAAATTGCCAACAGACACTCTGGAGATGTTTATGGTGTATCCTGAAACATCTGAAAAACAAAGCTACAGAGACTAGGGCACTTCCACTTTTGGCCCTATAGCTTAGGAAAATTAAAATCAACAAGACACAGCCAACACAAAATTTAGGGCTGCTGTGTTTACAAGAACCTCGAGTCCAGTACAAATTAAATATCCCAGAAAGAAAAAAATGGATAAAGGAGTTGTGCTACTTACGTACAACGGAATATCACTCAGCAATGAAATCAATGTCATCAGGCCTGTAGCAGCAAATTGAGTGGATTTAAGTATGATGATTCTAAGAGAAATAGGTCACACAGAGAAAGATAATTATCATAAGATATCACTAATAGAGGGAGTGTAAACTTGGCTACACATAAACTGAATTACAAAACCGAACAGTCTCAAATTTAGATAAAAACTTATGTTTGCTTAAGGGGAAAGTTGAGTTGGGGTGCTGTATAAAACCAGAGATTGAAATTAGCACACATACCATTCCATAAGCCAAATATGTAATAGACAAGACCTACTCTTTGCTCAACGAAATAGACTCATCCATGGTGTATCACCTCACACCTGTTAGAATAGGCATCATCAGAAAATCTACAAACAACAAATGCTGGAAAGGGTGTGGAGATAAGGAACCCTCTTCCACTATTGTTGGGAATGTAAATTGATACAGTCACTGTGGAGAACATTATGGAGTTTCTTATAAAACTAAGAATAGAATTACCATATGATACAGCAATCCCACTACTGGGCATATACCCAGACAAAACCATAAATCAAAAAGAGACATTCACCTCAATGTTCATTGCATCACTATTTAAAATATCCAGGTAATGGAAGCAACCTAAATGCCCACAGACAGATGAATGCATAAAGATGTGGTACAAATATAAAATGGAATATTACTAAGCCATAAAAAGGAATGAAATTGGGTCATTTGTAGAGACGTTGATGGATCTAGAGACTGTCATACAGAGTGAAGTAAGTCAGAAAGAGAAAAACAAATCTTGTATATTAATGCATATATGTGGAACCTAGAAAAATTATACAGATGAACCGTTTTGCAAGGCAGAAATAGAGCAACAGATGTAGACAACAAACGTATGGACACCAAGGGGGGAAAGCTGTTGGGGGTGGTGGTGGGAGGATTGAGAGATTGGGATTGGCATGTATACATTTATATGTATAAAATAGATAACCAAAAAGAACCTGCTGTATAAAAAAATAAAATAAAATTCAAAATTACAAAAAGTATAACAGAAAAAATATTCTTCCCTTCACATACATGTATTTATATGAATAAATTATTTCCATGCTTATATCTGTAAATACAAAAAAGAGGAATAAAATCTACCTTGAACCAAAAATGAAAAAAAGAAAAAAAAAACAGAACCCACCAGTTACACAGAGGAAAACCGTATCAGGGCACTTGCTCCAGTTGTAAACAATTCTGTAGTTGGCCAGTGGTGGGGAATCATCTCCCATTCAGCCAGCAGGCCCCACGCAACAAGCGTCCTCATTGCAAAGCTGGGGGACCGTGCCAAGGCATCTGTGAGTAAACGTGGGCCGAGCCCCAGGCCAGCTGCTGCTGAAATGTTCCCACCCTTCCCAGGTAAAACACCTGAATATGTACAAGGACTTGAAAGCCTAGAGGAAGGGCCATGGAGCCACATGAGCGACAGCATGCCAGCCGATTTGGTGCCTGCAGGCCAGCCAGGATGGTCCTGGCCCTGGGTACTCTTCTGGAAGCTTTCCATTTCCCTGCCTGAGATACCCCTGCTGTCCGGGCCCCCACTGCTTTCTTCCTCACTCACCTCTGCCCAGGGAGAAATTCCAGAGGCAGGTATGGGTGACACATCCTCTTCTTTAGCAGGTGGCATCTTGGTAACTGCTGCAGAAAGTCCAGCAGAGCCCCACTCACACTGGGCCACCCACAAAGCCGTGGCCTCTCACTCCCTCCCACCAGTCCAGCCCCGAGACTGCTGACAGGGCAGAGAAAATGGCGTCAGGCACAGCTGCAGGGGCTCTTGCTGCCTGGAGTGGTGTTTATATTGATCTCAAACAGGCACACCTGGGGAGGGCTGGCCGGCAGGGTCAGGCTTCCCAGGCCAGCCAATAATCACCCCTCAGGCGCTCACGGTTGCAGAAACTGGAACTTGCTGAATCGGCCAGGTCCAAGGAACAGGTGTGGGCTCCTGAGAGTCAGGATAGACAAGGGGTTGCAGCTCTGGCTTGTTTTCTAATTATATTATCTGGCCCATGAGTGGGAGAGAACTTCAAGAAAACCCTCTCCTAATGAGAGGAACCCAGGAGTCAGGGAGAGGAGGGGTGGGTGGTGGGTGGAGACAGAGGCCTGGTGCCCCGGGTGCAGTGGAAGTCTCTGGAAGACCAGGTGGAGGGAGGCCACACAGAGTGATGCCCAGGGTCACAGACCTGTTGGAGCTGCTGTTTCTTAGTTCAAGTCCTGCTCTGAGGTGCTCTGTGTCAGATCTGAGTGACAGGTGAGCTGGAAGTGCTCTGCAATGAGGGCGATGTGCACGGTACCTGTGTGCCCAGCCCTGCCAGGGTAACTGCAAGGGTAGCTCTGTATCCTGGGAGGGGCCTGACCATGAGAGCCCCATGGGCTGCAGGGGAACCTGCCCAGGGAACCCCATATCCTGGGAGGGGCCTGAACAGGAGAGCACCGTGGGCTGCGGTGGGGGTGGGGTACCTGCCCAGGTGAGCTCCATATCCTGGGATTGGCCTGACCTCGAGAGCCCCATGGGCTGCTGGAGTCCTGGTAAAGGATGTCAGGACAGTCAGTGAAGCCACCGAGGATATACCTCCAGTAGTTCCTAAATCCTACACCCTGCTGGTCATTCTACCAACCACCGGGACATGGTATTCTGTATTAGTCTTCAATGATGCCTTCTTTTGTATTCTATTAGTCCCAGAGTCACAAGAAATTTTGGCTTGTGAGTGGCAGGACTCAACATACAACTAAAACAATACTTCTGGGCCGTGTTGCCCCAAGGGTTCAAAAATTCCCACACCATCTTTGGGGAAAGCTCAGTTAAAGACCTAAAAGTTCTACCTCTGGAAAAGGAAACACTCCTTCAATATGCAGACGACATTCTGATCGCCAGCCCTACTAAGGAGACCTCTGAACTACCAAGCCAATAAAGGATAGAAGTTGTCCAAGAAAAAGCTCAAATATCACAGACTACGGTGACCTGCCTGGGCTTCATTCTCACAGAAGGTCGGAGAAGCCCATCTCAGGAAAGGGAAGAAACAATTTACAGCCTTACCCATTTCTAAACCTAGAAGACAGCTTAGGGGTTCCTGGGGAGGCCAGGGTTGGTGCTTCTGGATCCCTAACTACAGTCTACTAGCTGGGCCTCTATATGAAACACTGAAAGGAAAAGATGATGATCCTTTTGAATAGAATCCAGAAGTGGCCTTTCAAGAATGGAAAGAGCAGTCAATTCAGACCCTTGCCCTGGAACTCCCTAATTGAGCTAAACCCTTTGACCTTTACATTCCTGGTGAATGGTGAATCGCTATTGGAGTATTAGTGCAAAAACTGGGACCACTTGAAATGGAACAATGCAAGAATGCCATCCCGGTAGGATAAACTACGGTCACCAATGGGCTTGGCCCACCGCCACATCTGGCCAAGATACTGGCGGTATCTGAAAACCTGGAAATCAGCAGCCCAAAAGGCCACCTCCCTCCTAAGGGAAAAGGACCCCACGTGGTGATCCTAAGCCCCAACCATGCCCTGAAGTTGCAGGGTTTGCTCCGTGAGCACACTGACCTCGAGTGAGGAGGCCCTCCAACTCCAACCTCCAGAGAGATAACCGGGGTAAAGGGGCACCATGACGACTCATGTGACCATCACTTGACCTGGAGTTTCTCTCATAAAACAACAAGAGTGTGTCCCAAAAGAGTAGACTACTGCTTGCAGGACTTACCGCACCCAGAGCGGACCTAATAATCTTGGCGGGGGAAGTGTATATCACGCTGTCACCATAGAAGAGCCTACAGACACTGTGATGATGGTGGCCAATAAGACCGGCTGGACTCCTGTTTACTTCAAAAGGCTGTTGACTCAGTGGCCATCATGGTCCTTCATCACCACTGACCCTGGACTGTCTGGGAGTTGAGCAGGCAGGGTCCTGACACCTGGTGCTCTTTTTACGTTAATTCAGGGGCCTAATTGAAGAAAGTGCAGACTACTGGTCAGAGCATCTAGGCTGGCAGAAACGGTCAGCCTAAGGTGGCCGAACAAATGCAGGGCGGGGTGAAACTGGACCTCACAGCGTCACTGCACATCTCCTTCCTGGACCCTTAAAGGTCATTAGAATCTATAACGCTTCCAATACTGGTGCTCAGGTGGACGAGCGGGGAGGCAGGAGGCCTGGGGACAATCAACGTCACCTGGAGGCTGCTGGGGAGAAGTTCTGACCCTCGCCCACGGGTATGAGGGCTCCTAACTCAGCACTCAGTAGTTACAGAAGAAGGGTCTGCACCCTCAGCACTCTAAGAATGAGGAAGGGGAAAAAAGGCAGAAGAGGGCTTTTTCCCAGGCAAAGCCCCTTAAAAATCCCTGGGAGATAAAAATAGAATCTGGGCAATAAAATAAAGTCTAACCTTTTTTATCCTTTGTGCTTTGTCTAATTTCACGTGCTCCTAGGGTCCCGCATACAGAGGTTCAACAGCCGGCACTTCAGACCAGATTTCCTAGTGCGGAATGGCTGGGTCGACACCTCAGCTCCTGGGACACAGTGCACACTCCGCGATATAGAGCCTGAGCTGCAGCCAACCGGACCATCTAGAGCTCCGCCCCCTCCCTCTCACTGACTCTGACAGGATCTCTACACAGCAGCCCAGCCCACAGCCCACGGGGTAGCACATGCTCTCACCTCTCCATTCTCTGATCAAAATATAAAGTTTCCTTTGCTTCTGAACCAAACTCAGTCTCAATCTGTTGGCTCCAATGACACTGGGCAGGGGGACACTTGTTGGGGTCCACTCTGGAGGATCAGTAACAGAAATTGAGAACATTGTAACTTCAATGAACAGATGTTTGAGCCAAACTGTAATTAACATAGAACAGTGTATAAGGCTCGGGTAAAATAAGATGTTTCTAACACTCCCATTTGATATTTCCATCACTTTATTATAAGCAAGTTCAGTGAAAAGGTTTGTCTTATTTGTCAGGTCAATATTAGAGAAACGAAGTGATTTCTTTCCAAGGATGTACATCTAAAAATCTTGGTTAAAGCTTCAATCTTGTTTTAAATGCTTTTCCATTGAAAATGATACCTCTCTTTCAGTTCCCCCAATTCTGAGAAGTATAAAATCTTATAATTTATTATTACCAAAGGGGAAAGGTGGGAGGAGGGATAAATTAACAGTTTGGGATTAACACATACACACTGCTATGTATAAAATCGATCATCAACAAGGAACTAATGTATAGCCCCGGGAACTACACTCAATATTTTACAATAACCTATAAGGGGAAATAATCTGAAAAAGAATAGATATTTTTATTGACATCATCTATTAATGACAGTTAAAATGGAACCTAAGGGAAGCCGGTGGTGAGTGCTTCTGACCCTGAAGACTTCAATCATCTAAAGTTTGGACTCTGCCTACTTCCCAAGGCCCTTAATGAACATATGTGTAGCCGTAGCTTAAAAAATTCCCCAGTTTGGGTTGTGGAGAGACACTGATTTTGTAAAAGCCCTGGTGTTCTCCTCACATGAATGGGACCCTTCCTACAGCTAAAACATGCCTGTCACACCCAGAGGATGGTATACCGTCTGATCGGGAAGAGTTTGGAAAAGGCATCTCATCTCCTCATCTCCTGGTGCTCGGGTTCACCCCTCCAGCGTCTTTACGAACAGTCTCCCCACTTGGAGATATCAGCACTGTCAACATCCTGTTGCAGACAGTTTGGAATTTGTCCAGAGGATGAAGCAGAAGGAGGAGGAACAATGAGAGACAAGTCCTAGGTGTTCAGACAGGCACATGTCACTCTTATTTCCAATCAGGAAGACGAATTGACCAAAGGCTAGGGTTGCCCATGGAAACAGAATAGGGCTTGAGGAAATTCCGCTGCTTTGTGGCCAGTTCCCATAAACACAAGTTGAAAAATGGAACTCAAGGACACTAAAGTTCACGAAACTGCAGAGTTGAAAATATCTATCACTGAAAAATGTCTTGAGGAAAGTCAGAGGAAAGGACTTGTAAGCAACGGAGAATGGCAGGAAAGGGATTGGAAGAGGTAGAAAGGACTCGCCATTAAGCACAAGAAAAGGGGCTGAACATTGCCAACACTGCAATTGGCCAAAAAGGGTGTATGCGTCTTTTTCTGTATGTATTCAAGAAAAGGGCATACACTTTTTTAGCCAACCAAACAGGTGGGCACTGGAAATCAATACTACAAAACATATCACTTCGCATCAGTCAGAAGAGCCTTCCTCATAAAGTGTAAACACCAGAAATGCAGGACAGGGCAAGGAGAAAAGGGAGCCCTCTGAGGCTTATACTGGAAATGTATATTGCCAACGGTCACTCTGGAGAAGTGTATTGTGTTTACTAAAGCATCTAAAAAATGAGCTACAGAGCACAGGGCACTTGCACTCATGGACGTATATCTTGGGAAAAACAAAAATCGAGAGGACACAGGCACCCCAATATTTACCGCCTCTATGTTTAAAAGATCCTCGACTAGGATATAATTTATAAGTCTCTGGAGGGAAAAAATGGATAGAGATGTGGCACTTATGTAGAGTGGAATATTACTCAGCCTGGAAATCAATGAAATATGGCCAGTTGTAACAACCACAGAGGAGTTACGTATGATCATTCGAAGTCACATAATTCAAAAAGAAAAAGACACACGATATTACTAATACATGGAATGTAAACGTGGCTACAAATGAACTGAATTACAAAACAGAACGGGGTCTCAAATTTAGAAAACCAACATATGCTTGCTTAAGGATAAAGGAGAGTTGGGGTGCTGCATAAAACCAGAGATAGAAATTAGCACAGATACCTTTCCATAAGCCAAATATGTAATAGTCAAGACCTACCAGTTGCTCAACGAAATGGACTAAACACCCCATATTCAACGCCTAGGAATACACCTGACTAGTAAGAATCTTCAAACCCATGGATTTATATGTCTCTGTAAGAGAATCAAGCGTGTGTATAGATTTATGAACGCAGCAGAGAAAATCCGATAAATCCAATTATCAAAATGAATTACAAAAACAAAACACAATGACAGTGAAATAGAGAGCTATTCTTAAACAATTCATTCAGAGCTTGTGATGCAACCTGGATTAACCACATCTGCACCAAGAGCTGAGTGAGACATAAGGTTGGACACTTCGGGCGGATAGCACTGGTGAGGTACGATGAGCAAATGCAGACCCTTTGAAGTCATACTGCATGGTACCCATTCCATGGGTCCCAATTCTCCAGGTTTAAGAGATTCTTCCTTCAGCTAAAACATGCATGGGAAACACAAAGTATGGTACACCATGTGGCTGGGAAGCGTTTTCAAATGCATCTCAGTTTTCGTCCCCTTTTACACGGGTTCACCATTCCAGACCCTTTACTAACACTCTCTCCACTTGGAGAGTCAGTGCCTTTAACCTCCTGTTTGGCACAGTTTGGAAATTCTGCGGAAGGTGAACAGGAATAGGGAGAACCAATGAGAGACTAGCTGTAGGTGTCTGCATGGGCAAATGGAACGCTCATTTCCCACCAGGAAGAGGAATTAACCGAAGTCTCAGCATGCACTGCCAGAACCAGATGAGGGCCTGAAGCAATCCTGCGGTTTTGCGGCCAGCTCACAAGAAAGCGAGTTGAAGAAAGGAGCTCAGGGGCACTGTAATTCACAAACCTGCAGAGTTATGAATGACAGCTATCGTCCAAAAATGTATTGAAGTAAGTCTTCGAAGAGGACTTGAAAGTGGGGCCGAATTTCAGGAAAACGATTTCAGGGGGTAGACTGGAATTGCACTTAAAGCATAGGAAAAGAGGCAGAATGTCGACAATGATGCACTTGGCCAAAAAGGGTGTATGCGTGTTTTCCTGAATATATTCAGGAAAAAACGCATACGCTCTTTTTGGCCAACCAAGCAAGCGTGTAAAGGAAATCTGCACTACAATGAAGTCTCACTGCCCCCCGGTCCAAAGGGCCATCTGAAAAAAGTGTAAAATCCAGAAAGGCAGGACAGGTCATGGAGAACAGGGAGCCTGGTTATGCTGATGGGCGGGATGTAAATTGCCAACAGCCACTATGGAGAAGTGTATGGTGTTTCCTGAAACACGTAGGAAACAAAGCAACACAGCCTATGGCACTTCCACTTAGGGTCCTATAGCTTAGGGAAATTAAAATCAAAAACACACAGCCACCCCAAAGTTTGGGACGGCTCTGTTTAAAAGAACCTCGTCTACGGTACAAGTTCAATATCCGAGAAAGCAAAAAATGGATAAAGAAGTTGTGGTATGTACGTATAATGGAATATCACTCAGCAATGAGATCTACGTCATCAGGCCCGTAGCGGCATAATGAGTGGATTCAGGTATGACGATCCTACGAGACATAAGTCACACAGAAAAAGAAACATCATAAGATATCACTAATACACGGAACATTAACTTGTCTACACATGAACTGAATTACAAAACAGAACAGGGTCTCAAATTTAGAAAACCAACTTATGCTTGCTTATGGGGAAAGGTGAGTTGGGGTGCTGCATGAAACCAGAGATTGAAATTAGCACAGATACCGTTCCATAAGCCAAATATATAATAGACAAGACCTACTCCTTGCTCAAGGAAATGTACTCAACACCCCATATTCAACGTCTGGGAATATACCTGACAAGTAAGAATCTTAAGACCCATGGATTTATATGTCTCCATAAGGAAATCAAGCGTGTGTACAGCGGCCTTAACGCAGCAGTGAAAATCCGATAAATCCCATTATCAAAATAAATTTCACAAACAAAACACAGTGACAGTGAAATAGAGAGCAATTCTTAAATAATTCATTCATGGCTTGTGATGCAACCTGGATTTACCACATCTACACCCAGAGCTGGGTGAGACATAAGGCTGGACACTTCGGGCTGATAGCATTGGTGAGGATCGGTGAGCAAACGCAGACCATTTGAAGTCATACTGCATGGTAGCCATTCCATGGGTCCCAACTCTCCAGGTTTAAGGGATTCTTCCTTCAGCTAAAACATGCATGGGAAACCCGGAGTATGGTCCACCGTGTTATTGGGAAACGTTTTCAAATGCATCTCAGGTTTCATCCCCTGGTACTTGGGTTCACCGTTACAGACGCTTTACTAAAACTCTCCCCACTTGGAGAGTCAGTGCATTTAACCTCCTGTTTGGCACAGTTTGCAATTTCTGCGCAAGATGAACAGGAATAGGGAGAACCAATGAGAGACTAGCTGTAGGTGTCTGCACGTGAAAATGGAACGCTCATTTCCCACCAGGAAGAGGGATTAACCAAAGGCTCAGCGTGCCGAGCAGGAAACAGATTAGGGCATGAAGCAATCCTGCGGTTTTGCGGCCAGCTCACAAGAAAACGAGTTGAAGAAAGGAGCTCAGGGGCACTGTAATTCACAAACCTGCAGAGTTATGAATGACAGCTATCGTCCAAAAATGTATTGAAGTAAATCTTCGAAGAGGACTTGAAAGCGGGGCAGAATTTCAGGAAAACGATTTCAGGGGGTAGAATGGAATTGCACTTAAAGCATAGGAAAAGAGGCAGAATGTCGACAAAGGTGCACTTGGTCAAAAAGGGCGTATGCGTTTTTTCCTGAATATATTCAGGAAAAAACGCATACGCCCTTTTTGGCCAACCAAGCAAGCGTGTAAAGGAAATCTGCACTACAATGAAGTCTCACTACCCCCGGTCCAAACGGCCATCTGAAACAAGTGTAAAATCCAGAAAGGCAGGACAGGTCATGGAGAACAGGGAGCCTTGTTATGCTGATGGGCGGGATTTAAATTGCCAACATCCACTCTGGAGAACTGTATGGTGTTTCCTGAAACACGTAGGAAACAAAGCAACACAGCCTATGGCACTTCCACTTATGGTACTATAGCTTAGGGAAATTAAAATGAAAAACACACAGCCACCCCAAAGTTTGGGATGGCTCTGTTTACAAGAACCTCGTCTACGGTACAAGTTAAATATCCGAGAAAGCAAAAAATGGATAAAGAAGTTGTGGTACGTACGTACAATGGAATATCACTCAGCAATGAGATCTACGTCATCCGGCCCATAGCGGCATAATGAGTGGATTCAGGTACGACGATTCTATGAGAAATAAGTCACACAGGAAAAGAAATATCATAAGATATCACTAATACACGGAACGTAAACTTGGCTACACATGAACTGAATTACAAAACAGAACAGGGTCTCAAATTTAGAAAACCAACTTATGCTTGCTTATGGGGAAAGGTGAGTTGGGGTGCTGCATAAAACCAGAGATTGAAATTAGCACAGATTCCGTTCCATAAGGCAAATATATAATAGACTAGACCTACTCCTTGCTCAACGAAATGAACTCAACACCCCATATTCAACGCCTGGGAATATACCTGACAAGTAAGAAACTTAAGACCCATGGATTTATATGTCTCCATAAGGATATCAAGCGTGTGTACAGCGGCCTCAACGCAGCAGTGAAAATCCGATAAATCCCATTATCAAAATATATTTCAAAAACAAAACACAATGACAGTGAAATAGAGAACAATTCTTAAAAAATTCATTCAGGGCTTGTGATGCAACCTTGATTTACCACATCTACACCCAGAGCTGGGTGAGACATAAGGCTGGACACTTCGGGCTGATAGCATTGGTGAGGTTCGGTGAGCAAACGCAGACCCTTTGAAGTCATACTGCATGGTACCCATTCCATGGGTCCCAACTCTCCAGGTTTAAGGGATTCTTCCTTCAGCTAAAACATGCATGGGAAACCCAGAGTAATGTCCACCATGTGATTGGGAAACGTTTTCAAATGCGTCTCAGGTTTCGACCCCTGGTACTCGGGTTCACCGTTCCACACGCTTTACTAACACTCTCCCCACTTGGAGAGTCAGTGCCTGTAACCTCCTGTTTGGCACAATTTGCAATTTCTGCGCAATATTAACAGGAATAGGGACAACGAATGAGAGACTAGCTGTAGGTGTCTGCACGGGCAAATGGAACGCTCATTTCCCACCAGGAAGAGGGACTAACCAAAGGCTCAGCGTGCCCTGCCTGAACCAGATTAGGGCCTGAAGCAATCCTGCGGTTTTGCGGCCAGCTCACAAGAAAGCGAGTTGAAGAAAGGAGCTCAGGGGCACTGTAATTCACAAACCTGCAGAGTTATGAATGACAGCTATCGTCCGAAATTATATTGAAGTAAGTCTTTGAAGAGGACTTGAAAGCGGGGCAGAATTTCAGGAAAACGATTTCAGGGGGTAGACTGGAATTGCACTTAAAACATAGGAAAAGAGGCAGAATGTCCACAATGATGCACTTGGCCAAAAAGTGCGTATGCGTTTTTTCTTGAATATATTCAATAAAAAAGGCATACGCACTTTTTGGCCAACCAAGCAAGCGTGTAAAGGAAATCTGCACTACAATGAAGTCTCACTGCCCCCCGGTCAAAAGGGCCATCTGAAAAAAGTGTAAAATCCAGAAAGGCAGGACAGGTCATGGAGAACAGGGAGCCTTGTTATGCTGATGCGCGGGATGAAAATTGCCAACAGCCACTCTGGAAAAGTGTATGGTGTTTCCTGAAACAAGTAGGAAACAAAGCAACACAGCCTATGGCACTTCCACATATGGTCCTATAGCTTAGGGAAATTAAAATCAAAAACTCACAGCCACCCCAAAGTTTGGGACGGCTCTGTTTACAACAACCTCGTCTACGGTACAAGTTAAATATCTGAGAAAGCAAAAAATGGATAAAGAAGTTGTGGTAGGTACGTACAATGGAATATTACTCAGCAATGAGATCTACGTCATCAGGCCCGTAGCGGCATAATGAGTGGATTCAGGTATGATGATTCTACGAGAAATAAGTCACACAGAAAAAGAAACATCATAAGATATCACTAATACACAGAACGTAAACTTGTCTACACATGAACTGAATTACAAAACAGAACAGGGTCTCAAATTTAGAAAACCAACTTATGCTTGCTTATGGGGAAAGGTGAGTTGGGGTGCTGCATCAAACCAGAGATTGAAATTAGCACAGATACCGTTCCATAAGCCAAATATATAATAGACAAGACCTACTCCTTGCTCAACGAAATGGACTCAACACCCCATATTCAACTCCTGGGAATATACCTGACAAGTAAGAATCTTAAGACCCATGGATTTATATGTCTCCATAAGGAAATCAAGCGTGTGTACAGCGGCCTAAACGCAGCAGTGAAAATCCGATAAATCCCATTGTCAAAATAAATTTCACAAACAAAACACAATGACAGTGAAATAGAGAGCAATTCTTAAATAATTCATTCAGGGCTTGTGATGCAACCTGGATTTACCACATCTACACCCAGAGCTGGGTGACACATAAGGCTGGACACATCGGGCTGATAGTATTGGTGAGGTTCGGTGAGCAAATGCAGACCCTTTGAAGTCATACTGCATGGTACCCATTCCATGGGTCCCAACTCTCCAGGATTAAGGGATTCTTCCTTCAGCTAAAACATGCATGGGAAACCCAGAGTATGGTCCACCGTGTGATTGGGAAACGTTTTCAAATGCATCTCAGGTTTCGTCCCCTGGTACTCGGGTTCACCGTTCCAGACGCTTTACTAACATTCTCCCCACTTGGAGAGTAATTGCCTTTAACCTCCTGTTTGGCACAGTTTGCAATTTCTGCGCAAGATGAACAGGAATAGGGAGAACCAATGAGAGACTAGCTGTAGGTGTCTGCACGGGCAAATGGAACGCTCATTTCCCACCAGGAAGAGGGACTAACCAAAGGCTCAGCGTGCCCTGCCGGAACCAGATTAGGGCCTGAAGCAATCCTGCGGTTTTGCGGCCAGCTCACAAGAAAGCGAGTTGAAGAAAGGAGCTCAGGGGCACTGTAATTCACAAACCTGCAGAGTTATGAATGACAGCTATCGTCCAAAATTATATTGAAGTAAGTCTTTGAAGAGGACTTGAAAGCGTGGCAGAATTTCAGGAAAACGATTTCAGGGGGTAGACTGGAATTGCACTTAAAGCATAGGAAAAGTGGCAGAATGTCCACAATGATGCACTTGGCCAAAAAGGGCGTATGCGTTTTTTCCTGAATATATTCAGGAAAAAACGCATACGCCCTTTTTGGCCAACCAAGCAAGCGTGTAAAGGAAATCTGCACTACAATGAAGTCTCACTGCCCCCGGTCAAAATGGCCATCTGAAAAAAGTGTAAAATCCAGAAAGGCTGGAGTGGTCATGGAGAACAGGGAGCCTTGTTTTGCTAATGGGCGGGATTTAAATTGCCAACAGCCACTCTGGAGAAGTGTATGGTGTTTCCTGAAACACGTAGTTTTTGACGGCTCTGTTTACAAGAACCTCGTCTACGGTACAAGTTAAATATCCGAGAAAGCAAAAAATGGATAAAGAAGTTGTGGTACGTACGTACAATGGAATATCACTCAGCAATGAGATCTACGTCATCAGCCCCGTAGCGGCATCATGAGTGGATTCAGGTACGACGATTCTACGAGAAATAAGTCACACAGGAAAAGAAATATCATAAGATATCACTAATACACGGAACGTAAACTTGGCTACACATGAACTGAATTACAAAACAGAACAGGGTCTCAAATTTAGAAAACCAACTTCTGCTTGCTTATGGGGAAAGGTGAGTTGGGGTGCTGCATCAAACCAGAGATTGAAATTAGCACAGATACCGTTCCATAAGCCAAATATATAATAGACAACACTTACTCCTTGCTCAACGAAATGGACTCAACACCCCATATTCAACACCTGGGAATATACCTGACAAGTAAGAAACTTAAGACCCATGGATTTATATGTCTCCATAAGGAAGTCAAGCGTGTGTACAGTGGCCTAAACGCAGCAGTGAAAATCCGATAAATCCCATTAACAAAATAAATTTCACAAACAAAACACAATGACAGTGAAATAGAGAGCAATTCTTAAATAATTCATTCAGGGCTTGTGATGCAACCTGGATTTACCACATCTACACCCAGAGCTAGTTGAGACATAAGGCTGGACACATTGGGCTGATAGCATTGGTGAGGTTTGTTGAACAAACGCAGACCCTTTGAAGTCATACTGCATGGTACCCATTCCATGGGTCCCAACTCTCCAGGTTTAAGGGATTCTTCCTTCAGCTAAAACATGCATGGGAGACCCAGAGTAATGTCCACCATGTGATTGGGAAACGTTTTCAAATGCGTCTCAGGTTTCGACTCCTGGTACTCGGGTTCACCATTCCAGACGCTTTACTAACACTCTCCCCACTTGGAGAGTCAGTGCCTTTAACTTCCTGTTTGGCACAGTTTGCAATTTCTGCGCAATATTAACAGGAATAGGGACAACGAATGAGAGACTAGCTGTAGGTGTCTGCACGGGCAAATGGAATGCTCATTTCCCACCAGGAAGAGGGACTAACCAAAGGCTGAGCGTGCCCTGCCGGAACCAGATTAGGGCCTGAAGCAATCCAGCGGTTTTTCGACCAGCTCACAAGAAAGCGAGTTGAAGAAAGGAGCTCAGGGGCACTGTAATTCACAAACCTGCAGAGTTATGAATGACAGCTATCGTCCAAAATTGTATGGAAGTAAGTCTTCGAAGAGGACTTGAAAGCGGGGCAGAATTTCAGGAAAACGATTTCAGGGGGTAGACTGGAATTGCACTTAAAGCATAGGAAAAGAGGCAGAATGTCCACAATGATGCACTTGGCCAAAAAGGGCGTATGCGTTTTTCCTGAATATATACAGGAAAAAACGCATACGCCCTTTTTGGCCAACCAAGCAAGCGTGTAAAGGAAATCTGCACTACAATGAAGTCTCACTGCCCCCCGGTCAAAAGGGCCATCTGAAAAAAGTGTAAAATCCAGAAAGGCAGGACAGGTCATGGAGAACAGGGAGCCTTGTTATGCTGATGGGCGGGATGAAAATTGCCAACAGCCACTCTGGAAAAGTGTATGGTGTTTCCTGAAACACGTAGGAAACAAAGCAACACAGCCTATGGCACTTAAACTTATGGTCCTATAGCTTAGGGAAATTAAAATCAAAAACACACAGCCACCTCAAAGTTTGGGACGGCTCTGTTTACAAGAACCTCGTCTACGGTACAAGTTAAATATCCGAGAAAGCAAAAAATGGATAAAGAAGTTGTGGTACATACGTACAATGGAATATCTCTCAGCAATGAAATCTATGTCATCAGGCCCGTAGCGGCATAATGAGTGGATTCAGGTACGACGATTCTACGAGAAATAAGTCACACAGAAAAAGAAATATCATAAGATATCACTAATACATGGAACGTAAACTTGTCTACACATGAACTGAATTACAAAACAGAACAGGGTCTCAAATTTAGAAAACAAACTTATGCTTGCTTATGGGGAAAGGTGAGTTGGGGTGCTGCATCAAACCAGAGATTGAAATTAGCACAGATACCGTTCCATAAGCCAAATATATAATAGACAAGACCTACTCCTTGCTCAACGAAATGGACTCACACCCCATATTCAACGCCTGGGAATATACCTGACAAGTAAGAATCTTAAGACCCATGGATTTATATGTCTCCATAAGGAAATCAAGCGTGTGTACAGTGGCCTAAACGCAGCAGTGAAAATACGATAAATCCCATTATCAAAATATATTTCAAAAACAAAACACAATGACAGTGAAATAGAGAGCAATTCTTAAATAATTCATTCAGGGCTTGTGAATCAACCTGGATTTACCACATCTACACCCACAGCTCGGTGAGACATAAGGCTGGACACTTCGGGCTGATAGCATTGGTGAGGTTCGGTGAGCCAACGCAGACACTTTGAAGTCATACTGCATGGTACCCATTCCATGGGTCCCAACACTCCAGGTTTAAGGGATTCTTCCTTCAGCTAAAACAAGCATGGGAAACCCAGAGTAATGTCCACCGTGTGATTGGGAAACGTTTTCAAATGCATCTCAGGTTTCGTCCCCTGGTACTCGGGTTCACCGTTCCAGACGCTTTACTAACACTCTACCCACTGGGAGACTCAGTGCCTTTAACCTCCTGTTTGGCACAGTTTGCAATTTCTGCGCAAGATGAACAGGAATAGGGAGAACAAATGAGAGACTAGCTGTAAGTGTCTGCAAGAGCAAATGGAACGCTCACTTCCCACCAGGAAGAGGGATTAACCAAAGGCTCAGCGAGCCCTGCCGGAACCAGATTAGGGCCTGAAGCAATCCTGCGGTTTTGCGGCCAGCTCACAAGAAAGCGAGTTGAAGAAAGGAGCTCAGGGGCACTGTAATTCACAAACCTGCAGAGTTATGAATGACAGCTATCGTCCAAAAATGTATTGAAGTAAGTCTTCGAAGAGGACTAGAAAGCGGGGCAGAATTTCAGGAAAACGATTTCAGGGCGTAGACTGGAATTGCACTTAAAGCATAGGAAAAGAGGCAGAATGTCGACAATGATGCACTTGGCCAAAAAGAGCGTATGCGTTTTTTCCTGAATATATTCAGGAAGAAACGCATACGCCCTTGTTGGCCAAACAAGCAAGCGTGTAAAGGAAATCTGCACTACAATGAAGTCTCACTGCCCCCCGGTCAAAAGGGCCATCTGGAAAAAGTGTAAAATCCAGAAAGGCAGGACAGGTCATGGAGAACAGGGAGCCTTGTTATGCTGATGCGCGGGATGAAAATTGCCAACAGCCACTCTGGAAAAGTGTATGGTGTTTCCTGAAACACGTAGGAAACAAAGCAACACAGCCTATGGCACTTCCACATATGGTCCTATAGCTTAGGGAAATTAAAATCAAAAACTCACAGCCACCCCAAAGTTTGGGACGGCTCTGTTTACAACAACCTCGTCTACGGTACAAGTTAAATATCTGAGAAAGCAAAAAATGGATAAAGAAGTTGTGGTACGTACGTACAATGGAATATTACTCAGCAATGAGATCTACGTCATCAGGCCCGTAGCGGCATAATGAGTGGATTCAGGTATGATGATTCTACGAGAAATAAGTCACACAGAAAAAGAAACATCATAAGATATCACTAATACACAGAACGTAAACTTGTCTACACATGAACTGAATTACAAAACAGAACAGGGTCTCAAATTTAGAAAACCAACTTATGCTTGCTTATGGGGAAAGGTGAGTTGGGGTGCTGCATCAAACCAGAGATTGAAATTAGCACAGATACCGTTCCATAAGCCAAATATATAATAGACAAGACCTACTCCTTGCTCAACGAAATGGACTCAACACCCCATATTCAACTCCTGGGAATATACCTGACAAGTAAGAATCTTAAGACCCATGGATTTATATGTCTCCATAAGGAAATCAAGCGTGTGTACAGCGGCCTAAACGCAGCAGTGAAAATCCGATAAATCCCATTATCAAAATAAATTTCACAAACAAAACACAATGACAGTGAAATAGAGAGCAATTCTTAAATAATTCATTCAGGGCTTGTGATGCAACCTGGATTTACCACATCTACACCCAGAGCTGGGTGAGACATAAGGCTGGACACATCGGGCTGATAGCATTGGTGAGGTTCGGTGAGCAAACGCAGACCCTTTGAAGTCATACTGCATGGTAGCCATTCCATGGGTCCCAACTCTCCAGGATTAAGGGATTCTTCCTTCAGCTAAAACATGCATGGGAAACCCAGAGTATGGTCCACCGTGTGATTGGGAAACGTTTTCAAATGCATCTCAGGTTTCGTCCCCTGGTACTCGGGTTCACCGTTCCAGACGCTTTACTAACATTCTCCCCACTTGGAGAGTAATTGCCTTTAACCTCCTGTTTGGCACAGTTTGCAATTTCTGCGCAAGATGAACAGGAATAGGGAGAACCAATGAGAGACTAGCTGTAGGTGTCTGCACGGGCAAATGGAACGCTCATTTCTCACCAGGAAGAGGGATTAACCAAAGGCTCAGCGTGCCCTGCCGGAACCAGATTAGGGCCTGAAGCAATCCTGCGGTTTTGCGGCCAGCTCACAAGAAAACGAGTTGAAGAAAGGAGCTCAGGGGCACTGTAATTCACAAACCTGCAGAGTTATGAATGACAGCTATCGTCCAAAAATGTATTGAAGTAAGTCTTCGAAGAGGACTTGAAAGCGGGGCAGAATTTCAGGAAAACGATTTCAGGGGGTAGACTGGAATTGCACTTAAAGCATAGGAAAAGAGGCAGAATGTCGACAATGGTGCACTTGGCCAAAAAGGGCGTATGCGTTTTTTCCTGAATATATTCAGGAAAAAACGCATACGCCCTTTTTGGCCAACCAAGCAAGCGTGTAAAGGAAATCTGCACTACAATGAAGTCTCACTACCCCCGGTCCAAACGGCCATCTGAAACAAGTGTAAAATCCAGAAAGGCAGGACAGGTCATGGAGAACAGGGAGCCTTGTTATGCTGATGGGCGGGATTTAAATTGCCAACATCCACTCTGGAGAACTGTATGGTGTTTCCTGAAACAGGTAGGAAACAAAGCAACACAGCCTATGGCACTTCCACTTATGGTACTATAGCTTAGGGAAATTAAAATCAAAAACACACAGCCACCCCAAAGTTTGGGACGGCTCTGTTTACAAGAACCTCGTCTACGGTACAAGTTAAATATCCGAGAAAGCAGAAAATGGATAAAGAAGTTGTGGTACGTACGTACAATGGAATATCACTCAGCAATGAGATCTACGTCATCAGGCCCGTAGCGGCATAATGAGTGGATTCAGGTACGACGATTCTACGAGAAATAAGTCACACAGGAAAAGAAATATCATAAGATATCACTAATACACGGAACGTAAACTTGGCTACACATGAACTGAATTACGAAACAGAACAGGGTCTCAAATATAGAAAACCAACTTCTGCTTGCTTATGGGGAAATGTGAGTTGGGGTGCTGCATCAAACCAGAGATTGAAATTAGCACAGATACCGTTCCATAAGCCAAATATATAATAGACAACACTTACTCCTTGCTCAACGAAATGGACTCAACACCCCATATTCAACGCCTGGGAATATACCTGACAAGAAAGAAACTTAAGACCCATGGATTTATATGTCTCCATAAGGATATCAAGCGTGTGTACAGCGGCCTCAACGCAGCAGTGAAAATCCGATAAATCCCATTATCAAAATATATTTCAAAAACAAAACACAATGACAGTGAAATAGAGAACAATTCTTAAATAATTCATTCAGGGCTTGTGATGCAACCTGGATTTACCACATCTACACCCAGAGCTGGGTGAGACATAAGGCTGGACACTTCGGGCTGATAGCATTGGTGAGGTTCGGTGAGCAAACGCAGACCCTTTGAAGTCATACTGCATGGTACCCATTCCATGGGTCCCAACTCTCCAGGTTTAAGGGATTCTTCCTTCAGCTAAAACATGCATGGGAAACCCAGAGTAATGTCCACCATGTGATTGGGAAACGTTTTCAAATGCGTCTCAGTTTTCGACCCCTGGTACTCGGGTTCACCGTTCCAGACGTTTTACTAACATTCTCCCCACTTGGAGAGTAATTGCCTTTAACCTCCTGTTTGGCACAGTTTGCAATTTCTGCGCAAGATGAACAGGAATAGGGAGAACCAATGAGAGACTAGCTGTAGGTGTCTGCACGGGCAAATGGAACGCTCATTTCCCACCAGGAAGAGGGATTAACCAAAGGCTCAGCGTGCCCTGCCGGAACCAGATTAGGGCCTGAAGCAATCCTGCGGTTTTACGGCCAGCTCACAAGAAAATGAGTTGAAGAAAGGAGCTCAGGGGCACTGTAATTCACAAACCTGCAGAGTTATGAATGACAGCTATCGTCCAAAAATGTATTGAAGTAAGTCTTCGAAGAGGACTTGAAAGCGGGGCAGAATTTCAGGAAAACGATTTCAGGGGGTAGACTGGAATTGCACTTAAAGCATAGGAAAAGAGGCAGAATGTCCACAATGGTGCACTTGGCCAAAAAGGGCGTATGCGTTTTTTCCTGAATATATTCAGGTAAAAACGCATACGCACTTTTTGGCCAACCAAGCAAGCGTGTAAAGGAAATCTGCACTACAATGAAGTCTCACTACCCCCGGTCGAAACGGCCATCTGAAACAAGTGTAAAATCCAGAAAGGCAGGACAGGTCATGGAGAACAGGGAGCCTTGTTATGCTGATGGGCGGGATGTAAATTGCCAACAGCCACTCTGGAGAACTGTATGGTGTTTCCTGAAACACGTAGGAAACAAAGCAACACAGCCCATGGCACTTCCACTTATGGTCCTATAGCTTAGGGAAATTAAAATCAAAAACAAACAGCCACCCCAAAGTTTGGGACGGCTCTGTTTACAAGAACTTCGTCTACGGTACAAGTTTAATATCCGAGAAAGCAAAAAAAGGATAAAGAAGTTGTGGTACGCACGTACAATGGAATATCACTCAGCAATGAGATCTACGTCATCAGGCCCGTAGCGGCATCATGAGTGGATACAGGTACGACGATTCTACGAGAAATAAGTCACACAGAAAAAGAAACATCATAAGATATCACTAATACACGGAACGTAAACTTGTCTACACATGAACTGAATTACAAACAGAAAAGGGCCTCAAATTTAGAAAACCAACTTATGCTTGCTTATGGGGAAAGGTGAGTTGAGGTGCTGCATAAAACCAGAGATTGAAATTAGCACAGATACCGTTCCATAAGCCAAATATATAATAGACAAGATCTACTCCTTGCTCAACGAAATGGACTCAACACCTCATATTCAACGCCTGGGAATATACCTGACAAGTAAGAATCTTAAGACCCATGGATTTATATGTCTCCATAAGGAAGTCAAGCGTGTGTACAGGGGCCGAAACGCAGCAGTGAAAATCCGATAAATCCCATTATCAAAATAAATTTCACAAACAAAACAAAATGACAGTGAAATAGAGAGCAATTCTTAAATAATTCATTCAGGGCTTGTGATGCAACCTGGATTTACCACATCTACACCCAGAGCTGGGTGAGATATAAGGCTGGACACTTCGGGCTGATAGCATTGGTGAGGTTCGGTGAGCAAACGCAGACCCTTTGAAGTCATACTGCATGGTACCCATTCCATGGGTCCCAACTCTCCAGGTTTAAGGGATTCTTCCTTCAGCTAAAACATGCATGGGAACCCGAGAGTATGGTCCACCGTGTGATTGGGAAACGTTTTCAAATTCATCTCAGGTTTCGTCCCCTGGTGCTCGAGTTCAATGTTCCAGACGCTTTACAAACACTCTCCCCACTTGGAGACTCAGTGCCTTTAACGTCCTGTTTGGCACAGTTTGCAATTTCTGCGCAAGATGAACAGGAATAAGGAGAACCAATGAGAGACCAACTGTAGGTGTCTGCACGTGAAAATGGAACGCTCATTTCCTACCAGGAAGAGGAATTAACCAAATGCTCAGCATGCCCTGCCGGAACCAGATGGTGGACTGAGGCAATCCTGCGGTTTTGCGGCCAGCTCACAAGAAAGCGAGTTGAAGAAAGGAGCTCAGGGGCACTGTAATTCACAAACCTGCAGAGTTATGAATGACAGCTATCGTCCAAAAATGTATTGAAGTAAGTCTTCAAAGAGGTCTTGAAAGCGGGGCAGACTTTCAGAAAAATGATTTCAGGGGGTAGACTGGAATTGCACTTAAAGCATAGGAAAAGAGGCAGAATGTCGACAATGATGCACTTGGCCAAAATGGGCGTATGTGTTTTTCCTCAATATATTCAGGAAAAAACGCATACGCCCTTTTTGGCCAACCAAGCAAGCGTGTAAAGGAAATCTGCACTACAATGAAGTCTCACTGCCCCCGGTCAAAATGGCCATCTGAAAAAAGTGTAAAATCCAGAAAGGCAGGACAGGTCTTGTGGAACAGGGAGCCTTGTTATGCTGATGGGCGGGATGTAAATTTCCAACGGCCACTCTGGAGAAGTGTATGGTGTTTGCTGAAACACGTAGGAAACAAAGCAACACAGCCTATGGCACTTCCACTTATGGTCCTATAGCTTAGGGAAATTAAAATAAAAAACACACAGCCATCCCAAAGTTTGGGACGGCTCTGTTTACAAGAACCTTGTCTACGGTACAAGTTAAATATCCGAGAAAGCAAAAAATGAATAAATAATTTGTGATACGTACATACAATGGAATATCACTCAGCAATGAGATCTACGTCATCAGCCCCGTAGCGGCATCATGAGTGGATTCAGGTACGACGATTCTACGAGAAATAAGTCACACAGAAAAAGAAACATCATAAGATATCACTAATACACGGAACGTAAACTTGTGTACACATGAACTGAATTACAAAACAGAACAGGGCCTCAAATTTAGAAAACCAACTTATGCTTGCTTATGGGGAAAGGTGAGTTGAGGTGCTGCATAAAACAAGAGATTGAAATTAGCACAGATACCGTTCCATAAGCCAAATATATAATAGACAAGATCTACTCCTTGCTCAACGAAATGGACTCAACACCTCATATTCAACGCCTGGGAATATACCTGACAAGTAAGAATCTTAAGAACCATGGATTTATATGTCTCCATAAGGAAATCAAGCGTGTGTACAGGGGCCTAAACGCAGCAGTGAAAATCCGATAAATCCCATTATCAAAATAAATTTCACAAACAAAACACAATGACAGTGAAATAGAGAGCAATTCTTAAATAATTCATTCAGGGCTTGTGATGCAACCTGGATTTACCACATCTACACCCAGAGCTGGGTGAGACATAAGGCTGGACACTTCGGGCTGATAGCATTGCTGAGGTTCGGTGAACAAAGGCAGAGCCTTTGAAGTCATACTGCATGGTAACCATTCCATGGGTCCCAACTCTCCAGGTTTAAGGGATTCTTCCTTCAGCTAAAACATGCATGGGAAACCCAGAGTATGGTCCACCGTGTGATTGGGAAACGTTTTCAAATGCATCTCAGGTTTCGTCCCCTGGTACTCGGGTTCACCGTTCCAGACGTTTTACTAACATTCTCCCCACTTGGAGAGTAATTGCCTTTAACCTCCTGTTTGGCACAGTTTGCAATTTCTGCGCAAGATGAACAGGAATAGGGAGAAACAATGAGAGACTAGCTGTAGGTGTCTGCACGGGCAAATGGAACGCTCATTTCCCACCAGAAAGAGGGATTAACCAAAGGCTCAGCGTGCCCTGCCGGAACCAGATTAGGGCCTGAAGCAATCCTGCGGTTTTACGGCCAGCTCACAAGAAAACGAGTTGAAGAAAGGAGCTCAGGGGCACTGTAATTCAAAAACCTGCAGAGTTATGAATGACAGCTATCGTCCAAAAATGTATTGAAGTAAGTCTTCGAAGAGGACTTGAAAGCGGGTCAGAATTTCAGGAAAACGATTTCAGGGGGTAGACTGGAATTGCACTTAAAGCATAGGAAAAGAGGAAGAATGTCCACAATGGTGCACTTGGCCAAAAAGGGCGTATGCGTTTTTTCCTGAATATATTCAGGTAAAAACGCATACGCACTTTTTGGCCAACCAAGCAAGCGTGTAAAGGAAATCTGCACTACAATGAAGTCTCACTACCCCCGGTCCAAACGGCCATCTGAAACAAGTGTAAAATCCAGAAAGGCAGGACAGGTCATGGAGAACAGGGAGCCTTGTTATGCTGATGGGCGGGATGTAACTTGCCAACAGCCACTCTGGAGAACTGTATGGTGTTTCCTGAAACACGTAGGAGACAAAGCAACACAGCCTATGGCACTTCCACTTATGGTCCTATAGCTTAGGGAAATTAAAATCAAAAACAAACAGCCACCCCAAAGTTTGGGACGGCTCTGTTTACAAGAACCTCGTCTACGGTACAAGTTAAATATCCGAGAAAGCAAAAAAAGGATAAAGAAGTTGTGGTACCCACGTACAATGGAATATCACTCAGCAATGAGATCTACGTCATCAGGCCCGTAGCGGCATAATGAGTGGATTCAGGTACGACGATTCTACGAGAAATAAGTCACACAGGAAAAGAAATATCATAAGATATCACTAATACACGGAACGTAAACTTGGCTACACATGAACTGAATTACAAAACAGAACAGGGTCTCAAATTTAGAAAACCAACTTATGCTTGCTTATGGGGAAAGGTGAGTTGGGGTGCTGCATCAAACCAGAGATTGAAATTAGCACAGATACCGTTCCATAAGCCAAATATATAATAGACAAGACCTACACCTTGCTCAACGAAATGGACTCAACACCCCATATTCAACACCTGGGAATATACCTGACAAGTAAGAAACTTAAGACCCATGGATTTATATGTCTCCATAAGGAAGTCAAGCGTGTGTACAGTGGCCTAAACGCAGCAGTGAAAATCCGATAAATCCCATTAACAAAATAAATTTCAAAAACAAAACACAATGACAGTGAAATAGAGAGCAATTCTTAAATAATTCATTCAGGGCTTGTGATGCAACCTGGATTTACCACATCTACACCCAGAGCTAGTTGAGACATAAGGCTGGACACATCGGGCTGATAGCATTGGTGAGGTTTGTTGAACAAACGCAGACCCTTTGAAGTCATACTGCATGGTAGTCATTCCATGGGTCCCAACTCTCCAGGTTTAAGGGATTCTTCCTTCAGCTAAAACATGCATGGGAGACCCAGAGTAATGTCCAACATGTGATTGGGAAACGTTTTCAAATGCGTCTCAGTTTTCGACAACTGGTACTCGGGTTCACCGTTCCAGACGCTTTACTAACACTCTCCCCACTTGGAGAGTCAGTGCCTTTAACTTCCTGTTTGGCACAGTTTGCAATTTCTGCGCAACATGAACAGGAATAGGGAGAACCAATGAGAGACTAGCTGTAGGTGTCTGCACGGGCAAACGGAACGCTCATTTCCCACCAGGAAGATGAATTAACCAAAGTCTCAGCGTGCCCTGCGGGAACCAGATTAGGGCCTGAAGCAATCCTGCGGTTTTGCGGCCAGCTCACAAGAAAGCGAGTTGAAGAAAGGAGCTCAGGGGCACTGTAATTCACAAACCTGCAGAGTTATGAATGACAGCTATCATCCAAAAATGTATTGAATTTATTCTTCGAAGAGGACATGAATGCGGGGCAGAATTTCAGGAAAACGATTTCAGGGGGTAGACTGGAATTGCACTTAAAGCATAGGAAAAGAGGCAGAATGTCGACAATGATGCACTTGGCCAAAAAGGGCGTATGCGTTTTTTCCTGAATATATTCAGGAAAAAACGCATACGCCCTTTTTGGCCAACCAAGCAAGCGTGTAAAGGAAATCTGCACTACAATGAAGTCTCACTGCCCCCGGTCAAAATGGCCATCTGAAAAAAGTGTAAAATCCAGAAAGGCAGGACAGGTCATGGAGAACAGGGAGCCTTGTTATGCTGATGGGCGGGATGTAAATTGCCAACAGTCAATCTGGAGAAGTGTATGGTGTTTCCTGAAACACGTAGGAAACAAAGCAACACAGCCTATGGCACTTCCACTTAGGGTCCTATAGCTTAGGGAAATTAAAATAAAAAACACACAGGCACCCCAATGTTTGGGACGGCTCTATTTAAAAGAACCTCGTCTACGGCACGAGTTCAATATCCGAGAAAGCAAAAAATGAATAAAGAATTTGTGATACGTACGTACAATGGAATATCACTCAGCAATGAGATCTACGTCATCAGCCCCGTAGCGGCATAATGAGTGGATTCAGGTACGACGATTGTACGAGAAATAAGTCACACAGAAAAAGAAACATCATAAGATATCACTAATACACGGAACGTATACATGGCTACACATGAACTGAATTACAAAACAGAACAGGGTCTCAAATTTAGAAAACCAACTTATGCTTGCTCATGGGGAAACGTGAGTTGGGGTGCTGCATCAAACCAGAGATTGAAATTAGCACAGATACCGTTCCATAAGCCAAATATATAATAGACAAGACCTACACCTTGCTCAACGAAATGGACTCAACACCCCATATTCAACGCCTGGGAATATACCTGACAAGTAAGAATCTTAAGACCCATGGATTTATATGTCTCCATAAGGAAGTCAAGCGTGTGTACAGTGGCCTAAACGCCGCAGTGAAAATCCGATAAATCCCATTATCAAAATAAATTTCAAAAACACAACACAATGACAGTGAAATAGAGAGCAATTCTTAAATAATTCAATAAAGGCTTTTGATGCAACGTGGATTTACAACATCTACACCCAGAGCTGGGTGAGACATAAGGCTGAACACTTCGGGCTGATAGCATTGGTGAGGTTCGGTGAGCAAACGCAGACCCTTTGAAGTCATACTGCATGGTAGCCATTCCATGGATTCCAACTCTCCAGGTTTAAGGGATTCTTCCTTCAGCTAAAACATGCATAGGAAACCCAGAGTATGGTCTACCGTGTGATTGGGAAACGTTTACAAATGCATCTCAGGTTTCGTCCCCTGGTACTCGGGTTCACCGTTCCAGACGCTTTACTAACACTCTCCCCACTTGGAGAGTCAGTGCCTTTAACCTCCTGTTTGTCACAGTTTGCAATTTCTGCGCAAGATGAACAGGAATAGGGAGAACCAATGAGAGACTAGCTGTAGGTGTCTGCACGGGCAAAAGGAACGCTCATTTCCCACCAGGAAGAGGAATTAACCAAAGGCTCAGCGTGCGCTGCCGGAACCTCATGGGGGCCTGAGGCAATCCTGCGGTTTTGCGGCCAGCTCACAAGAAAGCGAGTTGAAGAAAGGAACTCAGGGGCACTGTAATTCACAAACCTGCAGAGTTATGAATGACAGCTATCATCCAAAAATGTATTGAAGTAAGTCTTCGAAGAGGTCTTGAAAGCGGGGCAGACTTTCAGGAAAATGATTTCAGGGGGTAGACTGGAATTGCACTTAAAGCATAGGAAAAGAGGCAGAATGTCGACAATGATGCACTTGGCCAAAAAGGGCGTATGTGTTTTTCCTCAATATATTCAGGAAAAAACGCATACGCCCTTTTTGGCCAACCAAGCAAGCGTGTAAAGGAAATCTGCACTACAATGAAGTCTCACTGCCCCCGGTCAAAATGGCCATCTGAAAAAAGTGTAAAATCCAGAAAGGCAGGACAGGTCTTGGAGAACAGGGAGCCTTGTTATGCTGATGGGCGGGATGTAAATTGCCAACGGCCACTCTGGATAAGTGTATGGTGTTTGCTGAAACACGTAGGAAACAAAGCAACACAACCTATGGCACTTCCACTTACGGTCCTATAGCTTAGGGAAATTAAAATAAAAAACACACAGCCATCCCAAAGTTTGGGACGGCTCTGTTTACAAGAACCTCGTCTACAGTACAAGTTAAATATCCGAGAAAGCAAAAAATGGATAAAGAAGTTGTGGTACGTACGTACAATGGAATATCACTCAGCAATGAAATCTACGTCATCAGGCCCGTAGCGGCATAATAAGTGGATTCAGGTACGAAGATTCTACGAGAAATAAGTCACACAGAAAAAGAAACATCATAAGATATCACTAATACACGGAACGTAAAATTGTCTACACATGAACTGAATTACAAAAGAGAACAGGTTCTCAAATTTAGAAAACCAACTTATGCTTGCTTATGGGGAAAGGTGAGTTGGGGTGCTGCATAAAACCAGAGATTGAAATTAGCACAGATACCGTTCCATAAGCCAAATATATAATAGACAACACCTACTCCTTGCTCAACGAAATGGACTCAACACCCCATATTCAACGCCTGGAATATACCTGAGAAGTAAGAATCTTAAGACCCATGGATTTATATGTGTCCATAAGGAAATCAAGCGTGTGTACAGTGGCCTAAACGCAGCAGTTAAAACCCGATAAATCCCATTATCAAAATAAATTTCACAAACACAACACAATGACAGTGAAATAGAGAGCAATTCTTAAATAATTCATTCAGGGCTTGTGATGCAACCTGGATTTACCACATCTACACGTAAAGCTGGTTGAGACATAAGGCTGGACACTTCGGGCTGATAGCATTGGTGAGGTTCGTTGAGCAAAGGCAGACCCTTTGAAACCATACTGCATGGTAGCCATTCCTTGGGTCCCAATTCTCCAGGTTAAGGGATTCTTCCTTCAGCTAAAACATGCATGGGAAACCCAGAGTATGGTCCACTGTGTGATTGGGAAACGTTTTCAAATGCATCTCAGGTTTCGTCCCCTGGTACTCGGGTTCACCGTTCCAGACGCTTTACTAACACTCTCCCCACTTGGAGAGTCAGTGTCTTTAACCTCCTGTTTGGCACTGTTTGCAATTTCTGCAAAACATGAACAGGAATAGGGAGAACCAATGAGAGACTAGCTGTAGGTGTCTGCACGGGCAAATGGAACGCTCATTTCCCACCAGGAAGAGGAATTAACCAAAGGCTCAGCATGCCCTGCCGGAACCAGATTAGGTCCTGAAGCAATCCTGCAGTTTTGCGGCCAGCTCACAAGATAGCGAGTTGAAGAATGGAGCCCAGGGGCACTGTAATTCACAAACCTGCAGAGTTATGAATGACAGCTATCGTCCAAAGATTTATTGAAGTAAGTCTTCGAACAGGACTTGAAAGTGGGGCAGAATTTCAGGAAAACGATTTCATTGGGTAGACTGGAATTGCACTTAAAGCATAGGAAAAGAGGCATAATGTCCACAATGATGCACTTGGCCAAAAAGGGCGTATGCGTTTTTTCCTGAATATATTCAGGAAAAAATGCATACGCCCTTTTTGGCCAACCAAGCAAGCGTGTAAAGGAAATCTGCACTACAATGAAGTCTCACTGCCCCCTTTCAAAAGGGCCATCTGAAACAAGTGTAAAATCCAGAAAGGCAGGACAGGTCATGGAGAAAACGGAGCCTTGTTATGCTGATGGGCGGGATGTAAATTGCCAACAGCCACTCTGGAGAAGTGTATGGTGTTTCCTGAAACACGTAGGAAACAAAGCAACACAGCCTATTGCACTTCCACCTACGGCCCTATAGCTTAGGGAAATTAAAATCAAAAACACACAGCCACCCCAAAGTTTGGGACGGCTCTGTTTACAAGAACCTCGTACGGTATAAGTTAAATATCCGAGAAAGCAAAAAATAGATAAAGAAGTTGTGGTACGTATGTACAATGGAATATCACTCAGCAATGAGATCTACGTCATCAGGCCCGTAGCAGCATAATGAGTGGATTCAGGTACGACGATTCTACGAGAAATAAGTCACACAGAAAAAGAAACATCATAAGATATCACTAATACACGGAACATTAACTTGGGTACACATGAACTGAATTACAAAACAGAACAAGGTCTGAAATTTAGAAAACCAACTTATTCTTGCTTATAGGGAAAGGTGAGTTGGGGTGCTGCATAAAACCAGAGATTGAAATTAGCACAGATACCGTTCCATAAGCCAAATATATAATAGACAAGACCTACTCCTTGCTCAACGAAATGGACTCAACACCCCATATTCAACGCCTGTGAATATACCTGACAAGTAAGAATCTTAAGACCCATGGATTTATATGCCTCCATAAGGAAGTAAAGCGTGTGTACAGTGGCCTAAACGCAGCAGTGAAAATCCGATAAATCCCATTAACAAAATAAATTTCAAAAACAGAACACAATGACAGTGAAATAGAGAGCAATTCTTAGATAATTTATTCAGGGCTTGTGATGCCACCTGGATTTACCACATTTACACCCGGAGCTGGGTGAGACATAAGGCTGGACACTTCGGGCTGATAGCATTGGTGAGGTTCGGTGAGCAAAGGCAGACCCTTTGAAGTCATACTGCATGGAACCCATTCCATGGGTCCCAACTCTCCAGGTTTAAGGGATTCTACCTTCAACTAAAACATGCATGGGAAACCCAGAGCATGGTCCACTGTGTGATTGGGAATCGTTTTCAAATGCATCTCTGGTTTCGACCCCTGGTACTCGGGTGCACCATTCCAGACGCTTTACTAACACTCTCCCCACTTGGAGAGTCAGTGCCTTTAACCTCCTGTTTGGCACAGTTTGCAATTTCTGCGCAAGATGAACAGGAATAGGGAGAACCAATGAGAGACTAGCTGTAGGTGTCTGCACGGGCAAATGGAACCCTCATTTCCCACCAGGAAGAGGAATTAACCAAAGGCTCAGCGTGCCCTGCCGGAACCAGATTAGGGCCTGAAGCAATCCTGCGGTTTTGCGGCCAGCTCAAAAGAAAGCAAGTTGAAGAAAGGAGTTCAGGGGCACTGTAATTCACAAACCTGCAGAGTTATGAATGACAGCTATCGTCCAAAAATGTATTGAAGTAAGTCTTCGAAGAGGACTTGAAAGCGGGGCAGAATTTCAGGAAAACGATTTCATGGGGTAGACTTGAATTGCACTCAAAGCATAGGAAAAGAGGCAGAATGTCGACAATGATGCACTTGGCCAAAAAGGGCGTATGCTTTTTTCCCTGAATATATTCAGGAAAAAACGCATACGCCCTTTTTGGCCAACCAAGCAAGCGTGTAAAGGAAATCTGCACTACATTGAAGTCTCACTGCCCCCCGGTCAAAAGGGCCATCTGAAAAAAGTGTAAAATCCAGAAAGGCAGGACAGGTCATGGAGAACAGGGAGCTTTGTTATGCTGATGGGCGGGATGTAAATTGCCAACAGCCACTCTGGAAAAGTGTATGGTGTTTCCTGAAAAACGTAGGAAACAAAGCAACACAGCCTATGGCACTTCCACTTATGGTCCTATAGCTTAGGGAAATTAAAATCAAAAACTCACAGCCACCCCGAGTTTGGGACGGCTCTATTTAAAAGAACCTCGTCTACGGTACAAGTTAAATATCCGAGAAAGCAAAAAATGGATAAAGAGGTTGTGGTACGTACGTACAATGGAATATTGCTCAGCAATGAGATCTACGTCATCAGGCCCGTAGCGGCATAATGAGTGGATTCAGGTACGACGATTCTATGAGAAATAAGTCACACAGAAAAAGAAACATCATAAGTTATCACTAATACACGGAACGTAACCTTGTCTACACATGAACTGAATTACAAAACAGAACAGGGTCTCAAATTTAGAAAACCAACTTATGCTTGCTTATGGGGAAAGGTGAGTTGGGGTGCTGCATCAAACCAGAGATTGAAATTAACACAAAGACCGTTCCATAAGCCAAATATATAATAGACAAGACCTACTCCTTGCTCAACGAAATGGACTCAACACCCCATATTCAACTCCTGGGAATATACCTGACAAGAAAGAATCTTAAGACCCATGGATTTATATGTCTCCATAAGGAAATCAAGCGTGTGTACCGCGGCCTAAACGCAGCAGTGAAAATCCGATAAATCCCATTATCAAAATAAATTTCACAAACAAAACACAATGACAGTGAAATAGAGAGCAATTCTTAAATAATTCATTCAGGGCTTGTGATGCAACCTGGATTTACCACATCTACACCCAGAGCTAGTTGAGACATAAGGCTGGACACATCGGGCTGATAGCATTGGTGAGGTTTGGTGAACAAACGCAGACCCTTTGAAGTCATACTGCATGGTACCCATTCCATGGGTCCCAACTCTCCAGGTTTAAGGGATTCTTCCTTCAGCTAAAACATGCATGGGAAACCCAGAGTATGGTCCACCGTGTGATTGGGAAACGTTTTCAAATGCATCTCAGGTTTCGTCCCCTGGTACTCGGGTGCACCGTTCCAGACGCTTTACTAACACTCTCCCCACTTGGAGAGTCAGTGCCTTTAACCTCCTGTTTGGCACAGTTTGCAATTTCTGCGCAAGATGAACAGGAATAGGGAGAACCAATGAGAGACTAGCTGTAGGTGTCTGCACGGGCAAATGGAACGCTCTTTTCCCACCAGGAAGAGGGATTAACCAAAGGCTCAGCGTGCCCTGCCGGAACCAGATTAGGGCCTGAAGCAACCCTGCGGTTTTGCGGCCAGCTCACAAGAAAGCGAGTTGAAGAAAGGAGCTCAGGGGCACTGTAATTCACAAACCTGCAGAGTTATGAATGACAGCTATCGTCCAAAAATGTATTGAAGTAAGTCTTCGAAGAGGACTTGAAAGCGTGGCAGAATTTCAGGAAAACGATTTCAGGGGGTAGACTGGAATTGCACTTAAAGCATAGGAAAGAGGCAGAATGTCCACAATGATGCCCTTGGCCAAAAAGGGCGTATGCGTTTTTTCCTGAATATATTCAGGAAAAAACGCATACGCTCTTTTTGGTCAAACAAGCAAGCGTGTAAAGGAAATCTGCACTACAATGAAGTCTCACTGCCCCCCGGTCAAAAGGGCCATCTGAAAAAAGTGTAAACTCCAGAAAGACAGGACAGGTCATGGAGAACAGGGAGGCTTGTTATGCTGATGGGTGGGATGTAAATTGCCAACAGCCAATCTGGAGAAGTGTATGGTGTTTCCTGAAACACGTAGGAAACAAAGCAACACAGCCTATGGCACTTCCCCTTATGGTCCTATAGCTTAGGGAAATTAAAATCAAAATCACACAGCCACCGCAATGTTTGGGATGGCTCTGTTTACAAGAACCTCGCCTACGGTACAAGTTAAATATCCGAGAAAGCAAAAAATGGATAAAGAAGTTGTGGTACGCACGTACAATGGAATATCACTCAGCAATGAAATCTACGTCATCAGGCCCATAGCGGCATAATGAGTGGATTGAGGTACGATGGTTCTACGAGAAATAAGTCACACAGAAAAAGAAACATCATAAGATATCACTAATACACGGAATGTAAACTTGGCTACACATGAACTGAATTACAAAACAGAACAGGGTCTCAAATTTAGAAAACCAACTTATGCTTGCTTATGGGGAAAGGTGAGTTGGGGTGCTGCATAAAAGCAGAGATTGAAATTAGCACAGATACCTTTCCATAAGCCAAATATATAATAGACAAGACTTACTCCTTGCTCAACGAAATGGACTCAACACCACATATTCAACGCCTGGGAATATACCTGACAAGTAAGAATCTTAAAACCCATGGATTTATATGTCTCCATAAGGAAATCAAGTGTGTGTACAGCGGCCTAAACGCAGCAGTGAAAATCCGATAAATCCCATTATCAAAACAAATTTCAAAAACAAAACTCAATGACAGTGAAATAGAGAGCAATTCTTAAATAATTCATTCAGGGCTTGTGATGCAACCTGGATTTACCACATCTACACCCAGAGCTGGGTGAGACATAAGGCTGGACACTTCATGCTGATAGCATTGGTGAGGTTCGGTGAGCAAACGCAGACCCTTTGAAGTCATACTGCATGGTAGCCATTCTATGGGTCCCAACTCTCCAGGTTTAAGGGATTCTTCCCTGAGCTAAAACATGCATGGGAAACCCAGAGTATGGTCCACCTTGTGATTGGGAAACGTTTTCAAATGAATCTCAGTTTTCGAACCCTGGTACTCGGGTTAACCATTCCAGACACTTAACTAACATTCTCCCCACTTGGAGAGTCAGTGTCTTTTACCTCCTGTTTGGCACAGTTTGGAATTTCTGCGCAAGATGAACAGGAATAGGGAGAACAAATGAGAGACTAGCTGTAGGTGTCTGCACGGGCAAATGGAACGCTCATTTCCCACCAGGAGGAGGAATTAACCAAAGGCTCAGCGTGCCCTGCCAGAAACAGATTAGGGCCTGAAGCAATCCTGTGGTTTTGCGGCCAGCTCACAAAAAAGCGAGTTGAAGAAAGGAGCTCAGGGGCACTGTAATTCACAAACCTGCAGAGTTATGAATGACAGCTATCGTCCAAAAATGAATTGAAGTAAGTTTTCGAAGAGGACTTGAAAGCGGGGCAGAATTTCAGGAAAACGATTTCAGGGGGTAGACTGGAATTGCACTTAAGGTATAGGAAAAGAGGCAGAATGTCGAAAATGATGCCCTTGGCATAAAAGGGCGTATGCGATGTTTCCTGAATATATTCAAGAAAAAGCGCATACGCCCTTTAGGCCAACCAAGCAAGCGTGTAAAGGAAATGTGCACTACAATGAAGTCTCACTGCCCCCCGGTCAAAAGGGCCATCTGAAAAAAGTGTAAAATACAGAAAGGCAGGACAGGTCATGGAGAACAGGGAGCCTTGTTATGCTGATGTGCGGGATGTAAATTGCCAACAGCCACCCTGGAGAAGTGTATGGTGTTTCCTGAAACACGTAGGAAACAAAGCAACACAGCCTATGGCACTTCCACTTATGGTCCTATAGCTTAGGGAAATTAAAACAAAAACACACAGCCACCCCAATATTTGGGACGGCTCTGTTGACAAGAACCTCGTCTATGGTACAAGTTAAATATCCGAGAAAGCAAAAAATGGATAAAGAAGTTGTGGTACGCACGTACAATGGAATATCACTCAGCAATGAGATCTACGTCCTCAGGCCCGTAGCGGCATAATGAGTGGATTCAGGTACGATGATTCTACGAGAAATAAGTCACACAGAAAAAGAAACATCATAAGATATCACTAATACACGGAATATAAACTTGACGACACATGAACTGAATTACAAAACAGAACAGGCTCTCAAATTTAGAAAACCAACTTATGCTTGCTTAAGGGGAAAGGTGAGTTGGGGTGCTGCATAAAACCAGAGATTGAAATTAGCACAGATACCGTTCCATAAGCCAAATATATAATAGACAAGACCTACTCCTTGCTCAACGAAATGGACTCAACACCCCATATTCAACGCCTCGGTAGATACCTGACAAGTAAGAATCTTAAAACCCATGGATTTATATGTCTCCATAAGGAAATCAAGCGTGTGTACAGCGGCCTCAACGCAGCAGTGAAAATCCGATAAATCCCATTATCAAAATAAATTTCAAAAACAAAACACAATGACAGTGAAATAGAGAGCAATTCTTAAATAATTCATTCAGGGCTTGTGATGCAACCTGGATTTACCACATCTACACCCAGAGCTGGGTGAGACATAAGGCTGGACACTTCGGGCTGATAGCATTGGTGAGGTTCGGTGAGCAAACGCAGACTCTTTGAAGTCATACTTCATGATACCCATTCCATGGGTCCCAACTCTCCAGGTTTAAGGGATTCTTCCTTCAGCTAAAACATGCATGGGAAACCCAGAGTATGGTCCACCGTGTGATTGGGAAACTTTTTCAAATGCATCTCAATTTTCATCCCCTGGTACTCGGGTTCACCATTCCAGAGGCTTTACTAACAGTCTCCTCACTTGGAGAGTCAGTGCCTTTAACCTCCTGTTTGGCACAGTTGGCAATTTCTGTGCAAGATGAACAGGAATAGGGAGAACCAATGAGAGACTAGCTGTAGGTGTCTGCACGGGCAAATGGAACGCTCATTTCCCACCAGGAAGAGGAATTAACCAAAGGCTCAGCGTGCCCTGCCGGAAACAGATTAGGGCCTGAAGCAATCCTGCGGTTTTGCGGCCAGCTCACGAGAAAGCGAGTTGAAGAAAGGAGCTCAGGGACACTGTAATTCACAAACCTGCAGAGTTATGAATGACAGCTATCGTCCAAAAATGTATTGAAGTAAGTCTTCGAAGAAGACTTGAAAGTGGGGCAGAATTTCAGGAAAACGATTTCAGGGGGAAGACTGGAATTGCACTTAAAGCATAGGAAAAGAGGCAGAATGTCGACAATGATGCACTTGGCCAAAAAGGGCGTATGCGTTTTTTCCTGAATATATTCAGGAAAAAACGCATACGCCCTTTTTGGCCAACCAAGCAAGCGTGTAAAGGAAATCTGCACTACAATGAAGTCTCACTGCCCACTGGTCCAAAGGGCCATCTGAAAAACCTGTAAAATCCAGAAAGGCATGACAGGTCATGGAGAACATGGAGCCTTGTTATGCTGCTGGGCGGGATTTAAATTGCCAACAGCCACTCTGGAGAAGTGTATGGTGTTTCCTGAAACACGTAGGAAACAAAGCAACACAGCCTATGGCACTTCCACTTATGGTCCTATAGCTTAGGGAAATTAAAATCAAAAACACACAGCCACCCCAAAGTTTGGGACGGCTCTGTTTACAAGAACCTCGTCTACGGTACAAGTTAAATATCCGAGAAAGCAAAAAATGGATAAAGAAGTTGTGGTATGTACGTACAATGGAATATCACTCAGCAATGAAATCTACGTCATCAGGTCCCTAGCGGCATAATGAGTGGGTTCAGTTACGATGATTCTATGAGAAATAAGTCACACAGAAAAAGAAACATCATAAAATATCACTAATACACGGAATGTAACCTTAGCTACACATGAACTGAATTACAAAACAGAACAGGGTCTCAAATTGAGAAAACCAACTTATGCTTGCTTACGGGGAAAGGTGAGTTGGGGTGCTGCATAAAACCAGAGATTGAAATTAGCACAGATACCGTTCCATAAGCCAAATATATAATAGACAAGACCTACTCCTTGTTTAACGAAATGGACTCAACACCCCATATTCAACGCCTGGGAAGATACCTGACAAGTAAGAATCTTAAAACCCATGGATTTATATGTCTCCATAACTAAACCAAGAGTGTGTACAGCGCTCTAAATGCAACAGTGAAAATCCGATAAATTCCATTATCAAAATAAATTTTAAAAACAAAACACAATGACAGTGAAATAGAGAGTAATTCTTAAATAATTCATTAAGGGCTTGTGATGCAACCTGGATTTACCACATCTACACCCAGAGCTGGGTGAGACATAAGGCTGAACACTTCGGGCTGATAGCATTGGTGAGGTTCGGTGAGCAAACGCAGACCCTTTGCAGTCATACTGCATGGTACCCATTCCATGAGTCCCAACTCTGCAGGTTTAAGGGATTCTTCCTTCAGCTAAAACATGCATGGGAAACCCAGAGTATGGTCCACCGTGTGATTGGGAAACGTTTTCAAATGCATCTCAGTTTTCATCCCCTGGTACTCGTGTTCACCATTCCAGACGCTTTACTAACACCCTCCCCAGTTGGAGAGTCAGTGCCTTTAACCTCCTGTTTGGCACAGTTTGCAATTTCTGTGCAAGATGAACAGGAATAGGGAGAACCAATGAGAGACTAGCTGTAGGTGTCTGCACGGGCAAATGGAACGCTCATTTCCGACCAGGCAGAGGAATTAACCAAAGGCTCAGCGTGCCCTGCCTGAAAGAGATTAGGGCGTGAAGCAATCCTGCGGTTTTGCGGCCAGCTCATAAGAAAGCGAGTTGAAGAAAGGAGCTCAGGGGCACTGCAATTCACAAACCTGCAGAGTTATGAATGACAGCTATCGTCCAAAAATGTATTGAAGTAAGTCTTCGAAGAGGACTTGAAAGTGGGGCAGAATTTCAGGAAAACAATTTCAGGGGGTAGACTGGAATTGCACTTAAAGCATAGGAAAAGGGGCAGAATGTTGACAAAGATGCGCTTGGCCAAAAAGTGCGTATGCGTTTTTTCCTGAATATATTCAGGAAAAAACGCATACGCCCTTTTTGGCCAACCAAGCAAGCGTGTAAAGGAAATCTGCACTACAATGAAGTCTCACTGCCCCCCGGTCAAATGGGCAATCTGAAAAAAGTGTAAAATCCAGAAAGGCAGGACAGGTCATGGAGAACAGGGAGCCTTGTTATGCTGATGGGCGGATGTAAATTGCCAACAGCCACTCTGGAGATGTTTATGGTGTTTCTGAAACACGTAGGAAACAAAGCAACACAGCCTATGGCACTTCCACTTATGGTCCTATAGCTTAGGGAAATTAAAATCAAAAACACACAGCCACCCCAAAGTTTGGGACGGCTCTGTTTACAAGAACCTCGTCTACGGTAGAAGTTAAATATCCGAGAAAGCAAAAAATGGATAAAGAAGTTGTGGTACACCCGTACAATGGAATATCACTCAGCAATGAAATCTACGTCATCAGGTCCCTAGTGGCATAATTAGTGGATTCAGGTACGATGATTCTACGAGTAATAAGTCACACAGAAAAAGAAACATCATAAGATATCACTAATACACGGAATGTAACCTTGGCTACACATGAACTGAATTACAAAACAGAACAGGGTCTCAAATTTAGAAAACCAACTTATGCTTGCTTACGGGGAAAGGTGAGTTGGGGTACTGCATAAAACCAGAGATTGAAATTAGCACAGATACCGTTCCATAAGCCAAATATATAATAGACAAGACCTACTCCTTGCTCAACGAAATGGACTCAACACCCCATATTCAACGCCTGGGAAGATACCTGACAAGTAAGAATCTTAAAACCCACGGATTTATATGTCTCCATAAGGAAATCAAGAGTGTGTACAGCGGCCTAAATGCAGCAGTGAAAATCCGATAAATCCCATTATCAAAATAAATTTCAAAAACAAAACACAATGACAGAGAAATAGAGAGCAATGCTTAAATAATTCATACAGGGCTTCTGATGCAACCTGGATTTACCACATCTACACCCAGAGCTGGGTGAGACATAAGGCTGGACACTTCGGGCTGATAGCATTGGTGAGGTTCGGTGAGCAAACGCAGACCCTTTGAAGTCATACTGCATGGTACCCATTCCATGGGTCCCAAATCTCCAGGTTTAAGGGATTCTTCCTTCAGTTAAAACATGCATGGGAAACCCAGAGTATGCTCCACCGTGTGATTGAGAAACGTTTTCAGATGCATCTCAGTTTTCATCCCCTGGTACTCGGGTTCACCATTCCAGACGCTTTACTAACACTCTCCCCACATGGAGAGTCAGTGCCTTTAACCTCCTGTTAGGCACAGTTTGCAATTTCTGCGCAAGATGAACAGGAATAGGGAGAACCAATGAGAGACTAGCTGTAGGTGTCTGCACGGGCAAATGGAACGCTCATTTCCCACCAGGAAGAGGAATTAACCAAAGGCTCAGCGTGCCCTGCTGGAAAGAGATTATGTCCTGAAGCAATCCTGCGGTTTTGCGGCCAGCTCACAAGAAAGCGAGTTGAAGAAAGGAGCTCAGGGGCACTGTAATTCACAAACCTGCAGAGTTATGAATGACAGCTATCGTCCAAAAATATATTGACGTAAGTCTTCGAAGAGGACTTGAAAGCGGGGCAGAATTTCAGGAAAACAATTTCAGGGGGTAGACTGGAATTGCACTTAAAGCATAGGAAAACAGGCAGAATGTCGACAATGATGCACTTGGACAAAAAGGGCGTATGCGTTTTTTCCTGAATATATTCAGGAAAAAACGCATACGCCCTTTTTGGCCAACCAAGCAAGCGTGTAAAGGAAATCTGCACTACAATGAAGTCTCACTGCCCCCGGTCAAAAGGGCCATCTGAAAAAAGTGTAAAATCCAGAAAGGCAGGACAGGTCATGGAGAACAGGGAGCCTTGTTATGCTGATGGGCGGATGTAAATTGCCAACAGCCACTCTGGAGATGTTTATGGTGTTTCTGAAACACGTAGGAAACAAAGCAACACAGCCTATGGCACTTCCACTTATGGTCCTATAGCTTAGGGAAATTAAAATCAAAAACACACAGCCACCCCAAAGTTTGGGACGGCTCTGTTTACAAGAACCTCGTCTACGGTAGAAGTTAAATATCCGAGAAAGCAAAAAATGGATAAAGAAGTTGTGGTACACCCGTACAATGGAATATCACTCAGCAATGAAATCTACGTCATCAGGTCCCTAGTGGCATAATTAGTGGATTCAGGTACGATGATTCTACGAGTAATAAGTCACACAGAAAAAGAAACATCATAAGATATCACTAATACACGGAATGTAACCTTGGCTACACATGAACTGAATTACAAAACAGAACAGGGTCTCAAATTTAGAAAACCAACTTATGCTTTCTTACGGGGAAAGGTGAGTTGGGGTACTGCATAAAACCAGAGATTGAAATTAGCACAGATACCGTTCCATAAGCCAAATATATAATAGACAAGACCTACTCCTTGCTCAACGAAATGGACTCAACACCCCATATTCAACGCCTGGGAAGATACCTGACAAGTAAGAATCTTAAAACCCACGGATTTATATGTCTCCATAAGGAAATCAAGAGTGTGTACAGCGGCCTAAATGCAGCAGTGAAAATCCGATAAATCCCATTATCAAAATAAATTTCAAAAACAAAACACAATGACAGAGAAATAGAGAGCAATGCTTAAATAATTCATACAGGGCTTCTGATGCAACCTGGATTTACCACATCTACACCCAGAGCTGGGTGAGACATAAGGCTGGACACTTCGGGCTGATAGCATTGGTGAGGTTCGGTGAGCAAACGCAGACCCTTTGAAGTCATACTGCATGGTACCCATTCCATGGGTCCCAAATCTCCAGGTTTAAGGGATTCTTCCTTCAGTTAAAACATGCATGGGAAACCCAGAGTATGCTCCACCGTGTGATTGAGAAACGTTTTCAGATGCATCTCAGTTTTCATCCCCTGGTACTCGGGTTCACCATTCCAGACGCTTTACTAACACTCTCCCCACATGGAGAGTCAGTGCCTTTAACCTCCTGTTAGGCACAGTTTGCAATTTCTGCGCAAGATGAACAGGAATAGGGAGAACCAATGAGAGACTAGCTGTAGGTGTCTGCACGGGCAAATGGAACGCTCATTTCCCACCAGGAAGAGGAATTAACCAAAGGCTCAGCGTGCCCTGCTGGAAAGAGATTATGTCCTGAAGCAATCCTGCGGTTTTGCGGCCAGCTCACAAGAAAGCGAGTTGAAGAAAGGAGCTCAGGGGCACTGTAATTCACAAACCTGCAGAGTTATGAATGACAGCTATCGTCCAAAAATATATTGACGTAAGTCTTCGAAGAGGACTTGAAAGCGGGGCAGAATTTCAGGAAAACAATTTCAGGGGGTAGACTGGAATTGCACTTAAAGCATAGGAAAACAGGCAGAATGTCGACAATGATGCACTTGGACAAAAAGGGCGTATGCGTTTTTTCCTGAATATATTCAGGAAAAAACGCATACGCCCTTTTTGGCCAACCAAGCAAGCGTGTAAAGGAAATCTGCACTACAATGAAGTCTCACTGCCCCCGGTCAAAAGGGCCATCTGAAAAAAGTGTAAAATCCAGAAAGGCAGGACAGGTCATGGAGAACAGTGAGCCTTGTTATGCTGATGGGCAGATGTAAATTGCCAACAGCCACTCTGGAGAAGTGTATGGTGTTTCCTGAAACACGTAGGATACAAAGCAACACAGCCTATGGCACTTCCACTTATGGTCCTATAGCTTAGGGAAATTAAAATCAAAAACACACAGCCACCCCAAAGTTTGGGATGGCTCTGTTTACAAGAACCTCATGTACGGTTGAAGTTAAATATCCAAGAAAGCAAAAAATGGATAAAGAAGTTGTGGTACGCACGTACAATGGAATATCACTCAGCAATGAAATCTACGTCATCAGGCCTGTAGCGGCATAATGAGTGGATTCAGGTAGGATGATTCTACGAGAAATAAGTCACACAGAAATAGAAACATCATAAGATATCACTAATACACGGAATGTAAACTTGGCTACACATGAACTGAATAACAAAACAGAACAGGGTCTCAAATTTAGAAAACCAACTTATGCTTGCTTACGGGGAAATGTGAGTTGGGGTGCTGCATCAAACCAGAGATTGAAATTAGCACACATACCATTCCATAAGCCAAATATATAATAGACAAGATCTACTCCTTGCTCAACGAAATGGACTCAACACCCCATATTCAACGCCTGGGAAGATACCTGACAAGTAAGAATCTTAAAACCCATGGATTTATATGTTTCCATAAGGAAATCAAGAGTGTGTACAGCGGCCTAAATGCAGCAGTGAAAATCCGATAAATCCCATTATCAAAATAAATTTCAAAAACAAAACACAATGACAGTGAAATAGAGAGCAATGCTTAAATAATTCATTCGGGTTGTGATGCAACCGGGATTTGCCACATCTACACCCAGAGCTGGGTGAGACATAAGGCTGGACACTTCGAGCTGATAGAATTGGTGAGTTTCGGTGAGCAAACGCAGACCCTGTGAAGTCATACTGCATGGTTAACATTCCATGGGTCCCAACTCTCCAGGTTTAAGGGATTCTTCCTTCAGCTAAAACATGCATGGGCAACCCAGAATATGGTCCACCGTGTGACCAGGAAACCTTTTTAAATGCATCTCAGTTTTCGTCCCCTCGTACTCGGTTTGACCATTCCAGACGCTTTACTAACACTCTCCCCACTTGGAGAGTCAGTGCCTTTAACCTCCTCTTTGGCACAGTTTGGAATTTCTGTGCAAGATGAACAGGAATAGGGAGAACCAATGACAGATTAGCTGTAGGTGTCTGCACGAACAAATTTAACGCTCATTTCCCACCAGAAAGAGGAATTAGCCAAAGGCTCAGCATGCCGTGCCGGAACCAGATTAGGGCCTGAAACAATCCTGCGGTTTTCTGGCCAGCTCACAAGAAAGCGAGTTGAAGAAAGGAGCTCAGGGACACTGTAATTCACAAACCTGCAGAGTTATAAATGACAGCTATCGTCCAAAAATATATTGAAGTAAGGCTGCAAAGAGGACTTGAACGCGGGGCAGAATTCCAGGAATACGATTTCAGGAGGTAGACGGGAAGACCTGTGAAAGTATAGGAGAAGAGTCAGAACCTCGACAATGATGCACTTGGTCAAAAAGGGCATATGCGTTTCTTCCAGGGCCCTTATTAAAGAGGGTAGGAGGCTCCCAGCATGCTTCAGTGGCCAACAGAGGGCCTACGTCGCCAAAGCGACATGAGCCATCCAGGCAGGAGTGACCTCACATCAGAGGGCCCACCTCACAGAAGGGTAAGAAACCCAGTCAGGATTAGACTCTCACCAGAGTGCCCACATAAGCAAGGGGCTGGGAACCAGGCAGGAGTGTCCTCACACCCGTGGGGCCACATCATCGAAAGTTGAGGTGCCCAGCACATGTGGCCTAAACCAGAGGATCCAGATCTCCAAGGGGCTCGGAGTGAGGCAGGCAGGAGTAGTCTCACAACACAGGGCCAATAGAATAAAAAAGCTGAGGAATCCTGCAGTGGGAACCTCCCAGCAGGCGGCCCAGAGCACCGAGTCTATGCGATCCAGGCCGCAGTGAACTCACAGCAGAGGGCCCACATCATGAAACTGTGAGCAACCCAGCCGTTGGGACCTCAGAGCAGAAGGCCCACATCCCCATGGGGTTGGGAACATGGCACGAGTGTCCTCGCACCACTTAGCACGTATCAGAAAATGTGGGTACCCAGCAGTTAGGGCCTGACGCCAGAGGGCCCTCATCACCGAGGGGAGGAGGCTCCCAGCAAGCTCCAACTGCCACAAGAGGGCCGACATGGCCAAGGCGGGTTGTGCCAGCCAGGCAGGAGTGACCTCACAGCAGAGGGCCCACCTCCCAGAAGTGGGAGGAATCCAGACAGGATCAGACTCTCACCAGAGGGCCCCCATCACCAAGGGGATGGGAACCAGGCAGGAGTGTCCTCACACCAGTGGGGCCACATCAATAAAGGTGAGGAAACCAGTACATGTGGCCTTAAACCAGAGAACCTACATCACAAATGGGCTGGGAGTGAGTCAGGAAGTAGGAGCATGAAAACACAGGACCCAAAGAATAAAAAAGGTAAGGAATCCAGCAGTAGGAACCTCCCAGCAGGCCGCTCAGAGCACAGAGTCTATGGGATCTAGGCCTGAGTGAACTAACACCAGAGAGCCAACATCATGAAACTGTGAACAACACAGGTGTTGGGACCTTAGAGCAGAAGGCCCAAATGCCCATGGGGATGGGAACCTCGCAGGAGTGTCCTCGCACCACTTAGCATGTATCAGAAAATGTGGGTACCCAGCAGTTAGGGCCTGACGCAAGAGGGCACCCATCACCGTGGGGAGGTTCCCAGCAGGCTCCAACTGCCACAAGAGGGCCGATGTTGCCCAGGTGGGGTGTGCCAGCCAGGCAGGAGTGACCTCACAGCAGAGGGCCCACCTCACAGAAGGGTGAGGAACCCATCAAGGATCAGACTCTCACCAGAGGGCCCACATCATCAAGGGGATAGGAACCAGGCAGGAGTGTCCTCACACCAGTGGGGCCACATCATCGAAAGGCGAGGGACCCAGCATACGTGGCCTCAAACCAGAGGACACACATCACCAAGGGGCTGGGAGTGAGGCAGGCAGGAGGAGTCTCAAAACAGAGGGCCCATAGAAGAAAAAATGTGAGGAATCCCTCAGTTGTAACCTCCCAGCAGGTGGCCAAGAGCAGCTAGGCTATGGGATCCAGGCCGGAGAGAACTCACAGCAGAGGGCCCTCATCATGAAACTGAGCAACCCACGGTTGGGACCTCAGAGCAGAAGGCCCACATTCCCATGGGGTTGGGAACCTGGCAGGAGTGTACTCGATCCACAGGGCGCATATCAGAAAATATTGGGAGCCCAGGAGTTAGGGCCTGGCGTTAGAGGGCCCTCATTACCGAGGGGAGGAGACACCCAGCAGGCACCAAATCCCACCAGAGGGCCGACGTCGCCAAGGCGGGGTGGGCCAGCCAGGCAGGAGTGACCTCAGAGAAGAGGGCCCACCTCACAGAAGTGTGAGGAACCCAACCAGTATCAGACTCTCACCGGAGGGCCCACATCACCAAGGGGATGGGAACCAGGCAGCAGTGTCCTCACACCAGTGGGGCCACATCAGCCAAAGGTGAGGAACCCAGCACATGTGGCCTCAAACCAGAGGACACACATCACCAAGGGGCTAGGAGTGAGGCAGGTGTCTGGAGGGGCACATTTAACTCTAATTTCCCACCAGGAAATGGAATGAACCAAAGTCTCAGAGTGCCGTGCCGGACCCTGATTACGGCCTGAAGCAAACCTGCGGTTCTGTGGCCAGTTTTCAAGGAAACGAGTTAAGAAAGGAAATCACGGGCACTGTAATTCACAAACCTGCAGAGTTATAAATGACAGCTATTGGCAAAAATATATGGAAATAAGTCTGCAAAGAGGACTTGAAAACGTGGCAGAATTGCAGGAATCATATTTCAGGAGGTAGATTGGAATTGCATTTAAAGCATGTGAAAAGCGGCAGATCTTTGACAGTGATGCACTTGGACAAAAGTGCGTAAACATTTTTTCCTGAATATATTCAGGAAAAAACACATATGCCCTTTTTGGCCAACCAAGCACTCGAGAAATGGAAATCCGCACTACAATGAAGTCTCATTTCCCATTCGTCAAAAGGGCCATCTGAAAAAAGTGTAAAAACCAAAGAAACACAGGACAGGCCATGGAGAACAGGGAGCCTTGTTATGCTGATGGGCGGGATGTAAATTGCCAACAGACACTCTGGAGATGTTTATGGTGTATCCTGAAACATCTGAAAAACAAAGCTACAGACTCTAGGGCACTTCCACTTTTGGCCCTATAGCTTAGGAAAATTAAAATCAACAAGACACAGCCAACACAAAATTTAGGGCTGCTGGGTTTACAAGAACCTTGAGTCCAGTACAAATTAAATATCCCAGAAAGAAAAAAGTGGATAAAGGAGTTGTGCTACTTACGTACAACGGAATATCACTCAGCAATGAAATCAATGTCATCAGGCCTGTAGCAGCAAATTGAGTGGATTTAAGTATGATGATTCTAAGAGAAATAGGTCACACAGAGAAAGATAATTATCATAAGATATCACTAATAGAGAGAGTGTAAACTTGGCTACACATAAACTGAATTCCAAAACCGAACAGAGTCTCACGTTTAGATAAAAACTTATGCTTGCTTAAGGAGAAAGTTGAGTTGGGGTGCTGTATAAAACCAGAGATTGAAATTAGCACACATACCGTTCCATAAGCCAAATATATAATAGACAAGACCTACTCTTTGCTCAACGAAATAGACTCATCCATGGTGTATCACCTCACACCTGTTAGAATGGGCATCATCAGAAAATCTACAAACAACAAATGCTGGAAAGGGTGTGGAGATAAGGAACCCTCTTCCACTATTGTTGGGAATGTAAATTGATACAGTCACTGTGGAGAACATTATGGAGTTTCTTATAAAACTAAGAATAGAATTACCATATGATACAGCAATCCCACTACTGGGCATATACCCAGACAAAACCATAAATCAAAAAGAGACATTCACCGCAATGTTCATTGCATCACTATTTACAATATCCAGGTAATGGAAGCAACCTAAATGCCCACAGACAGACGAATGCATAAAGATGTGGTACATATATAAAATGGAATATTACTAAGCCATAAAAAGGAATGAAATTGGGTCATTTGTAGAGACGTTGATGGATCTAGAGACTGTCATACAGAGTGAAGTAAGTCAGAAAGAGAAAAACAAATCTTGTCTATTAATGCATATATGTGGAACCTAGAAAAATTGTACAGATGAACCGTTTTGCAAGGCAGAAATAGAGCAACAGATGTAGACAAAAAACGTATGGACACCAAGGGGGGAAAGCTGTTGGGGGGTGGTGGTGGGAGGAGTTGAGAGATTGGGATTGGCATGTATACATTTATATGTATAAAATAGATAACCAAAAAGAACCTGCTGTATAAAAAAATAAAATAAAATTCAAATTCAAAAAGTAAAACAGAAAAAATATTCTTCCCTTCACATACATGTATTTATATGAATAAATTATTTCCATGCTTATATCTGTAAATACAAAAAAGAGGAATAAAATCTACCTTGAACCAAAAACGAAAAAAAGAAAAAAACACAGAACCCACCAGTTACACAGAGGAAAACCGTATCAGGGCACTTGCTCCAGTTGTAAACAATTCTGAAGTTGGTCAGTGGTGGGGAATCATCTCCCATTCAGCCAGCAGGCCCCACGCAACAAGCGTCCTCATTGCAAAGCGGGGGAACCGTGCCGAGGCATCTGTGAGTAAACGTGGGCCGAGCCCCAGGCCAGCTGCTGCTGAAATGTTCCCACCCTTCCCAGGTAAAACACCTGAATATGTACAAGGACTTGAAAGCCTAGAGGAAGGGCCATGGAGCCACATGAGTGACAGCATGCCAGCCGACTTGGTGCCTGCAGGCCAGCCAGGATGGTCCTAGCCCTGGGTGCTCTTCTGGAAGCTTTCCATTTCCCTGCCTGAGATACCCCTGCTGTCCGGGCCCCCACTGCTTTCTTCCTCACTCACCTCTGCCCAGGGAGAAATTCCAGCGGCAGGTATGGGTGACACATCCTCTTCTTTAGCAGGTGGCATCTTGGCAACTGCTGCAGAAAGTCCAGCAGAGCCCCACTCACACTGGGCCACCCACAAAGCCGTGGCCTCTCACTCCCTCCCACCAGTCCAGCCCCAAGACTGCTGACAGGGCAGAGAAAATGGCGTCAGGCACAGCTGCACGGGCTCTTGCTGCCTGGAGCAGTGTTTATATTGATCTGAACCCAGGCACACCTGGGGACGGCTGGCTGGCACGGTCGGGCTGCCCAGGCCAGGCAATAATCACCCCTCAGGGGCTCACAGTTGCAGAAACTGGAACTTGCTGAATCGGCCAGGTCCAAGGAACAGGTGTGGGCTCCTGAGAGTCAGGATAGACAAGGGGCTGCAGCTCTGGCTTGTTTTCTAATTATATTATCTGGCCCATGAGTGGGAGACAACTTCAAGAAAACCCTCTCCTAATGAGAGGAACCCAGGAGTCAGGGAGAGGAAGGGTGGGTGGTGGGTGGAGACAGAGGCCTGGTGCCCCGGGTGCAGTGGAAGTCTCTGGAAGACCAGGTGGAGGGAGGCCACACAGAGTGATGCCCAGGGTCACAGACCTGTCGGAGCTGCTGTTTGTTAGTTCAAGTCCTGCTCTGAGGTGCTCTGTGTCAGATCTGAGTGACAGGTGAGCTGGGAGTGCTCTGCAATGAGGGCGTTATGCACGGTTCCTGTGTTCCCAGCCCTGCCATGGTACCTGCAAGGGTAGCTCTGTATCCTGGGAGGGGCCTGAACACGAGAGCCCCGTGGGCTGGGGTGGGGGTGGGGTACCTGCCCAGGTGAGCTCCATATCCTGGGATTGGCCTGACCTCGAGAGCCCCATGGGCTGCTGGAGTCCTGGTAAAGGATGTCAGGACTGTCAGTGAAGCCACCGAGGATATACCTCCAGTAGTTCCTAAATCCTACACCCTGCTGGTCATTCTACCAACCACCAGGACATGGTATTCTGTATTAGTCTTCAATGATGCCTTCTTTTGTATTCTATTAGTCCCAGAGTCACAAGAAATTTTGGCTTGTGAGTGGCAGGACTCAACATACAACTAAAACAATACTTCCGGGCCGTGTTGCCCCAAGGGTTCAAAAATTCCCACACCATCTTTGGGGAAAGCTCAGCTAAAGAACTAAAAGTTCTACCTCTGGAAAAGGAAACACTCCTTCAATATGCAGACGACATTCTGATCGCCAGCCCTACTAAGGAGACCTCTGAACTACCAAGCCAATAAAGGATACAAGTTGTCCAAGAAAAAGCTCAAATATCACAGACTACGGTGACCTGCCTGGGCTTCATTCTCACAGAAGGTCGGAGAAGCCCATCCCAGGAAAGGGAAGAAACAATTTACAGCCTTACCCATTTCTGAAACTAGAAGACAGCTTAGGGGTTCCTGGGGAGGCCAGGGTTTGCTGCTTCTGGATCCCTAACTACAGTCTACTAGCTGGGCCTCTATATGAAACACTGAAAGGAAAAGATGATGATCCTTTTGAATAGAATGCAGAAGTGGCCTTTCAAGAATGGAAAGAGCAGTCAATTCAGACCCTTGCCCTGGAACTCCCTAATTTAGCTAAACCCTTTGACCTTTACATTCCTGGTGAACGGTGAATCGCCATTGGAGTATTAGTGCAAAACCTGGGACCACTTGAAATGGAACAATGCAAGAATGCGATCCAGGTAGGATAAACTACGGTCACCAAGGGGCTTGGCCCACCGCCACATCTGGCCAAGATACTGGCAGTATCTGAAAACCTGGAAATCAGCAGCCCAAAAGGCCACCTCCCTCCTCAGGGAAAAGGACCCCACGTGGTGATCCTAACACCCAGCCATGCCCTGAAGTTGCAGGGTTGGCTCCGTGGGCACACTGACCTTGAGTGGGGAGGCCCTCCAACTCCAACCTCCATAGAGATAACTGGGGCAAAGAGGTACCATGACGACTCGTGTGAAGGTGTCTGCACGGGCAAATTTAACGCTCATTTCCCACCAGGAAGAGGAATTAACCAAAGGCTCAGCATGCCGTGCCTAAACCAGATTAGGGCCTGAAGCAATCCTGCGGGTTTGCGGCCAGCTCACAAGAAAGCGAGTTGAAGAAAGGAGCTCAGGGACACTGTAATTCACAAACCTGAAGAGTTATAAATGACAGCTATCACCCAAAACTATATTGAAGGAAGGCTGCGAAGAGGACTTGAAAGCGGGGCAGAATTGCAAGAAAACGATTTCAGGGGGTAGACTGGAATTGCATTTAAAGCATAGGAAAAGAGGCAGAACGTCGACAATGATGCACTTGGCCAAAAACGGTGTATGCGTTTTTTCCTGAATATATTCAGGAAAAAACGCATACGCCCTTTTTGGCCAACCAAGCAAGCATGTTAAAGAAATCTGCACTACAATGAAGTCTCACTGCCCCCCGGTCAAAAGGGCCATGTGAAAAAAGTGTAAAATCCAGAAAGGCAGCACAGGCCATGGAGAACAGGGAGCCTTGTTATGCTGATGGGCGGGATGTAAATTGCCAACAGCCACTCTGGAGAATTGTATGGTGTTTCCTCAAAAACCTAAAAAAAAAATCAACGGAGCCTACGGCATTACCACTTATGGTCCTATAGCTTAGGGAAATTAAAATCAAAAACACACAGCCACCCCAAAGATTCGGACGGCTCTGTTTACAAGAACTTCGTCTACGGTACAAGTTAAATATCCCAGAAAGCGAAAAATGGATAAAGAAGTGTGGTACATATGTACAAAGGAATATCAATCACCTATGAAACCTATTTCATCAGGTCCGTCGCGGCATAATGAGTGGATTCAGGTACGATGATTCTAAGTGAAATAAGTCACACAGAAAATGAAACATCATAAGTTATCACTAATACACGGAATGTAAACTTGGCTACACATGAACTGAATTACAAAACAGAACAGGGTCTCAAATTTAGAAAAGCAACTTATGCTTGCTTAAGGGGAAAAGTGAGTTGGGGTGCTGCATAAAAGCAGAGATAGAAATTAGCACAGATACCTTTCCATAAGCCAAATATGTAATAGTCAAGACCTACCCCTTGCTCAACGAAATGGACTAAACACCTCATATTCAACGCCTAGGAATACACCTGACTAGTAAGAATCTTCAAACCCATGGATTTATATGTCTCCGTAAGACAATCAAGCGTGTGTACAGCTGCATGAATGCAGCAGAGAAAATCCAATAAATCCCATTATCAAAATGAATTACAAAAACAAAACACAATGACAGTGAAATAGAGAGCAATTCTTAAATAATTCATTCAGGGCTTGTGATGCAACCTGGATTTACCACATCTACACCCAGAGCTGAGTGAGACATAAGGTTGGACACTTCGGGCTGATAGCATTGGTGAGGTTCGATGAGCAAATGAAGACCCTTTGAAGTCATACTGCATGGTACCCATTCGATGGGTCCCAACTCTCCAGTTTTAAGGGATTCTTCCTTCAGCTAAAACGTGCATGGGAAACCCACAGTATGGTGCACCGTGTGACCAGGAAACGTTTTCAAATGCATCTCAGTTTTCATCCCCTGGTACTCGTGTTCACCATTCCAGACTCTTTACTAACACCCTCCCCAGTTGGAGAGTCAGTGCCTTTAACCTCCTGTTTGGCACAGTTTGCAAATTCTGCGCAAGATGAACAGGAATAGGGAGAACCAATGAGAGACTAGCTGTAGGTGTCTGCACGGGCAAATGGAACGCTCATTTCCGACCAGGCAGAGGAATTAACCAAAGGCTCAGCGTGCCCTGCCTGAAAGAGATTAGGGCGTGAAGCAATCCTGCGCTTTTGCGGCCAGCTCACAAGAAAGCGAGTTGAAGAAAGGAGCTCAGGGGCACTGCAATTCACAAACCTGCAGAGTTATGAATGACAGCTATCGTCCAAAAATGTATTGAAGTAAGTCTTCGAAGAGGACTTGAAAGCGGGGCAGAATTTCAGGAAAACGATTTCAGGGGGTGGACTGGAATTGCACTTAAAGCATAGGAAAAGAGGCAGAATGTCGACAATGATGCGCTTGGCCAAAAAGGGCGTATGCGTTTTTTCCTGAATATATTCAGGAAAAAACGCATACGCCCTTTTTGGCCAACCAAGCAAGCGTGTCAAGGAAGTCTGCACTACAATGAAGTCTCACTTCCCTCCGGTCAAAAGGGCCATCTGAAACAAGTGTAAAATCCAGAAAGGCAGGACAGGTCATGGAGAACAGGGAGCCTTGTTATGCTGATGGGCGGGATGTAAATTGCCAACAGCCACTCTGGAGAAATGTATGGTGTTTCCTGAAACACGTAGGAAACAAAGCAACACAGCCTATGGCACTTCCACTTAGGGTCCTATAGCTTAGGGAAATTAAAATCAAAAACACACAGCCAACCCAAAATTTGGGACGGTTCTGTTTACAAGAACCTCGTCTACGGTACAAGTTAAATATCCGAGAAAGCAAAAAATGGATAAAGAAGTTGTGGTACGTACGTACAATGGAATATCACTCAGCAATTAGATCTACGTCATCAGGCCCATAGCGGCATAATGAGTGGATTCAGGTAGAACGATTCTACGAGAAATAAGTCACACAGAAAAAGAAACATCATAAGATATCTCTAATACACGGAACGTAAACTTGTCTACACATGAACTGAATTACAAAACAGAACAGGGTCTCAAATTTAGAAAACCAACTTATGCTTGCTTATGGGGAAAGGTGAGTTGGGGTGCTGCATCAAACCAGAGATTGAAATTAGCACAGATACCGTTCCATAAGCCAAATATATAATAGACAAGACCTACTCCTTGTTCAACGAAATGGACTCAACACCCCATATTCAACGCCTGGGAATATACCTGACAAGTAAGAATCTTAAGACCCATGGATTTATATGTCTCCATAAGGAAATCAAGCGTGTGTACAGCGGCCTAAACGCAGCAGTGAAAATCCGATAAATCCCATTATCAAAATAAATTTCACAAACAAATCACAATGACAGTGAAATAGAGAGCAATTCTTAAATAATTCATTCAGGGCTTGTGATGCAACCTGGATTTACCACATCTACACCCAGAGCTGGGTGAGACATAAGGCTGGACCCTTCGGGCTGATAGCATAGGTGAGGTTGGGTGAGCAAACGCAGACCCTTTGAAGTCATACTGCATGGTACCCATTCCATGGGTCGCAACTCTCCAGGTTTAAGGGATTCTTCCTTCAGCTAAAACATGCATGGGAATCCCAGAGTATGGTCCACCGTGTGACTGGGAAACGTTTTCAAATGCATCTCAGGTTTCGTCCCCTGGTACTCGGGTTCACCGTTCCAGACGCTTTACTTACACTGTCCCTACCTGGAGAGTCAGTGCCTTTAACCTCCTGTTTGGCACAGTTTGCAATTACTGCGCAAGATGAACAGGAATAGGGAGAACCAATGAGAGACTAGCTGTAGGTGTCTGCACGGGCAAATTTAACGCTTATTACCAACCAGGAAGAGGAATTAGCCAAAGGCTCATCATGCCGTGCCGGAACCAGATTAGGGCCTGAAGCAATCCTGCGGTTTTGCGGCCAGCTCACAAGAAAGCGAGTTGAAGAAAGGAGCTCAGGGGCACTGTAATTCACAAACCTGCAGAGTTATAAATGACAGCTATCATCCAAAAATATATTGAAGTAAGGCTACAAAGAGGACTTGAACATGGGGCAGAATTCCAGGACTACGATTTCAGGAGGTAGACGGGAAATCCTCTGAAAGTAAAGGAAAAGAGTCAGAATGTCGACAATGATGCACTTGGTCAAAAAGGGCATATGCGTTTTTCCAGGGCCCTCATTAAAGAGGGTAGGAGGCTCCCAGTATGCTTCAGTGGCCAACAGAAGACCCACGTCGCCAAGGCGACGTGAGCCAGCCATGCAGGAGTGACCTCACATCAGAGGGCCCACCTCACAGAAGGGTAAGGAACCCAGGAAGGATCAGACCCTCACCAGAGTGCCCACAACAGCAAGGGGCTGGGAACCAGGCAGGAGTGTCCTCACACCCGTGGGACCACATCATCGAAAGTTGAGGTACTCAGCACATGTGGCCTCAAACCAGAGGACCCACATCACCATGGGTCTCGGAGCAAGGCAGGCAGGATTATCCTCCCAACACATGGCCCATTGTATAAAAAAGGTGAGGAATCCAGCCGTTGGAACATCCCAGCAGGCGGCCCAGATCACCGAGTCTATGGGATCCAGGCAGTGAGGAACTCACAACAGAGGGCCCTCATCGTGTTACTGTAAGCAACCCAGCCGTTGTGACCTCAGAGCACAAGGCCCACATCCCCATGGGGGAGGGAACCAAGCAGGAGTGTCATCGCACCAGTGGGCACACATCAGAAAATGTGGGGAGCCCAGCAGTTAGGGCCGGACGCCAGAGGGCCCTCATCACTGAGGAGAGGAGGCTCCCAGCAAGCTCCAACTGCTACCAGAGGGCTGACGTCGCCAATGCGGTGTGTGCCAGCCAGGCAGGAGTGACCTCAGAGCAGAGGGCCAACCACACAAAAGTGTGAGGGACCCAAAGAGGATCAGACTCTCACCAGAGGGCCCACATCACCAAGGGAATGGAAACCAGGCAGGAGTGTCCTCACACCAGTGGGGCCACATCACCGAAATGTGATGGACCCAGCACACGTGGCCTCAAACTAGAGGACACACATCACCAAGGGGCTGGGAGTGAGGCAGGCAGGAGGAGCCTCAAAACAGAGGGCCCATAGAATAAAAAAGGTGAGGAATCCCGCAGTTGGAACCTCCCAGCAGGCGGCCAGGAGCAGCGAGGATATGGGAACCAGGCCTGACTGAACACAAAACAGAGGGCCCTCATCATGAAACTGTGAGCAACCTAGCCGTTGGGACCTCAGAGCAGAAGGCCCACATTCCCATGTGGTTGGGAACCTGGCAGGAGTGTACTCGCACCACAGGGCGCACATTAGAGAATTTTGGGAACCCAGAAGTTAGGGCCTGACGCCAGAGGGCCCTCATCACCGAGGAGAGGAAGCTCCCAGCAGGCTCCAACTGCCACAAGAGGGCCGACGTTGCCAAGGTGGGGTGTGCCAGCCAGGCAGGAGTGATCTCACAGCAGAGGGTCCACCTCACAGAAGGGTGAGGAACCCAGCCAGGATCAGACTCTCACCAGAGGGCCCACATCACCAAGGGGATAGGAACCAGGCAGGAGTGTCCTCACACCAGTGGGGCCACATAATCGAAAGGTGAGGGACCCAGCACACGTAGCCTCAAACCAGAGGACACACATCACCAAGGGGCTGGGAGTCAGGCAGGCAGGAGGAGTCTCAAAACAGAGGGCCCATAGAAGAAAAAAGGTGAGGAATCCCGCAGTTGGAACCTCCCCGCAGGCAGCCAGGAGCAGCGAGGCTATTGGATCCAGGGCGGAGTGAACTCACACCAGAGGACCCTCATCATGAAACTGAGCAACCCACAGTTGGGACCTCAGAGCAGAAGGCCAACATTCCCATGGGGTTAGGAACCTGGCAGGAGTGTAGTCGCACCACAGGGCGCACATCAGAAAATTTTGGGAGCCCAGGAGTTAGGGTCTGACGCCAGAGGGCCCTCATTACCGAGGGGTGGAGACCCCCAGCAGGCACCAACTCCCAACTGAGGGCCCACGTCGCCAAGGTGATGTGTGCCAGCCAGGCAGGAGTGACCTCACAGCAGAGGGTCTACCTCACAGAAGGGTGAGGAAACCAGCCAGGATAAGACTCTCACCAGAGAGCCCACATCACCAAGGGGATCGGAAAAAGGCAGCAGTGCCCTCACACCAGTGTGGCCACATTATAGAAAGGTGAGGAACCCAGCACATGTGGCCTAAACCAGAGGACCCACATTTCCAAGATGCTCCGAGTGAGGCAAGCAGGAGTAGCCTAACAACACAGGGCCCACAGAATAAGAAATGTGAGGAATCCAGCAGTTGGAACCTCCCAGCAGGTGGCCCAGAGCACGGAGTCTATGGGATCCAGGCCACAGTGAACTCACAGCAGAGGGCCCACATCATGAAACTGTGAGCAACCCAGACGGTGGAACCTCTGAGCAGAAGACCCACATCCCCATGGGGATAGGAACCTCGCAGGAGTGTCCTCGCACAACTTAACACGTATCAGAAAATGTGGGAACCCAGCAGTTAGGGCCTGACGCCAGAGGGCCCTCATCACCGAGGAGAGGAGGCTACCAGCAGGCTCCAAATGCCACCAGAGGGCCGACGTCACCAAGGCAATGGGAGCAAGCCAGGCAGGAGTTACCTCACAGCAGAGGGCCCACCTCACAGAAGTGTGAGGAACCCAACCAGGATCAGACTCTAACCAGAGCGCCCACATCACCAAGGGGATGGAAACCAGGCAGGAGTGTCCTCACACCAGTGGGGCCACATCAGCCAAAGGTGAGGAACACAGCACATGTGGCCTCAAATAAGGGGACACACATCACGAAAGGGCTGGGAGTGAGGCATGCAGGAGGAGACTCACAACAGAGGGCCCATAGAATAAAAAGGTGAGGAACCCCGCCGTTGGAAGCTCCAAGCAGGTGGCCCAGAGCACCGAGGCTATGGGATCCATGCCGGAGTGAACTCACAGCAGAGGGCCCACATTCTGACACTGTGAGCAACCCAGCCGTTGGGACCTCAGAGCAGAAAGCCAACATCCCCAAGGGAATGGGACCCTGGCAGGAGTGTGCTCGCACGACAGGGCGCACATCAGAAAATTTTGGGAGCCCATGAGTTAGGGCCGGACGCCAGAGGGCCCTCATTACCGAGGGGAGGAGACTCCCAGCAGGCACCAACTCCCAACTGAGGGCCCACATCGCCAAGGTGACGTGTGCCAGCCAGGCAGGAGTGACCTCACAGCAGAGGGTCTACCTCACAGAAGGGTGAGGAATCCAGCCAGGATCAGGCTCTCACCAGAGGGCCCCCATCACCAAGTGGATGGGAACCAGGCAGGAGTGTCCTCACACCAGTGGGGCCACATCAATAAAGGTGAGGAAACCGGCACATGTGGCCTCAAACCAGAGGACCTACATCACAAAGGGGCTGGGAGTGAGTCAGGAAGGAGGAGCATGAAAACACAGAACCCAAAGAATAGAAAAGGTAAGGAATTCAGCAGTAGGAACCTCCCAGCAGGCGGCTCAGAGCACAGAGTCTATGGGATCTAGGCCTGAGTGAACTAACACCAGAGAGCCAACATCATGAAACGGTGAACTACACAGGTGTTGGGACCTTAGAGCAGAAGGCCCACATGCCCATGGGGATGGGAACCTGGCAGGAGTGCCCTCGCACCACTTAGGACGTATCAGAAAATGTGGGAACCCAGCAGTTAGGGCCTGATGCCAGAGGGCCTCATCACCGAGGGGAGGAGGCTCCCAGCAGGCTCCAACTGCCACCAGAGGTCTGACGTCGCCAAGGCGGGGTGTGCTAGCCAGGCAGGAGTGACCCCAGAGAAGAGGGCCCACCTCACAGAAGTGTGAGGAACCCAACCAGGATCAGACTCTCGCCGGAGGGACCACATCACCAAGGGGATGGGAAGCAGGCAGGAGTGTCCTCACACCAGTGGGGCCACATCATCAAAAGATGAGGAACCCATCACATGTGGCCTCAAACCAGAGGACACACATCACCAAGGGGCTGGGAGTGAGGCAGGTGTCTGGAGGGGCACATTTAACTCTAATTTCCCACCAGGAAGAGGAATTAACCAAAGGCTCAGAGTGCCGTGCCACACCCTGATTACGGCCTGAAGCAAACCTGCGGTTTTGTGGCCAGCTTTCAAGGAAGCGAGTTAAGAAAGGAAATCACGGGCACTGTAATTCACAAACCTGCAGAGTTATAAATGACAGCTATTGGCAAAAATATATTGAAGTAAGTCTGCAAAGAGGACTTGAAAACGAGGCAAAATTGAGGAATCATATTTCAGGAGGAAGATTGGAATTGCATTTAAAACATGTGAAAAGTGGCAGATCTTTGACAGTGATGCACTTGGACGCACAGTGCGTATACATTTTTTCCTGAATATATTCAGGAAAAAACGCATATGCCCTTTTTGGCCAACCAAGCACTCGAGAAATGGAAATCCGTACTACAATGAAGTCTCATTTCCCATTCGTCAAAAGGGCCATCTGAAAAAAGTGTAAAAACCAGAAACACAGGACAGGCCATGGAGAACAGGGAGCCTTGTTATGCTGATGGGTGGGATGTAAATTGCCAACAGACACTCTGGAGATGTTTATGGTGTATCCTGAAACATCTGAAAACCAAAGCTACAGAGACTAGGGCACTTCCACTTTTGGCCCTATAGCTTAGGAAAATTAAAATCAACAAGACACAGCCAACACAAAATTTAGGGCTGCTGTGTTTACAAGAACCTTGAGTCCAGTACAAATTAAATATCCCAGAAAGAAAAAAATGGATAAAGGAGTTGTGCTACTTACGTACAACAGAATATCACTCAGCAATGAAATCAATGTCATCAGGCCTGTAGCAGCAAATTGAGTGGATTTAAGTATGATGATTCTAAGAGAAATAGGTCACACAGAGAAAGATAATTATCATAAGATATCACTAATAGAGGGAGTGTAAACTTGGCTACACATAAACTGAATTACAAAACCGAACAGTCTCACATTTAGATAAAAACTTATGCTTGCTTAAGGGGAAAGTTGAGTTGGGGTGCTGTATAAAACCAGAGATTGAAATTAGCACACATACCGTTCCATAAGCCAAATATGTAATAGACAAGACCTACTCTTTGCTCAACGAAATAGACTCATCCATGGTGTATCACCTCACACCTGTTAGAATGGGCATCATCAGAAAATCTACAAACAACAAATGCTGGAAAGGGTGTGGAGATAAGGAACCCTCTTCCACTATTGTTGGGAATGTAAATTGATACAGTCACTGTGGAGAACATTATGGAGTTTCTTATAAAACTAAGAATAGAATTACCATATGATACAGCAATCCCACTACTGGGCATATACCCAGACAAAACCATAAATCAAAAAGAGACATTCACCGCAATGTTCATTGCATCACTATTTACAATATCCAGGTAATGGAAGCAACCTAAATGCCCACAGACAGACGAATGCATAAAGATGTGGTACAAATATAAAATGGAATATTACTAAGCCATAAAAAGGAATGAAATTGGGTCATTTGTAGAGACGTTGATGGATCTAGAGACTGTCATACAGAGTGAAGTAAGTCGGAAATAGAAAAACAAATCTTGTCTATTAATGCATATATGTGGAACATAGAAAAATTATACAGATGAACCGTTTTTTAAGGCAGAAATAGAGCAACAGATGTAGACAACAAACGTATGGACACCAAGGGGGGAAAGCTGTTGGGGGGTGGTGGTGGGAGGATTGAGAGATTGGGATTGGCATGTATACATTTATATGTATAAAATAGATAACCAAAAAGAACCTGCTGTATAAAAAAATAAAATAAAATTCAAAATTACAAAAAGTAAAACAGAAAAAATATTCTTCCCTTCACATACATGTATTTATATGAATAAATTATTTCCATGCTTATATCTGTAAATACAAAAAAGAGGAATAAAATCTACCTTGAACCAAAAATGAAAAAAAGAAAAAAAAAACAGAACCCACCAGTTACACAGAGGAAAACCGTATCAGGGCACTTGCTCCAGTTGTAAACAATTCTGTAGTTGGCCAGTGGTGGGGAATCATCTCCCATTCAGCCAGCAGGCCCCACGCAACAAGCGTCCTCATTGCAAAGCTGGGGGACCGTGCCAAGGCATCTGTGAGTAAACGTGGGCCGAGCCCCAGGCCAGCTGCTGCTGAAATGTTCCCACCCTTCCCAGGTAAAACACCTGAATATGTACAAGGACTTGAAAGCCTAGAGGAAGGGCCATGGAGCCACATGAGCGACAGCATGCCAGCCGATTTGGTGCCTGCAGGCCAGCCAGGATGGTCCTGGCCCTGGGTACTCTTCTGGAAGCTTTCCATTTCCCTGCCTGAGATACCCCTGCTGTCCGGGCCCCCACTGCTTTCTTCCTCACTCACCTCTGCCCAGGGAGAAATTCCAGAGGCAGGTATGGGTGACACATCCTCTTCTTTAGCAGGTGGCATCTTGGTAACTGCTGCAGAAAGTCCAGCAGAGCCCCACTCACACTGGGCCACCCACAAAGCCGTGGCCTCTCACTCCCTCCCACCAGTCCAGCCCCGAGACTGCTGACAGGGCAGAGAAAATGGCGTCAGGCACAGCTGCAGGGGCTCTTGCTGCCTGGAGTGGTGTTTATATTGATCTCAAACAGGCACACCTGGGGAGGGCTGGCCGGCACGGTCAGGCTTCCCAGGCCAGCCAATAATCACCCCTCAGGCGCTCACAGTTGCAGAAACTGGAACTTGCTGAATCGGCCAGGTCCAAGGAACAGGTGTGGGCTCCTGAGAGTCAGGATAGACAAGGGGTTGCAGCTCTGGCTTGTTTTCTAATTATATTATCTGGCCCATGAGTGGGAGAGAACTTCAAGAAAACCCTCTCCTAATGAGAGGAACCCAGGAGTCAGGGAGAGGAGGGGTGGGTGGTGGGTGGAGACAGAGGCCTGGTGCCCCGGGTGCAGTGGAAGTCTCTGGAAGACCAGGTGGAGGGAGGCCACACAGAGTGATGCCCAGGGTCACAGACCTGTTGGAGCTGCTGTTTCTTAGTTCAAGTCCTGCTCTGAGGTGCTCTGTGTCAGATCTGAGTGACAGGTGAGCTGGAAGTGCTCTGCAATGAGGGCGATGTGCACGGTACCTGTGTGCCCAGCCCTGCCAGGGTAACTGCAAGGGTAGCTCTGTATCCTGGGAGGGGCCTGACCATGAGAGCCCCATGGGCTGCAGGGGAACCTGCCCAGGGAACCCCATATCCTGGGAGGGGCCTGAACAGGAGAGCACCGTGGGCTGCGGTGGGGGTGGGGTACCTGCCCAGGTGAGCTCCATATCCTGGGATTGGCCTGACCTCGAGAGCCCCATGGGCTGCTGGAGTCCTGGTAAAGGATGTCAGGACAGTCAGTGAAGCCACCGAGGATATACCTCCAGTAGTTCCTAAATCCTACACCCTGCTGGTCATTCTACCAACCACCGGGACATGGTATTCTGTATTAGTCTTCAATGATGCCTTCTTTTGTATTCTATTAGTCCCAGAGTCACAAGAAATTTTGGCTTGTGAGTGGCAGGACTCAACATACAACTAAAACAATACTTCTGGGCCGTGTTGCCCCAAGGGTTCAAAAATTCCCACACCATCTTTGGGGAAAGCTCAGTTAAAGACCTAAAAGTTCTACCTCTGGAAAAGGAAACACTCCTTCAATATGCAGACGACATTCTGATCGCCAGCCCTACTAAGGAGACCTCTGAACTACCAAGCCAATAAAGGATAGAAGTTGTCCAAGAAAAAGCTCAAATATCACAGACTACGGTGACCTGCCTGGGCTTCATTCTCACAGAAGGTCGGAGAAGCCCATCTCAGGAAAGGGAAGAAACAATTTACAGCCTTACCCATTTCTAAACCTAGAAGACAGCTTAGGGGTTCCTGGGGAGGCCAGGGTTGGTGCTTCTGGATCCCTAACTACAGTCTACTAGCTGGGCCTCTATATGAAACACTGAAAGGAAAAGATGATGATCCTTTTGAATAGAATCCAGAAGTGGCCTTTCAAGAATGGAAAGAGCAGTCAATTCAGACCCTTGCCCTGGAACTCCCTAATTGAGCTAAACCCTTTGACCTTTACATTCCTGGTGAATGGTGAATCGCTATTGGAGTATTAGTGCAAAAACTGGGACCACTTGAAATGGAACAATGCAAGAATGCCATCCCGGTAGGATAAACTACGGTCACCAATGGGCTTGGCCCACCGCCACATCTGGCCAAGATACTGGCGGTATCTGAAAACCTGGAAATCAGCAGCACAAAAGGCCACCTCCCTCCTAAGGGAAAAGGACCCCACGTGGTGATCCTAAGCCCCAACCATGCCCTGAAGTTGCAGGGTTTGCTCCGTGGGCACACTGACCTCGAGTGAGGAGGCCCTCCAACTCCAACCTCCAGAGAGATAACCGGGGTAAAGGGGCACCATGACGACTCATGTGACCATCACTTGACCTGGAGTTTCTCTCATAAAACAACAAGAGTGTGTCCCAAAAGAGTAGACTACTGCTTGCAGGACTTACTGCACCCAGAGCGGACCTAATAATCTTGGCGGGGGAAGCGTATATCACGCTGTCACCATAGAAGAGCCTACAGACACTGTGATGATGGTGGCCAATAAGACCGGCTGGACTCCTGTTTACTTCAAAAGGCTGTTGACTCAGTGGCCATCATGGTCCTTCATCACCACTGACCCTGGACTGTCTGGGAGTTGAGCAGGCAGGGCCCTGACACCTGGTGCTCTTTTTACGTTAATTCGGGGGCCTAATTGAAGAAAGTGCAGACTACTGGTCAGAGCATCTAGTCTGGCAGAAACGGTCAGCCTAAGGTGGCCGAACAAATGCAGGGCGGGGTGAAATTGGACCTCACAGCGTCACTGCACATCTCCTTCCTGGACACTTAAAGGTCATTAGAATCTATAACGCTTCCAATACTGGTGCTCAGGTGGACGAGCGGGGAGGCAGGAGGCCTGGGGACAATCAACGTCACCTGGAGGCTGCTGGGGAGAAGTTCTGACCCTCGCCCACGGGTATGAGGGCTCCTAACTCAGCACTCAGCAATAACAGAAGAAGGGTCTGCACCCTCAGCACTCTAAGAATGAGGAAGGGGAAAAAAGGCAGAAGAGGGCTTTTTCCCAGGCAAAGCCCCTTAAAAATCCCTGGGAGATAAAAATAGAATCTGGGCAATAAAATAAAGTCTAACCTTTTTTATCCTTTGTGCTTTGTCTAATTTCACGTGCTCCTAGGGTCCCGCATACAGAGGTTCAACAGCCGGCACTTCAGACCAGATTTCCTAGTGCGGAATGGCTGGGTCGACACCTCAGCTCCTGGGACACAGTGCACACTCCGCGATATAGAGCCTGAGCTGCAGCCAACCGGGCCCTCGAGAGCTCCGACCCCTCCCTCCCACTGACTCTGACAGGATCTCTAAACAGCAGCCCAGCCCACAGCCCACGGGGTAGCACATGCTCTCACCTCTCCATTCTCTGATCAAAATATAAAGTTTCCTTTGCTTCTGAACCAAACTCAGTCTCAATCTGTTGGCTCCAATGACACTGGGCAGGGGGACACTTGTTGGGGTCCAATCTGGAGGATCAGTAACAGAAATTGAGAACATTGTAACTTCAATGAACAGATGATTGAGCCAAACTGTAATTAACATAGAACAGTGTATAAGGCTCGGGTAAAATAAGATGTTTCTAACACTCCCATTTGATATTTCCATCACTTTATTATAAGCAAGTTCAGTGAAAAGGTTTGTCTTATTTGTCAGGTCAATATTAGAGAAACGAAGTGATTTCTTTCCAAGGATGTACATCTAAAAATCTTGGTTAAAGCTTCAATCTTGTTTTAAATGCTTTTCCATTGAAAATGATACCTCTCTTTCAGTTCCCCCAATTCTGAGAAGTATAAAATCTTATAATTTATTATTACCAAAGGGGAAAGGTGGGAGGAGGGATAAATTAACAGTTTGGGATTAACACATACACACTGCTATGTATAAAATCGATCATCAACAAGGAACTACTGTATAGCCCCGGGAACTACACTCAATATTTTACAATAACCTATAAGGGGAAATAATCTGAAAAAGAATAGATATTTTTATTGACATCATCTATTAATGACAGTTAAAATGGAGCCTAAGAGAAGCCGGTGGTGAGTGCTTCTGACCCTGAAGACTTCAATCATCTAAAGTTTGGACTCTGCCTACTTCCCAAGGCCCTTAATGAACATATGTGTAGCCGTAGCTTAAAAAATTCCCCAGTTTGGGTTGTGGAGAGACACTGATTTTGTAAAAGCCCTGGTGTTCTCCTCACATGAATGGGACACTTCCTACAGCTAAAACATGCCTGTCACACCCAGAGGATTGTATACCGTCTGATCGGGAAGAGTTTGGAAAAGGCATCTCATCTCCTCATCTCCTGGTGCTCGGGTTCACCCCTCCAGCGTCTTTACGAACAGTCTCCCCACTTGGAGATGTCAGCACTGTCAACATCCTGTTGCAGACAGTTTGGAATTTGTCCAGAGGATGAAGCAGAAGGAGGAGGAACAATGAGAGACAAGTCCTAGGTGTTCGGACAGGCACATGTCACTCTTATTTCCAATCAGGAAGACGAATTGACCAAAGGCTAGGGTTGCCCATGGAAACAGAATAAGGCTTGAGGAAATTCCGCTGCTTTGTGGCCAGTTCCCATAAACACAAGTTGAAAAATGGAAGTCAGGGACACTAAAATTCACGAAACTGCAGAGTTGAAAATATCTATCACTGAAAAATGTCTTGAGGAAAGTCAGAGGAAAGGACTTGTAAGCAACAGAGAATGGCAGGAAAGGGATTGGAAGAGGTAGAAAGGACTCGCCATTAAGCACAAGAAAAGGGGCTGAACATTGCCAACATTGCAATTGGCCAAAAAGGGTGTATGCGTCTTTTTCTGTATGTATTCAAGAAAAGGGCATACACTTTTTTAGCCAACCAAACAGGTGGGCACTGGAAATCAATACTACAAAACATATCACTTCGCATCAGTCAGAAGAGCCTTCCTCATAAAGTGTAAACACCAGAAATGCAGGACAGGGCAAGGAGAAAAGGGAGCCCTCTGAGGCTTATACTGGAAATGTATATTGCCAACGGTCACTCTGGAGAAGTGTATTGTGTTTACTAAAGCATCTAAAAAATGAGCTACAGAGCACAGGGCACTTGCACTCATGGACGTATATCTTGGGAAAAACAAAAATCGAGAGGACACAGGCACCCCAATATTTACCGCCTCTATGTTTAAAAGATCCTCGACTAGGATATAATTTATAAGTCTCTGGAGGGAAAAAATGGATAGAGATGTGGCACTTATGTAGAGTGGAATATTACTCAGCCTGGAAATCAATGAAATATGGCCAGTTGTAACAACCACAGAGGAGTTACGTATGATCATTCGAAGTCACATAATTCAAAAAGAAAAAGACACACGATATTACTAATACATGGAATGTAAACGTGGCTACAAATGAACTGAATTACAAAACAGAACAGGGTCTCAAATTTAGAAAACCAACTTATGCTTGCTTAAGGATAAAGGAGAGTTGAGGAGCTGCATAAAACCAGAGATTGAAATTAGCACAGATACCATTCCATAAGCCAAATATGTAATAGAAAAAACCTACTCCCTGGTGAACGAAATGGACTCAACACCCCATATTCAGCGCCTAGGAATATACGGGACGAGTAAGAGTCTTAATACCTATGGATTTATATGTCTCCGTAAGAGAATCAAGCATGTGTACAGTGACATAAACGCAGCAGTGAAAATCAGCTAAATCCCATTATCAAAATAAATTCCAAAAACAAAACACAATGACAGTGAAATAGAGAGCAATTCTTAAATAATTCATTCAGGGCTTGTGATGCAACCTGGATTTACCACATCTACACCCAGAGCTGAGTGAGACATAAGGTTGGACACTTCGGGCTGATAGCATTGGTGAGGTTCGATGAGCAAATGCAGACCCTTTGAAGTCATACTGCATGGTACCTATTCCATGGGTCCCAACTCTCCAGGTTTAAGGGATGCTTCCTTCAGGTAAATCATGCATGGAAATCCCACAGTATGGTCCACCGTGTGACCGGGAAACGTTTCTAAATGCATCTCAGTTTTTGTCACCTGGTACTTGGGATCACCATTCCAGACGCTTTACTAACACTCTCCCCACTTGGAGAGTCAGTGCCTTTAAACTCCTGTTTAGCTCATTTTGCAAATTCTACGCAAGATGAACAGGAATAGGGAGAACCAATGAGAGACTAGCTGTAGGTGTCTGCATGGGCAAATTTAACACTTATTTCCCACCAGGAAGAGGAATTAACCAAAGACTCAGTGTGCCATGCCGGAACCAGATTAGGGCCTGAAACAATCCTGCGGTTTTTCGGCCCGCACACAAGAAAGCGAGTTGAAGAAAGGGGCTCAGGGGCACTGTAATTCACAAACCTGCAGAGTTATAAATGACAGCTATCGTCCAAAAATATATTGAACTAAGGCTGCGAAGAGGACTTGAAAGCGGGGCAGAATTGCAGGAAAACGATTTCAGGGGGTAGACTGGAATTGCATTTAAAGCATAGGAAAAGAGGCAGAACGTCGACAATGATGCACTTGGCTAAATAGGGCGTATGTGTTTTTTCCTGAATATATTCAAGAAAAAATGCATACGCCCTTTTTGGCCAACCAAGCAAGCATGTTATAGTAACCTGCACTACAATGAAGTCTCACTGTCCCCTGGTCAAAAGGGCCATCTGAAAAAAGTGTAAAATACAGAAAGGCAGGACAGGCCATGGAGAACAGGGAGCCTTGTTATGCTGATGGGCGGGATGTAAATTGCCAACAGCCACTCTGGAGAAGTGTATGGTGTTTCCTGAAACACCTAAAAAACAAAGAAACGGAGCTTACGGCACTTCCACTTATGGTCCTACAGTTTAGGGAAATTAAAATCAAAACCACACAGCCACCCCAATGTTTCGGACGGCTCTGTTTACAAGAACCTTGTCTACGGTACAAGTTAAATATCCCAGAATGCCAGAATTGGATAAAGACGTTATGGTACGTACGTACAATGGAATATCACTCAGCAATGAAATCAATGTCATCAGGCCCGTCGCGGCATAATGAGTGGATTCAGGTATAATGATTCTAAGTGAAATAAGTCACACAGAAAAAGAAACATCATAAGTTATCACTAATACACGGAATGTAAACTTGGCTACACATGAACTGAATTACAAGACAGAACAGGGTCTCAAATTTAGAAAACCAACTTATGCTTGCTTAAGGGGAAAGGTGAGTTGGGGTGCTGCATAAAACCAGAGATAGCAATTAGCACAGATACCGTTCCATAAGCCAAATATGTAATAATCAAGACCTACTCCTTGCTCAACGAAATGGACTAAACACCACATATTCAACGCCTAGGAATACACCTGACTAATAAGAATCTTCAAACCCATGGATTTATATGTCTGCGTAACAAAATCAAGTGTGTGTACAGCGGCATGAATGCAGCAGAGAAAATCCTATAAATCCAATTATCAAAATGAATTACAAAAACAAAGCACAATGACAGTGAAATAGAGAGCAATTCTTAAATAATTCATTCAGGGCTTGTGATGCAACCAGGATTTACCACATCTACACCCAGAGCTGAGTGAGACATAAGGTTGGACACTTCGGGCTGATAGCATTGATGAGGTTCAGCGAGCAAATGCAGACCCTTTGAAGTCATGCTGCATGGTACCCATTCCATGGGTCCCAACTCTCCAGGTTTAAGGGATTCTTCCTTCAGCTAAAACATGCATGGGAAACCCACAGTATGGTGCAATGTGTTACTGGGAAAAGGTTTCCAGTGCATCTCAGGTTTCATCCCCTCTTACTCGGGTTCAACATTCCAGAACGTTTACTAACACTCTCCCCACATAGAGAGTCAGTGCCTTTAACCTCCTGTTTGGCACAGTTTGCAATTTCTGCGCAAGATGAACAGGAATAGGGAGAACCAATGAGAGACTAGCTGTAGATGTCTGCACGGGCAAATGGAACGCTCATTTCCCGCCAGGAAGAGGAATTAACCAAAGGCTCAGTGTGCCTTGCTGGAAACAGATTAAGTCCTGAAGCAATCCTGCGGTTTTGCGGCCAGCTCACAAGAAAGCGAGTTGAAGAAAGGGGCTCAGGGGTACTCTAATTCACAAAACTGCAAAGTTATAAATGACAGCTATCGTCCAAAAATATATTGAAAGAAGGCTGTGAAGAGGACTTGAAAGTGGGGCAGAATTGCAGGAAAACGATTTCAGGTTGTAGACAGGAATTGCATTTAAAGCATTGGAAAAGAGGCAGAACGTCGACCATGATGCACTTGGCCCAAAAGGGCCTATGCGTTTTTTCCTGAATATATTCAGGAAAAAACGCATACGCCCTTTTTGGCCAACCAAGCAAGCATGTTAAAGAAATCTGCACTAAAATGAAGTCTCACTGCCCCCCGGTCAAAATGGCCATCTGAAATAGGTGTAAAATCCAGAAAGGCAGCACAGCCCATGGAGAACAGGGAGCCTTGTTATGCTGATGGGCGGGATGTCAATTGCCAACAGCCACTCTGGAGAAGTGTATGGTGTTTTCTGAAACACGTAGAAAACAAATCAACACAGCCCATGGCACTTTCACTTATGGTCCTATAGCTTAGGGAAATTAAAATCAAAAACACACAGCCACTCCAAATTTCGGACAGCTCTGTTTACAAGAACCTCGTCTATGGTACAAGCTAAATATCTCAGAAAGCAAAAAATGGATAAAGAAGTTGTGGTACGTACGTAGAATGGTATATCACTCAGCAATGATATCTATGTCATCAGGCCCGTAGCGGCATAATGAGTGGATTCAGGTAGGATGATTCTACGTGAAATAAGTCACACAGAAAAAGAAACATCATAAGATATCACTAATACACAGAATGTAAACTTGGCTACACATGAAGTGAATTACAAAACACAATAGGGTCTCACATTTAGAAAACCAACTTATGTTTGCTTATGGGGAAAGGTGAGTTGAGGTGCCGCATAAAACCAGAGAATGAAATTAGCACAGATACCGTTCCATAAGCCATATATGTAATATACATGATCTACTCCTTGCTCAACGAAATGGACTCAACATCACATATTCAACCCCAAGAATATACCTGACTAGAACGAGTCTTAAAACCTATGTATTTATATGTCTCCATAAGGGAATCCAGTGTGTTTACAGCGGCATAAACGCAGCATTGAAAATCAGCTAAATCCCATTATACAAATAAATTTTAAAAACTATCACAAAGACTGTGAAATAGAGAGCAATTCTTAAATAATTCATTCATGGTTTGTGATGAAACCTTGGTTTACCACATGCACACCCACAGCTGGGTTAGACATAAGGCTGGACCCTTGGGGCTGATAGGATTGGTGAGGTTCAGTGAGCAAATGCAGACCGTTAGAAGTAATACTGCATGGTACCTATTCCAAGGGTCCCAGCTCTCCAGGTTTAAGGGATTCGTCCTTCAGCTCAAACATGCATGGGGAACGCAGAGTGTGGTCCACCGTGTGATCAGAAAACGTTTTTAAATGCATCTCAGTTTTCGTCCCCTAGTCCTCGGGTTCACCATTCAAGACACTTTACTAACACTCTCCCCACTTGGAGAGTCAGTTCCTTTAACCTCCTGTTTGGTACATTTTGCAATTTCTGCCGAAGTTGAACAGGAATAGGGAGAACCAATGAGAGACTTGCTGTAGGTTTGTGGACAGGCACATTTAACTCTCATTTCCCTCCAGGAAGAGGAACTAACCACAGGCTCAGCGTGCCATGCTGGAAACAGATTAAGGCCTGAAGCAATCCTGCGGTTTTGCGGCCAATTCACCAGAAAGCGAGTTGAAGAAAGAGGCTCAGGGGCACTGTAATTCACAAACCTGCAGAGTTATAAATGACAGCTATCGTCCAAAAACGTATTCAAGTAAGGCTGCAAAGAGGACTTGAAAGTGGGGCAGAATTGCCGGAATGCGATTTCAGGAGGTAGACGGGAATTGCTCTGAAAGCATAGGAAAAGAGGCAAAACCTCGACAATGATGCACTTGACCAAAAAGGGCATATTCGTTTTTTCCAGGGCCCTCATTTACAAGGGTAGGAGGCTCCCAGCATGCTCCAGGGGCCAACAGAGGCCCCACATTGCCAAGGTGACGTGAGCCAGCCAGCCAGCCACGTGTGACCTCACATCAGAGGGCCCACCTCACATAAGGGTATGGAACCCAGCCAGGATCAGACTCTCACCAGAGAGCCCACATCACCAAGGGGATGGGAACCAGGCAGGAGTGTCCTCACACCCGTGGGGCCACATCATCGAAAGTTGAGGTACCCAGCACATGTAGCCTCAAACCAGAGGACCCACATCACCATGGGTCTCGGAGTGAGGCAGGAAGGGTTAACCTCACAACACATGGCCCACTGTATAAAAAAGGTGAGGAATCCAGCAGTTGGAACTTCCCAGCAGGCGGCCCAGAGCACCGAGGCTATGAGATCCAGGCCACAGTGAACTCACAGCAGAGGGCCCTCATCGTGATACTGTAAGCAACCCAGCCGTTGTGACCTCAGAGCACAAGGTCCACATCCCCATGGGGAAGGGAACCAAGCAGGAGTGTCATCGCACCAGTGGGCACACATCAGAAAAGGTTGGGAGCACAGCAGTTAGGGCCTGATGCCAGAGGGCCCTCATCACTGAGGGGACGTGGCTCCCAGAAGGCTCCAACTGCTACCAGAGGGCCGACGTAACCAATGCGGGGTGTGCCAGCCAGGCAGGAGTGACCTCAGAGCAGAGGGCCAACCTCACAGAAGTGTGAGGAAACCAAAGATGATCAGACTCTCACCAGAGGGCCCACATCACCAAGGGAATGGGAACAGGGCAGGAGTGTCCTCACACCAGTGGGGCCACATCACCGAAATGTGAGGGACCCAGCACACGTGGCCTCAAACTAGAGGACACACATCACCAAGGGACTGGGAGTGAGGCAGGCAGGAGGAGCCTCAAAACAGAGGGCCCATAGAATAAAAAAGGTGAGGAATCGTGCAGTTGGATCCTCCCAGCAGCCAGCCAGGAGCAGCGAGGCTATGGGATCCAGGCCGGAATGAACTCACACCAGAGGACCCTCATCATTAAACTGTGAGCAACCCAGCCGTTGGGACCTCAGAGCAGAAGGCCCACATCCACATGGGTATGGGAAACTGGCAGGAGTGCCATCGCACCAGTGGGCACACATCAGAAAATATGGGTACACAGCAGTTAGTGACTGACGCCACAGGGCCCTCATCCCCGAGGGGAGGAGGCTCCCAGCAAGCTCCAACTGCCACCAGAGGGCCGACGTCACCAAGGCAACGGGAGCAAGCCAGGCAGGAGTGACCTCACAGCAGAGGGCCCACCTCCCAGAAGTGTGACGAAACCAGTCAGGATCAGACTCTCACCAGACGGCCCACATCACCAAGGGGATGGGAACCAGGCAGGAGTGTCCTAACACCAGTGGGTCCACATCACTAAAAGGTGAGTAAACCGGCACATGTGGCCTGAAACCACAGGACCCACATCACGAAGGGGCTGGGAGTGAGGCAGGCAGGAGGAGCCTCACAACACAGGGCCCAAAGAATAAAAAAGGTGAGGTATCCAGCAGTTGGAACCTCGCAGCAGGCGGCCCAGAGCACAGAGACTATGGGATCCCAGCCTGAGTGAACTAACACCAGAGAGCCTATATCATGGAACTGTGAGCAACCCAGACGTTGGAACCACAGAGCAGAAGGCCCACATCCCCATGGGGATGGGAACCTTACAGGAGTGTCCTGTTATCACTGGGCTCACATCAGATAACGTGGGGAGCCCAGCAGTTATGGCCTGACGCCAGAGGGCCCTCATCACCGAGGGGAGGAGGCTCCCAGTAGGTTCCAACTGCCACCAGAGGGCCGATGTCACCAAGGCAATGGGAAGCCAGGAAGGAGTTACCTCACAGCAAAGGGCCCACCTCACAGAAGTGTGAGGAACCCAGCCAGGATCAGACTCTCACCAGAGGGCTCATATCGCCAAGGGGATGGGAACCAGGCACAAGTATCCTCAAACCAGTGGGGCCACATCATCGAAAGGTGAGGGACCCAGCACACGTGGCCTCTAATCAGAGGACACACATAAACAAGGGGCTGGGAATGAGGCAGGCAGGAGTAGCCTCAAAACAGATGGCCCATAGAATAAAAAAGGTGAGGAATCCCGCAGTTGGAACCTCCCAGCAGGCGGCCTGGAGTAGCGAGGCTATGGGATCCAGGCTGAGTGAACTCACACCAGAGGGCCCTCATCATGAAACTGTGAGAAACCCAGACGTTGGGACCTCAGAGCAGAAGACCCACATTCCCATGGGTTTGGGAACCTGACAGGCGTGTACTCGCACCACAGGGTGCACATCAGAAAATTTTGAGAGCCCAGGAGTTAGGGCCTGACACCAGAGAGCCCTCATTACCGAGGGAAGGAGGCTCCCAGCAGGCACCAACACACAATTGAGGGCCCACATCGCCAAGATGACGTGTGCCAGTCAGGTAGGAGTGACCTCACAGCACAGTGCCTACCTAACAGAAGGGTGAGGAAACCAACCAGGATAAGACTCTCGCCAGAGGGCCCACATCACCGAGGGGATCGGAACCACGCAGGAGTGTCCTAACACCAATGTGGCCACATCATAGAAAGGTGAGGAACCCAGCACATGTGGCCTCAAAGCAGAGGACCCACATCTCCAAGGGGCTCAGAGTGAGGCAGGCAGGAGTAGCCTTACAACACAGGGCCCATAGAATAAAAAGATGAGGAATCCAGTAATTGGAAGCTCCCAGCAGGCGGCCCAGGGCACCCAGTCTATGAGACCTAGGCCGCAGTGAACTCACAGCAGAGGGCCCACATCATGATACTGTGAGCAACCCAGCAATTGGGACCACAGAGCAGAAAGCCCACATCCCCATGGGGATGGGAAACTGGCAGGAGTGTCATCGCACCAGTGGGCGCACATCAGAAAATGTGGAGAGCCCAGCAGTTAGGGCCTGATGCCAGCGGGCCCTCATCACCGAGGGGAGGAGGCTCCCATCCCACTCCAACTGCAACCAGAGGGCTCACTTGGCCAAGGCGATGTGTGCCAGCCAGGCAGGAGTGACCTCACAGCAGAGAGCCCACCTCCCAGAAGTGTGAGGTATCCAGCCAGGATCAGACTCTCACCAGAGGGCCCACATCACCAAGGGGATGGGATCCAGGCAGGAGTGTCCTCACACCAGTGGGGCCACATCACTAAAAGGTGAGGAAACCGGCACATGTAGCCTCAAACCACAGGACCTACATCACCAACGGGGGAAGTGAGGAAGGCAGGAGGAGCCTCACAACACAGGGCACAAAGAATAAAAAAGGTGAGGAATCCAGCAGTTGGAACCTCGCAGCAGGCGGCCCAGAGCACAGGGGCTATGGGATCTAGGCCTGAGTGAACTAACATCAGAGAGCCAACACCATGAAACTGTAAGGAACCCAGGCGTTGGGACCTCAGAGCAGAAGGCCCACATCCCAATGGGGATGGGAACCTGGCAGGAGTGTCCTGGCATCACTGGGCTCACATCAGAAAACGTGGGGAGCACAGCAGTTAGAACCTGACGTCAGAGGGCACTCATCACTGAGGAGAGGAGGCTCCCAGCAGGCTCCAACTGCCACCAGAGGGCCTACGTCTCCAAGGCAATGGGAGCAAGCCAGGCAGGATTTACCTAAGAGCCGAGGGCCCACCTCACAGAAGGGTGAGGAACCCAGCCAGGATCAGACTCTCACCAGAGGGCCCACATCACCAAGGGGATGGGAACCAGGCAGGAGTTTCCTCACACCATTGGGGCCACATCATTGAAAGGAGAGGAACCCAGCACATGTGGTCTCGAACCAGAGGACACACATCACCAAGGGGCTGGGAATGAGGCAGGTGTCTGGACGGGCACATTTAACTCTCATTTCCCACCAGGAAGAGGAATTAACCAAACGCTGAGCATGCCATGCCGGAACCAGATTACAGCCTGAAGCAAACCTGCGGTTTTGTGGCCAGCTCACAAGGAAGCAAGTTAAGAAAGGAAATCAGGGGCACTGTAATTCACAAACCTGCAGAGTTATAAATGACAGCTATTGTCAAAAATATATTGAAGTAAGGCTGCAAAGAGGACTTGAAAACGAGGCAGAATTGCAGGAATCAGATTTCAGGAGGTAGATTTGAATTGCATTTAAAGCATATGAAAAGCAGCAGATCTTTGACAGTGATGCACTTGGACAAAAAGAGCGTATGCATTTTTTCCTGAATACATTCATGAAAAAACGCATACGCCCTTTTTTGTCAACCAAGCACTCCAGCAATGGAAATCCGCACTACAATGAAGTCTCTTTTCCCATTCGTCAAAAGGGCCATCTGAAAAAAGTGTAAAAACAAGAAACACAGGACAGGCCATGGAGAACAGGGAGCCTTGTTATGCTGATGGGTGGGATGTCAATTGCCAACAGACACTCTGGAGATGTTTATGATGTATCCTGAAACATCTAAAAAACAAAGCTACAGAGCCTAGGTCACTTCCACTTATGGCTCTATAGCTTAGGAATATTAAAATCAACAAGACACAGCCAACACAAAATTTAGGGCTGCTGTGTTTACAAGAAACTTGAGTCCAGTGCACATTAAATATCCCAGAAAGAAAAAAATGGATAAAGAAGTTGTGCTACTTACGTACAATGGAATATCACTCAGCAATGAAATCAATGTCATCAGGCCTGTAGCAGCAAATTGAATGAATTTAAGCACGATGATTCTAAGAGAAATATGTCACACAGAGAAAGATAGTTATCATAAGATATCACTAATAGAGGGAGTGTAAACTTGGCTCCACATGAACTGGATTACAAAACCGAACAGAGTCTCACATTTAGATAAAAAACTTATGCTTGCTTAAGGGGAAAGTTGAGTTGGGGTGCTGTATAAAACCAGAGATTGAAATTAGCACAGATACCTTTCCATAAGCCAAATATGTATTAGACAAGACCTACTCCTTGCTCAACGAAATAGACTCATCCATGGTGTATCACCTCACACTGGTTAGAATGGGCATCATCAGAAAAATCTACAAACAACAAATGCTGGAAAGGGTGTGGAGATATGGAACCCTCTTCTACTATTGTTGGGAATGTAAATTGATACAGTCACTGTGGAGAACATTACAGAGTTTCTTATAAAACTAACAATAGAATTACCATCTGATACAGCAATCCCACTACTGGTCATATACCCAGACAAAACCAAAAATTAAAAAACGACATTCAACGCAATGTTCATTGCATCACTATTTACAATATCCAGGTAATGGAAGCAACCTAAATGCCCACAGACAGACGAATGCATAAAGATGTGGTACATATATAAAATGGAATATTACTGAGCCATAAAAAGGAACGAAATTGGGTCACCGGTAGAGATGTTGATGGATCTAGAGACTGTCATACACAGTGAAGTAAGTCAGAAAGAGAAAAACAAAACAAATCTTGTATATTAATGCATATATGTGGAACCTAGAAAAATTGTACAGATGAACCGTTTTGCAAGGCAGAAATAGAGCAACAGACGTAGACAACGAACTTATGGACACCAAGGGGGGAAAGCTGTTGGGGGGATGGTGGTGGGAGGAGTTGAGATATTGGGATTGGCATGTATACATTTATATGTATAAAACAGATAACCAAAAAAAAACCTGCTGTATAAAAAATAAAATAAAATTCAAAATTAAAAAAAATAAAATTAAAAAAAGTAAAACAGAAAAAATATTCTGCCCTTCACATACATGTATTTATATGAATAAATTATTTCCATGCATATATCTGTAAATACAGAAAAGAGGAATAAAATCTACCTTGAACCAAAAACGAAAAAAAGAAAAAGAAAAACAGAACCCACCAGTTACACAGAGGAAATCCCTATCAGGGCAATTGCTCCAGTTGTAAACAATTCTGAAGTTGGTCAGTGGTGGGGAATCATCTCCCATTCAGCCAGCAGGCCCCACGCAACAAGCGTCCTCATTGCAAAGCTGGGGGACCGTGCCGAGGCATCTGTGAGTAAACGTGGGCCGAGCCCCAGGCCAGCTGCTGCTGAAATGTTCCCACCCTTCCCAGGTAAAACACCTGAATATGTACAAGGACTTGAAAGCCTAGAGGAAGGGCCATGGAGCCACACGAGCGACAGCATGCCGGCCGACTTGATGCCTGTAGGCCAGCCAGGATGGCCCTGGCCCTGGGTGCTCTTCTGGAAGCTTTCCATTTCCCTGCCTGAGATACCCCTCCTGTCCCGGCCCCCACTGCTTTCTTCCTTCCTCACCTCTGCCCAGGGAGGAATTCCAGCGGCAGGTATGGGTGACACATCCTCTTCTTTAGCAGGTGGCATCTTGGCAACTGCTGCAGAAAGTCCAGCAGAGCCCCACTCACACTGAGCCACCCACAAAGCCGTGGCCTCTCACTCCCTCCCACCAACCCAGCCCCGAGACTGTTGACAGGGCAGAGAAAATGGCGTCAGGCACAGCTGCAGGGGCTCTTGCTGCCTGGAGTGGTGTTTATATCGATCTCAACCCAGGCACACCTGGGGAGATCTGGCCGGCACGGTCAGGCTGCCCAGGTCAGCCTATCATCACCCCTCAGGGTCTCACAGTTGCAGAAAATGGAACTTGCTGAATCGGCCAGGTCCAAGGAACAGGTGTGGGCTCTTGAGAGTCAGGATAGACAAGGGGCTGTAGCTCTGGCTTGTTTTCTAATCATTTTATCTGGCCCATGAGTGGGAGACAACTTCAAGAAAACCCTCTCCTAATGAGAGGAACCCAGGAGTCAGGGAGAGGAGGGGTGGGTGGTGGGTTTAGACAGAGTCCTGGTGCCCCGGGTGCAGTGGAAGCCTCTGGAAGACCAGGTGGAGGGAGGCCGCACAGAGTGATCCCCAAGGTCACAGACCTTTTGGAGCTGCTGTTTGTTAGTTCAAGTACTGCTCTGAGGTGCTCTGTGTCAGATCTGAGCGACAGGTGAGCTGGGAGTGCTTTGCAATGTGCACTATGTGCACGGTTCCTGTTTGCCCAGACTTGCCATTGTACCTGCAAGGGTAGCTCTATATCCTGGGAGGGACCTGACCACGAGAACCCCATGGGCTGCAGGGTACCTGCCCAGGGAACACCATATCCTGGGAGGGGCCTGACCACGAGGGCCCTGTGTCCTGGGGTGGGGGTGGGGTACCTGCCTGGGTAAGCTCCATATCCTGGGATTGGCCTGACCTTGAGAGCCCCATGGGCTGCAGCAGTCAAGGTAACGGATGTCAGGAGAGTCAGTGAAGCCACCGAGGATATACCTCCAGTAGTTCCTAAATCCTATACCCTGCTGGTCATTCTACCAACAACCAGGACTTGGTATTCTGTATTAGTCTTCAATGATGCCTTCTTTTACACTTTTTTCACATGGCCCGTTTGACCGGGGGGCAGTGAGGCTTCATTGTAGTGCAGATTTCCTTTACACGCTTGCTTGGTTGGCCAAAAAGTGCATATGTGTTTTTTCCTGAATATAGTCAGGAAAAAACCCATATGCACTTTTTGGCCAAGTGCATCATTGTCGACATTCTGCCTCTTTTCCTATGCTTTAAGTGCAATTCCAGTCTACCCGCTGAAATCGTTTTCCTGAAATTCTGCACCGCTTTAAAGCCCTCTTCACAGACTTACTTGAATATATTTTTGGACGATAGCTATCATTCATAACTCTGCAGGTTTGTGGACTACAGTCCACTTGAGCTCTTTTCTTCAACACGCTTTCTTGTGAGCTGACCGCAAAACCGCAGGATTGCTTCAGGCCCTAATCTGTTTCTGGCAGGGCATGCTGAGCCTTTGGTTAATTCCTCTTCCTGGTGGGAAATGAGCGTTCCATTTGCCCGTTCAGACACCTACAGCTAGTCTCTCATTGGTTCTCCCTATTCCTATTCATCTTGCGCAGAAATTGCAAACTGTGCCAAACAGGAGGTTAAAGGCACAGACTCTCCAAGAGGGGAGAGTGTTGGTAAACCGTCTGGAATGGCGAACCCGAGTACCAGGGGACGAAAACTGCGATGCATTTGAAAACGTTTCCCAATAACATGGTGGACCGTACTCTGTGTTTCCCATGCATGTTTTAGCTGAAGGAAGACTCCCTTAAACCTGGAGAGTTGAGACCCATGGAATGGGTACCATGCAGTATGACTTCAAAGGGTCTGCATTTGCTCACCGAACCTCACCAATGCCATCAGCCCGAAGTGTCCAGCCTTATGTCTCACCCTAACCCTTACTCGAAGCCTTGCCCTAATCCGTCCCGTAATCCTAACCCATACGCAAACACTAACCCGTATCCTAACACGTACGCTCATCCTAAACAGTTGTCGTACCCTAACCTGTACCCTAAACCGTCCCCATCCCCTAACCCTAACAAACCATAACCCTAACACTTACCCAAAGCCTTACCCTAAACCGTTCCCTAATCCTAACCCGTACGTTAACACTAACTCATACCCTAACATGTACGCTCACCCTAAACCATTGTCGTACCCTAACCTGTACCCTAAACTGTCCCCGTCCCCTAAACATAACACTAACCCTAACCCTAAACCTAACCCTTACCCGAAGCCTTACCGTAACCCGTCCCCTAAAACTAACCTGGGCCCTAACACTAACCCATACCCTAACACGTACACTCACCCTAAACCGTTGGCGAACCCTAACCTGTACCCTAAACTGTCCCCATCCCTGTCCTCTAACACTAACCCTAACCCTTCCCGAAGCGTCACCCTAATCCGTCCCATAATCCTAAACCGTACGCTAAAACTAACCCGTGCCCTACCACATACGCTCACCTGAAAACGTTGTCGTACCCTAACCTGTACCCTAAACCGTCACCGTCCCCTAATCCTAACCCTAACCCTTACCCAAAGCCTTACCCTAACCGTCGCATAATCCTAACCCGTACGCTAACACTAACTGTACCCTAACACGTATGCTGACCCTAAACCGTTGTCGTACCCTAACCTGTACCCTAAACAATCCCCGTCCCCTAACCCTAACCCTAACCCTAACCCTAACCATTAAGCGAAGCCTTACCCTAACCCGTCCCTAATCCTAACCCGTACGCTAACACTAACACGTACCCTAACACATACGCTCACACTAAACCCTTGTTGTACCCTAACCTGTACCCTAAACCGTCCCCGTACCTTACCCTAACCCTAACCCTAACCCTAACCCTAAACCTTACCTGAAGCCTTGCCCTAACCCGTCCCCTAATCCTAACATGGACGCTAACACTAACCCGTACCCTAACATGTACGCTCACCCTAAACCGTTGTCGTACCCTAACCTGTACCCTAAACCGTCACGGTCCCCTAACCCTAACCCTAACCCTAACACTTACACGAAGCCTTACACTAACCCGTCCCCTAATCCTAACCCGTACGCTAACAATAACCCGTACTCTAACACGTACACTCACGCTAAACCGTTGTCTTACCCTAAACTCTACCCTAAACCGTCACTGTCCCCTAACACTAACCCTAATCCTAACCCTTAACCGAAGCCTTACCCTAACCCGTCCCCTTATCCTAACCAGTACACTAACACTAACCCGTAACCTAACACGTACGCTCACCCTAAACCGTTGTCGTACCCTAACCTGTACCCTAAACCGTCCCCGTCCCCTAACCCTAAACCTAACCTTAACGCTAATCCTAAACCTTACCCGAAGCCTTACCCTAAACCGTTCCCTAATCCTAACCCGTATGCTAAAACTAACCCGTACCCCAACACGTACGCTCACACTAAACCGTTGTTGTACCCTAACCTGTATCCTAAACCGTCCCTGTCACCGTCCCCTAACACTAACCCTAACCCTAACCCTAACCCTTAGCCGAAGCCTTACCCTAAACCGTCCCCTAATCCTAACCCGTAGGCTAACACTAACCCGTACCCTAACACGTACGCTCACCCTAAACCGTTGTCGTACACTAACCTGTACCCTAAACTGTCCCCGTCACCTAACACTAACCCTAACCCTAACCCTAACGCTAACCCTTACCCGAAGCCTTACCCTAAACCGTTCCCTAATCCTAACCCGTACGCTAACACTAACCCGTGCCCTAACATATACAGTCATCCTAAACCGTTGTCGTACGCTAACCTGTATCCTTAACCGTCCCCGTCCCCGTCCCCTAACCCTAAACCTAACCCTAACCCTTACCCGAAACCTTACTCTAACCTGTCCCATAATCCTAACCCGTACGCTAACACTAATCCATACCGTAACACGTATGCTCACCCTAAACCGTTGTCGTACTCTAACCTGTACCCTAAACCGTTCCCATCCCCAAACCCTAACCCTAAACCTAACCCTAACCCTAAACCTTACCTTAAGCCTTACGCTAACCCGTCCCCTAATCCGAACACGTACGCTAACCATAACCCGTACCCTAACACGTACGCTCACCCTAAACCGTTGTCGTACCCTAACCTGTACCCTAAACCGTCCCCGTCCCCTAACCCTAACCCTAAACCTAAGCCTAACCCTTAACCGAAGCCTTACCCTAACCCGTCCCCTAATCCGAACCCGTATGCTAACACTAACCCGTACTCTAACACGTACACTCACCCTAAACCGTTATCGTATGCTAACCTGTACCCTAAACCGTCCCCGTCCCCGTCCCCTAACCCTAACGCTAACCCTAACACTAACCCTTACCCGAAGCCTTACACTAACCCGTCCCCTAATCCTAACCCGTACGCTAACACTAAAACGTGCGCTACCACGTACGCTCACCATAACCTGTTGTCGTACACTAAAGTGTACCCTAAACCGTCCTCTTCCCCGTTCCCTAAACCTAAACCTAACCCTAACAATGACCCTTACCAGAAGCCTTACCCTAACCCATCCCATAATCCTAACCCGTACGCTAACACTAACCCGTACCTAAACACGTACGCTCACCCTAAACCGTTGTCGTACCCTAACCTGTACCCTAAACCGTCCCCGTCCCCTAACCCTAACACTAACCCTAACCCCAACCCTAACCCTAACCCCAACCCGAAAACTTATCCGAAGCCTTACCCTAACCCATCCCTTATTCCTAACCCGTACGCTAACACTAACCCGTACCCTAACACTAACCCGTACCCTAACACGTACGCTCAACCTAAACCGTTGTGTACCATAACCTGTACCCTAAACCATCCCCGTACACTACCCCTAACCCTAACCTAAACCTAGCCCTTACTCGAAGCCTTACCCTAATCCGTCCCCTAATCCTAACCCATAAGCTAACACTAAATGATACCCTAACACGTACGCTCACCCTAAACCGTTGTTGTACCCTAAACTGTACCCTAAACCGTTCCCGTCCCCGTCCCCCAACCGTAAACCTAACCCTAAACCTAATCCTTACCCGAAGCCTTACCCTAACCCGTCCCATAATCCTAACCGTATGCTAACACTAACCCGTACCCTAACACGTACGCTCACCCTAAACAGTTGTCGTACCCTAACCTGTACCCTAAACCGTCCCAGTCACCTAACCCGAACCCTAACCCTAGCACTAACTCTAACCCTTACCCGAAGCCTTACACTAACCCGTCCCCTAATCCTAACCCGTACGCTAACACTAAACCGTACCCAAACACGTACGCTCACCCGAAACATTTGTCGTACACTAACCTGTACCCTAAACCGTCTGCGTCCCCCTCACCCTAACCCTAACCCTAACCCTAACCCTTACACGAAGCCTTACCCTAAACCGTCCCCTAATCCGAACCCGTATGCTAACACTAACCCGTGCCCTAACACGTACACTCAACCTGAACAGTTGTCGTACCCTAAACTGTACCCTAAACCGTCCCCATTCCGTAACCCTAACCCTAACCCTAAACCTAACCATAAAACTTACCCAAAGCCTTACACTAACCCTTTCCCTAATCCAAATCCATACGCTAACACTAACCCGTACCCTAATACATGCGCTCACCCTAAACCGTTGTCGTACCCTAAACTGTACCCTAAACAGTCACTGTCCCCTAATTCTAACCCTAACGCTAATCCTAACACTTACCCGAAGCCTTACACTAACCCGTCCCCTAATCCTAATCCATACGCTAACACTAACCCATACCCTAACATGTACGCTCACCCTAATCCATTGTCGTACCCTAACCTGTACCCTAAACAGTCCCCGTCCCCTAACCCTAACACTAAACCTAATCATTACCCGAAGCCTTACCCTAACCTGTCCCCTAATCCTAACCCGTACGCTAACGCTAACCAGTACCCTAACACGTACCCTCACTCTAAACCGTTGTCGTACCCTAACCTGTACCCTAAAACGTCCCCATCCCCTAACCCTAACCCAAACCCTAACCCTTACCCGAAGCCTTCCCCTAACCCGTCCACTAATCCTAACCCGTACGCTAACACTAACCCATACCCTAACACGTATGCTCACCCTAAACCGTTGTCGTACCATAACCTGTACCCTAAACCGTCCCCGTCCCCTAACCCTAACCCTAAACCTAACCCTTACCCGAAGCCTTACCCTAACCCGTCCCCTAATCCTAACCTGTACGCTAACACTAACCCGTACCCTAACAAGTACACTCACCCTAAAACGTTGTCATACCCTAATCTGTACCCTAAACCGTCCCCTAACCCTAACCCTAAACCTAACCCTTACCCGAAGCCTTACCCTAACCCGTCCTCTAATCCTAAACCGTACACTAACAGTAAACCGTGCCCTAACACCTACGCTCACCCTAAACCGTTGTCGTACCCTAACCTCTACCCTAAACCGTCCCCGTCCCCTAAACCTAATCCTAACCCTAACCCTAACCCTTAACCGGAGCCTTACACTAACCCGTCCCGTAATACTAACCCGTACGCTAACTCTAACCCATACCCTAACACGTACGCTCACCCTAAACCGTTGTCGTACCCTAACCTGTATCCTAAACCATCCCCGTCTCCTAACCCTATCCCTAACCCTAACCCTAACCCTTACCCGAATCCTTACCCTAACACGTCCCCTAATCTAAACTGTACGCTAACACTAACCCGTACCCTAACACGTACGCTCACCCTAACCATTGTCGTACCCTAACCTGTACCCTAAATCGTGCCCATCCCCTAACCCTTACCCGAAGCCTAACCCTAACTGTAAACCTTACCCGAAGCCTTACACTAACTCGTCACCTAAAACTAACCGTATGCTAACACTAATCCGTGCCCTAACACGTACGCTCACCCTAAAGCGTTGTCGTGCACTAACCTGTACCCTAAACCGTCCCCGTCCCCTAACACTAGCCCTAAACCTAACCCTAACACTAACCCTAACCCTTACCCGAAGCCTTACCCTAACCCGTCCCCTAATCCTGACCCGTACCCTAACACTAACCCGTACCCTAACACGTACGCTCACCCAAAACCGTTGTCGTACCCTAACCTGTACCCTAAACCGTCCCTGTCCCCTAACCCTAACCCTAACCCTAACCCTTACCTGAAGCCTTACACTAACCCGTCCCCTGAACGTAACCTGTACGCTAACACTAACCAGTACCCTAACACGTATGCTCACCCTAAACATTTGTCGTACATTAACCTGTACCCTAAATCGTCCTAGTCCCCTAACCCTAACCCTAACCCTAACCCTAACCCTTACCCTAAGCCTTACCCTAACTCGTCCCCTAACCCTAACCCGTACGCTAAGACTAACCCCTATCCTAACACGTACGCTCACCCTAAACCGGTTTCGACACTAACCTGTACCCCAAACCGTCCCTGTCCCCTAAACCTAACCCTAACCCTAACCCTAATCCTAACCCTTACCGGAAGCCTTACCCTAAACCGTTCCCTAATACTAACCCGTATGCTAACACTAACCCGTACCATAACACCTACGCTCACCCTAAACCGTTGTCGTACCCTAACCTGTACCCTAAACCGTCCCTGTCCCCGTCCCCTAACACTAACCCTAACCTTAACCCTAACACTTACCCGAAGCCTTACCCTAACCCGTCACCTAATCCTAACCCGTACGCTAACACTAAACTGTACCCTAACCCGTACGCTCACCCTAAAACGTTGTTGTACCCTAACCTGTACCCTAAACCATCCCCATCACCTAAGCCTAACCCTAATCCTAACCCTAACCCTAACCCTTACCCAAAGCCGTACCCTAACCCGTCCCCTAATCCTAACGTGTACGCTAACACTAACCCGTACCCTAACACGTACGCTCACCCTAAACCGTTGTCATACGCTAACCTGTACCCTAAAACTTCCCCGTCCCCTAACCCTAACCTTAACCATAACCCGAACCCTAACGCTTACCAGAAGCCTTACCCTAACCCGTCCCCTAATCCTAACCCGTACACTAACACTAACCCGTACCCTAACACATACGCTCAACCTAAACCGTTGTTGTGCACTAACCTGTACCGTACACCGTCCTTTTCCCCGAACCCTAACCCTAACCCTAACCCTAACACTAACGCTTACCCGAAGCCTTACCCTAACCCGTCCCCTAATCCGAACCCGTACGCTAACAATAACCCGTACACTAACACGTACGCTCACCCTAAATTTTTGTCGTACCCTAATCTGTACCCTAAACCGTCCACATCCCCTAACCCTAACCCTAAACCTAACCCTAACTCTAAACCTTACCTGAAGCCTTACCCTAAACCGTCCCCTAAACCGAACCTGTACGCTAACAATAACCCGTACACTAACACGTACGCTCACCCTAAACGGTTGTCGTACCCTAACCTGTACCCTAAACCGTCCCTGTCCCCGTCCCCTAACCCTAACCATAAGCCTAACCCTTACCCGAAGCCTTACCCTAACCCATCCCCTAATCCGAACCGTACGCTAACACTAACCCGTACCCTAACCGTACACTCACCCTAAACAGTTGTCGTACGCTAACCTGTATTCTAAACTGTCCCCGTCCCCGTCCCCTCACCCTAAACCTAACCCTAACACTAACCCTTACCCGAAGCCTTACCCTAAACCGTTCCATAATCCTAACCCGTACGCTAACACTAAACCGTGCGCTACCACGTAGGCTCAGCATAAACTGTTGTCATACACTAACCTGTACCCTAAACCGTCCCTGTCCCCGTCCCCTTCCCCTAACCCTAACCCTAACCCTTACCCAAAGCCTTACCCTAACCCGTCCCCTAATCATAAACCGTAGGCTAACACTAACCCGTACCCTAACACGCACACTCACCCTAAACCGTTTGCGTACACTAACCTGTACCCTAAACCGTCCCCGTCCCCTAAACCTAACCCTAACCCTAACCCAAACCCTTACCCAAAGCCTTACCCTAAACGGTCCCCTAATCCTAACCCGTACGCTAACACTAACAAGTACTCAAACACGTACGCTCACCATAAACCGTTGTCGTACCCTAACCTGTACCCTAAACTCTCCCCGTCCCCGTCCCCTAAACTTAACCCTAACCCTAACCCTTACCCGAAGCCTAACCCTAACTGTAAACCTTACCCGAAGCCTTACACTAACTCGTCACCTAAAACTAACCGTATGCTAACACTAATCCGTGCCCTAACACGTACGCTCACCCTAAAGCGTTGTCGTGCACTAACCTGTACCCTAAACCGTCCCCGTCCCCTAACACTAGCCCTAAACCTAACCCTAACACTAACCCTAACCCTTACCCGAAGCCTTACCCTAACCCGTCCCCTAATCCTGACCCGTACCCTAACACTAACCCGTACCCTAACACGTACGCTCACCCAAAACCGTTGTCGTACCCTAACCTGTACCCTAAACCGTCCCTGTCCCCTAACCCTAACCCTAACCCTAACCCTTACCTGAAGCCTTACACTAACCCGTCCCCTGAACGTAACCTGTACGCTAACACTAACCAGTACCCTAACACGTATGCTCACCCTAAACATTTGTCGTACATTAACCTGTACCCTAAATCGTCCTAGTCCCCTAACCCTAACCCTAACCCTAACCCTAACCCTTACCCTAAGCCTTACCCTAACTCGTCCCCTAACCCTAACCCGTACGCTAAGACTAACCCCTATCCTAACACGTACGCTCACCCTAAACCGGTTTCGACACTAACCTGTACCCCAAACCGTCCCTGTCCCCTAAACCTAACCCTAACCCTAACCCTAATCCTAACCCTTACCGGAAGCCTTACCCTAAACCGTTCCCTAATACTAACCCGTATGCTAACACTAACCCGTACCATAACACCTACGCTCACCCTAAACCGTTGTCGTACCCTAACCTGTACCCTAAACCGTCCCTGTCCCCGTCCCCTAACACTAACCCTAACCTTAACCCTAACACTTACCCGAAGCCTTACCCTAACCCGTCACCTAATCCTAACCCGTACGCTAACACTAAACTGTACCCTAACCCGTACGCTCACCCTAAAACGTTGTTGTACCCTAACCTGTACCCTAAACCATCCCCGTCACCTAAGCCTAACCCTAATCCTAACCCTAACCCTAACCCTTACCCAAAGCCTTACCCTAACACGTCCCCTAATCCTAACGTGTACGCTAACACTAACCCGTACCCTAACACGTACGCTCACCCTAAACCGTTGTCATACGCTAACCTGTACCCTAAAACTTCCCCGTCCCCTAACCCTAACCTTAACCATAACCCGAACCCTAACGCTTACCAGAAGCCTTACCCTAACCCGTCCCCTAATCCTAACCCGTACGCTAACACTAACCCGTACCCTAACACATACGCTCAACCTAAACCTTTGTCGTACCCTAACCTGTACCCTAAACAATCCCTGTCCCCTAACCATAACCCTAACCCTACCTCTAAACCTAAACCTTACCCGAAGCCTTACCCTAACCCGTCCCCTAATCCTAACCCGTTAGCTAACACTAACTTGTACACTGACATGTACGCTCACCCTAAACCGCTGTCGTACCCTAACCTGTACCCTAAACCATCCCGGTCGCCTAACCCTAAACCTAACCCTAACCCTAACCCTAACCCTTACCCGAAGCCTTACCCTAACACGTCCCATAATCGTATCCCGTACGCTAACACTAACCCGTGCCCTAACACATACTCTCACACTAAACCGTTGTTGTAACCTAACCTGTACCCTAAAATGTCCCCTTCCCCTAATCCCTAACCCTAACCCTAATCCTAACCCTTACCCGAAGCCTTACCCTAACCTGCCCCCTAATCCTAACCCGTACGCTAACTCTAACCCGTACCGTAACACGTACGCTCACGCTAAATCGTTGTCATACACTAACCTGTACCCTAAACCGTCCGCGTCCCTGTCCTCTAAACCTAACCCTAACCCTAACCCTAACCCTTACCCGAAGCCTTACCCTAACCCATCCCCTAATCCTAACCCATACGCTAACACTAACCCGTACCCTAACACTTACGCTCACCCTAAACCGTTGTTGTGCACTAACCTGTACCGTACACCGTCCTTTTCCCCGAACCCTAACCCTAACCCTAACCCTAACACTAACGCTTACCCGAAGCCTTACCCTAACCCGTCCCCTAATCCGAACCCGTACGCTAACAATAACCCGTACACTAACACGTACGCTCACCCTAAATTTTTGTCGTACCCTAATCTGTACCCTAAACCGTCCACATCCCCTAACCCTAACCCTAAACCTAACCCTAACTCTAAACCTTACCTGAAGCCTTACCCTAAACCGTCCCCTAAACCGAACCCGTACGCTAACAATAACCCGTACACTAACACGTACGCTCACCCTAAACGGTTGTCGTACCCTAACCTGTACCCTAAACCGTCCCTGTCCCCGTCCCCTAACCCTAACCATAAGCCTAACCCTTACCCGAAGCCTTACCCTAACCCATCCCCTAATCCGAACCGTACGCTAACACTAACCCGTACCCTAACCGTACACTCACCCTAAACAGTTGTCGTACGCTAACCTGTATTCTAAACTGTCCCCGTCCCCGTCCCCTCACCCTAAACCTAACCCTAACACTAACCCTTACCCGAAGCCTTACCCTAAACCGTTCCATAATCCTAACCCGTACGCTAACACTAAACCGTGCGCTACCACGTAGGCTCAGCATAAACTGTTGTCATACACTAACCTGTACCCTAAACCGTCCCTGTCCCCGTCCCCTTCCCCTAACCCTAACCCTAACCCTTACCCAAAGCCTTACCCTAACCCGTCCCCTAATCATAAACCGTAGGCTAACACTAACCCGTACCCTAACACGCACACTCACCCTAAACCGTTTGCGTACACTAACCTGTACCCTAAACCGTCCCCGTCCCCTAAACCTAACCCTAACCCTAACCCAAACCCTTACCCAAAGCCTTACCCTAAACGGTCCCCTAATCCTAACCCGTACGCTAACACTAACAAGTACTCAAACACGTACGCTCACCATAAACCGTTGTCGTACCCTAACCTGTACCCTAAACTCTCCCCGTCCCCGTCCCCTAAACTTAACCCTAACCCTAACCCTTACCCGAAGCCTAACCCTAACTGTAAACCTTACCCGAAGCCTTACACTAACTCGTCACCTAAAACTAACCGTATGCTAACACTAATCCGTGCCCTAACACGTACGCTCACCCTAAAGCGTTGTCGTGCACTAACCTGTACCCTAAACCGTCCCCGTCCCCTAACACTAGCCCTAAACCTAACCCTAACACTAACCCTAACCCTTACCCGAAGCCTTACCCTAACCCGTCCCCTAATCCTGACCCGTACCCTAACACTAACCCGTACCCTAACACGTACGCTCACCCAAAACCGTTGTCGTACCCTAACCTGTACCCTAAACCGTCCCTGTCCCCTAACCCTAACCCTAACCCTAACCCTTACCTGAAGCCTTACACTAACCCGTCCCCTGAACGTAACCTGTACGCTAACACTAACCAGTACCCTAACACGTATGCTCACCCTAAACATTTGTCGTACATTAACCTGTACCCTAAATCGTCCTAGTCCCCTAACCCTAACCCTAACCCTAACCCTAACCCTTACCCTAAGCCTTACCCTAACTCGTCCCCTAACCCTAACCCGTACGCTAAGACTAACCCCTATCCTAACACGTACGCTCACCCTAAACCGGTTTCGACACTAACCTGTACCCCAAACCGTCCCTGTCCCCTAAACCTAACCCTAACCCTAACCCTAATCCTAACCCTTACCGGAAGCCTTACCCTAAACCGTTCCCTAATACTAACCCGTATGCTAACACTAACCCGTACCATAACACCTACGCTCACCCTAAACCGTTGTCGTACCCTAACCTGTACCCTAAACCGTCCCTGTCCCCGTCCCCTAACACTAACCCTAACCTTAACCCTAACACTTACCCGAAGCCTTACCCTAACCCGTCACCTAATCCTAACCCGTACGCTAACACTAAACTGTACCCTAACCCGTACGCTCACCCTAAAACGTTGTTGTACCCTAACCTGTACCCTAAACCATCCCCATCACCTAAGCCTAACCCTAATCCTAACCCTAACCCTAACCCTTACCCAAAGCCGTACCCTAACCCGTCCCCTAATCCTAACGTGTACGCTAACACTAACCCGTACCCTAACACGTACGCTCACCCTAAACCGTTGTCATACGCTAACCTGTACCCTAAAACTTCCCCGTCCCCTAACCCTAACCTTAACCATAACCCGAACCCTAACGCTTACCAGAAGCCTTACCCTAACCCGTCCCCTAATCCTAACCCGTACACTAACACTAACCCGTACCCTAACACATACGCTCAACCTAAACCTTTGTCGTACCCTAACCTGTACCCTAAACAATCCCTGTCCCCTAACCATAACCCTAACCCTACCTCTAAACCTAAACCTTACCCGAAGCCTTACCCTAACCCGTCCCCTAATCCTAACCCGTTAGCTAACACTAACTTGTACACTGACATGTACGCTCACCCTAAACCGCTGTCGTACCCTAACCTGTACCCTAAACCATCCCGGTCGCCTAACCCTAAACCTAACCCTAACCCTAACCCTAACCCTTACCCGAAGCCTTACCCTAACACGTCCCATAATCGTATCCCGTACGCTAACACTAACCCGTGCCCTAACACATACTCTCACACTAAACCGTTGTTGTAACCTAACCTGTACCCTAAAATGTCCCCTTCCCCTAATCCCTAACCCTAACCCTAATCCTAACCCTTACCCGAAGCCTTACCCTAACCTGCCCCCTAATCCTAACCCGTACGCTAACTCTAACCCGTACCGTAACACGTACGCTCACGCTAAATCGTTGTCATACACTAACCTGTACCCTAAACCGTCCGCGTCCCTGTCCTCTAAACCTAACCCTAACCCTAACCCTAACCCTTACCTGAAGCCTTACCCTAACCCGTCCCCTAATCCTAACCCATACGCTAACACTAACCCGTACCCTAACACTTACGCTCACCCTAAACCGTTGTTGTGCACTAACCTGTACCGTACACCGTCCTTTTCCCCGAACCCTAACCCTAACCCTAACCCTAACACTAACGCTTACCCGAAGCCTTACCCTAACCCGTCCCCTAATCCGAACCCGTACGCTAACAATAACCCGTACACTAACACGTACGCTCACCCTAAATTTTTGTCGTACCCTAATCTGTACCCTAAACCGTCCACATCCCCTAACCCTAACCCTAAACCTAACCCTAACTCTAAACCTTACCTGAAGCCTTACCCTAAACCGTCCCCTAAACCGAACCCGTACGCTAACAATAACCCGTACACTAACACGTACGCTCACCCTAAACGGTTGTCGTACCCTAACCTGTACCCTAAACCGTCCCTGTCCCCGTCCCCTAACCCTAACCATAAGCCTAACCCTTACCCGAAGCCTTACCCTAACCCATCCCCTAATCCGAACCGTACGCTAACACTAACCCGTACCCTAACCGTACACTCACCCTAAACAGTTGTCGTACGCTAACCTGTATTCTAAACTGTCCCCGTCCCCGTCCCCTCACCCTAAACCTAACCCTAACACTAACCCTTACCCGAAGCCTTACCCTAAACCGTTCCATAATCCTAACCCGTACGCTAACACTAAACCGTGCGCTACCACGTAGGCTCAGCATAAACTGTTGTCATACACTAACCTGTACCCTAAACCGTCCCTGTCCCCGTCCCCTTCCCCTAACCCTAACCCTAACCCTTACCCAAAGCCTTACCCTAACCCGTCCCCTAATCATAAACCGTAGGCTAACACTAACCCGTACCCTAACACGCACACTCACCCTAAACCGTTTGCGTACACTAACCTGTACCCTAAACCGTCCCCGTCCCCTAAACCTAACCCTAACCCTAACCCAAACCCTTACCCAAAGCCTTACCCTAAACGGTCCCCTAATCCTAACCCGTACGCTAACACTAACAAGTACTCAAACACGTACGCTCACCATAAACCGTTGTCGTACCCTAACCTGTACCCTAAACTCTCCCCGTCCCCATCCCCTAAACTTAACCCTAACCCTAACCCTTACCCGAAGCCTAACCCTAACTGTAAACCTTACCCGAAGCCTTACACTAACTCGTCACCTAAAACTAACCGTATGCTAACACTAATCCGTGCCCTAACACGTACGCTCACCCTAAAGCGTTGTCGTGCACTAACCTGTACCCTAAACCGTCCCCGTCCCCTAACACTAGCCCTAAACCTAACCCTAACACTAACCCTAACCCTTACCCGAAGCCTTACCCTAACCCGTCCCCTAATCCTGACCCGTACCCTAACACTAACCCGTACCCTAACACGTACGCTCACCCAAAACCGTTGTCGTACCCTAACCTGTACCCTAAACCGTCCCTGTCCCCTAACCCTAACCCTAACCCTAACCCTTACCTGAAGCCTTACACTAACCCGTCCCCTGAACGTAACCTGTACGCTAACACTAACCAGTACCCTAACACGTATGCTCACCCTAAACATTTGTCGTACATTAACCTGTACCCTAAATCGTCCTAGTCCCCTAACCCTAACCCTAACCCTAACCCTAACCCTTACCCTAAGCCTTACCCTAACTCGTCCCCTAACCCTAACCCGTACGCTAAGACTAACCCCTATCCTAACACGTATGCTCACCCTAAACCGGTTTCGACACTAACCTGTACCCCAAACCGTCCCTGTCCCCTAAACCTAACCCTAACCCTAACCCTAATCCTAACCCTTACCGGAAGCCTTACCCTAAACCGTTCCCTAATACTAACCCGTATGCTAACACTAACCCGTACCATAACACCTACGCTCACCCTAAACCGTTGTCGTACCCTAACCTGTACCCTAAACCGTCCCTGTCCCCGTCCCCTAACACTAACCCTAACCTTAACCCTAACACTTACCCGAAGCCTTACCCTAACCCGTCACCTAATCCTAACCCGTACGCTAACACTAAACTGTACCCTAACCCGTACGCTCACCCTAAAACGTTGTTGTACCCTAACCTGTACCCTAAACCATCCCCATCACCTAAGCCTAACCCTAATCCTAACCCTAACCCTAACCCTTACCCAAAGCCGTACCCTAACCCGTCCCCTAATCCTAACGTGTACGCTAACACTAACCCGTACCCTAACACGTACGCTCACCCTAAACCGTTGTCATACGCTAACCTGTACCCTAAAACTTCCCCGTCCCCTAACCCTAACCTTAACCATAACCCGAACCCTAACGCTTACCAGAAGCCTTACCCTAACCCGTCCCCTAATCCTAACCCGTACGCTAACACTAACCCGTACCCTAACACATACGCTCAACCTAAACCTTTGTCGTACCCTAACCTGTACCCTAAACAATCCCTGTCCCCTAACCATAACCCTAACCCTACCTCTAAACCTAAACCTTACCCGAAGCCTTACCCTAACCCGTCCCCTAATCCTAACCCGTTAGCTAACACTAACTTGTACACTGACATGTACGCTCACCCTAAACCGCTGTCGTACCCTAACCTGTACCCTAAACCATCCCGGTCGCCTAACCCTAAACCTAACCCTAACCCTAACCCTAACCCTTACCCGAAGCCTTACCCTAACACGTCCCATAATCGTATCCCGTACGCTAACACTAACCCGTGCCCTAACACATACTCTCACACTAAACCGTTGTTGTAACCTAACCTGTACCCTAAAATGTCCCCTTCCCCTAATCCCTAACCCTAACCCTAATCCTAACCCTTACCCGAAGCCTTACCCTAACCTGCCCCCTAATCCTAACCCGTACGCTAACTCTAACCCGTACCGTAACACGTACGCTCACGCTAAATCGTTGTCATACACTAACCTGTACCCTAAACCGTCCGCGTCCCTGTCCTCTAAACCTAACCCTAACCCTAACCCTAACCCTTACCCGAAGCCTTACCCTAACCCGTCCCCTAATCCTAACCCATACGCTAACACTAACCCGTACCCTAACACTTACGCTCACCCTAAACCGTTGTTGTGCACTAACCTGTACCGTACACCGCCCTTTTCCCCGAACCCTAACCCTAACCCTAACCCTAACACTAACGCTTACCCGAAGCCTTACCCTAACCCGTCCCCTAATCCGAACCCGTACGCTAACAATAACCCGTACACTAACACGTACGCTCACCCTAAATTTTTGTCGTACCCTAATCTGTACCCTAAACCGTCCACATCCCCTAACCCTAACCCTAAACCTAACCCTAACTCTAAACCTTACCTGAAGCCTTACCCTAAACCGTCCCCTAAACCGAACCCGTACGCTAACAATAACCCGTACACTAACACGTACGCTCACCCTAAACGGTTGTCGTACCCTAACCTGTACCCTAAACCGTCCCTGTCCCCGTCCCCTAACCCTAACCATAAGCCTAACCCTTACCCGAAGCCTTACCCTAACCCATCCCCTAATCCGAACCGTACGCTAACACTAACCCGTACCCTAACCGTACACTCACCCTAAACAGTTGTCGTACGCTAACCTGTATTCTAAACTGTCCCCGTCCCCGTCCCCTTACCCTAAACCTAACCCTAACACTAACCCTTACCCGAAGCCTTACCCTAAACCGTTCCATAATCCTAACCCGTACGCTAACACTAAACCGTGCGCTACCACGTAGGCTCAGCATAAACTGTTGTCATACACTAACCTGTACCCTAAACCGTCCCTGTCCCCGTCCCCTTCCCCTAACCCTAACCCTAACCCTTACCCAAAGCCTTACCCTAACCCGTCCCCTAATCATAAACCGTAGGCTAACACTAACCCGTACCCTAACACGCACACTCACCCTAAACCGTTTGCGTACACTAACCTGTACCCTAAACCGTCCCCGTCCCCTAAACCTAACCCTAACCCTAACCCAAACCCTTACCCAAAGCCTTACCCTAAACGGTCCCATAATCCTAACCCGTACGCTAACACTAACAAGTACCCAAACACGTACGCTCACCATAAACCGTTGTCGTACCCTAACCTGTACCCTAAACTCTCCCCGTCCCCGTCCCCTAAACTTAACCCTAACCCTAACCCTTACCCAAAGCCTTACACTAACCCCTCCCCTAATCCTAACCCGTACGCTAACACTAAACCATACCCTAACACGTACACTCACCCTAAATCGTTGTTGTACCCTAACCTGTACCCTAAACCGTCCCCGTCCCCGTCCCCTAACCTTAAACCTAACCGTAAACTTAACCCTTACCCGAAGCCTTACCCTAACACGTCCCCTAATCATAACCCGTACGCTAACACTAACCCGTACCCTAACACGTATGCAACCTGAAACCGTTGTCGTAACCTAACCTGTACCCTAAACCATCCCCGTCCCCTAACCCTAAGCCTAAACCTAACCCTAACCCTAACCCTTACCCGAAGCCTTACCCTAACCCGTCATCTAATCCTAACCCGTACGCTAACACTAACCCGTACCCTAACATGTACGCTCACCCTAAACCGTTATCTTACCCTATCCTGTACCCTAAAGTGTCCCCGTCCCCTAACCCTAACCCTCACCCTAACCTTTACCCAAAGCCTTACGCTAACCCGTCCCCTAATCCTAACCTGTACGCTAACACTAACCCGTACCCTAATACGTGCGCTCACCCTAAACCGTTGTCATACCCTAAACTGTACCCTAAACAGTCCCCGTCCCCTAACCCTAACCCTAACCCTAACCCAAACACTTACCCGAAGCCTTACCCTAACCCGTCCCCTAATGCTAACCCGTACGCTAACACTAACCCGTACCCTAACACATATGCTCACCCTAAACCGTTGTCGTACGCTTACATGTACACTAAACCGTCCCCGTCCCCTAACCCTAACCCTAACCATGACCCTAACCATTACCCAAAGCCTTACGCTAAACCGTCCCCTAATCCTAACCCGTATGCTAACACTAACCCATACCCTAACACGTACGATCACCATAATCCATTGTCGTACCATAACCTGTACCCTAAACTGTCCCCGTCCCCTAACCCTATCACTAACCCTAATCCTAACCCTTACCCGAAGCCTTAACCAAACCCCTCTCCTACTCTAACATGTACGCTAACACTAACCGGTACCCTAACACGTACGCTCACCCTGAACCGTTGTCGTACCCTAACCTGTACCCTAAACCGTCCCCGTGCCCTAACCCTAACCCTAACGCTAACCCTAACTCTAACACTTACCCGAAGCCTTACCCTAACCCGTCCCATAATCCTAACCCGTACGCTAACACTAACCCGTACCCTAACACGTACGCTCACCCTAAAACCTTGTCGTACCCTAACCTGTACCCTAAATCGTCCCTGTCCCCTAACCCTAACCCTAACCCTAACCTTAAACCTTACCCGAAGCCTTACCCAAACCGGTCCCCTAAACCTAACCCGCACGCTAACACTAACCCGTGCCCTAACACGTACGCTCACCCGAAACATTTGTCGTACACTAAGCTGTACCCTAAACCGTCCCCATTACCTAACACTAACCCGAACCCTAACCATAACCCTAAACCTTACCCGAAGCCTTACCCTAACCCGTCCCCTAATCCTAACCGTATGCTAACACTAACCCGTGCCCTAACACGTACGCTCACCCTAAAGCGTTGTCGTACCCTAACCTGTACCCTAAACCGTTCCTGTCCCCGTACCCTAACCCTAACCCTAACCCAAACCCTAACCCTTACCCGAAGCCTTACACTAACCCATCCCATAATCCTAAACGCTACGCTAACACTAACCCGTGCCCTAACACGTACGCTCACCCTAAACCGTTGTCGTACATTAACCTGTACCCTAAATCGTCCCTGTCCCCTAACCCTAACCCTAACCCTAATCCTTACCCGAAGCCTTACCCTAACTCGTCCCCTAATTCTAACCCGTATGCTAACACTAACCTGTATCCTAACACATACGCTCACCCTAAAACTTTGTCGTACACTAAGCTGTACCCTAAATCGTCCCCATCCCCTAACCCTAAACCTAACCCTTACACAAAGCCTTACCCTAACCCGTCCCCTAATCCTAACCCGTACGCTAACACTAACCCGTAACCTAACCCGTATGCTCAACCTAAACCGTTCTCGTACACTAACCTGTACCCTAAACCGTCCCGTCCCTGTCCCCTAACCCTAGCCCTTACCCGAAACCTTACCCTAACATGTCCCCTATTCCTAACCCGTACGCTAACACTATCCCGTACCCTTACACGTACGCTCACCTTAAAACGTTGTCGTACACTAACCTGTAACCTAAACCATCTCCGTCCCCTAACCCTAACGCTAACCCTAACCCTAACCCATACCCGGAGCCTTACCCTAACCTGTCCCCTAATCCTAACCCGTACGCTAAGACTAACCCTTGCCCTAACACGTACGCTCACCCTAACCCGTTGTCGTACCATAACCTGTACCCTAAACCGTCCCTCTACCCTAACCCTAACCCTAACCCTTATCCTAACCCTAAAGCTTACCCGAAGCCTTACCCTAACCCGTCCCATAATCCTAACCCGTACGCTAACACTAACCCGTACCCTAACATGTACGCTCACCCTAAACTGTTGTCGTACACTAAACTGTACCCTAAACCGTCCCTGTCCCTGACCATTAACACTAACCCTAACCCTAACCCTAACCCTTACCCGACGCCTTACCCTAACCCGTCCCATAATCCTAACCCGTACGCTAACACTAACCCGTACCCTAACATGTACACTCACCCTAAACTGTTCTCGTACCCTAACCTGTACCCTAAACCGTCCCTGTCCCCGACCCTTAACCCTAACCCTAACCCTAAACCTAACCCTTACCTGACGCCTTACCCTAACCCGTCCCCAAATCCTAACCCGTACGCTAACACTAACCCGTACCCTAACACGCACGCTCACCCTAAACCGTTGTCGTACCCTAACATGTACCCTAAACCGTCCCCGTCCCCTAACCCTAACCTTAACCCTAAACCTAAACCTAACCCTTACCCGAAGCCTTACCATAACCCGTCTTCTAATCCTAACCCGTACGCTAACAGTAAACTGTGCCCTAACATGTACGCTGAACCTAAACCATTGTCCTACCCTAACCTGTACCCTAAACCATCCCCCTCCCCTAACCCTAACCCTAACCCTAACCCTAACCCTTACACCAAGCCTTACCCTAACCCGTGCCCTAATCCTAACCCGTACGCTAACACTAACCCATACCCTAACACGTACGCTCACCCTAAACCGCTGTCGTACACTAACCTGTACCCTAAACCGTCCCCGTCCCCTAACCCTAACCCTAAACCTAACCCTTACCCGAAGCCTTACCCTAACCCGTCCCCTAATCCTAACCCGTAAGCTAACACTAACCCGTGCCCTAACACGTACGCTCACCCTAAAGTGTGGTTGTGCCCTAACCAGTACACTAAACCGTCCCCGTCCCCGTTCCCTAACCCTAACCCTAACCCAAACCCTAAGCCTTACCCGAAGCCTTACCCTAACCCGTCTCATAATCCTAAACGATACGCTAAAACTAACCCATGCCCTAACACATACGCTCACCCTAAACCGTTGTCGTACCCTAACCTGTACCCTAAACCGTCCCCGTCCCCTAACCCTAACCCTAATCCTTACCCGAAGCCTTACACTAACCCGTCCCCTAATCCTAACCCATACGCTAACTCTAACCCGTATCCTAACACGTACGCTCACCCTAAACCATTCTCATACACTAACCTGTACCCTAAACCATCCCCGTCAACTAACCTTAACCCTAACCCTTACCCGAAGCCTTACCATAACCCGTCCTCTAATCCTAACCCGTACGCTAACAGTAAACTGTGCCCTAAAATGTACACTCAACCTAAACCATTGTCCTACCCTAACTTGTACCCTAAACCGTCCCCGTCCCCTAACCCTAACCCTAAACCTAGCCCTAAACCTAAACCTTACCCCAAGCCTTACCCTAACCCGACCCTTAATCCTAACCCGTACGCTAACACTAACCCATACCCTAACACGCACGCTCACCCTAAATCTTTGTCGTACCCTAACATGTACCCTAAACCGTCCCCGTCCCCTAACCCTAACCCTAACCCTAACCCTAACACTTACCTGAAGCATTACACTAACCCGTCCCCTAATCCTAATCCGTACGCTAACACTAACCCGTGTCCTAACACGTACCCTCACCCTAAACCGTTGTCGTACCCTAACCTGTACCCTAAACCGTCACCGTCCCCTAGCCCTAACCCTAACCCTAACCCTTACGCGAAGCCTTACCCTAACCCGTCCCCAATCCTAACCCGTACGCTAACACTAACAAGTACCATAACACATACGCTCACCCTAAACTGTTGTCATACACTAACCTGAAACCTGAACCGTCCCCGTCCCCTAACCCTAACCCTAACCCTAACCCTAACCCTAACCCTTACCCGAAGCCTTACCCTAATCTGTCCCCTAATCCTAACCCGTATGCTAACACTAACCCTTGCCCTAACACGTACACTCACCCTAAACCATTGTCGTACCCTAACCTGTACCCTGAACCGTCCCTGTACCCTAACCCTAACCCTAACTCTAACCCTAACCCTAACCCTAACACTTACCTGAAGCCTTACCCTAACCCGTCCCATAATCCTAACCCGTACGCTAACACTAACCCATACCCTAACACGTACGCTCACCCTAAACCGTTGACGTACCCTAACCTGTACCCTAAACCGTCCCTGTCCCCTAACCCTAACCCTAACCCTAACCCTTACCAGAAGCCTTACCCTAACCCGTCCCGTAATCCTAACCCGTACGCTAACACTAACCCGTACCCTAACACGTACGCTCACCCTAAAACCTTGTCGTACCCTAACCTGTACCCTAAATCGTCCCTGTCCCCTAACCCTAACCCTAACCCTAACCTTAAACCTTACCCGAAGCCTTACCCTAACCGGTCCCCTAAACCTAACCCGCACGCTAACACTAACCCGTGCCCTAACACGTACGCTCACCCGAAACATTTGTCGTACACTAAGCTGTACCCTAAACCGTCCCCATTACCTAACACTAACCCGAACCCTAACCATAGCCCTAAACCTTACCCGAAGCCTTACCCTAACCCGTCCCCTAATCCTAACCGTACGCTAACACTTATCCGTGCCCTAACACGTACGCTCACCCTAAAGCGTTGTCGTACCCTAACCTGTACCCTAAACCGTTCCTGTCCCCGTACCCTAACCCTAACCCTAACCCAAACCCTAACCCTTACCCGAAGCCTTACACTAACCCATCCCATAATCCTAAACGCTACGCTAACACTAACCCGTGCCCTAACACGTACACTCACCCTAAACCGTTGTCGTACATTAACCTGTACCCTAAATCGTCCCTGTCCCCTAACCCTAACCCTAACCCTAATCCTTACCCGAAGCCTTACCCTAACTCGTCCCCTAATTCTAACCCGTATGCTAACACTAACCTGTATCCTAACACATACGCTCACCCTAAAACTTTGTCGTACACTAAGCTGTACCCTAAATCGTCCCCGTCCCCTAACCCTAAACCTAACCCTTACACAAAGCCTTACCCTAACCCGTCCCCTAATCCTAACCCGTACACTAACACTAACCCGTAACCTAACCCGTATGCTCAACCTAAACCGTACTCGTACACTAACCTGTACCCTAAACCATCCCGTCCCAGTCCCCTAACCCTAGCCCATACCCGAAACCTTACCCTAACATGTCCCCTATACCTAACCCGTACGCTAACACTATCCCGTAGCCTTACACGTACGCTCAACTTAAAACGTTGTCGTACACTAACCTGTAACCTAAACCGTCTCCGTCCCCTAACCCTAACCCTAAACCTAGCCCTAAACCTAAACCTTACCCCAAGCCTTACCCTAACCCGACCCTTAATCCTAACCCGTACGCTAACACTAACCCATACCCTAACACGCACACTCACCCTAAATCTTTGTCGTACCCTAACATGTACCCTAAACCGTCCCCGTCCCCTAACCCTAACCCTAACCCTAACCCTAACACTTACCCGAAGTATTACACTAACCCGTCCCCTAATCCTAATCCGTACGCTAACACTAACCCGTGTCCTAACACGTACCCTCACCCTAAACCGTTGTCGTACCCTAACCTGTACCCTAAACCGTCACCGTCCCCTAGCCCTAACCCTAACCCTAACCCTTACGCGAAGCCTTACCCTAACCCGTCCCCAATCCTAACCCGTACGCTAACACTAACAAGTACCCTAACACATACGCTCACCCTAAACTGTTGTCGTACACTAACCTGTAACCTAAACCGTCCCCGTCCCCTAACCCTAACCCTAACCCTAACCCTAACCCTAACCCTTACCCGAAGCCTTACCCTAATCTGTCCCCTAATCCTAACCCGTATGCTAACACTAACCCTTGCCCTAACACGTACACTCACCCTAAACCATTGTCGTACCCTAACCTGTACCCTGAACCGTCCCTGTACCCTAACCCTAACCCTAACTCTAACCCTAACCCTAACCCTAACACTTACCCGAAGCCTTACCCTAACCCGTCCCATAATCCTAACCCGTACGCTAACACTAACCCGTACCCTAACACGTACGCTCACCCTAAATCGTTTTCGTACCCTAACCTGTACCCTAAACCATCCCCGTCCCCTAACCCTAACCCTAACACTATCCCTAACCCTTACCCGAAGCCTTACCCTAACTCGGCCCCCAATTCTAAACCATACGCTAACACTAACCCGTACCCTAACAAGTACGATCACCCTAAAACTTTGTCGTACCCTAACCTGTACCCTAAGTCGTCCCCTTCCCCTAAGTCTAACCCTAACCCTAATACTTACCCGAAGCCTTACCCTAAACCGTCCCCTAACCCTAACCCTTACGCTAACACTAACCCGTGCCCTAAAACGAATGCTCACCCTAAACCTCTGTCGTACACTAACCTGTACCCTAAACCGTCCCCGTCCCCGTCCCCTAACCCTAACCCTAAACCTAACCCTTACCCGAAGCCTTACCCTAACACGTCCCCTAATCCTAACCCGTACGCTAACACTAACCCGTGCCCTAACAGGTACGCTCACCCTAAAGCGTGGTCGTACCCTAACCTGTACACTAAACCGTCCCCGTACCCGTTCCCTAACCCTAACCCTATCCCAAACCCTACCCCTTACCCGAAGCCTTACCCTAACCCGTCCCATAATCCTAAATAATACGCTAAAACTACCCCATGCCCTAACACATACGCTCACCCTAAACCGTTGTCGTACCCTAACCTGTACCCTAAACCGTCCCCTAACCCTAACCCTAACCCTAACACTTACCCGAATCCTTACCCTAACCCATCCTCTAATCCTAACATGTACGCTAACAGTAAACTGTGCCCTAACATGTACCCTCACCCTAAACCGTTGTCCTACCCTAACCTGTACCCTAAACCGTCCCCGTCCCTAACCGTAACCCTAACACATACCCGAAGCCTTACCCTAACCCGTGTCCTAATCCTAACCCGTACGTTAACACTAACCCGTACCCTAACACGTACGCTCACCCTAAACCGTTGCCGTACCCCAACCTGTACCCTAAACCGTCCTCGTCCCCTAACCCTAACCCTAACCCTAAAGCAAAACCTAACCTTTACCCAAAGCTTTACCCTAACCCAACCCATAATCCTATCCCGTACGCTAACCCTAACCCGTACCCTACCACGTACGCTCACTTTAAACCGTTGTCGTACCCTAACCTGTACCCTAAACCGTCCCCGTCACCTAACAGTAACCCTAAACGTAACCCTAACCCTAACCCTTAACCGAAGCCTTACCCTAACCCGTCCCTTAATCCTAACCCGTACGCTAACACTAAACCGAGTCCTAACACGTACGCTCACCCTAAAACTTTGTCGTACCCTAACCTGTACCCTAAACCGTCCCCATCCCGTAACCCTTACCCTAACCCTAACAATTACCCGAATCCTTAACCTAACCCGTCCTCTAATCCTAACATGTACGCTAACAGTAAACCGTGCCCTAACACATACGCTCAACCTAAACCGTTGTCGTACCCTAACCTGTACCCTAAACCGTCCCCGTTCCCTAACCCTAACCCTAACCATAACCCTTACCCGAAGCCTTACCCTAACCCGTCCCCTGATCCTATCACGTACGCGAATACTAACCCATACCCTATCACGTACTCTCACCCTAAACATTTGTCGTACACTAACCTGTACCCAAAACCGTCCCCGTCCCTTAACCCTAACCGTAACCCTAACCCTAACCCTAACCCTAACGCTTACCCGAAGCCTTACCCTAACCCGTCCCATAATCCTAACCCTTACGCTAACACTAACCCGTACCCTAACACGTACGCTCACCCTAAACCGTTGACGTACCCAAACCTGTACCCTAAACGGTCCCCGTCCCCTAACCCTAACCCTAACCCTAACCCTTACCAGAAGCCTTACCCTAACCCGTCCCGTAATCCTAACCCGTACGCTAACACTAACCCGTACCCTAACACGTACGCTCACCCTAAAACGTTGTCGTACCCTAACCTGTACCCTAAATCGTCCTTGTCCCCTAACCCTAACCATAACCCTAACCCTAACACTTACCCGAAGCCTTACCCTAACCCTTCCCCTAATACTAACCCGTACGCTAACACTAACCCGTACTCTAACACGTACGCTCACCCTAAACGGTTGTCGTACCCTAACCTGTACCCTAAACCCTCCCCATCCCCTAAGCCTAACCCTAAACCTAACCCTAACCCTAACCCTTACCCGAAGCCTTACCCTAACCCATCACCTAATCGGAACCCGTATGCTAACACTAACCCATACCCTATCACGTACGCTCACCCTAAACCGTTGTTGTACCCTAACCTGTACCCTAAACCCTCCGCATCCCCTAACCCTAACCCTAAACCTAACCCTAACCCTAACCCTTACCCGAAGCTTATCCTAACCCGTCCCCTAATCCTAATCCATTCGCTAACACTAACACATACCCTACCACGTACGCTCACCCTAAAGCATTGTTGTACCCTAACGTGTACCCTAAACCGTTCCCGTGCCCTAACCCTAACCCTAACCCTAACCCAAACCCTAACCCTTACCCGGAGCCTTACCCTAACCCGTCCCCTAATCCTAACCCGTACGCTAACACTAACCTGTGCCCTAACACGTACGCTCAAACTAAACCATTGTCGTACCCTAACCTGTATCCTAAACCGTCCCCTAACCCTAACCCTAACCCTAACCCTTACCCGAAGCCTTAACCTAACCCGTCCTCTAATCCTAAACTGTACGCTAACAGTAAACTGTGACCTAACATGTACCCTCACCCTAAACCGTTGTCCTACCCTAACCTGTACTCTAAACCGTCCCCGTCCCCTAACCCTAACCCAAATCCTAACCCTAAACTTAACCCTTACTCGAAGCCTTACCCTAACCCGTCCACTAATCCTAACCCGTATGCTTACACTAACAATTATCCTAACACGTACGCTCATCCTAAACCTTTGTCGTACCCTAAACTGTACCCTAAACCGTCCCGTCCCCGTCCCCGTCCCCGTCCCCTAACCCTAACCCTAACCCTAACCCTTACCCGAAGCCTTACCTTAACCCGTCCCCTAATCCTAATCCGTACGCTAACACTAACACGTAACCTAAAACGTACGCTCACCCTAAAACGTTGTCATACCCTAACATGTACCCTAAACCGACCCCGTCCCCTAGCCCTAACCCTAACCCTAACCTTTACCCGAAGCCTTACCCTAACCCGTCCCCTAATCCTAACCGCTACGCTAACACTAACACGTATTCTAACACGTACGCTCATCGTAAACCGTTGTCGTACCCTAACCTGTAACCTAAACCGTCCCCGTCCCCTAAGCCTAACTCTAACCCTAACCGTAACCTTTACCCGAAGCCTTACCCTTTCCTGTCCCCTAATCCTAACCCGTACGCTAACACTCACCCTTGCCCTAACACGTACACTCACCCTAAACCGTTGTCGTACCCTAACCTGTACCCTAAACCGTCCCTGTACCCTAACCCTAACCATAACCCTAACCCTAACACTTACCCGAAGCCTTACCCTAACCCGTCCCATAATCCTAACCCGTACGCTAACACTAATCCGTACCGTAACACGTACACTCACCGTAAACCATTGTCATACCCTAACCTGTACCCTAAACCATACCCGTCCCCTAACCCTAACCCTAACCCTAACCCTAACCCTATCCATTACCCGAAGCCTTACCCTAACCAGTCCCCTAAGTCTAACCCGTACGCTAACACTAACAACTGCCCTAACATGTACGCTCACCCTAAAGCGTGGTCGTACCCTAACCTGTACCCTAAACCGTCCCCGTCCCCGTCCCCTAACCCTAACCCAAACCCTAACTCTTACCCGAAGCCTTACCGTAAACCATCCCATAATCCTAACCGATACGCTAAAACTAACCCATGCCCTAACACGTACGCTCACCCTAAACCATTGTCGTACCCTAACCTGTACGCTAAACCGTCCCCGTCCCGTAGCCTTAACCCTAACCCTTACCCGAAGCCTTACCCTAACCCATCCCCTAATCCTAACGCGTACGCTAACTCTAACCTGTACCCTAACACGTACGCTCACCCTAAACCGTTGTCATACACTATCCTGTACCCTAAACTCTCCCCGTCCCCTAACCCTAACCCTAACCCTAAGCCTAACACTTGCCCGAAGCCTTACCCTAACCACTTCCCTAATCCTAACCCGTACGCTAACACTAAATCGTACCCTAACACGTACGCTCACCCTAAATCTTTTTCGTACCCTAACCTGTACCCTAAACCGTCCCCGTAACCTAACCCTAACTCTAACCCTAACCCTTACCCGAAGCCTTACCCTAACCCGTCCCCTAATCCTAACCCCTTACCCTAACCCGTCCCCTAATCCTAACCCATACGCTAAAACTAACCCTTACCCTAACCCGTACGCGCACCCTAAACTGTTCTCATATCCTAACCTATACCCTAAACCTTCCCCGTCCCCGTCCACGTCCCCTAAACCTATCCCTAAGCCTAACCCTAACCCTTGCCCGAAGCCTTACACTAACCCGTCCCCTAATCCTAACTCGTACGCTAACACTAGTCCATACCCTAACACGTACGCTCACCCTAAACCGTTGTCGTACCCTAACCTGTACCCTAAACCGTCCCCGTCCCCTAACCCTAAATCTAACTCTAACCCTAACACTTACCCGAAGCCTTACCCTAACCCGTCCCCTAATCCTAACTCGTACACTAACACTAACACGTGCCCTAACACGTACGCTCAACCTAAAGCGTTGTCGTACCCTAACCTGTACACTAAACCGTCCCCGTCCCCTAACCCTAACCCTAACCCTAACCCTAAGACTTACCCGAAGCCTTACCCTAACCTGTCCCCAAATCCTAACCCGTACGCTAACACTAACCCATACCCTAACACGTATGCTCACCCAAAAACGTTGTCGTACACTAACCTGTACCCTAAACAGTCCCCTAACCCTAACCCTAGCCCTAACCCTAACCCTTACCCGAAGCCTTACCCTAACCCGTCCCCTATTCCTAACCCGTACGCGAACACTAACACGTACCCTAACACGTACGCTCACTCTGAACCGTTGTTTTACACTAAACTGGACCCTAAGCCGTCCCCGTCCCTTAACCCGAACCCTAACCCTAACCCTAACCCTAACCCTAACCCTTACTCGAAGCCTTCCCATAACCCGTAACCTAATGCTAACCCGTACGTTAACACTAACCCGTAACCTAACACGTACGCTCAGCCTAAACCGTTGTCATATCCTAACCTGTACCCTAAACCGTCCCTGTCACCTAACCCTAACTGTAAACCTAACCCTAACACTAACCCTTACCCGAAGCCTTTCCCTAACCCGTCCCCTAATCCTAACCCGTACGCTAACACTAACTTGTACCCTAAAACGTATGCTTACCCTAAACAGTTGTTGTACCCTAACCTGTACCCTAAACCGTCCCCGTCCCCTAACCATAACCCTAACCCTAAACTTATCCCTAACCCTTACCCGACGCCTTACCCTAATCCTAACCTGTACGCTAACATTAACCCGTACCCTAACACTAACCCGTACCCTAACATGTACACTCACCCTAAACAGTTGTCGTACACTAAACTGTAACCTAAACCATCCCCGTCCCCTAAACCTAACCCTAACCATAACCCCAACCCTAAACCTTACCCGAAGCCTTACCCTAACGCATCCCCTACTCCTAACCCATACGCTAACACTAACCCATACACTAACACATACGCTCACCCTAAACCCTTGTTGTACCCTAACCTGTACCCTAAACTGTCCCCGTCCCCATCCCCTAACCCTAACCCTAGCCCTAACCGTAACCCTTACCCGAAGCCTTACACTAACCCGTCCCCTAATCCTAAATCGTACGCTAACACTAACCCGTACCCTAACATGTATGCTCACCCTAAAGCATTGTCGTACCCTAACCTGTACCCTAAACCGTGTCCGTCCCCTAACCCTAACCCTAACGCTAACCCTTACCCGAAGCCTTAGCCTATCCCGTCCCGTAATCCTAACCCGTACGCTAACACAAACCCGTACCCTAACACGTACGCTCACCCTAAACGGTTGTCGTACACTAACCTGTACCCTAAACCCTCCCCATCCCCTAACCCTAACCCTAAACCTAACCCTAACCCTAACCCTTACGCGAAGCCTTACCGTAACCCATCACATAAACCGAACCTGTACGCTAACACTAACCCATACCCTACCACGTACGCTCACCCTAAACCGTTGTTGTACCCTAACCTGTACCCTAAACCCTCCACATCCCCTAACCCTAACCCTAAACCTAACCCTAACCCTACCCCTTACCCGAAGCTTACCCTAACCCGTACCCTAATCCTAACCCGTTCGCTAACACTAACCCATACCCTACCAGGTACGCTCACCCTAAACCGTTTTTGTACCCTAACCTGTACCCTAAACTGTTCCCGTGCCCTAACCCTAACCCTAACCCTAACCCTTACCCGAAGCTTACCCTAACCTGTACCCTAATCCTAACCCGTTCGCTAACACTAACCCGTACCCTAACACGTATGCTCTCCCTAAACCGCTGTCGTACCCTAAACTGCACCCTCAACCGTGCCCGTCCCCTAACCCTAACCCTAAACCTAACCCGTCCCCTAATCCTAACCCGTACGCTAACTCTAAGCCATGCCCTAACACGTACGCTCACCCTAAACCGTTGTCGTACCCTAACCTGTACCATGAACCGTGTCCGTCCCCTAAACCTAACACTAAACCTAAACCTAACCCTAACCCTTACCCGAAGCCTTACCCTAACCCATCCCCTAAACATAACCCGTACACGAACACTAACACGTACCCTAACACGTACGGTCACCCTGAACCTTTGTCGTACACTAAACTGTACCCTAAACCGTCCCCGTCCCTTAACCCTAACCCTAACCCTAACCCTAACCAAAACCCTAATCCTTACCCGAAGCCTTACCATAACCCGTCCCCTAATCCTAACCCATACATTAACACTAAACCGTAACCTAACACGTACGCTCACCCTAAACCGTTGTCGTACACTAACCTGTACCCTAAACCGTCCCTGTCCCCTACCCCTAACCATAACCCTAAACCTAACACTAACCCTTACCCGAAGCCTTACCCTAACCCGTGCCCTAATCCTAACCCGTACGCTAACACTAACCCGTACACTAACACGTACGCTCACCCTAAACCGTTGTCGTACCCTTACTTGTAACCTAAACCGTCCCCGTCCCCTAACCCTAACCCTAACCCTAACACTAACACTTACCCAAAGCCTTACCCTAACACATCAACTAAACCTAAATCGTACGCTAACACTAACCCATGCCCTAACACGTACGCTCACCCTAAACCGTTGTCGTACACTAACCTGTACCCTAAACTGTCCCTGTCCCCTAACCCTAACCCTAACCATTACGCAAAGCCTTACCCTAACCCGTCCCCCAATCCTAACCCGTACGCTAACACTAACCCGTACCCTAACATGTACGCTCACCCTAAACCGTTCATGTACCCTAACCTGTTCCCTAAACCGTCCTCGTCCCCTAACCCTAACCCTAACCCTAACCCTAGCTTTTACCCGAAGCCTTACACTAACCGGTCCCCTAACCCTAACCCGTACGCTAACACTAACGAGTACCCTAACATGTACGCTCACCCTTAACCATTGTCGTACCCTAACCTGTACCCTAAACCATCCCCGTCCCCTAACCTAACCCTACCCCTAACCCTTACGCGAAGCCTTACCCTAACCTGTCCCCTAATCCTAAACCGTACGCTGACACTAACACGTACCCTAACACGGACACTCACCCTAAAACATTGTCGTACACTAAACTGTACCCTAATCCGTCCCCGTCCCTCTCCCCTAACCCTAACCCTAACCCTAACCCAAACCCTAACCCTAACCCTTACCCAAAGCCTTACCCTAATCGGTCCCCTAATCCTAACCCGTATGCTAACACTAACCCGTCCCTTAACGCGTAATCTCACCCTAAACCGTTGTCGTACCCTAACCTATACCCTAAACCGTCCCCGTACCCGTCCCCTATCCCTAACCCTAAGCCTAACCCTGAAGCTTACCCGAAGCCTTACCCTAACCCGTCCCCTAACTCTAAACCGTACGGTAACACTAACCCGTACCCTAACACGTACGCTCACCCTAAACGGTTGTCGTACCCTAACCTGTACCCTAAACCGTGTCCGTCCCCTAAACCTAACCCTAAACCTAACCCTAACCTTAACCCTTACCCGAAGCCTCACCCTAACCCGTCCCCTAATTCTAACCCGTACGCTAACACTAACACGTACCCTAACACTTACGGTCACCCTGAACCATTGTCGTACCCTAAACTGTACCCTAAACCGTCCCCGTCCCTTAACCCTAACCCTAACCCTAACCCTAACCCTAACACTAACCCTAATCCTTACCCGAAGCCTTACCATAACCCGTCCCCTAATCCTAACCCGTACGCTAACACTAAACCGTAACCTAACACGTACGCTCACACTAAACCGTTGTCGTACCCTAACCTGTACCCTAAACCGTCCCTGTAGCCTAACCCTAACCCTAACCCTAACCCTAACCCTTACCCGAAGCCTTACCCTAACCCGTCCCATAATCCTACCCCGTACGCTAACACTAACCCGTACCCTAACACGTACGCTCACCCTAAACCGTTGTCGTACCATAACCTGTACCTAAACCGTCCCCGTCCCCGTCCCCTAAACTTAACCCTAAACCTCACCCTTACCCGTAGCCTTACACTAACCCGTCCCCTATTCCTAAACTATACGCTAACTCTAACCCGTACCCTAACATATACGCTCACCCTAAAGAGTTGTCGTACACTGACCTCTACCCTAAACCGTCCCCGTCCCCTAACCCTAACCCTAACCCTAACCCTTACCCAAAGCCTTACCCTAACAAGTCCCCAATCCTAACCCGTACGCTAACACTAACACATACCCTAACACGTACGCTCACCCTAAACCGTTGTCGTACCCTAGCCTATACCCTAAACAGTCCCCGTACCCTAACCCTAACCCTAACCCTAACCCTTACCTGAAGCCTTACCCTAACCCGTCCCCTAATCCTAACCCGTACGCTAACACTAAACCTTACCCTAACACGTACGCACACTCTAAACTGTTGTCATATCCTATCCTGTACCCTAAACCTTCCCCGTGCCCGTCCCCTAACCCTAACCCTAACCCTTACCCGAAGCCTTACCCTAACCTGTCCCCTAATCCTAACCCATACGCTAACACTAACCCTTACCCTAACACGTACGCACACCCTAAACTGTTGTCAAATCCTATCCTGTACCCTAAACCTTCCCCGTTCCTGTCCCCTAACCCAAACCCTAACCCTTACCCGGAGCCTTACCCTAACCCGTCCCCTAATCCTAACCCGTACGCTAACACTAACCTGTGCCCTAACCGTACACTCACCCTAAACAGTTGTCGTACGCTAACCTGTATTCTAAACTGTCCCCGTCCCCGTCCCCTTACCCTAAACCTAACCCTAACACTAACCCTTACCCGAAGCCTTACCCTAAACCGTTCCATAATCCTAACCCGTACGCTAACACTAAACCGTGCGCTACCACGTAGGCTCAGCATAAACTGTTGTCATACACTAACCTGTACCCTAAACCGTCCCTGTCCCCGTCCCCTTCCCCTAACCCTAACCCTAACCCTTACCCAAAGCCTTACCCTAACCCGTCCCCTAATCATAAACCGTAGGCTAACACTAACCCGTACCCTAACACGCACACTCACCCTAAACCGTTTGCGTACACTAACCTGTACCCTAAACCGTCCCCGTCCCCTAAACCTAACCCTAACCCTAACCCAAACCCTTACCCAAAGCCTTACCCTAAACGGTCCCCTAATCCTAACCCGTACGCTAACACTAACAAGTACCCAAACACGTACGCTCACCATAAACCGTTGTCGTACCCTAACCTGTACCCTAAACTCTCCCCGTCCCCGTCCCCTAAACTTAACCCTAACCCTAACCCTTACCCAAAGCCTTACACTAACCCCTCCCCTAATCCTAACCCGTACGCTAACACTAAACCATACCCTAACACGTACACTCACCCTAAATCGTTGTTGTACCCTAACCTGTACCCTAAACCGTCCCCGTCCCCGTCCCCTAACCTTAAACCTAACCGTAAACTTAACCCTTACCCGAAGCCTTACCCTAACACGTCCCCTAATCATAACCCGTACGCTAACACTAACCCGTACCCTAACACGTATGCAACCTGAAACCGTTGTCGTAACCTAACCTGTACCCTAAACCATCCCCGTCCCCTAACCCTAAGCCTAAACCTAACCCTAACCCTAACCCTTACCCGAAGCCTTACCCTAACCCGTCATCTAATCCTAACCCGTACGCTAACACTAACCCGTACCCTAACATGTACGCTCACCCTAAACCGTTATCTTACCCTATCCTGTACCCTAAAGTGTCCCCGTCCCCTAACCCTAACCCTCACCCTAACCTTTACCCAAAGCCTTACGCTAACCCGTCCCCTAATCCTAACCTGTACGCTAACACTAACCCGTACCCTAATACGTGCGCTCACCCTAAACCGTTGTCATACCCTAAACTGTACCCTAAACAGTCCCCGTCCCCTAACCCTAACCCTAACCCTAACCCAAACACTTACCCGAAGCCTTACCCTAACCCGTCCCCTAATGCTAACCCGTACGCTAACACTAACCCGTACCCTAACACATATGCTCACCCTAAACCGTTGTCGTACGCTTACATGTACACTAAACCGTCCCCGTCCCCTAACCCTAACCCTAACCATGACCCTAACCATTACCCGAAGCCTTACGCTAAACCGTCCCCTAATCCTAACCCGTATGCTAACACTAACCCATACCCTAACACGTACGATCACCATAATCCATTGTCGTACCATAACCTGTACCCTAAACTGTCCCCGTCCCCTAACCCTATCACTAACCCTAATCCTAACCCTTACCCGAAGCCTTAACCAAACCCCTCTCCTACTCTAACATGTACGCTAACACTAACCGGTACCCTAACACGTACGCTCACCCTGAACCGTTGTCGTACCCTAACCTGTACCCTAAACCGTCCCCGTGCCCTAACCCTAACCCTAACGCTAACCCTAACTCTAACACTTACCCGAAGCCTTACCCTAACCCGTCCCATAATCCTAACCCGTACGCTAACACTAACCCGTACCCTAACACGTACGCTCACCCTAAAACCTTGTCGTACCCTAACCTGTACCCTAAATCGTCCCTGTCCCCTAACCCTAACCCTAACCCTAACCTTAAACCTTACCCGAAGCCTTACCCAAACCGGTCCCCTAAACCTAACCCGCACGCTAACACTAACCCGTGCCCTAACACGTACGCTCACCCGAAACATTTGTCGTACACTAAGCTGTACCCTAAACCGTCCCCATTACCTAACACTAACCCGAACCCTAACCATAACCCTAAACCTTACCCGAAGCCTTACCCTAACCCGTCCCCTAATCCTAACTGTATGCTAACACTAACCCGTGCCCTAACACGTATGCTCACCCTAAAGCGTTGTCGTACCCTAACCTGTACCCTAAACCGTTCCTGTCCCCGTACCCTAACCCTAACCCTAACCCAAACCCTAACCCTTACCCGAAGCCTTACACTAACCCATCCCATAATCCTAAACGCTACGCTAACACTAACCCGTGCCCTAACACGTACGCTCACCCTAAACCGTTGTCGTACATTAACCTGTACCCTAAATCGTCCCTGTCCCCTAACCCTAACCCTAACCCTAATCCTTACCCGAAGCCTTACCCTAACTCGTCCCCTAATTCTAACCCGTATGCTAACACTAACCTGTATCCTAACACATACTCTCACCCTAAAACTTTGTCGTACACTAAGCTGTACCCTAAATCGTCCCCATACCCTAACCCTAAACCTAACCCTTACACAAAGCCTTACCCTAACCCGTCCCCTAATCCTAACCCGTACGCTAACACTAACCCGTAACCTAACCCGTATGCTCAACCTAAACCGTTCTCGTACACTAACCTGTACCCTAAACCGTCCCGTCCCTGTCCCCTAACCCTAGCCCTTACCCGAAACCTTACCCTAACATGTCCCCTATTCCTAACCCGTACGCTAACACTATCCCGTACCCTTACACGTACGCTCACCTTAAAACGTTGTCGTACACTAACCTGTAACCTAAACCATCTCCGTCCCCTAACCCTAACGCTAACCCTAACCCTAACCCATACCCGGAGCCTTACCCTAACCTGTCCCCTAATCCTAACCCGTACGCTAAGACTAACCCTTGCCCTAACACGTACGCTCACCCTAACCCGTTGTCGTACCATAACCTGTACCCTAAACCGTCCCTCTACCCTAACCCTAACCCTAACCCTTATCCTAACCCTAAAGCTTACCCGAAGCCTTACCCTAACCCGTCCCATAATCCTAACCCGTACGCTAACACTAACCCGTACCCTAACATGTACGCTCACCCTAAACTGTTGTCGTACACTAAACTGTACCCTAAACCGTCCCTGTCCCTGACCATTAACACTAACCCTAACCCTAACCCTAACCCTTACCCGACGCCTTACCCTAACCCGTCCCATAATCCTAACCCGTACGCTAACACTAACCCGTACCCTAACATGTACACTCACCCTAAACTGTTCTCGTACCCTAACCTGTACCCTAAACCGTCCCTGTCCCCGACCCTTAACCCTAACCCTAACCCTAAACCTAACCCTTACCTGACGCCTTACCCTAACCCGTCCCCAAATCCTAACCCGTACGCTAACACTAACCCGTACCCTAACACGCACGCTCACCCTAAACCGTTGTCGTACCCTAACATGTACCCTAAACCGTCCCCGTCCCCTAACCCTAACCTTAACCCTAAACCTAAACCTAACCCTTACCCGAAGCCTTACCATAACCCGTCTTCTAATCCTAACCCGTACGCTAACAGTAAACTGTGCCCTAACATGTACGCTGAACCTAAACCATTGTCCTACCCTAACCTGTACCCTAAACCATCCCCCTCCCCTAACCCTAACCCTAACCCTAACCCTAACCCTTACACCAAGCCTTACCCTAACCCGTGCCCTAATCCTAACCCGTACGCTAACACTAACCCATACCCTAACACGTACGCTCACCCTAAACCGCTGTCGTACACTAACCTGTACCCTAAACCGTCCCCGTCCCCTAACCCTAACCCTAAACCTAACCCTTACCCGAAGCCTTACCCTAACCCGTCCCCTAATCCTAACCCGTAAGCTAACACTAACCCGTGCCCTAACACGTACGCTCACCCTAAAGTGTGGTTGTGCCCTAACCAGTACACTAAACCGTCCCCGTCCCCGTTCCCTAACCCTAACCCTAACCCAAACCCTAAGCCTTACCCGAAGCCTTACCCTAACCCGTCTCATAATCCTAAACGATACGCTAAAACTAACCCATGCCCTAACACATACGCTCACCCTAAACCGTTGTCGTACCCTAACCTGTACCCTAAACCGTCCCCGTCCCCTAACCCTAACCCTAATCCTTACCCGAAGCCTTACACTAACCCGTCCCCTAATCCTAACCCATACGCTAACTCTAACCCGTATCCTAACACGTACGCTCACCCTAAACCATTCTCATACACTAACCTGTACCCTAAACCATCCCCGTCAACTAACCTTAACCCTAACCCTTACCCGAAGCCTTACCATAACCCGTCCTCTAATCCTAACCCGTACGCTAACAGTAAACTGTGCCCTAAAATGTACGCTCAACCTAAACCATTGTCCTACCCTAACTTGTACCCTAAACCGTCCCCGTCCCCTAACCCTAACCCTAAACCTAGCCCTAAACCTAAACCTTACCCCAAGCCTTACCCTAACCCGACCCTTAATCCTAACCCGTACGCTAACACTAACCCATACCCTAACACGCACGCTCACCCTAAATCTTTGTCGTACCCTAACATGTACCCTAAACCGTCCCCGTCCCCTAACCCTAACCCTAACCCTAACCCTAACACTTACCTGAAGCATTACACTAACCCGTCCCCTAATCCTAATCCGTACGCTAACACTAACCCGTGTCCTAACACGTACCCTCACCCTAAACCGTTGTCGTACCCTAACCTGTACCCTAAACCGTCACCGTCCCCTAGCCCTAACCCTAACCCTAACCCTTACGCGAAGCCTTACCCTAACCCGTCCCCAATCCTAACCCGTACGCTAACACTAACAAGTACCATAACACATACGCTCACCCTAAACTGTTGTCATACACTAACCTGAAACCTGAACCGTCCCCGTCCCCTAACCCTAACCCTAACCCTAACCCTAACCCTAACCCTTACCCGAAGCCTTACCCTAATCTGTCCCCTAATCCTAACCCGTATGCTAACACTAACCCTTGCCCTAACACGTACACTCACCCTAAACCATTGTCGTACCCTAACCTGTACCCTGAACCGTCCCTGTACCCTAACCCTAACCCTAACTCTAACCCTAACCCTAACCCTAACACTTACCTGAAGCCTTACCCTAACCCGTCCCATAATCCTAACCCGTACGCTAACACTAACCCATACCCTAACACGTACGCTCACCCTAAACCGTTGACGTACCCTAACCTGTACCCTAAACCGTCCCTGTCCCCTAACCCTAACCCTAACCCTAACCCTTACCAGAAGCCTTACCCTAACCCGTCCCGTAATCCTAACCCGTACGCTAACACTAACCCGTACCCTAACACGTACGCTCACCCTAAAACCTTGTCGTACCCTAACCTGTACCCTAAATCGTCCCGGTCCCCTAACCCTAACCCTAACCCTAACCTTAAACCTTACCCGAAGCCTTACCCTAACCGGTCCCCTAAACCTAACCCGCACGCTAACACTAACCCGTGCCCTAACACGTACGCTCACCCGAAACATTTGTCGTACACTAAGCTGTACCCTAAACCGTCCCCATTACCTAACACTAACCCGAACCCTAACCATAGCCCTAAACCTTACCCGAAGCCTTACCCTAACCCGTCCCCTAATCCTAACCGTACGCTAACACTTATCCGTGCCCTAACACGTACGCTCACCCTAAAGCGTTGTCGTACCCTAACCTGTACCCTAAACCGTTCCTGTCCCCGTACCCTAACCCTAACCCTAACCCAAACCCTAACCCTTACCCGAAGCCTTACACTAACCCATCCCATAATCCTAAACGCTACGCTAACACTAACCCGTGCCCTAACACGTACACTCACCCTAAACCGTTGTCGTACATTAACCTGTACCCTAAATCGTCCCTGTCCCCTAACCCTAACCCTAACCCTAATCCTTACCCGAAGCCTTACCCTAACTCGTCCCCTAATTCTAACCCGTATGCTAACACTAACCTGTATCCTAACACATACGCTCACCCTAAAACTTTGTCGTACACTAAGCTGTACCCTAAATCGTCCCCGTCCCCTAACCCTAAACCTAACCCTTACACAAAGCCTTACCCTAACCCGTCCCCTAATCCTAACCCGTACGCTAACACTAACCCGTAACCTAACCCGTATGCTCAACCTAAACCGTACTCGTACACTAACCTGTACCCTAAACCATCCCGTCCCGGTCCCCTAACCCTAGCCCTTACCCGAAACCTTACCCTAACATGTCCCCTATACCTAACCCGTACGCTAACACTATCCCGTAGCCTTACACGTACGCTCAACTTAAAACGTTGTCGTACACTAACCTGTAACCTAAACCGTCTCCGTCCCCTAACCCTAACCCTAAACCTAGCCCTAAACCTAAACCTTACCCCAAGCCTTACCCTAACCCGACCCTTAATCCTAACCCGTACGCTAACACTAACCCATACCCTAACACGCACACTCACCCTAAATCTTTGTCGTACCCTAACATGTACCCTAAACCGTCCCCGTCCCCTAACCCTAACCCTAACCCTAACCCTAACACTTACCCGAAGTATTACACTAACCCGTCCCCTAATCCTAATCCGTACGCTAACACTAACCCGTGTCCTAACACGTACCCTCACCCTAAACCGTTGTCGTACCCTAACCTGTACCCTAAACCGTCACCGTCCCCTAGCCCTAACCCTAACCCTAACCCTTACGCGAAGCCTTACCCTAACCCGTCCCCAATCCTAACCCGTACGCTAACACTAACAAGTACCCTAACACATACGCTCACCCTAAACTGTTGTCGTACACTAACCTGTAACCTAAACCGTCCCCGTCCCCTAACCCTAACCCTAACCCTAACCCTAACCCTAACCCTTACCCGAAGCCTTACCCTAATCTGTCCCCTAATCCTAACCCGTATGCTAACACTAACCCTTGCCCTAACACGTACACTCACCCTAAACCATTGTCGTACCCTAACCTCTACCCTGAACCGTCCCTGTACCCTAACCCTAACCCTAACTCTAACCCTAACCCTAACCCTAACACTTACCCGAAGCCTTACCCTAACCCGTCCCATAATCCTAACCCGTACGCTAACACTAACCCGTACCCTAACACGTACGCTCACCCTAAATCGTTTTCGTACCCTAACCTGTACCCTAAACCATCCCCGTCCCCTAACCCTAACCCTAACACTATCCCTAACCCTTACCCTAACTCGGCCCCCAATTCTAAACCATACGCTAACACTAACACGTACCCTAACAAGTACGATCACCCTAAAACTTTGTCGTACCCTAACCTGTACCCTAAGTCGTCCCCTTCCCCTAAGTCTAACCCTAACCCTAATACTTACCCGAAGCCTTACCCTAAACCGTCCCCTAACCCTAACCCTTACGCTAACACTAACCCGTGCCCTAAAACGAATGCTCACCCTAAACCTCTGTCGTACACTAACCTGTACCCTAAACCGTCCCCGTCCCCGTCCCCTAACCCTAACCCTAAACCTAACCCTTACCCGAAGCCTTACCCTAACACGTCCCCTAATCCTAACCCGTACGCTAACACTAACCCGTGCCCTAACAGGTACGCTCACCCTAAAGCGTGGTCGTACCCTAACCTGTACACTAAACCGTCCCCGTACCCGTTCCCTAACCCTAACCCTATCCCAAACCCTACCCCTTACCCGAAGCCTTACCCTAACCCGTCCCATAATCCTAAATAATACGCTAAAACTACCCCATGCCCTAACACATACGCTCACCCTAAACCGTTGTCGTACCCTAACCTGTACCCTAAACCGTCCCCAACCCTAACCCTAACCCTAACACTTACCCGAATCCTTACCCTAACCCATCCTCTAATCCTAACATGTACGCTAACAGTAAACTGTGCCCTAACATGTACCCTCACCCTAAACCGTTGTCCTACCCTAACCTGTACCCTAAACCGTCCCCGTCCCTAACCGTAACCCTAACACATACCCGAAGCCTTACCCTAACCCGTGTCCTAATCCTAACCCGTACGTTAACACTAACCCATACCCTAACACGTACGCTCACCCTAAACCGTTGCCGTACCCCAACCTGTACCCTAAACCGTCCTCGTCCCCTAACCCTAACCCTAACCCTAAAGCAAAACCTAACCTTTACCCAAAGCTTTACCCTAACCCAACCCATAATCCTATCCCGTACGCTAACCCTAACCCGTACCCTACCACGTACGCTCACTTTAAACCGTTGTCGTACCCTAACCTGTACCCTAAACCGTCCCCGTCACCTAACAGTAACCCTAAACGTAACCCTAACCCTAACCCTTAACCGAAGCCTTACCCTAACCCGTCCCTTAATCCTAACCCGTACGCTAACACTAAACCGAGTCCTAACACGTACGCTCACCCTAAAACTTTGTCGTACCCTAACCTGTACCCTAAACCGTCCCCATCCCGTAACCCTTACCCTAACCCTAACAATTACCCGAATCCTTAACCTAACCCGTCCTCTAATCCTAACATGTACGCTAACAGTAAACCGTGCCCTAACACATACGCTCAACCTAAACCGTTGTCGTACCCTAACCTGTACCCTAAACCGTCCCCGTTCCCTAACCCTAACCCTAACCATAACCCTTACCCGAAGCCTTACCCTAACCCGTCCCCTGATCCTATCACGTACGCGAATACTAACCCATACCCTATCACGTACTCTCACCCTAAACATTTGTCGTACACTAACCTGTACCCAAAACCGTCCCCGTCCCTTAACCCTAACCGTAACCCTAACCCTAACCCTAACCCTAACGCTTACCCGAAGCCTTACCCTAACCCGTCCCATAATCCTAACCCTTACGCTAACACTAACCCGTACCCTAACACGTACGCTCACCCTAAACCGTTGACGTACCCAAACCTGTACCCTAAACGGTCCCCGTCCCCTAACCCTAACCCTAACCCTAACCATTACTAGAAGCCTTACCCTAACCCGTCCCGTAATCCTAACCCGTACGCTAACACTAACCCGTACCCTAACACATACGCTCAACCTAAACCGTTGTTGTGCACTAACCTGTACCCTAAATCGTCCTTGTCCCCTAACCCTAACCATAACCCTAACCCTAACACTTACCCGAAGCCTTACCCTAACCCTTCCCCTAATACTAACCCGTACGCTAACACTAACCCGTACTCTAACACGTACGCTCACCCTAAACGGTTGTCGTACCCTAACCTGTACCCTAAACCCTCCCCATCCCCTAAGCCTAACCCTAAACCTAACCCTAACCCTAACCCTTACCCGAAGCCTTACCCTAACCCATCACCTAATCGGAACCCGTATGCTAACACTAACCCATACCCTATCACGTACGCTCACCCTAAACCGTTGTTGTACCCTAACCTGTACCCTAAACCCTCCGCATCCCCTAACCCTAACCCTAAACCTAACCCTAACCCTAACCCTTACCCGAAGCTTATCCTAACCCGTCCCCTAATCCTAATCCATTCACTAACACTAACACATACCCTACCACGTACGCTCACCCTAAAGCATTGTTGTACCCTAACGTGTACCCTAAACCGTTCCCGTGCCCTAACCCTAACCCTAACCCTAACCCAAACCCTAACCCTTACCCGGAGCCTTACCCTAACCCGTCCCCTAATCCTAACCCGTACGCTAACACTAACCTGTGCCCTAACACGTACGCTCAAACTAAACCATTGTCGTACCCTAACCTGTATCCTAAACCGTCCCCTAACCCTAACCCTAACCCTAACCCTTACCCGAAGCCTTAACCTAACCCGTCCTCTAATCCTAAACTGTACGCTAACAGTAAACTGTGACCTAACATGTACCCTCACCCTAAACCGTTGTCCTACCCTAACCTGTACTCTAAACCGTCCCCGTCCCCTAACCCTAACCCAAATCCTAACCCTAAACTTAACCCTTACTCGAAGCCTTACCCTAACCCGTCCACTAATCCTAACCCGTATGCTTACACTAACAATTATCCTAACACGTACGCTCATCCTAAACCTTTGTCGTACCCTAAACTGTACCCTAAACCGTCCCGTCCCCGTCCCCGTCCCCGTCCCCTAACCCTAACCCTAACCCTAACCCTTACCCGAAGCCTTACCTTAACCCGTCCCCTAATCCTAATCCGTACGCTAACACTAACACGTAACCTAAAACGTACGCTCACCCTAAAACGTTGTCATACCCTAACATGTACCCTAAACCGACCCCGTCCCCTAGCCCTAACCCTAACCCTAACCTTTACCCGAAGCCTTACCCTAACCCGTCCCCTAATCCTAACCGCTACGCTAACACTAACACGTATTCTAACACGTACGCTCATCGTAAACCGTTGTCGTACCCTAACCTGTAACCTAAACCGTCCCCGTCCCCTAAGCCTAACTCTAACCCTAACCGTAACCTTTACCCGAAGCCTTACCCTTTCCTGTCCCCTAATCCTAACCCGTACGCTAACACTCACCCTTGCCCTAACACGTACACTCACCCTAAACCGTTGTCGTACCCTAACCTGTACCCTAAACCGTCCCTGTACCCTAACCCTAACCATAACCCTAACCCTAACACTTACCCGAAGCCTTACCCTAACCCGTCCCATAATCCTAACCCGTACGCTAACACTAATCCGTACCGTAACACGTACACTCACCGTAAACCATTGTCATACCCTAACCTGTACCCTAAACCATACCCGTCCCCTAACCCTAACCCTAACCCTAACCCTAACCCTATCCATTACCCGAAGCCTTACCCTAACCAGTCCCCTAAGTCTAACCCGTACGCTAACACTAACAACTGCCCTAACATGTACGCTCACCCTAAAGCGTGGTCGTACCCTAACCTGTACCCTAAACCGTCCCCGTCCCCGTCCCCTAACCCTAACCCAAACCCTAACTCTTACCCGAAGCCTTACCGTAAACCATCCCATAATCCTAACCGATACGCTAAAACTAACCCATGCCCTAACACGTACGCTCACCCTAAACCATTGTCGTACCCTAACCTGTACGCTAAACCGTCCCCGTCCCGTAGCCCTAACCCTAACCCTTACCCGAAGCCTTACCCTAACCCATCCCCTAATCCTAACGCGTACGCTAACTCTAACCTGTACCCTAACACGTACGCTCACCCTAAACCGTTGTCATACACTATCCTGTACCCTAAACTCTCCCCGTCCCCTAACCCTAACCCTAACCCTAAGCCTAACACTTGCCCGAAGCCTTACCCTAACCACTTCCCTAATCCTAACCCGTACGCTAACACTAAATCGTACCCTAACACGTACGCTCACCCTAAATCTTTTTCGTACCCTAACCTGTACCCTAAACCGTCCCCGTAACCTAACCCTAACTCTAACCCTAACCCTTACCCGAAGCCTTACCCTAACCCGTCCCCTAATCCTAACCCCTTACCCTAACCCGTCCCCTAATCCTAACCCATACGCTAAAACTAACCCTTACCCTAACCCGTACGCGCACCCTAAACTGTTCTCATATCCTAACCTATACCCTAAACCTTCCCCGTCCCCGTCCACGTCCCCTAAACCTATCCCTAAGCCTAACCCTAACCCTTGCCCGAAGCCTTACACTAACCCGTCCCCTAATCCTAACTCGTACGCTAACACTAGTCCATACCCTAACACGTACGCTCACCCTAAACCGTTGTCGTACCCTAACCTGTACCCTAAACCGTCCCCGTCCCCTAACCCTAAATCTAACTCTAACCCTAACACTTACCCGAAGCCTTACCCTAACCCGTCCCCTAATCCTAACTCGTACACTAACACTAACACGTGCCCTAACACGTACGCTCAACCTAAAGCGTTGTCGTACCCTAACCTGTACACTAAACCGTCCCCGTCCCCTAACCCTAACCCTAACCCTAACCCTAAGACTTACCCGAAGCCTTACCCTAACCTGTCCCCAAATCCTAACCCGTACGCTAACACTAACCCATACCCTAACACGTATGCTCACCCAAAAACGTTGTCGTACACTAACCTGTACCCTAAACAGTCCCCTAACCCTAACCCTAGCCCTAACCCTAACCCTTACCCGAAGCCTTACCCTAACCCGTCCCCTATTCCTAACCCGTACGCGAACACTAACACGTACCCTAACACGTACGCTCACTCTGAACCGTTGTTTTACACTAAACTGGACCCTAAGCCGTCCCCGTCCCTTAACCCGAACCCTAACCCTAACCCTAACCCTAACCCTAACCCTTACTCGAAGCCTTCCCATAACCCGTAACCTAATGCTAACCCGTACGTTAACACTAACCCGTAACCTAACACGTACGCTCAGCCTAAACCGTTGTCATATCCTAACCTGTACCCTAAACCGTCCCTGTCACCTAACCCTAACTGTAAACCTAACCCTAACACTAACCCTTACCCGAAGCCTTTCCCTAACCCGTCCCCTAATCCTAACCCGTACGCTAACACTAACTTGTACCCTAAAACGTATGCTTACCCTAAACAGTTGTTGTACCCTAACCTGTACCCTAAACCGTCCCCGTCCCCTAACCATAACCCTAACCCTAAACTTATCCCTAACCCTTACCCGACGCCTTACCCTAATCCTAACCTGTACGCTAACATTAACCCGTACCCTAACACTAACCCGTACCCTAACATGTACACTCACCCTAAACAGTTGTCGTACACTAAACTGTAACCTAAACCATCCCCGTCCCCTAAACCTAACCCTAACCATAACCCCAACCCTAAACCTTACCCGAAGCCTTACCCTAACGCATCCCCTACTCCTAACCCATACGCTAACACTAACCCATACACTAACACATACGCTCACCCTAAACCCTTGTTGTACCCTAACCTGTACCCTAAACTGTCCCCGTCCCCGTCCCCTAACCCTAACCCTAGCCCTAACCGTAACCCTTACCCGAAGCCTTACACTAACCCGTCCCCTAATCCTAAATCGTACGCTAACACTAACCCGTACCCTAACATGTACGCTCACCCTAAAGCATTGTCGTACCCTAACCTGTACCCTAAACCGTGTCCGTCCCCTAACCCTAACCCTAACGCTAACCCTTACCCGAAGCCTTAGCCTATCCCGTCCCGTAATCCTAACCCGTACGCTAACACAAACCCGTACCCTAACACGTACGCTCACCCTAAACGGTTGTCGTACACTAACCTGTACCCTAAACCCTCCCCATCCCCTAACCCTAACCCTAAACCTAACCCTAACCCTAACCCTTACGCGAAGCCTTACCGTAACCCATCACATAAACCGAACCTGTACGCTAACACTAACCCATACCCTACCACGTACGCTCACCCTAAACCGTTGTTGTACCCTAACCTGTACCCTAAACCCTCCACATCCCCTAACCCTAACCCTAAACCTAACCCTAACCCTAACCCTTACCCGAAGCTTACCCTAACCCGTACCCTAATCCTAACCCGTTCGCTAACACTAACCCATACCCTACCACGTACGCTCACCCTAAACCGTTTTTGTACCCTAACCTGTACCCTAAACTGTTCCCGTGCCCTAACCCTAACCCTAACCCTAACCCTTACCCGAAGCTTACCCTAACCCGTACCCTAATCCTAACCCGTTCGCTAACACTAACCCGTACCCTAACACGTATGCTCTCCCTAAACCGCTGTCGTACCCTAAACTGCACCCTCAACCGTGCCCGTCCCCTAACCCTAACCCTAAACCTAACCCGTCCCCTAATCCTAACCCGTACGCTAACTCTAAGCCATGCCCTAACACGTACGCTCACCCTAAACCGTTGTCGTACCCTAACCTGTACCATGAACCGTGTCCGTCCCCTAAACCTAACACTAAACCTAAACCTAACCCTAACCCTTACCCGAAGCCTTACCCTAACCCATCCCCTAAACATAACCCGTACACGAACACTAACACGTACCCTAACACGTACGGTCACCCTGAACCTTTGTCGTACACTAAACTGTACCCTAAACCGTCCCCGTCCCTTAACCCTAACCCTAACCCTAACCCTAACCAAAACCCTAATCCTTACCCGAAGCCTTACCATAACCCGTCCCCTAATCCTAACCCATACATTAACACTAAACCGTAACCTAACACGTACGCTCACCCTAAACCGTTGTCGTACACTAACCTGTACCCTAAACCGTCCCTGTCCCCTACCCCTAACCATAACCCTAAACCTAACACTAACCCTTACCCGAAGCCTTACCCTAACCCGTGCCCTAATCCTAACCCGTAGGCTAACACTAACCCGTACACTAACACGTACGCTCACCCTAAACCGTTGTCGTACCCTTACTTGTAACCTAAACCGTCCCCGTCCCCTAACCCTAACCCTAACCCTAACACTAACACTTACCCAAAGCCTTACCCTAACACATCAACTAAACCTAAATCGTACGCTAACACTAACCCATGCCCTAACACGTACGCTCACCCTAAACCGTTGTCGTACACTAACCTGTACCCTAAACTGTCCCTGTCCCCTAACCCTAACCCTAACCATTACGCAAAGCCTTACCCTAACCCGTCCCCCAATCCTAACCCGTACGCTAACACTAACCCGTACCCTAACATGTACGCTCACCCTAAACCGTTCATGTACCCTAACCTGTTCCCTAAACCGTCCTCGTCCCCTAACCCTAACCCTAACCCTAACCCTAGCTTTTACCCGAAGCCTTACACTAACCGGTCCCCTAACCCTAACCCGTACGCTAACACTAACGAGTACCCTAACATGTACGCTCACCCTTAACCATTGTCGTACCCTAACCTGTACCCTAAACCGTCCCCGTCCCCTAACCTAACCCTACCCCTAACCCTTACGCGAAGCCTTACCCTAACCTGTCCCCTAATCCTAAACCGTACGCTGACACTAACACGTACCCTAACACGGACGCTCACCCTAAAACATTGTCGTACACTAAACTGTACCCTAATCCGTCCCCGTCCCTCTCCCCTAACCCTAACCCTAACCCTAACCCAAACCCTAACCCTAACCCTTACCCAAAGCCTTACCCTAATCGGTCCCCTAATCCTAACCCGTATGCTAACACTAACCCGTCCCTTAACACGTAATCTCACCCTAAACCGTTGTCGTACCCTAACCTATACCCTAAACCGTCCCCGTACCCGTCCCCTATCCCTAACCCTAAGCCTAACCCTGAAGCTTACCCGAAGCCTTACCCTAACCCGTCCCCTAATTCTAACCCGTACGGTAACACTAACCCGTACCCTAACACGTACGCTCACCCTAAACGGTTGTCGTACCCTAACCTGTACCCTAAACCGTGTCCGTCCCCTAAACCTAACCCTAAACCTAACCCTAACCTTAACCCTTACCCGAAGCCTCACCCTAACCCGTCCCCTAATTCTAACCCGTACGCTAACACTAACACGTACCCTAACACTTACGGTCACCCTGAACCATTGTCGTACCCTAAACTGTACCCTAAACCGTCCCCGTCCCTTAACCCTAACCCTAACCCTAACCCTAACCCTAACACTAACCCTAATCCTTACCCGAAGCCTTACCATAACCCGTCCCCTAATCCTAACCCGTACGCTAACACTAAACCGTAACCTAACACGTACGCTCACACTAAACCGTTGTTGTACCCTAACCTGTACCCTAAACCGTCCCTGGCCCCTAACCCTAACCGTAACACTAACCCGTACCCGAAGCCTAACACTAACCCGTCCCCTAATCCTAAGCCGTGCGCTAACAATAACCCATACCCCAACATGTACGCTCAACCTAAACCGTTGTCGTACCCTAAACTGTCCCCATCCCCTAACCCTAACCCTAACCCTAACCCTAACCCTAACACTTACCCGAAGCCTTACCCTAACCCGTCCCCTAATCCTAACCCGTATGCTAACACTAACCCGTACCCTAACACGTACGCTCACCCTAAAACGTTGTTGTACCCTAACCTTTGCCCTAAACCGTCCCCGTCCCCGTCCTCTAACCCTAACGCTAACCCTTACCCAAAGCCTTACCCTAACACGTCCCCTAATCCTAACCCGTACGCTAACACTAAACCGTACCCTAACACTTACGCTCACTCTAAACCGTTGTCGTACCCTAACCTGTACCCTAAACCGTCCCCTAACCCTAACCCTAACCCTAACCCTAACCCTTACCCGAAGCCTTACCATAACCTGTCCCCTAATCCTAACCCATATGCTAACACTAAGTCGTACCCTAACACGTATGCTCACCCTAAACAATTGTCGTACACTAAACTGTACCCTCAACCATCCCCGTGCCCTAACCCTAACCCTAACCCTAAACCTTACCCGAAGCCTTACACTAACCCGTCCCCTAATCCTAAACCGTACGCTGACACTAACACGTAGCCTAACACGTACGCTCACCCTAAACCGTTTTCGTACACTAACCTGTACCCTAAACCTTGTCCGTCCCCTATACCAAACCCTAACCCCTACCCTAAACCTAACCCTTACCCGAAGCCTTACCCTTACCCGTCCCCTAATCCTAACCCGTACGCTAACAATAACACGTACCCTAAAACGTACGGTCACCCTGAACCATTGTCGTACCCTAAACTGTACCCTAAACCGTACCCGTCCCTTAACCCTAACCCTAACCCTAACCCTAACCCTAATCCTTTCCTGAAGCCTTAATATAACCCGTCTCCTAAACCTAACCCGTACACTAACATTAAATTGTAACCTAACACGTACGCTCACACTAAACCGTTGTCGTACCCTAACCTGTACACTAAACCGTCCCTGTCCCCTAACCCTAACCGTAACCCTAACCCTATCACTAACCCTTACCCGAAGCCTAACACTAACCCGTCCCCTAATCCTAAGCCGTGCGCTAACAGTAACCCATACCCCAACATGTACGCTCAACCTAAACCGTTGTCCTACTCTAAACTGTCCCCATCCCCTAACACTAACCCTAACCCTAACCCCAACCCTAACCCTTACCCGAAGCCTTACCCTAACCCGTCCCCTAATCCTAACCCGTACGCTAACACTAACCCGTACCCTAAAACGTACGCTCACCCTAAAACTTTGACGTACCCTAACCTGTACCCTAAACCGTCCCCGTCCCCTAACCCTAACCCTAACCCTTACCCGAAGCCTTACCCTAACCCGTCCCCAAATGCTAACCCGTACGCTAACACTAAACAGTACCCTAACACGTACGCTCACCCTAAACCGTGGACGTACCCTAACCTGTACCTTAAACCGTCCCCATTACCCTAACCCTAACCCGAACCCTAACACTAACCCTTACCCGAATACTTAACCTAACCTGTCCCCTACTCCTAACCCGTACGCTAACACTAACCCGTACCCTAACACATACGCTCACCCTAAACCACTGTCATACCCTAACCTGTACCCTAAACAGTCCCCGTCCCCTAACCCTAACCCTAACCCTAACTCTTACCTGAAGCCTTACACTAACCCGTACCCTAATCCTAACCCGTACGCTATCACTAAACCGTACCCTGAGACGTACGCTCACCCTAAAAGGTTGTCGTACTCTAACCTGTACCCTACACCGTCCCCTAACCCTAACCCTAACCCTTACCCGAAGCCTTACACTAACCCGTCCCCTAATCCTAAACCGTACGCTAACACTAACCCGTGCCCTAACACATACGCTCACCCTAAAGCGTTGTCGTACTCTAACCTGTACCCTAAACCGTCCCCATCCCCGTCCCCTAACCCTAACCCTAACCCTAACCGTAACACTTACCCGAAGCCTTACCCTAACACGTCCCCTAATCCTAACCCGTATGGTAACACTAACCCGTACCCTAACACGTACGCTCACCCTAAACCATTGTCCTACCCTAACCTGTACCCTAAACCGTCCCCGTCCCCGTCCCCTAAACCTAACCCTAACCCTAACCATTCCCCGAAGCCTTTCCCTAACCGTCCCCTAATCCTAAACCGTACGCTCACACTAACCCGTGCCCTAACACGTACGCTCACCCTGAACTGTTGTCGTACCCTAACCTGTACCATAAACCGTCCCCATCCCCTAAACCTAACCCTAACCTCACCCTAATCCTATCCCTTACCCAAAGCCTTACCCTAACACGTCCCCTAATCCTAACCCGTACATTAACACTAACCCGTGCCCTAAAACATACGCTCAACCTAAACCGTTGTCGTACCCTAACCTGTACCCTAAACCGTCCCCGTGCCCTAACCCTAACCCTAACCCTAACCCTAACCCTAAACCTTACCCGAAGCCTTACACTAAACCGTCCCCTAATCCTAAACCGTACGCTGACACTAACACGTAGCCTAACACGTAGGCTCACCCTAAACCGTTGTCGTACTCTAACCTGTACCCTAAACCGTGTCCGTCCCCTAACCCTAACCCTAACCCTAACCCTAAACCTTACCCGAAGCCTTACACTAAACCGTCCCCTAATCCTAAACCGTACGCTGACACTAACACGTAGCCTAACACGTACGCTCACCCTAAACCGTTGTCGTACTCTAACCTGTACCCTAAACCGTGTCCGTCCCCTAAACCTAACCCTAACCCTAACCCTAACCCTAATCCTTGCCCGAAGCCTTAACATAACCCGTCCCCTAATCCTAACCCATACGCAAATATTAAATCATAACCTAACACGTACGCTCACACTAAACCGTTGTCGTACCCTAACCTGTACCCTAAACCGTCCCCGTCCCCGTCCCCTAACCCTAACCCTAACCCTTACCCGAAGCCTTATCCTAACCCGTACCCTAATCATAACCTGTAGGCTAACACTAACCCGTACCCTAAAACGCACACTCACCCTAAACCGTTTTCGTACACTAACCTGTACCCTAAACCGTCCCCGTCCACTAAACCTAACCCTAACCCTAACCCTAACCCTTACCCGAAGCCTTACCCTAACACTTCCCCTAATCCTAACCCGTACGCTAACACTAACCCGTACCCTAACACGTATGCTCAACCTAAACGGTTGTTGTACCCTAACCTGTACCCTAAACCGTCCCCGTCCCCTAAACCTAACCCTAACCCTAACCCAAACCCTTACCCAAAGCCTTACCCTAAACGGTCCCCTAATCCTAACCCGTACGCTAACACTAACAAGTACCCAAACACGTACGCTCACCATAAACCGTTGTCGTACCCTAACCTGTACCCTAAACTCTCCCCGTCCCCATCCCCTAAGCTTAACCCTAACCCTAACCCTTACCCAAAGCCTTACACTAACCCCTCCCCTAATCCTAACCCGTACGCTAACACTAAACCATACCCTAACACGTACACTCACCCTAAATCGTTGTTGTACCCTAACCTGAACCCTAAACCGTCCCCGTCCCCGTCCCCTAACCCTAAACCTAACCGTAAACTTAACCCTTACCCGAAGCCTTACCCTAACACGTCCCCTAATCATAACCCGTACGCTAACACTAACCCGTACCCTACCACGTACGCTCACCCGAAACCGTTGTCGTAACCTAACCTGTACCCTAAACCATCCCCGTCCCCTAACCCTAAGCCTAAACCTAACCCTAACCCTAAACCTTACCCGAAGCCTTACCCTAACCCGTCCCCTAATCCTAACCCGTACGCTAACACTAACCCATACCCTAACACGTACGCTCACCCTAAACCGTTGTCCTACCCTAACCTGTACCCTAAACCGTCCCGGTCCCCTAACCATAACCCTAACCCTAACCCTAACCCTAAACCTTACCCAAAGCCTTACACTAACCCGTCCCCTAATCCTAACCCATACGCTAACACTAACCCGTACCCTAACACGTACGCTCACCCTAAACCGTTGTCGTAGCCTAACCTGTACCCTAAACCGTCTCCGTCACCTAACCCTAACCCTAACCCTAAGACTTACCCGAAACCTTGCCCTAACTCGTCCCCTAATCCTAAGCCGTAGGCTAAAACTAACCCTTACCCTAACACGTACGCGCACACTAAACTGTGGTCGTACGCTAACCTGTACACTAAACCGTCCCCGTCCTCTAACCCTAACCCTAACCCTAACCCTAACCCTTACCTGAAGCATTACCCTAACCCGTCCCCTAATACTAACCCGTACGCTAACACTAACCCGTACCCTAACACGTACACTCACCTTAAACAGTTGTTGTACCCTAAACTGTACCCTAATACATCCCCGTCCCCGTCCCCTAACCCTAACCTTAACCCTAACCCTAACCCTTACCCGAAGCCTTACCCTAACCCGTCATCTAATCCTAACCCGTACGCTAAAACTAACCCGTACCCTAACACGTACGCTCACCCTAAACCGTTATCTTACCCTAACCTGTACCCTAAACTGTCCCCGTCCCCTAACCCTAACCCTAACCCTCACCCTAACCCTTACCCAAAGCCTTACGCTAACCCGTCCCCTAATCCTAATCTGTACGCTAACACTAACCTGTACCCTAATACGTGCGCTCACCCTAAACCGTTGTCATACCCTAACCTGTACCCTAAACCGTCCCGTCCCCGTCCCCTAACCCTAACCCTTACCCGAAACCTTACCCTAACATGTCCCCTATTCCTAACCCGTACGCTAACACTATCCCGTACCCTTACACGTACGCTCACCTTAAAACGTTGTCGTACACTAACCTGTAACCTAAACCGTCTCTGTCCCCTAACCCTAACCCTAATCCTAACACTAACCCTAACCTTTAACCGGAGCCTTACACTAACCTGTCCCCTAATCCTAACCCGTACGCTAACACTAACCGTTGCCCTAACACGTACGCTCACCCTAAACCGTTGTCGTACCCTAACCTGTACCCTAAACCGTCCCTCTACCCTAACCCTAACCCTAACCCTTATCCTAACCCTAAAGCTTACCCGAAGCCTTACCCTAACCCGTCCCATAATCCTAACCCGTACGCTAACACTAACCCGTACCCTAACATGTACGCTCACCCTAAACGGTTGTCGTACCCTAAACTGTACCCTAAACCATCCCCGTCCCCTAACCCTAACCCTAACCCTTACCCGAAGCCTTAACCTAACCCGTCCCCTAATCCTAACCCGTACGCTAACACTAAACAGTACCCTAACACGTACGCTCACCCTAAACCGTGGACGTACCCTAACCTGTACCTTAAACCGTCCCCATCCCCTAACCCTAACCCGAACCCTAACACTAACCCTTACCCGAATACTTAACCTAACCTGTCCCCTACTCCTAACCCGTACGCTAACACTAACCCGTACCCTAACACGTACGCTCACCCTAAACCACTGTCATACCCTAACCTGTACCCTAAACAGTCCCTGTCCCCTAACCCTAACCCTAACCCTAACTCTTACCTGAAGCCTTACACTAACCCGTACCCTAATCCTAACCCGTACGCTATCACTAAACCGTACCCTGAGACGTACGCTCACCCTAAAAGGTTGTCGTACTCTAACCTGTACCCTACACCGTCCCCTAACCCTAACCCTAACCCTTACCCGAAGCCTTACCCTAACCCGTCCCCTAATCCTAAACCGTACGCTAACACTAACCCGTGCCCTAACACATACGCTCACCCTAAAGCGTTGTCTTACCCTAACCTGTACCCTAAACCGTCCCTGTCCCCGTCCCCTAACCCTAACCCTAACCCTAACCGTAACACTTACCCGAAGCCTTACCCTAACACGTCCCCTAATCCTAACCCGTATGCTAACACTAACCCGTACCCTAACACGTACGCTCACCCTAAACCATTGTCCTACCCTAACCTGTACCCTAAACCGTGCCCGTCCCCGTCCCCTAAACCTAACCCTAACCCTAACCCTAACCATTCCCCGAAGCCTTACCCTAACCGTCCCCTAATCCTAAACCGTACGCTCACACTAACCCGTGCCCTAACACGTACGCTCACCCTGAACTGTTGTCGTACCCTAACCTGTACCCTAAACCGTCCCCGTCCCCTAAACCTTACCCTAACCTCACCCTAATCCTATCCCTTACCCAAAGCCTTACCCTAACACGTCCCCTAATCCTAACCCGTACACTAACACTAACCCGTGCCCTAAAACATACGCTCAACCTAAACAGTTGTCATACCCTAAACTGTACCCTAAACCGTCCCCGTTCCCTAACCCTAACCCTAACCCTAACCCTAACCCTAAACCTTACCCGAAGCCTTACACTAAACCGTCCCCTAATCCTAAACCGTACGCTGACACTAACACGTAGCCTAACACGTACGCTCACCCTAAACCGTTGTCGTACACTAACCTGTACCCTAAACCGTGTCCGTCCCCTAAACCTAACCCTAACCCTAACCCTAAATCTAACCCTTACCCGAAGCCTTACCCTAACCCGTCCCCTAATCCTAACCCGTACGCTAACAATAACACATACCCTAAAACGTACGGTCACCCTGAAGCATTGTCGTACCCTAAACTGTACCCTAAACCTTCCCCGTCCCTTAACCCTAACCCTAACCCTAACCCTAACCCTAACCCTAATCCTTTCCCGAAGCCTTAACATAACCCGTCCCCTAATCCTAACCCGTACGCAAATATTAAATCGTAACCTAACACGTACGCTCACACTAAACCGTTGTCGTACCCTAACCTGTACCCTAAACCGTCCCCGTCCCCGTCCCCTAACCCTAACCCTAACCCTTACCCGAAGCCTTATCCTAACCCGTACCCTAATCATAACCTGTAGGCTAACACTAACCCGTACCCTAAAACGCACACTCACCCTAAACCGTTTTCGTACACTACCCTGTACCCTAAACCGTCCCCGTCCACTAAACCTAACCCTAACCCTAACCCTAACCCTTACCCGAAGCCTTACCCTAACACTTCCCCTAATCCTAACCCGTACGCTAACACTAACCCGTACCCTAACACGTATGCTCAACCTAAACGGTTGTTGTACCCTAACCTGTACCCTAAACCGTCCCCGTCCCCTAAACCTAACCCTAACCCTAACCCAAACCCTTACCCAAAGCCTTACCCTAAACGGTCCCCTAATCCTAACCCGTACGCTAAAACTAACAAGTACCCAAACACGTACGCTCACCATAAACCGTTGTCGTACCCTAACCTGTACCCTAAACTCTCCCCGTCCCCATCCCCTAAGCTTAACCCTAACCCTAACACTTACCCAAAGCCTTACACTAACCCCTCCCCTAATCCTAACCCGTACGCTAACACTAAACCATACCCTAACACGTACACTCACCCTAAATCGTTGTTGTACCCTAACCTGAAACCTAAACCGTCCCCGTCCCCGTCCCCTAACCCTAAACCTAACCGTAAACTTAACCCTTACCCGAAGCCTTACCCTAACACGTCCCCTAATCATAACCCGTACGCTAACACTAACCCGTACCCTACCACGTACGCTCACCCGAAACCGTTGTCGTAACCTAACCTGTACCCTAAACCGTCCCTGTCCCCTAACCCTAACAGTAAACCTAACCCTAACACTAACCCTTACCCGAAGCCTTTCCCTAACCCGTCCCCTAATCCTAACCCGTACGCTAACACTAATTTGTACCCTAAAACGTACGCTCACCCTAAACAGTTGTCGTACACTAAACTGTACCCTAAACCGTCCCCGTCCCCTAACCCTAACCCTAACCCTAACCCTAACCCTAAACCTTACCCGAAGCCTTACCCTAACGCATCCCCTACTCCTAAACCATACGCTAACACTAACCCATACACTAACACATACGCTCACCCTAAACCCTTGTTGTACCCTAACCTGTACCCTAAACTGTCCCCGTCCCGCTCCCCTAACCCTAACCCTAGCCCTAACCGTAACCCTTACCTGAAGCCTTACCCTAACCCGTCCCCTAATCCTAAATCGTACACTAACCCTAACCCGTACTCTAACATGTACGCTCACCCTAAAGCGTTGTCGTACCCTAACCTGTACCCTAAACCGTATCCGTCCCCTAACCCTAACCCTAACCCTAACCCTTACCCGAAGCCTTACCCTATCCCGTCCCCTAATACTAACCCGTACGCTAACACTAACCCGTACTCTAACACGTACGCTCACCCTAAACGGTTGTCGTACCCTAACCTGTACCCTAAACCCTCCCCATCCCCTAACCCTAACCCTAAACCTAACCCTAACCCTAACCCTTACGCGAAGCCTTACCCTAACCCATCACATAAACCGAACCCGTACGCTAACACTAAACCATACCCTACCACGTACGCTCACCCTAAACCCTTGTTGTACCCTAACCTGTACCCTAAACCCTCCCCATCCCCTAACCCTAACCCTAAACCTAACCCTAACCCTAACCCTTACCCGAAGCTTACCCTAACCCGTACCTTAATCCTAACCCGTTCGCTAACACTAACCCATACCCTACCACGTACGCTCACCCTAAACCGTTTTTGTACCCTAACCTGTACCCTAAACTGTTCCCGTGCCCTAACCCTAACCCTAACCCTAACCCAAACCCTAACCCTTACCCGAAGCCTTACCCTAACCCGTCCCAGAATCCTAACCCGTACGCTAACACTAACCTCTGCCCTAACTCGTACGCTCAACCTAAACCATTGTCGTACCCTAACCTGTACCCTAAACCGTCCCCTAACCCTAACCCTAACACTAAACCTTACCCGAAGCCTTACCCTAACCCGTCCTCTAATCCTAACATGTACGCTAACAGTAAACTGTGCCCTAACATGTACGCTCACCCTAAACCGTTGTCCTACCCTAACCTGTACCCTAAACCATCCCAATCCCCGTCCCCTAACCCTAACCCTAACCCTAACCCTTACCCTTACCCGAAGCCTTACCTTAACCCATCCCCTAATCCTAATCCGTACACTAACACTAACCCGAAACCTAACACGTACGCTCACCCTAAACCGTTGTCGTACCCTAACATGTACCCTAAACTGTCCCCATCCCCTAGCCCTAACCCTAACCCTAACCCTTACACTTACCCGAAACCTTACCCTAACTCGTCCCCTAATCCTAAGCCGTAGGCTAAAACTAACCCTTACCCTAACACGTACGCTCACACTAAACTGTGGTCGTACCCTAACCTGTACCGTAAACCGCCCCATCCCCTAACCCTAACCCTAAACCTAACCCTAATCCTAACCCTAACCCGAAGCCTTACCCTAACCCGTCCCATAATCATAACCCGTACGCTAACACTAACCCGTGCCCTAACACGTAGGCTCACCATAAATCATTGTCGTACCCTATCCTGTACCCTAAACCATCCCCATCCCCGTCCCCGTCCCCTAACCTTAACCCTAACACTTACCCGAAGCCTTACCTTAACCTGTCCCCTAATCCTAACCCTTGTCCTAACATGTACACTCACCCTAAACCGTTGTCTTACCCTAACCTGTACCCTAAACCGTCCCTGTAACCTAACCCTAACACTAACACTAACCCTAAACCGAACCCTTACCCGAAGCCTTCCCCTAACCCGTCCCCTAATCCTAAACCGTACGCTAACCCTAACCCGTACCCTAACACGTACGCTCACCCTAAACCGCTGTCGTACCCTAAACTGCACCCTAAACCGTCCCCGTCCACGTCCCCTAACCCTAACCCTAACCCGTCCCCTAATCCTAACCCGTACGCTAACTCTAAGCCATACCCTAACATGTACGCTCACCCTAAACCGTTCTCGTACACTAACCTGTAACCTAAACCGTCCCCGTCCCCTAACCCTAAACCTAACCCTTACCTGAAGCCTTACCTTAACCCGTCCTCTAATCCTAACCCGTACGCTAACTCTAAGCCGTACCCTAACACGTACGCTCACCCTAAACCGTTGACATATACTAACCTGTACACTAAACCGTCCCTGTCCCCTAACCCTAAACCTAACCCTAACCCTAACCATTACCCAAAGCCTTACCCTAACCCGTCCCTTAATCCTAACTCATACGCTAACACTAACCCGTACCCTAACACGTACGCTCACCCTAAACCGTTGTCGTACCCTAACCTGTACCCTAAACCGTCCCCGTCTAATAAGCCTAACCCTAACCCTAACCCTAACCCTAACCCTAGCTTTTACCCGAAGCCTTACCCTAACCGGTCCCCTAATCCGAACCCGTATGCTAACACTAACCCGTACCCTAACACGTACGCTCAACCTAAACTTTTGTCGTGCCCTAACCTGTACCCTAAACCGTCCCCATCCCCTAACCCTAACCCTAACCCTAACCCTAAACCTAACCCTTACCCGAAGCCTTACCCTAACCCGTCCCCTAATCCTAAACTGTACGCTGACACTAACACGTACCCTAACACGTACGATCACCCTAAGTCGTTGTCGTAACCTAACCTGTACCCTAAACCGTCCCCGTCCCCGTCCCCTAACCATAACGCTAAGCCTAACCCTACCTGTACCCTAAACCCTCCCCAACCCCTAAGCCTAACCCTAAACCAAACCCTAACCATAACACTTACGCGAAGCCTTACACTAACCCATCACATAAACCGAACACGTACGCTAACACTAACCCATACCCTACCACGTACGCTCACCCTAAACCGTTTTCGTACCCTAACCTGTACCCTGAACCGTGTCCGTCCCCTAAACCTAACACTAAACCTAAACCTAACCCTAACCCTTACCCGAAGCCTTACCCTAACCCGTCCCCTAAACATAACCCGTACGCGAACACTAACACGTACTCTAACACGTACGGTCACCCTGAACCGTTGTCATACACTAAACTGTACCCTAAACCGTCCCCGTCCCTTAACCCTAACCCTAACCCTAACCCTAACCAAAACCCTAATCCTTACCCGAAGCCTTACCATAACCCGTCCCCTAATCCTAACCCATACATTAAAACTAAACCGTAACCTAACACGTACGCTCACCCTAAACCGTTGTCGTACACTAACCTGTACCCTAAACCGTCCCTGTCCCCTACCCCTAACCATAACCCTAACCCTAACACTAACCCTTACCCGAAGCCTTACCCTAACCCGTCCCCTAATCCTAACCCGTACGCTAACACTAACCCGTACACTAACACGTACGCTCACCGTAAACCGTTGTCGTACCCTAACTTGTAACCTAAACCGTCCCAGTCCCCTAACCCTAACCCTAACACTTACCCAAAGCCTTACCCTAACACGTCAACTAAACCTAAATCGTACGCTAACACTAAACCATGCCCTAACACGTACGCTCACCCTAAACCATTGTCGTACACTAACCTGTACACTAAACTGTCCCTGTCCCCTAACCCTAACCCTAACCCTAACCCTAACCATTACGCAAAGCCTTACCCTAACCCGTCCCCCAATCCTAACCCGTACGCTAACACTAACCCGTACCCTAACATGTACGCTCACCCTAAACCGTTCTCGTACCCTAACCTGTTCCCTAAACCGTCCTCGTCCCCTAACCCTAACCCTAACCCTAACCCTAACCCTAGCTTTTACCCGAAGCCTTACACTAACCGGTCCCCTAACCCTAACCCGTACGCTAACACTAACCAGTACCCTAACATGTACGCTCACCCTTAACCATTGTCGAACCCTAACCTATACCCTAAACCGTCCCCGTCCCCTAACCTAACCCTAAACCTAACCCTTACGTGAAGCCTTACCCTAACCTGTCCCCTAATCCTAAACCGTACGCTGACACTAACACGTACCCTAACACAGACGCTCACCCTAAAACATTGTCGTACACTAAACTGTACCCTAATCCGTCCCCATCCCCGTCCCCGTCCCTTAACCCTAACCCTAACCCAAACCCTAACCCTAACCCTTACCCAAAGCCTTATCCTAATCGGTCCCATAATCCTAACCCGTATGCTAACACTAAACCGTACCCTAACACGTACTCTCACCCTAAACCATTGTCGTACCCTAACCTATACCCTAAACCGTCCCCGTCCCCGTCCCCTATCCCTAACCCTAACCCTAACCCTGAAGCTTACCCGAAGCCTTACCCTAACCCGTCCCCTAATTCTAACCCGTATGGTAACACTAACCCATACCCTAACACGTACGCTCACCCTAAACGGTTGTCGTACCCTAACCTGTACCCTAAACCGTGTCCGTCCCCTAAACCTAACCCTAACCCTAACCCTAACCTTAACCCTTACCCGAAGCCTTACCCTAACCCGTCCCCTAATCCTAACCCGTACGCTAACACTAACACGTACCCTAACACTTACGGTCACCCTGAACCATTGTCGTACCCTAAACTGTACCCTAAACCGTCCCCGTCCCTTAACCCTAACCCTAACCCTAACCCTAACACTAACCCTAATCCTTACCCGAAGCCTTACCATAACCCGTCCCCTAATCCTAACCCGTACGCTAACACTAAACCGTAACCTAACACGTACGCTCACACTAAACCGTTGTCGTACCCTAACCTGTACCCTAAACCGTCCCTGGCCCCTAACCCTAACCCTAACACTAACCCGTACCCGAAGCCTAACACTAACCCGTCCCCTAATCCTAAGCCGTGCGCTAACAATAACCCATACCCCAACATGTACGCTCAACCTAAACCGTTGTCGTACCCTAAACTGTCCCCATCCCCTAACCCTAACCCTAACCCTAACCCTAACACTTACCCGAAGCCTTACCCTAACCCGTCCCCTAATCCTAACCCGTATGCTAACACTAACCCGTACCCTAACACGTACGCTCACCCTAAAACGTTGTTGTACCCTAACCTTTGCCCTAAACCGTCCCCGTCCCCGTCCCCTAACCCTAACGCTAACCCTTACCCAAAGCCTTACCCTAACACGTCCCCTAATCCTAACCTGTACGCTAACACTAAACCGTACCCTAACACGTACGCTCACTCTAAACCGTTGTCGTACCCTAACCTGTACCCTAAACCGTCCCCGTCCCCTAACCCTAACCCTAACCCTAACCCTTATCCGAAGCCTTACCATAACCTGTCCCCTAATCCTAACCCATATGCTAACACTAAGCCGTACCCTAACACGTATGCTCACCCTAAACAATTGTCGTACACTAAACTGTACCCTCAACCATCCCCGTGCCCTAACCCTAACCCTAACCCTAAACCTTACCCGAAGCCTTACACTAACCCGTCCCCTAATCCTAAACCGTACGCTGACACTAACACGTAGCCTAACACGTACGCTCACCCTAAACCGTTTTCGTACACTAACCTGTACCCTAAACCGTGTCCGTCTCCTATACCTAACCCTAACCTTAACCCTAAACCTAACCCTTACCCGAAGCCTTACCCTTACCCGTCCCCTAATCCTAACCCGTACGCTAACAATAACACGTACCCTAAAACATACGGTAACCCTGAACCATTGTCGTACCCTAAACTGTACCCTAAACCGTACCCGTCCCTTAACCCTAACCCTAACCCTAACCCTAACCCTAACCCTAATCCTTTCCTGAAGCCTTAACATAACCCGTCTCCTAAACCTAACCCGTACACTAACATTAAATTTTAACCTAACACGTACGCGCACACTAAACCGTTGTCGTACCCTAACCTGTACACTAAACCCTCCCTGTCCCCTAACCCTAACCGTAAACCTAACCCTATCACTAACCCTTACCCGAAGCCTAACACTAACCCGTCCCCTAATCCTAAGCCGTGCGCTAACAGTAACACATACCCCAACATGTACGCTCAACCTAAACCGTTGTCGTACCCTAAACTGTCCCCATCCCCTAACCCTAACCCTAACCCTAACCCCAACCCTAACCCTTACCCGAAGCCTTACCCTAACCCGTCCCCTAATCCTAACCCGTACGCTAACACTAAACCGTACCCTAACACGTACGCTCACCCTAAAACTTTGTCGTACCCTAACCTGTACCCTAAACCGTCCCCGTACCCTAACCCTAACCCTAACCCTTACCCGAAGCCTTACCCTAACCCGTCCCTTAATGCTAACCCGTATGCTAACACTAACCCATACCCTAACACGTACGCTCACCCTAAACCGTAGTTGTACCCTTACCTGTATCCTAAACCATCCCCGTCCCCTAACCCTAACCCTAACCCTTACCCGAAGCCTTAACCTAACCCGTCCCCTAATCCTAACCCGTACGCTAACACTAAACAGTACCCTAACACGTACGCTCACCCTAAACCGTGGACGTACCCTAACCTGTACCTTAAACCGTCCCCATCCCCTAACCCTAACCCGAACCCTAACACTAACCCTTACCCGAATACTTAACCTAACCTGTCCCCTACTCCTAACCCGTACGCTAACACTAACCCGTACCCTAACACGTACGCTCACCCTAAACCACTGTCATACCCTAACCTGTACCCTAAACAGTCCCCGTCCCCTAACCCTAACCCTAACCCTAACTCTTACCTGAAGCCTTACACTAACCCGTACCCTAATCCTAACCCGTACGCTATCACTAAACCGTACCCTGAGACGTACGCTCACCCTAAAAGGTTGTCGTACTCTAACCTGTACCCTACACCGTCCCCTAACCCTAACCCTAACCCTTACCCGAAGCCTTACCCTAACCCGTCCCCTAATCCTAAACCGTACGCTAACACTAACCCGTGCCCTAACACATACGCTCACCCTAAAGCGTTGTCGTACCCTAACCTGTACCCTAAACCGTCCCCGTCCCCGTCCCCTAACCCTAACCCTAACCCTAACCGTAACACTTACCCGAAGCCTTACCCTAACACGTCCCCTAATCCTAACCCGTATGCTAACACTAACCCGTACCCTAACACGTACGCTCACCCTAAACCATTGTCCTACCCTAACCTGTACCCTAAACCGTCCCCGTCCCCGTCCCCTAAACCTAACCCTAACCCTAACCCTAACCATTCCCCGAAGCCTTACCCTAACCGTCCCCTAATCCTAAACCGTACGCTCACACTAACCCGTGCCCTAACACGTACACTCACCCTGAACTGTTGTCGTACCCTAACCTGTACCCTAAACCGTCCCCGTCCCCTAAACCTAACCCTAACCTCACCCTAATCCTATCCCTTACCCAAAGCCTTACCCTAACACGTCCCCTAATCCTAACCCGTACACTAACACTAACCCGTGCCCTAAAACATACGCTCAACCTAAACCGTTGTCGTACCCTAACCTGTACCCTAAACCGTCCCCATGCCCTAACCCTAACCCTAACCCTAACTCTAAACCTTACCCGAAGCCTTACACTAAACCGTCCCCTAATCCTAAACCGTACGCTGACACTAACACGTAGCCTAACACGTACGCTCACCCTAAACCGTTGTCGTACTCTAAACTGTACCCTAAACCGTGTCCGTCCCCTAAACCTAACCCTAACCCTAACCCTAAATCTAACCCTTACCCGAAGCCTTACCCTAACCCGTCCCCTAATCCTAACCCGTACGCTAACAATAACACATACCCTAAAACGTACGGTCACCCTGAAGCATTGTCGTACCCTAAACTGTACCCTAAACCTTCCCCGTCCCTTAACCCTAACCCTAACCCTAACCCTAACCCTAACCCTAATCCTTTCCCGAAGCCTTAACATAACCCGTCCCCTAATCCTAACCCGTACGCAAATATTAAATCGTAACCTAACACGTACGCTCACACTAAACCGTTGTCGTACCCTAACCTGTACCCTAAACCGTCCCCGTCCCCGTCCCCTAACCCTAACCCTAACCCTTACCCGAAGCCTTACGCTAACCCGTCCCCTAATCCTAATCTGTACGCTAACACTAACCCGTACCCTAATATGTGCGCTCACCCTAAACCGTTGTCATACCCTAACCTGTACCCTAAACCGTCCCGTCCCCGTCCCCTAACCCTAACCCTAAACCTAACCTTTACCCGGAGCCTTACCCTAACCTGTCCCCTAATCCTAACCCGTACGCTAACACTAATCCTTGCCCTAACACGTACGCTCACACTAAACCGTTGTCGTACCCTAACCTGTACCCTAAACCGTCCCTCTACCCTAACCCTAACTCTAACCCTTATCCTAACCCTAAAGCTTACCCGAAGCCTTACCCTAACCCGTCCCATAATCCTAACCCGTACGCTAACACTAACCCGTACCCTAACATGTACGCTCACCCTAAACGGTTGTCGTACCCTAAACTGTACCCTAAACCGTCCCTGTCCCTGACCATTAACCCTAACCCTAACCCTAACCCTAACCCTTACCCGACGCCTTACCCTAACCCGTCCCATAATCCTAACCCGTACGCTAACACTAACACGTACCCTAACATGTACGCTCACCCTAAACTGTTGTCGTACCCTAAGCTGTAGCCTAAACCGTCCCTGTCCCCGACCCTTAACCCTAACCCTAACCCTAACCCTAACCCTTACCCGACGCCTTACACTAACCCGTCTCCAAATCCTAAACCGTACGCTAACACTAACCCGTACCCTAACACGCACGCACACCCTAAACCGTTGTCGTACCCTAACATGTACCCTAAACCGTCCCCGTCCCCTAACCCTAACCCTAACCCTAAACCTAAACCTAACCCTTATCCGAAGCCTTACCATAACCCGTCCTCTAATCCTAACCCGTACGCTAACAGTAAACTGTGCCCTAACGTGTACGCTGAACCTAAACCATTGTCCTACCCTAACCTGTACCCTAAACCGTCCCCCTCCCCTAACCCTAGCCCTAACCCTAACCCTAACCCTTACACCAAGCCTTACCCGAACCCGTGCCCTAATCCTAACCCGTACGCAAACACTAACCCGTACCCTAACACGTATGCTCACTCTAAACCGTTGTCGTACCCTAACCTGTACGCTAAACCGTCCCCATCCCCTAAACCCAACCCTAAACCTAACCCTAACCCTTACCCGAAGCCTTCCCCTAACCCGTCCCCTAATCCTAACCTGTACGCTAACACTAACTCGTACCCTAACACGTACGCTCACCCTAAACCGTTGTCGTACCCTAACCTGTACACTAAACCTTCCCCGTCCCCTAAACCTAACCCTAACCCTAACCGTAACGCTTACCCGAAGCCTTACCCTAACCCGTACCCTATTCCTAACCCGTACGCTAACACTAACATGTACCCTAACATGTACGCTCACCCTAAACCGTTGTCGTACCCTAACCTTTACCATAAACCGTCCCCGTCCCCTAACCCTAATCCTAAACCTAAACCTAACCCTTACCGAAGCCTTACACTAACCAGTCCACTAAACCTAACCCGTACGCTAACACTAAACCGTACCCTAACACGTACACTCACCGTAAAACGTTGTCACACCCTAACCTGTACCCTAAACCGTCCCCGTCCCTAACCGTAACCCTAACACATACCCGAAGCCTTACCCTAAGCCGTGTCCTAATCCTAACCCGTACGTTAACACTAACCCGTACCCTAACACGTACGCTCACCCTAAACCGTTGTCGTACCCCAACCTGTACCCTAAACCGTCCCTGTCCCCTAACCCTAACCCTAACCCTAAACCAAAACCTAAACTTTACCCGAAGCTTTAACCTAACCCATCCCATAATCCTATCCCGTACGCTAACACTAACCCGTACCCTACCACGTACGCTCACCCTAAACCGTTGTCGTACCCTAACCTGTACCCTAAACCGTCCCCGTCCCCTAACAGTAACCCTAAACCTAACCCTAACCCTAACCCTTAACCGAAGCCTTACCCTAACCCGTCCCTTAATCCTAACCCGTACGCTAACACTAAACCGAGTCCTAACACGTACGCTCACCCTAAAACTTTGTCGTACCCTAACCTGTACCCTAAACCGTCCCCATCCCATAACCCTTACCCTAACCCTAACAATTACCCGAATCCTTAACCTAACCCGTCCTCTAATCCTAACACGTACGCTAACAGTAAACCGTACCTAACACATACGCTCACCCTAAACCGTTGTCGTACCCTAACCTGTACCCTAAACCGTCCCCGTTCCCTAACCCTAACCCTAACCATAACCCTTACCCGAAGCCTTACCCTAACCCGTCCCCTGATCCTATCACGTACGCTAACACTAACCCATACCCTATCACGTACACTCACCCTAAACATTTGTCGTACACTAACCTGTACCCTAAACCGTCCCCGTCACTTAACCCTAACCGTAACCGTAACCCTAACCCTAACCCTAACCCTTACCCGAAGCCTTACCCTAACCCGTCCCCTAATACTAACCAGTACGCTAACACTAACCCGTACCCTAACACGTACGCTCACCCTAAAACGTTGACGTACCCTAACCTGTACCCTAAACCGTCCCCGTCCCCTAACCCTAACCCTAACCCTAACCCTTACCAGAAGCCTTACCCTAACCCGTCCCATAATCCTAACCCGTACGCTAACACTAACCCGTACCCTAACACTTATGCTCACCCTAAAACCTTGTCGTACCCTAACCTGTACCCTAAATCGTCCCTGTCCCCTAACCCTAACCCTAACCCTAACCTTAAACCTTACCCGAAGCCTTACCCTAACCGGTCCCCTAAACCTAACCCGCACGCTAACACTAACCCGTGCCCTAACACGTACGCTCACCCGAAACATTTGTCGTACACTAAGCTGTACCCTAAACCGTCCCCATTACCTAACACTAACCCAAACCCTAACCATAACCCTAAACCTTACCCGAAGCCTTACCCTAACCCGTCCCCTAATCCTAACCGTACGCTAACACTAATCCGTGCCCTAACACGTACGCTCACCCTAAAGCATTGTCGTACCCTAACCTGTACCCTAAACTGCTCCTGTCCCCGTACCCTAACCCTAACCCTAACCCAAACCCTAACCCTTACCCGAAGCCTTACACTAACCCATCCCATAATCCTAAACGCTACGCTAACACTAACCCGTGCCCTAACACGTACGCTCACCCTAAACCGTTGTCGTACATTAACCTGTACCCTAAATCGTCCCTGTGCCCTAACCCTAAACCTAACCCTAATCCTTACCCGAAGCCTTACCCTAACTTGTCCCCTAATTCTAACCCCTACGCTAACACTAACCTGTATCCTAACACGTACGCTCACCCTAAAACTTTGTCGTACACTAAGCTGTACCTTAAATCGTCCCCGTCCCCTAACCCTAAACCTAACCCTTACACAAAGCCTTACCCTAACCCGTCCCCTAATCCTAAACCGTACGCTAACACTAACCCGTAACCTAACCCGTATGCTCAACCTAAACCGTTCTCGTACAGTAACCTGTACCCTAAACCGTCCCGTCCCCGTTCCCTAACCCTACCCCTTACCCGAAACCTTACCCTAACATGTCCCCTATTCCTAACCCGTACGCTAACACTATCCCGTACCCTTACACGTACGCTCACCTTAAAACGTTGTCGTACACTAACCTGTAACCTAAACCGTCTCCTTCCCCTAACCCTAACCCTAACCCTAACACTAACCCTAACCCTTACCCGGAGCCTTACCCTAACCTGTCCCCTAATCCTAACCCGTACGCTAACACTAACCCTTGCCCTAACACGTACGCTCACCCTGAACCGTTGTCGTACCCTAACCTGTACCCTAAACCGTCCCTCTACCCTAACCCTAACCCTTATCCTAAATCTAAAGCTTACCCAAAGCCTTACCCTAACCCGTCCCATAATCCTAACCCGTACGCTAACACTAACCCGTACCCTAACACGCACGCTCACCCTAAACCGTTGTCGTACCCTAACATGTACCCTAAACCGTCCCCGTCCCCTAACCCTAACCCTAACCATAAACCTAAACCTAACCCTTACCCGAAGCCTTACCATAACCCGTCCTCTAATCCTAACCCGTATGCTAACAGTAAACTGTGCCCTAACATGTACGCTGAACCTAAACCATTGTCCTACCCTAACCTGTACCCTAAACCGTCCCCCTCCCCTAACCCTAACCCTAACCCTAACCCTAACCCTTACACCAAGCCTTACCCTAACCCGTGACCTAATCCTAACCCGTACGCTAACACTAACCCCTACCCTAACACGTACGCTCACCCTAAACCGCTGTCGTACACTAACCTGTACCCTAAACCGTCCCCGTCCCCGTCCCCGTCCCCTAACCCTAACCCTAAATCTAACCCTTACCCGAAGCCTTACCCTAACCCGTCCCCTAATCCTAACCCGTACGCTAACACTAACCCGTGCCCTAACACGTACGCTCACCCTAAAGTGTGGTCGTACCCTAACCTGTACACTAACCCGTCCCCGTCCCCGTTCCCTAACCCTAACCCTAACCCAAACCCTAAGCCTTACCCGAAGCCTTACCCTAACCCGTCTCATAATCCTAACCGATACGCTAAAACTAACCCATGCCCTAACACATACGCTCACCCTAAACCGTTGTCGTACCCTAACCTGTAACCTAAACCGTCCCCGTCCCCTAACCCTAACCCTAATCCTTACCCGAAGCCTTACACTAACCCGTCCCCTAATCCTAACCCATACGCTAACTCTAACCCGTATCCTAACACGTACGCTCACCCTAAACCATTCTCATACACTAACCTGTACCCTAAACCATCCCCGTCAACTAACCTTAACCCTAACCCTTACCCGAAGCCTTACCATAACCCGTCCTCTAATCCTAACCCGTATTCTAACAGTAAACTGTGCCCTAAAATGTACGCTCAACCTAAACCATTGTCCTACCCTAACTTGTAACCTAAACCGTCCCCGTCCCCTAACCCTAACCCTAAACCTAGCCCTAAACCTAAACCTTACCCCAAGCCTTACCCTAACCCGACCCTTAATCCTAACCCGTTAACACTAACCCATACCCTAACACGTACGCTCACCCTAAATCTTTGTCGTACCCTAACATGTACCCTAAACCGTCCCCGTCCCCTAACCCTAACCCTAACCCTAACCCTAACACTTACCCGAAGCATTACACTAACCCGTCCCCTAATAATAATCCGTACGCTAACACTAACCCGTGTCCTAACACGTACCCTCACCCTAAACCGTTGTCGTACCCTAACCTGTACCCTAAACCGTCACCGTCCCCTAGCCCTAACCCTAACCCTAACCCTTACGCGAAGCCTTACCCTAACCCGTCCCCAATCCTAACCCGTACGCTAACACTAACAAGTACCCTAACACATACGCTCACCCTAAACTGTTGTCGTACACTAACCTGTAACCTAAACCGTCCCCGTCCCCTAAACCTAACCCTAACCCTAACCCTAACCCTTACCCGAAGCCTTACCCTAATCTGTCCCCTAATCATAACCCGTATGCTAACACTAACCCTTGCCCTAACACGTACACTCACCCTAAACTATTGTCGTACCCTAACCTGTACCCTGAACCGTCCCTGTACCCTAACCCTAACCCTAACTCTAACCCTAACCCTAACCCTAACCCTTACCCGAAGCCTTACCCTAACCCGTCCCATAATCCTAACCCGTACGCTAACACTAACCCGTACCCTAACACGTACGCTCACCCTAAATCGTTTTCCTACCCTAACCTGTACCCTAAACCATCCCCGTCCCCTAACCCTAACCCTAACACTATCCCTAACCCTTACCCGAAGCCTTACCCTAACTCGGTCCCCAATTCTAAACCATACGCTAACACTAACCCGTACCCTAACACGTAAGCTCACCCTAAAACTTTGTCGTACCCTAACCTGTACCCTAAGTCGTCCCCTTCCCCTAAGCCTAACCCTAACCCTAATACTTACCCGAAGCCTTACCCTAAACCGTCCCCTAATCCTAACCCATACGCTAACACTAACCTGTGCCCTAAAACGAATGCTCACCCTAAACCGCTGTCGTACACTAACCTGTACCCTAAACCGTCCCCGTCCCCGTCCCCTAACCCTAACCCTAAACCTAACCCTTACCCGAAGCCTTACCCTAACCCGTCCCCTAATCCTAACCCGTACGCTAACACTAACCCGTGCCCTAAAATGTGTGCTCACCCTAAAGCGTGGTCGTACCCTAACCTGTACATTAAACCGTCCCCGTCCCCGTTCCCTAACCCTAACCCTATCCCAAACCCTACCCCTTACCCGAAGCCTTACCCTAACCCATCCCATAATCCTAAATAATACGCTAAAACTACCCCATGCCCTAACACATACGCTCACCCTAAACCGTTGTCGTACCCTAACCTGTACCCTAAACCGTCCCCATCCCCTAACCCTAACCCTAATCCTTACCCGAAGCCTTACCCTAACCCGTCCCCTAATCCTAACACATACGCTAACTCTAACCCGTACCCTAACACGTACGCTCACCCTAAACCATTCTCATACACTAACCTGTACCCTAAAACGTCCCCATCACCTAACCCTAACCCTAACACTTACCTGACGCCTTACCCTAAACCATCCCCTAATCCTAACCCGTACCCTAACCCTTCCTCTAATCCTAAACCGTACGCTAACACTAACCCGTACCCTAAAATGTTCGCTCACCCTAAACCGTTATCTTAAACTAAGCTGTACCCTAAACAGTCCCCGTCTTCTAAACATAACCGTAACCCTAACCCTAACACTAACACTTACCCGAAGGCTTACCCTAACCCGTCCCCTAATCCTAAACCGTACGCTAACACTAACCCGTACCCTAACACGTACGCTCACCCTAAACCGTTGTCGTAGCCTAACCTGTACCCTAAACCCTCCCCATGCCCTAACACTTACCCTAACCCTAACCCTAACCTTAACCCTTACCCGAAGCTTAACCTAACCCATCCCCTAATCCTAACCCGTTCGCTAACACTAACACATACCCTACCACGTACGCTCACCCTAAAGCAGTGTTGTACCCTAACGTGTACCCTAAACCGTTCCCGTGCCCTAACCCTAACCCTAACCCTAACCAAAACCCTAACCCTTACCCGGAGCCTTACCCTAACCCGTCCCCTAATCCTAACCCGTACGCTAACACTAACCTGTGCCTTAACACGTACGCTCAACCTAAACCATTGTCGTACACTAACCTGTACCCTAAACTGTCCCCTAACCCTAACCCTAACCCTAACCCTTACCCGAAGCCTTACCCTAACCCGTCCTCTAATCCTAACCTGTACGCTAACGGTAAACTGTGCCCTAACATGTACCCTCACCCTAAACCGTTGTCCTACCCTAACCTGTACTCTAAACCGTCCCCGTCCCCTAACCCTAACCAAAACCCTAACCCTAAACTTAACCCTTACTCGAAGCCTTACCCTAACCCGTCCACTAATCCTAACCCGTACGCTTACACTAACAATTATCCTAACACGTACGCTCACCCTAAACCTTTGTCGTACCCTAACCTGTACCCTAAACCGTCCCCGTCCCCGTCCCCTAACCCTAACCCAAACCCTAACTCTTACCCGAAGCCTTACCGTAACCCATCCCATAATCCTAACCGATACGCTAAAACTAACCCATGCCCTAACACGTACGCTCACACTAAACCGTTGTCGTACCCTAACCTGTACGCTAAACCGTCCCCGTCCCGTAACCTTAACCCTAACCCTTACCCGAAGCCTTACCCTAACCCGTCCCTTAATCCTAACTCGTACACTAACACTAACACGTGCCCTAACACGTACGCTCAACCTAAAGCGTTGTCATACCCTAACCTGTACACTAAAGCGTCCCCGTCCCCTAACCCTAACCCTAACCCTAAGACTTACCCGAAGCCTTACCCTAACCTGTCCCCAAATCCTAACCCATACGCTAACACTAACCCATACACTAACACATACGCTCACCCTAAACCCTTGTTTTACCCTAACCTGTACCCTAAACTGTCCCCGTCCCCGTCCCCTAAACCTAACCCTAGCCCTAACCGTAACCCTTACCCGAAGCCTTACCCTATCCTGTCCCCTAATCCTAACCCGTACGCTAACACAAACCCGTACCCTAACACGTACGCTCAACCTAAACCATTGTCGTACCCTAACCTGTACCCTAAACCGTCCCCTAACCCTAACCCTTACCCGAAGCCTTACCCTAACCCGTCCTCTAATCCTAACCTGTACGCTAACAGTAAACTCTGCCCTAACATGTACGCTCACCCTAAACCGTTGTCCTACCCTAACCTGTACCCTAAACCATCCCAATCCCCGTCCACTAACCCTAACCCTAACCCTAACCCTTACCCTTATCCGAAGCCTTACCTTAACCCATCCCCTAATCCTAATCCGTACACTAACACTAACCCGTAAACTTACACGTACGCTCACCCTAAACCGTTGTCGTACACTAACATGTACCCTAAACCGTCCCCATACCCTAGCCCTAACCCTAACCCTAACCCTAACACTTACCCGAAACCTTACCCTAACTCGTCCCCTAATCCTAAGCCGTAGGCTAAAACTAACCCTTACCCTAACACGTACGCTCACACTAAACTGTGGTCGTACCCTAACCTGTACCCTAAACCGCCCCATCCCCTAACACTAACCCTAAACCTAACCCTAATCCTAACCCTTACCCGAAGCCTTACCCTAACCCGTCCCATAATCATAACCCGTACGCTAACACTAACCCGTGCCCTAACACGTAGGCTCACCATAAATCATTGTCGTACCCTAACCTGTACCCTAAACCATCCCCATCCCCGTCCCCGTCCCCTAAACCTAACCCTAACACTTACCCGAAGCCTTACCCTAACCTGTCCCCTAATCCTAACCCTTACGCTAACACTAACCTTGCCCTAACATGTACACTCACCCTAAACCGTTGTCTTACCCTAACCTGTACCCTAAACCATCCCTGTAACCTAACCCTAACACTAACACTAACCCTAAACCGAACCCTTACACGAAGCCTTCCCCTAACCCGTCCCCTAACCCTAAACCGTACGCTAACCCTAACCCGTACCCTAACACGTACGCTCACCCTAAACCGCTGTCGTACCCTAAACTGCACCCTCAACCGTCCCCGTCCCCTAAACCTAACCCTAACCCTAACCCATCCCCTAATCCTAACCCGTACGCTAACTCTAAGCCATACCCTAACACGTACGCTCACCCTAAACCGTTCTCGTACACTAACCTGTAACCTAAACCGTCCCTGTCCCCTAACCCTAAACCTAACCCTTACCCGAAGCCTTACCTTAACCCGTCCTCTAATCCTAACCCGTACGCTAACTCTAAGCCGTACCCTAACACGTACGCTCACCTTAAACTGTTGTCATATACTAACATGTACCCTAAACCGTCCCCGTCTAATAACCCTAACCCTAACCCTAACCCTAGCTTTTACCCGAAGCCTTACCCTAACCGGTCCCCTAATCCGAACCCGTATGCTAACACTAACCCGTACCCTAACACGTACGCTCAACCTAAACTTTTGTCGTGCCCTAACCTGTACCCTAAACCGTCCCCATCCCCTAACCCTAACCCTAACCCTAACCCTAACCCTAACCCTTACCCGAAGCCTTACCCTAACCCGTCCCCTAATCCTAAACTGTACGCTGACACTAACACATACCCTAACACGTACGATCACCCTAAACCGTTGTCGTAACCTAACATGTACCCTAAACCGTCCCCGTCCCCGTCCCGTAACCATAACGCTAAGCCTAACCCTGAAGCTTACCCGAAGCCTTACCCTAACCCGTCCCCAATCCTAACCCGTACTGTAACACTAACCCGTACCCTAACACGTACACTCACCCTAAACCGTTGTCGTACCCTAACCTGTACCCTGAACCGTGTCCGTCCCCTAAACCTAACACTAAACCTAAACCTAACCCTAACCCTTACCCGAAGCCTTACCCTAACCCGTCCCCTAAACATAACCCGTACGAAAACACTAACACGTACCCTAACACGTACGGTCACCCTGAACCGTTGTCGTACACTAAACTGTACCCTAAACCGTCCCCGTCCCTTAACCCTAACCCTAACCCTAACCAAAACCCTAATCCTTACCCGAAGCCTTGCCATAACCCGTCCCCTAATCCTAACCCATACATTAACACTAAACCGTAACCTAACACGTACGCTCACCCTAAACCGTTGTCGTACACTAACCTGTACCCTAAACCGTCCCTGTCCCCTACCCCTAACCATAACCCTAACCCTAACACTAACCCTTACCCGAAGCCTTACCCTAACCCGTACCCTAATCCTAACCCGTACGCTAACACTAACCCGTACACTAACACGTACGCTCACCGTAAACCGTTGTCGTACCCTAACTTGTAACCTAAACCGTCCCCGTCCCCTAACCCTAACCCTAACCCTAACACTTACCCAAAGCCTTACCCTAACACGTCAACTAAACCTAAATCGTACGCTAACACTAACCCATGCCCTAACACGTACGCTCACCCTAAACCGTTGTCGTACACTAACCTGTACACTAAACTGTCCCTGTCCCCTAACCCTAACCCTAACCCTAACCATTATGCAAAGCTTTACCCTAACCCGTCCCCCAATCCTAAACCATACGCTAACACTAACCCGTACCCTAACATGTACGCTCACCCTAAAGCATTCTCGTACCCTAAACTGTTCCCTAAACCATCCTCGTCCCCTAACCCTAACCCTAACCCTAACCCTAACCCTAGCTTTTACCCGAAGCCTTACACTAACCGGTCCACTAACCCTAACCCGTACGCTAACACTAACCAGTACCCTAACATGTACGCTCACCCTTAACCATTGTCGTACCCTAACCTATACCCTAAACCGTCCCCGTCCCCTAACCTAACCCTAACCCTAACCCTTACGTGAAGCCTTACCCTACCCTGTCCCCTAATCCTAAACCGTACGCTGACACTAACGCGTACCCTAACACGGACGCTCACCCTAAAATATTGTCATACACTAAACTGTACCCTAATCCATCCCCGTCCCCGTCCCCGTCCCATAACCCTAACCCTAACCCAAACCCTAACCCTAACCCTTACCCAAAGCCTTACCCTAATCGGTCCCCTAATTCTAACCCGTATGATAACACTAACCCGTACCCTAACACGTACTCTCACCCTAAACCGTTGTCGTACCCTAACCTATACCCTAAACCGTCCTCGTCCCCGTCCCCTATCCCTAACCCTAACCCTAACCCTGAAGCTTACCCGAAGCCTTACCCTAACCCGTCCCCTAATTCTAACCCGTACGGTAACACTAACCCATACCCTAACACGTACGCTCACCCTAAACGGTTGTCGTACCCTAACCTGTACCCTAAACCGTGTCTGTCCCCTAAACCTAACCCTAACCCTAACCCTAACCTTAACCCTTACCCGAAGCCTTACCCTAACCCGTCCCCTAATCCTAACCCGTACGCTAACACTAACACGTACCCTAACACTTACGGTCACCCTGAACCATTGTCGTACCCTAAACTGTACCCTAAACCGTCCCCGTCCCTTAAACCTAACACTAACCCTAAACCTAACCCTAACCCTAATCCTTACCCGAAGCCTTACCATAACCCGTCCCCTAATCCTAACCCGTACGCTAACACTAAACCGTAACCTAACACGTACGCTCACACTAAACCGTTGTCATACCCTAACCTGTACCCTAAACCGTCCCTGGCCCCTAACCCTAACCCTAACACTAACCCTTACCCGAAGCCTAACACTAACCCGTCCCCTAATCCTAAGCCGTGCGCTAACAATTACCCATACCCCAACATGTACGCTCAACCTAAACCGTTGTCGTACCCTGAACTGTCCCCATCCCCTAACCCTAACCCTAACCCTAACCCTAACACTTACCCGAAGCCTTACCCTAACCCGTCCCCTAATCCTAACCCGTATGCTAACACTAACCCGTACCCTAACACGTACGCTCACCCTAAAACGTTGTTGTACCCTAACCTTTGCCCTAAACCATCCCCGTCCCCGTCCCCTAACCCTAGCGCTAACCCTTACCCAAAGCCTTACCCTAACACGTCCCCTAATCCTAACCCGTACGCTAACACTAAACCGTACCCTAACACGTATGCTCACTCTAAACCGTTGTCGTACCCTAAAATGTACCCTAAACCGTCCCCGTCCCCTAACCCTAACCCTAACCCTAACCCTTATCCGAAGCCTTACCATAAACTGTCCCCTAATCCTAAACCATATGCTAACACTAAGCCGTACCCTAACACGTATGCTCACCCTAAACAATTATCGTACCCTAAACTGTACCCTCAACCATCCCCGTGCCCTAACCCTAACCCTAACCCTAACACTAACCCTAAACCTTACCCGAAGCCTTACACTAACCCGTACCCTAATCCTAAACCGTACGCTGACACTAACACATAGCCTAAAACGTACGCTCAACCTAAACCGTTTTCGTACACTAACCTGTACCCTAAACCGTGTCCGTCCCCTATACCTAACCCTAACCCTAACCCTAAACCTAACCCTTACCTGAAGCCTTACCCTTACCCGTCCCCTAATCCTAACCCGTACGCTAACAATAACACGTACCCTAAAACGTACGGTCACCCTGAAACATTGTCGTACCCTAAACTGTACCCTAAACCGTCCCCGTCCCTTAACCCTAACCCTAACCCTAACCCTAACCCTAATCCTTACCCGAAGCCTTAACATAACCCGTCCCCTAATCCTAACCCGTACACTAACATTAAATTGTAACCTAACACGTACGCTCACACTAAACCGTTGTCGTACCCTAACCTGTACCCTAAACCGTCCCCGTCCCCTAACCCTAACCGTAACCCTAACCCTATCACTAACGCTTACCCGAAGCCTAACACTAACCCGTCCCCTAATCCTAAGCCGTGCACTAACAGTAACACATACCCCAACATGTACGCTCACACTAAACCGTTGTCGTACCCTAACCTGTACCCTAAACCGTCCCCGTCCCCGTCCCCTAACCCTAAACCTAACCCTAACCGTAACACTTACCCGAAGCCTTACCTTAACACGTCCCCTAATCCTAACCCGTATGCTAACACTAACCCGTACCCTAACACGTACGCTCACCCTAAACCATTGTCCTAACCTAACCTGTACCCTAAACCGTCCCCGTCCCCGTCCCCTAAACCTAACCCTAACCCTAACCCTAACCATTCCCCGAAGCCTTACCCTAACCGTCCCCTAATCCTAACCCGTACGCTCACACTAACTCGTGCCCTAACAGGTACGCTCACCCTGAACAGTTGTCGTACCCTAACCTGTACCCTAAACCGTCCCCGTCCCCTAAACCTAACCCTAACCTCACCCTAATCCTAACCCTTACCCAAAGCCTTACCCTAATCCGTCTCCAAATCCTAACCCGTACACTAACACTAACCCGTGCCCTAAAACATACGCTCAACCTAAACCGTTGTCGTACCCTAACCTGTACCCTAAACCGTCCCCGTGCCCTAACCCTAACCCTAACCCTAACCCTAACCCTAAATCTAACCCTTACCCGAAGCCTTACCCTAACCCGTCCCCTAATCCTAACCCGTACGCTAACAATAACACATACCCTAAAACGTACGGTCACCCTGAACCATTGTCGTACCCTAAACTCTACCCTAAACCTTCCCCGTCCCTTAACCCTAACCCTAACCCTAACCCTAACCCTAACCCTAATCCTTTCCCGAAGCCTTAACAGAACCCGTCTCCTAATCCTAACCCGTACGCTAATATTAAATCATAACCTAACACGTACGCTCACACTAAACCGTTGTCGTACCCTAACCTGTACCCTAAACCGTCCCTGTCCCCTAACCCTAACCCTAAACCTAACCCTAACACTAACCCTTACCCGGAGCCTAACACTAAACCGTCCCCTAATCCTAACCCGTACACTAACACTAAACCGTGCCCTAAAACATACGCTCAACCTAAACCGTTGTCGTACCCTAACCTGTACCCTATACCGTCCCCGTGCCCTAACCCTAACCCTAAGCCTAACCCTACCACTAAACCTTACCCGAAGCCTTACACTAAACCGTCCCCTAATCCTAAACCATACGCTGACACTAACACATAGCCTAACACGTACGCTCACCCTAAACCGTTGTCGTACCCTAAACTGTACTGTAAACCGTTTCCATCCCCTAACCCTAACCCTAAACCTAACCCTAACCCTAACCCTTACCCGAAGCCTTACCCTAACCCGTCCCCTAATCCTAACCCGTACGCTAACACTAACCCGTACCCTAACACGTACGCTCACCCTAAACTGTTGTCATACCCTAACCTGTTCTCTAAAGCTTCCCCATCCCCTAACCCTAAACCTAACCCTAACACTTACCCTTACCCTAACCTTTACCCGAAGCCTTACATTATCCCGTCCCCAATCCGAACCCGTAGGCTAACACTAACCCGTGCCCTAAAACGTACGCTCACCTAAACCGTTGTCGTACCCTAACCTGTACCCTAAAACGTCCCCTAACTGTAACCCTAACCCTAACCCTAACCCTTACCCGAAACATTACCCTAACCCGTCCCCTAATCCGATTCCGTACGCTAACACTAACCCGTACCCTAACACGTACACCCACCCTAAAACGTTGTCGTCCCCTAACCTGTACCCTAAACCGTCCCCGTCCCCTACCCTAACCCTAACACTAACCCTAACCCTAACCCTTACCCAAAGCCTTACCCTAACATGTCACTTAATCCTAACCCGAACGCTAACACTAACCCATGCCCTAACACCTACGGTCACCCTAAACCTTTGTCGTACCCTAACCTATACCCTAAACCGTCCCTGTCCCCATCCCCTAACCCTAAACCTAAACCTAACACTAACCCTTACCCAAGGCCTTACCCTAACCCATCCCCTAAACCTAAACCGTATGCTAACACTAACCCGTACCCTAACACGTACACTCACCCTAAACCGTTGTCCTACCCTAACCTGTACCGTAAACCGTCCCCGTCCCCTAACCGTAACACTAACCCTAAACCTTACCCTTACCCAAAGCCTTACCCTAACCCATCACCTAATCCTAACCCGTACGCTAACACTAACCCGTGCCCTAACACGTACGCTCACCCTAAACCGTTGTTGTACCCTAACCTGTACCCTAAACCGCCCCATCCCCTAACCCTAACCCTAAACCTAACCCTAATCCTAACCCTTACCCGAAGCCTTACCCTAACCCGTCCCATAATCATAACCCGTACGCTAACACTAACCCGTGCCCTAACACGTAGGCTCACCATAAATCATTGTCGTACCCTAACCTGTACCCTAAACCATCCCCATCCCCGTCCCCGTCTCCTAACCCTAACCCGAACCCTAACCCTAACCCTTACCCGAAGACTTACCCTAACCTGTCCCCTAATCCTAACACTTACGCTAACACTAACCCTTGCCCTAACAGGTACACTCACCCTAAACCGTTGTCTTACCCTAACCTGTACCCTAAACCGTCCCTGTACCCTAACCCTAACCCTAACACTAACCCTAAACCGAAACCTTACACGAAGCCTTCCCCTAACCCGTCCCCTAATCCTAAACCGTACGCTAACCCTAACCCGTGCCCTAGCACGTACGCTCACCCTAAACCGCTGTCGTACCCTAACCCTAACCCTAACCCTAAACCTTACCCGAAGCCTTCCCCTAACCCGTCCCCTAATCCTAACACATACGCTAACACTAACCCATGCCCTAAAACGAATGCTCACCCTAAACCGCTGTCGTACATTAACCTGTACCCTAAACCGTCCCCGTCCCCGTCCCCTAACCCTAACACTAAACCTAAACCTTACCCGAAGCCTTACTCAAACCCGTCCCCTAATCCTAACCCGTACGCTAACACTAACCCGTACCCTAACAGGTACGCTCACCCTAAAGCGTGGTCGTACCCTAACCTGTACACTAAACCGTCCCCGTCCCCGTTCCCTAACCCTAACCCTATCCCAAACCCTACCCCTTACCCGAAGCCTTACCCTAACCCGTCCCATAATCCTAAATAATACGCTAAAACTACCACATGCCCTAACACATACGCTCACCCTAAACCGTTGTCGTACCCTAACCTGTACCCTAAACCGTCCCTGTAGCCTAACCCTAACCCTAACCCTAACCCTAACCCTTACCCGAAGCCTTACCCTAACCCGTCCCATAATCCTACCCCGTATGCTAACACTAACCCGTACCCTAACATGTACGCTCACCCTAAACCGTTGTCGTACCATAACCTGTACCCTAAACCGTCCCCGTCCCCGTCCCCTAAACTTAACCCTAAACCTCACCCTTACCCGTAGCCTTACCCTAACCCGTCCCCTATTCCTAACCTATACGCTAACTCTAACCCGTACCCTAACATGTACGCTCACCCTAAAGAGTTGTCGTACACTAACCTCTACCCTAAACCGTCCCCGTCCCCGTCCCCTAACCCTAACCCTAACCCTAACCCTTACCCGAAGCCTTACCCTAACAAGTCCCCAATCCTAACCCGTACGCTAACACTAACACATACCCTAACACGTACGCTCACCCTAAACCGTTGTCGTACCCTACACTATACCCTAAACAGTCCCCGTACCCTAACCCTAACCCTAACCCTAACCCTTACCCGAAGCCTTACCCTAACCCGTCCCCTAATCCTAACCCGTACGCTAACACTAAACCTTACCCTAACACGTACGCACACTCTAAACTGTTGTCATATCCTATCCTGTACCCTAAACCTTCCCCATGCCCGTCCCCTAACCCTAACCCTAACCCTTACCCGAAGCCTTACCCTAACCTGTCCCCTAATCCTAACCCGTACGCTAACACTAACCCTTACCCTAACACCTACGTACACCCTAAACTGTTGTCAAATCCTATCCTGTACCCTAAACCTTCCCCGTTCCTGTCCCCTAACCCTAACCCTAACCCTTACCCGAAGCCTTACCCTAAACTGTCCCCTAATCCTAACCCGTACGCTAACACTAACCCGTGCCCTAACACATACGCTCACCCTAAAGCGTTGTTGTACCCTAACCTGTACCCTAAACCGTCCCCGTCCTCTAACCCTAACACTAACCCTAATACTAACCCTTACCCGAAGCCTTCCGTTAACCCGCCCCCTAATCCTAACCCGTACGCTAACGCTAACCCATACCCTAACACGTACGCTCACCCTAAACAGTTGTCGTACCCTAAACTGTACCCTAAACCGTCCCCATCCCCAAACCCTAACCCTAACCCTTACCCGAAGCCTTACACTAACCTGTCCCCTAATCCTAACCCGTACGCTAACACTAAGCCGTACCCTAACACATAGGCTCACTCTAAACCGTTCTCGTACACTAACCTGTACCCTAAACCGTCCCCATCCCCTAACCCTAACCCTAACCCTTACCCGGAGCGTTACCCTAACCCGTCCTCTAATCCTAAACCGTACGCTAACACTAACCCGTACCCTAACATGTTCGCTCACCCTAAACCGTTATCTTAACCTAAGCTGTACCCTAAACAGTCGCCGTCGCCTAAACATAACCGTAACCCTAACCCTAACACTAACACTTACCCGAAGGCTTACCCTAACCCGTCCCCTAATCCTAAACCGTACGCTAACACTAACCCGTACCCTAACACGTACGCTCAGCCTAAACCGTTGTCGTAGCCTAACCTGTACCCTAAACCCTCCCCATGCCCTAACACTTACCCTAAACCTAACCCTAACCCTAACCCTTACCCGAAGCCTTACGCTAACCCATCACCTAATCGGAACCCGTACGCTAACACTAACCCATACCCTATCACGTACGCTCACCCTAAACCGTTGTTGTACCCTAACCTGTACCCTAAACCCTCCCCATCCCCTAACCCTAACCCTAAACCTAACCCTAACCCTTACCCGAAGCTTATCCTAACCCGTCCCCTAATCCTAATCCATTCGCTAACCCTAACACATACCCTACCACGTACGCTCACCCTAAAGCATTGTTGTACCCTAACGTGTACCCTAAACCGTTCCTGTGCCCTAACCCTAACCCTAAACCTAACCCAAACCCTAACCCTTACCCGGAGCCTTACCCTAACCCGTCCCCTAATCCTAACCCGTACGCTAACACTAACCTGTGCCCTAACACGTACGCTCAACCTAAACCATTGTCGTACCCTAACCTGTACCCTAAACCGTCCCCTAACCCTAACCCTAACCCTAAACCTTACCCGAAGCCTTACTCTAACCTGTCCTCTAATCCTAACCTGTACGCTAACAGTAAACTGTGACCTAACATGTACCCTCACCCTAAACCGTTGTCCTACCCTAACCTGTACTCTAAACCGTCCCCATCCCCTAACCCTAACCCAAACCCTAACCCTAAACTTAACCCTTACTCGAAGCCTTACCCTAACCCGTCCACTAATCCTAACCCGTACGCTTACACTAACAATTATCCTAACACGTACGCTCATCCTAAACCTTTGTCGTACCCTAAACTGTACCCTAAACCGTCCCGTCCCCGTCCCCGTCCGCTAACCCTAACCCTAACCCTAACCCTTACCCGAAGCCTTACCCTAACCCGTCCCCTAATCCTAACCCGTACGCTAACACTAACACTTATTCTAACACGTACGCTCATCGTAAACCGTTGTCGTACCCTAACCTGTAACCTAAACCGTCCCCGTCCCCTAAGCCTAACTCTAACCCTAACCGTAACCTTTACCCGAAGCCTTACCCTTTCCTGTCCACTAATCCTAACCCGTACGCTAACACTCACCCTTGCCCTAACACGTACACTCACCCTAAACCGTTGTCGTACCCTAACCTGTACCCTAAACCATCCCTGTACCCTAACCCTAACCATAACCCTAACCCTAACACTTACCCGAAGCCTTACCCTAACCCGTCCCATAATCCTAACCCGTACGCTAACACTAACCCGTACCCTAACTCGTACACTCACCGTAAACCATTGTCATACCCTAACCTGTACCCTAAACCATACCCGTCCCCTAACCCTAACCCTAACCCTAACCCTATCCATTACCCGAAGCCTTACCCTAACCAGTCCCCTAACTCTAACCCGTACGCTAACACTAACAAGTGCCCTAACATGTACGCTCACCCTAAAGCGTGGTCGTACCCTAACCTGTACCCTAAACCGTCCCCGTCCCCGTGCCCTAACCCTAACCCAAACCCTAACTCTTACCCGAAGCCTTACCGTAAAACATCCCATAATCCTAACCGATACGCTAAAACTAACCCATGCCCTAACACGTACGCTCAGCCTAAACCGTTGTCGTACCCTAACCTGTATGCTAAACCGTCCCCGTCCCGTAGCCCTAACCCTAACCCTAACCCGAAGCCTTACCCTAACTCATCCCCTAATCCTAACGCGTACGCTAACTCTAACCTGTACCCTAACACGTACGCTCACCCTAAACCGTTGTCATACACTATCCTGTACCCTAAACTGTCCCCTTCCCCTAACCCTAACCCTAACCCTAAGCCTAACACTTGCCCGAAGCCTTACCCTAACCACTTCCCTAATCCTAACCCGTACGCTAACACTAAATCGTACCCTAACACGTACGCTCACCCTAAACCTTTTGCGTACCCTAACCTATACCCTAAACCGTCCCCGTAACCTAACCCTAACTCTAACCCTAACCCTTACCCGAAGCCTTACCCTAACCCGTCCCCTAATCCTAACCCATACGCTAAAACTAACCCTTACCCTAACCCGTACGCGCACCCTAAACTGTTCTCATATCCTAACCTATACCCTAAACCTTCCCCGTCCCCGTCCACGTCCCCTAAACCTATCCCTAAGCCTAACCCTAACCCTTACCCGAAGCCTTACACTAACCCGTCCCCTAATCCTAACTCGTACGCTAACACTAACCCGTACCCTAACCCGTACGCTCACCCTAAACCGTTGTCGTACCCTAACCTGTACCCTAAACCGTCCCCATCCCCTAACCCTAAATCTAACTCTAACCCTAACACTTACCCGAAGCCTTACCCTAACCCGTCCCCTAATCCTAACTCGTACACTAACACTAACATGTGCCCTAACATGTACGCTCAACCTAAAGAGTTGTCGTACCCTAACCTGTACACTAAACCGTCCCCGTCCCCTAACCCTAACCCTAACCCTAACCCTAAGACTTACCCGAAGCCTTACCCTAACCTGTCCCCAAATCCTAACCCGTACGCTAACACTAACCCATACCCTAACACGTATGCTCACCCAAAAACGTTGTCGTACACTAACCTGTACCCTAAACAGTCCCCTAACCCTAACCCTAGCCCTAACCCTAACCCTTACCCGAAGCCTTACCCTAACCCGTCCCCTATTCCTAACCCGTACGCGAACACTAACATGTACCCTAACACGTACGCTCACTCTGAACCGTTGTTGTACACTAAACTGGACCCTAAGCCGTCCCCGTACCTTAACCCGAACCCTAACCCTAACCCTAACCCTAACCCTAACCCTTACTCGAAGCCTTCCCATAACCCGTAACCTAATGCTAACCCGTACGTTAACACTAACCCGTAACCTAACACGTACGCTCAGCCTAAACCGTTGTCGTATCCTAACCTGTACCCTAAACCGTCCCTGTCACCTAACCCTAACTGTAAACCTAACCCTAACACTAACCCTTACCCGAAGCCTTTCCCTAACCCGTCCCCTAATCCTAACCCGTACGCTAACACTAACTTGTACCCTAAAACGTATGCTCACACTAAACAGTTGTTGTACCCTAACCTGTACCCTAAACCGTCCCCGTCCCCTAACCATAACCCTAACTCTTACCCGACGCCTTACCCTAATCCTAACCTGTACGCTAACATTAACCCGTACCCTAACACTAACCCGTACCCTAACATGTACACTCACCCTAAACAGTTGTCGTACACTAAACTGTACCCTAAACCGTCCCCGTCCCCTAACCCTAACCCTAACCATAACCCTAACCCTAAACCTTACCCGAAGCCTTACCCTAACGCATCCCCTACTCCTAACCCATACGCTAACACTAACCCATACACTAACACATACGCTCACCCTAAACCCTTGTTGTACCCTAACCTGTACCCTAAACTGTCCCCGTCCCCGTCCCCTAACCCTAACCCTAGCCCTAACCGTAACCCTTACCCGAAGCCTTACACTAACCCGTCCCCTAATCCTAAATCGTACGCTAACACTAACCCGTACCCTAACATGTACGCTCACCCTAAAGCGTTGTCGTACCCTAACCTGTACCCTAAACCGTGTCCGTCCCCTAACCCTAACCCTAACGCTAACCCTTACCCGAAGCCTTAGCCTATCCCGTCCCGTAATCCTCACCCGTACGCTAACACAAACCCGTACCCTAACACGTACGCTCACCCTAAACGGTTGTCGTACACTAACCTGTACCCTAAACCCTCCCCATCCCCTAACCCTAACCCTAAACCTAACCCTAACCCTAACCCTTACGCAAAGCCTTACCGTAACCCATCACATAAACCGAACCCGTACGCTAACACTAACCCATACCCTACCACGTACGCTCACCCTAAACCGTTGTTGTACCCTAACCTGTACCCTAAACCCTCCACATCCCCTAACCCTAACCCTAAACCTAACCCTAACCCTAACCCTTACCCGAAGCTTACCCTAACCCGTACCCTAATCCTAACCCGTTCGCTAACACTAACCCATACCCTACCACGTATGCTCACCTTAAACCGTTTTTGTACCCTAACCTGTACCCAAAACTGTTCCCGTGCCCTAACCCTAACCCTAACCCTAACCCTTACCCGAAGCTTACCCAAACCCGTACCCTAATCCTAACCCGTTCGCTAACACTAACCCGTACCCTAACACGTACGCTCACCCTAAACCGCTGTCGTACCCTAAACTGCACCCTCAACCGTGCCCGTCCCCTAACCCTAACCCTAAACCTAACCCGTCCCCTAATCCTAACCCGTACGCTAACTCTAAGCCATGCCCTAACACGTACGCTCACCCTAAACCGTTGTCGTACCCTAACCTGTACCCTGAACCGTGTCCGTCCCCTAAACCTAACACTAAACCTAAACCTAACCCTAACCCTTACCCGAAGCCTTACCCTAACCCGTCCCCTAAACATAACCCGTACGCGAACACTAACACGTACCCTAACACGTACGGTCACCCTGAACCGTTGTCGTACACTAAACTGTACCCTAAACCGTCCCCGTCCCTTAACCCTAACCCTAACCCTAACCCTAACCAAAACCCTAATCCTTACCCGAAGCCTTACCATAACCCGTCCCCTAATCCTAACCCATACATTAACACTAAACCGTAACCTAACACGTACGCTCACCCTAAACCGTTGTCGTACACTAACCTGTACCCTAAACCGTCCCTGTCCCCTACCCCTAACCATAACCCTAACCCTAACACTAACCCTTACCTGAAGCCTTACCCTAACCCGTGCCCTAATCCTAACCCGTACGCTAACACTAACCCGTACACTAACACGTACGCTCACCCTAAACCGTTGTCGTACCCTTACTTGTAACCTAAACCGTCCCCGTCCCCTAACCCTAACCCTAACCCTAACCTTAACACTTACCCAAAGCCTTACCCTAACACGTCAACTAAACCTAAATCGTACGCTAACACTAACCCATGCCCTAACACGTACGCTCACCCTAAACCGTTGTCGTACACTAACCTGTACCCTAAACTGTCCCTGTCCCCTAACCCTAACCCTAACCATTACGCAAAGCCTTACCCTAACCCGTCCCCCAATCCTAACCCGTACGCTAACACTAAACCGTACCCTAACATGTACGCTCACCCTAAACCGTTCTCGTACCCTAACCTGTTCCCGAAACCGTCCTCGTCCCCTAACCCTAACCCTAACCCTAACCCTAACCCTAACCCTAACCCTAGCTTTTACCCGAAGCCTTACACTAACCGGTCCCCTAACCCTAACCCGTACGCTAACACTAACCAGTACCCTAACATGTACGCTCACCCTTAACCATTGTCGTACCCTAACCTGTACCCTAAACCGTCCCCGTCCCCTAACCTAACCCTAACCGTAACCCTTACGCGAAGCCTTACCCTAACCTGTCCCCTAATCCTAAACCGTACGCTGACACTAACACGTACCCTAACACGGACGCTCACCCTAAAACATTGTCGTACACTAAACTGTACCCTAATCCGTCCCCGTCCCTGTCCCATAACCCTAACCCTAACCCTAACCCAAACCCTAACCCTAACCCTTACCCAAAGCCTTACCCTAATCGGTCCCCTAATCCTAACCCGTATGCTAACACTAACCCGTCCCCTAACACGTAATCTCACCCTAAACCGTTGTCGTACCCTAACCTATACCCTAAACCGTCCCCGTACCCGTCCCCTATCCCTAACCCTAAGCCTAACCCTGAAGCTTACCCGAAGCCTTACCCTAACCCGTCCCCTAATTCTAACCCGTACGGTAACACTAACCCGTACCCTAACACGTACGCTCACCCTAAACGGTTGTCGTACCCTAACCTGTACCCTAAACCGTGTCCATCCCCTAAACCTAACCCTAACCCTAACCCTAACCTTAACCCTTACCCGAAACCTTACCCTAACCCGTCCCCTAATCCTAACCCGTACACTAACACTAACACGTACCCTAACACTTACGGTCACCCTGAACCATTGTCGTACCCTAAACTGTACCCTAAACCGTCCCCGTCCCCTAACCCTAACCCTAACCCTAACCCTAACCCTAACACTTACCCGAAGCCTTACCCTAACCCGTCCCCTAATCCTAAACTGTACGCTGACACTAACACGTACCCTAACACGTACGATCACCCTAAACCGTTGTCGTAACCTAACCTGTACGCTAAACCGTCCCCGTCCCTGTCCCCTAACCATAACGCTAAGCCTAACCCTGAAGCTTACCCGAAGCCTTACCCTTACCCGTCCCCAATCCTAACCCGTACTGTAACACTAACCCGTACCCTAACACGTACACTCACCCTAAACCGTTGTCGTACACTAACCTGTACCCTAAACCGTGCCCATCCCCTAAACCTAACACTAAACCTAAACCTAACCCTAACCCTTACCCGAAGCCTTACCCTAACCCGTCCCCTAAACATAACCCGTACGCGAATACTAACACGTACCCTAACACGTACGGTCACCCTGAACTGTTGTCGTACACTAAACTGTACCCTAAACCGTCCCCGTCCCTTAACCCTAACACCTAGCCCTAACCCTAACCAAAACCCTAATCCTTACCCGAAGCCTTCCCATAACCCGTCCCCTAATCCTAACCCATACATTAACACTAAACCGTAACCTAACACGTACGCTCACCCTAAACCGTTGTCATACACTAACCTGTGCCCTAAACCGTCCCTGTCCCCTACCCCTAACCATAACCCTAACCCTAACACTAACCCTTACCCGAAGCCTTACCCTAACCCGTCCCCTAATCCTAACCCGTACGCTAACACTAACCCGTACACTAACACGTATGCTCACCCTAAACCGTTTTCGTACCCTTACTTGTAACCTAAACCGTCCCCGTCCCCTAACCCTAACCCTAACCCTAACCCTAACGCTTACCCAAAGCCTTAACCTAACACATCAACTAAACCTAAATCGTACGCTAACACTAACCCATGCCCTAACACATACGCTCACCCTAAACCGTTGTCGTACACTAACCTGTACCCTAAACTGTCCCTGTCCCCTAACCCTAACCCTAAGCCTAACCCTAACCATTACGCAAAGCCTTACCCTAACCCGTCCCCCAATCCTAACCCGTACGCTAACACTAACTCGTACCCTAACATGTACGCTCACCCTAAACCTTTCTCATACCCTAACCTGTTCCCCAAACCGTCCTCGTCCCCTAACCCTAAGCCTAACCCTAACCCTAAACCTAACCCTAGATTTTACCCGAAGCCTTACACTAACCGGTCCCGTAACCCTAACCCGTACGCTAACACTAACCAGTACCCTAACATGTACGCTCACCATTAACAATTGTCGTACCCTAACCTGTACCCTAAACCGTCCCCGTCCCCTAACCTAACCCTAACCCTAATCCTTACGCGAAGCCTTACCCTAACCTGTCCCCTAATCCTAAACCATACGCTGACACTAACACGTACCCTAACACGGACGCTCACCCTAAAACATTGTCATACACTAAACTGAACCCTAATCCGTCCCCGTCCCCGTCCCCGTCCCCTAACCCTAACCCTAACCCAAACCCTAACCCTAACCCGTACCCAAAGCGTTACCTTAATCGGTCCCATAATCCTAACCCGTATGCTAACACTAACCCGTCCCCTAACACGTACTCTCACCCTAAACGGTTGTCGTACCCTAACCTATACCCTAAACCGTCCCCGTCCCCGTCCCCTCTCCCTAACCCTAACCCTAACCCTGAAGCTTACCCGAAGCCTTACCCTAACCCGTCCCCTAATCCTAACCTGTACGCTAACACTAAACCGTAACCTATCACGTACACTCACACTAAACCGTTGTCGTACCCTTACCTGTACCCTAAACCGTCCCTGGCCCCTAACCCTAAATCTAACACTAACCCTTACCCGAAGCCTAACACTAACCCGTCCCCTAATCCTAAGCCGTGCGCTAACAATAACCCATAACCCAACATGTACACTCAACCTATACGGTTGTCGTACCCTAAACTGTCCCCATCCCCTAACCCTAACCCTAACCCTAACCCTAACCCTTACCCGAAGCCTTACCCTAACCCGTCCCCTAATCCTAACCCGTATGCTAACACTAACCCGTACCCTAACACGTACGCTCACCCTAAAACGTTGTTGTACCCAAACTTTTGCCCTAAACCGTCCCCGTCCCCGTCCCCTAACCCTAACGCTAACCCTTACCCAAAGCCTTACCCTAACCCGTCCCCTAATCCTAACCCGTACGCTAACACTAAACCGTACCTTAACACGTACGCTCACTCTAAACCGTTGTCGTACCCTAAACTGTACCCTAAACCGTCCCCGTCCCCTAACCCTAACCCTAACCCTAACCCTTACCCGAAGCCTTACCGTAACCTGTCCCCTAATCCTAACCCATTGCTAACACTAAGCCGTACCCTAACACGTATGCTCGCCCTAAACCATTGTCGTACCCTAACCTGTACCCTAAACCATCCCCGTGCCCTAACCCTAACCCTATCCCTAACCCGAACCCTAACCCTAACCCTTACTCGAAGCCTTCCCATAACCCGTCCCCTAATGCTAACCCGTACGTTAACACTAACCCGTAACCTAACACGTACGCTCACCCTAAACCGTTGTCGTACCCTAACCTGTGCCCTAAACCGTCCCTGTCCCCTAACCCTAACAGTAAACCTAACCCTAACACTAACCCTTACCCGAAGCCTTTCCCTAACCCGTCCCCTAATCCTAACCCGTATGCTAACACTAACTTGTACCCTAAAACGTACGCTCACCCTAAACCGTTGTTGTACCCTAACCTGTACCCTAAACCGTCCCCGTCCCCTAACCATAACCCTAACCCTAAACTTATCCCTAACCCTTACCCGACGCCTTACCCTAATCCTAACCTGTACGCTAACACTAACCCGTACCCTAATATGTACGCTCACCCTAAACAGTTGTCGTACACTAAACTGTACCCTAAACCGTCCCCGTCCCCTAACCCTAACCCTAAACCTAACCCTAACCCTAAATCTTACCCGAAGCCTTACCCTAACGCATCCCCTACTCCTAACCCATACGCTAACACTAACCCATACACTAACACATACGCTCACCCTAAACCCTTGTTGTACCCTAACCTGTACCCTAAACTGTCCCCGTCCCGCTCCCCTAACCCTAACCCTAGCCCTAACCGTAACCCTTACCCGAAGCCTTACCCTAACCCGTCCCCTAATCCTAAATCGTACACTAATCCTAACCCGTACTCTAACATGTACGCTCACCCTAAAGTGTTGTCGTACCCTAACCTGTACCCTAAACCGTATCCGTCCCCTAACCCTAACCCTAACCCTAACCCTTACCCGAAGCCTTACCCTATCCCGTCCCCTAATACTAACCCGTACGCTAACACAAACCCGTACCCTAACACGTACGCTCACCCTAAAAGGTTGTCGTACCCTAACCTGTACCCTAAACCCTCCCCATCCCCTAACCCTAACCCTAAACGTAACCCTAACCCTAACCCTTACGCGAAGCCTTACCCTAGCCCATCAGATAAACCGAACCCGTACGCTAACCCTAAACCATACCCTACCACGTACGCTCACCCTAAACCCTTGTTGTACCCTAACCTGTACCCTAAACCCTCCACATCCCCTAACCCTAACCCTAAACCTAACCCTAACCCTAACCCTTACCCGAAGCTTACCCTAACCCGTACCCTAATCCTAACACGTTCGCTAACACTAACCCATACCCTACCACGTACGCTCACCCTAAACCGTTTTTGTACCCTAACCTGTACCCTAAACTGTTCCCGTGCCCTAACCCTAACCCTAACCCTAACCCAAACCCTAACCCTTACCCAAAGCCTTACCCTAACCCGTCCCCGAATCCTAACCCGTACGCTAACACTAACCTCTGCCCTAACTCGTACGCTCAACCTAAACCATTGTCGTACCATAACCTGTACCCTAAACCGTCCCCTAACCCTAACCCTAACACTAAACCTTACCCGAAGCCTTACCCTAACACGTCCTCTAATCCTAACATGTACGCTAACAGTAAACTGTGCCCTAACATGTACGCTCACCCTAAACCGTTGTCCTACCCTAACCTGTACCCTAAACCGTCCCCGTCCCCGTCCCCTAACCCTAACCCTAACCCTTACCCGCAGCCTTATCCTAACCCGTACCCTAATCATAACCTGTAGGCTAACACTAACCCGTACCCTAAAACGCACACTCACCCTAAACCGTTTTCGTACACTAACCTGTACCCTAAACCGTCCCCGTCCACTAAACCTAACCCTAACCCTAACCCTAACCCTTACCCGAAGCCTTACCCTAACACTTCCCCTAATCCTAACCCGTACGCTAACACTAACCCGTACCCTAACACGTATGCTCAACCTAAACGGTTGTTGTACCCTAACCTGTACCCTAAACCGTCCCCGTCCCCTAAACCTAACCCTAACCCTAACCCAAACCCTTACCCAAAGCCTTACCCTAAACGGTCCCCTAATCCTAACCCGTACGCTAACACTAACAAGTACCCAAACACGTACGCTCACCATAAACCGTTGTCGTACCCTAACCTGTACCCTAAACTCTCCCCGTCCCCATCCCCTAAGCTTAACCCTAACCCTAACCCTTACCCAAAGCCTTACACTAACCCCTCTCCTAATCCTAACCCGTACGCTAACACTAAACCATACCCTAACACGTACACTCACCCTAAATCGTTGTTGTATCCTAACCTGAACCCTAAACCGTCCCCGTCCCCGTCCCCTAACCCTAAACCTAACCGTAAACTTAACCCTTACCCGAAGCCTTACCCTAACATGTCCCCTAATCATAACCCGTACGCTAACACTAACCCGTACCCTACCACGTACGCTCACCCGAAACCGTTGTCGTAACCTAACCTGTACCCTAAACCCTCCCCATCCCCTAACCCTAACCCTAAACCTAACCCTAACCCTAGCCCTTACGCGAAGCCTTACCCTAACCCATCACATAAACCGAACCCGCACGCTAACACTAAACCATACCCTACCACGTACGCTCACCCTAAACCCTTGTTGTACCCTAACCTGTACCCTAAACCCTCCACATCCCCTAAACCTAACCCTAAACCTAACCCTAACCCTAACCCTTACCCGAAGCTTACCCTAACCCGTACCCTAATCCTAACCTGTTTGCTAACACTAACCCATACCCTACCACGTACGCTCACCCTAAACCGTTTTTGTACCCTAACCTGTACCCTAAACTGTTCCCGTGCCCTAACCCTAACCCTAACCCTAACCCAAACCCTAACCCTTACCCGAAGCCTTACCCTAACCCGTCCCTGAATCCTAACCCGTACGCTAACACTAACCTCTGCCCTAACTCGTACGCTCAACCTAAACCATTGTCGTACCCTAACATGTACCCTAAACCGTCCCCTAACCCTAACCCTAACACTAAACCTTACCCGAAGCCTTACCCTAACCCGTCCTCTAATCCTAACATGTACGCTAACAGTAAACTGTGCCCTAACATGTACGCTCATCCTAAACCGTTGTCCTACCCTAACCTGTACCCTAAACCATCCCAATCCCCTTCCCCTAACCCTAACCCTAACCCTAACCCTTACCCTTACCCGAAGCCTTACCTTAACCCATCCCCTAATCCTAATCCGTACACTAACACTAACCCGAAACCTAACACGTACGCTCACCCTAAATCGTTGTCGTACCCTAACATGTACCCTAAACTGTCCCCATCCCCTAGCCCTAACCCTAACCCTAACACTTACACTTACCCGAAACCTTACCCTAACTCGTCCCCTAATCCTAAGCCGTAGGCTAAAACTAACACTTACCCTAACACGTACGCTCACACTAAACTGTGGTCGTACCCTAACCTGTACCGTAAACCGCCCCATCCCCTAACCCTAACCCGAACCCTAACCCTAACCCTTACCCGAAGACTTAACCTAACCTGTCCCCTAATCCTAACACTTACGTTAACACTAACCCTTGCCCTAACATGTACACTCACCCTAAACCGTTGTCTTACCCTAACCTGTACCCTAAACCGTCCCTGTACCCTAACCCTAACCCTAACACTAATCCTAAACCGAACCCTTACCCGAAGCCTTCCCCTAACCCGTCCCCTAATCCTAAACCGTACGCTAACCCTAACCCGTGCCCTAGCACGTACGCTCACCCTAAACCGCTGTCGTACCCTAAACTGTACCCTAAACCGTCCCCGTCCCCTAACCCTAACCCTAACCCTAAACCTTACCCGAAGCCTTCCCTTAACCCGTCCCCTAATCCTAAACCGTACGCTAACTCTAAGCCATACCCTAACACGTACGCTCACCCTAAACCGTTCTCGTACACTAACCTGTAACCTAAACCGTCCCCGTCCCCTAACCCTAACCCTTACCCGAAGCCTTACCTTAACCCGTCCTCTAATCCTAACCCGTACGCTAACAGTAAACTGTGCCCTAACATGTACGCTGAACCTAAACCATTGTCCTACCCTAACCTGTACCCTAAACCGTCCCCCTCCCCTAACCCTAACCCTAACCCTAACCCTAAACCTAACCCTTACCCGAAGCCTTACCATAACGCGTCCTCTAATCCTAACCCGTACGCTAACAGTAAACTGTGCCCTAACATGTACGCTGAACCTAAAACATTGTCCTAACCTAACCTGTACCCTAAACCGTCCCCCTCCCCTAACCCTAACCCTAACCCTAACCCTAACCCTTACACCAAGCCTTACCCTAAACCGTGCCCTAATCCTAACCCGTACGCTAACACTAACCCATACCCTAACACGTACGCTCACCCTAAACCACTGTCATACACTAACCTGTACCCTAAACCGTCCCCGTCCCCGTCCCCTAACCCTAACCCTAACCCTAAACCTAACCCTTACCCGAAGCCTTACCCTAACCCGTCCCCTAATCCTAACCCGTACGCTAACACTAACCCGTGCCCTAACACGTACGCTCACCCTAAAGTGTGGTTGTACCCTAACCAGTACACTAAACCGTCCCCGTCCCCGTTCCCTAACCCTAACCCTAACCCAAACCCTAAGCCTTACCCGAAGCCTTACCCTAACCCGTCTCATAATCCTAAACGATACGCTAAAACTAACCCATGCCCTAACACATACGCTCACCCTAAACCGTTGTTGTACCCTAACCTGTACCCTAAACCGTCCCCGTCCCCTAACCCTAACCCTAATCCTTACCCGAAGCCTTACACTAACCCGTCCCCTAATCCTAACCCATACGCTAACTCTAACCCGTATCCTAACACGTACGCTCACCCTAAACCATTCTCATACACTAACCTGTACCCTAAACCATCCCCGTCAACTAACCTTAACCCTAACCCTTACCCGAAGCCTTACCATAACCCGTCCTCTAATCCTAACCCGTACGCTAACAGTAAACTGTGCCCTAAAATGTACGCTCAACCTAAACCATTGTCCTACCCTAACTTGTACCCTAAACCGTCCCCGTCCCCTAAGCCTAACCCTAAACCTAGCCCTAAACCTAAACCTTACCCCAAGCCTTACCCTAACCCGACCCTTAATCCTAACCCGTACGCTAACACTAACCCATACCCTAACACGCACGCTCACCCTAAATCTTTGTCGTACCCTAACATGTACCCTAAACCGTCCCCGTCCCCTAACCCTAACCCTAACCCTAACCCTAACACTTACCCGAAGCATTACACTAACCCGTCCCCTAATCCTAATCCGTACGCTAACACTAACCCGTGTCCTAACACGTACCCTCACCCTAAACCGTTGTCGTACCCTAACCTGTACCCTAAACCGTCACCGTCCCCTAGCCCTAACCCTAACCCTAACCCTTACGCGAAGCCTTACCCTAACCCGTCCCCAATCCTAACCCGTACGCTAACACTAACAAGTACCCTAACACATACGCTCACCCTAAACTGTTGTCGTACACTAACCTGTAACCTAAACCGTCCCCGTCCCCTAACCCTAACCCTAACCCTAACCCTAACCCTTACCCGAAGCCTTACCCTAATCTGTCCCCTAATCATAACCCATATGCTAACACTAACCCTTGCCCTAACACGTACACTCACCCTAAACCATTGTCGTACCCTAACCTGTACCCTGAACCGTCCCTGTACCCTAACCCTAACCCTAACTCTAACCCTAACCCTAACCCTAACACTTACCCGAAGCCTTACCCTAACCCGTCCCATAATCCTAACCCGTACGCTAACACTAACCCGTACCCTAACACGTACGCTCACCCTAAACCGTTGACGTACCCTAACCTGTACCCTAAACCGTCCCTGTCCCCTAACCCTAACCCTAATCCTTACCAGAAGCCTTACCCTAACCCGTCCCGTAATCCTAACCCGTACACTAACACTAACCCGTACCCTAACACGTACGCTCACCCTAAAACCTTGTCGTACCCTAACCTGTACCCTAAATCGTCCCTGTCCCCTAACCCTAACCCTAACCCTAAACTTAAACCTTACCCGAAGCCTTACCCTAACCGGTCCCCTAAACCTAACCCGCACGCTAACACTAACCCGTGCCCTAACACGTACGCTCACCCGAAACATTTGTCGTACACTAAGCTGTACCCTAAACCGTCCCCATTACCTAACACTAACCCGAACCCTCACCATAACCCTAAACCTTACCCGAAGCCTTACCCTAACCCGTCCCCTAATCCTAACCGTACGCTAACACTAATCCGTGCCCTAACACGTACGCTCACCCTAAAGCATTGTCGTACCCTAACCTGTACCCTAAACCGTTCCTGTCCCCGTACCCTAACCCTAACCCTAACCCAAACCCTAACCGTTACCCGAAGCCTTACCCTAACTCGTCCCCTAATTCTAACCCGTATGCTAACACTAACCTGTATCCTAACACATACGCTCACCCTAAAACTTTGTCGTACACTAAGCTGTACCCAAAATCGTCCCCGTCCCCTAACCCTAAACCTAACCCTTACACAAAGCCTTACCCTAACCCGTCCCCTAATCCTAACCCGTACGCTAACACTAACCCGTAACCTAACCCGTATGCTCAACCTAAACCGTTCTCATACACTAACCTGTACCCTAAACCGTCCCGTCCCGGTCCCCTAAACCTAGCCCTTACCCGAAACCTTACCCTAACATGTCCCCTATTCCTAACCCGTACGCTAACACTATCCCGTACCCCTTACACGTACGCTCACCTTAAAACGTTGTCGTACACTAACCTGTAACCTAAACCGTCTCCGTCCCCTAACCCTAACCCTAAACCTAGCCCTAAATCTAAACCTTACCCCAAGCCTTACCCTAACCCGACCCTTAATCCTAACCCATACGCTAACACTAACCCATACCCTAACACGCACGCTCACCCTAAAACTTTGTCGTACCCTAACATGTACCCTAAACCGTCCCCGTCCCCTAACCCTAACCCTAACCCTAACCCTAACACTTACCCGAAGCATTACACTAACCCGTCCCCTAATCCTAATCCGTACGCTAACACTAACCCGTGTCCTAACACGTACCCTCACCCTAAACCGCTGTCGTACCCTAACCTGTACCCTAAACCGTCACCGTCACCTAGCCCTAACCCTAACCCTAACCCTTACGCGAAGCCTTACCCTAACCCGTCCCCAATCCTAACCCGTACGCTAACACTAACAAGTACCCTAACACATACGCTCACCCTAAACTGTTGTCGTACACTAACCTGTAACCTAAACCGTCCCCGTCCCCTAACCCTAAACCTAACCCTAACCCTAACCCTAACCCTTACCCGAAGCTTTACCCTAATCTGTCCCCTAATCCTAACCCGTATGCTAACACTAACCCTTGCCCTAACACGTACACTCACCCTAAACCATTGTCGTACCCTAACCTGTACCCTGAACCGTCCCTGTACCCTAACCCTAACCCTAACTCTAACCCTAACCCTAACCCTAACACTTACCCGAAGCCTTACCCTAACCCGTCCCATAATCCTAACCCGTACGCTAACACTAACCCGTACCCTAACATGTACGCTCACCCTAAATCGTTTTCGTACCCTAACCTGTACCCTAAACCATCCCCGTCCCCTAACCCTAACCCTAACACTATCCCTAACCCTTACCCGAAGCCTTACCCTAACTCGGTCCCCAATTCTAAACCATACGCTAACACTAACCCGTACCCTAACACGTACGCTCACCCTAAAACTTTGTCGTACCCTAACCTGTACCCTAAGTCGTCCCCTTCCCCTAAGCCTAACCCTAACCCTACTACTTACCCGAAGCCTTACCCTAAACCGTCCCCTAATCCTAACCCTTACGCTAACACTAACCCATGCCCTAAAACGAATGCTCACCCTAAACTGCTGTCATACACTAACCTGTACCCTAAACCGTCCCCGTCCCCTAACCCTAACCCTAAACCTAACCCTTACCCGAAGCCTTACCCTAACCCGTCCCCTAATCCTAACCCGTACGCTAACACTAACACGTGCCCTAACATGTACGCTCAACCTAAAGCGTGGTCGTACCCTAACCTGTACACTAAACCGTCCCTGTCCCCGTTCCCTAACCCTAACCCTATCCCAAACCCTACCCCTTACCCGAAGCCTTACCCTAACCCGTCCAATAATCCTAAATAATACGCTAAAACTACCCCATGCCCTAACACATACGCTCACCCTAAACCGTTGTCGTACCCTAACCTGTACCCTAAACCGTCCCTGTAGCCTAACCCTAACCCTAACCCTAACCCTAACCCTTACCCGAAGCCTTACCCTAACCCGTCCCATAATCCTACCCCGTACGCTAACACTAACCCGTACCCTAACACGTACGCTCACCCTAAACCGTTGCCGTAGCCTAACCTGTACCCTAAACCCTCCCCATGCCCTAACACTTACCCTAAACCTAACCCTAACCCTAACCCTTACCCGAAGCCTTACCCTAACCCATCACCTAATCGGAACCCGTACGCTAACACTAACCCATACCCTATCACGTACGCTCACCGTAAACCGTTATTGTACCCTAACCTGTACCCTAAACCCTCCCCATCCCCTAACCCTAACCCTAAACCTAACCCTAACCCTAACCCTTACCCGAAGCTTATCCTAACCCGTCCCCTAATCCTAACCCGTTCGCTAACACTAACACATACCCTACCACGTACGCTCACCCTAAAGCATTGTTGTACCCTAACGTGTACCCTAAACCGTTCCCGTGCCCTAACCCTAACCCTAACCCTAACCCAAACCCTAACCCTTACCCGGAGCCTTACCCTAACCCGTCCCCTAATCCTAACCCGTACGCTAACACTAACCCATACCCTAACACGCACGCTCACCCTAAATGTTTGTCGTACCCTAACATGTACCCTAAACCGTCCCCATCCCCTAACCCTAACCCTAACCCTAACCCTAACACTTACCCGAAGCATTACACTAACCCGTCCCCTAATCCTAACCCGTACGCTAAAACTAACCCGTGCCCTAACACGTACGCTCACCCTAAAGTGTGGTTGTACCCTAACCAGTACACTAAACCGTCCCCATCCCCGTTCCCTAACCCTAACACTAACCCAAACCCTAAGCCTTACCCGAAGCCTTACCCTAACCCGTCTCATAATCCTAACCGATACGCTAAAACTAACCCATGCCCTAACACATACGCTCACCCTAAACTGTTGTCAAATCCTATCCTGTACCCTAAACCTTCCCCGTTCCTGTCCCCTAACCCTAACCCTAACCCTTACCCGAAGCCTTACCCTAACCTGTCCCCTAATCCTAACCCGTACGCTAACACTAACCCGTGCCCTAACACATACGCTCACCCTAAAGCGTTGTCGTACCCTAACCTGTACCCTAAACCGTCCCCGTCCCCTAACCCTAACACTAACCCTAATACTAACCCTTACCCGAAGCCTTCCGTTAACCCGCCCCCTAATCCTAACCCGTACGCTAACCCTAACCCGTACCCTAACACGTACGCTCACCCTAAACCGTTGTCGTACCCTAAACTGTACCCTGAACCGTCCCCATCCCCAAACCCTAACCCTAACCCTTACCCGAAGCCTTACACTAACCTGTCCCCTAATCCTAACCCGTACGCTAACACTAACCCGTACCCTAACACATAGGCTCACTCTAAACCGTTCTCGTACACTAACCTGTACCCTAAACCGTCCCCATCCCCTAACCCTAACCCTAACCCTTACCCAGAGCCTTACCCTAACCCGTCCTCTAATCCTAAACCGTACGCTAACACTAACCCGTACCCTAACATGTTCGCTCACCCTAAACCGTTATCTTAACCTAAGCTGTACCCTAAACAGTCCCCGTCGCCTAAACATAACCGTAACCCTAACCCTAACACTAACACTTACCCGAAGGCTTACCCTAACCCGTCCCCTAATCCTAAACCGTACGCTAACACTAACCCGTACCCTAACACGTACGCTCACCCTAAACCGTTGTCGTAGCCTAACCTGTACCCTAAACCCTCCCCATGCCCTAACACTTACCCTAAACCTAACCCTAACCCTAACCCTAACCCTTACCCGAAGCCTTACCCTAACCCATCACCTAATCGGAACCCGTACGCTAACACTAACCCATACCCTATCACGTACGCTCACCCTAAACCGTTGTTGTACCCTAACCTGTACCCTAAATCCTCCCCATCCCCTAACCCTAACCCTAAACCTAACCCTAAACCTAACCCTTACCCGAAGCTTATCCTAACCCGTCCCCTAATCCTAACCCGTTCGCTAACACTAACACATAACCTACCACGTACGCTCACCCTAAAGCATTGTTGTACCCTAACGTGTACCCTAAACCGTTCCCGTGCCCTAACCCTAACCCTAACCCTAACCCAAACCCTAACCCTTACCCGGAGCCTTACCCTAACCCGTCCCCTAATCCTAACCCGTACGCTAACACTAACCTGTGCCCTAACACGTACGCTCAACCTAAACCATTGTCGTACCCTAACCTGTACCCTAAACCGTCCCCTAACCCTAACCCTAACCCTAACACTTACCCGAATCCTTACCCTAACCCGTCCTTCTAATCCTAACCTGTACGCTAACAGTAAACTGTGCCCTAACATGTACCCTCACCCTAAACCGTTGTCCTACCCTAACCTGTACCCTAAACCGTCCCCGTCCCTAACCGTAACCCTAACACATACCCGAAGCCTTACCCTAACCCGTGTCCTAATCCTAACCCGTACGTTAACACTAACCCATACCCTAACACGTACGCTCACCCTAAACCGTTGCCGTACCCCAACCTGTACCCTAAACCGTCCCCGTCCCCTAACCCTAACCCTAACCCTAAACCAAAACCTAACCTTTACCCGAAGCTTTACCCTAACCCATCCCATAATCCTATCCCGTACGCTAACCCTAACCCGTACCCTACCACGTACCCTCACCCTAAACCGTTGTCGTACCCTAACCTGTACCCTAAACCGTCCCCGTCCCCTAACAGTAACCCTAAACCTAAACCTAACCCTAACCCTTAACCGAAGCCTTACCCTAACCCGTCCCTTAATCCTAACCCGTACGCTAACACTAAACCGAGTCCTAAAATGTACGCTCACCCTAAAACTTTGTCGTACCCTAACCTGTACCCTAAACCGTCCCCATCCCGTAACCCTTACCCTAACCCTAAAAATTACCCGAATCCTTAACCTAACCCGTCCTCTAATCCTAACACGTACGCTAACAGTAAACCGTGCCCTAACACATACGCTCAACCTAAACCGTTGTCGTACCCTAACCTGTACCCTAAACCGTCCCCGTTCCCTAAACCTAACCCTAACCATAACCCTTACCCGAAGCCTTACCCTAACCCGTCCCCTGATCCTATCACGTACGCTAACACTAACCCATACCCTATCACGTACGCTCACCCTAAACATTTGTCGTACACTAAGCTGTACCCTAAACCGTCCCCATTACCTAACACTAACCCAAACCCTAACCATAACCCTAAACCTTACCCGAAGCCTTACCCTAACCCGTCCCATAATCCTAACCCGTACGCTAACACTAACCCGTACCCTAACACGTACGCTCACCCTAAACCGTTGACGTACCCTAACCTGTACCCTAAACCGTCCCCGTCCCCTAACCCTAACCCTAACCCTAACCCTTACCAGAAGCCTTACCCTAACCCGTCCCGTAATCCTAACCCGTACACTAACACTAACCCGTACCCTAACACGTACGCTCACCCTAAAATCTTGTCGTACCCTAACCTGTACCATAAATCGTCCCTGTCCCCTAACCCTAACCCTAACCCTAACCTTAAACCTTACCCGAAGCCTTACCCTAACCGGTCCCCTAAACCTAACCCGCACGCTAACACTAACCCGTGCCCTAACACGTACGCTCACCCGAAACATTTGTCGTACACTAAGCTGTACCCTACACCGTCCCCATTACCTAACACTAACCCAAACCCTAACCATAACCCTAAACCTTACCCGAAGCCTTACCCTAACCCGTCCCCTAATCCTAACCGTATGCTAACACTAACCCGTGCCCTAACACGTACGCTCACCCTAAAGCGTTGTCGTACCCTAACCTGTACCCTAAACCGTTCCTGTCCCTGTACACTAACCCTAACCCTAACCCAAACCCTAACCCTTACCCGAAGCCTTACACTAACCCATCCCATAATCCTAAACGCTACGCTAACACTAACCCGTGCCCTAACACGTACGCTCACCCTAAACCGTTGTCGTACATAAACCTGTACCCTAAATCGTCCCTGTCCCCTAACCCTAACCCTAACCCTAATCCTTACCCGAAGCCTTACCCTAACTCGTCCCCTAATTCTAACCCGTATGCTAACACTAACCTGTATCCTAACACATACGCTCACCCTAAAACTTTGTCGTACACTAAGCTGTACCCTAAATCGTCCCCGTCCCCTAACCCTAAACCTAACCCTTACACAAAGCCTCACCCTAACCCGTCCCCTAATCCTAACCCGTACGCTAACACTAACCCGTAACCTAACCCGTATGCTCAACCTAAACCGTTCTCGTACACTAACCTGTACCCTAAACCGTCCCGTCCCCGTCCCCTAACCCTAGCCCTTACCCGAAACCTTACCCTAACATGTCCCCTATTCCTAACCCGTACGCTAACACTATCCCGTACCCTTACACGTACGCTCACCTTAAAACGTTGTAGTACACTAACCTGTAACCTAAACCGTCTCCGTCCCCTAACCCTAACCCTAACCCTAACCCTAACCCTAACCCTTACCCGGAGCCTTACCCTAACCTGTCCCCTAATCCTAAACCGTACGCTAACACTAACCCTTGCCCTAACACGTACGCTCACCCTAAACCGTTGTCGTACCCTAACCTGTACCCTAAAACGTCCCTCTACCCTAACCCTAACCCTAACCCTTATCCTAACCCTAAAGCTTACCCGAAGCCTTACCCTAACCCGTCCCATAATCCTAACCCGTACGCTAACACTAACACGTACCCTAACATGTACGCTCACCCTAAACGGTTGTCGTACCCTAAACTGTACCCTAAACCGTCCCTGTCCCTGACCATTAACCCTAACCCTAACCCTAACCCTAACCCTTACCCGACGCCTTACCCTAACCCGTCCCATAATCCTAACCCGTACGCTAACACTAACCCGTACCCTAACATGTACGCTCACCCTAAACTGTTGTCGTACCCTAACCTGTACCCTAAACCGTCCCTGTCCCCGACACTTAACCCTAACCCTAACCCTAACCCTAACCCTTACCTGACGCCTTACCCTAACCCGTCCCCAAATCCTAACCCGTACGCTAACACTAACCCGTACCCTAACACGCACGCTCAACCTAAACCGTTGTCGTACCCTAACCTGTACCCTAAACCGTGTCCGCCCCCTAAACCTAACCCTAACCCTAACCCTAACCTTAACCCTTACCCGAAGCCTTACCCTAACCCGTCCCCTAATCCTAACCCGTACGCTAACACTAACACGTACCCTAACACTTACGGTCACCCTGAACCATTGTCGTACCCTAACCTGTACCCTAAACCGTCCCTGGCCCCTACCCCTAACCCTAACACTAACCCGTACCCGAAGCCTAACACTAACCCGTCCCCTAATCCTAAGCCGTGCGCTAACAATAACCCATACCCCAACATGTATGCTCAACCTAAACCGTTGTCGTACCCTAAACTGTCCCCATCCCCTAACCCTAACCCTAACCCTAACCCTAACACTTACCCGAAGCCTTACCCTAACCCGTCCCCTAATCCTAACCCGTATGCTAACACTAACCCGTACCCTAACACGTACGCTCACCCTAAAACGTTGTTGTACCCTAACCTTTGCCCTAAACGTCCCCATCCCTGTCCCCTAACCCTAACGCTAACCCTTACCCAAAGCCTTACCCTAACACGTCCCCTAATCCTAACCCGTACGCTAACACTAAACCGTACCCTAACACGTACGCTCACTCTAAACCGTTGTCGTACCCTAACCTGTACCCTAAACCGTCCCCGTCCCCTAACCCTAACCCTTACCCGAAGCCTTACCATAACCTGTCCCCTAATCCTAACCCATATGCTAACACTAAGTCGTACCCTAACACGTATGCTCACCCTAAACAATTGTCGTACACTAAACTGTACCTTCAACCATCCCCGTGCCCTAACCCTAACCCTAACCCTAAACCTTACCCGAAGCCTTACACTAACCCGTCCCCTAATCCTAAACCGTACGCTGACACTAACACGTAGCCTAACACGTACGCTCACCCTAAACCGTTTTCGTACACTAACCTGTACCCTAAACCGTGTCCGTTCCCTATACCTAACCCTAACCCTAACCCTAAACCTAACCCTTACCCGAAGCCTTACCCTTACCCGTCCCCTAATCCTAACCCGTACGCTAACAATAACATGTACCCTAAAACGTACGGTCACCCTGAACCATTGTCGTACCCTAAACTGTACCCTAAACCGTACCCGTCCCTTAACCCTAACCCTAACCCTAACCCTAACCCTACCACTAAACCTTACCCGAAGCCTTACACTAAACCGTCCCCTAATCCTAAACCATACGCTGACACTAACACATAGCCTAACACGTACGCTCACCCTAAACCGTTGTCGTACCCTAAACTGTACCGTAAACCGTGTCCATCCCCTAACCCTAACCCTAACCCTAACCCTAACCCTAACCCTTACCCGAAGCCTTACCCTAACCCGTCCCCTAATCCTAACCCGTACGCTAACACTAACCCGTACCCTAACACGTACGCTCACCCTAAACTGTTGTCGTACCCTAACCTGTTCTCTAAAGCTTCCCCATCCCCTAACCCTAAACCTAACCCTAACACTTACCCTTACCCTAACCTTTACCCGAAGCCTTACACTATCCCGTCCCCAATCCGAACCCGTAGGCTAACACTAACCCGTGCCCTAAAACGTACGCTCACCTAAACCGTTGTCGTACCCTAACCTGTACCCTAAAACGTCCCCTAACTGTAACCCTAACCCTAACCCTAAACCTTACCCGAAACATTACCCTAACCCGTCCCCTAATCCGATTCCGTACGCTAACACTAACCCGTACCCTAACACGTACACCCACCCTAAAACGTTGTCGTCCCCTAACCTGTACCCTAAACCGTCCCCGTCCCCTACCCTAACCCTAACACTAACCCTAACCCTAACCCTTACCCAAAGCCTTACCCTAACATGTCACCTAATCCTAACCCGTACGCTAACACTAACCCGTGCCCTAACACGTACGGTCACCCTAAACCTTTGTCGTACCCTAACCTATACCCTAAACCGCCCCATCCCCTAACCCTAACCCTAAACCTAACCCTAATCCTAACCCTTACCCGAAGCCTTACCCTAACGCGTCCCATAATCATAACCCGTACGCTAACACTAACCCGTGCCCTAATACGTAGGCTCACCATAAACCATTGTCGTACCCTAACCTGTACCCTAAACCATCCCCATCCCCGTCCCCGTCTCGTAACCCTAACCCGAACCCTAACCCTAACCCTTACCCGAAGACTTACCCTAACCTGTCCCCTAATCCTAACACTTACGCTAACACTAACCCTTGCCCTAACATGTACACTCACCCTAAACCGTTGTCTTACCCTAACCTGTACCCTAAACCGTCCCTGTACCCTAACCCTAACCCTAACACTAACCCTAAACCGAACCCTTACCCGAAGCCTTCCCCTAACCCGTCCCCTAATCCTAAACCGTACGCTAACCGTAACCCGTGCCCTAGCACGTACGCTCACCCTAAACCGCTGTCGTACCCTAAACTGTACCCTAAACCGTCCCCATCCCCTAACCCTAACCCTAACCCTAAACCTTACCCGAAGCCTTCCCCTAACCCGTCCCCTAATCCTAACCCGTACGCTAACTCTAAGCCATACCCTAACACGTACGCTCACCCTAAACCGTTCTCGTACACTAACCTGTAACCTAAACCGTCCCCGTCCCCTAACCCTAACCCTAACCCTTACCCGAAGCCTTACCTTAACCCGTCCTCTAATCCTAACCCGTACGCTAACAGTAAAATGTGCCCTAACATGTACGCTGAACCTAAACCATTGTCCTACCCTAACCTGTACCCTAAACCGTCCCCCTCCCCTAACCCTAACCCTAACCCTAACCCTAAACCTAACCCTTACCCGAAGCCTTACCATAACCCGTCCTCTAATCCTAACCCGTACGCTAACAGTAAACTGTGCCCTAACATGTACGCTGAACCTAAACCATTGTCCTACCCTAACCTGTACCCTAAACCGTCCCCCTCCCCTAACCCTAACCCTAACCCTAACCCTAACCCTTACACCAAGCCTTACCCTAACCCGTGCCCTAATCCTAACCCGTACGCTAACACTAACCCATACCCTAACACGTACGCTCACCCTAAACCGCTGTCATACACTAACCTGTACCCTAAACCATCCCCGTCCCCGTCCCCGTCCCCTAACCCTAACCCTAAACCTAACCCTTACCCGAAGCCTTACCCTAATCCGTCCCCTAATCCTAACCCGTACGCTAACACTAACCCGTGCCCTAACACCTACGCTCACCCTAAAGTGTGGTTGTACCCTAACCAGTACACTAAACCGTCCCCGTCCCCGTTCCCTAACCCTAACCCTAACCCAAACCCTAAGCCTTACCCGAAGCCTTACCCTAACCCGTCTCATAATCCTAACCGATACGCTAAAACTAACCCATGCCCTAACACATACGCTCACCCTAAACCGTTGTCGTACCCTAACCTGTACCCTAAACCGTCCCCGTCCCCTAAGCCTAACCCTAATCCTTACCCGAAGCCTTACACTAACCCGTCCCCTAATCCTAAACCATACGCTAACTCTAACCCGTATCCTAACACGTACGCTCACCCTAAACCATTCTCATACACTAACCTGTACCCTAAACCATCCCCGTCAACTAACCTTAACCCTAACCCTTACCCGAAGCCTTACCATAACCCGTCCTCTAATCCTAACCCGTACGCTAACAGTAAACTGTGCCCTAAAATGTACGCTCAACCTAAACGATTGTCCTACCCTAACTTGTACCCTAAACCGTCCCCGTCCCCTAAGCCTAACCCTAAACCTAGCCCTAAACCTAAACCTTACCCCAAGCCTTACCCTAACCCGACCCTTAATCCTAACCCGTATGCTAACACTAACCCATACCCTAACACGCACGCTCACCCTAAATCTTTGTCGTACCCTAACATGTACCCTAAACCGTCACCGTCCCGTAACCCTAACCCTAACCCTAACCCTAACACTTACCCGAAGCATTACACTAACCCGTCCCCTAATCCTAATCCGTACGCTAACACTAACACGTGTCCTAACACGTACCCTCACCCTAAACCGTTGTCGTACCCTAACCTGTACCCTAAACCGTCACCGTCCCCTAGCCCTAACCCTAACCCTAACCCTTACGCGAAGCCTTACCCTAACCCGTCCCCAATCCTAACCCGTACGCTAACACTAACAAGTACCCTAACACATACGCTCACCCTAAACTGTTGTCGTACACTAACCTGTAACCTAAACCGTCCCCGTCCCCTAACCCTAACCCTAACCCTAACCCTAACCCTAACCCTTACCCGAAGCCTTACCCTAATCTGTCCCCTAATCATAACCCGTATGCTAACACTAACCCTTGCCCTAACACGTACACTCACCCTAAACCATTGTCGTACCCTAACCTGTACCCTGAACCGTCCCTGTACCCTAACCCTAACCCTAACCCTTACCAGAAGCCTTACCCTAACCCGTCCCGTAATCCTAACCCGTACGCTAACACTAACCCGTACCCTAACACGTACGCTCACCCTAAACCGTTGACGTACCCTAACCTGTACCCTAAACCGTCCCTGTCCCCTAACCCTAACCCTAACCCTTACCAGAAGCCTTACCCTAACCCGTCCCGTAATCCTAACCCGTACGCTAACACTAACCCGTACCCTAACACGTACGCTCACCCTAAAACCTTGTCGTACCCTAACCTGTACCCTAAATCGTCCCTGTCCCCTAACCCTAACCCTAACCCTAACCTTAAACCTTACCCGAAGCCTTACCCTAACCAGTCCCCTAAACCTAACCCGCACGCTAACACTAACCCGTGCCCTAACACGTACGCTCACCCGAAACATTTGTCGTACACTAAGCTGTACCCTAAACCGTCCCCATTACCTAACACTAACCCGAACCCTCACCATAACCCTAAACCTTACCCGAAGCCTTACCCTAACCCGTCCCCTAATCCTAACCGTACGCTAACACTAATCCGTGCCCTAACACGTACGCTCACCCTAAAGCGTTGTCGTACCCTAACCTGTACCCTAAACCGTTCCTGTCCCTGTACCCTAACCCTAACCCTAACCCAAACCCTAACCGTTACCCGAAGCCTTACACTAACCCATCCCATAATCCTAAACGCTACGCTAACACTAACCCGTGCCCTAACACGTACGCTCACCCTAAACCGTTGTCGTACATTAACCTGTACCCTAAATCGTCCCTGTCCCCTAACCCTAACCCTAACCCTAATCCTTACCCGAAGCCTTACCCTAACTCGTCCCCTAATTCTAACCCGTATGCTAACACTAACCTGTATCCTAACACATACGCTCACCCTAAAACTTTGTCGTACACTAAGCTGTACCCAAAATCGTCCCCGTCCCCTAACCCTAAACCTAACCCTTACACAAAGCCTTACCCTAACCCGTCCCCTAATCCTAACCCGTACGCTAACACTAACCCGTAACCTAACCCGTATGCTCAACCTAAACCATTCTCGTACACTAACCTGTACCCTAAACCGTCCCGTCCCGGTCCCCTAAACCTAGTCCTTACCCGAAACCTTACCCTAACATGTCCCCTATTCCTAACCCGTACGCTAACACTATCCCGTACCATTACACGTACGCTCACCTTAAAACATTGTCGTACACTAACCTGTAACCTAAACCGTCTCCGTCCCCTAACCCTAACCCTAAACCTAGCCCTAAATCTAAACCTTACCCCAAGCCTTACCCTAACCCGACCCTTAATCCTAACCCGTACGCTAACACTAACCCATACCCTAACACGCACGCTCACCCTAAAACTTTGTCGTACCCTAACATGTACCCTAAACCGTCCCCGTCCCCTAACCCTAACCCTAACCCTAACCCTAACACTTACCCGAAGCATTACACTAACCCGTCCCCTAATCCTAATCCGTACGCTAACACTAACCCGTGTCCTAACACGTACCCTCACCCTAAACCGCTGTCGTACCCTAACCTGTACCCTAAACCGTCACCGTCCCCTAGCCCTAACCCTAACCCTAACCCTTACGCGAAGCCTTACCCTAACCCGTCCCCAATCCTAACCCGTACGCTAACACTAACAAGTACCCTAACACATACGCTCACCCTAAACTGTTGTCGTACACTAACCTGTAACCTAAACCGTCCCCGTCCCCTAACCCTAAACCTAACCCTAACCCTAACCCTAACCCTTACCCGAAGCCTTACCCTAATCTGTCCCCTAATCCTAACCCGTATGCTAACACTAACCCTTGCCCTAACACGTACACTCACCCTAAACCATTGTCGTACCCTAACCTGTACCCTGAACCGTCCCTGTACCCTAACCCTAACCCTAACTCTAACCCTAACCCTAACCCTAACACTTACCCGAAGCCTTACCCTAACCCGTCCCATAATCCTAACCCGTACGCTAACACTAACCCGTACCCTAACACGTACGCTCACCCTAAATCATTTTCGTACCCTAACCTGTACCCTAAACCATCCCCGTCCCCTAACCCTAACCCTAACACTATCCGTAACCCTTACCCGAAGCCTTACCCTAACTCGGCCCCCAATTCTAAACCATACGCTAACACTAACCCGTACCCTAACACGTACGCTCACCCTAAAACTTTGTCGTACCCTAACCTGTACCCTAAGTCGTCCCCTTCCCCTAAGCCTAACCCTAACCCTAATACTTACCCGAAGCCTTACCCTAAACCGTCCCCTAATCCTAACCCTTACGGTAACACTCACCCGTGCCCTAAAACGAATGCTCACCCTAAACTGCTGTCGTACACTAACCTGTACCCTAAACCGTCCCCGTCCCCTAACCCTAACCCTAACCCTAACCGTTACCCGAAGCCTTACCCTAACCCGTCCCATAATCCTACCCCGTACGCTAACACTAACCCGTACCCTAACACGTACGCTCACCCTAAACCGTTGTCGTACCATAACCTGTACCTAACCGTCCCCGTCCCCGTCCCCTAAACTTAACCCTAAACCTCACCCTTACCCGTAGCCTTACCCTAACCCGTCCCCTATTCCTAACCTATACGCTAACTCTAACCCATACCCTAACATGTACGCTCACCCTAAAGAGTTGTCGTACACTAACCTGTACCCTAAACCGTCCCCGTCCCCTAACCCTAACACTAACCCTAATACTAACCCTTACCCGAAGCCTTCCGTTAACCCGCCCCCTAATCCTAACCCGTACGCTAACCCTAAACCGTACCCTAACACGTACGCTCACCCTAAACCGTTGTCGTACCCTAAACTGTACCCTGAACCGTCCCCATCCCCAAACCCTAACCCTAACCCTTACCCGAAGCCTTACACTAACCTGTCCCCTAATCCTAAACCGTACGCTAACACTAACCCGTACCCTAACACATAGGCTCACTCTAAACCGTTCTCGTACACTAACCTGTACCCTAAACCGTCCCCATCCCCTAACCCTAACCCTAACCCTTACCCGGAGCCTTACCCTAACCCGTCCTCTAATCCTAAACCGTACGCTAACACTAACCCGTACCCTAACATGTTCACTCACCCTAAAACGTTATCTTAAACTAAGCTGTACCCTAAACAGTCCCTGTCGCCTAAACATAACCGTAACCCTAACCCTAACACTAACACTTACCCGAAGGCTTACCCTAACCCGTCCCCTAATCCTAAACCGTACGCTAACACTAACCCGTACCCTAACACGTACGCTCACAATAAACGGTTGCGTAGCCTAACCTGTACCCTAAACCCTCCCCATGCCCTAACACTTACCCTAAACCTAACCCTAACCCTAACCCTTACCCGAAGCCTTACCCTAACCCATCACCTAATCGGAACCCGTACGCTAACACTAACCCGTACCCTATCACGTACGCTCACCCTAAACCGTTATTGTACCCTAACCTGTACCCTAAACCCTCCCCATCCCCTAACTCTAACCCTAAACCTAATCCTAACCCTAACCCTTACCCGAAGCTTATCCTAACCCGTCCCCTAATCCTAACCCGTTCGCTAACACTAACACATACCCTACCACGTACGCTCACCCTAAAGCATTGTTGTACACTAACGTGTACCCTAAACCGTTCCCGTGCCCTAACCCTAACCCTAACCCTAACCCAAACCCTAACCCTTACCTGGAGCCTTACCCTAACCCGTCCCCTAATCCTAACCCGTACGCTAACACTAACCCATACCCTAACACGCACGCTCACCCTAAATCTTTGTCGTACCCTAACATGTACCCTAAACCGTCCCCATCCCCTAACCCTAACCCTAACCTTAACCCTAACACTTACCCAAAGCATTATACTAACCCGTCCCCTAATCCTAATCCGTACGCTAACACTAACCCGTGTCCTAACACGTACCCTCACCCTAAACCGTTGTCGTACCCTAACCTGTACCCTAAACCGTCAACGTCCCCTAGCCCTAACCCTAACCCTAACCCTTACGCGAAGCCTTACCCTAACCCGTTCCCAATCCTAACCCGTACGCTAACACTAACAAGTACCCTAACACATACGCTCACCCTAAACTGTTGTCGTACACTAACCTGTAACCTAAACCGTCCCCGTCCCCTAACCCTAAACCTAACCCTAACCCTAACCCTAAACCTTACCCGAAGCCTTACCCTAATCTGTCCCCTAATCCTAACCCGTATGCTAACACTAACCCTTGCCCTAACACGTACACTCACCCTAAACCATTGTCGTACCCGAACCTGTACCCTGAACCGTCCCTGTACCCTAACCCTAACCCTAACTCTAACCCTAACCCTAACCCTAACACTTACCCGAAGCCTTACCCTAACCCGTCCCATAATCCTAACCCGTACGCTAACACTAACCCGTACCCTAACACGTACGCTCACCCTAAACCGTTGACGTACCCTAACCTGTACCTTAAACCGTCCCCGTCCCCTAACACTAACCCTAACCCTAACCCTTACCAGAAGCCTTACCCTAACCCGTCCCGTAATCCTAAACCGTACGCTAACACTAACCCGTACCGTAACACGTACGCTCACCCTAAAACCTTGTCGTACCCTAACCTGTACCCTAAATCGTCCCTGTTCCCTAACCCTAACCCTAACCCTTACCTTAAACCTTACCTGAAGCCTTACCCTAACCGGTGCCCTAAACCTAACCCGCACGCTAACACTAACCCGTGCCCTAACACGTACGCTCACCCGAAACATTTGTCGTACACTAAGCTGTACCCTAAACCGTCCCCATTACCTAACACTAACCCGAACCCTACCATAACCCTAAACCTTACCCGAAGCCTTACCCTAAACCGTCCCCTAATCCTAACCGTACGCTAACACTAATCCGTGCCCTAACACGTACGCTCACCCTAAAGCGTTGTCGTACCCTAACCTATACCCTAAACCGTTCCTGTCCCTGTACCCTAACCCTAACCCTAACCCAAACCCTAACCCTTACCCGAAGCCTTACCCTAACCCGTCCCATAATCCTAACCCGTACGCTAACACTAACCCGTACCCTAACATGTACGCTCACCCTAAACGGTTGTCGTACCCTAAACTGTACCCTAAACCGTCCCTGTCCCTGACCATTAACCCTAACCCTAACCCTAACCCTAACCCTTACCCGACGCCTTACCCTAACCCGTCCCATAATCCTAACCCGTACGCTAACACTAACCATACCCTAACATGTACGCTCACCCTAAACTGTTGTCGTACCCTAACCTGTACCCTAAACCGTCCCTGTCCCCGACCCTTAACCCTAAGCCTAACCCTAACCCTAACCCTTACCTGACGCCTTACCCTAACCCGTCCCCAAATCCTAACCCGTACGCTAACACTAACCCGTACCCTAACATGCATGCTCACCCTAAACCGTTGTCGTACCCTAACATGTACCCTAAACCGACCCCATCCCCTAACCCTAACGCTAACCCTAAACCTAAACCTATCCCTTACCCGAAGCCTTACCATAACCCGTCCTCTAGTCCTAACCCGTACGCTAACAGTAAACTGTGCCCTAACATGTACGCTGAACCTAAACCATTGTCCTACCCTAACCTGTACCCTAAACCGTCCCACTCCCCTAACCCTAACCCTAACCCTAACCCTAACCCTTACACCAAGCCTTACCCTAACCCGTGCCCTAATCCTAACCCGTACGCTAACACTAACCCATACCCTAACACGTACGCTCACCCTAAACCGCTGTCGTACACTAACCTGTACCCTAAACCATCCCCGTCCCCGTCCCCGTCCCCTAACCCTAACCCTAAACCTAACACTTACCCGAAGGCTTACCCTAACCCGTCCCCTAATCCTAACCCGTACGCTAAAACTAACCCGTGCCCTAACACGTACGCTCACCCTAAAGTGTGGTTGTACCCTAACCAGTACACTAAACCGTCCCCATCCCCGTTCCCTAACCCTAACCCTAACCCAAACCCTAAGCCTTACCCGAAGCCTTACCCTAACCCGTCTCATAATCCTAACTGATACGCTAAAACTAACCCATGCCCTAACACATACGCTCACCCTAAACCGTTGTCATACCCTAACCTGTACCCTAAACCTTCCCCGTCCCCTAACCCTAACCCTAATCCTTACGCGAAGCCTTACACTAACCCGTCCCCTAATCCTAAACCATACGGTAACTCTAACCCGTATCCTAACACGTACGCTCACCCTAAACCATTCTCATACACTAACCTGTACCCTAAACCATCCCCGTCAACTAACCTTAACCCTAAACCTTACCCGAAGCCTTACCATAACCCGTCCTCTAATCCTAACCCGTACGCTAACAGTAAACTGTGCCCTAAAATGTACACTCAACCTAAACCATTGTCCTACCCTAACTTGTACCCTAAACCGTCCCCGTCCCCTAACCCTAACCCTAAACCTAGCCCTAAACCTAAACCTTACCCCAAGCCTTACCCCAACCCGACCCTTAATCCTAACCCGTACGCTAACACTAACCCATACCCTAACACGCACACTCACCCTAAATCTTTGTCGTACCCTAACATGTACCCTAAACCGTCCCCGTCCCGTAACCCTAACCCTAACCCTAACCCTAACACTTACCCGAAGCATTACACTAACCCGTCCCCTAATCCTAATCCGTACGCTAACACTAACCCGTGTCCTAACACGTACCCTCACCCTAAACCGTTGTCGTACCCTAACCTGTACCCTAAACCGTCACCGTCCCCTAGCCCTAACCCTAACCCTAACCCTTACGCGAAGCCTTACCCTAACCCGTCCCCAAACCTAACCCGTACGCTAACACTAACAAGTACCCTAACACATACGCTCACCCTAAACTGTTGTCGTACACTAACCTGTAACCTAAACCGTCCCCGTCCCCTAACCCTAACCCTAACCCTAACCCTAACCCTAACCCTTACCCGAAGCCTTACCCTAATCTGTCCCCTAATCCTAACCCGTATGCTAACACTAACCCTTGCCCTAACACGTACACTCACCCTAAACCATTGTCGTACCCTAACCTGTACCCTGAACCGTCCCTGTACCCTAACCCTAACCCTAACTCTAACCCTAACCCTAACCCTAACACTTACCCGAAGCCTTACCCTAACGCGTCCCATAATCCTAACCCGTACGCTAACACTAACCCGTACCCTAACACGTACGCTCACCCTAAATCGTTTTCGTACCCTAACCTGTACCCTAAACCATCCCCGTCCCCTAACCCTAACCCTAACACTATCCCTAACCCTTACCCGAAGCCTTACCCTAACTCGGCCCCCAATTCTAAACCATACGCTAACACTAACCCGTACCCTAACACGTACGCTCACCCTAAAACTTTGTCGTACCCTAACCTGTACCCTAAGTCGTCCCCTTCCCCTAAGCCTAACCCTAACCCTAATACTTACCCGAAGCCTTACCCTAACCCGTCCCCTAATCCTAACCCGTACGCTAACACTAAACCTTACCCTAACACGTACGCACACTCTAAACTGTTGTCATATCCTATCCTGTACCCTAAACCTTCCCCGTGCCTGTTCCCTAACCCTAACCCTAACCCTTACCCGAAGCCTTACCCTAACCTGTCCCCTAATCCTAACCCGTACGCTAACACTAACCCGTGCCCTAACACATAGGCTCACCCTAAAGCGTTGTCGTACCCTAACCTGTACCCTAAACCGTCCCCGTCCTCTAACCCTAACACTAACCCTAATACTAACCCTTACCCGAAGCCTTCCGTTAACCTGCCCCCTAATCCTAACCCGTATGCTAACGCTAACCCATACCCTAACACGTACGCTCACCCTAAACAGTTGTCGTACCCTAAACTGTACCCTAAACCGTCCCCATCCCCAAACCCTAACCCTAACCCTTACCCGAAGCCTTACACTAACCTGTCCCCTAATCCTAACCCGTACGCTAACAGTAACCCGTACCCTAACACATAGGCTCACTCTAAACCGTTCTCGTACACTAACCTGTACCCTAAACCGTCCCCGTCCCCGTCCCCGTCCCCTAACCCATCCCTAACCCTAACCCTTACACGAAGCCTTACCCTCACCCGTCCCCTAATTCTAAACCGTATGCTAACACTAACCCATACCCTAACACGTACGCTCACCCTAAACAGTTGTCGTACCGTAACCTGTACCCTAAAACGTCCCCGTCCCCTAACCCTAACCCTAACCCTAACCCTAACCCTTACCCGACGCCTTACCCTCACCCGTCCCCTAATCCTAAACCGTACGGTAACACTAGCCCGTACCCTAACACGTACGCTCACCGTAAACCGTTGTCGTACCCTAACCTGTACCCTAAACCGTCCCCGTCCCCGTCCCCTAACCCTAACCCTAACCCTAACCCTAACCCTTACCCAAAGCTTTACCCTCACCCGTCCCCTAATCCTACCCCGTACGCTAACAGTAATCAGTACCCTAACACGTATGCTCACCCTAAACCGTTGTTGTACTCTAAACTGTACCCTAAACCGTCCCCGTCCCCGTCCCCTAACCCTAAACCTAACCCTAATCCTAACCCTTACCCGAAGACTTACCCACACCCGTCCCCTAATCCTAACCCGTACGCTAACACTAACCCGTACCCTAACACGTACGATCAACCTAAACCGTTATCGTACACTAACCTGTACCCTAAACCATCCCCGTCCCCGTCCCCTAACCCTAACCCTAACCCTAACCCTTATTCTAAGCCTTACCATCTCCCGTCCCCTAAACCTAACCCGTACGCTAACACTAACCCGTACCCTAACACGTACGCTCACCCTAAACCATTGTCGTACACTACCCTGTACCCTAAACCGTCCCCGCCCCCATCCCCTAACCCTAACCCTAACCATAACCCTAACCCATACCCGAAGCCTTACCCTCACGCGTCCCCTAATCCTAACCCGTACGCTAACACTAACCCGTACACTAACACGTATGTTCACCCTAAATCGGTGCCGTACCCTAACCTGTACCCTAAACCGTCCCCGTCCCCGTCCCTTCACCCTAAACCTAACCCTAACCCTAACCCTTACCCGAAGGCTTACCCTCACCCGTCCCCTAATCCTAACCCGTACGCTAACACTAACCCGTACACTAACACGTATGCTCACCCTAAACCGTTGTCGTACCCTACACTGTACCCTAAACCATCCCAGTCCCCTAACCCTAACCCTAACCCTAATCCTAACCCTAACACTTACCCGAAGCCTTACCCTCACCCATCCCCTATTCCTAACACGTACGCTAACACTAACACATACCCTAACACGTAAGATCACCCTAAACCGTTGTCGTACCCTAACCTGTACCCTAAACCGTCCCCGTCCCCGTCCCCTAACCCTAACCCTAACCCTAACACTTACCCGAAGCCTTACCCTCACCCGTCCCGTAATCCTAACCCGTACCCTAACACTAACCCATACCCTAACACGTACGCTCACCCTAAACCGTTGTCGTACCCTAACCTGTACCCTAAACCGTCCCTGTCCCCTAACCCTAACCCTAACCCTTACCCGAAGCCTTACCCTCACCCGTCCCCTAATCCTAACCCGTACGCTAACACTAACCCGTACCCTAACACGTACGCTCACCCTAAACGGTTGTCGTACCCTGACCTGTACCCTAAACCGTCCCCGTCCCCTAACCCTAACCCTAACCCGAACCCTAACCCTAAACCTTACCCGAAGCCTTACCCTCACCCGTCCCCAAATCCTAACCCGTACGCTAACACTAACCCATACCCTAACACGTACGCTCACCCTAAACCGTTGTCATACCCTAACCTGTGCCCTAAACCATCCCCGTCCCCTAACCCTAACCCTAACCCTAACCCTTACCCGAAGCCATACCCTCACCCGTCCCCTAATCCTAACCCGTACACTAACACTAACCCGTGCCCTAACACGTACGCTCACCATAAACCGTTGTCGTACACTAACCTGTACCCTAAACCGTCCCCGTCCCCTAACCCTAACCCTAACCCTAACCCTAACCCTAACACATACCCGAAGCCTTACCCTCACCCGTCCCCTAATCCTAACCCGTACGCTAACACTAACCAATACCCTAACACGTACGCTAACCCAGAACCGTTGTCGTATCATAACCTTTACCCTAAACCGTCCCCGTCCCCGTCCCCTAACCCTAACCCTAAACCTAACCCTTACCCGAAGCCTTACCCTCACCCGTCCCCTAATCCTAACCCGTACGCAAACACTAACCCGTACCCTAACACGTAGGCTCAAACTAAACCGTTGTTGTACCCTAACCTGTACCCTAAACCATCCCCGTCCCCTAACACTAACCCTAACCCTAAACCTAACCCTAACTCTTACCCGAAGCCTTACCCTCACCCGTCCCCTAATCCTAACCCGTATGCTAACACTAACCCGTACCCTAACATGTACGCTCACTCTAAACCGTTGTCGTACACTAACCTGTACCCTAAACCGTTCCCGTCACCTAACCCTAACCCTAACACTAACCCTAACCCTAACCCTTACCCGAAGCCTTACCCTCACCCGTCCCCTAATCCTAACCCGTACGTTAACACTAACCCGTACCCTAACACGTACGCTCACCCTAAACCGTTGTCGTACCCTAACCTATACCCTAAACCGTCCCGTCCCCGTCCCCTAACCCTAACCCTAACCCTAACCCTAACCCTTACCCGAAGACTTACCCTCACCCGTCCCTTAATCCTAACCCGTACGCTAACAGTAACCCGTACCCTAACATGTACGCTCACCCTAAACCGTTGTCGTACACTAACATGTACCCTAAACCGTCCCCGTCCCCTTCCCCGTCCCCTAACCCTAACCCTAACCCTAACCCTTACCTGAAGCCTTACCCTCACCCGTCCCCTAATCCTAACCCGTACGCTAACACTAACCCATACCATAACACGTACGCTCACCCTAAACCGTTGTCGTACCCTAACCTGTACCCTAAACCGTCCCCGTCCCCATCCCCTAAACCTAACCCTAACCCTAAACCTAATCATTACCCGAAGCCTCACCCACACCCGTCCCCTAATCCTAACCCGTACGCTAACAGCAACCCGTACCCTAACACGTACGCTCAACCTAAACCGTTGTCGTACCATAACCTGTACCCTAAACCGGCCCTTCCCCTAACTCTAACACTAACCCCTACCCTAACCCTTACCTGAAGCCTTTCCCTCACCCGTCCCCTAATCCTAACCCGTACGCTAACACTAACACCTACCCTAACACGTACGCTCACCCTAAACCGTTGTCGTACACTAACCTGTACCCTAAACCGTCCCCGTCCCCGTTCCCTAACCCTAACCCTAACACTAAACCTTACCCGAAGCCTTACCCTCACCCGTCCCCTAATCCTAACCCGTACGCTAACCCTAACCCATACCCTAACACGTACGCCCACCCTAAACCGTTGTCGTACCCTAACCTGTACCCTAAAACGTCCCCTAAACCTAACCCTAACCGTAACCCTAACCCAACCCTTACCCGAAGCCTTACCCTCACCCGTCCCCTAATCCTAACACGTACGCTAACACTAACCCGTACCCTAACATGTACGCTCACCCTAAACCGTTGGCGTACACTAACCTGTACCCAAAACTGTCCCTATCCCCGTCCCCTAACCCTAACCCTAACCCTAACCCTAACACTTACCCGAAGCCTTGCCCTCACACATTCCCTAATCCTAACCCGTATGTTAACACTAACGCATACCCTAACATGTACGCTAAACCCAAACCGTTGTGGTACCCTAACCTGTACCCTAAACCGTCCCCGTCCCCAAACACTAACCCTATCACTAACCCTAACCCTGACCCTTACCCGAAGCCTTACCCTCACCCGTCCCCTAATCCTAACCCGTACGCTATCACTAACCCATACCCTAACACGTACGCTCACCCTAAACCCTTGTCGTACCCTAACCTGTACCCTAAACCGTCCCCGTCCCCTAACCCTAACCCTAACCCTAAACCTAACCCTAACCCTAATCCTTACCCAAAGCCTTACCCTCACCCGTCTCCTAATCCTAACCCGTACGCTAACACTAACCCATACCCCAACACGTACGCTCACCCTAAACCGTTGTCGTACCCTAACCTGTACCCTAAACCGTCCCCGTCACCTAATCCTAACGCTAACCCTAACCATAACCCTAACCCTAACCCTAAGCCTTACCCGAAGGCTTACCCTCACCCGTCCCCTAATCCTAACCCGTACGCTAAAACTAACCCGTACCCTAACACGTACGCTCACCCTAAACCGTTGTCGCACTATAACCTGTACCCTAAACCGTCCCCGTCCCCTAACCCTAACCCTAACCCTAAACCTAACCCTAAATCTTACCCGAAGCCTTACCCTCACCCGTCCCGTAATCATAACCCGTACGCTAACACTAACCCGTACCCTAACACATACGCTCACCCTAAACCGTTGTCGTACCCTAACCTGTACCCTAAACCGTCCCCGTCCCCGTCCCCTAACCCTAACCCTAACCCTTACCCGAAGCCTTACCCTCACCCATCCCCTAATCCTAACCCGAACGCTAACACTAACCCGTACCCTAACACGTACGCTCACCCTAAACCGTTTTTGTACCCTAAACCGTCCCCGTCCCCGTCCCCTAACCCTAACCCTAACCCTTACCCGAAGCCTTACCCTCACCCGTACCCTAATCCTAATCCGTACGCTAACACTAACCCTTACCTTAACACGTACGCTCACCCTAAACCGTTGTCGTACCCTAACCTGTACCCTAAACCGTCCCCGTCCCCTAACCCTAACCCTAACCCTAACCCTAACCCTAACCCTTACCCGAAGCCTTACCCTCACCCATTCCCAAATCCTAAACCGTACGTTAACACTAACCCATACCCTAACATGTACGCTAAACCCAAACCGTTGTGGTACCCTAACCTGTACCCTAAACCGTCCCCGTCCCCATCCCCTAACCCTAACACTAACCCTAACCCTGACCCTTACCCGAAGCCTTACACTCACCCGTCCCCTAATCCTAACCCGTACGCTAACACTAACCCGTACCCTAACACGTACGCTCACCCTAAACCGTTGTCGTACCCTAACCTGTACCCTAAACCGTCCCCGTCCCCTAACCCTAACCCTAACCCTAAACCTAACACTAACCCTAATCCTTACCCAAAGCCTTACCCTCACCCGTCTCCTAATCCTAACCCGTACGCTAACACTAACCCGTACACCAACACGTACGCTCACCCTAAACCGATGTCGTACCCTAACCTGTACCCTAAGCCGTCCCCGTCCCCAAATCCTACCGCTAACCCTAACCATAACCCTAACCCTAACCCTAACCCTTACCGAAGGCTTACCCTCACCCGTCCCCTAATCCTAACCCGTACACTAAAACTAACCCGTACCCTTACACGTACGCTCACCCTAAACCGTTGTCGTACCATAACCTGTACCCTAAACCGTCCCCGTCCCCGTCACCTAACCCTAACCCTAACCCTAAACCTAAATCTTACCCGAAGCCTTACCCTCACCCGTCCCCTAATCCTAACCCGTACTCTAACACTAACACGTACCCTAACACATACGCTCACCCTAAACCGTTGTCGTACCTTTCACCGTCCCGTCCCGTCACCTAACCCTAACCCTAACCCTAACCCTAACCTGTACCTTAAACAGTCCTCCTCCCCGTCCCCGTCCCCTAACCCTAACCCTAACCCTAACCCGAAGCCTTACCCTCACCCGTACCCTAATCCTAAACCGTACGCTAACACTAACCCGTACCCTAACACGTACGCTCACCCTAAACCGTTGTCGTACCCTAACCTGTACCCTAAACCGTCCCCGTCCCCTAACCCTAACCCTAACAGTAACCCTAACCCTTACCCGAAGCCTTACACTCACCCGTCACCTAATCCTAACCCGTACGCTAACACTCACCCGTACCCTAACACGTACGCTCACCCTAAACCGCTGTCGTACCCTAACCTGTAACCTAAACCGTCCCCGTCACCTAACTCTAACCCTAACCCTAACCCTAACCCTAAACCTTACCCAAAGCCTTACCCTCACCCCTCCCCTAATCCTAACCCGTACGCTAACACTAACCCGTACCCGAACACATACGCTCACCCTAAACCGTTGTCGTACACTAACCTGTACCCTAAACCGTCCCCGTCCCCGTCCCCGTCCCCTAACCCTAATCCTAACACTAACCTTTACCCAAAGCCTTACCCTCACCCATCCACTAATCCTAACCGGTACGCTAACACTAACCCGTACCCTAACAGGTACGCTCACCATAAACCGTTGTCGTACCCTAACCTGTACCCTAAAACGTCCCCGTCCCCTAACTCTAACCCTAACCCTAACCCTAACCCTTACCCGAAGCCTTACCCTCACCTGTCCCCTAATCCTAACCCGTATGCTAACACTAACCCGTACCCTAACACGTATGCTCACCCTAAACCGCTGTTGTACCCTAACCTGTACCGTGAACCATCCCCGACCCCTAACTATAACCCTAACCCTAACCCTAACCCTAAACCTTACCCAAAGCCTTACCCTCAACCGTCCCCTAATCCTAACCCGTACGCTAACACTAACCCGTACCCTAACACGTACGCTCACCCTAAACCGTTGTCGTACCCTAACCTGTACCCTAAATCATCCAAGTCGCCTTCTCCTAAACCTAACCCTAACCCTAACCCTAACCCTTACCCGAAGTCTTACCCTCACACGTCCCATAATACTAACCCATACGCTAACACTAACCCGTACCCTAACACGTACGCTCACCCTAAACCATTATCGTACCCTAACCTGGATCCTAAACCGTCCCCGTCCCCGACCCCTAACACTAACCCTAACCCTAACCCTTACCCGAAGCCTTACCCTCACCCGTTCCCTAATCCTAACCCGTACGCTAACACTATTCCGTACCCTAACACGTACGTTCACCCTAAACCGGTGCCGTACACTAACCTGTACCCTAAACGGTCCCCGTCCCCGTCCCCTAACCCTAACCCTAACCCTAACCCATACCCGAAGCCTTACCCACACGCGTCCCCTAATCCTAAACCGTACGCTAACACTAACCCGTACCCTAACACGTACGCTCACCCTAAACCGTTGTCGTACCCTAACCTGTACCCTAAACCGTCCCCGTCCCCGTTCCCGTCCCCTAACCCTAACCCTAACGCTTACCCGAAGCCTTACCCACACCCGTCCCCTAAACCTAACCCGTACGCTAACACTAACCCGTACCCTAACACGTACGCTCACCCTAAAGAGTTGTCGTACCCTAAACTGTAACCTAAACCGTCCCCGTCCCCTAACCCTAACCCTAACCCTAACCCTTACCCGAAGCCTTACCCTCACCCGTCCCGTAATCCTAACCCGTACGCTAACACTAACCCATACCCTAACACGTACGCTCACCCTAAACCGTAGTCGTACCCTAAACTGTACCCTAAACCGTCCCCGTCCTCTAACCCTAACCCTAACCCTAACCCATACCCGAAGCCCTACCCTCACCCGTCCCCTAATCCTAACCCGTACGCTAACACTAACCCATACCCTAACACGTACGCTCACCCTAAACAGTTGTCGTACCATAACCTGTACCCTAAACCGTCCCCGTCCCTGTCCCCGTCCCCTAACCCAACACTAACCCTAACCCTTACACGAAGCCTTACCCTCACCCGTCCCCTAATCCTAAACCGTATGCTAACACTAACCAATACCCTAACACGTACGCTCACAGTAAACAGATGTCGTACCGTAACCTGTACCCTAAAACGTCCCCGTCCCCTAACCCTAACCCTAACCCTAACCCTATCCCTAACCCTTACCCGAAGCCTTACCCTCACCCGTCCCCTAATCCTAACCCGTACGGTAACACTAGCCGGTACCCTAACACGTACGCTCACCGTAAACCATTGTCGTACCCTAACCTGTACCCTAAACCGTCCCCGTCCCCGTCCCCTAACCCTAACCATAACCCTAACCCTTACCCGAAGCCTTACCCTCACCTGTCCCCTAATCCTAACCCGTACGCTAACACTAACCCGTACCCTAACAGGTACGCTCACCCTAAACCGTTGTCATATCCTAACCTGTACTTTAAACTGTCCCCATCCCCTAACCCTAACCCTAAACCTAACCCTAACCCTAACCCTTACCCGAAGCCTTACCCACACCCGTCCCTTAATCCTAACCCGTACGCTAAAACTGACCCGTACCCTAACACGTACGCTCACCCTAAACAGTTATCGTACACTAAGATGTACCCTAAACCATCCCCGTCCCCGTCCCCTAAACCTAACCCTAACCCTAACCCTTACTCTAAGCCTTACCATCACCCGTCCCCTAAACCTAACACGTACGCTAACACTCACCCGTACCCTAACACGTACGCTCACCCTAAACCGTTGTCGTACCCTACCCTGTACCCTAAACCGTCCCCGTCCCCATCCCCTAACCCTAACCCTAACCATAACCCTAACCCATACCAGAAGCCTTACCCTCACGCCTCCCCTAATCCTAACCCGTACGCTAACACTAACCCGTACACTAACACGTATGTTCACCCTAAACCGGTGCCGTACCCTAACCTGTAACCTAAACCGTCCCCGTCCCCGTCCCTTCACCCTAACCCTAACCCTAACCCTAACCCTTACCGGAAGCCTTACCCTCACCCGTCCCCTAATCCTAACCCGTACGCTAACACTAACCCGTACCCTAACACCGACGCTCACCCTAAACCGTTGTCGTACCCTAGACTGAACCCTAAACCGTCCCGGTCCCCTAACCCTAACCCTAACCCTAATCCTAACCCTAACCCTTACCCGAAGCCTTACCCTCACCCATCCGCTATTCCTAACACGTACGCTAACACTAACCCATACCCTAACACGTACGCTCACCCTAAAGCGTTGTCGTACACTAACCTGTACCCTAAACCGTCCCCGTCCCCGTCCCCTAACCCTAACCCTAACCCTAACCCTAACCCTTACCCGAAGCCTTACACTCACCCGTCCCCTAATCCTAACAAGTACACTAACACTAATCCGTATCCTAAAACGTACGCTCACCCTAAACCGTTGTCGTACCCTTACCTGTACCCTAAACCGTCCCCGTCCCCTAACCCTAACCCTAACCCTAACGCTAACCCTAACCCTTACCTGAAGCCTTACACTCACCCGTCGCCTAATCCTAAACCGTACGCTAACACTAACCCGTACCGTAACACGTACGCTCACCCTAATCCGTTGTCGTACCCTAAGCTGTACCCTAAACCGTCCCCGTCCCCGTCCCCGTCCCCTAACCCTAACCCTAACCCTTACCCGAAGCCTTACCCTCACCCGTCCCCTAATCCTAACCCGTACGCTAACACTAACCCGTACCCTAACACGTACGCTCACCCTAAACCGTTGTGGTACCCTAACCTGTACCCTAAACCGTCCCCGTCCCCGTCCCCTAACCCTAACCCTAACCCTAACCCTAAAACTTACCCGAAGCCTTACCCTCAACCGTCCCCTAATCCTAACCCGTACGCTAACACTAACCCGTACCCTAACACGTACGCTCACCCTAAACCGTTGTCGTACCCAAACCTGTAACCTAAATCATCCCCGTCCCCGTCCCCGTCCCCTAACCCTAACCCTAACCCTTACCCGAAGCGTTACCCTCATCCATCCCCTAATACTAACCCGTACGCTAACACTAACCCATACCCTAACAGGTATGCTCACCCTAAACAGTTGTCGTAACCTAACCTGTACCCTAAACCGTCCCCATCCCCGTCCCCTAACCCTAAACCTAAACCTTACCCGAAGCCTTACCCTCACCCGTCCCCTAATCCTAACCCATACGCTAACACTAACCCATACCCTAACATGTACGCACACCCGAAAACGTTGTCGTACCCTAACATGTACCCTAAACCATCCCCGTCCCCTAACCCTAACCCTAACCCTACCCCTAAACTTAACCCTTACCCGAAGCCTTACCCTCACCCGTTCCCTAATCCTAACCCGTACGCTAACACTCACCCGTACCCTAAAACGTACGCTCAGCCTAAACCGTTGTCGTACCCTAACCTGAACCCTAAACCGTCCCCGTCCCCGTCCCCTATCCATAACCCTAACCCTAACGCTTACCCGAAGCTTTACCCTCACCCGTCCCCTAAACCTAACCCGTACGCTAACACTAACCTGTACCCTAACACGTACGCTCACACTAAACCGTTGTCGTACACTAACCTGTACCCTAAACCGTCCCCGTCCCCGTCCCCTAACCCTAACCCTAAACCTAACCCTTACCCGAAGCCTTATCCGCTCCCGTCCCCTAATCCTAACCCGTACGCTAACACTAACACGTACCCTAACACGTACGCTCACCCTAAACCGTTGTCGTACCTAACCTGTACCCTAAACCGTCCCCGTCCCCTTCCCCTAACCCTAACCCTAACCCTAACCCTAACCCTTACCTGAAGCCTTACCCTCACCCGTTCCCTAATCCTAACCCGTACGCTAACACTAACCCATACCCTAACACATACGTTCACCCTAAACCTTTGTCGTACCCTAACCTGTACCCTAAACCGTCCCCGTCCCCGTCCCCTAACCCTAACCCTAACCCTAACCCAACCCTTACCCGAAGCCTTACCCTCACCCGTCCCCTAATCCTAACCCGTACGCTAATCCTAACCCGTACCCTAACACGTACGCTCACACTAATCCGTTGTCGTACCCTAACCTGTACCCTAAACCGTCCCCGTCCCCGTCCCCGTCCCCGTCACCTAACCCTAACCCTAACCCTTACCCGAAGCCTTACCCTCTCCCGTCCCCTAATCCTAACCCGTACGCTAACACTAACCGGTACCCTAACACGTACGCTCACCCTAAACCGTTGTCGTACCCTAACCTGTACCCTAAACCGTCCCCGTCCCCGTCCCCTAAACCTAACCCTAACCCTAACCCTAACCCTTACCCGAAGCCTTACCCTCACCCGTCCCCTAATCCTAACAAGTACACTAACACTAACCCATACCCTAACACGTACGCTCACCCTAAACCGTTGTCGTACCCTAACCTGTACCCTAAACCGTCCCCGTCCCCGTCCCCTAACCCTAACCCTAACCCTAACCCTAACCCTTACACGAAGCCTTACCCTCACCCGTCCCCTAATCCTAACCCGTACGCTAACACTAACCCATACCCTAACACGTACGCTCACCCTAAACTGTTGTCGTACCCTAACCTGTACCCTAAACCGTCCCCGTCCCCTTCTCCTAACCCTAACCCTAACCCTAACCCTTACCCGAAGCCTTACCCTCACCCGTCCCCTATTCCTAACCCGTACGCTAACACTAACCCATACCCTAACACGTACGCTCACCCTAAACCGTTATCGTACACTAACCTGTACCCTAAACCGTCCCCGTCCCCGTCCCCTAACCCTAACCCTAACCCTAACCCTAACCCTTACCCGAAGCCTTACCCTCACCCGTCCCCTAATCCTAACCCGTACGCTAACACTAACCCATACCCTAACACGTACGCTAACCCTAAACCGTCCCCATCCCCGTCCCCTAACCCTAACCCTAACCCTAACCCTAACCCTTACCCGAAGCCTTACCCTCACCCGTCCCCTAATCCTAACCCGTACGGTAACACTAGCCGGTACCCTAACACGTACGCTCACCGTAAACCATTGTCGTACCCTAACCTGTACCCTAAACCGTCCCCGTCCCCGTCCCCTAACCCTAACCGTAACCCTAACCCTTACCCGAAGCCTTACCCTCACCCGTCCCCTAATCCTAACCCGTACGCTAACACTAACCCGTACCCTAACAGGTACGCTCACCCTAAACCGTTGTCATACCCTAACCTGTACTTTAAACTGTCCCCATCCCCTAACCCTAACCCTAAACCTAACCCTAACCCTAACCCTTACCCGAAGCCCTACCCACACCCGTCCCTTAATCCTAACCCGTACGCTAACACTGACCCGTACCCTAACACGTACGCTCACCCTAAACCGTTATCGTACACTAAGATGTACCCTAAACCGTCCCCGTCCCCGTCCCCTAAACCTAACCCTAACCCTAACCCTTACTCTAAGCCTTACCATCACCCGTCCCCTAAACCTAACACGTACGCTAACACTAACCCGTACCCTAACACGTACGCTCACCCTAAACCGTTGTCGTACCCTACCCTGTACCCTAAACCGTCCCCGTCCCCATCCCCTAACCCTAACCCTAACCATAACCCTAACCCATACCAGAAGCCTTACCCTCACGCCTCCCCTAATCCTAACCCGTACGCTAACACTAACCCGTACACTAACACGTATGTTCACCCTAAACCGGTGCCGTACCCTAACCTGTAACCTAAACCGTCCCCGTCCCCGTCCCTTCACCCTAACCCTAACCCTAACCCTAACCCTTACCGGAAGCCTTACCCTCACCCGTCCCCTAATCCTAACCCGTACGCTAACACTAACCCGTACCCTAACACCGACGCTCACCCTAAACCGTTGTCGTACCCTAGACTGAACCCTAAACCGTCCCGGTCCCCTAACCCTAACCCTAACCCTAATCCTAACCCTAACCCTTACCCGAAGCCTTACCCTCACCCATCCGCTATTCCTAACACGTACGCTAACACTAACCCATACCCTAACACGTACGCTCACCCTAAAGCGTTGTCGTACACTAACCTGTACCCTAAACCGTCCCCGTCCCCTAACCCTAACCCTAACCCTAACCCTAACCCTTACCCGAAGCCTTACACTCACCCGTCCCCTAATCCTAACAAGTACACTAACACTAATCCGTATCCTAAAACGTACGCTCACCCTAAACCGTTGTCGTACCCTTACCTGTACCCTAAACCGTCCCCGTCCCCTAACCCTAACCCTAACCCTAACGCTAACCCTAACCCTTACCTGAAGCCTTACACTCACCCGTCGCCTAATCCTAAACCGTACGCTAACACTAACCCGTACCGTAACACGTACGCTCACCCTAATCCGTTGTCGTACCCTAAGCTGTACCCTAAACCGTCCCCGTCCCCGTCCCCGTCCCCTAACCCTAACCCTAACCCTTACCCGAAGCCTTACCCTCACCCGTCCCCTAATCCTAACCCGTACGCTAACACTAACCCGTACCCTAACACGTACGCTCACCCTAAACCGTTGTGGTACCCTAACCTGTACCCTAAACCGTCCCCGTCCCCGTCCCCTAACCCTAACCCTAACCCTAACCCTAAAACTTACCCGAAGCCTTACCCTCAACCGTCCCCTAATCCTAACCCGTACGCTAACACTAACCCGTACCCTAACACGTACGCTCACCCTAAACCGTTGTCGTATCCAAACCTGTAACCTAAATCGTCCCCGTCCCCGTCCCCGTCCCCGTCCCCTAACCCTAACCCTTACCCGAAGCGTTACCCTCATCCATCCCCTAATACTAACCCGTACGCTAACACTAACCCATACCCTAACAGGTATGCTCAACCTAAACAGTTGTCGTAACCTAACCTGTACCCTAAACCGTCCCCATCCCCGTCCCCTAACCCTAAACCTAAACCTTACCCGAAGCCTTACCCTCACCCGTCCCCTAATCCTAACCCATACGCTAACACTAACCCATACCCTAACATGTACGCACACCCGAAAACGTTGTCGTACCCTAACATGTACCCTAAACCATCCCCGTCCCCTAACCCTAACCCTAACCCTACCCCTAAACTTAACCCTTACCCAAAGCCTTACCCTCACCCGTTCCCTAATCCTAACCCGTACGCTAACACTCACCCGTACCCTAAAACGTACGCTCAGCCTAAACCGTTGTCGTACCCTAACCTGAACCCTAAACCGTCCCCGTCCCCGTCCCCTATCCATAACCCTAACCCTAACGCTTACCCGAAGCTTTACCCTCACCCGTCCCCTAAACCTAACCCGTACGCTAACACTAACCTGTACCCTAACACGTACGCTCACACTAAACCGTTGTCGTACACTAACCTGTACCCTAAACCGTCCCCGTCCCCGTCCCCTAACCCTAACCCTAAACCTAACCCTTACCCGAAGCCTTATCCGCTCCCGTCCCCTAATCCTAACCCGTACGCTAACACTAACACGTACCCTAACACGTACGCTCACCCTAAACCGTTGTCGTACCTAACCTGTACACTAAACCGTCCCCGTCCCCTAACCCTAACCCTAACCCTAACCCTAACCCTAACCCTTACCTGAAGCCTTACCCTCACCCGTTCCCTAATCCTAACCCGTACGCTAACACTAACCCATACCCTAACACATACGTTCACCCTAAACCTTTGTCGTACCCTAACCTGTACCCTAAACCGTCCCCGTCCCCGTCCCCTAACCCTAACCCTAACCCTAACCCAACCCTTACCCGAAGCCTTACCCTCACCCGTCCCCTAATCCTAACCCGTACGCTAACCCTAACCCGTACCCTAACACGTACGCTCACACTAATCCGTTGTCGTACCCTAACCTGTACCCTAAACCGTCCCCGTCCCCGTCCCCGTCACCTAACCCTAACCCTAACCCTTACCCGAAGCCTTACCCTCTCCCGTCCCCTAATCCTAACCCGTACGCTAACACTAACCGGTACCCTAACACGTACGCTCACCCTAAACCGTTGTCGTACCCTAACCTGTACCCTAAACCGTCCCCGTCCCCATCCCCTAAACCTAACCCTAACCCTAACCCTAACCCTTACCCGAAGCCTTACCCTCACCCGTCCCCTAATCCTAACAAGTACACTAACACTAAACCGTACCCTAACACGTACGCTCACCCTAAACTGTTGTCGTACCCTAACCTGTACCCTAAACCGTCCCCGTCCCCGTCCCCTAACCCTAACCCTAACCCTAACCCTTACACGAAGCCTTACCCTCATTCGTCCCCTAATCCTAACCCGTACGCTAACACTAACCCATACCCTAACACGTACGCTCACCCTAAACCGTTGCCGTAACCTAACCTGTACCCTAAACCGTACCCGTCCCCGTCCCCTAACCCTAACCCTAACCCTAGTCCTAACCCTTACCCGAAGCCTTACCCTCACCCGTCCCCTAATCCTAACCCGTACGCTAAAACTAACCCATACCCTAACACGTACGCTCACCCAAAACCGTTGTCGTACACTAACCTGTACCCTAAACCGTCCCCGTCCCCGTCCCCGTCCCCTAACCCTAACCCTAACCATAACCCTAATACTTACCCGAAGCCTTACCCTCACCCGTCCCCTATTCCTAACCCGTACGCTAACACTAACCCATACCCTAACACGTACGCTCACCCTGAACCGTTGTCGTACACTAAACTGTACCCTAAACCGTCCCCGTCCCCGTCCCCTAACCCTAACCCTAACCGTAACCCTAAACCTTACTCGAAGCCTTACCCTCACCCGTCCCCTAATCCTAACCCGTACGCTAACACTAACCCATACCCTAACACCTACGCTCACCCTAAAATTTTGTCGTACCCTAACCTGTACCCTAAACCGTCCCCGTCCCCTTCTCCTAACCCTAACCCTAACCCTAACCCTTACCCGAAGCCTTACCCTCACCCGTCCCCTAATCCTAACCCGTACGCTAACACTAACCCGTACCCTAACACGTATGCTCACCCTAAACCGTTGTCGTACCCTAACCTGTACCCTAAACCGTCCCCGTCCCCTAACCCTAAACCTAACCCTAACCCTAACGCTTACCCGAAGCCTTACCCTCACCCGTCCCCTAATCCTAACCCGTACGCTAACACTAACCCGTACCCTAACACGTACGCTCACCCTAAACCGTTGTCGTACCCTAACCTGTACACTACACCGTCCCCGTCCCCGTCCCCTAACCCTAACCCTAACCCTAACGCTTACCCGAAGCCTTACCCTCACCCGTACCATAAACCTAACCCGTACGCTAACACTAACCCGTACCCTAACACGTACGCTCACCCTAAACCGTTGTCGTACCCTAACCTATACCCTAAACCGTCCCCGTCCCAGTCCCCTAACCCTAACCCTAACCCTAACTCTTACCCGAAACCTTACCCTCACCCTTCCCCTATTCCTAACACGTACGCTAACACTAAACCATACCCTAACACGTACGCTCACCCTAAAACATTGTCGTACACTAACCTGTACCCTAAACCGTCCCCGTCCCCTAACCCTAACCCTAACCCTAACCCTAACCCTAACCCTTACCCGAAGCCTTACCCTCACCCGTTCACTAATCCTAACCCGTACGCTAACACTAACCCATACCCTAACACGTACGCTCACCCTAAACCGTTGTCGTACCCTAACCTGTACCCTAAACCGTCCCCGTCCCCGTCCCCTAACCATAACCCTAACCCTAACCCAACCCTTACCCGAAGCCTTACACTCACCCGTCCCCTAATCCTAACCCGTACGCTAACACTAACCCGTACCCTAACACGTACGCTCACCCTAAACCGTTGTCATACCCTAACCTGTACCCATAACCGTCCCCGTCCCCGTCCCCGTCCCCTAACCGTAACCCTAACCCTAACCCTTACCCGAAGCCTTACCCTCACCCGTCCCCTAATCCTAACCCGTACGCTAACACTAACCTGTACCCTAACACGTACGCTCACCCTAAACCGTTATCGTACTCTTACCTGTATCCTAAACCGTCCCCGTCCCCGTCCCCTAACACTAACCCTAACCCTAACCCTAAACCTTACCCGAAGCCTTACCCTCACCCGTCCCCTAATCCTAACCCGTACGCTAACACTAACCCGTACCCTAACACGTATGCTCACCCTAAACCGTCCCCGTCCCCGTCCCCTAACCGTAACCCTAACCCTAACCCCAACCCTTACCAAAAGCCTTACCATCACCCGTCCCCTAATCCTAACCCGTACGGTAACACTAACCCGTACCCTAACACGTACGCTCACCCTAAACGGTTGTCGTACGCTAACCTGTACCATAAACCGTCCCCGTCCCCTAACCCTAACCCTAACCCTAACCCTTACCCAAAGCCTTACACTCACCCGTCCCCTAATCCTAACCCGTACACTAACACTAACCCGTACCCTAACACGTACGCTCACACTAAACCGTTGTCGTACCCTAACCTGTACCCTAAATCGTCCCCGTCCCCTAACCCTAACCCTAACCCTAACCCTAACCCTTACCCGAAGCCTTACCCTCACCCGTCCCCTAAACCTAACCCGTACGCTAACACTAACCCGTACCCTAACACGTACGCTCACCCTAAAATGTTGTCGTACACTATCCTGTACCCTAAACCGTCCCCGTCCCCGTCCCCGTCCCCTAACCCTAACCCTAACCCTAAGCCTTACCCGAAGCCTTACCCTCACCCGTCCCCTAATCCTAAACCGTAAACTAACACTAACCCGTACCTAACACGTACGCTCACCCTAAACCGTTGTCGTACCCTATCTTGTACCCTAAACTGTCCCCGTCCACTAACACTAACCCTAACCCTAACCGTAACCCTAACCCTTACCCGAAGCCCTACCCTCACCCGTCCCCTAATCCTAACCCGTACGCTAACACTAACCCATACCCTAACACGTACGCTCACCCTAAACCGTTGTCGTACCATAACCTGTACCCTAAACTGTCCCCGTCCCCGTCCCCTAACCCTAACCCTAACCCTAACCCTAAACCTTACCCGAAGCCTTAACCTCAACCGTCCCCTAATCCTAACCCGTACGCTAACACTAACCCGTACCCTAACACGTACGCTCACCCTAAACCGTTGTCGTACCCAAACCTGTAACCTAAATCGTCCCCATCCCCGTCCCCGTCCCCTAACCCTAACCCTTACCCGAAGCGTTACCCTCATCCATCCCCTAATACAAACCCGTACGCTAACACTAACCCATACCCTAACAGGTATGCTCACCCTAAACAGTTGTCGTAACCTAACCTGTACCCTAAACCGTCCCCGTCCCCGTCCCCTAACCCTAACCTTAACCCTAACCCATACCCGAAGCCTTACCCTCACCCGTCCCCTAATCTTAAACCGTACGCTAACACTAACCCATACCCTAACACGTACGCTCACCAAAACCGTTGTCATACACTCAACTGTACCATAAACCGTCCCCGTCCCCGTCCCCTAACCCTAACCCTAACCCTAACCCTTACCCGAAGCCTTACCCTCACCCGTCCCCTAATCCTAACCCGTACGCTAACACTAACCCATACCCTAACACTTACGCTCACCCTAAACTGTTGTCGTACCCTAACCTGTACCCTAAACCGTCCCCGTCCCCTATCCCTAACCCTAACCCTAACCATAAACCTAACCCTTACCCGAAGCCTTACCCTCACTCGTCCCCTAATCCTAACCCGTACGCTAACACTAACCCGTACCCTAACACGTACGCTCACCCTAAACCGTTGTCGTACCCTAACCTGAACCCTAAAACGTCCCCGTCCCCTAAACCTAACCCTAACCCTAGCCCTAAACCTAACCCTTACCCGAAGCCTTACCCTCACCCGTCCCTTAATCCTAACCCTTACGCTAACACTAACCCGTACCCTAACACGTACGCTCACCCTAAACCATTGTCGTACCCTAACGTTTACCCTAAACCATCCCCGTCCCCTAACCCTAACCCTAACCCTAATGCTAACCCTAAACCTAACCCTAACACTTACCCGAAACCTTATCCTAACCCGTCCCCTAATCCTAACATGTACGCTAACACTAACCCGTGCCCTAACACGTACGCTCACCCTAAACCGTTGTTGTACACTAACCTGTACCCTAAACCGTCCCCGTCCACGTCCCCTAACTCTAACCCTAACCCTAACCCTTACCCGAAGCCTTACCGTAACCCGTCCCCTAATCCTAACCCTTACGTTAACACTAACCCATTACCTAACACGTACGATCACCCTAAACTGCTGTCGTCCCCTAACCTGTGCCTTAAACCATCCCCGTCCCCGTCTCCTAACCCTAACCGTAACCCTAAACCATACCCGAAGCCTTACCCTCACCCGTCCCTTAATCCTAACCCTTACGCTAACACTAACCCGTACCTTAACACCTACGCTCACCCAAAACCTTTGTCGTACCCTAATCTGTACCCTAAACCGTCCCCGTCCCCTAACCCTAACCCTAACCCTAACCCTAAACCTTACCCGAAGCCTTACCATCACCCGTCCCCAATCCTAACCCGTACGCTAACACTAACCCGTACCGTAACACGTACGTTCACCCTAAACCGTTGTCATACACTAACCTGTACTTTAAACCGTCCCCGTCCCCTAACCCTAACCCTAAACCTAAACCTAACCCTAACCCTTACCCGAAGCCTTACCCTCACCCGTCCCCTAATCCTAAACCTGACGCTAACACTAACCCGTACCCTAACACGTACGCTCACCCTAAACCGTTGTTGTACCCTAACCTGTACCGTAAACCGTCCCCGGCCCCGTCCCCTAACCCTAACCCTAACCCTTAACCGAAGCCTTACCATCACCAGTCCCCTAAACCTCACCCGTACGCTAACACTAACGCGTACACTAACACGTAGGCTCACCCTAAACCGTTGACGTACCCTAACCTGTACCCTGAACCGTCCCCGTCCCCGTCCCCTAACCCTAACCCTAACACTAACCCTAACCCATACCCGAAGCCTTACCCTCACGCGTCCCCTAATCCTAACCCGTACGCTAACACTAACCCGTACCCTAACACGTACGTTCAACCTAAACCGTTGCCGTACCTTAACCTGTACCCTAAACCGTCCCCGTCCCCTTCCCCTAACCCTAACCCTAACCGTAACCCTTACCCGAAGCCTTACCCTCAGCCGTCCCCTAATCCTAACCCGTACGCTAACACTAACCCGTACTCTAACACGTACGCTCACCCTAAACCGTTTTCGTAACCCAACCTGTACCCTAAACCGTCCCTGTCCCCGTCCCCTAACCCTAACCCTAACCCTAACCCTAACCCTTACCCGAAGCCTTATTACACCCGTCCCCTAATCCTAACCCGTACGCTAACAGTAATCAGTACCCTAACACATACGCTCACCCTAAACCGTTGTCGTACCCTAACCTGTACCCTAAACCGTCCCCGTCCCCTAACCCTAACCCTAACCCTAAACCGTCACCGTTCCCGTCCCCTAACCCTAACCCTAACCCTAACCCTAACACTTACCCGAAGCCTTACCCTCACCCGTCCCCTAATCCTAACCCGTACGCTAACACTAACACATACCCTAACACGTACGCTGACCCTAAAACGTTGTCGTACACTAAACTGTACCCTAAACCGTCCCCGTCCCCGTCCCCTAACCCTAACCCTAACCGTAACCCTAAATCTTACCCGAAGCCTTACCCTCACCCGTCCCCTAATCCTAACCCGTACGATAACACTAACCCGTACCCTAACACCTACGCTCACCCTAAACCTTTGTCGTACCCTAACCTGTACCCTAAACCATCCCCGTCCCCTAACCCTAACCCTAACCCTAACCCTAACCCTTACCCGAAGCCTTACCCTCACCCGTCCCCTAATCCTAACCCGTACGCTAACACTAACCCGTACCCTAACTCGTACGCTCACCCTAAACCGTTGTCGTACACTAACCTGTGCCCTAAACCGTCCCCGTCCCCGTCCCCTAACCCTAACCCTAACCCTAAGCCTAACCCTTACCCGAAGCCTTACACTCACCCGTCCCCTAATCCTAACCCGTACGCTAACACTAACCCGTACCCTAACACATACGCTCACCCTAAACCGTTGTCATACCCTAACCTGTACTTTAAACTGTCCCCGTCCCCTAACCCTAACGCTAAACCTAACCCTAACCCTAACTCTTACCCGAAGCCTTACCCACACCCGTCCCCTAATCCTAACCCGTACGCTAACACTAACCCGTACCCTAACACGTACGCTCACCCTAAACCGTTGTCATACCCTAACCTGTACCCTAAACCGTCCCCGTCCCCGTCCCCTAACCCTAACCCTAACCCTAACCCTTACCCTAAGCCTTACCATCACCCGTCCCCTAAACCTAACCCGTACGCTAACACTAACCCGTACCGTAACACGTACGCTCACCCTAAACCGTTGTCGTTCCCTAACCTGTACACTAAACCGTCCCCGTCCCCATCCCCTAACCCTAACCCTAACACTAACCCTAACCCATACCCGGAGCCTTACCCTCACGCGTCCCGTAATCCTAACCCGTACGCTAACACTAACCCGTACCCTAACACGTACGTTCACCCTAAACCGTTGCCGTACCCTAACCTGTACCCTAAACCGTCCCCGTCCCCGTCCCTTCACCCTAACCCTAACCCTAACCCTAACCCTTACCCGAAGCCTTACCCTCACCCGTCCCCTAATCCTAACCCGTACACTAACACTAACCCATACCCTAACACGTACGCTCACCCTAAACCGTTGTCGTACCCTAGCCTGTACCCTAAACCGTCCCGGTCCCCTAACCCTAACCCTAACCCTAACCCTAACACTAACCCTTACCCGAAGCCTTACACTCACCCATCCCCTATTCCTAACACGTACGCTAACACTAACCCATACCCTAACACGTACGCTCAACCTAAACCGTTGTCGTACACTAACCTGTACCCTAAACCGTCCCCGTCCCCGTCCCCTAACCCTAACCCTAAACCTAACCCTTACCCGAAGCCTTACCCTAACCCATCCCCTTATCCTAACACGTACGCGAACACTAACCCGTACCCAAAAACGTACGCTCACCCTAAATCGTTGTCGTACACTAACCTGTACCATAAACCGTCCCCGTCCCCGTCCCCTAACCCTAACCCTAACCCTAACCCTAAACCTTACCCGAAGCCTTACACTCACCCGTCCCCTAATCCTAACTCGTACACTAACACTACCCCGTACCCTAACACGTACGCTCACCCTAAACCGTTGTCGTACACTAACCTGTACCCTAAACCGTCCCCGTCCCCTAACCCTAATCCTAACCCTAACCCTAACCCTTACCCAAAGCCTTACCCTCACCTGTCCCCTAATCCTAACCCGTACGCTAACACTAACCCGTACTCTAACACATACGCTCACCCTAAACCGTTATCGTACCCTAACCTGTATCCTAAACCGTCCCCGTACCCGTCCCCTAACACTAACCCTAACCCTAACCGTAAACCTTACCCGAAGCCTTACCCTCACCCGTCCCCTAATCCTAACCCGTACGCTAACACTAACCCGTACCCTAACACGTATGCTCACCCTAAACCGTTGTCGTACCCTAACCTGTACCCTAAACCGTACCCATCCCCTAACCCTAAACCTAACCCTAACCCTAACCCTTACCCGAAGCCTTACCCTCACCCGTCCCCTAATCCTAACCCGTACGCTAACACTAACCCGTACCCTAACACGTACGCCTACCCTAAACTGTTGTCGTAACCTAACCTGTACCCTAAACCGTCCCCGTCCCCGTCCCCTAACCCTAACCCTAACCCTAACCCTTAACCTAAGCCTTACCATCACCCGTCCCCTAAACCTAACCCGTACGCTAACACTAACCCGTACCGTAACACGTACGCTCACCCTAAACCGTTGTCGTTCCCTAACCTGTACACTAAACCGTCCCCGTGCCCATCCCCTAACCCTAACCCTAAAACTAACACTAACCCATACCCGAAGCCTTACCCTCACGCGTCCCGTAATCCTAACCCGTACGCTAACACTAACCCGTACCCTAACACGTACGTTCACCCTAAACCGTTGCCGTACCCTAACCTGTACCCTAAACCGTCCCCGTCCCCGTCCCTTCACCCTAACCCTAACCCTAACCCTAAAACTTACCCGAAGCCTTACCCTCACCCGTCCCCTAATCCTAACCCGTACGCTAACACTAACCCGTACCCTAACACGTACGCTCACCCTAAACCGTTGTCGTACCCTAGCCTGTACCCTAAACCGTACCGGTCCCCTAACCCTAACCCTAACCCTAACACTAACCCTTACCCGAAGCCTTATCCTCACCCATCCCCTATTCCTAACACGTACGCTAACACTAACCCATACTCTAACACGTACACTCACCCTAAACCGTTGTCGTACCCTAACCTGTACCCTAAACCGTCCCCGTCCCCGTCCCCTAACCCTAACCCTAACCCTAAACCTAACCCTTACCCGAAGCCTTACCGAAACCCATCCCCTTATCCTAACCCGTACGCGAACACTAACCCGTACCCTAACACGTACGCTCACCCTAAATCGTTGTCGTACACTAACCTGTACCATAAACCGTCCCCGTCCCCGTCCCCTAACCCTAACCCTAACCCTAACCCTAAACCTTACCCGAAGCCTTACACTCACCCGTCCCCTAATCCTAACCCGTACACTAACACTAACTCGTACCCTAACACGTACGCTCACCCTAAACCGTTGTCGTACACTAACCTGTACCCTAAACCGTCCCCGTCCCCTAACCCTAACCCTAACCCTAACCGTTACCCAAAGCCTTACCCTCACTTGTCCCCTAATCCTAACCCGTACGCTAACACTAACCCGTACCCTAACACATACGCTCACCCTAAACCGTTATCGTACCCTAACCTGTATCCTAAACCGTCCCCGTACCCGTCCCGTAACCCTAAGCCTAACCCTAACCGTAAACCTTACCCGAAGCCTTACCCTCACCCGTCCCCTAATCCTAACCCGTACGCTAACACTGACCCATAACCTAACACGTACGCTCACCCTAAACCGTTGTCGTACCATAACCTGTACCCTAAACCGTCCCCGTCCCCTAACCCTAACCCTAACCCTAACGCTAACCCTAAACCTAACCCTAACACTTACCCGAAACCTTATCCTAACCCGTCCCCTAATCCTAACATGTACGCTAACACTAACCCGTGCCCTAACACGTACGCTCACGCTAAACCGTTGTCGTACACTAACCTGTACCCTAAACCGTCCCCGTCCACGTCCCCTAACCCTAACCCTAAACCTAACCCTTACCCGAAGCCTTACCGTAACCCGTCCCCTAATCCTAACCCTTACGTTAACACTAACCCATTACCTAACACGTACGATCACCCTAAACCACTGTCGTCCCCTAACCTGTGCCTTAAACCGTCCCCGTCCCCGTCCCCTAACCCTAACCCTAACCGTAACCCTAAACCATACCCGAAGCCTTACCATCACCCGTCCCCTAATCCTAACCCGTACGCTAACACTAACCCGTACCTTAACACCTACGGTCACCCAAAACCTTGGTCGTACCCTAACCTGTACCCTAAACCGTCCCTGTCCGCTAACCCGAACCCTAACCCTAACCCTAAACCTTACCCGAAGCCTTACCCTCACCCGTCCCCAATCCTAACCCGTACGCTAACACTAACCCGTACCGTAACACGTACGCTCACCCTAAACCGTTATCGTACCCTAAACTGTACTTTAAACCGTCCCCGTCCCCTAATCCTAACCCTAAACCTAACCCTAACACTAACCCTTACCCGAAGCCTTACCCTCACCCGTCCCCTAATCCTAAACCGTACGCTAACACTAACCCGTACCCTAACACGTACGCTCACCCTAAACCGTTGTCGTACCCTAACCTGTACCCTAAACCGTCCCCGTCCCCGTCCCCTAACCCTAACCCTAACCCTAACCCTTACCCTAAGCCTTACCATCATCCGTCCCCTAAACCTAACCAGTACGCTAACACTATCCCATATCCTAACACGTACGCTCACCCAAAATGTTGTCGTACCCTAACCTGTACCCTAAACCGTACCCGTCCCCATCCCCGTCCCCTAACCGTAACCCTAACCCTAACACTTACCCGAAGCCTTACCCTCACCCGTCCCCTAATCCTAACCCGTACGCTAACACTAACCCATAGCCTAACACGTACGCTCACCCTAAAACGTTGTCGTACACTAAACTGTACCCTAAACCGTCCCCGTCCCCGTCCCCTAACCCTAACCCTAACCGTAACCCTAAATCTTACCCGAAGCCTTACCCTCACCCGTCCCCTAATCCTAACCCGTACGATAACACTAACCCGTACCCTAACACCTACGCTCACCCTAAACCTTTGTCGTACCCTAAACTGTACCCTAAACCATTCCCGTCCCCTAACCCTAACCCTAAACCTAACCCTAACCCTAAACCTTACCCGAAGCCTTACCCACACCCGTCCCCTAATCCTAACCGGTACGCTAACACTAACCCGCACCCTAACAGGTACGCTCACCCTAAACGGTTGTCGTACCCTAACCTGTACTCTAAACCGTCCTCGTCCCGGTCCCCTTACCCTAACCCTAACCCTAACACTTACCCTAAGCCTTACCATCACCCGTCCCCTAAACCTAACCCGTACGCTAACATTAACCCGTACCCTAACACGTACGCTCACCCTAAACCGTTGTCGTACCCTAACCTGTACCCTAAACCGTCCCCGTCCCCATCCCCTAACCCTAACCCTAACACTAAACCTAACCCATACCCGAAGCCTTACCCTCACGCGTCCCCCAATCCTAACCCGTACGCTAACACTAACCCGTACACTAACACGTACGTTCACCCTAAACCGTTGCCGTACCCTAACCTGTACCCTAAACCGTCCCCGTCCCCGTCCCTTCACCCTAACCCTAACCCTAACCCTAACCCTTACCTGAAGCCTTACCCTCACCCGTCCCTTAATCCTAACCCGTACACTAACACTAACCCGTACCCTAACACGTACGCTCACCCTAAACCGTTGTCGTACCCTAGCCTGTACCCTAAACCGTCCCGGTCCCCTAACCCTAACCCTAACCCTAACCCTAACACTAACCCTTACCCGAAGCCTTACACTCACCCATCCCCTATTCCTAACACGTACGCTAACACTAACCCATACCCTAACACGTACGCTCAACCTAAACCGTTGTCGTACACTAACCTGTACCCTAAACCGTCCCCGTCCCCGTCCCCTAACCCTAACCCTAACCCTAAACCTAACCCTTACCCGAAGCCTTACCCTAACCCATCCCCTTATCCTAACACGTACGCGAACACTAACCCGTACCCAAAAACGTACGCTCACCCTAAATCGTTGTCGTACACTAACCTGTACCATAAACCGTCCCCGTCCCCGTCCCCTAACCCTAACCCTAACCCTAACCCTAAACCTTACCCGAAGCCTTACACTCACCCGTCCCCTAATCCTAACTCGTACACTAACACTACCCCGTACCCTAACACGTACGCTCACCCTAAACCGTTGTCGTACACTAACCTGTACCCTAAACCGTCCCCGTCCCCTAACCCTAATCCTAACCCTAACCCTAACCCTTACCCAAAGCCTTACCCTCACCTGTCCCCTAATCCTAACCCGTACGCTAACACTAACCCGTACTCTAACACATACGCTCACCCTAAACCGTTATCGTACCCTAACCTGTATCCTAAACCGTCCCCGTACCCGTCCCCTAACACTAACCCTAACCCTAACCGTAAACCTTACCCAAAGCCTTACCCTCACCCGTCCCCTAATCCTAACCCGTACGCTAACACTAACCCGTACCCTAACACGTATGCTCACCCTAAACCGTTGTCGTACCCTAACCTGTACCCTAAACCGTACCCATCCCCTAACCCTAAACCTAACCCTAACCCTAACCCTTACCCGAAGCCTTACCCTCACCCGTCCCCTAATCCTAACCCGTACGCTAACACTAACCCGTACCCTAACACGTACGCCTACCCTAAACTGTTGTCGTAACCTAACCTGTACCCTAAACCGTCCCCGTCCCCGTCCCCTAACCCTAACCCTAACCCTAACCCTTAACCTAAGCCTTACCATCACCCGTCCCCTAAACCTAACCCGTACGCTAACACTAACCCGTACCGTAACACGTACGCTCACCCTAAACCGTTGTCGTTCCCTAACCTGTACACTAAACCGTCCCCGTGCCCATCCCCTAACCCTAACCCTAAAACTAACACTAACCCATACCCGAAGCCTTACCCTCACGCGTCCCGTAATCCTAACCCGTACGCTAACACTAACCCGTACCCTAACACGTACGTTCACCCTAAACCGTTGCCGTACCCTAACCTGTACCCTAAACCGTCCCCGTCCCCGTCCCTTCACCCTAACCCTAACCCTAACCCTAAAACTTACCCGAAGCCTTACCCTCACCCGTCCCCTAATCCTAACCCGTACGCTAACACTAACCCGTACCCTAACACGTACGCTCACCCTAAACCGTTGTCGTACCCTAGCCTGTACCCTAAACCGTACCGGTCCCCTAACCCTAACCCTAACCCTAACACTAACCCTTACCCGAAGCCTTATCCTCACCCATCCCCTATTCCTAACACGTACGCTAACACTAACCCATACTCTAACACGTACACTCACCCTAAACCGTTGTCGTACCCTAACCTGTACCCTAAACCGTCCCCGTCCCCGTCCCCTAACCCTAACCCTAACCCTAAACCTAACCCTTACCCGAAGCCTTACCCAAACCCATCCCCTTATCCTAACCCGTACGCGAACACTAACCCGTACCCTAACACGTACGCTCACCCTAAATCGTTGTCGTACACTAACCTGTACCGTAAACCGTCCCCGTCCCCGTCCCCTAACCCTAACCCTAACCCTAACCCTAAACCTTACCCGAAGCCTTACACTCACCCGTCCCCTAATCCTAACCCGTACACTAACACTAACTCGTACCCTAACACGTACACTCACCCTAAACCGTTGTCGTACACTAACCTGTACCCTAAACCGTCCCCGTCCCCTAACCCTAACCCTAACCCTAACCGTTACCCAAACCCTTACCCTCACCTGTCCCCTAATCCTAACCCGTACGCTAACACTAACCCGTACCCTAACACATACGCTCACCCTAAACCGTTATCGTACCCTAACCTGTATCCTAAACCGTCCCCGTACCCGTCCCCTAACACTAACCCTAACCCTAACCGTAAACCTTACCCGAAGCCTTACCCTCACCCGTCCCCTAATCCTAACCCGTACGCTAACACTAACCCGTACCCTAACACGTATGCTCACCCTAAACTGTTGTCGTACCCTAACCTGTACAATAAACCGTCCCCATCCCCTAACCCTAAACCTAACCCTTACCCTAACCCTTACCCGAAGCCTTACCCTCACCCGTCCCCTAATCCTAACCCGTACGCTAACACTAACCCGTACCCTAACACGTACGCTCACCCTAAACTGTTGTCGTAACCTAACCTGTACCCTAAACCGTCCCCGTCCCCGTCCCCGTCCCCTAACCCTAACCCTAACCCTAAGCCTTACCCGAAGCCTTACACTCACCCGTCCCTTAATCCTAAACGGTACGCTAACACTAACCCGTACCCTAACACGTACGCTCACCCTAAACCGTTGTTATACCCTAACCTGTACCCTAAACCGTCCCCGTCGCCTAAACCTAACCCTAACCCTAACCCTTACCCGAAGCCTTACCCTCACCCGTCCACTAATCCTAACCCGTACGCTAACACTAACCCGTACCCTAACACGTACGCTCACCCTAAACGGTTGTCGTACCCTGACCTGTACCCTAAACCATCCCCGTCCCCTAACCCTAACCCTAACCCTAACCCTAACCCTAAACCTTACCCGAAGCCTTAACCTCACCCGTCCCCTAATCGTAACCCGTACGCTAACACTCACCCGTACCCTAACACGTACGCTCACCCTAAACCGTTGTCATACCCTAACCTGTACCATAAACCATCCCCGTCCCCTAACCCTAACCCTAACCCTAACCATTTCCCGAAGCCTTACCCTCACCCGTCCCCTAATCCTAACACGTACGCTAACATTATCCCATACCTTAACACGTACGCTCACCCTAAACCGTTGTCGTACCCTAACCTGTACCCTAAACCTTCCCCGTCCCCGTCCCATAACCCTAACCCTAACCCTAAACCTAACCCTTACCCGAAGCCTTACCCTAACACATCCCCTTATCCTAACCCGTACGCGAACACTAACCCGTACCCTAACACGTACGCTCACCCTAAATCGTTGTCGTACACTAACCTGTACCGTAAACCGTCCCCGTCCCCGTCCCCTAACCCTAACCCTAACCCTAACCCTAAACCTTACCCGAAGCCTTACACTCACCCGTCCCCTAATCCTAACCCGTACACTAACACTAACCCGTACCCTAACACGTACGCTCACCCTAACCCGTTGTCGTACACTAACCTGTACCCTAAACCGTCCCCGTCCCCTAACCCTAATCCTAACCCTAACCCTAACCCTTACCCAAAGCCTTACCCTCACCTGTCCCCTAATCCTAACCCGTACGCTAACACTAACCCGTACCCTAACACATACGCTCACCCTAAACCGATATCGTACCCTAAACTGTATCCTAAACCGTCCCCGTACCCGTCCCCTAACACTAACCCTAACCCTAACCGTATACCTTACCCGAAGCCTTACCCTCACCCGTCCCCTAATCCTAACCCGTACGCTAACACTAACCCGTACCCTAAAAAGTATGCTCACCCTAAACCGTTGTCGTACCCTAAGCTGTACCCTAAACCGTCCCTGTCCCCTAACCCTAAACCTAACCCTAACCCTAACCCTTACCCGAAGCCTTACCCTCACCCGTCCCCTAATCCTAACCCGTACACTAAAACTAACCCGTACCCTAACACGTACGCTCACCCTAAACCGTTGTCGTACCCTAACCTGTACCCTAAACTGTCCCCGTCCCCTAACCCTAACCCTAACCCTAAACCTAACCCTTACCCGAAGCCTTACCCTCACCCGTCCCCTAATCCTAACCCGTATGCTAACACTAACCCATACCCTGACACGTACGCTCACCCTAAACAGTTGTCGTACCGTAACCTGTACCCTAAAACGTCCCCGTCCCCTACCCCTAACCCTAACCCTAACCCTAACCCTTACCGAAGCCTTACCCTCACCCGTCCCCTAATCCTAACCCATACGGTAACACTAACCTGTACCCTAACACGTACACTCACCCTAAACCATTGTCGTACGCTAACCTGTACCCTAAACCGTCCCCGTCCCCGTCCCCTAACCCTAACCCTAACCCTAACCCTAACCCTTACCCAAAGCCTTACCCTCACCCATCCCCTAATCCTAACCCGTACGCTAACAGTAATCAGTACCCTAACACGTACGCTCACCCTAAACTGTTGTCGTATCCTAACCAGTACCCTAAACCGTCCCCGTCCCCGTCCCCGTCACCTAACCCTAACCCTAAGCCTTACCCGAAGCCTTACACTCACCCGTCCCTTAATCCTAAACGGTACGCTACACTAACCCGTACCCTAACACGTACGCTCACCCTAAACCTTTGTTATACCCTAACATGTACCCTAAACAGTCCCCGTCCCCTAAACCTAACCCTAACCCTAACCCTTACCCGAAGCCTTACCCTCACCCGTCCCCTAATCCTAACCCGTACGCTAACACTAACCCGTACCCTAACACGTACGCTCACCCTAAACGGTTGTCGTACCCTGACCTGAACCCTAAACCGTCCCCGTCCCCTAACCCTAACCCTAACCCTAACCCTAACCCTAAACCTTACCCAAAGCCTTAACCTCACCCGTCCCCTAATCGTAACCCGTACGCTATCACTAACCCGTACCCTAACACATACGCTCACCCTAAACCGTTGTCGTACCCTAACCTGTACCCTAAACCATCCCCGTCCCCTAATCCTAACCCTAACCCTAACCATTACCCTAAGACTTACCCTCACCCGTCCTCTAATCCTAACCCGTACACTAACACTAACCCGTACCCTAACACGTACGCTCACCCTAAACCGTTGTCATACCCTAACCTGTACCCTAAACTGTCCCCGTCCCCTAACCCTAACCCTAAACCTAACCCTTACCCGAAGCCTTACCCTCACCCGTCCCCTAATCCTAACCCGTACGCTAACACTGACCCATACCCTAACACGTACGCTCACCCTAAACAGTTGTCGTACCATATCCTGTACCCTAAACCGTCCCCGTCCCCGTCCCCTAACCCAACCCTAACCCTAACCCTTACCCGAAGCCTTACCCTCACCCGTCCCCTAATCCTAAACCGTATTCTAACACTAAACCATACCCAACACGTACGCTCACCCTAAACAGTTGTCGTACCGTTACCTGTACCCTAAAACGTCCCCGTCCCCTAACCCTAACCCTAACCCTAACCTTAACCCTAACCCTTACCCGAAGCCTTACCCTCACCCGTCCCCTAATCCTAACCCGTACTTTAACATTAACCCGTACCCTAACACGTACGCTCACTGCAAACCGCTGTCGTACCCTAACCTGTACCCTAAACCGTCCCCGTCCCCGTCCCCTAACCCTAACCCTAACCCTAACCCTTACCCAAAGCCTTACCCTCACCCGTCCCCTAATCCTAACCCGTACGCTAACAGTAATCAGTACCCTAACACGTACGCTCAACCTAAACCGTTGTCGTACCCTAACCTGTACCCTAAACCGTCCCCGTCCCCTAACCCTAACCCTAACCCTAAACCTAACCCTTATCCGAAGCCTTACCCTAACCCGTCCCCTAATCCTAACCCGTACGCTAACACTAACCCGTACCCTAACATGTATGCTCACCCTAAACCATTGTCGTACACTAACCTATACCCTAAACCGTCCCCGTCCCCGTCCCCTAACCCTAACCCTAACCCTAACCCTAACACTTACCCGAAGCCTTACCCTCACCCGTCCCCTAATCCTAACCCGTAAGCTAACACTAACACATACCCTAACACATACGCTGACCCTAAAACGTTGTCGTACACTAAACTGTACCCTAAACCGTCCCCGTCCCCGTCCCCTAACCCTAACCCTAACCGTAACACTAAATCTTACCCGAAGCCTTACCCTCACCCGTCCCCTAATCCTAACCCGTACGATAACACTAACCCGTACCCTAACACCTACGCTCACCCTAAACTTTTGTCGTACCCTAACCTGTACCCTAAACCATCCCCGTCCCCTAACCCTAACCCTAACCCTAACCCTAACCCTTACCCGAAGCCTTACCCTCACCCGTCCCCTAATCCTAACCCGTACGCTAACACTAACCCGTACCCAAACTCGTACGCTCACCCTAAACCGTTGTCGTACCCTAACCTGTGCCCTAAACCGTCCCCGTCCCCGTCCCCTAACCCTAACCCTAACCCTAAGCCTAACCCTTACCCGAAGCCTTACACTCACCCGTCCCCTAATCCTAACCCGTACGCTAACACTAACCCGTACCCTAACACATACGCTCACCCTAAAGCGTTGTCATACCCTAACCTGTACTTTAAACTGTCCCCGTCCCCTAACCCTAACGCTAAACCTAACCCTAACCCTAACTCTTACCCGAAGCCTTACCCACACCCGTCCTCTAATCCTAACCCGTACGCTAACACTAACCCGTACCCTAACACGTACGCTCACCCTAAACCGTTGTCATACCCTAACCTGTACCCTAAACCGTCCCCGTCCCCGTCCCCTAACCCTAACCCTAACCCTAACCCTTACCCTAAGCCTTACCATCACCCGTCCCCTAAACCTAACCCGTACGCTAACACTAACCCGTACCGTAACACGTACGCTCACCCTAAACCGTTGTCGTTCCCTAACCTGTACACTAAAGCGTCCCCGTCCCCATCCCCTAACCCTAACCCTAACACTAACCCTAACCCATACCCGGAGCCTTACCCTCACGCGTCCCGTAATCCTAAACCGTACGCTAACACTAACCCGTACCCTAACACGTACGTTCACCCTAAACCGTTGCCGTACCCTAACCTGTACCCTAAACCGTCCCCGTCCCCGTCCCTTCACCCTAACCCTAACCCTAACCCTAACCCTTACCCGAAGCCTTACCCTCACCCGTCCCCTAATCCTAACCCGTACACTAACACTAACCCGTACACTAACACGTACGCTCACCCTAAACCGTTGTCGTACCCTAGCCTGTACCCTAAACCGTCCCGGTCCCCTAACCCTAACCCTAACCCTAACCCTAACACTAACCCTTACCCGAAGCCTTACACTCACCCATCCCCTATTCCTAACACGTACGCTAACACTAACCCATACCCTAACACGTACGCTCACCCTAAACCGTTGTCGTACACTAACCTGTACCCTAAACCGTCCCCGTCCCCGTCCCCTAACCCTAACCCTAACCCTAAACCTAACCCTTACCCGAAGCCTTACCCTAACCCATCCCCTTATCCTAACCCGTACGCGAACACTAACCCGTACCCAAACACGTACGCTCACCCTAAATCGTTGTCGTACACTAACCTGTACCGTAAACCGTCCCCGTCCCGTCCCCTAACCCTAACCCTAACCCTAACCCTAAACCTTACCCGAAGCCTTACACTCACCCGTCCCCTAATCCTAACCCGTACACTAACACTAACCCGTACCCTAACACGTACGCTCACCCTAAACCGTTGTCGTACACTAACCTGTACCCTAAACCGTCCCCGTCCCCTAACCCTAATCCTAACCCTAACCCTAACCCTTACCCAAAGCCTTACCCTCACCTGTCCCCTAATCCTAACCCGTACGCTAACACTAACCCGTACTCTAACACATACGCTCACCCTAAACCGTTATCGTACCCTAACCTGTACCCTAAACCGTCGCCATCCCCTAACCCTAAACCTAACCCTAACCCTAACCCTTACCCGAAGCCTTACCCTCACCCGTCCCCTAATCCTAACCCGTACGCTAACACTAACCCGTACCCTAACACGTATGCTCACCCTAAACTGTTGTCGTAACCTAACCTGTACCCTAAACCGTCCCCGTCCCCGTCCCCTAACCCTAACCCTAACCCTAACCCTTAACCTAAGCCTTACCATCACCCGTCCCCTAAACCTAACCCGTACGCTAACACTAACCCGTACCGTAACACGTACGCTCACCCTAAACCGTTGTCGTTCCCTAACCTGTACACTAAACCGTCCCCGTGCCCATCCCCTAACCCTAACCCTAACCCTAACCCTAACACTTACCCGAAGCCTTACCCTCACCCGTCCCCTAATCCTAACCCGTACGCTAACACTAACACATACCCTAACACATACGCTCGCCCTAAAACGTTGTCGTACACTAAACTGTACCCTAAACCGTCCCCGTCCCCGTCCCCAAACCCTAACCCTAACCGTCACCCTAAATCTTACCCGAAGCCTTACGCTCACCCGTCCCCTAATCCTAACCCGTACGTTAACTCTAACCCGTACCCTACCACCTACGCTCACCCTAAACCTTTGTCGTACCCTAACCTGTACCCTAAACCATCCCCGTCCCCTAACCCTAACCCTAACCCTAACCCTAACCCTTACCCGAACCCTTACCCTCACCCGTCCCCTAATCCTAACCCGTACGCTAACACTAACCCGTACCCTAACACGTACGCTCACCCTAAACCGTTGTCATACCCTAACCTGTACCCTAAACAGTTCCCGTCCCCGTCCCCTAACCCTAACCCTAACCCTAACCCTTACCCTAAGCCTTACCATCACCCGTCCCCTAAACCTAACCCTTACGCTAACACTAACCCGTACCGTAACACGTACGCTCACCCTAAACCGTTGTCGTTCCCTAACCTGTACACTAAACCGTCCCCGTCCCCATCCCCTAACCCTAACCCTTACACTAACCCTAACCCATACCCGAAGCCTTACCCTCACGCGTCCCGTAATCCTAACCCGTACGCTAACACTAACCCGTACCCTAACACGTACGTTCACGCTAAACCGTTGCCGTACCCTAACCTGTACCCTAAACCGTCCCCGTCCCCGTCCCTTCACCCTAACCCTAACCCTAACCCTAACCCTAACACTAACCCTAACACTAACCCTTACCCGAAGCCTTACCCTCACCCGTCCCCTAATCCTAACCCGTACGCTAACACTGACCCATACCCTAACACGTACGCTCACCCTAAACCGTTGTCGTACCATATCCTGTACCCTAAACCGTCCCCGTCCCCGTCCCCTAACCCAACCCTAACCCTAACCCTTACCCGAAGCCTTAGCCTCACCCGTCCCCTAATCCTAACCCGTACGGTAACACTAACCCGTACCCTAACACGTACGCTCACCGTAAACTGTTGTCGTACCCTAACCTGTACCCTAAACCGTCCCCGTCCCCGTCCCCTAACCCTAACCCTAACCCTAACCCTTACCCAAAGCCTTAGCCTCACCCGTCCCCTAATCCTAACCCGTACGCTAACAGTAATCAGTACCCTAACACGTATGCTCAACCAAAACCGTTGTCGTACCCTAACCTGTACCCTAAACCGTCCCCGTCCCCTAACCCTAACCCTAACCCTAAACCTAACCCTTATCCGAACCCTTACCCTAACCCGTCCCCTAATCCTAACCCGTACGCTAACACTAACCCGTACCCTAACATGTACGCTCACCCTAAACCATTGTCGTACACTAACCTATACCCTAAACCGTCCCCGTCCCCATCCCCTAACCCTAACCCTAACCCTAACCCTAACACTTACCCGAAGCCTTACCCTCACCCGTCTCCTAATCCTAACCCGTACGCTAACACTAACACATACCCTAACACATACGCTCACCGTAAAACGTTGTCGTACACTAAACTGTACCCTAAAACGTCCCCGTCCCCGTCCCCAAACCCTAACCCTAACCGTAACCCTAAATCTTACCCGAAGCCCTACGCTCACCCGTCCCCTAATCCTAACCCGTACGTTAACTCTAACCCGTACCCTACCACCTACGCTCACCCTAAACCTTTGTCGTACCCTAACCTGTACCCTAAACCATCCCCGTCCCCTAACCCTAACCCTAACCCTAACCCTAACCCTTACCCGAACCCTTACCCTCACCCGTCCCCTAATCCTAACCCGTACGCTAACACTAACCCGTACCCTAACACGTACGCTCACCCTAAACCGTTGTCATACCCTAACCTGTACCCTAAACCGTCCCCGTCCCCGTCCCCTAACCCTAACCCTAACCCTAACCCTTACCCTAAGCCTTACCATCACCCGTCCCCTAAACCTAACCCTTACGCTAACACTAACACGTACCGTAACACGTACGCTCACCCTAAACCGTTGTCGTTCCCTAACCTGTACACTAAACCGTCCCCGTCCCCATCCCCTAACCCTAAACCTTACACTAACCCTAACCCATACCCGAAGCCTTACCCTCACGCGTCCCGTAATCCTAACCCGTACGCTAACACTAACCCGTACCCTAACAGGTACGTTCACCCTAAACCGTTGCCGTACCCTAACCTGTACCCTAAACCGTCCCCGTCCCCGTCCCTTCACCCTAACCCTAAGCCTAACCCTAACCCTTACCCGAAGCCTTACCCTCACCCGTTCCCTAATCCTAACCCGTACGCTAACACTAACACATACCCTAACACATACGCTGACCCTAAAACGTTGTCGTACACTAAACTGTACCCTAAACCGTCCCCGTCCCCGTCCCCTAACCCTAACCCTAACCGTAACCCTAAATCTTACCCGAAGCCTTACCCTCACCCGTCCCCTAATCCTAACCCGTACGCTAACAGTAACCCGTACCCTAACACCTACGCTCACCCTAAACCTTTGTCGTACCCTAACCTGTACCCTAAACCATCCCCGTCCCCTAACCCTAACCCTAACCCTAACCCTTACCCGAAGCCTTACCCTCACCCGTCCCCTAATCCTAACCCGTACGCTAACACTAACCCCTACCCTAACACGTACGCTCACCCTAAACCGTTGTCGTACCCTAACCTGTGCCCTAAACCGTCCACGTCCCCGTCGCCTAACCCTAAACCTAACCCTAAGCCTAACCCTTACCCGAAGCCTTACACTCACCCGTCCCCTAATCCTAACCCGTACGCTAACACTAACCCGTACCCTAACACATACGCTCACCCTAAACCGTTGTCATACCCTAACCTGTACTTTAAACTGTCCCCGTCCCCTAACCCTAACCCTAAACCTAACCCTAACCCTAACTCTTACCCGAAGCCTTACCCACACCCGTCCCCTAATTCTAACCCGCACGCTAACACTAACCCGTACCCTAACACGTACGCTCACCCTAAACCGTTGTCATACCCTAACCTGTACCCTAAACCGTCCCCGTCCCCGTCCCCGTACCCTAACCCTAACCCTAACCCTTACCCTAAGCCTTACCATCACCCGTCCCCTAAACCTAACCCGTACGCTAACACTAACCCGTACCGTAACACGTACGCTCACCCTAAACCATTGCCGTACCCTAAACTGTACCCTAAACCGTCCCCGTCCCCGTCCCTTCACCCGAACCCTAAGCCTAACCCTAACCCTTACCCGAAGCCTTACCCTCACCCGTCCCCTAATCCTAATCCGTACACTAACACTAACCGGTACCCTAACACGTACGCTCACCCTAAACCGTTGTCGTACACTAGCCTGTACCCTAAACCGTCCCGGTCCCCTAACCCTAACCCTAACCCTAACCCTAACACTAACCCTTACCCGAAGCCTTACACTCACCCATCCCCTATTCCTAACACGTACGCTAACACTAACCCATACCCTAACACGTACGCTCACCCTAAACCGTTGTCGTACCCTAACCTGTACCCTAAACCGTCCCCTTCCCCGTCCCCTAACCCTAACCCTAACCCTAACCCTAACCCTTACCCGAAGCCTTACCCTCACCCGTCCCCTAATCCTAACCCGTACGCTAACACTAACCCGTACCCTAACACGTACGCTCACCCTAAACTGTTGTCGTAACCTAACGTGTACCCTAAACCGTCCCCGTCCCCTAACCCTAACCCTAACCCTAACCCTTACCCGAAGGCTTACCCTCACCCGTCCCCTAATCCTAACCCGTACACTAACACTAACCCGTACCCTAACACGTACGCTCACCCTAAACCGTTGTCGTACTATAACCTGTACCCTAAACCGTCCCCATCCCCTAACCCAACCCTAACCCTAACCCTTACCCGAAGCCTTACCCTCACCCGACCCCTAATCCTAAACCGTATGCTAACACTAACCCATACCCTAACACGTACCCTCACCCTAAACAGTTGTCGTACCGTAACCTGTACCCTAAAACGTCCCCGTCCCCTAACCCTAACCCTAACCCTAACCCTTACCGAAGCCTTACCCTCACCCGTCCCCTAATCCTAACCCATATGGTAACACTAACCCGTACCCTAACACGTACACTCACCGTAAACCGTTGTCGTACCCTAACCTGTACCCTAAACCGTCCCCGTCCCCGTCCCCTAACCCTAACCCTAACCCTAACCCTAACCCTTACCCAAAGCCTTACCCTCACCCATCCCCTAATCCTAACCCGTACGCTAACAGTAATCAGTACCCTAACACGTACGCTCACCCTAAACCGTTGTTGTACCCTAACCTGTACCCTAAACCGTCCCCGTCCCCTAACCCTAACCCTAACCCTAAACCTAACCCTTATCCTAAGCCTTACCATAACCCCTCCCCTTATCCTAACCCGTACGCTAACACTAACCCGTACCCTAACATGTACGTTCACCCTAAACCATTGTCGTACACTAACCTATACCCTAAACCGTCCCCGTCCCCGTCCCCTAACCCTAACCCTAAACCTAACCCTTATCCTAAGCCTTACCATAACCCCTCCCCTTATCCTAACCCGTACGCTAACAGTAACCCGTACCCTAACACGTACGCTCACACTAAACCATTGTCGTACACTAACCTGAACCCTAAACCGTCCCCGTCCCCTAACCCTAACCCTAACCCTAACCCTTACCCGAAGCCTTACCCTCACCCGTCCCCTAATCCTAACCCGTACTCTAACACTAACCCGTACCCTAACACGTACGCTCACCCTAAACTGTTGTCGTATCCTAACCAGTACCCTAAACCGTCCCCGTCCCCGTCCCCGTCACCTAACCCTAACCCTAAGCCTTACCCGAAGCCTTACACTCACCCGTCCCTTAATCCTAAACGGTACGCTACACTAACCCGTACCCTAACACGTACGCTCACCCTAAACCTTTGTTATACCCTAACATGTACCCTAAACAGTCCCCGTCCCCTAAACCTAACCCTAACCCTAACCCTTACCCGAAGCCTTACCCTCACCCGTCCCCTAATCCTAACCCGTACGCTAACACTAACCCGTACCCTAACACGTACGCTCACCCTAAACGGTTGTCGTACCCTGACCTGAACCCTAAACCGTCCCCGTCCCCTAACCCTAACCCTAACCCTAACCCTAACCCTAAACCTTACCCGAAGCCTTAACCTCACCCTTCCCCTAATCGTAACCCGTACGCTATCACTAACCCGTACCCTAACACATACGCTCACCCTAAACCGTTGTCGTACCCTAACCTGTACCCTAAACCATCCCCGTCCCCTAATCCTAACCCTAACCCTAACCATTACCCTAAGACTTACCCTCACCCGTCCCCTAATCCTAACCCGTACACTAACACTAACCCGTACCCTAACACGTACGCTCACCCTAAACCGTTGTCATACCCTAACCTGTACCCTAAACTGTCCCCGTCCCCTAACCCTAACCCTAAACCTAACCCTTACCCGAAGCCTTACCCTCACCCGTCCCCTAATCCTAACCCGTACGCTAACACTGACCCATACCCTAACACGTACGCTCACCCTAAACAGTTGTCGTACCATATCCTGTACCCTAAACCGTCCCCGTCCCCGTCCCCTAACCCAACCCTAACCCTAACCCTTACCCGAAGCCTTACCCTCACCCGTCCCCTAATCCTAAACCGTATTCTAACACTAAACCATACCCAACACGTACGCTCACCCTAAACAGTTGTCGTACCGTTACCTGTACCCTAAAACGTCCCCGTCCCCTAACCCTAACCCTAACCCTAACCTTAACCCTAACCCTTACCCGAAGCCTTACCCTCACCCGTCCCCTAATCCTAACCCGTACGTTAACATTAACCCGTACCCTAACACGTACGCTCACTGTAAACCGTTGTCGTACCCTAACCTGTACCCTAAACCGTCCCCGTCCCCGTCCCCTAACCCTAACCCTAACCCTAACCCTTACCCAAAGCCTTACCCTCACCCGTCCCCTAATCCTAACCCGTACGCTAACAGTAATCAGTACCCTAACACGTACGCTCAACCTAAACCGTTGTCGTACCCTAACCTGTACCCTAAACCGTCCCCGTCCCCTAACCCTAACCCTAACCCTAAACCTAACCCTTATCCGAAGCCTTACCCTAACCCGTCCTCTAATCCTAACCCGTACGCTAACACTAACCCGTACCCTAACATGTATGCTCACCCTAAACCATTGTCGTACACTAACCTATACCCTAAACCGTCCCCGTCCCCGTCCCCTAACCCTAACCCTAACCCTAACCCTAACACTTACCCGAAGCCTTACCCTCACCCGTCCCCTAATCCTAACCCGTAAGCTAACACTAACACATACCCTAACACATACGCTGACCCTAAAACGTTGTCGTACACTAAACTGTACCCTAAACCGTCCCCGTCCCCTAACCCTAACCCTAACCCTAACCGTAACACTAAATCTTACCCGAAGCCTTACCCTCACCCGTCCCCTAATCCTAACCCGTACGATAACACTAACCCGTACCCTAACACCTACGCTCACCCTAAACTTTTGTCGTACCCTAACCTGTACCCTAAACCATCCCCGTCCCCTAACCCTAACCCTAACCCTAACCCTAACCCTTACCCGAAGCCTTACCCTCACCCGTCCCCTAATCCTAACCCGTACGCTAACACTAACCCGTACCCAAACTCGTACGCTCACCCTAAACCGTTGTCGTACCCTAACCTGTGCCCTAAACCGTCCCCGTCCCCGTCCCCTAACCCTAACCCTAACCCTAAGCCTAACCCTTACCCGAAGCCTTACACTCACCCGTCCCCTAATCCTAACCCGTACGCTAACACTAACCCGTACCCTAACACATACGCTCACCCTAAACCGTTGTCATACCCTAACCTGTACTTTAAACTGTCCCCGTCCCCTAACCCTAACGCTAAACCTAACCCTAACCCTAACTCTTACCCGAAGCCTTACCCACACCCGTCCTCTAATCCTAACCCGTACGCTAACACTAACCCGTACCCTAACACGTACGCTCACCCTAAACCGTTGTCATACCCTAACCTGTACCCTAAACCGTCCCCGTCCCCGTCCCCTAACCCTAACCCTAACCCTAACCCTTACCCTAAGCCTTACCATCACCCGTCCCCTAAACCTAACCCGTACGCTAACACTAACCCGTACCGTAACACGTACGCTCACCCTAAACCGTTGTCGTTCCCTAACCTGTACACTAAAGCGTCCCCGTCCCCATCCCCTAACCCTAACCCTAACACTAACCCTAACCCATACCCGGAGCCTTACCCTCACGCGTCCCGTAATCCTAAACCGTACGCTAACACTAACCCGTACCCTAACACGTACGTTCACCCTAAACCGTTGCCGTACCCTAACCTGTACCCTAAACCGTCCCCGTCCCCGTCCCTTCACCCTAACCCTAACCCTAACCCTAACCCTTACCCGAAGCCTTACCCTCACCCGTCCCCTAATCCTAACCCGTACACTAACACTAACCCGTACACTAACACGTACGCTCACCCTAAACCGTTGTCGTACCCTAGCCTGTACCCTAAACCGTCCCGGTCCCCTAACCCTAACCCTAACCCTAACCCTAACACTAACCCTTACCCGAAGCCTTACACTCACCCATCCCCTATTCCTAACACGTACGCTAACACTAACCCATACCCTAACACGTACGCTCACCCTAAACCGTTGTCGTACACTAACCTGTACCCTAAACCGTCCCCGTCCCCGTCCCCTAACCCTAACCCTAACCCTAAACCTAACCCTTACCCGAAGCCTTACCCTAACCCATCCCCTTATCCTAACCCGTACGCGAACACTAACCCGTACCCAAACACGTACGCTCACCCTAAATCGTTGTCGTACACTAACCTGTACCGTAAACCGTCCCCGTCCCGTCCCCTAACCCTAACCCTAACCCTAACCCTAAACCTTACCCGAAGCCTTACACTCACCCGTCCCCTAATCCTAACCCGTACACTAACACTAACCCGTACCCTAACACGTACGCTCACCCTAAACCGTTGTCGTACACTAACCTGTACCCTAAACCGTCCCCGTCCCCTAACCCTAATCCTAACCCTAACCCTAACCCTTACCCAAAGCCTTACCCTCACCTGTCCCCTAATCCTAACCCGTACGCTAACACTAACCCGTACTCTAACACATACGCTCACCCTAAACCGTTATCGTACCCTAACCTGTATCCTAAACCGTCCCCGTACCCGTCCCCTAACACTAACCCTAACCCTAACCGTAAACCTTACCCGAAGCCTTACCCTCACCCGTCCCCTAATCCTAACCCGTACGCTAACACTAACCCGTACCCTAACACGTATGCTCACCCTAAACCGTTGTCGTACCCTAACCTGTACCCTAAACCGTCCCCATCCCCTAACCCTAACCCTAACCGTAACCCTAACACTTACCCGAAGCCTTACCCTCACCCGTCCCCTAATCCTAACCCGTACGCTAACACTAACCCGTACCCTAACACGTACGCTCACCCTAAACGGTTGTCGTACCCTGACCTGTACCCTAAACCGTCCCCGTCCCCTAACCCTAACCCTAACCCTAACCCTAACCCTAAACCTTACCCGAAGCCTTAACCTCACCCGTCCCCTAATCGTAACCCGTACGCTAACACTAACCCGTACCCTAACACGTACGCTCACCCTAAACCGTTGTCGTACACTAACCTGTACCCTAAACCATCCCCGTCCCCTAACCCTAACCCTAACCCTAACCATTACCCTAAGACTTACCCTCACCCGTCCCCTAATCCTAACCCGTACACTAACACTAACCCGTACCCTAACACGTACGCTCACCCTAAACCGTTGTCATACCCTAACCTGTACCCTAAACTGTCCCCGTCCCCTAACCCTAACCCTAAACCTAACCCTTACCCGAAGCCTTACCCTCACCCGTCCCCTAATCCTAACCCGTACGCTAACACTGACCCATACCCTAACACGTACACTCACCCTAAACCGTTGTCGTACCATATCCTGTACCCTAAACCGTCCCCGTCCCCGTCCCCTAACCCAACCCTAACCCTAACCCTTACCCGAAGCCTTACCCTCACCCGTCCCCTAATCCTAAACCCTATGCTAACACTAACCCATACCCAACACGTACGCTCACCCTAAACAGTTGTCGTACCGTTACCTGTACCCTAAAACGTCCCCGTCCCCTAACCCTAACCCTAACCCTAACCCTAACACTAACCCTTACCCGAAGCCTTACACTCACCCATCCCCTATTCCTAACACGTACGCTAACACTAACCCATACCCGAACACGTACGCTCACCCTAAACCGTTGTCGTGCCCTAACCTGTACCCTAAACCTTCCCCGTCAACGTCCCCTAACCCTAACCCTAACCCTAAACCTAACCCTTACCCGAAGCCTTACCCTAACCCATCCCCTTATCCTAAACCGTACGCGAACACTAACCTGTACCCTAAAACGTACGCTCACCTTAAATCATTGTCGTACACTAACCTGTACCGTAAACCGTCCCCGTCCCCGTCCCCTAACCCTAACCCTAACCCTAACCCTAAACCTTACCCGAAGCCTTACACTCACCCGTCCCATAATCCTAACTCGTACACTAACACTAACCCGTACCCTAACACGTACGCTCACCCTAAACCGTTGTCGTACACTAACCTGTACCCTAAACCGTCCCCTTCCCCTAACCCTAATCCTAACCCTAACCCTAACCCTAACCCTTACCCAAAGCCTTACCCTCACCTGTCCCCTAATCCTAACCCGTACGCTAACACTAACCCGTACTCTAACACATACGCTCACCCTAAACCGTTATCGTACCCTAACCTGTATCCTAAACCGTCCCCGTACCCGTCCCCTAACACTAACCCTAACCCTAACCGTAAACCTTACCCGAAGCCTTACCCTCACCCGTCCCCTAATCCTAACCCGTACGCTAACACTAACCCGTACCCTAACACGTACGCTCACACTAAACCGTTGTCGTACCCTAACCTGTACCCTAAACCGTCCCCGTCCCCTAACCCTAAACCTAACCCTAACCCTAACCCTTACCCGAAGCCTTACCCTCACCCGTCCCCTAATCCTAACCCGTACGCTAACACTAACCCGTACCCTAACACGTACGCTCACCCTAAACTGTTGTCGTAACCTAACCTGTACCCTAAACCGTCCCCGTCCCCTAACCCTAACCCTAACCCTAAACGTTACCCGAAGCCTTACCCTCACCCGTCCCCTAATCCTAACCCGTACACTAACACTAACCCGTACCCTAACACGTACGCTCACCCTAAACCGTTGTCGTACCCTAACCTGTACCCTAAACTGTCCCCGTCCCCGTCCCCTAACCCTAACCCTAAACCTAACCCTTACCCGAAGCCTTACACTCACCCGTCCCCTAATCCTAAACCGTATGCTAACACTAACCCATACCCTAACACGTACGCTCACCCTAAACAGTTGTCGTACCGTTACCTGTACCCTAAAACGTCCCCGTCCCCTAACCCTAACCCTAACCCTAACCTTAACCCTAACCCTTACCCGAAGCCTTAGCCTCACCCGTCCCCTAATCCTAACCCGTACGGTAACACTAACCCGTACCCTAACACGTACGCTCACCGTAAACCGTTGTCGTACCCTAACCTGTACCCTAAACCGTCCCCGTCCCCGTCCCCGTCCCCTAACCCTAACCCTAACCCTTACCCAAAGCCTTACCCTCACCCGTCCCATAATCCTAACCCGTACGCTAACAGTAATCAGTACCCTAAGACGTATGCTCAACCTAAACCGTTGTCGTACCCTAACCTGTATCCTAAACCGTCCCCGTCCCCTAACCCTAAACCTAACCCTAAACCTAACCCTTATCCGAAGCCTTACCCTAACCCGTCCCCTAAACCTAACCCGTACGCTAACACTAACCCGTACCCTAACATGTACGCTCACCCTAAACCATTGTCGTACACTAACCTATACCCTAAACCGTCCCCGTCCCCATCCCCTAACCCTAACCCTAACCCTAACCCTAACACTTACCCGAAGCCTTACCCTCACCCGTCCCCTAATCCTAACCCGTACGCTAACACTAACACATACCCTAACACATACGCTCACCCTAAAACGTTGTCGTACACTAAACTGTACCCTAAACCGTCCCCGTCCCCGTCCCCAAACCCTAACCCTAACCGTAACCCTAAATCTTACCCAAAGCCTTACGCTCACCCGTCCCCTAATCCTAACCCGTACGTTAACACTAACCCGTACCCTACCACCTACGCTCACCCTAAACCTTTGTCGTACCCTAACCTGTACCCTAAACCATCCCCGTCCCCTAACCCTAACCCTAACCCTAACCCTAACCCTAACCCTTACCCGAAGCCTTACCCTCACCCGTCCCCTAATCCTAACCCGTACGCTAACACTAACCCATACCCTAACACGTACGCTCACCCTAAACCGTTGTCATACCCTAACCTGTACCCTAAACCGTCCCTGTCCCCGTCCCCTAACCCTAACCCTAACCCTAACCCTTACCCTAAGCCTTACCATCACCCGTCCCCTAAACCTAACCCTTACGCTAACACTAACCCGTACCGTAACACGTACGCTCACCCTAAACCGTTGTCGTTCCCTAACCTGTACACTAAACCGTCCCCATCCCCATCCCCTAACCCTAACCCTAACACTAACCCTAACCCATACCCGAAGCCTTACCTCACGCGTCCCGTAATTCTAACCCGTACGCTAACACTAACCCGTACCCTAACACGTACGTTCACACTAAACCGTTCCCGTACCCTAACCTGTACCCTAAACCGTCCCCGTCCCCGTCCCTTCACCCTAACCCTAACCCTAACCCTAACCCTTACCCGAAGCCTTACCCTCATCCGTCCCCTAATCCTAACCCGTACGCTAACACTAACCCGTACCCTAACACGTACGCTCACCCTAAACCATTGTCGTACCTTAGCCTGTACCCTAAACCGTACCGGTCCCCTAACCCTAACCCTAACCCTAACCCTAACACTAACCCTTACCCGAAGCCTTACCCTCACCCATCCCCTATTCCTAACACGTACGCTAACACTAACCCATACCCTAACACGTACGCTCACCCTAAACCGTTGTCGTACCCTAACCTGTACCCTAAACCGTCCCCGTCCCCGTCCCCTAACCCTAACCCTAACCCTAAACCTAACCCTTACCCGAAGCCTTACCCTAACCCATCCCCTTATCCTAACCCGTACGCGAACACTAACCCGTACCCTAACACGTACGCTCACCCTAAATCGTTGTCGTACACTAAACTGTACCATAAACCGTCCCCGTCCCCGTCCCCTAACCCTAACCCTAACCCTAACCCTAAACCTTACCCGAAGCCTTACACTCACCCGTCCCCTAATCCTAACCCGTACACTAACACTAACCCGTACCCTAACAATTACGCTCACCCTAAACCGTTGTCGTACACTAACCTGTACCCTAAACCGTCCCCGTCCCCTAACCCTAATCCTAACCCTAAGCCTAACCCTAACCCTTACCCAAAGCCTTACCCTCACCTGTCCCCTAATCCTCACCCGTACGCTAACACTAACCCGTACCCTAACACATACGCTCACCCTAAACCGTTATCGTACCCTAACCTGTATCCTAAACCGTCCCCGTACCCGTCCACTAACACTAACCCTAACCCTAACCGTAAACCTTACCCGAAGCCTTACCCTCACCCGTCCCCTAATCCTAACCCGTACGCTAACACTAACCCGTACCCTAACACGTATGCTCACCCTAAACCGGGGTCGTACCCTAACCTGTACACTAAACCGTCCCCGTCCCCTAACCCTGAACCTAACCCTAACCCTAAACATTACCCGAAGCCTTACCCTCACCCGTCCCCTAATCCTAACCCGTACGCTAACACTAACCCGTACCCTAACACGTACGCTCACCCTAAACTGTTGTCGTAACCTAACCTGTACCCTAAACCGTCCCCGTCCCCGTCCCCTAACCCTAACCCTAACCCTTACCCGAAGCCTTACCCTCACCCGTACCCTAATCCTAACCCGTACGCTAACATTAACCCGTACCCTAACACGTACGCTCACCCTAAACGATTGTCGTACCCTGACCTGTACCCTAAACCGTCCCCGTCCCCTAACCCTAACCCTAACCCTAAACCTTACCCGAAGCCTTAACCTCACCCGTCCCCTAGTCGTAACCCGTACGCTAACACTCACCCGTACCCTAACACGTACGCTCACCCTAAACCGCTGTCATACCCTAACCTGTACCCTAAACCATCCCCGTCCCCTAACCCTAACCCTAACCTTAACCATTACCCGAAGCCTTACCCTCACCCGTCCCCTAATCCTAACCCGTACACTAACACTAACCCGTACCCTAACACGTAAGCTCACCCTAAACCGTTGTCATACCCTAACCTGTACCCTAAACTGTCCCCATCCCCTAACCCTAACCCTAACCCTAACCCTAACCCTAACCCGAAGCCTTACCCTCACCCGTCCCCTAATCCTAACCCGTACGCTAACACTGACCCATACCCTAACACGTACGCTCACCCTAAACCGTTGTCGTGCCATATCCTGTACCCTAAACCGTCCCCGTCCCCGTCCCCTAACCCAACCCTAACCCTAACCCTTACCCGAAGCCTTACCCTCACCCGTCCCCTAATCCTAAACCGTATGCTAACACTAACCCATACCCTAACATGTACGCTCACCCTAAACAGTTGTCGTACCGTTACCTGTACCCTAAAACGTCCCCGTCCCCTAACCCTAACCCTAACCCTAACCTTAACCCTAACCCTTACCCGAAGCCTTAGCCTCACCCGTCCCCTAATCCTAACCCGTACGGTAACACTAACCCGTACCCTAACACGTACGCTCACCGTAAAGCGTTGTCGTACCCTAACCTGTACCCTAAACCGTCCCCGTCCCTGTCCCCTAACCCTAACCCTAACCCTTACCCGAAGCCTTACCCTCACCCGTCCCCTAATCCTAACCCTTACGCTAACACTAGCACGTACCCTAACACGTACGCTCACCCTAAACTGTTGTCGTAACCTAACCTGTACCCTAAACCGTACCCGTCCCCTAACCCTAACCCTAACCCTTACCCGAAGCCTTACCCTCTCCCGTCCCCTAATCCTAACCCGTACACTAACACTAACCCGTACCCTAACACGTACGCTCACCCTAAACCGTTGTCGTACCCTAACCTGTATCCTAAACTGTCCCCGTCCCCTAACCCTAACCCTAACCCTAAACCTAACCCTTACCCGAAGCCTTACCCTCACCCGTCCCCTAATCCTAACCCGTACGCTAACACTGACCCATACCCTAACACGTACGCTCACCCTAAACCGTTGTCGTACCATAACCTGTACCCTAAACCGTCCCCGTCCCCTAACCCTAATCCTAACCCTAAACCTAACCCTTACCCGAAGCCTTACCCTAACCCGTCCCCTAATCCTAACCCGTACGCTAACACTAACCCGTACCCTAACATGTACGCTCACCCTAAACCATTGTCGTACACTAACCTATACCCTAAACCAACCCCGTCCCCGTCCCCTAACCCTAACCCTAATCCTAACACTTACCCGAAGCCTTACCCTCACCCGTCCCCTAATCCTAACTCGTACGCTAACACTAACCCATACCCTAACACGTACACTCACCCTAAAACGTTGTCGTACCCTAAACTGTACCCTAAACCGTCCCCGTCCCCGTCCCCTAACCCTAACCCTAACCGTAACCCTAAATCTTACCCGAAGCCTTACCCTCACCCGTCCCCTAATCCTAACCCGTACGCTAACACTAACACATACCCTAACACCTACGCTCACCCTAAACCTTTGTCGTACAATAACCTGTACACTAAACCATCCCCGTCCCCTAACCCTAACCCTAACCCTAACCCTAACCCTAACCCTTACCCGAAGCCTTACCCTCACCCGTCCCCTAATCCTAACCCGTACGCTAACACTGACCCGTACCCTAACACGTACGCTCACCCTAAACCGTTGTCGTACCCTAAGCTGTGCCCTAAACCGTCCCCGTCCCCGTCCCCTAACCCTAACCCTAACCCTAAGCCTAACCCTTACCCGACGCCTTACCCTCACCCGTCCCCTAATCCTAACCCGTACGCTAACACTAACGCGTACCCTAACACGTACGCTCACCCTAAACCGTTGTCATACCCTAACCTGTACTTTAAACTGTCCCCGTCCCCTAACCCTAACCCTAACCCTAACCCTAACCCTAACTCTTACCCGAAGCCTTACCCACACCGGTCCCCTAATCCTAACCCGTACGCTAACACTAACCCGTACCCTAACACGTACGCTCATCCTAAACCGTTGTCGTACCCTAACCTGTACCCTAAACCGTCCCCGTCCCCGTCCCCTAACCCTAACCCTAACCCTAACCCTTACCCTAAGCCTTACCATCACCCGTCCCCTAAACCTAACCCGTACGCTAACACTAACCCGTACCGTAACACGTACGCTCACCCTAAACCGTTGTCGTTCCCTAACCTGTACACAAAAACGTCCCCGTCCCCATCCCCTAACCCTAACCCTAACACTAACCCTAACCCATACCCGAAGCCTTACCCTCACGCGTCCCGTAATCCTAACCCGTACGCTAACACTAACCCGTACCCTAACACGTACGCTCACCCTAAACCGTTGTCGTACCCTAACCTGTACCCTAAACCGTCCCTGTCCCCTAACCCTAACCCTAACCCTAACCCTTACCCGAAGCCTTACACTCACCCGTCCCCTAATCCTAACCCGTACGCTAACACTAACCCGTACCCTAACACGTACGCTCACCCTAATCCGTTGTCGTACCGTAACCTGTACCCTAAACCGTCCCCGTCCCCGTCCCTTAACCCTAACCCTCAACCTTACCCGATGCCTTACCCTCACCTGCCCCTAATCCTAACCCGTACACTAACACTAACCCATACCCTAACACTTACACTCACCCTAAACCGTTGTCGTACCCTAAACTGTACCCTAAACCGTCCCCGTCCCCGTTCCCTTACCCTAACCCTAACCCTAACCCTAACCCTTACCCGAAGCCTTACCCTCACCCGTCCCCTAATCCTAACCCGTACGCTAACACTAACCCATACCCTAACACTTACGCTCACCCTAAACTGTTGTCGTACCCTAACCTGTACCCTAAACCGTCCCCTTCCCCTATCCCTAACCCTAACCCTAACCCTAACCCTAACCCTTACCCGAAGCCTTACCCTCACTCGTCCCCTAATCCTAACCCGTACGCTAACACTAACCCGTACCCTAACACGTACGCTCACCCTAAACCGTTGTCGTACCCTAACCTGTACCCTAAACCGTCCCCGTCCCCTAACCCTAACCCTAACGCTAACGCTAACACTAACCCTAACCCAGCACTTACCCGAAGCCTTACCCTAACCCGTCCCCTAATCCTAAAACGTACGCTAACACTAACCCGTGCCCTAACACGTACGCTCACCCTAAACCGTTTTCGTACCCTAACCTGTACCCTAAACCGTCCCCGTACCCGTCCCCACCCTAACCCTAACCCTAACCCTAACCCTTACCCGAAGCCTTACCCTCACCCGTCCCCTAATCCTAACCCGTACGCTAACACTAACCCGTACCCTAACACGTACGCTCACCCTAAACTGTTGTCGTACCCTAACCTGTACCCTAAACCGTCCCCGTCCCCTAACCCTAACCCTAACCCTAACCCTTACCCGAAGCCTTACCCTCACCCGTCCCCTAATCCTAACCCGTACACTAACACTAACCCGTACCCTAACACGTACGCTCACCCTAAACCGTTGTCGTACCCTAACCTGTACCCTAAACTGTCCCCGTACCCTAACCCTAACCCTAACCCTAAACCTAACCCTTACCCGAAGCCTTACCCTCACCCGTCCCCTAATCCTAACCCGTACGCTAACACTAACCCATACCCTAACACGTACGCTCACCCTAAACCGTTGTCGTACCCTAACCTGTACCCTAAACCGTCCCCGTCCCCTAACCCTAACCCTAACCCTAAACCTAACCCTTACCCGAAGCCTTACCCTCACCCGTCCCCTAATCCTAACCCGTACGCTAACACTAACCCGTACCCTAACACGTACGCTCACCCTAAACCGTTGTCGTACACTAACCTATACCCTAAACCATCCCCGTCCCCGTCCCCTAACCCTAACCCTAATCCTAACACTTACCCGAAGCCTTACCCTCACCCGTCCCCTAATCCTAACCCGTACGCTAACACTAACCCGTACCCTAACACGTACGCTCACCCTAAAACGTTGTCGTACACTAAACTGTACCCTAAACCGTCCCCGTCCCCGTCCCCTAACCCTAACCCTAACCCTAACCCTAAACCTTACCCGAAGCCTTACCCTCACCCGTCCCCTAATCCTAACCCGTACGCTAACACTAACCCATACCCTAACACGTACGCTCACCCTAAACCGTTGTCGTACCATAACCTGTACCCTAAACCGTCCCCGTCCCCTAACCCTAACCCTAACCCTAACCCTAACCCTAACCCTTACCCGAAGCCTTACCCTCACCCGTCCCCTAATCCTAACCCGTACGCTAACACTAACCCGTACCCTAACACGTACGCTCACCCTAAACCGTTGTCGTACCCTAACCTGTACCCTAAACCGTCCCCGTCCCCTTCCCCTAACCCTAACCCTAACCCTAACCCTAACCCTTACCCGACGCCTTACCCTCACCCGTCCCCTAATCCTAACCCGTACGCTAACACTAACCCGTACCCTAACACGTACGCTCACCCTAAACCGTTGTCGTACCCTAACCTGTACCCTAAACCGTCCCCGTCCCCTAACCCTAACCCTAAACCTAACCCTAACCCTAACCCTTACCCGAAGCCTTACCCTCACCCGTCCCCTAATCCTAACCCGTACGCTAACACTAACCCGTACCCTAACACGTACGCTCACCCTAAACCGTTGTCGTACCCTAACCTGTACCCTAAACCGTCCCCGTCCCCGTCCCCTAACCCTAACCCTAACCCTAACCCTTACCCTAAGCCTTACCCTCACCCGTCCCCTAATCCTAACCCGTACGCTAACACTAACCCGTACCCTAACACGTACGCTCACCCTAAACCGTTGTCGTACCCTAACCTGTACACTAAACCGTCCCCGTCCCCATTCCCTAACCCTAACCCTAACCCTAACCCTAACCCATACCCGAAGCCTTACCCTCACCCGTCCCCTAATCCTAACCCGTACGCTAACACTAACCCGTACCCTAACACGTACGCTCACCCTAAACCGTTGTCGTACCCTAACCTGTACCCTAAACCGTCCCCGTCCCCTAACCCTAACCCTAACCCTAACCCTTACCCGAAGCCTTACCCTCACCCGTCCCCTAATCCTAACCCGTACGCTAACACTAACCCGTACCCTAACACGTACGCTCACCCTAAACCGTTGTCGTACCCTAACCTGTACCCTAAACCGTCCCCGTCCCCGTCCCTTAACCCTAACCCTAACCCTCAACCTTACCCGAAGCCTTACCCTCACCCGTCCCCTAATCCTAACCCGTACGCTAACACTAACCCATACCCTAACACGTACACTCACCCTAAACCGTTGTCGTACCCTAAACTGTACCCTAAACCGTCCCCGTCCCCTTTCCCTAACCCTAACCCTAACCCTAACCCTAACCCTTACCCGAAGCCTTACCCTCACCCGTCCCCTAATCCTAACCCGTACGCTAACACTAACCCATACCCTAACACGTACGCTCACCCTAAACCGTTGTCGTACCCTAACCTGTACCCTAAACCGTCCCCTTCCCCTATCCCTAACCCTAACCCTAACCCTAACCCTAACCCTTACCCGAAGCCTTACCCTCACCCGTCCCCTAATCCTAACCCGTACGCTAACACTAACCCGTACCCTAACACGTACGCTCACCCTAAACCGTTGTCGTACCCTAACCTGTACCCTAAACCGTCCCCGTCCCCTAACCCTAACCCTAACCCTAACCCTAACACTAAACCTAACCCAGCACTTACCCGAAGCCTTACCCTCACCCGTCCCCTAATCCTAAACCGTACGCTAACACTAACCCGTACCCTAACACGTACGCTCACCCTAAACCATTATCGTACCCTAACCTGTACCCTAAACCGTCCCCGTACCCGTCCCCTAACCCTAACCCTAACCCTAACCCTTACCCGAAGCCTTACCCTCACCCGTCCCCTAATCCTAACCCTTACGCTAACACTAGCACGTACCCTAACACGTACGCTCACCCTAAAACGTTGTCGTACACTAAACTGTACCCTAAACCGTCCCCGTCCCCGTCCCCTAACCCTAACCCTAACCGTAACCCTAAATCTTACCCGAAGCCTTACCCTCACCCGTCCCCTAATCCTAACCCGTACGCTAACAGTAACACATACGCTAACACCTACGCTCACCCTAAACCTTTGTTGTACAATAACCTGTACACTAAACCATCCCCGTCCCCTAACCCTAACCCTAACCCTAACCCTAACCCTTACCCGAAGCCTTACCCTCACCCGTGCCCTAATCCTAACCCGTACGCTAACACTGACCCGTACCCTAACACGTACGCTCACCCTAAACCGTTGTCGTACCCTAAGCTGTGCCCTAAACCGTCCCCGTCCCCGTCCCCTAACCCTAACCCTAACCCTAAGCCTAACCCTTACCCGACGCCTTACCCTCACCCGTCCCCTAATCCTAACCCGTACGCTAACACTAACGCGTACCCTAACACGTACGCTCACCCTAAACCGTTGTCATACCCTAACCTGTACTTTAAACTGTCCCCGTCCCCTAACCCTAACCCTAACCCTAACCCTAACCCTAACTCTTACCCGAAGCCTTACCCACACCGGTCCCCTAATCCTAACCCGTACGCTAACACTAACCCGTACCCTAACACGTACGCTCATCCTAAACCGTTGTCGTACCCTAACCTGTACCCTAAACCGTCCCCGTCCCCGTCCCCTAACCCTAACCCTAACCCTAACCCTTACCCTAAGCCTTACCATCACCCGTCCCCTAAACCTAACCCGTACGCTAACACTAACCCGTACCGTAACACGTACGCTCACCCTAAACCGTTGTCGTTCCCTAACCTGTACACAAAAACGTCCCCGTCCCCATCCCCTAACCCTAACCCTAACACTAACCCTAACCCATACCCGAAGCCTTACCCTCACGCGTCCCGTAATCCTAACCCGTACGCTAACACTAACCCGTACCCTAACACGTACGCTCACCCTAAACCGTTGTCGTACCCTAACCTGTACCCTAAACCGTCCCTGTCCCCTAACCCTAACCCTAACCCTAACCCTTACCCGAAGCCTTACACTCACCCGTCCCCTAATCCTAACCCGTACGCTAACACTAACCCGTACCCTAACACGTACGCTCACCCTAATCCGTTGTTGTACCCTAACCTGTACCCTAAACCGTCCCCGTCCCCGTCCCTTAACCCTAACCCTAACCCTCAACCTTACCCGATGCCTTACCCTCACCTGCCCCTAATCCTAACCCGTACACTAACACTAACCCAAACCCTAACACTTAAACTCACCCTAAACCGTTGTCGTACCCTAAACTGTATCCTAAACCGTCCCCGTCCCCGTTCCCTTACCCTAACCCTAACCCTAACCCTAACCCTTACCCGAAGCCTTACCCTCACCCGTCCCCTAATCCTAACCCGTACGCTAACATTAACCCATATCCTAACACTTACGCTCACCCTAAACTGTTGTCGTACCCTAACCTGTACCCTAAACCGTCCCCTTCCCCTATCCCTAACTCTAACTCTAACCCTAACCCTAACCCTTACCCGAAGCCTTACCCTCACTCGTCCCCTAATCCTAACCCGTACGCTAACACTAACCCGTACCCTAACATGTACGCTCACCCTAAACCGTTGTCGTACCCTAACCTGTACCCTAAACCGTCCCCGTCCCCTAACCCTAACCCTAACGCTAACGCTAACACTAAACCTAACCCAGCACTTACCCGAAGCCTTATCCTAACCCGTCCCCTAATCCTAAAACGTACGCTAACACTAACCCGTGCCCTAACACGTACGCTCACCCTAAACCTTTGTCGTACACTAACCTGTACCCTAAACCGTCCCCGTACCCGTCCCCTAACCCTAACCCTAACCCTTACCCGAAGCCTTACCGTAACCCGTCCCCTAATCCTAACCCTTACGTTAACACTAACCCGTTACCTAACACGTACGATCACCCTAAAACGCTGTCGTCCCCTAACCTGTGCCTTAAACCGTACCGGTCCCCGTCCCCTAATCCTAACACTACCCCCAGCCCTAAACTTTACCCAAAGGCTTACCCTAACTCGTCCCCTAATCCTAACCCGTTCGATAACACTAACCCGTGCCCTAACATGTACGCTCACCCTAAACCGTTGACGGACACTAACCTGTACCTTAAACCGTCCCCGTCCCGTAACCCTAACCCTAACACTAACCCTAACCCTTACCCGAAGCCTTACCCTAGCACGACCCCTAATCCTAAATCGTATGCTAACACTAACCCGTACCCTAACACGTACGCTCACCCTAAACCATTGTCGTACCCTAAACTGTACCCTAAACCGTCCCCGTCCCCTAAACCTAACCCTAACCCTAACCCTAAACCTTACCCGAAGCGTTACCCTAGCCCGTCCCCAATCCTAAACCATACGCTAACACTAACCCGTGCCCTAACACGTACGCTCACCCTAAACTGTTGTCGTACCCTAACCTGTACCGTAAACCGTCCACAGCCCCTAACCCTAACCCTAACCTTAACCGTAACCCTCACCCGAAGCCTTACCCTAATCCGTCACCAATCCTAACCCTTACGCTATCACGTACGCTCACCCTAAACTGTTGTCGTACACTAACCTGTACCCTAAGCCGTCCCTATCGCCTTACTCTAACCCGAACCCTAACCCTATCCCTAACCCTTACCCGAAGCCTTACACTAACCCGTCCACTAATCCTAACCCGTACGCTAACACTAACCCGTACCCTAACACGTACACTCACCCTAAAACTTTGTCATACCTTAAACTGTACCCTAAACCGTCCCCGTCCCCTAATCCTAACCCTAAACCTAAAGCTAACCCGTCCCCTAATCCTAAACCGTACCCTAACACTAACCAGTGCCCTAACATGTACGCTCACCCTAAACCGTTTTCTTACCCTCACCTGTACCCTAAACCGTCCCCGTGCCCGTCCCCTTCACCTAACCCTAACCCTAACCCTAAACCTTACCCGAAGCCTTACCCTAATGCGTTCCCTAATCCTAAACTGTACGCTAACACTAACCCGTGCCCTAACAAGTACGCTCACCCTAAACCGTTGTCGTGCCCTAACCTGTACCGTAAACCATCTACATCCCCTACCCCTACCCCTAACCGTAACCCTAACACTCACCCGAAGCCTCAACCTAAGCCGTCACGAATCCTAACCCGTACGCTATCACGTACGCTCATCCTAAACTGTTGTCGTATACTAACCTGTACCCTAAGCCGTCCCCGTCCCCTAACCCTAAACCGAACCATAACCCTATCCCTAACACTTACCCGAAGCCTTAAACTGACCCGTCCACTAATCCTAAACCATACGCTAACACTAACCCGTACTCTAACACGTACACTCACCCTAAAACGTTGTCATACCCTAACCTGTACCCTAAACATTCCCCGTCCCCGTCCCCTAAACCTAACCCTAATCCTAACCCTCACCCGAAGCCTTACCCTAACCCGTCACCAATCCTAACCCGTACGCTATCACGTACGCTCACCCTAAACTGTTGTCATACACTAACCTGTACCCTAAATCGTCCCCGTCTCCTAACCCTAACCCTAACCCTAACCCTATCCCTAAACCTTACCCGAAGCCTTACCCTAACCCGTCCCCTAATCCTAACCCGTACGCTAACACTAACCCGTACACTAACACGTATGCTCACCCTAAACCGTTGTCGTACCCTAACCTGTACCCTAAACCGTCCTCGTCCCCTAAACCTAACCCTAACCCTAACCCTAAGCCTTACCCAAAGCCTTACCCTAAACCATTTCCTAATCCTAACCCGTACCCTAACACTAACCCGTACCCTAACACGTACGCTCACCCTAAACCGTTGTCGTACCCTAACCTGTACCCTAAACCGTCCCCGTCCGCTAACCCTAACCATAACCCTAACCCTAACCCGAAGCCTTACCCTAACCCGTGTGCTAATCCTAACCCGTACGCTACCACTAACCCATGCCCTAACACGTACGCTCACCCTAAACCGTTGTCTTACCCTAGCCTTTACCCTAAACCGTCCCGGTCCCCTAACCCTAACCCTAACCCTAACCCTAACACTAACCCTTACCCGAAGCCTTACACTCACCCGTCCCCTATTCCTAACACGTACGCTAACACTAACCCATACCCTAACACGTACGCTCACCCTAAACCGTTGTCGTACCCTAACCTGTACCCTAAACCGTCCCCGTCCCCGTCCCCTAACCCTAACCCTAACCCTAAACCTAACCCTTAACTGAAGCCTTACCCTAACCCATCCCCTTATCCTAAACCGTACGCGAACACTAAGCCGTACCCAAACACGTACGCTCACCCTAAATCGTTGTCGTACACTAAC